>NC_090445.1:1079260277-1080489777 GCF_031143425.1 Pleurodeles waltl | reverse complement strand
CTGGTCTTGTCTGCCCTAGCCCAAGGAGACTGGATGGTAGCGCTGGACTTGCAGGATGCGTATTTTCACATCCCCATCCTGCCTGCTCACAGGTGCTATTCGTGGTTCAAGGTGGGCAACAAACACTTTCAGTTTACCGTGCACCCCTTCAGTCATACCAGTGCCTCTCTAGTGTTCACAAAAGTCATGGCAGTGGTAGAGCTCATCTGCTCAGGCTATTGATTTCAGTCTTCCCCGTACCTCGATGACTGGCTGTTGAAGGCTCCTATGTCCCAGGTTCTCGACACCCACCTTCAGACTATGGCGAGCCTCCTGCATTGGCTATAAATGTGCCGAAGTCACACCTGACTCCCTCTCAGAAAACTCCATTTCATCTGAGCTGTTCTGGACACAATGCCGTTTCTGGCTTATCCTCCCAAGCAGTGAGTCCAGGATATTCAGGTTATGGTACCGATGTTTCGGCCTCTATCCTGGATTTCAGTGAGACAGAATCTGAGGCTGCCGGACCTCATGGCCTCCTGCATCCTGTTAGTCAAGCATGCCAGATGGCTTATGTGGGCTCTGTAGTGGGACCTGAAGGTCCAGTGGGCACAGCATCAGAGGAATCTCACCAACAGGGTTCATATTTCAGAGGGAACTGCAAAAGACCTGCAGTGGTGGGTAGTGAACTGCAGTTGGGTCAGAGGCACACTCCTCTCCCTTCCGCAACCAGATGTCACAGTAATTACAAATGTGTCACTTCTGGGATGCAGCGGCCATCTGGTAGAGGTGGAGATCAGAGTCCTCTGGTCTCCGGCAGAATCCGAACTCCATATCAACTTACTGGAGCTCCGGGTGATCCGACGGGCATTGAAAGCTTTTCTTCCTGTTGTGAAAGGGAAGATGGTGCAGGTGTTCATGGACAACACTACTGCAGTGTGATACTGCAACAAGCAGGGCGGTGTGGGGTCTTGGGCTTTTTGTCAAGATGCCCTGCGTCTCTGGACATGACTGGAACAGCAGGGCATAACCCTGGTGGTTCAACACCTGGAAGGTTCTCTGAACGCCCGGGTGGACAAACTCAGGCCATAGATGCCTAGCGGATCACAAATAGTGTCTCCACACGGAGGTGGCGCAAGGATTCTTTCATCAGTGGGGAGAGCCTTGGTTATGTCTGTTCGCCTCTGCAGAGAACAAGCAATGTCAGCATTATTGCACATTGGAGTTTTTCTGTACCCTTTTTTGCCCATACCGCTTCTGCCCAGAGTTCTCAAGAAGATCAGGAACGACTGGGCCCAAGTAATCCTAGTGGCTTCGGACTGGGCACGGAGAGTATGCGATCCCGAGCTTCTGAAAATGAGCATTGATCCTCCGATCAGGCTGTCCCTTTGGGAGGATCTTTGGTCTCAGCAGCAGGGGAAGGTTCTCCACCCGAACCTATCAACTCTGCGCCTTCATGCTTGGAGAGTGAGCAGCGGCAGTTAATGGCTTTTGACCTTCCTCCGGAAGTCTGTCAAGTTATTTTGGCAGCCAGGAGTCCCTCCACTAAAATGGTATACGCCTGCCGTTGGCAATGCTTTGTATATTATTGTGCAGATAGATCTATTGATCCTCTTTCTGCTTCTCTTTCTGATATCCTTCTCTTTATACTATTCCTTTCCCAGCAGGTTTCGGCCTTGGGTGCTCTTAAGGACTATCTTTCCACCTTATCGGCATTTCTTTGGCTGCCTGATCAGCCTTCACTTTTCAAGTCTTCTTTTGAACATAGATTTCTTAAAGGGCTTGTACATATGTGTCCTGCTACGCCCTTTGTTATGCCTCAATAGAACTTAAATCTTGTTCTCACGTTTCTCATGTGTGCTCCCTTCAAGCCCTTACACAACTGTCCCCTCTAGGTGCTCACCATCAAGACAGCCTTCTTAATGGAAATAACATCTGCCAGGAGGGTGAGTGAGATGCAGACTTTCGTCTTATCCACTGTATCTCACTATGTTCCCAGACAAGGTGGTTCTCAGAACTCGTGCCTCTTTCCTCCCCAAGGTGGTGACCCCATTTCATCTGGGTCAGAATATCACCCTTACCACCTTCTTTGCTCCACCGCATCCTGCTAAGAAAGGAGTGACTCCATCGTCTGGACCCAAAAAGAGTGATGTCGTTATACCTTGACCGCATAAAAGAGTTCCGGGTGGATGACCAACTCTTTGTGGGGTACGTGGGAGTAAAGAAGGGTCAGGCAGTGCAGAAATGAACCATTTTGCACCGGGTCGTTCTGTACTTTAAGATCTGCTGCGCATTGGACAATAAGCAGCCTCCTGAGGGCTCATTCCACCGGTGGCAAGGCTGCTACTACTGCACTAGTACAATGTGTTCCAGTCCTGGATATCTGTCAGGCAGCAACATGGACATCTTTTCACACATTTGCAAAACACTACTGCATGGACAATCCTGTCTGGAGAGACAGACACTTTGCCTTTTCGTTCCTTCAGGCCCTCCTAGTGTGAGAAGATTTATCTGCAGACCACCTCCAGACATTTATGGCTTGGGTATCTATTCTAAGGGTAAGGAATCTTCAGCTAGAAGTCTCTATCAGATGAATAAGTTACTTACCTTCAGTAACGCATTATCTGGTAGAGACTCTATCTAGCTGCTGATTCCTTAAACCCACCCATGCCTCTCCGCACTGCAGATATGTCTAATAGAGTTGGGATTTGTCCCTTTCAGAGCCCTCGTTTTTGCACAGACGAACTGTTGGTTCTATCCATGGCTCTGTGCTTCTGACCTGGAAGTTCATGGGTAAAAGAACTGACGAACGCGCCGGGCTGGTGCCTATATAGGCGACCATGACGTCACAGACCGCTCCAAGGACGCCACCTGGATCTGAACGACGCCACCTAACAGCGCACCCTGGGTACTGCTCAGCAAAAAATTCTGGATTCCACGCTGATGCCAGGAAATTCTAAGGTAAGGAATCTGGAGGTAGATATTCTCTACCAGATAATGTGTTACAATGACATGCTAGAGAGACAATGGAATGAGAAGACCGTTTTCTGGAGAGATTAAACCAGAGCAGAGATCCATCTCCTTCGGTCAGCTTTGCCTCTCCATCTCCCCAGTTGTAACAAAATTGGTGTCCTTGAGGCTACTGATGGCCATTAATGACCTCCGTTCTTTAGTCGGTGTCAGATTCCTTCCTATCATTTGAGGGATTAGGCAAGAAGGATTTTTTTTTTTAAACTCTCCCTGACATCTTTAGATAGTCTGTCATCCCATATCTGATTACCATATGACTGAGATAATCAACAGAAAAAAGCAAGACCGATATCTCACAGTTCCTCACTACTTACTGCCTGGTTGCCTGTCAAAATCCTCCACAGTAACTCCTAGAGGTGTCTGCTATCCTTTAAAACCGGAGCATCACCTGTTGTACTAGGCACATAACTGTTTCAAAAACCTGCTTCTACTTCCTCATCTCATCCCCACTAGGGTCAGGGGATCAGCAACCCACTCGCTCCTCCCAAGGCACTATAACATTGTACTGTTTCATCTCTGCTCAGCTTCCCTTTAGCTGTCCTCATCTTTTCGTGTGAGATTGCTGCCTTAATTCTCTAGTGTCCCACCTCTGCCTTCAGTATACCACCTTCTTACAGCTGCCCGCAGCAGGCAGAAAAGAGTGACAGACATCTTGGTTAAATAAGTAGTGTCAACCACTTCTATATAGTTTTGTTAAGAAGAGCTTTGTCCATTTTATATCTTATGCAAGTACTTAGTTGATTTTCGTGCTAAAGTGGCTGACATAAAAATGGTACTGAGTCTTTTTCATTTCCTTTTAAATTTCTTGCAGCTGATTTTTAAGAGATGCTTATGTTTCGCCATTTCGTCAATGGGCTGTATTTAGGAAATATAAACTTAAATAGGGTGAAACTTGTCTATTTTAAAACTCACAGAAGCTGATTCTTTAGTAGTGCTTACAGCATGTTTAGAAAAAGACTAATTCTTTCCCAGTTTTGCAGCCAGACAGAGTCACAGAATGGATGTTTTGGTGAAAGAGGTTCTGGTCCTTCAACTTTGAGTTCTGAATGCTGTGGACATTTTGCCTATATACTTAAACTCCATTTGATAATTGAAGGAAAAGGTGCTAGACTATTTGCCTGAAAACAGGCTGACCTGTAAAACCTAACCTCACACATGGAATAATGACATCTAAACATATTGTCCAGTGTGGTTGGAACTCTGTGTAATGACACAGGATGGCAAAACATTGTTTGTAACAGTGTGGATCATACTGGCAGTCAAGACAGACTTCCATATCCGTATTCTCTCCATGTTCTTTTTCCACAATACTCTAGTATTTTAACAGTGTAGGAAAGTGGCCCCTTTTGGGCATGATCACCCCCACTTTTTTTTTCTCACTGGTACTGAGGCACCCAAAGACCGCAGCTTGCATTGTGCCACCCTCAGGGATCCCCCAACACAAGATGTACACAGCTGCCCTTGCAGTCTGCATGTCCTGGTGCAAGCCACGCAAAAACATGTCACACCTATTGTGTCACTGCATCTAAGTATATGTAAGTCTCCCCTACAGCAGTCCTTTGAGATCTAAGGCATGGTGCATTATACTTGATATGTGGTCCTGTCTGCAAGAACAGATATGGCTCTGTGATGCACTGACCCATAACTGAGCATTGCCAGTGAGCAGGGAAGTCATCTTAAGGTATGTGCTGGACACTCGTCCTCAGGAGTTACCCAGCTACATAAGGGCTTAACTGAAATCCATGGTGTTCGGTATAAAACACCTCATCTTAATAAATCTAGGCTGATGCCAGCCTTGGATTGATTATGACATGCTGCCACCACAGACTGTCTTCTGACACCCTGGAGGTGCTCTCTCAGGCCATAGACAGTCTGCTTCGGAGAGGGGTGTTGTCACCTACTGCAGCAGGATGGCTGTGGTATGTGACCCCCCCCCCAAAACCACCACCATTTCCCCAGCCCTGGGTGTGGCACCCCCTGCCCTGATGCCCATTTGGCACCAAGACAGGCAGGAAAATTAGTCAGTAGTCGTTTACAACACCCCTATAGTGGTATACCCGAAGTGAAATCTCGATAAAGGGTTCCACCATCTTGTTTTTTGTGGAACTAGGCCTTCTACGGTAGGGATATGCCCTCTTCCCACAGAAAGTAGTTATATAGGGGGCATATTTACCCCAAGGGCAAGTAGGCCGTTGGCTACTACTCTATAACGCATAAACACCCCTAAGTTGATTATTTAGGTGGCTCCCTAACACCGGAAGAACAGATTTGAATGACACAAAGAAGGGCCAAAAGAGCGAGAACTGTGGACTGGTAAACTTTTGGCAAGAAACCCTGCTGACCTGCACCAGTCCCGACAATCGCAACATCACTGCAGTTGTAGGGACTCCAAAAGCCTCAGAGGTTCTCCTACACTTTGCCAGCCCGTAGGTATCTCCCTTGGAGTGGAGGAGCCACTTCCCGCTTCCTGCAGGCACCAACTGCAACATCCGGTCCACCCTTCTGCTGACCTTGATGCAGGAGCACTGCCACTAAAGATTCTCTCCATCCGAGCACCCTGGCCTGGGTCCACGACTTCCAGCGGTGTCCACCTACTCCCCAGATACCCACCGACCATGCCCCCTTTTCGGAGATTCCGGATTTGTCCCCAAGTCCTCCCCTTGCTCTCATCACAAGGTATGTGGTGCACAGGAACCTGACTCAACTAGATCCACTGTACTCAGATGCCCCTAGGGAGGTAAAACTGAACTGCTGGTCTTGTTTGTGACTTTACATCTCTAGTACTCTACAAGGGACCCCCGAGAACTGATTGCACAGAGCCCTATGCAATATGAAGACATTGGAACTTTTATCACGTAAAAGCGCATTTGAGTAAAAGTGTTACTTGTAAATCTTAATAGTACGGCAACAGTACTTAGTATCTTGAAAATATTCTAGTGTTGAAACATAATATAACTAAAGTGACTGTTTTTCTAAACAATTGGTCTTGAGTTTATTCTTGAGTGTCTCTCATTTATTGACTCTGTGTTCAAGAAATGCTTAGCACTAACTTTTGATAAGCCTAACTGCTTGCCCACAATACCACAAGAGAGAGCTTATGGGATTATGTAGGAAAATGCCACTGTTGGCAAGGTCACCTCCCCACTTTTTGCCTAATGTTGATGCCAGCTTTGATTGGAAGTGTGCTGGGACCCTGCTAACCAGGCCCCAGCACCAGGGTCCTTTCCCTAAAAACTGCACCTTTGTTTCCACAATTGGCACAGCCCTGGCACACAGTTAAGTCCCTGGTAAAAGGTGTACCCCCTGGTACCAAGGGCCCTGTGGCCAGGGAAGGTCAATAAGGGCTGCAGCATGTATTATGCCACCCTCAGGGACCCCTTGCTCAGTACATGCACACTGCTTTACAGCTTGTGTGTGCTAGTGGGGAGAAAAGACAGTCAACATGTCACTCCCCTCAGAGTGCCAAGCCCACAAACTTCTGCCTGTTGCATAGGTAAGCCCACCCCTCTAGCAGGCCTTACAGCCCTGAAGGCAGGGTACACTATACCACAGTTGAGGGCATAGCTGCATGAGCACTATGCCCCTACAGTGTCTAAGCCCATTCTTAGACATTATAAGTGCAGATTACTCCAGTATTGGAACTTTCGTAGATTCACATGCATGAATCATTCCCCTTCGTCGAGATGGGAGCCCTCTGTATATTTAACCAAGTAGTATTAACATAGGTTTAAAACAAAAAGCCCTTGGGCCTCTAAGTTTAACACTCTATCAGAGTCATTTTTCTTTTTTTTTTTAAACGGACCATTCTTCAGGGTCCACCAATCAGGCGACATCACCCTTTAGAACATTCCTGAGAAAAGCTCCAGCACTTCAGATTTTCTACCGCACATCGTGCTAGGGAGTCTCCTCAGAGCTCTGCTTTATTCTTCACATCTTTTGGGATAGCTTAAATATTATACTCTTCAAAATTTGTTCTGACTGATTGTGGGTAAGGCCTACTACACGTCTGGAAAGGAAAGGTTTGTTCACATCCTGCAAAAGAGATTACACTCTGAAGATCCTCATCCAGGACTGCATATTATGCCTTTACCCAGACCACTCTGCCAAGGACTGCAACGTATGTCGCACCTTCTCTTCTAAGACCCTGAAGGATATGGAGGGCAGATTATTAATATGGCTGCAGAAATTTAAATCTAGAGACACTCCCGGTCTCTGATTCAGACAGCAATGATTCCTCCACATCTTCCAGAAAGTCCTAGATCTCATTCAAGATCTTCCTCAGAACAGCCAAGAAAGGCCCACAAAAAGGCCACCTCAGGGTCTTACAAAGGCTGCAGCCTTTCTTCATCATGTCACAAATTCTCCAAAAAGGGGGAAAGAGGACATGTCAGCAGTTCCAAAAAGGCCTAGAAAATCATCTTCTGTTCCTCCATCTAAGTCGGCTGAACAATTTAAAAGGCCCTCTTCTGTTCCCACGGTTGGCAGACCATTGGCAAGAACTATACCATTGACGCCAGCCTCACTGTCGACAACAGTGATGAGTGCCATTCCACCGTCGGCGACGGTTTCTACATTGATACCGTCGACAGCCGCGCTGACTACATCGTCGACGACGAGCCTTCCACCAGCAACAAGGACAACGTCATCATTGATGAAAACCTATACGACAAAGTCATCGTCGATGAGTGACCACGGTCTCCTCATTGCCATCTTCAGCATCAACTACCTTGTCGACGTTAGCTCCCACCTCCAAGCTGCTGACGGTTAAAACTTCCATGCGGACAACATCATCGACTACACACTCCGTCGACGAGGGAAAAAATCAGCAGAAGTCAGGATACAGCAAGAATTACTCCAGAGCATACTTCTCCTAGTAAGATAACCCCTCTAATCCCAGTATATCTTTTGGACGTAAAGTATCAGGATGACGATGAGTACGTTGAAAACTTATGATCCTCAGTACTATGCAGGGGATCAGACATATCATGAAGATGTGTATATGCCAAGCTCATTACTATCTGATCTCAGAGCGATGCTAGCAGACCACAGTAGGCGCTTTCCTCCTCCAGAACAGGTGCAACTGCAACCTCCTTTGCCTGTTTCATGGGTAACCACCCCACGTCAGAGGCCAACCACTCTACCACTAGCGAATGTGGCCACACCGGATATGACCATACAACATGACACTGACATTTCGGAGGGAGAACATGAGGAAGGTGAGATCCTTGACAACCTGTCGGAGTAGGATGAATATATTATTCCAGCTCCTTCTTCTCCTTCTCATCCAAAAGTAGATTCACTTCCAGATGACATCGGAGGATTTGATAATCTTTTGGAAAGAGCAGCTAAGCGTTTTGCACTTCCAATGCCATTCATGCGAACAGATTGCTTTCTATATGATATTAAAGAACCTTTCCAGAAGTCAGTACGCTCCATACCACTGGTCAGTTACATGTGGGAGGAGGGTTCAAAGGTAAGGCAAAACCCTGCTACAGTCACAGCAGTACTTTCTCACTTGGATAAGAAGTACAGAGCACCGAAAGATGCCCCCCAGTATGCTTGACTTGTCACCCCCATCCAGATTAGGTGATAACACAAGCAGCCCAGAGAAGATCCACAAATCCCTCTGCTCCAATTTTTGCACCTCCCAACAAAGAGGGCAGATGATTAGACAACATTGGTAAAAGATTTTCATCAATGTCTAGTCTCACTATAAGAGCGGTTAACTCCCTGGCAGTGTTGGCCAGATATGATAGACAATTATGGACTGACATCACCCAATATCTTGATCAGTTGCCGGAGGACATTTAAATGGAAGCTAAAAAGACATTGCATGAGGGAGAACGCACATCAGCGGAGATAAGATTGTGCAATGGACATAGCCACTACTGCGTTTCATCATCTTGCAGGTTCGGCTGTCCTACGAAGGCAAGGTTGGATTAGGGCCACATCATTCCGTCTGGAAGTGCAGAATACGATCCTGGATCTTCCTTTTGATGGTCAAGCACTGTTTGGTAAGCATATTGACAAGGCATTGCAGTCGATTAAATCCGACACAGAAACGGCAAGATCTTTGGGGACACTCCAGTTTTGGAGGCCTTCCTTTCGAGCCATGAGAGGGCATGGGATGCCTTCATATAGGGGAGGCGGCTACCAGCAATTCAGATATCAGTTGTTTCCTTCTTCCTCTCAGCAATTCTTTCAACATTACACCCAAAGACACCACAAGGGGTGTATAGCAGATCTGCCTCCAGTGGACGGTAAGCTCGTCCAGCTAAAGACTCTGCTTGCAGAGAATGATGTCTCAAAGGCTCCGGCTACACCCCCATATTCTCCCCCCCCCCCTCCCCCCCCCCCCCCATATCCCACCCCAATTCTAGGCGGAAAGATACCTTTGTTTTCCCAACAATGGCAAACCATAACATCGGACAAGTGGGTCCTACAGCTGATAAAGTGTGGACACACGTGTTTTTTACTCCAGATTCTTTCTCATTCGCAAAAAGGGGAAGGACTCGAGACTGATCCTCGATCTCAGAGAATTAAACACCTACTTGAGAAAACAGTCTTTCCGCATGATCACCCTGCATGACGTCCTTCTGCAGTTGAACCAGGGAGACTTTGCCTACCCTAGACCTAAAGGATGCGTATTTCCACATCCTCATTCACCCAGCCCACAGACAACACCTGAGATTTGTGGTAGCCCGAAGCCATTTTTAATTTTGAGTCCTTCCATTTGGCCCGAAGTCAGCTCCCAGAATATTCACAAAGTGCCTAGCTCCTATTGCAGCCTTTCTCAGGAGGAGAAAACATCAAGTATTCCCATACTTAGACGACTGGCTGATAAAAGCAAACTCCTATGCAGCAGCACGCAGATAAACAAAGTGTGTTCCCTTGCTCAGCAACTTAGTGTAGGAGGCTGGCCTGGTTTGTAGTGGGTACCTTGGGTACTTACACGTTACACCTGCTCCAGTTATCCCTTATTAGTGAAATGTAGGAGTGTTCTAGCAGCTTCAGCTGATAGAGGTATCTGTAGCAGAGCAGCTTAGTCTGAACTAGGAGACATGCACAGCTCCTGCAATACCACACTAGTTACACAGTACTTAAACACAATAAAAGACAATACTCAGTGTTACTAAAAATAAAGGTACTTTATTTTAGTTACCCAAGGCCAAAAAATATCTTGGAGGAAATACTACTTCTGGAGGTAAGAATTATACACAATATATACACTAGAAAACAAAATCAGGTAAGTAAATTGTCATAGGGTAGTGCAAACAATAGAAAATAGCATAGAATGCATAAGGAAGAAATAGGTATGGGGCAACACAAACCATATACTAAGAAAGTGGAATGCGAATCACAAATTCCTCCCTAGACAAGTGTAGTGTGTGGAGGATCACTGGGAGTGTAAGAAAACCACAAAGGTGAGTAAAAATACCCCACCACAAAGCCCAGGAAAGTAGGAGTAAAGTACTGCAAGTTTCCTTAGGACACACTACAAGTCGTGATTAGAGTTATTGCAAGAACCAAGCAAGACTGCAAGCAACAAACGGTGGATTCCTGGACCTGAAGACCTGTGAAGAGAGGAGACCAAGTCTAGAAGTCACAGAAGATTCCAGGAAGGACAGGAGCTCCTGCCTACCTAGAAGATGGTGCAAAAGAGGGTTCTCCGGTTGGAAGAAGTCTGCAGAAGAGCACCAAAGAGGATGGCTGCAGGTTCCTGTGTGATGCAAAGGATGTCCCACGGGTAGATTTTGGATGCAGGCAAACTGCAGCGCTGGATTAGTCCAACAAGCCTTGGTTCAAGCAGTGTTGCGGATTGCGTCACAATGGTGCTGCCTGGACCCAGGAGGGACCTGGGGGCCTCAACCCGGACTGAGGAGGCAGAGGGGGCTCCCAACACTGGAGGGAACCTACAGATGACCAGGCAGCACCCACGGCGGTCCCAGGACAAAGAAGGTGCAAATTGCGATTGCTGCAGCACTACAAAGGAAGGTCCCATGCTGCCGGAGAACAACTCAGCGAGTTGAGCGTTGCAGGGTGGAGTGCTGGGGACCTGGGCCAGGCTGTGCACAAATAATTCTTGAAAATAGTGCACAGAGGCTTCAGGAGGTGAAGATGACGCGGTGCCCAGGGGTAGTGTCGCAAACGGAGAAGGCAAGCTCTTACCGCCTCCAAATTTGGACAGCAGGACCTTAGGACAGTCTGTGTCGAAGGGGTCCACCACCTGTGTTACAAGGGGCACACCCTTCGACAGGAGAGGAGTCCAAGAGAACCCGTCGTCGTCTTAGAGCCACTTCCCTGCTCCAGCGGGCACCTTCTGTCACTTCACAGGAGATTTCTTCAGTCCTTCTGGTGCAGGGTGAAGACAGAGAGTCCCCAGAGCATTCACATCTTGGAAACTGTTGCAGTTGCTGGCTGGAACTGAAGTTGCAGAGTCGAAGTAGCCCTTCTGAATACTTTGTTGCAGTTACAGCAGTTCCTGGAGGGGTGTGCGGTTGATCCAAGGTCAGATGATGAAACAGTAGTTGCAGAGGATTCCTGATGGGAACTTGCAAGCAGAATCTGAAGAGAAACACACAGGGAACACCATAAATAGCCCTGATAGGGGGATTGGCTACCTAACCAGGTTTTCACCTATCAGGAGGGGTCTCTGACGTCACCTGCTGGCACTGGCCACTCAGAGGCTCCCAGAGTGTCCCCACACCTTGGGAAACAAGATGGCTGAAGTCCGGGACACACTGGAGGAGCTCTGGGCACCACCCTTGGGGTGGTGATCGACAGGGGAGTGATCACTCCCCTTTCCTTTGTCCAGTTTCGTGCTAGAGCAGGGAGTGGGGTCCCTGAACTGGTGTAGACTGGCTTATGCAAGGAGGGCACCATCTGTGCCCTTCAAAGCATTTACAGAGGCTCTGGGAGGCTACCCCTCCCAAGCCTGTAACCCCTATTTCCAAATGGAGAAGGGTGTGACACCCTCCTCCCAAAGGAAATGCTTTGTTCTGCCTTCCTGGGACTGAGCTGCTCAGACCCCAGAAGGGAAGAACCCTGTCTGTGAGGTGGCAGTAGCTGTAGCTGCAGTGCAAGCCTCAGAGAGCTGGTTTTGCAGTACTGGGGGTCTATGGTGGAGCCCCCAGGATTCATGGGATTGCCCCCCCCCCCCCCCCCCATACCAAATTTGGAATGGCGGGGGAGGGGGGCAATTCCATGATCTTAGACACCGTACATGGCCATATTCAGAGTTACCATTGTAAAGCTTCATATGGGTATTGACCTATATGTAGTGCACATGTGTAATGGCGTCCCCGCACTCACAAAGTCTGGGGATTTGGCCCTGGACAGCGTTGTGGCACCTTTGCTAGTGCATGGGTGCCCTCACACTTAGGAACTTTGCTCCTAGCCTTCAGTAAATGAATGTTAGACATATAGGTGACTTATAAGTTACTTAGGTACAGTGGAAATGGGTGTGAAATAGTGTGCGCACTATTTCACTCAGGCTGCAATGGCAGTCCTGTGAAAGGGTTTGTCTGAACTCCTTATGGGCGGCAAAAGAAATGCTGCAGCCTATAAGGATCTTCTGGAACCCCAATGCCCTGGGTACCTAGGTACCATATACTAGGGACTTATAAGGGGGGGTTCAGTGTGCCAATTGGAACTGGTAAATGAAGTCACTAGCCTATAGTGACAAATTTGGAAGTAGAGGGAGCATAAGCACCGAGGTTCTGGTTAGCAGAGCCTCAGTGACACAGTTAATCACTACTGGCAACACACACATTAGGCCACAAACTATGTGCACTGGGGTCCTTGCTGTCAGGATCCCAGTGAGACAGGCAAAACACACTGACAAATAGGCCACAAGTGGGGGTAACCATGCTAGAAAGAGGCTTCTTTCTCACACTTAGGCCTGACCATCAACTGGGAGAAATCCAAACCTCAGCCATCACGCACCATCACTTTTTTAGGGGCAAAACTGGACACTCAATCCACCATGGCCTGCCCCACTGTGGAAGGACAACAGAAACTGCTATCTCTAGCAAAATCAATACAAAGAAAAGAATACATTTCAGTACAGCTGTACAAGTCCTTAATGGGGATGATTTCCTCATGCATACCTCTAGTTCCTCTCTGCAGACTCAAAAGGTGCCCCCTGCAGGAGCAGATCAATCTGCAATGGCTCCAGGTTTCAGCAAGCTTCGAAGATCAGATAAAAATTACCCCATCAATCACCAAAGCTCCAGTGTGGCGGTCTCAGAAACATCATCTTTCTATCAGTCTGTCTTTTCTTCATCGCCCAGCACCGTCGACAATCACCACAGATGCCTCTCTGGAGGGTTGGGGAGCAGTTTTACAAGACCTACAGACAAGTGGCCACTGGCATTGCAAACAATGCACATCAATCTGCTGGACCCCAAACGGTCCATCTAGCTTTACAAGCTTTCCTCTCAAAGATTTCTGGTTTGGAAGTGGTAATAAGAACAGACCGCACCACTACGATTCATTACCTCAACAAACAGGGAGGTACAAGATCTGTTCCTCTCCAGAGATGCTCAGGAGGTTGTCATTATGTGATCTGTGAGGACATAATTAAGGCAGTCATGTGTCCGATCCTGCTACACTCTGACATGATCGAGTTTACATTCAGGGAAAGGGGGTGGTAGATAATCTGGTGGCTTTAGATGCTAGAACATGTCCACCAAGGAATTCCTGTGTTCAGTTCAAATACCTTAGGTTCTCTATGCACCATAATGCTCGACCTCTCCCTTGCCCAGGGCGTAGTTTATCAAGTTTAAATAATAATGACTGACTCAGTACATAATCTGAGATCTTTTTAGCTTATTCACCATTGGTTCCTGCTTTGCATGATGTAGCTGGTTCTGGCATTAGTGTTTTCTCTGCTCCTGTCCCTGAGTCTATTAGTTCCTCTTCCTCTGAGGCTCTTGCCAGGTATCTCAAAACCAGTCATTTATTTGCACAGCCAGTGGTGCCACTATCTCATCTACGTTGCATCCAGCATCTCATAATGATGGGGTATGTCTTGTCTCTTGGAATATGGTAGGTTTAAGATCTACTGCCTCCTTGCCAGCTTTTGATCAATTTGAGGGTTATGATATCTGCCCCTTCCAGGAAACATGGGCAGTGGGTCTGCTTTTTTTGGCCCAGTTTTCTGAATTTTTATATTCCAGCACTTCCTAGTAAAAGGGGTAGACCCTCTGGTCTAACTACATGGGTCAGAACAACATTAAACTGTTGTATATTGCAGTCACCCCTTGACTTTCCTGACATATTAGGTATTCAGTCATCATTTGGGTCGAAGTCCGGAGTAATCATTATTAATATTTATGCAAGAAGGGTTAGTGGGGGCATGTTCTCCGGTACTCTCCTCGTGTTCGAAACGTTTCTTACGCAGTGCCCTCGGTATTTCAAAATCATTGTAGCAGACGACTTTGTTAATGTCACTTTCGAGCCTTTAGACTGGGATGATCTCAGCTCCATGTATGAGTAGGATTGGATGTGTTCTATTCCATCCTTAGACATCCCTCCCTTCAATAGGTGGTCACACGTAGCTGTGCAGTTAAAAGCCTTGACTATGGAATTTGGGCTTAGAGCACTTAATGGCAGAACGAAATCAGACGCTAAGGGCTGTCATATGTATAATAAAAACAATCATACAAACAGGATACATTACTGCTTAGTTGGTTTGAGATTGTGGTCTCTGGTCGTTGATATGATAGTTATTGAGAGGATAGAGAGTGATCATAACCCACTTTCTGTCCAAGTGCTTGCCATATGTAATAAGTTGTCTATGTCTAGCAGTCCCACTATACCGCTAACGGACATCAGTATGACCAACGACAAAAGACATTTGATGTGGCATCAATTAGCAGCCTGGCCTGATTATTTTAAGTTCTATCAACGCTGTTTTGAGGTCTTGGTTGGCACAACTAGAGGCGGGCTCCACCACTAATTATGCATAACTGATTTCATGTCATGTTCTTTGTTTTGAAAGCATTGCAGCCCATCTCATGTTAGGTGATAATTTTGGTGGCAAAAGACTCAGTGAAACATCGTTGGTATAATAAGGACTGTCTGGCTTCAAACAAATGTTTGGTTAAAGCTATCAAAACCAAGGATATAGCCTCTATCTGCATAGCTAGGAAGTCTTACAAGGCTGCCATCTGTAAAAGCCAAGTGCATGCAGGATGAGAAATGGTGGGCTGCACTGAATGAAGCTACATCTGAAAAGGATTGTGTAAAATGTTTGTCTTTGGCCGTGCAAAGCCCTGTTAATGGTTATTGTGCATTAAAACAAACATTGCTCCTTCAGAGTGGATTAACCTTTTCAGTCAATAATACTCTGCCAATTGTTCTATTGGGACGTAATGGCAGAACTGGGCTCTTCCTGCTATTATTGATCAAACGTCCAGCTTTCCAAATGTTCACTCTTTCTGGTGTTGAGTACTCATTAGGCACACTTAAGCTGGTAGGGCATCTGGCCAGGGCTGGTGTTCCGGCTGACTTGTTTTTGACTGACATAGATGCCTGGTCCAGATACAGCCTTATTATATCTTATGCAAAAGGGGGTGGGGGCACAAATTCCCGTTTCATGGAAGGGTGTCGTTGTTGTACCCATCCATAAAAAGGGTGATAGATCTTGCCCTGTAACTATAGACCTATCAGCTTATTAGACTGTGTGCAAAAATAATTCTGCCACTCCCTCTTGGGAAGATCCAAGATTGGATATCTGAACATGACATTCTTAGCCCACTGCAAGCTTGTTTTCGCATAAAAATATCCGCTATTGATCAAGTTTTTAGATTCCTGCTTCTATATTGGAAAACAGTCTTAATTGGCCAAGGAAATCTTCATGTTGCTTTTGTGGATTTAAAATCTGCGTTTGACTTCGTACTCTGGAATAAGTTGTGGGAAGTTCTTTCTGACTTGGCAATGCCTCCCCATGCTCTTTCCTTACTAGTGTGCCTTTGTAAGGACACCTATGCAAGTGTCAGGTGGTGTGATCGGGGGCAGCTTAATTAAAAAATCCCAGTGCAAATGGGAGTACGACAAAGATGCTGCGTCCTTGCTCCAACTTTACTTTCATTGTATATCAATGATATTCTCACCTTTTTAGCCAAGGTGAAGGAAGATGCACCATGTGTAGTGCCCGTAAAGTCCCTGTATTGTTTGCAGACAACACTTTTTTAATCCCCAGGACCCTGAGTGGTCTACAGAAACTCCTAAAGCAATTTGAAGAGTTCTCTCTTTTGGGGACTGGAGAGCAATACCTCCAAAACTAAACTGATGATGTTTAATCCCCACAGATCATTCAAAGGGAAGATAGTACTTGGAAGCACACCACTTGAAAAAGTGAAATATTTTGGTTACCTTGGTTTAACCATATTAGAGAACATGTCTTGGAAATCCCATATTACTAAGGTGGCATTGAAGCAAAAACAGTACTCTAGTGTCCTAGTCAGGGACTTTGGCACCTCATATACTAAACCGATCCGCCCGCTACTTCAGATCTATGAGACTAAGGCTGTTAGTTCTGCCCTTTATGGTGCGGAGCTATGGGGTTATGTTAAAGCTCAAGAAATATCTATAGTTGAAAATACCTTTTTGAGGAAACTTGTGTTCGATGGCATCTGTCGCTGTAGATACGCATGTTTTGCATAGCTCGCCATCTGGTGTTGGGTCGGAGTGTTACAAGTTGTTTTTCTTCGAAGAAGTCTTTCGAGTCACGGGACTCCTCCTTTTGTCTCCATTGCGCATGGGCGTCGACTCCATCTTCGATTGTTTTTTTTTCCGCCATCGGGTTCGGACGTGTTCCTGTCGCTCCGAGTTTCGGAACGGAAAAACAGCTAAATTTCGGAAGATTTTCGTCGGTATTGTTGCGTTCGGGATCGGCGTAGTTAGAATCAACACCGCATCGAAGATCAAAGAGCTCCGGAGCCCTTCGGGGTAGTTTTCGATCCCCAGTCGGGGCCTGCTCGGCCCGACCGCGTGTAGAAGAACGCCGATGGAACGGACCCCGTTCCGTTTCTGTCCCAAATGCCACAACAAATACCCCTATACAGACCAACACTTGGTCTGTCACCTGAGCACAGTGAAGACACTTGCGAGGCCTGTCGTGCGTTCCGGTCCCGAAAAACACTCCGAGACCGTCGAGCCAGAAGACTTCAAATGGCGTCCACGCCGACAGCCCACCGAGAGTTCGAGATACAAGAAGAGGAAGAAACCTTTTCGATACACGAATCGGACTCCGAGGAATTCGACGATCCACGAACCGTGAGTAAGACGTCGAAAACCACTCATAAGAAGATTGTCAAGGCCCAGGGGACGCCACTGCCACCAGGCCATGGCTCCACCCATAAATTCGGTGACCGACCGTCGGCACTGAAAAAGGCCCAAACAGTGCCGAGACCGTCCGACTCCGGTCGAGACACCGGCACGCAGCCTTCTCGGGACCGAGAAAGTGCTGGAGACATACATCGACACCGAGATAGCGGTGTAGACACGGCTCGACGCCGAGACAGCGGCACCGACGAAGATCGACGCCGAGATGTTTCGACTCCGAAAAAGAAAAAAGTCACCTCGGAGCCGAAAAAAGATGCAGACAGGGTTTCGGTGCCAAAACAACCTGCAACCGACCCAGTTTCAGGCTCTTATACAGAAGAGCAATCAATGACCTCCCAAATGCGAAAGCATAGGTTTGAGGAAGACCTGCAATCCACCGATGTAGACCATACGCAGAAACGTATTTTTATACAGCAGGGGACAGGAAAGATAAGTACCCTTCCCCCTATTAGGAGAAAGAGAAGACTGGAATTTCAAACTGACCAAACACCACAAACAAAAATGGTGAAAAAGGTTACTCCGCCACCCTCTCCTCCACCTATAATTCACGTCTCACCAGCACAAACTCCATCACATTCCCCGGCTCACACCACCATGAGCCAAGGTGACCAGGATCAGGACTCATGGGACTTATACGACGCCCCTGTGTCAGATAACAGTCCGGAGGCATACCCTACAAAGCCATCACCACCAGAAGACAGTACTGCATATTCTCAGGTGGTGGCTAGAGCAGCACAATTCCACAATGTAAGCCTCCACTCAGAACAAGTCGAGGATGACTTTCTATTCAACACCCTCTCCACCACCCACAGCTCCTACCAAAGCCTGCCTATGCTCCTTGGTATGCTTCGGCACGCAAAAGACATCTTTAAGGAGCCGGTCAAAAGTAGGGCAATCACACCAAGGGTGGAAAAAAAGTATAAAGCGCCTCCTACAGACCCTATTTTCATCACTACACAGCTGCCACCAGATTCTGTTGTTGTAGGAGCAGCTAGGAAAAGGGCCAACTCCCACACATCTGGGGATGCACCACCCCCAGATAAGGAAAGCCGCAAGTTCGATGCAGCTGGAAAGAGAGTCGCAGCACAAGCTGCAAACCAGTGGCGCATCGCTAACTCTCAGGCACTACTTGCGCGCTATGACAGAGCCCATTGGGATGAGATGCAACATCTCATTGAACATCTACCCAAAGACCTACAAAAGAGGGCAAAGCAAGTGGTTGAGGAAGGACAGAACATTTCAAACAACCAGATACGCTCCTCCATGGATGCAGCAGACACAGCTGCAAGAACAATAAATATATCTGTGACCATCAGAAGGCATGCATGGCTACGAATGTCTGGGTTTAAACCAGAGATTCAGCAGGCAGTTCTCAATATGCCATTCAACGAAAAAGAACTGTTCTGTCCAGAAGTGGACACGGCGATTGAGAAACTTAAAAAAGACACGGACACTGCTAAAGCCATGGGCGCACTCTACTCCCCGCAGAGCAGAGGAAATTACAGCACCTTCCGCAAAACACCCTTTAGAGGGGGGTTTCGGGGTCAGGCCACACAAGCCAGTACCTCACAGGCAACAACATCCAGTTACCAGGGACAGTACAGGGGAGGCTTTCGGGGCCAATATAGAGGAGGGCAATTCCCTAGGCATAGGGGAAAATTTCAAAGCCCCAAAACCCCTACAACTAAGCAGTGACTCACATGTCACTCACCCCCTCCACACAACACCAGTGGGGGGAAGAATAGGTCATTATTACAAAGCATGGGAGGAAATCACTACAGACACTTGGGTTCTAGCAATTATCCAAAATGGTTATTGCATAGAATTTCTACAATTCCCTCCAAACATACCACCGAGAGCACAAAATTTATCAAAACATCATTCCGAGCTCCTGGAGATAGAAGTTCAAGCACTATTGCAAAAGAATGCAATCGAGTTAGTACCAAACACACAAATAAACACAGGAGTTTATTCACTGTACTTCTTAATACCAAAGAAGGACAAAACGCTAAGACCAATCCTAGACCTAAGAATACTAAACACATACATCAAATCAGACCACTTTCACATGGTCACACTACAAGAAGTGTTACCATTGCTGAAACTACACGACTACATGACATTAGACCTCAAAGACGCGTATTTCCATATACCAATACATCCATCGCACAGGAAATACCTAAGGTTTGTATTCAAAGGAATACACTACCAATTCAAGGTACTGCCTTTCGGTTTAACAACCGCACCAAGAGTCTTTACCAAATGTCTAGCAGTAGTTGCTGCACACATCAGAAGGCAGCAAATACATGTATTCCCGTATCTAGACGACTGGCTAATCAAGACCCATTCGTTAATAACGTGCTCACACCACACAAATCAAATCATACAAACCCTCTACAAACTAGGGTTCACAGTCAACTTCGCAAAATCCAACATTCTGCCATGCAAGGTACAACAATACCTAGGAGCCATAATAAACACAACAATAGGAGTAGCCACTCCAAGTCCACTAAGAATTCAAAATTTCAACAACATCATACAACGCATGTATCCAACACAAAGAATACAAGCAAAGATGATATTACAACTCCTAGGCATGATGTCTTCATGCATAGCCATTGTCCCAAACGCAAGACTGCACATGAGGCCCTTACAACAGTGCCTAGCATCACAGTGGTCACAAGCACAGGGTCACCTTATAGATCTGGTGTTAATAGACCGCCAAACTTACCTCTCGCTTCTATGGTGGAACAATATAAATTTAAACAAAGGGCGGCCTTTCCAAGACCCAGTGCCACAATACGTAATAACAACAGATGCTTCCATGACAGGGTGGGGAGCACACCTCGATCAACACAGCATACAAGGACAATGGAACGTACATCAAACAAAACTGCATATAAATCACCTAGAACTGCTAGCAGTTTTTCAAGCACTAAAGGCTTTTCAACCAATAATAGTTCACAAATACATTCTCGTCAAAACAGACAACATGACAACAATGTATTATCTAAACAAACAAGGGGGAACGCACTCAACGCAATTGCGCCTGCTGGCACAAAAGATATGGCGTTGGGCAATTCACAACAAAATTCGCCTAATAGCACAATTTATCCCAGGGATTCAGAATCAACTCGCAGACAATCTCTCTCGAGATCACCAACAGGTCCACGAATGGGAAATTCACCCCCAAATTCTGAACACTTACTTCACGCTCTGGGGAACACCTCAAATAGACTTGTTTGCGACAAAAGAGAAAGCAAAATGCCAAAACTTCGCATCCAGATACCCACACAGGCAGTCCCACGGCAATGCCCTATGGATGAACTGGTCAGGGATATTTGCCTACGCTTTTCCTCCTCTCCCTCTCCTTCCTTATCTGGTAAACAAACTCAGTCAAAACAAACTCAAACTCATATTAATAGCACCAACTTGGGCAAGGCAACCCTGGTACACAACGCTGCTAGACCTATCAGTAGTACCCCACATCAAACTGCCCAACAGGCCGGATCTGTTAACTCCACACAACCAAAAGATCAGACACCCAGATCCAGCATCGCTGAATCTAGCAATCTGGCTCCTGAAATCCTAGAATTCGGACACTTACAACTTACCCAAGAATGTATGGAAGTCATTATGCAAGCCAGAAGGCCATCCACCAGGCACTGCTATGCCAGTAAATGGAAGAGGTTTGTTTGCTACTGCCATATTAATCAAATCCAACCATTACACGCAACCCCAAAACATGTAGTGGGTTACTTGCTTCACTTACAAAAATCTAACCTAGCTTTCTCTTCCATTAAAATACACCTTGCAGCAATATCTGCATACCTGCAGCCTACCTATTCAACTTCCCTATATAGGATACCAGTCATTAAAGCATTCATGGAGGGCCTTAAAAGAATTATTCCACCAAGAACACCACCTGTTCCTTCATGGAACCTAAATGTTGTCTTAACTAGACTTATGGGTCCACCTTTTGAACCCATGCACTCCTGCGAAATACAGTTCCTAACATGGAAGGTTGCATTTCTCATCGCCATTACCTCTTTAAGAAGAGTAAGCGAGATTCAGGCGTTTACAATACAAGAACCTTTTATACAACTACACAAAAATAAGGTTGTCCTAAGGACTAATCCTAAATTTCTACCAAAAGTTATTTCACCGTTCCATCTAAATCAAACAGTGGAACTTCCAGTGTTCTTCCCACAGCCAGATTCCGTAGCTAAGAGGGCACTACATACTTTAGATGTCAAAAGAGCATTAATGTATTACATTGACAGAACAAAGAGCATCAGGAAAACTAAACAGCTATTTATTGCATTCCAAAAACCTCATGCAGGAAACCCAATATCAAAACAAGGTATAGCCAGATGGATAGTTAAATGCATCCAAATCTGCTACCTTAAAGCTAAACGACAACTGCCCATTACACCAAGGGCACACTCAACCAGAAAGAAAGGTGCTACCATGGCCTTTCTAGGAAACATCCCAATGCAAGAAATATGTAAGGCAGCCACATGGTCTACGCCTCACACATTCACCAAGCACTACTGTGTAGACGTGTTATCCGCACAACAAGCCACAGTAGGTCAAGCCGTATTAAGAACATTGTTTCAGACTACTCCCACTCCTACAGGCTGAGCCACCGCTTTGGGGAGATAACTGCTTACTAGTCTATGCAAAACATGCGTATCTACAGCGACAGATGCCATCGAACTGAAAATGTCACTTACCCAGTGTACATCTGTTCGTGGCATCAGTCGCTGTAGATTCGCATGTGCCCACCCGCCTCCCCGGCAGCCTGTAGCAGTTCGGAAGGTACCTTCAACTATTTGTATATATATTATTTTAACCTTAAATAGGTACATCCTTAGTCACTCCATTGCATGGCCACTATTACTACAATACAACTCCTACCTCACCCTCTGCGGGGAAAAACAATCGAAGATGGAGTCGACGCCCATGCGCAATGGAGACAAAAGGAGGAGTCACTCGGTCCCGTGACTCGAAAGACTTCTTCGAAGAAAAACAACTTGTAACACTCCGACCCAACACCAGATGGCGAGCTATGCAAAACATGCATATCTACAGCGACTGATGCCACGAACAGATGTACACTGGGTAAGTGACATTTTCATTCTCTACCATTGAGCACGCCGCTGTTTCCTCCTTTTTAAGGATCTGGATATCATGGGAATAGGCCCCAAAGTCTGCTTGCGTCCTCTCTTGTACTGGAGACTGCTCTGGACTACTCTGGAGCTTGCCTCATATACTGAAGCAATTCAGGCAGTATTTGAAGCTGATTGCTTTCTTAGTGTCCTCTAGCTTAGTTATGTTAAGGCATCATTGTATTCGCTTGGCTGGTGCGTGCTCTGGAATCGCCCAACCAATGCTGCCTTTTCTTTGAAGCTTGATTTTAAAAACCGGCATTTGAGGATGGTAGATTCTGTGGAGTGGCGTGTAGCAATTCATTCCAAGCTGTCTCATGCTTTTGCTGATCTTAAAAATGCGCGCAGTTATGAGGCATTTTGGAACATAATTTCGACTCCTGAGGACAGGAAGCTGTACTTTCAGTTTTGTGTAGAAACCCTACCATTAAGATCATTCACAAGCAGTTGGTCATCTGATGGGACTACTGTCTGTCCAGCTTGTAAAACCCCTATTGAAAATCTGCGCCATGTATTATTTGTCTGTCCTGTTTATGCAATTCCTCGCAGGGAGTGGCTTGCTCCTGCCTGCAGACTGCTGGGCGTCCACAGGACTGCTTTAGCTCTTCGAATTCTTAGATCAGACACCCATTATGTCTTGGTTACTGCTATTGCTAAATTTCTTGGAGCTTTGTGGACCAATAGAGCAAAGATTTGATCTTTAATTATGTGAATCTGCTTTGTATGTTTAACTTTATGTAATTGCAGTTCGCTCCTATGATGAATGTGGTTTGGCTCACTCGTGAAATGAATTGTTAACTAGTGCGTGTATTTATAATACTACGGTGCTGGTGTGTATTTTTATAGAGGGGTGTCTGGGAGGGGGATATCATTTTAGCCCTTGTGGCTTTTGTCACATAATCATTACTTTCTGTTTAATCCTAAAAATGGTGATGATGCAGCTGGTGGTTACATGATAACTGTATCCCTTATGGAAATACATCACTGCTTCCATTGCTTTTGGGCCAAAGAAGCTGTGCATTGATTATGTTGAATCTATGGTCTAAAATTCTTTAATCAATTTCGTAATCTATCTGGGAAAGCGCTTTCTGCTTTCTTTTCTTTTTTCTAGTACTGTATTTGGCGTTGACCTCTGAACAAACTATTGTGCTTTGCACTGATTTTATAACTTAATATTTTTATGTGTATGCTGCTGGAGTACTCTGTGTACAAACCTTATGTTTTGAGATTCGGGCCCAGTGGTATTTATTGTCTATGGATTTTATTCTTATCTTAATCTATTTTTATGCATATGAAATGTGATGTGTTAATGTCTGTTCTGTGCTTTTATGGTATTAGTTACCAAATTAAAGCTTATTTGAAATGAAATGGTCATACCTCAGAAGTTTAGGGAATTCCTGTTGACCCAGGCACATGACATTCCTCTTGCAGGACATTAGGGGCATACCAAGACTTGAGAGAGAGTTGTCCCACACTTTCACTGGCCCCACATGTCTGAAGACACCAAGGAGTTTGGTCGCTCCTGTGCCCCCTGCCAAGCCAGTAGCAAGTCAGGTGTGGCACCACAACAACCCCATTCACCCCACTACCTGTGGTTGGGGTTCCCTTTGAGAGGGCAGGGATTGACATTGTTGGTTCCCTTGACCCTCCTTCAGCCTTTGGTAACAGATTTATTCTGGTGGTGGTGGACAATGTTGCTAGGTACCCAGAAGCCATTTACCTTAGGACAAGTACAGCTCCTGCAGTGGACAAGGCCCTCCTGGGAATCTTTTCCAGGGTGGGTTCCCTACGGCGGTTGCATCCAACAGAGTTGCAAACTTAATGGCTGGATACCTCAAAACAGTGTGAAAGGAATGTGTTGTAACCTATAAATTAACCTCTCCTTAACCACAAGGAACTGGTTTGGTTAAAAGATTCAACAAAACCCTTAAAGGTATGATCATGGGACTTTCAGAAAAACTCAGGAGGAGATGGAATGTCCTACTACCTTGCCTTCTTTTTGCCTATAGAGAGGTACCACAGATGGGAGGGGGTTACAGCCCATTCGAACTTCTGTTTGGGCATCCAGTTAGGATCCTCCTTGCCTTGTAAAGGAGGGATGGGAGCAACCCCTCAAACCCCCCAAACAAGACATAGTTGACTATGTACTAAGCCTGCGTTCTCGCATGGCAGAGTACATGAAGGCCACCAAAACATTTGAGGTCAGCCATGAGCTGCAAAAACAATGGCATGACCAAATGACTGTGCGGACTGTTTACCAGCCAGGACAGAAAGTATGAAATTTGGAGCCTGTGGCCCCAAGAGCACTCCAGGAGAAGTGGAGTGGTCCCCACACAGTTCTAGAAAAGAAAGGTGGTCACCTGTCTGGTTGACATGGGCAGTCCAAGAAGCCCCCAAAGGGTGCTTCATGTGAACAGCCTCAAACCATTTTTTGACAGGGCTGACGTGAACTTGCTAATGGCCACTGATAAAGGGCAGGAGGGAGAGGGAGTGACCCTTTCCCTGACCTTCTCTCCACAACCCTGTTGATGGCTCAGTGGAAGGGGTAGTCTTTGCAGATTGCCTCTCTGAACCGCAACAAGCTGACTGCAGGCAAGTTTTCAGTCCGTTCTCAGAACTCTTTTCCGTGACACCCAGCCAGAGAACCTGGTGTGTTTATGATGTGGACACAGGTGATAGTCTGTCTGTTAAGATTAAACTCTACAAGCAACCTGACCATGTCAGAGATTGCATCAGGCAGGCATCCAAAAGATGCTTCAGTTGAGGGGTATTGACCGTTCAGTTCTCCCTTAGACTAGTCCAGTAGTACTTGTGCCAAAACCTCATTCCCAGGGCAGAAAGAGAGAGATGAGATTTTGTGTAGACTACAGAGTTCTCATTACATTCACTAAGACTGATGCCCATTCTATCCCCAGGGCAGATGAGTTGATAGATACTCTGGCTGCAGCCAAGTATCTCAGCACTTTTGATTTCACTGCAGGCTATTGGCAGATCAAATTAACGGATGCTGATAAACCTAAAACATACTTGTTTACTCCTGGTGGGCATTATCCCTTAACAGTAATGCGCCTTGGTTTAAAAAGTGCACCTGCCACATTCCAGAGGTTGGTGAATCAAGTTCTGGCAGGCTTGGTAGACTTGTTAGTACAGTATATGTAGCTGATATTTCTGTATTTAGCACCACCTGGGAGGATCGCCTGGTCCACCTCAGGAGTGTACTTGAGGCCTTGAAAAGGGAGGCCTCAGTATCAAGGCTACCAAATGCCAGATAGGGAGGAATATAGTGGTTTACCTGGGCCATCTGGTAGGTGGAGGCCAAGTTCAACCCTTACAGAGCAAAATCCAGGTCATTATGGATTGGGTTTCTCCAGCTACCCTGACTCAGGTCAGAGCTTTTCTGGGCCTGACTGTATTGCAGGAGATTTGTAAAGGGGTATGGCTCTATTGTGACCCCCTTGAATGATCTCAACTCCAAAAAGATGCTCGAAAAGGTACAGTGGACAGTTAGCTGTCAAGAGGCATTTAATGACCTGAAAAGGGCCATGTTCTCCGCTCCAGTTCTTAAAAGCCCTGACTACTCGAAATAATTCATTGTCCAGCTAGATTTTTCAGAAATAGGAATAGAAGCAGTACTGTCTCAGTTTAATGAAGAGTGACAGGATCAATCAGTAGCTTTTATCAGCAGAAGATTGACCCCCCAGAGAGAAGCGTTGGTCAGCTACTATTGAGAGGGAAGCCTTTGCTGTAGTCTGGGCCCTGATGAAGCTGAGGCCATACCTGTTTGGCACTCACTTCATTGTTCAGACAGACCACAAGCCCCTCTTGTGGCTTAAACAGATGAAGAGTGAACATCCAAATCACTTGAGGTGGTCCATTTCCCTCCAGGGGATGGACATTTCAGTTGAAACAGACCCGGGAGTAACTATGCCAATGCAGATGGACTTTCCAGATATTTCCACTTAGAAAATGAAGACTCACCTGGTTAAGGCTAGCCTTATCCTCTTTTGTTTGGGGGGTGGGGTTATGTAGGAAAGTAGCATCTTTCTATCATAGTTACCCCCCACTTTTTGCCTGGTGTCAGTGTTTTTAGGCTGTAGTACACTGGGATCGTTCTAATCAGGACCCCAGTGTCAGTGCTCTCTCCTCTAAATTTGATTACATAGTAACTTTTACATCCCACAATTACATACTGGTGCACCCATGTAGGTCCCTAGTATATGGTACTTAGGTAGCTAGGGTATTGGTACACTAGGAGTCTCCCATGGGCTGCAGCATGTATTATGCCACCCATGGGAGCCCATGCAAACTGTCTCCAGGCCTGGCATTGCAGCCTGTGTGAAATGGTACACGCACCTTTCACTTTAGAGGTAAGGCTTGCCTTATATCGCAGTCACTGGACGAGAACACTAAGTCACCCCTATGGTAGGCCCTTTAGCCTAGGGGCAGTTTGCATGGTCCCAAGTGTGACAGCACCCCTGCATGAGCAGAGGTGCCCCTACAAAACCTAGACTACCCTCTTTGGGCTTTGTAAGTGTGGGGAAGTCCTTTTAAAGTATGTAGTGGACACTGGTCAATGCGAGTACTCCAACTTACATGATGGCTTCACCAAACCTTTCAGACAGAGGTTCAAACTTCATGTCTGCTTACTTCACATCAATGTGGAAGGAATGTGATGTGACTTATAAGTTCACAACCCTATACCAACCCCAAAGAAATGGTTTAGTAGAAAGGTTCAACAAAACTATGAAACGTATGATCATGGGGCTTCCTGAAAAACTCAGAAGGAGATAGGTTGTCCTTTTGCCATGCCTGCTGTTTGCCGACAGAGAGGTGCTTCAAAAGGGAGTGGACTTAAGTCCCTTTGAACTTTTGTTTTGCCATCTTGTTAGGGGATCACTGAGTCTAGCGAGGGAAGGCTGGGTAGAGACCTCTCAAAGAGCCTAAATAAACTTAGTGAACTATGTGCTTGGCCTATGTTCCGGGGTGTCTTAGTTCATGGAAAAAGCCAGCAAACATCTTGAGGCAAGCCAAGAGCTCCAGAAGCAATGGTTTGACCACAAGGCTGCACTGATGGAGTACCAACCAGAAGGTATGGATGTTGGAGCTTGTAGCTCCCAGGGCCCTTCAGGACAAATGGAGTGGTCCCTACCCTATCCTAGATATAAAAGGTGAGGTCACCGATCTGGTGGACCTGGGCACTCTCAGGGGCCCTCACAGGTCATCCATGTGAACCCCTTAAACCCTACTGTGACAGGGCTGATGTGACCATACTGATTATCACTGATGAGGGACAGGACAAAGAGAATGAACCTTTCCCTGACTGTCTCTCCCACAATTCTACAAGTGGTTCAGTTGGAGGAATGGCCTTTTCAGACATCCTCATTGCCCAATAGCAAGCTTATTGCAGGCAAGTCCTGAGTCAATATGCTGTTTTTTTTTTTCTTTGACCCCTGGTCAGCACTATCTGATGTACCCATGATGCGGACACTGGAGACAGCATGCCTGTCAAAAGCAAAATCTAGTGACAGTATGATCAAGTCAGGGAAAGCATTAGAGCTGATGTAAGTGAGACGCTGGAACTTGGGGCGATTAAGCCCTCTGAAAGCCCAGTGGTTTTAGTTCCCACACCTCATTCCAAGGGTGGTAGCCAGAGTTGAGGTTTTGTGTGGACTGCAGTGGCCTCAGTGCAGTCATTTAGACAGTTGTTCACCCCTTTTCAGGGGCTGATGATTTAAATGACAGGCTGGGTGCAGCTAAGTTTCTCAGTGCCTTTGATTTGACATCCGGGTACTGGCAGTTTGGGCTAACTCCAGGATCCAAAGAGAAGACCGCATTCTCAACCCCAGATGGGCACTTCCAGTTTACTGTGGTGCCCTTTGGATTAAAGAAAGCCCCTGCCACCTTTCAAAGTTTGGTGAACAAAGTGCTATTGCTGTCTATAGCTTTACTTGACAAGATCACCTTATCCACCCTAGGAAGATTCTTGAGGCTCTGCAGCAGGCTGGCCTAACTATCAAGGCAATCAAGTGCAAGATAGGGCAGGGCACAGTTGTATACTTAGGCCATCTTGTAAGTGGAGGCCAAGTGCATCCCTTCAACCCAAGATCCATATAATTCTGGACTGGGAGGCTCGAACAACCCAGACCCAAGTCAGGGCATTTCTTGGTTTGACTGGGTACTCTAGGAGGATTGTGAAGGGGTATGGCACTGTAGTGGCACCCTTCACAGAACTTGCCTCAAAGAAACAACCAAGGAAAGTGAACTGAATAGTTAGTCGTCAAAAGGCTTTTGACACCCTGAAGGAGGCTCTGTGTTCAGCACCCAATCGAGATGATTCAGGTCATATCAAACAGTTAATTGTGCAGACAGATGCCTCTGAACACGGGATAGGCAGAGTCCATTCCCAGTGATGATGGCCAGGAACAGCCTGTTGCTTTCATTAGTAGGAGGTTACTTCCTAGAGAGCAGCGTTAGAGTGCCATGTAGAGGGAAGCCTTTGCTGTGATCTGGTCCCTGAAGAAGCTGAGACCATACTTGTTTGGTACTTACTTCCTTGTTTAAACAGACCACAGGGCACTCAGATGGCTGATGCAAATGAAAGGAGAAAATCCTTATGGATTTCACAGTGGAACACAGACCAGGGACTGACCATTCCAGCGAAGATGGCCTTTTCTGGTTTTTCCACTTGGACAGTGAAAACTCTCTTGGGAGAGGTTTGTTTGGGAGGGGGAAGAGGGGTAGCAAAGTGGCTCCTGTTTAACACAGTCACCCCCACGTTTTGCTCACTGGTACTGAGGGTTTTCGACTGAGGTGCAGCTGGGTCCCTACTAAACAGTTCCCCAGTGCAGGTGCGGTTTCTCTAAAAACAGGTAAGAATGTTTACAGTTGGCACACACTCTACCCTTCTAAGCCTCTAGTATAGGGTACCCCCTGGTAATTGTGCCTGGCTAGTGGAGAGGATTCCTAAGGGCTGCAGCACGCATTGTGCCACCTTCAGGGACTCCCCAAAAAATCAAGATGCACACAGCTGCCATTGCAGTCTGTGTGTCCTGGTGAAAGCCAGGTGAAAACACATGTCACACTCATTGTGTCTCATGCCTCCATCACTGCATCTAAGTATGTGTGAGTCAACCCTACAGCAGGCCTTTGAACCCTCGGGCAGGGTGCATTATATATGATGTGTGGTCCTATCTGTATGAGCCCCATTGCTGAGCATTGCAAGTGAGTAGGGAAGCACTCTTAAGGTATGTGCTGGGCACTCGTCATCACAAGTTACCCAGCTACATAATGGCTTCACTGAAACCCATGGTGTTCGAAAGCAAACATCTCATCTTAATAAATCGAGGCTGATGCTAGCCTTGGATTTATTGCGATATACACCCAGAGGGCACCTTAGAGGTGCACCCTGAGCCCCACTAGTCTCTTGACCAGCCTGCCACCACAGACAGGTTGTGGACCCCCTGTAGGTGAGAGCCCATTCTCTGACGCCAGAAACAAAACCTGCTCCAGAGGTAGGTGTTGCCACCTACTCTAGCAGGACGGCCAACAGATCTGCATAACTAGGACAGAGGCTTCAAAGGCCCTGCCGCCTTTGGTATGTGACCCCCAGCTTCTCCAGACCTTGGTGTAGCACCCCCTGCCCTGAGGACCATTTGACACAAGGACATGCAGGATAATTAATCAGTAGGTGTGTACCAACCCCACTATGGTGGGCTACCTGAAGTTGACATTCGAGGAAGGGTTCCATCACCTTGTTTTTTGTAGAACTAGGCCTTCTGAGATAGGGTTATGCTCATTCCCCACAGGATTGCGAAATATAGTGAGTGTAGTCACCCCAGGACTACGTAACCCATTGGCTACTTCTCTGCACACCCCTAAAATGAGTATTTAGGTGGCCCCCAAAACCAGAACAGATTTGACTGATACAAGCAGAACAGGGCACAGAAGAGCAAGAATTGTATATGAGTGGTAAACTTTTAGTGCAAAACCATGCCTGCCTACCTGATCCTATCCTGACAATCAAACATCCCGACTCATCCTGCAGTTGTAGGGACTTCAAAAGCCTCAGAGGATCTTCAGCACTTAGCCAGTCCATCCGCATCTCCCTGGGAGTGGGGGAGCCACTTCTCTGCTTCCCTAGGGCACCAAGCACAACGTCCGTATCAGAACAGTGGAAACCACCGGGTCCACCGAAGCAGCAGCCATCCAGAAGGAGGTCAGCATATTCAGAGGCCAGTTCAATCTTTCCTCCTAGTGAGAAGACATTACGATCACCCGGAGCAAAACTGCAGCAATACCTGGGGTACTGGACCTCTTGGACCAACCAAGGCTTATTAAATTCCACACCAGATTCCAACTGTGCATCTGAACACCAGCCGGCGAGGGACATCAGCATCTCAGAGGACATCCTTCACAATCATCCACTAGCTTTGTTTTTTCTCTCTCTCTGCAGGTCACCCAAAGAACAGGGTACGCCTTGATGCAGGAGCACCGCAGCTAAATTTCCTCTGCACCAGAGGACCCTGGCACTCGACTTCCAGCAGTGTCCCTCTGTTCCCCAGATGTCCACTGACAAGCCCCCTGTTGGGAGCTCACTTGCGCTCTTTTTAGGTGGCCCTCCTAGTTTCCAAGTTTGTGGTGCACAAGAACCCGACTCAACTACCACCACTGCACCCGGACACCCCTGGGCAGATACAACTGAACTTCTGGTCGTGTTTGTGACTTTACACCTTTAGCACCCTACTGTCTACAGGGGACCCCTGTGAACTGGTTGCAAGGACCCCTGTGCTGTAAAAGTATATTTGAACCCTTACTGCATAAAAGCGCATTTGAGTAAAAGTGGTACTTGCAAATATTTTTACAAAACTGCAACAGCACTGATCTTGAAAGTATTGTAATGTTGGAACATAATATAAACAAAGTGACTATTTTTCCAAACAGTTGGTCTTGAGTGTGGTCTCATTTATTGACTCTGTTCAACAAATGTTTAGCACTAACCTCTGATAAACCTAACTGCTCACCCACACTACCACGAAAGAGCTTTTGGGATTGTCACTTTTACTCATGTAAACCAATCAGGGTCGCCTGTACTGTCTGCATAGTGTATCCCTACATTTATTACACTGCTTAGATAGTCCCACCCTTTCCTCAAAAACAGAATTAAGGAGGCACTGTTAGGAAGCATACTAGTGGAGGTGACCAGCCTAGTGGGAGTCTTTACTAGGTGTCATGGAATTTACTACCATCTGCTGTGCTACCTTGTAGACCTTTCTGTCTTAAAGGGCAACAGAAAATGCATAGCATTTGATGTGCCTAGCACTGGCTAAATAGTTCTCCCTATAATTCACCCACCAATCAACATGTACATGTTACCTATGCAGAGGAAACCTAATGATTTCAAGTGTAGCATTTTAATAAAACAAAAAATATGTAAAGGCATGCAAACTGTGTAAAATTATTTTGTGCCTTTAGTTCATTGGCCTAGGCACCTGCCCATAGAGTCAGAAATCCGGACAGTTATTTGCCTGAGGAGCAAAGGCAGTGAAGGCAGAGTCTACAAATAGCAGCATTTGTTTGTACACGCCTTGTTTCTCCGTCATCTATCTGCACAGCGTGTGGCATCTCTGGCTTCCCACCAAAACCATTTTTAAAAGGAGCCAGGCATGAGGATTTCATTTCTAGTCAAGCTTCTTCATAGGAAGTGACATCGCTGCATTTCCCATCATCCGTTTCCAGAGGCACTGGCATCACTTCCTGCCCCTTCTCACTTCACTAAACTCCTCAACATATCCCCTGCAAAGGACAGACAAGACAAGACATAGCCTGTTTGGGCTTATGCCTGAACCCAATGCCTTTCACTCGTTCTCCTCCTACCTTTCCTGTCAACTTCATTTTGTTCACATAGACAACTCTAGGTCCCAAAAATTTTTTATCATCAGCTGTGTCGGACATGATTTCATGCTGTAGCCTGCTGTCAACATCCTCATGGAGCCCCTTGGGGCGCTGCCCACAGACAACAGTATCAAGCTTTACCATTATGCTGACAAAACAAATCTACCTTAAAATATTCTCTACTCTGGGCACCCTACACTCAATCACTGCTTTCACCTCATCCAAATGAGGATGTCCAACACCTACATGAAGTTTAACCCACTCAAGACCGAATTCTTAATATTTGCCAAGAACATCATGAAATAAATAGTACAAATCTATTTTCGGAGACCTGAACTTTGACTGCTTCGAACTTTCACCGAATGCCAAGTTACTTTGATTCATCTTAGACACCAACCTCATCCTCAAGGAACCCATTGCCAGAATAATGTCTCCCTTATTATTAGCTCTTTCTTTCAAAGTGATTGTTTTTTCTAGAAAACAAATTCAGAACTACCCTTCAGGTTTGTGTACTGTTGCATTTGGATAGTATTAACCCCTGGCTCCTTGGCCGCACAGACTTCACCTTGGCACTTTTTAAGGGCATCCAACATGCATCAGGATGTCTTATGCAGGGCCATAAGAAATATGATCACATTATCCACATCTTGAAGGTATCCCATAAGCTCTTTTTGTTAGCCCACACCCTTTTGAAAACCAGTTGAATCCTTTACAAAGCCTTCTTGATCGTCAGCCCTGCCTAACCAGTGGACAAGCTTACCAACAAATTTGCTGGCTCTTGGCACACCTGCAGCCAGGCCACCATCAGACTGGAGAAAAAAGCGTTAAAAAAAAAAAAGACAGTAAGTATTTTCATCTATGCACCATGGATCTGGAGCAGCATCCTAATATCAATAGAGCTGCCCCAACACTGCTCCAGTTTAGTAAAGAGCTGAAGGCTACTTCACAATGCAGTAATAATCCAATAGTCCGCTACCTCTCACTGTCAGGTTTGGTGTCTGAGAGCTTGCCTTTGCTCCATAAATGGTTCTCCACTGGCTTATTGGCAAGGTTTGCGATATACTGGTACATACTAAACAGTTTGCGCTATACCGGTACACCACATACATACATACATAATAGACTACGCTGCTGCTTTGATTGTCACACCCTCAGCAAAAGCACCCCATTTGTGCTTGAAGGAGTTCTGTTTATTTCCATTGACGGCCATCAGATGTTTTGGACACACCTTGAGTGGTGAAAATCTATTTGATGATGAAGTGAACCCCACTCAGCAGAGATTTCAGGAATCGAGACAGGCGTTCTATATGATATAAGAGCACAGAGGTTGCAGATTGTGCAGTAAATTCCCAAGGTTGGTAGTGTAAACACTTTGTTAGGCAGCCCAAGTATCAAAGACTGTATAATGGTAGAGCGCAGGTAAAGCAGAAAATAACTTCATAGACTTCTTTAATATTGCAAGGCCAAGTGAGGTAACTTGGGCATTACAGTTACATCACCCTACACCATTCAGGTTTTGAAATGTAGTCCTTGCTCACTACAGGTGTCTGTGCAGTATTAAATATCCGAAATGCATAGCCTCATTCAGCGTCAGCTCATCTATAGAACTGCATGTCTCAGAATACACTTTGCCTTACTCTACACAAGCATGTTCACAAGGCTGCGTTTGATAGAATGTACGCTTGTCTTAGTACAGGTTGAACACTATCCATAGACTCTTACACAAACAGCCCTCCCATGTTACCATGCAGCATGAAGTCAACAGATTGTGCAGCAGAAAGGACCTGAAAGTAGGATGTATAAACTTAAATACTTGAAGTTGTCCATTAGATGCTAGAAGCAAATAAATAGAGTGCCAATTGACATGGTCTTGGTGTTCAACCTTTGGATCAACTCTAGGTTAAAGGACTGAAGTCTTTTCCCTCATTTTAATTTTTGGTTGATCGATAATCATACAGTGCCCCTTTCGTAAACAAGATAAATGTAGTATTGATAATCTGATTTTCTGAAAATTTTAGAGCCTGTTCACTTGAACTCTTTAAAGCTCAGGGCGGGAGTCCACAAGATGCCTTTTAGAAAGTTTAAATTGCAATATTTGAATGACCACAATATTATTTCCAGAACTTTTCATCTTCCTTGAAGAAATAGGTTTTATTTCTATGATCTGGCTCCCATTTAATTGGCATAACTGTGGAAAGCTTTTGCAGCTAAGATCCCGAAATTTGTCAAATTGAGATGAAGTTTGGTCTGAAAGATTACCTAAAGTACTCCATCAGAGAGTGCTCCATTTTTTATTCCAGGGTTCACGTTAAAAATATGCTGCTGAGAAACTGTTTCTGCCTCATTTGGTAACTCGCAGATTATTTGACTACGTTGTACTGACAGTCTGACTTACGACCCTGCAAACGCCATAAATTAGTAACTGACCAACAAACGCCTGAGGAAACTACATAATATGAGGTTTGTGGCTTTGTCAGACTTTATGCAACTTTATAGATGGACATAGTGTGACATAAGATTTGTAAAGCACCCAATACTGGGACATATTAATGTAGGTTATGTTTTTTTAAATTGTTTTTATTTCTGATTTAGGGACAATCCTGAGGCCACCCAGCAGATGAATGACCTGATCATTGGAAAGGTGTCTGGAGCATTGAAAGGACACTGGGCTAATCCAGACTTGGTAAGAGCTTGTGCAGGATGGCACCTCTAAAGCTGCAATAATAGTTGGCCAGAGTGAAAGGACAACTTCAGCTACTCACTCCCTTGGAGGATCTGGTTGTCTTCAAGAAGGAGCATGCATAATTGTGTTTCTTGAGTGAGTGAGTTTAGACCTTTCTCTTCTTGGGCTGATTGTACCTCCAGGAACTTGGGAGTTGCTGAATTCATCATGCCCCAACAGTGGATTTCCCACAGATTCAATATTTTGGCTATATCTCTATCCGGCTAGATGTCAGGGTATTTATTTAAATTATTTTATTCCCCCTCACTGACATCCCTCTCCCTTACCTCATGAAAAGTTTTAGTCGGTTTATGGTTCCTCCAGTTGTGTCTTAACAAGATTTCAGTACTATGCTGGTGACACTAAGGGTCTGGGTATTAATTCAGATGTTTATAAGCTGCCAGGCATTTAAAGACTAGAGATTTGCATTCATTTACTTTACTTGTTTATCTTTATCAGTGTAACAAAAAACATGAGCTTATTTGCAATAAATGCTGTGCTGAGTACACCATACTTTTGAGAGTTTGAAGTGGTGAACCCTAAAACGTGGTTAGAGAGAGTTTGGACAAATAGATAAAAAGACAAGAACAGTAATCCAAGAGAACACCCTGAGGGAAGCTACAGACATTCATTTGGACGAGCCCTTTTTTATTGATGATGTGTGACTCATTCTCTGGTAGCAAGATCTACAGAACAGATCTGTAGTTATTTAATGACTATATTGCTCTTCATTTCAAAGAAAGAGTTTGTTGAGTTTTAGGGTTGAGCAAATTGAATGAGCAGTACCATCATTGGGCAAAAAGAGGGTTGGGTACTGTAGGAAGGTGGAGGTGGGCTGATCGTGTCTGGATAAAACAATGTTTCTGTTATAGTGGCCTATGGGGGTACAGATAGGCCATTTACAAACTTAGCTGTTGTGGTGATAAGTTTAGAAAAGAGGGCAGATATCCAGAAAGCTTATCTCTAGTGAGGGAACAGGGCAGGTGTGTCAATACTGATGCGTTCTATCAAGAAAACATACTTTTGAAGCATTATCGCTATGATATTGCAGTAATAGTCTGTTAATTACTATAACATTAATGACTGGCACGGCAGAATTAAATTGGTGTTGACCATGATATTTATTAACACATCTGGCTACCATGATCATGCTGGCTGTTACTGTTTTCAGTCACATGGCGAAGTTAGGTAACTAACAGAGGTTTCATGTGTGCTCTGAGTGGAGAGAATACGTGAGCGGTTGAGTGAGTAGACAAAGTGGAGTTAAAGCATGTAGGATGCAGATGATTTCAGTTTTGGTAGAGCTGAGCATGAGAAATGTAAGACCATCCGTAATACCCCTTGTTTTAATGGATAGTCCTTCCCACAGATTTCTTATTTTAACCTTCCCAGTTGCTGAAAGGAGTCATTCATTTCTTCCAATAGCTGTGCGAATCATGGGGCCATGTGGTGGTGCTTAACTTAAACCACAGATCTTTGTTTACTCCTCCATTGTTGAGATCATAGGTCCATGCATGGTGTTATGAGTATGAGTAACCTCAGTTCCATATTTTCCTGTTTCTTACAGACTCTGGATTTATAGTTGCTGATAAACTGCCTGTTTTTTTAAACACTTTTGAGAGGTTTTTTTGAATTTTAAATCCTTTACAAAATGTTGTTGATATATATTGGTGAGTGACCTTCATTTTGAGTGTCTGCTGCCTAGGAAAGACTTATGATGCAGTTACATCTAAATATTGCTCTCTGGTGTAATTTAAAAGTAGTTAATAGTGAAATACAGAGGTGTTACTGTTAAAGGCTTTAGGTTAAGAGAATGGACCAAAATGGAAATCAGGAACATTTCCAAAGAGAAGACCTTCTTACTAAACCATCCCCCAAGTGACTCCAGCAACTGAAGTGCTTCCCTCATTCTGCTCTTATTCTCAAGGAGCACAGGGATTACTCTTATTGTTCCCCATAGCCTATATCAGCTGCCACTCAACAAAGCCTTAACTGACTCCCGCAGTGGCACTTGGGGCTAAACTTTGTTTCTGCCCACCTGTAAATAGATGGGAAACACAGTGCCGCAGACATGCTCTGGGTGGCCCATCTTTTTTTGATGCAATACCCTACTCCAGAGACTCTGGTGGTTAAGCCTTCCATTAGCATGGTTAATCGAAACTCCATTCTTCATTCACCCTCTACCCCATACATACAGACTTGAAGAGAATTGAGGTATTCAGGAGACAAGTGTTTTTTTCAGCGGACCTTGTCCTTTTGTCATTTAGTGCCAGCTGTTTGCTGAGTAGGTACTTCTATTCATTATCTCATGACATGATCTAAGATCAAGCCTGCCGTCACAGAAGAATTCTGCCCCAACTACAGTAAACCTCCTGACATCGCTGGAGTTCTTGGTCAAAATGCTGAAGTGACACCTGACTCAATTGCACAGGTTACCTTTCATCGAAGCCATTTTGGATATGGCACGTTACCGGGCCTTCCAAGTTTAGAACGTTTGACACTGATTCCTATGTTTCATCCTCTGCCCTGTGTCTCAGGCTATTCGTTTCTTGGGTTATTGGCCTCCTGCAGATTGACCATGCCAGGTGGCAAATGTGGTCTTTGCAGTGGAACCTGATGTCTCAGTTGGCCCTGGACCATGTTTCATGCAGGTTTTGGAGAAAACTGCAAAATATATGCCTTGGTGGCTGCTCAACCATAATTGGACCTGCAGCAGACTCCTCGCCCAACCCCACCCAGAGCTGACAGTGGTGACAGGTGCTTCACTGCTGGGACATGGAGGTCATTTGGGAGAGATGGATATCAGAACACATTTGTCTCTGGCAGAGACTGGACTCTGCTGTTGGAGTTACAGGCCATTAGCTTTGCGTTGATAGCCTTCCTGCCATCTCTTAAGGGGAGGTTGGGGCACCACCACTATGTGGTATTGCAACAAGCAGAGCCGTGAGTAATGAGGCCCTGCCTGCAGGTGCTGCGGCAATGGAACTTGCTGTATTGTCTGGGAATTCTCCTGATCTTACACCTCTTGGCTGGATATTTAAACACCAGGGCAGTCAAACGCAACCAGCAATGCCTAGCAAATCACATTTAACCCAGAGGTGGTGCAGGGTATCTTTGAGCAATGTGGAGAACTCTAGCTCAATTGCTGCAACATTGCATAGAATTTGCAATGTCAGAGCATTTGGAAGGCTGTCTCTTGGAGATGTATTCAGTTTAGAATGAACATTCAGGTTCTGATCCCAATTTCTTTGGAAAAGGGCTCTTCTCCCTCCCCAAAACATCAGTAGAAAGAAGACTAAGGTTTCTTAGCCTAGCACCTGCAGTGGTAGCTGGTGCATAATCACCTGTCTTGAAAGAAGCCCTTCTGTCATCTAGCAGGGGGTCACTGTGGTGACTGATCTATCTTTTTTCGGCTGGGGCAGTCATCTTGGTGTCCTGGATATTTGAGGCCTCTGTTCTCTCGTCCAGCAAAAGTATCACATTGACATGCATGAAAGCCATTCATCTGGCTTTGAAACGTTTCCATCATCCAGTTGATCCAGGTGTTGGCTATAAATACTTCCACAAAGTGGTATGCCAACAAACTGGGTGGCTTAGCCTTGCACTTCGATACCAGCAGGCTGAGGCTATGCTGATTGGGCTCAGGTTTATACGCGGAGGATCATGACATTTGGCTGATGGTGAACCATTTTTAAGGGTCCGTGAGCATGCGCCCAGACCACCTCAGTCGGTGTCACCTTGCCAACGATGAGTGGCAGCCTCACCTAACAGTAGTTCCATCCATCTTCAACTTTTGGGGAACACCTCCAGTGGATCTTTTTGCTCACTGAGAGAACAGACAGTGCATACAGTTCTGCTCCCTGCATTTTCAGTGTCAGGTCAGTGATTTACTTCACCTATTGCTGTGCTTTCCACTTCCGCTCAGAGCATTACAGCATCCTTGTTTGGACCCTCATAGGGCCCTTAGTTTTATATAGAGCTTGTGAGTTTCGGGGAGATGCAAACATTTCTTGGGTTGCACCGGTGTCAAGAATAGCAAGGCCCTTCAGAAGTGAACACCCTGGTTCATCCCGTTTGTAAAGGTCAGCTCATATAGAAAGACCGTCAAGAGAAATTTGTGAGTCCGTTGCACTAAGGCTGCCTTTCTAGCACTGTCTTGGAGAGTATCATTCTGGAAATTTGCAGAGAACTTACAGACCAGTGTTGGTGGCTGGTTTTCTGACTCCTCCTGCTGAAGGTACCGAAAATAATGGGTTCTATGGTGAGGGTAGACTTTTCATTAAGATCTGTAATACTGCAGGCAATTTGACCAGATGCCAAATTCGTCTCTGAAAATGAGTGGAAAGAACACAGGTGGTATCTGGTGGGCTGGAGTCATCAAATCTTTGTGTCAGAATTATACTTATTGGATTACTCTGCAAGAATGAATTAACAAACTGTTAATTAGGCAGGAAGCATTTAGATAATGCTTGTGTTCATTCCAGTTGCATGTATGTAGAAGGTACATTCATGCTCTCCGAAGAGCAAGATGTCATCAGTACATCTTACTGTTCTAAACCAGAGATAGTATATGGCTTGACAAACTCCACACAAACATACACAGCACGTGATGCAACAAACATGCATAGTAGCTTTCTGTGCTTGCAGAAGGTGCCCTGAAAAGTTTACATGCACAGAAGAACAAATAAATTACTTTTCCATCATAAAAATAGGGACAATCAGAGTAGAGGCTCCCTTTTTCTCTAAACACTGTATTTCTCCAAGCTCCCTTCTCTGGAGTCTGGTTTTCTTTTTTTTTTTTTTTTTGGCAACGAAATTTCAAGTTGGTATGGTTGGATCAGTGAGATTCCTTGGGTTGATACTGAATATGCTTTTATGAGCAATATAACACTAGACACACTCGGCACGATACACCTTGTTGTAAACACCAATTAGTGTATTTGGCTGGGGAAAGAATAGCTAGGCTTTCCCTTATGTTGATGTGCATTTCACATGATGAGAAATGAGAATCGTAGTGGGCTGGATAGTTTCAATTAAAAAGTCTACCACACGATTTATGACAATCCATATCTGATAGAGACATCTAGCCGCTGATTCCTTATATTACCGTTCTTATCCAGATGTCAGACTGGATCTGGAAATGTTTTCCAGCAGTACCTCTGTGCGTCAGTGAAGGGCGTTGTGCGACTCCATAGCGATGTCGTCCAGCAGATGTGACGTTGACGGAGTCCACATAATCCCCTTCCTAGCGCGCTGATGTCAGTTCCTTCTTTTCCGCGCTACAATCTGGAGTTCCTCAGGCAGTTGGCCTAGCGCAACAAAAAAAATTGTCGGGGGAACAGTATGCCCCTTTGCACCTTTTTCTACATTTCCCTTGTGGCAGAAAGATGTCAGCCACAGTCTCGTACTGTTTGTATGTGGTTCCTTGGGGAACACCACAACTCCGAGGATTGCGGCTCATGTTGTTGCCTTCGTCCGAAGATGTTGTAGGAATGTCATATGAAGATCTTGGCAGCACGCATCGTCATCAGGCACGCTCCAGGTCCAGCGAGCCGTTTAGTTTGTTCATCACTCTTGACGCTGAAGGAGCAGACTGTAAAATGCAATCAGTCTAAGTTGCGGCATCCGCCAATGTCTGGTAAGTCTGGCATTTCCGATGCCCTCTCCCAGTCCCCAATTGAGGAGTCTGCGCATGAGTCCACTCCGCGCCACCCTGCTTTCTCTTCAGCTGGAGTGACTTTGGCCCAGATGCTGGATTATATCAATTTCCTTCATGCCATCTTCGGGCCCCAACCTCCCTCAGTTGCGCTTCCTAACAACAAGGTGGTGAGAGGAATCCTACCTGACTCCATGCCAGCGGGATCACCCTCTGCGTCAGATAGGCCCTCTGGATCCATATTCGATCCGTACCGGTTCCGGTGCACAGCCCTTCGCGGTTCCCACCTGTGATGCTGGAGTTCGATCAGCCAACGTTGGCAGCTCCAGTTAATGCAGAACCTATTACCCTATCCGATGCCAAGATTAACATTCTGAAGTCAGGCGATGTCAGGTGCAGTGTAGGTGGTGCCACCCAGCATGGACACCTTTCCTCCTCCTTCTCATCAATCCCTTGCCATTTTTCCTTCGAGGGAACAAGCTTTTGAAGGTGAAAGAGTGAAGCTGGAGTTTAGCAACCCTGTGGACAAGACGGTCCAGTCTCCTCTGGAGGGAAGTTGTCTGACTGAATTGAGTGAGGCTAGTGGCCTTGAGGCCTTACGGCATTCGGACCTCCTTTCCACTGCCACAGCTTTGTGACGGAGGTGAGCTCCTCCTTTGTTGAGGTGTTGAAAAGGGCAGCTGCTGTCCTAGAATTGCAGCTCCCCTCTTTGGAGGTGACCACTTGATAACAATGCTTCAATTGGACCAAACAGGAATAATGCCTGTGCTCCCATATAGTGAGGCACCATATCATCTTTTATCTGATAGAGACTTCTAGTTGCAGATTCCTTACCTTTGAATTTCCCCAGGCGTCAGACTCGATCTGGAGATGTTTTCTTAGAGCAGTACCTCTGCGTGCCATCAGGAGGGGACGGTCAACTCCGCGGGCGTGGTTGGCGTCGTGCTCGCCGTGATGACATTGTGGTCGTATTTAGACACCACCCCGGTGCGCTGACGTCCGTTCTTTTCTTTCCGCGCCAGCCTACGCGCAAATCCGGAGAAGGGCTACCTCAGTCATTTTTTGACTACAACATTTTTGTCGTATTCTTGACGAGTTCGTGAATGTGCCAAGGGATGTCCCGGAAGAACGGATTCAAGCCCTGCGACTCCCGTTACCGAACTGTCGGTGACGGATCGGCACCTCGTGTGCTTATGGTGCCTGGAGCGCGATCACGACCCGAAGTCGTGCTCTGAATATCAGGCCATGAACCCGAAGGCTTTGAGGGAGCGGTCCCTAATGCTCATGGTGGCCCGACACTCGACTCTGCGGCGCTCACTGTCCCGTTCTAGAGGAAGGTCTCGAGACCGGCTGCAGAGTCACCATCACTCTTCGTCCTCCAAGTCAATTGGGACTTTCAGGTCACAAAAAAGATGTCAAAGAAGGACAAGCGTTCTTTGACTTCGCCCCGTCAATCAGATGATATGACGCGGGAAATGCATCAACGCTCTAGGCCTCCATCAACGGAGCCGCCTTCTGTGTCGGCACTGTTCTTGCCCGACTTCCCGGGAGCCGGAGCCACCCCCTCCCAACTTAAAGAATTTTATGAGGCCATGCACCCCATTTTTGGCTGTCCAAGCCACCTTCGGCACAGGTGAGCCGGTTAGGGTCCCTTCGCTTTCAAAGCCATCAGCTTCGGCCTCTGGCTCCAAACCCCCCACTCCTGAGAGCCTTGTCATCCAGGCTGCTTCTTCTTCTTCATCTTGCGCATTCTCTGTCTCACCCCCGGATAGGGAATCAAAAAGACTGGATAAAGTCTAGCACTGCGGTCCATGTACACCGCATGCCTTTTGGGCGACTATTCCCCATACTCTCTGGGATACGGTCGCGCAAGTGCTGCCTGCAGTTCCAGATGAGGCCCGGACTGTCCTGTCCCAAGCCATAACAGATGGGAGGGGTGCAGCTAAGTTCACAATTCATTGTGTACTGTATACGACTGACTCTCGGGGCAGATCGGTTGCATTGACGGTGGAATTGAGACGGCACGCCTGGCTGAGAATGTCTGGCTTTTCGGGGGTTGTCCTGCAATCCTTGATGGACATGCCCTTTGATGGCACACGTCTCTTTGGAGATAAGGCGGACTCGGCGCTCGAGCGCTTTAAGGATCCACGAGCCACGGCCTGGTCCTTTGGCCTTGCGCCCCCACCTAGACGGCCGCAGTCCGTCTTTCACCCCTTTTGTGGCTACAGAAAGGGCACCCAACCGTGTCCTTTTCCCCCTGGCCACAGACTCACGAATGCTGTACAGCCTCTGCGCGCCCATGGGTTTCCACGTTCCTGTGGCTCAGGGAGCCAGCGGGTCGCCTAGTCCACCCCCAACCCTCCTCAGCCTCCGAAGCCTTGCTAGTCTGCAGGTACATCAGGATCCAGAAGGTGGCAGGATACGCAATCACCTGCCCCAATGACAAGCCATTACCTCGGACAGGGGGGTACTCCAGATCGTCCGAAGAGGCTACTCCCTCCCCTTCGAGACATCTCCTCCAGCCATGCCACCTTCATACAGTCAGACATCAGACGATCATATGGCGCTTCTCCGCAAGGATGTCCAAGCCCTTTTGGCCAAAGGAGCTATAGAGAGGGTTCCATTGCCAGAAGTAGGTCGTGGTTGCTATTTCCGCTACTTTCTGGTTCCGAAAAAGGACAAACGTCTTATGCCTATATTAGATCTTTGGTCCCTCAATCTCTTCCTAAAAAAGAAGTTCAAAATGTTGACATAGGACCTGAGCCAATCTGCCCTGGATCCTGGAGACTAGATGGTAGTGTTGGACTTGCAAGGCGCATACTTCCACATTCCCGTCTTGCCGGCCCACTGGCGTTACCTACGATTCGTGGTAGGCACTTTCAGTTTACCGTGCTCCCCTTTGGTCTTACCAGTGCCCTTCGAGTGTTCACGAAAGTGATGATAGTGGGTACAGTTCATCTGTGCAGGTTAGGGGTCCCAGTCTTCCCCTACCTCGACGATTGGCTGTTGAAGGCGAACTCGCCCCAGACAGTCATCTCCCACCTCAGACTACAGCCAACCCTTTGCTTTCGCTGGGGTTCACTATCAACGTGCCGAAGTCACACTGGACTCCTTCTCAGACGCTCCCTTTCATCGGAGCTGTTCTGGATACTGTGCAGTTTCTGGCATATTCTCCCGAAAAGCGAGTCCATGATATTCAGGCTATGATACTGATGTTTGACCCTCTGTCCTGGATTTCGGTGAGAATGACTCTGAGGCTGCTGGGCCTCCTGGCCTAGTTCAAAATGCCAGATGGCATATGCGGGCTCTGCAGTGGGACCTGAAGTTCCAGTGGGCGCAGCATCAGGGAAATCTCTCCGACAAGGTCCAGATCTCAGGACGGACTGCGAAAGACCTGCAGTGGTGGTTAACGAAGCAGGATTGGGTCGAGGGCAGATCCTTCTCCTTTCCTCAACCAGATCTTATGGTCGTGACAGATGCGTCACTTCTGGGATGGGATGGTCACATGGGAGAGGCAGAGATCAGAGGCATCTGGTCTCCGGCGGAAACAGGACTCCATATCATTTATCTGGACCTCGGAGCGATTCGACTAGCATTGAACGAATTTCTTCCCTCCCTCAAGGGGAAAGCAGTGCAGGTGTTCACAGACAACACTACCACCATGTGGTATTTCAACAAACAAGGCGGAGTGGGGTCGTGGACTCTTTGTCAAGATGCCCTTCGTCTCTGGGCTTGGCTGGAACATCCGGGCATTTCCCTGGTGGTTCAACACCTGACAGGCTCCTTGAATGCCAGAGCAGAGTAACTCAGCCGACGATGTATGGTCAACCATCCGGAGGTGGCTCAAGGTCTCTTTCTGCAGTGGGGAGAACCTTGGATGGACTTGTTCGACTCCTTAGAGAACGCGCAATCTCAGCTGTTTTGCGCGTTCAAGGTGGCACTCGCTCAGCAATGCTTTTCGTCGCGAGTGGAATTAAGGCCTCCTGTATGCCTTACCGCCAATACCACTTCTGCCCAGAGTTTTGAAGATCAGGCAAGACCGGGCCCAAGTTTTACTGGTGTCTCCGGACTGGGCACGAAGAGCTTTTGAACATGGCCATAGCTCCTCTGATCAGACTGCCTCCTTGGGAGAATCTTCTGTCACAGCAGCAGGGAAAGGTCCTCCATCCGAACCTGTCAACTCTGCAACTTCTTGCGTGGAGATTGTACAGCGACAGTTGACGTCTTTCGACTTGCCACCTGAAGTCTGCAACGTTATCTTGGCAGCCAAGTGTCCCTCAACCAAAACTGTACACGCCTGTCGTTGGAAGACATTTGTGGCATGGTGCATCGACAATTCTGTTGATCCTCTATCTGCTCTTCTCTCAAGTTCTCTTTATTCTTTCTGTTGCCCAGGTGGGTTCCACCTTGGGCACTCTTAAGGGATATCTTTCTGCTATCTCTGCTTTCTTAAGGTTACCTGATCAGCCATTCTTATTTAAATCTCCCATAGTTGGGAGGTTTCTTCAAGGCCTTACACATCTCTTTCCTCCTATCCCATTCATCATGCCCCAATGGGATCTCAACCTGGTCTTAACTTACCTTATGTGTTCCCTGTTTGAAACGCTTCACAACTGTCCTCTAAGGCTCTTAACTATAAAGATTGTCTTTCTAGTAGCCATCACTTCTGCCCGCAGAGCTAGTGAACTCCAGGCTCTGTCATCTAAGCCACCCTTTCTTGCCATACAGCCTGATAAAGTGGTGCTTCACACAAGGGCTTCTTTTCAACCTAAGGTAGTGACACCCTTCCATGTCGGACCTTGCCTACCTTTTATGCACCCCCACATCCCTCTCATGAAGAGGAGAGACTACACCGTCTGCACCCAAAAAGAGCATAGGCGTACCATGATCGTACCAAAGACTTCCAGGTGGACGATCAACATTTTGTGAGATATGTGGGTGCAAAGAAGGGGAAGGCGGTGCAGAAGAGGACCATTTCAAGTTGGGTACTCTTATGCATCAAAATGTGCTACGCTCTGGCTAAAAAGCAACCTGCTAAAGGTTTGCAAGCTCACTCCACCAGAGCTACTGCTGCTTCCACAGCGCTAGCATGGGGCGTTCACTTCCTGGATATTTGTCAGGCAACAACGTGGGCATCTCTGCACACTTTTAACAAGCACTACTGCCTGGACAGTCGGATATGGAGGGATGGCTACTTTAGCCGTTCGGTCCTGCAGGACTTTTTGGTGTGATCTTGGTTAGCAGGCCCACCACCGGGAATGGTATCTATTCAAAGGTAAGGAATCAGCAACTAGAAGTCTCTATCAGATGTACAAGCTACTGACCTTCGGTAACTAAATGTCTGGTAGAGACATATTCTAGTTGCAGATTCCTTACTGACCCACCCATCCTCCCTGCACTGCAAACTGATTTCTAGGGACAGGAACTTTCCCTTGAGGGCCCTAGTTTTTGCGCACCACTCTGTGTTCTTCATGGCTCTGCGCTACTGGCGTGGAAAGTCGTAAAAAGAAACTGACGCCAGTGCGCTGGGATGACGCCTATATACAAACCGTGACGTCATCACAGTGAGCACGACGCCTGCAAAGTCGACTGATGCCACCTGACGGCAGAAAGAAAAAAAATCCCCGGATCCAATCTGACACCTGGGGAAATTCAAAGGTAGGAAATCTGAAACTGGAATATGTCTCTACCATTTATTTCGTTACCGAAACTAAGTAACTTGTACATTAATGGCGGTGCTAAGCCTGCTTTGGGGGTCCCTGTGGACTGAGCCATAGCTCATAGACACTGGCCGGCCCCCGGGGACCTGGCTTGTCGTTTCTGGCACCTGACTTGGAGACGTTTTGTGGTGCAGGCATACTACAGTCTCTTCTTTCCTCAGCGTCCTTCCTAACATTCCTCCAGACAGGGAGTGCAGATGGTTGGAAACTGGTGGGCAAAATATTTTCTTCTCAACCAGCTCTGCCCTGTGGTTGATAAACACCTCTTGTATTCTGGGCTGTGTTTACCATGCATTGTGGGCTTCAATGGCGTGCCTGGTACCTTCACTTCTGAAGGAGACCCTGAGCAAGCTTGCCCAGACACTTCAGAATGAGCGAGATGCTGCTAGGTGTGGCATAAAATGTGGTATGGATACCAGGGACTCAGTTGGCCGAGCCATGGCTCACTCTGTAGCACTGCGCCATCATGCCTGGCTGCGCCACTCTGGCTTTTCAGAAGTTGGCTAATCTACATTGGAAGATATGCCCTTCCATGATGCCAGCCTGTTTGCCACTCATGCTGCCTCTCTGTTTGCAAGGCTTTTGGGACTGCTGGGGTGAAATACATTTGTAAATATGTCTCCTCTTATGCTTAAAAATTGACCCATTCTAAAGTGGAGTACTCTACTTCATGTTGAGCCAAGTTTCAGCTCCCTTTTTTCGCTACAATCGGAGCCCTTCCATCTTCTGGTGGTACCTAGTACAGTGTTCCTGCTTCTGCAGTTATTTCTATTTTTTTCTTGTAGCTGTTAATGACAGCTATGTGTTGTATTCTGTCTAGGAGACGGATATCCTTTGTAACCATGAGTTGGTGTAGCACTTGTTGACACAGGGTTTTTTCTTTTTTATCTGAAGATGGGCTTGATGGTCAAGAGATGGTTTCCGGTATGGTACATACCCTGCTCAGTCTAGAGCATCTTCTGCATGCCTTATTGGAGTTAATAAATACCTGGTAGTATTATTTTTATCACTTAAAGGGAGTTTGTTGTTTTGTCTCCCTGGGAACTTTTGAAAGGTCCTCAAGGGCTGCAGCATATATTATGCCACTCTGGGGGACCCCTCACCAAACACATGTACACTGCCTTTGCAGCTTGTTATGCCTGTCCTGGGTGGAGGTGCTTAACATCTCCCCCCTGCAAGAATTGTAACACCCGGCGGTGAGCCTCAAAGACTCAAGCCTCAGGTTACAGTGCCACAGGGCACTCCAGCAAGTGGAGTTGCACGCCCCACGGACAAAGCCCCACTTTTGGTGGCAAGTCCGGCGGACAAATTAAGGAAAACGTGGAGGGGTGACCACCCCTAAGGTTTCCAGAGCGAAGTGCCCCCCCACCCCCCACAGAATCCTGAAGACAGAAGGAAGACAACACATGACTTGGCCCAGCCCTAACAACCTGTCTCCTAACAACCTGTCTCCTGCTTCAAAGAACCTGCACAAGAACAGCAACGCATCCAGCAGGACCAGCGACCTGTGCCAAGCTCCAGAGGACTGCCTTGCACCCGAAAGGACCAAGAACTCCAGTGGACAGCGGCCCTGTCCAATAAGAAACAACCACCAAGGACTCCAGCCCCACTCTGGATGTGCGATTCCTGACCACTCTGCACCGGACTCCCATAGCCCATGTCCAGGTAGCCCAACCAACTAGAGAGGATCCCCAGCTGATTTCAAGCAAGTTCCCACCCTGGGTTGTTCTCTCCACCCCTCAATGATGACACCTGCAGAGGGAATCCCGAGGTACCCCCCTACCCCCGACTGCAAAAGCTCCGGGTGAAGATATGACACCTTAAGAGACACTGCACCCGCAGCTCCTAGGCCTTGGAGAACCTGACCTCTGGTGCAACTACGTTCAGCAGGTGGCCCTCCTCCCTGTCCAGCCTGTGGTTTACCCGAGTCGACCCGCTAGATCTCACCTGCAGCCTCTGAGTGACCCCCGGGGAACCCTCATAGAGAATCATTGGAAACCCGACTCCTTGTTTACACCCTGCACCCAGCCGCCCCAGTGCCACTGAGGGTGTAGGTTTGGTGCCTACTTGTGCCCCCAACCCAACAAAACAATGGTCCTCTAAGCCCCCCAGGTCTGCCCTCCGAAGTCACAGGTACTTACCTGCAGGCAGGCCTGATTCAGAGTGCCCCCAGTCTCTATAGGAGCCCACATTAAATTTGCCTCAACTCTGACCTCTGCACCTGGTCAGCCACATGTTGTTGGTGGTGGGTTTTTGGGGTTAAGTTGAACCGCGACCTGTGCACTTCCTAACCCCCGGAGACTTACCTGCAAATAGATCTAACTTTTCTTCCCCCCAGGAACTGTTTCTGAAAATTGCACTGTCAACTTTTAAAACAGATGATTGACAATATATCAAAAACTGTGTAACATATTGATTTCAAACAAAGTGCTATTGATATATGTACGAAATACAAAACGATTAAAGTACTTACCTACAACTTGAATCTTGTGGTTCTAAAAATAAATTATGAAAATCTATTTTTGCCATATAAAAACCATTGGTCTGGAGTTCAGTCATTGTGTGTGCTTGTTCTATTGTCTTTGTGTGTACAACAAATGCTTTGCAATACCCTCTCATAAGCCTAACTGCTCAACCAAACTACCACAAGAGAGCATTATTATTATTATCCACTTTAATCCTCCTTTAAGAATCTGGGGAACCCCTGGACTCTATGCACACTAGATCTCATTTTGATATAATATATACAGAACCTCAGCACCCCTTCCTGCCTCCCCCAGCGCCTTGAGACCCTCACGGATGAGTAGCAGAGCTTTACAAATCTTTGATTGATTGATTGAGAACCAGTTTCCTACAAGAGTACATTCCCTTTTGCTGTCTACCTCACCCCTTCGGAAGATCCCCATATACATTGGTATAATAATGAAGGCAGTAGACGTTCTTTGTTGTTTGCTTTCTGGTGATTTTAATGTCTCCTTTTTCCTGAGGGACATTATTTCCTATAATGAGTAACTGTTGCTCTTTTATAGGTTGCACCTCCTTTTGTTTATTCAGCTTTTAACTACGTTGTTTTCAGTTGTGGACGCCCACTTTGTGTGGTTTCACCCCTGAATAACTATTTATTTCCTTTTAAGTCTCATGAGGACTACTCAGTTGCCATTGGTTTAAATGCTTCAATAGCCTTTATTTTACTGGGGGTGGGGGTTAGGGTGGGGAGGGGTGATGTCATCCACACTTTCCATTCTCTTATATTAGTACTCTCTTGGCGTTCACTCGGCTAGGTCCTCATACATTTTTATGAGATCGCAGTGACGACAGCTTTCTTCTCTGATTTCCTCTGTCGTTACACTGGCAACTGTTTTTTCTTTTCTTCCATGTGTGTTAGACTTTCTAGATAGTCCCAGAGGTATTAACATTATATCTGGCAGTTTTTTCTTGGGACAACTGTTGATATATACCAATAGTTGCTGTTGTGGTCTTTACCATATTTCTATTACAGCATTGTTCAATGCTTCTCTGCAAATGGGTTCTTGTTTTTTTTCCCCCTTTCATCTGTATTTTTACAGAGCAGCTTTGGCTAAAATCATTTCTTTTTATGGTGAAGAGCTATAGATCAGTGGCATTGTCTGTTGACTCTGAGCTCCCATGTACTGTCCGAACATGAGCTCAGTCCCACCTTGGGAGCAGGTGTTTTTTTTTTTATATTAGTCTGTTGTCTTCTGACACATTTTGTCCCACTGCCATAGTAACACTGTTCCCATGCTTTGTAATGCCTTAATGACTTTACTTGCCTGTGGTCCTTTCCACAGTTTTTATGGTGTGGGTTATGTTCTTACACACCTAAATTCCTAAGAGTATCCGGTCCTGTAGGAAGTTTGCTCTGTATATACTCAAAGTGAGAGATAGTGTGCACAGAGTCCAAGGGTTCCCCTTAGAGGTTGATAGTGGCAAACTTAGATAATACTAATGCTACATTTTGTGGTAGTGTCATCGAGCAGTAGGCTTATCAGAGGGTAGTGTTAAGCATTTGCTGTACACACATAGGCAATAATTGAGGAACACACACTCAAAGACCTATCTCTAGGCCAATAGTTTTTATATAGAAATATATATTTTCTTAATTTATTTTAGAACCACAAGATTCAAGATTTGAGGTAAGTACATAAAATGCAAGGTACTTAGAGAACTTTGATTCAAAGCAGTAGTACACACAGTTTTAGTACAAATGGCAATAAGCAATTTTAAAAGTGGACACAGTGCAAAAATCAGCATTTCCTGGGGGAGATAAGTTTGGTTAGGTTTCTCAGGTAAGTAAAGCACTTACACAGTCAGTCTCCTGGGCATAGGCAGCCCACTGTTGGGGTTCAAGGCAACCCCAAAGCCACAGCACCAGCAACACGGGGCCGGTCAGGTGCAGAGGTCAAAGGAGGACCCAAAACACATAGGCACCTATGGAGAACAGGGGTGCTTCGGTTCCAGTCTGCTAGCAGGTAAGTACCGGCGTCCTTGGGGAGCAGACCAGGGGGGTTTTGTAGATCACTGGGGGGGGGACGACACAGACAGACACACAAAACGCACCCTCAGCGGCACAGGGGCAGCCGGGTGCAGTGTGCAAAGTAGACATTGGGTTTGCTATAGAAAGCAATGGAGGGACCCGGTGGTCACTTAGACGATGCAGGCAGGGCACAGGGGGGCTTCTTGGGCCAGCCACCGACTTGTCTAGGAAGAGGGCTGCCTGCTGGTCACACCTGCACTGGAAGGTTGTTCCTCTCAGTCATGGGGGCTGCGGGTGCAGTGTTTGGTCCAGGCGTCGGGTTCCTTGTTACCAGGCAGTTGCGGTCAGGGGGAGCCTCTGGATCCTCTCTGCAGGTGTCGCTGTTGGGACACAGGGTGGGGGGGGGGGGTTTCGACTCAGGACACTCACGTTGTTGTAGTCGCTTGGGAGTCCTCTCTGCGGTGTCAGTTCTCCTGAACTCAAGCCAGGGGCATTGGGTGCAGAGTGAGAAGTCTCACACTTCCGGCGGTAAGAGAGAGAGTTCTTTGAAAGTTGCTTTAAAGTTGTTGCAGTTTTTGAACAGTGCCGCTGTTCTCGGGAGTTTCTTGGTCCTTCGAGTTCAAGGCAGTCCTCTGAGTCCTCAGAGGTTGCTGGTCCCTGTCGAATGTGTCGCTGTGCAGGTTCTTTGAGTCTGGGGAGTCAGTTGTCGTCTCAGTCTTCTCTTCGGGGCTTTCAGGTCAGCAGTCCTTCTTGTTGTAGGTTGCAGGAATCTGTGATCCTGGGTTCAGGGTCGCCCCTAAATACTAAATTTAGGGGTGTGTTTAGGTCTGGGGGGCAGTAGCCAATGGCTACTGTCCTAGAGAGTGGCTACACCCTCTTTGCCCCTCCTCCCGGAGGGGGGCACATCCCTATTCCTATTGGGGGAATCCTCCAATCTCAAGATGGAGGTTTTCTAAAGGCAGGGGTCACCTCAGCTCAGGGCACCATAGGGGCTGTCCTGACTGGTGGGTGACTCCTTGTTTTACTTATTATCTTATCAAGTCTTGCTGCCAAAAGTGGGGGCAGTGGTCGGAGGGGTGGGCATCTCCGCTAGCCAGAATGCCCTGGGGTGCTGTAACAAAAGGCATGAGCCTTTGAGTCTCACCGCCAAGTGTTACTGTTCCTACAGGGGGAAGCGAGAAGCACCTCCACCCAGTACAGGCTTTGTTCCTGGCCACAGAGTGACAAAGCCACTCTCCCCATGTGGCCAGAAACTCGTCTGGTTGTGGCAGGCTGGCAGAAACTGGTCAGCCTAGCACTAGGAGTCGGACTGGTATTCAGGGGGCATCTCTAAGATACCCTCTGGGTGTATTTTACAATAAATCCCACACTGGCATCAGTGTGTATTTATTGTGCTGAAAAGTTTGATACCAAACTTCCCAGATTTTAGTGTAGCCATTATGGAGCTGTGGAGTTCGTAAATGACAGACTCCCAGACCAAATACTCTTTATGGCTACCCTGCACTTACAATGTCTAGGATTTTGCTTAGACACTGTAGAGGCATAGTGCTCATGCACTTATGCCCTCACATGTGGTATAGTGCACCCTGCCTTAGAGCTGTAAGTCCTGCTAGAGGGGTGACTTACCTATGCCATAGGCAGTGTGAGGTTGGCATGGTACTCTGAGGGGAGTGCCATGTCGACTTAGTCATTTTCTCCCCACCAGCACACACAAGCTGTGAGGCAGTGTGCATGTGCTGAGTGAGGGGTCCCCAGGGTGGCATAAGACATGCTGCAGCCCTTAGAGACCTTCCCTGGCGACAGGGCCCTTGCTACCAGGGGTACCATTTACAAGGGACTTATCTGTGTGCCAGGGATGTGCCAATTGTGGGCCCAAAGGTACAGTTCAGGGAAAGAACACTGGAGCTGGGGCCTGGTTAGCAGGGTCCCAGCACACTTTCAATCATAACTGGCATCAACAAAAGGCAAAAAGTTAGTGGGTAACCATGCCAAGCATTTTCTTACAGGTCCCTTAACTAGACCAGTTTGTTCTAGTCAGTGACTTTTCGCAGGATCAATCACAATTGCCTCAAAATCTGCTACACATTTGTCAAGAAGCAACTCCCTGAGTGCTTGCAAGCTCATTCTACCAGTGTCAGATCCATGACAACTGCATTAGAATGCGGCGTTCCGGTCCAGTATATATACCTGGCACCAACATGAGTTTCCCTTCACACGTTTACCTAACATTACTGTCTGAACAGTCAGGTCCGTTCTGATGGGTATTTGACGCATTCGTCCCTGCAGGACCTCCTTGTCTGAAATTGGTCCGCAGACCCGCCTCTGGGGATGGTAATGCTTTGGTACCTAATTCTAAGGTAATGAATGTACAGATAGATATTTCCATTAGAAGAAGTTAATTACCTTCGGTAACACCTTATCTGGTAGAGACAGGATCTAGCTGGAGATTACTTACTGACTCACCCATCCTTCCTGCTCTTCAACCTGATCCCTAAAGACAAGGACTCCCCTTACAGGAGGAATTCTGCGAGCTTATTTCTCTTTTTATCTCTGAGATCCCTTTCTTGGTATTAAGATGCCTTCATTGGGAGTTAATAATTAATTAACACAAAGCTGTATCTTTTTTGACATACTGTTTCCATAGGCAGTTTCTATAAGTGGATCTGGGTTTTGGGGTGGATAACAGTCACAGAAGAAACTGACAGCGTGTCTCCGTCAATGTCATATCTGGTGGATTACGTTGCTGCAGAGTCGCACAACGCCCTCTGCTGATGCGTACAGCTGGAAAAAAAGTACGGATCCAGTCTGGCGCCTTGGGAAGAACTCTAAGGTAAGGAATCTGTGGCTAGATCCTATTTCTTCCAGAAAAGGTTTTACGGAAGGTAAGTAACTTGTTCATTTGGTGTAGAACGATCCATGCATCTTTTCAGTTTGGCCTTTCCATTTTTTGTGAAGTGTTTCAAATTGAATCTACATTTGTACTTATTCAATGAGACTTTCTGAGAGCTTGAGGGACAAGTCATTGTATTTCACCGGTCCGAGTGAAAAAATATCCATAGATCTCTGGTGGTGCAAAGTTGCCTCCCTTTGATTGTGCTGTGAGATACTGTATGCATACAAAGCATTAGGTGGTGGACTAGGTGAGGTCCTCTTTTCAAGAGCTCAGATTTCTTGCTCCTGCCTGTAACTCATTTTCTCTCTTTTTTCAGGCCAGTAGCCTCCAATACGAGATGTTGCTGCTCACAGATTCAATCTCAAAGGAAGATAGCTGCTGGGAGCTGCGTTTACGATGTGGTCAGTTCAAATAATTTTTCGTAGAATATACTTAGTACCTACAGTGTGTAGCGCAATAGAACTAGCAGTTATGGTGAGGTTCAAGGGTAATGCTTTTAGAAATGAGGTAAGGATGTCTAGTAAGGTAATTTGATTCTGTGAGGTAGAAAATGACCTGCATTTAGTGTTCTATGAATCCATAGTGATTGACTAAAAAAAACAAAGTAGGTTTAAATCATACAGAGGCTGCGTGTAGGTTTAGTTCATACACGGGCTACATGTGAGCTATGTTTCCATCACATTTTGTAAAATGAAGAAAAGTTAATGATGAAGGCAATGTGAAAATAAATTCTGACCTCTGATTTTCTTTCAAACGGTTGTCCCTCTTTTCACTTTTCTCCTACCTAAACCCAAACTCAAGGCTCCCTCTTGTCACAAGTTAAAACACTCCTCTCTGCATTCCATATCAGTAGCAAATCTTTAATTCGTTTTTTTCTGCAGCACTTAGTCTTTTCCTGATGGCTGTGAACATCAAAACCCCCGTCGTAGTAGAGAACATCACCCTCATGTGCCTGAAAATTCTTCAAAAACTCATCAAACCTCCTTCTGCCACCAGCAAGAAAAACAAGGTATGGTTGGATCTTAAAGGTGAAAAGGTAATACATTATTAAATGCTAGATTACCACTTTTGACAACAGGAAGCCTTGCGTGCAAAGCATATTTAGAAATGTGTAATATAGTATGATTTTAAATCAGTAGCAAAATGTGCATTTACAAACATTGTAGCTCAGCAAGTAAGAAAAACATGTTTGAAATACAAAAGCCAAACCGTTGGGGTAGTGTGAATATCACTGCTTACAGAAAGAGAAAATATAGCAGTTGCTTTATGGATTTGGTAGGTCTCCATTATGTACACAAATCTTTGTAACAGTTCTTCAGCAGTCTAACACTGCTCATGACTTTTAGTAGAGTGAGCATATTGAAGCAGCCAGTCGCAAGGAGTGATGTAGCGACTAAATTGTACTGAGTCATAATGCTAGGAATAAGCAACGCACGTTAAGCAAGGACTCAGGATTCAAAATTCCTTACAGCCCTCAGTGTAGTGGAATTGGTGGCCTAAAGATTCATTACACTGGGTGGAATGGACAATTTCTAGGGCTTAAATTGTTTATTACCAAATCCTGAAAGGACTTAGCGTGTTTGGGACACTCCGGTGAAGTGGTATTGGAGATTGTCCAATTAAGCGAATGTCTTAGGAAGACTACTATTTGCTGGAAAGTCTTTATCTCCTGCTCAGTATTAACCAAGTGCTGAAAAGCAGGTATTGTGAAGGCTAAATCTAACTGTAGATTCCTCACCCATAGAATATCCCCAGACTGGGTCCAGAAAATGTTGCAGCATAACACCTGCACCCCAGTAGGTGGCGTCATGTGGCTCTGCATCGTCTCTGCTCTGCCTTCACATGTGACAGCTGTATTCTCATATAAGCGCCACTCAAGCTTGAACACTGGCATCAGTTCCTTTTTTTAATGTCTCCGTATGCGGATCAGGAGCTAGCTCCTACTTTTTCTTGTCAGTTGACTAGTTTGTTCTCTTCTAATTTCTATCCTGTGTGAAAGAGAACATGTCCTCTCTTTAAACTACAGGGTTTAATTAGGTACTCGCACACAAATGTATGTGACAGAGCCTCACAAAGTGTCTCTGGTGTTTGGGGCTATGCCTCTTCTCCCAAGTCATACCATGAATTTGCCCTGATGCACCCAAAAGCAATCTGGACCACAAAGCCAAGCTGTAATCTGTGTAGGGGGCTGCTTCTGCTTGAAGTCATGGACATCAACCGATTCCTGGGAGCAGTCTAGTGACAAATCGTCATCGCAAACAGGTGTTCGGGCAAGTCAGATTTAAAAAAAGAAGCATAAGAATTCCGAGTGGAATTTGTTGCAGCCTTGCCACACTCTATCTGGGACATGAGGATATGAAGGTGCCCTTCGGTCTTGCTCTGGGTCCCTTACTGAGAAGCAAATTCCATAGCTAATTCTAATGCTCCCTGTATTCTCAGGTTTGTCTGTGATGCGGCAATAGATTGAGGAGCTTAAGAAGACCATGATCTGCATCTTAGGCACCCCGATGGCTCCCTTTGGCGTGACTTTGGGGCCATGGATCTGCAGAGGCCTCCAGTTGGGTTACCGCAGGTGGGTCCACTGGCTGTGCCTCCTGAACCTGCTTCCAGTTCAGCTCAGACTTTGGAGCAGACTCCACAACCAGCACCAAGATCAGTTCCTGTTGCTTCAGCACTGGAAACAAACAAGTGGACTCCGGAAGAGGACATCAATACTATTGTTCAGTGCTTCTATGCACCTAGTAAGTGGCTCTACACAACTGTGTTGGTGCTATTCCACTCTGGAAGTGGCAAACAGCCATAGAAGTGCTTCCCGGGCCACTTGGGCACCCTGACATCAGTTTCTTTCTTTCCATGCCTTGAAACACAATTCTGGAACTGTGCTCCTCCTTTTTTTAATCCCTGTAGAGATTTTCTTCTAAACTTTTTTCACTGTTTAAAGGATTTGACCCACCTAAGGCGACAGGGTTTCAGGCTTGTACGGTCTGTTGCAAACAGATATCTGTGATGGATTCTTTAAGGTGTGCCTCTCGTGCTTGGGTTTGTTGCACTATTCCAAGCCCAGTGACGACTGGGCCCAAATAAACCTTAAAGCAATCAGAGAGTGTGAGGCAATCTTTTGTGTGGTGAAATACCAGAAGACTCCTCACTAGTCCAACTCCTGGTTGAAAGCAAGGGCAAAAGCTGGGGCCTGCACTTTCATTTTCGCAAAGTAGAAGAACATCATGATGGAGCAGAGATCGAAGTTGCAGCTCTGTATCCGCAGCACTGTCAAGAAGGCTTTTTGCTTTCTTCCCGAGGCTCTTGTGGCTTCCGGGCCCTCCCCTGGTCCTTTCATTTACTTCAAGGTGAACATCAAGCTTCTGCAGCTAAGAGACTGGCTTATCCGCCTAATGGACTCTCCTCTGACTTGAACCCTGTGACCCTGGCCTTTTATTCTGTGCTCTTCCCTTGGCCATTATACTCCTTCCTCACCCTCGCCTCTGGGGCCTACAGTAAAGCCCCTTACTTTCCCTTCTCATACAGCTCGTGCCCCCACCCCCTTTTCCACTTTGCCTTTCCTGTACACCTTATGACTCACCCGGTGCCGGTAGATAAATGGATAGAATGAAAGGATGCGTGGATGGATGGATGGCTGAACTGATTGAATGGGTGGATAGGTTTGGAGATGTACGGGTTGTTCTGGATATGGATGGGCAGATGGATGGTTGGACAAACAGAATGGTGAAAGGCTGATGGATGGATGGATGAATGAAAATGTAAAGGTGAAATGGTAGCTATAGGTGGGTGAGTGAAAAGATGAATGGATAGATGCTTGGATGGATGAGACGAGATCACTTCTGGGTAGAGTTGCAATGACTTTTTTGGCTTGCTTGGTGCCACAAGAGCTTTGATTCAAGGAGTGGGGTATTTTAATTTTCTGGCTACTCACTTGGCCTGCATTAAGCTCCTTTCTCTACGTAGGATTAAATAGGTGAACGTAGTATTGTTTGCCAGGACGTTGTTTCTAGACAAACAGTAGTTTTTAGTCTTAAAAAGCCTGCATTGCCATAGTAGTTCCTGGTACTAAACAAAACTACTTTGTGTGCAGATATGCTCCTTGTAAAAGAGCAGAATGCTGCCATTCATAGTGAAACCAGTCGATAGAGATAGCATTTTAATAAAAACAAAAGGGCTTTGTTATTGCCAGACCTAATTAGGGACCCAATTATTTAAAAAAATAAAAATAAAAGTGCACCATGATAAATGTTCTTGCATTAATGTAGATTTACAGCTTTAATGATTTCACATAAATTTTCTTTAATAGGTCTGGAAATCGTACTCCTAGAAAATATTTGTGAACTGCATTTTAGCACGAGCAAATGTGAACGTGTAGTTTTGCCCTTGTGAAAATCTGCTGACTCTTTACAAGTTCACTTTTCCTCCAACCACATTTTTCTCAGCCCTGAAAGAAATGTTACTACAGCCATTGTAAGGAATACATTTCCAGCCTTTCTCAGTATGGGAAAGGATAAGAGAAGAACCAGTGAACACTCATAAAATATGCCAGTTAGTAGGCTTGCACAGACTCAAACCAGAATTCCAGCCCTTGAACTATTACTTACCCCTACCTCCAGCCCAGTATGTAGATCTGCAGAAAGGCAAACTAAGGGAATTGCTAGTATCCAAATACTTTTATACTATGAGCCTAACATAATCCATAGAGGCAATTATCAGAGCTTTTATTTAATCAGATGGCTGCCATTATTGGTCGCTGCACGACATGGCACCAAAAGGTCAATTCCATTTTTTCTTTATAGTTTTTTTCTTTTCAGGACAAGTAGATTTATGAAGCTACCTGTCCCATGTGCAAGTAGATATTTTATTACATTTCACACCCCTGCAGGTTACAGCCAGGTCCTGGAGAAGACTACTAAAGACCTGCAGTGGTGGCTGTTATATTACAGTTGGACTAGTGTCAGACTCCTGTCCCCGCCGCACCCACTGTGGACAGTGGTGACGGATGCCTTGTTACTGGATTGGTGAGGTCATCGGGACGAGGTGGTGATAAGAGGACACCGGTATTGAGCTGAGTCCTGCCTTCGCATCCATCAGTTGAAGTTAGAGGCAATTAACTTGGCATTGATTATCTTTTTCCCTCCATCAAATTATGGCTGGTGCAGGTTCTCTCAGACAACATCACTGCCATGTGGTACTGCAACAGACAGTGCAGTGTGTGAGCCCTAATTGTAGTGCCAAGAGGCTCTAAAATTCTAGACCTAGCTGAACTGTCTGGGGATTTCCCTTGTGGTACACCACCTCGTAGGAGCTTTAAACACCAGGGAAGATGAACTGTATGTCTTGCTGCCAGTGCCTCTTCTTCCCTGAGTTCTGAAGATCATCAGGAAGGGCCAGGCCCTAGTCATCTTTGTGCTTCCCTTCCCCCTGCCTCCCTATAAAGGACTGTAATATACTATCCTTGATTGCCTTGTTCAGTAGTGAGTGTCCCTTATCAGCTGCACCCCCAAAGAGGTCACTGGGAAAGGTTACACATCAAAGTTACCAGATAGACCTACTTGTGGTGCTCCTTTTATGGTGGTTTATTTATAATCTCTGGAGTTGGCCTATCCTATCATCTCAGGTGCCTATCCAAGTTCCCAGCCCAATCTCTGTGACTACTGTAGGAGACAAGCATCACAGATTGATTGTTTAGGAGCCTAAATCTTCACTGCCTGGGCCTGTTTTCATGGTACTTGCATTTTACCTTAAGGACCTTGGTGTGAGATTCAAATAACAGATTATTGTGGGGGAAAGTTGATCTGCTTTGAACAGTGATTCTGGTTGGCTTTGTGCTGATTCACGTTGTTGTGAATTCTGTAAGTCTGACTTGATATCCGCACTTTATCTTCCATTGTCCATTATCCGTGTGGTTAGATATTTGTAGGAAGTTGGCTCTGTATATACTATTTAAAAGTAAGAGATAGTGTGCACAGAGTCCAAGGGTTCCCTGTAGAGGTAAGATAGTGGCAAAATTAGATAATTCGAGCAGTAGTCTTATCAGAGGGTAGTGTTAAGCATTTGTTGTACAAACACAGGCAATAAATGAGGAACACACACTCAGACTTACTCCAGGCCAATAGGTTTTTATATTGGAAAAATATATTTTCTTAGTTTATTTTAAGAACCACAGGTTCAAGATTTACACAAAAAACTTTAAATGTAAGATACTTCACTTAGATACTTTAGGAACTTTAAATAAAAACAATATCATGTACAATCTTTGTGAAAATGGCAATAAGCTATTTTCAAAGTGGGCACTTAATGCAAAAATCAACAGTTCCTGGGGGAGGTAAGTAAAGGTTAGATTAGGAGATAAGTAGAACACTTACAAGTCTCAGTTCTGGGGCATAGACAGCCCACCGTTGGAGGTTCAAGGCAACCCCAAAGTTACCACACCAGCAGCTCAGGGCCGGTCAGGTGCAGAGGTCAAAGAGGTGCCCAAAACACATAGGCGCCTATGGAGAACAGGGGTGCTCCGGTTCCAGTCTGCCAGCAGGTAAGTACCTACGTCCTCGGGGGCAGACCAGGGGAGTTTTGTAGAGCACTGGGTGGTGGGGGGGTTGGACACAAGTAGGCACACAAAACACACCTCAGCGGCACAGTGGCGGCCGGGTGCAGTGTGCAAAGCAGGTGTTGGGTTTCAGGCAGGAAACAATGGAGGGACCCGGGGGTCACTCTAGTGGTGTAGGCAGGCACAGGGTGGGCTTCTCGGGACAGCCACCACCTGGGCTATGCAGAGGGTCGTCTGGGGGTCACTCCTGCGTCAAAGTTTGTTTCCTTCAGGTCCTGGGGGCTGCGGGTGCAGTGTTGGTTCCTGACGTCGGGTCCCTTGTTACAGGCAGTCAAGGTCAGGGGGAGCTTCTGGATTCTCTCTGCAGGCATAGCTGTGGGGGCCCAGGTGGGTCGTCTCGGGCTACTCACGGGCTCGCAGTCGCCGGGGAGTCCTCCCTGAGGTGTTGGTTCTCTGGCTGTCGAGCTGGGGGCATCGGGTGCAGAGTGGGAAGTGGCACGCTTCCGAGGGGAAACGTGAATTATTTGGAAGTTGCTTCTTTGTTGCAAAGAAGAAGCTGGTTTTGAACAGGGCCGCTGTTCATGGGAGTTTCTGGGTCCTTTAGTCCAGGGCAGTCCTGTGAGGCTTCAGAGGTCACTGGTCCCTGTCGGATGTGTCGCTGGAGCAGGTTTTCGAAGTTGGAGACAGGCCGGTAGGGCTAGGGCCAAAGCAATTGTCGTCATCCTCCTTCTCTGCAGGCTTGTAGGTCAGCAGTCCTTGTTTCTTCAGGTTGCAGGAATCTGATTTCCTGTTATCTGGGGAGCCCCTAAATACTGAATTTAGGGGTGTGTTTAGGTCTGGGAGGGCAGTAGCCAATGGCTACTGTCCTTGAGGGTGGCTACACCCTCTTGGTACCTCCTCCCTGCGGGGAGGGGGCACATCCCTAATCCTATTGGGGGAATCCTCCAAACTCAAGATGGAGGATTTCTCAAGGCAGGGGTCACCTCAGCTCAGGACACCTTGGGATGGCTATGGCAATGTTGGTGCTGAGGAGGGGTTCATCCAAGTCTCGGTCAGGAAGGCGATGTCTGGGGAGGTTGAGTCGAGTAGGTTCCAGAGTTCGATGACGTGTTTGTAGATCATGCCAAAGTACATGGCATCATGCAGCTAACACTGAAATCTGTGTAGTTGCATGATTTCAACACGTTTGATACCAAACATGCCTAGGTCCGATGAAGCTTTATGTAATTGGACTACTCGTGTTGACCAGTGTCGACTACATACCTCAAAATGGCTTCCTCACACTTACAAAGCCCAGGAAATGGAGTCTGGGGTTTGTAGGGGTACCTCTGCTCATCCAGGGGTGACCTCACACCCAGGTCTATGCACTCTGCCCTTGGGCTGAAGGGCCTACCGTAAGGGTGACTTACAGTAGCCATGTGTCATTACCTCGATATAAGGTAAGCCTTCTACCTAAAGTGAAAAATGTATGCACCATTTCACACAGACTGCAATGGCAGGCCTGCATACACAGTTTGCATGGGCTTCCATAGGTGGCATATATGCTGCAGCCCATGGGCGACCCCTGGTGTATCTAAGTATCAAATACTAGGAACGTATATGGGTGCACCAGTATGCCAATTTCTGGGTGTAAAAGTTACTATACTACCAAATTTAGAAGAGAGGGCACGGAAACTGGTCGTGATTAGCAGGATCCCGTTGTACTACGGTCTAAACACACTGACCCCAGGCAATTTTTGGGGATAACTATGCTAGAAAGATTCCACTTTACTACACAAGATGATAATGACAATTTCCTAATTGTTTTAATAACTAATACTAGTAAATTGTCAAAGTAAATACATTCAAACAGGAGCATTGAGCAGGGATGAAAAATGAACAATTAAATGTTCATTTCATTTACAGTTCATCAGTACTCCCATATATACTGCTTTTTCACAGTGTAAATTTCTGTTTAATAGAAAAAGAAGACTGAAAGCAGTACTGACACCTTGACACCTATGTCCTGTGGCTGTTTGCCAGCTTTTGAAGCTCTGGTATTTTCCACACTAGTGGGTGCATTTCTTTAAGCATGATCTGCCCTTGTTCTTCAGATTAATTGGTTGCCATTCCTGCTTGCTTTTGGTTCTCATGTTTAGCCTCAGTTTAAGGTTTCCTAAAAATTTGACTCGTAGATCATGTTGCCATGAGGCCAACTTTCACACATACTGCCTGAGCTTGGGGTCTCAGCATCCTATGGCCTAGTTGTTTGTGTAAAGTTCTTACAGCGAAGTCAGGCAAGAATTGCATGCTAAGGCACCGTTAGGATTTATCTTCACCTCAAATTTTAGGATCTCCATGTGTGGAAAAATAAGACATGTACCATATATTTTCAGCCACCCTTTTGTATTAGAGCTTTGAGTAAAATACCTTTTCCCCTGCCAGTTGCATAAGGAGCTTTCCAAGCTTCTGCTTATCACAGTCATCACAACAATAAGTCAGTGCTGTCATACAAGAAGACTACTGAGGTTCTTGGCCATTGCCACTAGCAGCAGGGAAATCCTGCAAGGAATATTGAAGGTCATTCTGTAAGGGGCATCTTGACCATAATAAGGACAAATGTCAAGGTATTATCATATGTTCTCTCAACTACAGTTTTGCTAATAACTCCTGTTATTTTAATAAAGCGAGAGTTCAGTTTGTAAAAACTGTGTTCTTTATTTATTATTATAGACTGATGTAGGAACCATTGTCCTTAATTATGGGGCTCATGATATTTTGGTAAATGGGTTTATCCCCAAGTTCAAGGCTAGGAATTGTCACTAGAATGATTTATTCAGGATGAATATGTCTAATAGCAGATATGTTAGAGATTGTGCACATGCATTGCTGTCTACTTCTGTTTTTTGCAGGATGTTCCTGTGGAGGCACTCACCACTGTTAAACCTTACTGCAATGAGATTCATGCTCAGGCCCAGCTGTGGCTCAGGAGAGACCCCAAAGCATCATACGAGTCTTGGAAAAAGTGCCTGCCTGCCAGAGGGGGTAATGTATCCTTTGGGTTCCTTTGTTTCCTTTTGAAACTTGGCTGTTTTGAATTTGGAGGATATGCAGTTTCAGGCATTCTGTTTTCTAACATGTTTAACACAATTTACTACCCAGACAGCAACAACTAACTATCTGATAGAGACTTCTAGTTGCAGATTCCTCACCTTAGAATTTTCCCCCAGGCGTTAGACTGGATCCGGAGATTTTTTCTCCGAGCAATACCCTTGCACGTCGGTAGACTCCGCAGGCGTCGTTGGTGCCGTGCCATGACGATGTCGGGAGTAGTACAAAGGCGCCACCTGAGCGCACTGACATCAGTTATTTTCTTTCTGCGCCACACGCTGATCCGGAGATAGCTACCCTTGGTCACTTTTTGACCGACTTCGACTATTTTGTTGAGTTTTTGTGATTTTTGGTGCGTCGAGGGATGTCCCCGAAGATGGGCTTCAGTCTGTGTGCGAGGAGTGTCACCGCATGATGTCGGTGACGGATCCGCATCGGGTCTCTTTGTGATGCCTCGAGTGCGACCACGGCCCCAAGTCATGCTCCGAGTGTTGGGCCATGCACCCGAAGGCCTTGAGGGAGCGGTCCCTCAAGCTTATTGCAGCCCGACGCTCGAATCTGCATAGGTCCCGGTCTTGCTCGAGGAGAAGGTCCCGAGACCGGCCACGGAGCCACCACCACTTGTCTTCAGGTCAAGGTAAGAAGTCGAAGAAATCCTTTCATCCTTCTACTTCACCCGGTCGCACAGCTGATGTGACGCAGGAGGAGCGTCGACACTCAAGGCCTCTGTCCTCGGAGCTTGCTATTGGGTTCGCTCCACGACTCCCTGAGTTTCCGGGAGCCAGGACAACACCTGCCCAATTGAAAGACTTTTATGAGGCCATGCGCCTCATTTTTTGGAAGCCCGACCCCGCTAAGGAGCCTTCGCGCCCAAGGGGGTTCAGTTGGTGGGCCTTCGGGTTCCACCCAGCGGCTCTGACCACCGAAGTCCCCTCCGGATACACACCGACGCCGGTCATACTATCAAGACCTTCCCCGGTGCTGGTTCAATTGTCAACGCTCCCAACATTGGTGGTGCCCACCATCGACGTCTACCCGATCCTGATCCCCGACGACTTAGTTGGACTGGTGTCGCCCGCCACCGCCTCCTTCTTTGATAGGGCCTATTCACCCTAGGTTGGATTCTGACCCTTATTCTCATGGGTTTGAATTCTGGGAAGGATTGGAGGGGTACCTGGACCCTTATGAATACCAGGATGGCTCTAACTTGGACTGGGCACAGGAGTTGGGCGAGGCCAGTGGTCTGGATAGCTCTTCAGCCGCTGGAATGCTGTCTCCCTCCTACTGTGGTTACAGTGGAGGGAGCAACTTATTCCATGGTGGTCAGTAGAGTGGCTCAGGTCATCGGCTTTGAGCTGCCTACTGTTCAAGTCGGGTCTAATCTCTTGATGGAGGTGCTTCAACCAGGGGCTTCCACATCTGAACCTCTTCTTCCATTCAATGAAGCCCTCACCTCTGTCCTTTTGGGTACTTGGTCCAGACCCAACATAAGGGCACCTGTGAATAGGACAATCGCACTCTGCAATCGGCCCGCCCCAAGTGACCCTAAATTCCTGTCCCATGCATAAGAGCCTTGTTATTTAGGCATCTTCATCCTCGGGTGCATTCCCTTCCGCACCTCCAGATAGGGAATCAAAAAGGCTGGAACAATTTGGGAAGAAGATGATTTTTTCCTGCAGTCTTGCGCCGAGGTCTGTGAAAACCGCATGCCTTTTGAGCCGTTATACTCACTCTCTGTGGGATACAGTCATTCAAGTTCTGCCGCAGATAGTGGACGAGGCCCGTGCTATTGTCTCCCGGGCTGTCACCGATGGGAGAGATGCTGCAAAGTTCACTATCCGATGTGGGCTGGACACGACCGACACTCTGGGTAGATCGGTTGCGACGACGGTGCCCTTGAGCCACCACACTTGCTTAGGTACATCTGATTTCTCAGGGGATGTCCAACAGACTCTTATGGACATGCCCTTTGATGGCTCCCGTCTCTTTGGAGACAAGCCAGTCTTGGCACTGGAGAGATTCAAGGACTCCCGGGCTACAGCTCAGTCCCTCTGCCTTTCCACGGCCCCTTGTCCCCAACAGTCTGCCTTTTGTGGCCATAGAAGGGGCTCCCCGTCGCGTCCCTTTCCCAACCACCGTGCCACCCATGCTGTTCAGCTGCTGTATGGCTGGGGATGCGGAATCCCAGGTGGTAGTTGGACAGGGAACCAGAGGTCTGCCCAGTCCGCCCCAGCACCCTGCTGCAGCCTCCAAACCTTCCTAGTCGGTCCCCTCACTCTGGTCCAGTTGGCAGGATTCACCATCACCTGCCCCACTGGGAATCCATCACTATGGACAGGTGGGTTTTACAGATCGTTCAAAGGGGCTACTCCGGCTACTTCGAATCTGCCCCACCAGCCATGCTTCCATCATCCAGCCATATACCGGAGGATAGTTTTGCACTTCTCTGCCAGGAAGTCGCGGCTCTCTTGGTCCCTGCCCCAGAAGTAGGTCATGGTTGATATTCCTGCTACTTTCTGGTTCCTAAAAAAGACAAGGGCTTACATCATATCCTAGACCTTCGGGCCCTCAATCTCTTCCTCAAGAAGGAGAAATTCAAAATGCTCACCCTAGCTCGGATCCTGTCTGCCTTGGGCCTAGAAGACTGGATGGTAGCGTTGGACTTGTAGGACGCTTATTTCCATATTCCGATCCTGCTTGCCCACAGATGTTACCTACGATTCGTGGTAGGTCACGAACACTTTCAATTTACCATGCTCCCTTTCTGCCTTACCAGCGCCCCCTCGGGTGTTCACAAAAGTGATTGTTTTGGTTGCAGCTCATCAGCGCAGGTTGGCGGTTTGTCTTCCCCCTACATCGACTGTTTGTTGAAGGTAGACTCACCTCCACAAAGTCATCTCCCACCTTCAAACTATGGAAAAACTCATGCACACGCTGGGTTTCACTATAAACGTGCCAAAGTCACACCTGACTCCCTCTCAGACGCACCCTTTCATCAAAGCTGTTCTGGACACAATGCAGTTTCGAGCCTATCCTCCCAAAAAGCGAGTTCAGGATATTCAGGCTATGATTCCAGTCTTTCAGCCTCCGTCTTGAGTTTTGGTGAGACTGACTCTGAGGCTGCTGGGCCTCATGGCCTCCTGCATCCTGCTAGTGACACATGCCAGATGGCATATGTGGGCTATGCAGTGGAACTTGAAGTTCCAGTTGGTGCAGCATCAGGAAAATCTCTCCGACGTGGTCCAGATCTCGGAGGGGATTGTGGCAGACCTGTATTGGTGGCTTTTGAATCAGCATTGGTTCAAAGGCAGATCCCGCTGCCTCCCCCAACCAGGTCTATCCATAGTGACGGACGCGTCACTTCTGGGATAGGGCAGCCACATGGGAGAGGCAGAGATCAGAGACCTGTTCTCCGGCGAAGTCTGGGATCCATATCAATCTTCTGGAGCTCTGGGTGGTCAGGCTTGCATTGAAGGCATTTTTCCCCCTTCTCAAAGGGAAAGTAGTGCAAGTGTTCAAGGACAACACTACCACCATGTGGTACTGCAACAAACAAGGCATAGTAGGGTCCTGGACCCTTTGTCAAGTGGTGCTAAGCCTCTGGACATGGCTGGCACATCAGGACATCACCCTGGTGGTTCAACAACTGGCAGGCTTTCTGAACGCCAGAGCACACAAACTCAGCCATTGATGCATAGCCTATAGCGAATGGCGTCTCCATCCGGAGGTGGTGCAAGGTCTCTTTCAGCAGTGGGGAGAGCTTGGTTAGATCTGTTCGCCTCCGCAGAAAACACGCAATGTCAGATGTTTTGCGCATTGGAGTTTCCAAGGTGGCACTCGCTCGGAGATTCTTTTCGTCTCGAGTGGAACTCCAGCCTCCTTTTCGCCTTTACCACTTCTGTACGGAGTCCTCAAGAAGATCAAGAACTGGGCCCAAGTAATCTTGGTGGCTCCGGACTTGGCACGGAGAGTATGGTATCCAGAGCTATTGAGCATGGCCACTGATCCTCCACTCAGACTGCCTGTTCAGGAAGATATTCTGTGGCAGCAGCAGGGGCCAGTTCTTCACCCGAACCAGTCCAATCTCCGCCTTCATGCATGGAGATTGAGCGGCGGCATTTGACGGCTTTTGACCTTCCACCTGAAGTCTGTGATGTATTCTTGGCAGCCAGACTTCCATCCACCAAAATGGTATACCCCTGTTGTTGGCATAAAATTGTAGCATGGTGTACCAACAAATCTGTTGATCCCCTCTCTGCTCCTCTTTTTGAGGTTCTTTTGTTCATTCTTTCTTTGGCCCAGCAGGGCTCTGCTTTGGACTCTCTTAAGGGCTATTTATCGGCTATCTCAGCCTTTTAGGTTGCCTGATCAGCCTTCACTCTTTGTCTCCTATTGTTAGTAGACTCCTTAAGGGCATCACCCATTTGTTTCCTCCCACTCCGTTGATCATTTTCAGTGGGCCCTCAGTCTTGTCCTTACTTAATGTGTACTCCCTTTGAGCCGATCCACAATTGTCCCTTCGCTCCTTACTTTCAAAACAGTTTTTCTTGTTGCCATCACTTCTGCTCGCAGGGTGATTGAGCTTCAGGCTACATCTTCTAAGCCCCCATTTTTGTCTGTGTACCCTGACAAGGTGGTGTTACGCACTAAGGCCTTCCAAAAGTCATTAAACCTTTTCATGTAGGCCAGTCCGTCACTTTGCCTACTTTTTACTCACCTCCACATCCTTCTCACGAAGAGAAGAGACTGCACCTCCTGGATCTAAAAAGAGCATTGACATTCTGTCTCAATCGTACTGAAGATTTCTGGGTGGACGATCAACTCTTTGTTGGATATAGGCCCTAAGAAAGGGAAGGCAGTGCAAAAACATACCATCTCGAGATGGGTACTGCTTTACATCAAAATGTGCTACGCTTTGGCCAAGAAGCAACCCTCTGAGGGCTTGCACGATGATTCCACCAGAGCAGCTGCTGCTTCCACAGCGTTTACACGCAGAGTTCCTGTCCTGGATATCTGCCAGGCAGCAACGTGGGCATCCCTGCACACGTTTACTAAACATTACTGCCTAGACAGTCGGTTCCGTAGGGACGGCTACTTTAGTCATTCAGTCCTGCAGGACTTTCCACTTGGTTCGCAGCCCCCCTCCGTGGATGGCATTGCTTGGGTATTTATTCTAAGGTTATGAATCTGCAACTAGAAGTCTCTATCAGATGTACAAGTTACTTACCTTTGGTAACAATGTATCTGGTAGAGACATATTCTAGTTGCAGATTCCTTACTGATCTACCCATCCTCCCCGCTTGCTAACTAATTTCTAGGGACAGGGATTCCCCATTCAGGGCCTCAGCTCTGGTGCACCGATTTCAGAGTTCTTCACAGCTCTGTGCTTTGGCGTGGAACGTTGTGAAAAGAAACTGATGTCACTGCATTGAGGCAGCATCTATGTACTACTCCCAACGTCATCACAGCGACTACACCCAAACGATGCCCGCTGAGTAGACCGACGCCACCTTCCGACGCACAAGGGTATTGCTCGAAGAAAAAATCTCCAGATCCAGTCATAATTCATTACTTTACTTTATTCGGTACAGAAAGACCATAAAAGACATCAAATAAATAAAACATACAAATTTCTCAATCATTAATTTCTAAAAACGTTATTAATACATTTTCCAAATACCATGAGCAGCATGTATGAAATTTAACACAGCCTGAATTATGTCCATATTTCCCAGATCGTGTAAGTGGGAATAAGCAAGCTGGCTAGTTCTAATACTATTAGACAAAAATAACGGGCGTAAAAACCTTTTTCTTGGAACAACATATAAAGTGCAAAAAAGCATAAAATGTAGTGTACTCTGAGGTGTCTTTCCATCGCAGTGACAAGGAGGGAGGATCTTGAACCAGGTTCCACATACTGGAAATGCTACCAAGTAATGTAAAATATTTAAACGTAGCCTCGTGAGTAAAAACCTTTGTCGCTCATGAGTAATAATGGTCAGATACAGCTTTGGTTGAAATTGCTGTCTCTCATACCTCGTCCATAATCTCATTACACCAGATGCTGACTCCATGGCCTGATTTTTCTGCCAGATTATGTCTTTAACCTTCTTAATGTCCTGTCTTGTTAGGGTGTCTGGTTTAAGAAAAAATTCCCCAATCCTAATGATAGAAGAGAAAGATAGACATATCTAAGCCACGGTATATCCAGAGATCGTGACAAGAGGAGACAATCCTGTATCACCTTTCTACATAAAAGCGCTTCTGGCTTAGTCCAGATTTTAACCCACAATATTACAGGATGAAGTTTTATATAGCTAGATATGTATCTCAAGCCTACCTCTTTGTGACAGAACTTTACTGGTGTAGATTGAGGGACTGCTAATAACCTTCTTAAAAATGTATTTTCTATAGTCTGAAGTCCTGTACATTCTGCATACCCACAAACCCCGGCTCCAAATGTCGCAATAGAGAGACACTTAAAGGAGAAGACAGTCATCATTTCCTTAACAGGTTTATGTCTGAGTCTTTTCGCGAACCTAAAAACTGCTTCAATGGCTTTTTGGAATTGTATTGAGCGTATATTAACTAAAAATTTGCAATTAAAATCCATCAATGGGGTCCCTCAGATCCGTAAAATGTGGGACCTTGAGTATCGCATGCCCGTCTAAAACAAAAAAAATTGTTTTTGCTAATTTGGGTACGGTCTTCATCACAAATGGCTTAGTTCCGTTTATTTTAAGACTAAGGTTCCCCATAAAGGTATTAAAAGCATTTAATAAAATCTGGAGGCCATTTGCTGTCCTTGAAATGAGTACAGCATCGTCCGCATAAAAAAGTACAGGGATTGGAGAATTATTGATGACTGGGGAATCCTTCCCTGATTCACAAAGAAATGTCTCTAGCCCGTTTATATACAAGAGAAAAAGAAAAGGGGCAAGGACATATCCCTGTCTAACCCCCTTTAGTGAGGGAAATTTATCTGTCATACATCCCTCCTGAGAATAACGGACCCGAGCCTCTGTACAGGCATGAAGTTTACTAAGTAATATGACTATATCTTATCCACGCCCATATCCAGCATTACCATCCACAATTTCTCCCTATTAACTGTATCAAAGGCACAGGACAGATCCATGAATGCTAGATGTATGCAACCCCTTTTAACTTTAGTATATTTCTGGATTATGAGAGTCAAGTTAAGAGTTTGTTCCACTGTGCCGACACCTGGGCGAAAGCCAAATTGTATTTCTGAGAGAGAGTGAGATTCATTCGCCCATTCTTCTAGCTTATTTAGGATCACTCGACCTAAAATTTTGACTGAACTATCCAATAAAGAAATCAGGCGATAACACAAAGGATCAGCCCTGTCTCCCTTCTTAAAAATCGGGACGATGATCACCTCTTTCCAAGAATCTACTAGAGGGCCTGCCACAGCTGATTTCAGAACATTAGTAAGCAGATCCAGTCTGACGCCTGGGGGAAAATTTGAAAGTAAAGCATCTGCAGCTAGAATATACCTCTATCAGATACATCGTTACTGAAGGTAAGTAACTTGTACGATAGAAGTAGCATAGTGTGCTTGATTAAATGTAATCAAAACCCGAGCCGCCTTTATTTCCGACTGTGCATGTCTTCTGGTGCTCACAGTATGCTTTTTTCCGTGTCCATCTATTATGATCAAGTTGCACAATAATTGTTGAGTAGTTTGCAACAGAGTTAGTTTTCCACCAATGATGTTCCAACGATGAACATATAAATTGAGTGAAGCTTAAGTAATTGGAATCCTGAGGGAAAGGATGGAGAGGTGGTATGGTACAATTTCAGACCTACTCTTTATTTCTGCCTACTGCAGGTGTTTGTCTGCTGGTGCGCCTAATGGAGTAGCCTGCCCTTGCACTGTGTAGGATTGACTGGCTATACGCTCTGTAGAATAGCCAGACTGAACGCTCTATAAAGTATCCTGCCTGTACTATATTGCAGCCTTTCTGTGAGTCTACACATCATCTACTCAGTGTGCCATAGAGAACAGCCTGCCTTTGTGACTTTTGGAGGAGTCGTGCTATTCAGAGAGCAACCTCCCTGTGTACACTGTAGAGCTTGGTATCCTACATTTATAAAGGAGCTCATCCTTACACCACAGTAAGGAGTATTCTTTGTAGTGAACACTGTTCACTAACCTTTCAGCAGCTATTGACTACAAATAACTTGACGGCATTATCCTGCCCTAGAGCATGTATTTCTTTTTAATTATACTCCAAAGGTACTGATTGTTGTACCAGTGTGATCCAGGCTTCTGGGACATCCCAGGTTAAATTGAGAAACCACTAACATCACTTACTTGTCAAATTTACTTTGACATATACAAAGTTTTTTTTCCTGTTAGTGTTCATTCTGATTCCTCAACAATGCCTTCTTGTGTCCACTTAGGGCGTAATGGCCTGATATACTTTAACTATTGAAATAGTTCTTTACCTTGTCTATTTTTCAGTTACTGATACAAGTATGAAGTCTCTCAGTCGTGCTGAACTCCGTCATGCATACTTGCAGGAGAAATATTTTTGGAAATGGAAACAATTTCTGAGCAGAAAAGGAAAGAGAAGTTCCCCTCTTGAACTCAAATTGGGGCACAACAACTGGCTTCGACAGGTAAGTGTATTCTACTTCATGGAAATATGGCAAGGTTATGGTGGAAAATATCTGTAAAGAGCCACCAATTTATATTCATTTAGTCACTGCCATGGACCACATGATCAAACTCCCCAGAAGAGAGAGTAAGAAGAAATGCTAAATAGGACCAGTGACATAGTTGTAAATCCCTTGTCAGGAACTCAGACTCTAGACCTTCACAAACACCCCCTGCATCTCATGGCTCCAGTTTGCCTTCATAACCTATGAATTTACAAAGATACTAGAGTGGGGCACTTTTTTTAATATTGCAGGTAACTGATTCTGACACAATACTGCCCCAAAGATGGACGTTGGGGAGGAGCACAGCTTCTTTCAGTGAGCTACTTTTGACTTTCTTTCGAAGTGAAAATCTTGATTAATTTTAAACACTTAATACATCTGCTTGCTCCAAGTGGGCAAGTGAGGTCAGTCTGACACTGGAAACGGCTCAATCTGTATCACACCCTGCGTAAGATTTACTGAAGTCAGTTTATCTCATTCGCAATAACATATTCCTCTTTCCCTTATAAACAAACGAGGCCAGGTCAGAAATGGTTATTTAGAACAAAATATAAAGTGAGCTTTCCACCTATAATCTGATGTTTTGATTTAATTGGGCCTCTATTAACAAAAGATTTTATAAATGTAGCCATGTGGGAAGCAGATCTGATAGAGACTTGTAGTTACAGATTCCTTACCTTTGAATTTCCCCTCAGACGCTGACTGGATCTGGAGAAATTTCTCAGCAGTACCCCTGTGTGCCGTTAGGTTCTGTCTGTCTGTTGATGGGTCTGTATATACTACACCAAAATGAGGTATAGAGTCCAGTGGATCCCCAAAGGCTTAACAGAAGCTAAAGTAGATAATATGAATGCACTCTGTAGGAAAATGCCACTGTTGGCATGGTCACATTCCACTTTTTGCATAGTGTTGATGCCTGCTTTGATTGAAAGTGTGCTGGGACCCCGCCAACCAGACCCCCAGCACCTGTGTTCTTTCCCTAAAACTGTACTTTGGTTTCCACAATTGGCACAACCCTGACACCAGGAAAGTCCTTTGTAAAAGGTTCCCCTGGTACCAAGGGCCCTGTGGCCAGGGAAGGTCCCTAAGGGCTGCAGCATGTATTATGCACCCCTCAGGGATCCCTCAGTCAGTGCATGCACACTGCTTTGCAGCTTGTGTGTGCTGGTGGGGAGAAAAGACAAAGTCAACATGGCACTCCCCTCAGAGTGCCATGCCTACAACCCACAGGTGAGGGCATAGCTGCATGAGCACAATGCCCCCACAGTTTCTAAGTCAATTCTTAGACATTGTAAGTGCAGGGTAGCCATACTGAGTATATGGTCTGGGAGTTTGTCATTACGAACTCCACAGCAGCATAATGGCTACACTGAATATTGAGAAGTTTGGTATCAAACATCTCAGCACAATAAACCCACACTGATGCCAGTGTGGGATTTATTGAGAAATGCACATAGATGGCATCTAAGAGATGGCCCCTGTATTTTAGCCCAACTACTAGTACAAGGCTGACCGGTCTGTGCCAACCAGCCACTTCCAGACGAGTTTCTGACCACATGGGGTGAGTGGCTTTGTGCCCTCTGTGGTCAGAAACAGCCTGTCCTGAGTGGAGGTGCTTTTCACTTCCCCCTTCAGGAACTGTAACACCTGGCGGTGAGCCTTAAAGGCTCAAGCCTGGTGTTACAATGCCCCAGGACACTCCAGCTAGTGGAGATCCCCGCCCCCCGGGTGAGCCCCCACTTTTTGCAAGTCCGGAGGGATAATGAGAAAAACTAGGAGTCACCCCCTCAGCCAGGTCCACCCCTAAGGTGGCCAGAGGTGAAGTGACCCCCTCCTTGAGAAATCCTCCATCATGCTTTGGAGGGTTAGAACCAATAGGGATAGGGATGTGCTCCCCTCCCCAGTGGGAGTGGGCACAAGAAGGGTGTAGCTGCCCTCTAACTCACCCCTAAATTTAGTATTTAGGGGCGACCCTGAACCCAGCTCTTCAAATTCCTGATTACCTCACAAGAAGGACTGCTGAGCTGAAAACCCCGCATAGAAGAAAAGGAGATGACAACTGACTTACCCTAGCCCTTCCGGCCTGTATCCTATTTAAAAAACCCTGCAACCGAAAAGCGACGCGTTCTACAGGACCAGTGACCCCTGAAAAGCCTCCAGGGGACTGCCTGCATCACGAGGACCAAGAACTCCAATGGGCAGCAGCTCTGTCCAACCATAAGTAAAGACATCCATCTTTAAAGGGACTCCCCACCTCACTCCAGAAGAGTGAGTCCCCGCTACTATGCACCCAACGCCCCCGGCCCGTGTCCAGAGAAACCAACTATCCAGAGAGGACCCCCAGGCGACTCAGACGTGTCCACCCGGGGCTGAGCTCTCAGCACCCCCCACAACGACGCCTGCAGAGGGAATCCCGAGGACCCCCCTTGACCACGACTGCCCAGGACGAAGATATCCGACACCTGGAGAAGCACTGCACCCGCAGCCCCCAGACCTGTGAGAAACCGACCACTGGTGCAGCAACGACCAGCAGGCGGCCCTCAACCTTGCCCAGTGGGTGGGTTTCCCTAGAGGCCCCCCTGTGCCCTGCCTGCAGTGCCTAAGTGACCCCCAGATCCCTCCATAGAGTTCTATTGAGAACCCAACGCCCTGTTGGCACACTGGACCCGGCTGCCCCCGTGTTGCTGAGGGTGTGGTTTCTGTGCCTACTTGGGGCCCCTCCAGTACTCTTCCAAACCCCCCTGGTCTGCCCTCCGACAACGCGGGTACTTACCTGCAAGCAGACTGGAACCGTACCCCATGTCTCCATAGGTGCCCACTGTATTTTGGCTCCTGTTTGACCTCTGCACCTGACCGGCCCTGTGTTGCTGGTGCTGGGTGTTTGGGGTTGCCTTGAACTCCTAATCGGTGGGCTACCTATTCCCCGGAGATTGAACCCGTAAGTGTGGTACTTACCTCTGAAATTGTACTGTACTTACCTCCCCCAGGAACTGTTGAAAATTGCAGTGTCCACTTTTAACATAGCTTTTTTCCATTTTAATGAAAACTGTGTACAATATTGAATCTATTCAAAGTCTCAACTGTTACTATGCAAAGTACCTTTCATTGAATGTACTTAGCTGCTAAATGAATCTTGTGGTTCTAAAAATAAATTAACAAAAGAATATTTTTCTATTTAAAAACCTCTTGGCCTGGAGTTAAGTCATTAACTGTGTGTTCTCATTTATTACCTGTGTGTGTACAACAAATGCTTAACACGAATATAAGCCTAACTGCTCTACCACAAATAAAGCATTAGTATTATCTATTATTGTCTCTATCAAGCTTCTTGGGGAACCCCTGGACTCTATGCACACTATCTCATTTTGATATAGTATATACAGAACCACCTTCCTGCACCCTCTTTTAGTTGAGTAGTTAGGCTTATCAGAGGGTAGTGCATTTGTTGTACACAGTCAAGAAATGAAGCACACACTCAATGACTAACTCCAGGCCAATGTTGTTATATATTAATTTGTTACTTTATTTCTAGAAACAAAAGGATCTTTGTTGCAGGTAAGTCAAGTTGTAAGTTTGCATCAAGCCTATATATCAAATGTACTTTGTTTAGGTTTTGCAGATAAAACAGTTTACAAGTAAGTACCACTTTGCAGTTTCAAAAGTAGACACAGTACAATTTCTCATAGGAACCAATGCAGTTCTTGGGTAGGAAAGTGTTAACACAGTGGAGGAAAGTAGCCTCTTTCTATCTTGGTTTCCCCCACTTTTGGCCTGTTTTTCAGTGTGTTTGACTGTGTTCACTGGGATCCTGCTAACCGGGCCCCCGGTGATTATGCTCCCTCCTCCCAAATTTGGTTGCTGCTAACCTTTTCTCCCCCCGCTGGCCTACCGGTGCCCCCGTGTAAGTCCCTAGTATATGGTACTTGGGTACCTAGGGCATTGGGGTTCCACGTGATCCCTGTGGGCTGCAGCAGTTAATCTGCCACCCATAGGGAGCCCATGCAAAAGGTTCTGCAGGCCTGCCATTGCAGTTGGCATGAACCGGCTGCACACAGTTTCACTACAGGTCACTGCACCAGGTCACTGTAAGTTACCCCTATGGTATGCCCTCTCAGCCCAGAGGGCAGGGTGCAGGTACCTGTGTGTGAGGGGACCCCTGAACTAGCAGAGGTGTCTCCACAAATTCCAGCCCCATTTTACTGGACTTCGTTCGTGTTAGGACGCCATTTTATATGTGTACCGGACATAGGTCATTACAGTGTCTAGCTACATAATGGTAACTCCTAACCTGGGCATGGTTGGTGTCAAATAGGTCGTAATCATACCCCAATACTATTGCAAGTATTGGAAGTATGATTCCATGCACTCTGGGGGCTCCTTAGAGGACCCCCAGCAAAGCTACCACCTGTCTTAAAGGGTTTTCCCGGGCAGCCCAGCTGCTGCCACCCCTCAGACCGGTTTCTGCCCCCCTGCTTCTTGTTCAGGAAGCCCAGGAAGACAGAACAAATTATTTCCTTAGGGAGAGGGAGGTAACACCCTCTCCTTTTGGAAATAGGTGTGACTGGCTTGGGAGGAGTAGCCTCCCAAAGCCACTGGTTTTGCTTTGAAGGGCACATTTGGTGCCCTCTGTGCATAAAGCAGTCCACACTGGTTCAGGGACCCCAAGTCCCTGCTCGGGCACGAAACGGGAAAGTGGAGTGACCACTCCCCTGTCCATCACCACCCCAGGGGTGGTGCCCAGAGCTCCTCCAATGGGTCCCTGGGTTCTGCCATCTTGATTCCAAGGTTGGCAGGGAACTCTGGGGACATCTGAGTGGCCAAGCCAGGCAGGTGATGTCAGAGGCACCCTCTGATAGGTAGTTACCTAGTTAGGTGACCGAGACCCCTTTTTGGGCTATATAGGGTCTTCCTCTGGCGTGGGTCCTCTGAATCGGTTTGCAAGATTTCAGCAGGACTCCTCTGCAACCTCTGCTTCGACTTCTGGCCTTTGGTTCCTTGCAGGCTGTTGTGGGTGTCTTCTTTTTCTTCTTTTCATCCTTTGGGGTGGTTTTGGGGGAATCCAGTGTTTTACTCCTGTATTCCTCGTCGCTGGGGGATAATGCATTACTTACCTGTGTGGTTTGCTAGTACTCCCAGCTCCCCTCTACACGATTTACTTACTCTGGTGGGGGCCCTGTGTTCGCATTCCACTTTCCTAGTATATGGTTTGGGCTCCCCCTATGGTTACTATTGCTTATTGCTATTTTACACTGTTTTCTAACCTTTACTGTTTATCAGTGTGTGTGTGGAAATGTAGGAAGTTGGCCCTGTATATACTATCTCAAAGTAAGGGATAGTGTGCACAGAGTCCAAGGGTTCCCCTTAGAGGTAAAATAGTGGCAAAATTAGATAATTCCAATGCTCTATTTTATGGTAATGTGGTCGAAGAGTAGGCTTATCAGATGGTAGTGTTAAGCTTTTGTTGTACACACACAGGCAATATTGAGGAACATACACTCAAAGACTTAACTCCAGGTCAATAGTTTGTATATAGAAAAATATATTTTCTTAATTTATTTTAGAACCACAAGATTCAAGATTGGAAGTAAATACATAAACTGCAAGGTGCTCCACACAGGTAAGTAAGGAACTTTGAATTAGAGCAGTAACATACACAGTTTTAGTTAAAATGGCAATAAGCTATTTTAAAAGTGGAGACACTGCAAAAATCAACAGTTCCTGGGGGAGGTAAGAAAGGTTAGGTTTCTGAGGTAAGTAAGACACTTACAAGTTCAGTTTCCTAGGCATAGGCAACCCACTGTTGGGGGTTCAAAGCAACCCCAAAGTCACCGCACCAGAAACACAGGGCCGGTCAGGTGCATAGATCAAATGAGGGCCCAAAACACACAGGTGCCTATGGAGAACAGCGGTGCTCCAGTTCCAATCTGCCAACAGATAAATACCTGCGTCTTGGGAGGGCAGACCAGGGGGGTTTTGTAGAGCTCTAGGGGGGGACACAAGTAGGCACACAAAACACACCCTCAGCGGCACAGGGGCAGCCGGGTGCAGTGTGCTTAGCAGGCGTCGGGTTTTCAATAGGAATCAATGGAGGGACCAGAGGATCACTCTAGCGGTGCAGGCACGGCACAGGGGGGATTCTCGGGCCAGCCACCAACTGGGCTTGGAAGAGGGTCGCCTGATGGTCACTCCTGCACTGGAGTTCGGTTCCTTCTGGTCCTGGGGGCTACGGGTGCAGTGGTTGGTCCAGGCGTCGGGTTCTTTGTTCCAGGCAGTCGCGGTCAGGGGGAGCCTCTGGATCCTCTCTGCATGTGTCGCTGTGGGGCTCCAGGGGGGTCGTCTCAGGTTACTCATGAGGTCGTAGTCGCCTGGGAGTCCTCCCTGCAATGTTGGTTCTCTGGAGCTCGAGCCAGGGGCGTCTGGTGCAGTGTGTGAAGTCTCACGCTTCCAGCGGGAAGAGTGAAGTCTAAGAAAGTTGCAAAGTTGTTGCTGTTTTTGAACAGTGCTGCTGTTCTTTGGAGTTTCTTGGTCCTTTGGGTTCAGGGCAGTCCTCTGAGGCTTCAGAGGTTGCGGTTCCGTATCGGATGCGTCGCTCTGCAGGTTCTTTGAGTCTGGAGACAGGCCGGTAGGGCTGGGGCCAAGTCAGTTGTCATCCCCGTCGTCTCTGCAGGGCTTTCAGGTCAGCAGTCCTTCTTGTTGTAGGTTGCAGGAATCTGATTTCCTGGGTTCTGGGTCGCCCCTAAATACTATATTTAGGGGTGTGTTTAGGTCAGGAGGGCAGTAGCCAACGGCTACTGTCCTGGAGGGTGGCTACACCCTCTTTGTGCCTCCTCCCTGAGGGGAGGGGGGCACTTCCCTAATCCTATTGGGAGAATCCTCCAAAACCAAGATGGAGGATTTCTAAAGGCAGGGGTTACCTCAGCTCAGCACACCTTAAGGGCTGTCCTGACTGGTGGGTGGTTCCTCCTTGTTTTTCCTCATCATCTCCTCCAGCCTTGCCGCCAAAAGGGGAGGCAGTGGCTGGAATGGCGGGCATCTCCACTAGCTGGAATGCCCTGGGGTGCTGTAACAAAAGGCATGAGCCTTTGAGGCTCACCACCAGGTGTTAGTTCCTGCAGGGGGAGGTGAGAAGCACCTCCACCCAGTACAGGCATTGTTCCTGGCCACAGAGTGCACAAAGGCACTCACCCCATGTGGCCAGAAACCCATCTGTATGTGCCAGGCTGGCAGAAACTGGTCAGAGAGGACCCACAGGCGACTCCAATGGTCTGGACACCCTGAGATGACCTCTCTGAACCCCCACAGCGATGCCTGCAGAAAGAATCCAGAGGTCCCCCTGACCGCGACTGCCCAGTAACAAAGAACCCAACGCCTGGAAGAAGCACTGCACCCGCACCCCCCAGGTCCGAGAGAAACCAACTACCGGTGCAGGAGTGACTAGCAGGTGGCCCTCATCCTTGCCCAGTTGGTGGCTGGCCTGAGTAGCCCCTCTGTGCCCTGCCTGCATCGCCAGAGTGACCCCCGGGTCTCTCCATTGATTTAAACCTAAAACCCGACACCTACTTTGCACACTGCACCCGGCCGCCCCTGTGCCGCTGAGGGTGTATTTTGTGTGCCTGTTGGTACCTTCCCCCCACCCCAAAAAGTGCTCTACAAAAACCCCCCTGGTCTGCTTCCCGAGGACGCAGGTACTTACCTGCTAGCAGACTGGAACCGAAGCACCTCTATTCTCTACTATAGGAGCCTATGCTATTTGGGCCCTACTTTGACCTCTGCAGCTGACCGGCCCCGTGTTGCTGGTGCTGGGTGTTTGAGGTTGCCTTGAACTTCCAACGGTGGGCTGCCTATGCCCCGGAGACTGAACTTGTAAGTGCTTTATTTACCTCATAAACTAACTAACTTGTACTTACCTCCCCCAGGAACTGTTGATTTTTGCACGGTGTCCACTTAAAATAGGTTATTGCCATTTTTGCCAAAACTGTGTACATTACTATTTTTATTCAAAGTGCCAATGCCAAGTACCTTACAATTTATATACTTACTTGAATTCTGAATCTTGTGGTTCTAAAATAAATTAAGAAAATAATATTTTTCTATATAAAAACCTATTGGCCTGGAGTTAAGTCTTTGAGTGTGTGTACAACAAATGCTTAACACTACCCTCTGATAGGCCTACTGCTCGACCACACTACCACAAAATAGAGCATTAGTATTATCTAATTTTGCCACTATCAACCTCTAAGGGGAACCCTTGGACTCTGTGCACACTATCTTTCACTATGTATAGAACCAACATCCTACACTTTGGCAAAGAAGCAACCCCCTGAGGGCTTGTATGCTTATTCCACCAGAACTGCTGCATCCACAGCGTTAGCATGTGGAGTTCCTGTCCTGGATATCTGCCAGGCAGCAACGTGGGCATCCTTGCACATGTTTTCTAATCATTACTGCCTGGACAGTGTGGTCCGTAGGGACGGCTACTTTGGCCGTTCAGTCCTGCAGGACTTTCTAGTATGATCTTGTTTCACAGCCCACCTACGTGGATGGCATGACTTTGGTATTGATTCTAGGGTAAGGAATCTGCAACTAGAAGTCTCCATCAGATGTACACGTTACTTACCTTTGGTAACGAAATGTCTGGTAGAGACCTATTCTAGTTGCAGATTCCTTACCGCCCCACCCATCCTTCCCACTTGCGAACTGATTTCTATGGACAGGGCTTCACCATTCAGGAACTTAGCTCTGGCACACCAATTTCAGTTTTCTTCGCAGCTCTGCACTTTGGCGTGGACAGTCGTGAAAATAAACTGACGTCACTGCGCTGAGGCAGCTTCTATGTACCATTCCCAACGTCATTACAGCTACTAGGATGCCAACAACGCCTACGGAGTTGACTGATGCTACCAAACGACGTGCAAGGGTATTGTTCGAAGAAAATTCTCTGGATCCAGGCTGGCGCCTGGGGGAAATTCAAAGGTAAGTAATCTGCAGTTAGAATATGTCTGTACCAGATATCTCGTTACCAAAGGTAAGTAACTTGTAAAACAGTTATTGTCAGTTTTAGGAAACACTCTGCAGCCATTATGGATTAATATTGCTAACCGAAGTCTGTGGCTCCGAGGTACCCAACCTTAGAACTCAGTGGCTCAGTCTGTTAATAAATAGATTTCTGAACACAAATACGAGATGGAACAAATTGAAAAGAGGTCCTTGGTCAGAATATACAGTGTTTAGGATTGAAGGAATGAGTTTTAATAACAGAGGAATAGTAAAACTACAGAAACAGTACTCAGAAAAGTTAGGGCTAGATTGTAAAGAATATCAAGTGGGTAAAGTGTGACAGAATAGAGAGGGGAGATAAATTACACTTAACTAAGCAGGGGGAAAACAAGACGGTTATAGGAAGCTAGGGAAGTCTGATTTGCAGCTGGAACAAGGATTAGAAGTATGCAGGTAGAACACTGGAATACTGGACAAGGAACGTGCAATATTCACAAGAATAGCAGAAAAACACTACGACCTACAAATCTCCCTAAATTAAGAAATAGAAGTAACTATTGCTCTAAAATGGGGTCCAGTAGCACAAGTACCAGTGCAGAGAAAAGGAAAACTACAGCATCAGAACAGGACTCAGGGCAGAAGCAACCATAGCAGCAAAATAGAAACTTAAAATCACCAAACCTCAAATCTGTTAATTACAATGGAACAACAAATTAGCTTGAGCAGAGAGGAGTAGGCTAGGTTTGAACAGTCTGTAGGATCACTATTTAGAAAACAATGAACACTGAACTCCCAGAGATTATAAATCTAGCAATTCCCGGGGAGGAGCGCAAGTATTTGACATGGGGTAGCCCCACATAAAACTTTCATTTCCATCTGTTCCGTGTTCTTGAAGGTATTTGCAACCGGTGACTTTATGATGATTTTGTTCTGTAGGTGCTTTTTACACCAGCAACCCAAGCAGCCCGGCAGGCAGCATGTACCATTGTGGAAGCGATGGCAACCATTCAGAGTCGGAAACAGCAGGTCTTAGACCTTCTTACCAGGTGTGTATGTCAAATCGCCTCATGGTCCTCAGTTCCTTATACGTGTTATTACAGGGAAATCCAGACACTGAGCATGCTACTTGATCTTGGAGTGTTTTTTCTGTGTCTGTATCTTACTGTAATGGTGGAATTGCTGACTTGATTCATGAGCTAATTTAAGGGTTTTGGTCAGGTGAGGTGTGTGTTTTTTTTTTTCTTTTTTTTTTTTTCTAAAGAATTGTTTGTGAATCTTGATCTTTTTCTTTCCCCAGTTATTTGGATGAGCTCAGTATTGCTGGGGAATGCGCTGCTGAGTACTTAGCACTCTACCAGAAGCTCATAAAGCCAGCTGACTGGAAAGTGTACCTGGCAGCTCGTGGCGTCCTGCCATATGTTGGAAACCTTATCACCAAGGTATGATGCGGAGTATGTCTTTCATTTATGTTGTTTTGTTGAGAATTTCATACATGACTCTTACGCATTAGATGTTCACCATACCCATTGCTGACATCCATCCCCTCACTGGCTTATTGAATCAATGCATACAAATCTAGGAAAGATTCCCATGCTGGGGGAAGTCTTACTAAGATATGTACATAGGTGATAGGGGGAATGTTAGTTCATTTCTCATCAATGTTTAAAATGTTTATACATCATTGACATCAGAGGTTAAGCCTGTAAGAAATAATCCCCGAAAAGATCTGATTCTTCGGACTGCAAACAAGTCCGCTGAAAATTGCAGGGAAAGACACTCTGAGTGAAGATTACATCTGGATAGTCTGTTCAAGGTTTCCAAAACCTTTTGGGTGATTTTGGTGCCTTGGTTTTGATGAATATCTCCCAAATGTTGATTGAGCCAGTGAGGCAGAGAATGTACTGCCTAAAAAATAATCTGATGGTTTGCTTTGGTTTCGCAGAATGCAATTGGCCTGGGTAACTCAGAAAAATCAGAAATGCCAGTGCAGCAATGGCATATTTCTGTTGGAGAGATGTCATTCTAAAAAGTTAGTGTATGAGACATTGATTCATCTGAATTCTGAGCAACAAAAAATCTAATTCTTTCTGAAGAACATCCTGTCCAGCCAATCGTCTGCGTAGCTGTGACTTAGATCGTGAAGGCAGTTTGGCAGACAATTGCAGATGTGGCTTAGCATACCTCTAGGACGTGTAAATTAACTCCTGTGGGTCTTTTTTTTTTTTTCAGCACATCCATCTGAGAGTTACATTCCAAAGGCATTATTTTCTGTATTGACACTCTTTTGTGACTGTTCCTACAGAGAACAAATCCGAAAGGTTAGACTCTACTTAAAAATGATTTTTCATTTTGAGAGTATGGCATTCAGGTATAGCACTATGACTTCCCTCATGACAGAGTCCTTCTACTTCCTATTGGCTGTTTCTATACTTCCTTTGAGCTCCTTTTTAAGGTCTACCGGAGACTGGTTGATGTTGCTAAGCACACTGTTGAAATAGGCCACAATATTGTTATTTCTGTGGTGCAGTCAGTCGAGTCTAAGGCAGTTTTTCACATACCTACTTCAATTAGGTCTACTAACTTTGCTCTGTGTCAAGCACAGATATTGGATATGCCTTTTGTTCATGTCAGTTTGGCAAAAAGATTAACTATTCAGTGCAAAAAGTTAAATAGACAAAATCTGCTTCTTGTGCTTTGCTTTTGATTTGGCATCTCTAGACCATAAGTGCAAGGAACAGTGACGGAGTTTGATCTTCTTGAGAAGGACCCCATGACGCCACCTCAGTGTGGTGAGCCTTGCAGAGACGAAGGATCCAGCTGTGGAAGACCATAGACTCCCACTTTTTCGATTTCTATAATCAAATTATTTTTCATATAAATTCTTGATTAAGAAATTGTGTGACACTGGTTTATGGGTCTTCTCTAATCATTTTGTCAGAAATGTAAAGAGATCACCTTGGAGCGGTGGGACCATCAGATTGTCCAAAGGAGTTTGCTTTTCCATGTCTGGTATATTGCCACCTTTTCTAGAACTAGCTGTACCAAGTCTTCTTGACCATATCAAAGTCCCATCGTCGCAGCTTCTTAGTGCCAAGCAATCCATTCCCACTTGCCCAGGTACAGTAGCACGACCTGTTTGAGCCAGTGTAGTCCTTGTAGGCCAAACCTAAATTAATGCCATGGGATTTGTGCATCTAGAAGCCAGGCTTGGCAACATGCCTTTTAAAAGGCAGCATATTTTTGGGAAGAAGCGAACAGTGCCATAGGAAGGTTTAAAAGGACAGGGCTGAAAACCACACTCAAAAATGGCAGTTCGAGAATTTTAAAGGTTTCACAGATACAGCTGGCTGCTAAGGAGACTCAGTAATGACAGCCTCTGCCTGAACAATATATATAATTCCACAGTAATGGGAGAGCAAGCATATGCTGACACTGCTTGCCTTCTCAAGCCTATTACCGAAAACAATTTTAATAGCTTGATCCACCAGTCCCTCTATAGGGCCACTGAGAGACAACTGTTGGCCTCCTTGGTGAAATGGAGTGAATTAGCTTGAATCAGAAGGTCATGTAAAATGTGCTTGGGGTATTTACTCGCTCCCTTTAGGATAGTGACCCAGCCTTCTCTGCCATTGCTGCCAGCCACAACAAATATTGACCAATGAAGTTGAAACACTTCCCCAGAAAGTCACAGACCACTGCCTTCTTTAAAGAGTTGGAAGAATTATGCTATATGAGATGTTTTAGAACTCTTTGGAATGGACGTTAACTCCTGATCCCCTGTTTTTAAACCGGTATTGGATAAAACAGAAATATAAAATCGTTACCTTTTAGCAGATTCTTTAGGTATTTAAAGGTCAGGAGTTGATGGTATCTCTGAATTTTCTGGAAGTCTGTTTGAGGCATATATGGCTGTTGATATGAATGCTCTGCATACTCCTGCAGTCTGTTGTTGGGTCTGGGTGTGTGCAGGTTATTTTTCTTCAAAGAAAGTCTTTTGAGTAGCAAGATAAAGTGACAAATCCTTCTCGGTGATACTGCACATGGGCATCAACTCCATTGTTAGATTGGTTTCTCTCTGCTGTCTGGTTCAGACATGTGGGCTTCCGCTCCAAGTTGAGACCGTCGTCGGATCCCTCTTTTAGTTCTATTATGTCTACCATCTGTATTGTTATTGATCGCATTTCCTCCTCTCTGCTCGTCGAGCTCAAACCACCCATGGACTCTGCGCAACTTCATCACAGCCCAGAGAGGGCCTCGCTCTTCAGGGCTGTAGGAAAGTAGACTTTTTCTAGCTTGGTTACCCCCACTTTTGGCCTGTTTGTCAGTGTGTTTGACTATGTTCACTGGGATCCTACTAACCAGTACCCCAGTGACATTGCTCTCTCCCCTAATTTGGTTGCTGGTAACTTCTTATCCCAATAATTGGCATACTGGTGCCCCTGTGTAAGTCCCTAGTATATGGTACCTAGGTACCCAGGGAATTGGGGCTCCAGGGATCCCTATGGGCTGCAGCACTTATTCTGCCACCTATAGGGAGCCCATGCAAAGGGTTCTGCAGGCCTGCCATTGCAGCCTGCCTGAAATGGGTGCATGCACCTCTTTTTACTACAGGTCACTACACGTCACCCCTATGGTAGGCCCTCTCAGCCCAGGGTGCAGGTGCCTGTCTGAGGGCACCCCTGCACTAGCAGAGATGCCCCCACGAACTCCAGCCCCATTTTACTGGACTTTGTGAGTGTGAGGACACCGTTTTATATGTGTACTGGACATAGGTCACTACCTGTGTCCAGCTACATAATGGTAACTCTGAACCTGGGCTTGTTTGGTATCAAACATGTTGTAAACATACCCCAATACTGTTGCATGTATTGGAAGTATGATTCCATGCACTCTGGGGGCTCCTTAGAGGACCTCCAGCATTGGTACCACCAGTCTTACAGGGTTTGCTGGGCAGCCCAGTTGCTGCCACCTCTCGCAGGTGTCTGCCCTCCTGCTGCTTGATCTGATCAAGCCCAGGAAGGCAAAACTAAGATTTTCCTTTGGGAGAGGGAGTTAACACCCTCTCCCTTTGTAAATAGGTGGGACTGGCTTGCAGGAGGTAGCCTCCCCAAGCTACTGGTTTGCTTTGAAGGGCATATTTGGTGCCCTCCATGCATAAACCAGTCCACACCTGCTCTAACATGAAATTGGACAGTGGAAAGAGAAGTGACCAACCCCCTGTCCATCAACACCCCAGGGGTGGTGCCCAGAGCTCCTCCAGAGGGTCCCTGGATTCTGCCATCTTGATTCTAAGGTTGGAAGGGAACTCTGGGAGCATCTGCTTTGCCAGGCCAGGCAGGTGAAGTCAGAGCCCCCTCCTGATATGTGCTTACCTGGTAAGGTGACCTATCCCCTTTCAGGGCTAATTAAGGTCTCTCTCTTGGGTGGGTCCTCAGATTCGGCTTGCAAGATTCCAGCAGGACTCTTCTGCAACCTCTGCTTTGACTTCTGGCCCCCGGGACCGCGACTGGAACCTCCAGGATCCGACAAGGTGGTCCAAGAAAAAAGGACTCTTCAGCAACATTGTTTCCATGGCTCCTGTCAACTTTGCAATAGTTCCCTCGCCATGCATCCTCAGAAGACCAACTCTTCAGCCTGCACAACAACAAGAACAAATCTCCCTTGGAGTGAAGGAGTCACTCCCCTGCAACGACAAGCATCTTCAACATGCGACGACCAGCTGCGTGGATCCCCTCTCCTGCTGAGCTGCGTGGAGCCTTCATCACAGGTGGTGGTCTGGAGTAGTCCTCTTGGTCCTCTCTGCCAGCTTTTCGACTTTGGTGGAGGTAAGCCTTTGCCTTTCCATGCAAGACCCCCCCCCCCCCCATGCACAGCGTCTCTTACAGCTGCCAAGGCTTGTCTACATCTCCTCCAAGGAATCTTCAGGTGACGTGTTGCTCCAGCCCCCAGCACTCCATCCTGCAAAGTACAGCCTCCTGCGTGGTTCTCCTGCGACGTGGGATCCTCTTTAGTAGTGATGCATGGGCTCCTTCAGCGACTCCTGTGTCTCCGTCCTGTGGGACTCCTGTGGGTGCTGCCTCTGCTCCTGTGGACTCACTGCAACGCTGAGGGTCCCCTGTGACTTCCCTTCCTGGGTTGAGACCGCCTGGGCCTTGCTTGTCCCCTGCAGCACCTCTTTTCTACTTAACACGAGTTTGCCTTTGCCGAGGCTTGTTGGTGGAAATCCTGCATCAACACCCGTCTGCTATCTTCCTTCTGGCGTGAGACAGCTTCTGCATCCATCTGGAACTCTTCTCTGGCTGCTGGGCTGCAGTGCTGACCTGTTATTCAGTACCGTCAACCAACTCCTGGATCCACAGTTGAGTGGGTAGTACCTCCTACTCCTGGACTCCACTGTGACTCTTGGACTTGGTCCCCTCTCCACAGGTCTTCTTCCTTCAGGAACCTACCACTGGTTTTCTTGCAATTTTCTCTGGGTGTCTTTCTTCTTTTCCTCATTTTGGGTGTTTTGGGTGAAAATCCAGTGTTTTACTCTTGCATTCCTGGTTGCTGGGGCATACTGTGTTACTTGCCTCTGTGGTTTTCTAGTACACTCAGCTCCCCTCTACACATCCCACTTACCTAGGTGGGGGTACCTTGTTCACTTTCCATTTTTTTCGTTAATGGTTTGTGCTTCCCGTAGGGTCACTATTGGTTATTACTGTTTGCACTGTTTTCTATTTTTTTCTGTGCCTATTTCTTATTGCTAGTGTATATATTTAGTGTATTACTTACCTCCTAAGGGTGGGTCGGCTGTCTAGTATTTTGTGGTGGTTTGTGCCAAAAATAAAGTACCTTTATTTTTGTACAACTGGGTGTTTTCTTTCATGTGTGTAAGTGCAACGTGACTACAGTGGTATTGTATGAGCTTTGCATGTCTCCTAGATAAGCCTTGGCTGCTTATCCACAGCTAACTGTAGAGCCTGGCTTCTAGACACTACCTACACTTCACTAAGAGGGGATACCTGGACCTGGTATAAGGTGTAGGTGCCATAGGTACTCTCCACACACCAGGCCAGCTTCTTACTAGGGCCTACGTGGTCCCCTCATAGTTTCATTGGAAACCTAACTCCCTGTTTGCACCCTGTACCCGGCCGCCCCAGTGCTGCTGATGGTGTGGGACTTGTTCCTACTTGGGCCCCCTCCAGTGCTCCTCTAATCCCTCCTGGTCTTCCCGCCAAACCGCAGGTACTTACCTGCTTGCAGACTGAATTCTGAGTACCCCCTGTTTCCATAGGAGCCTAGGTTAAAAATGCTTAACTTTGACCTCTGCACTGGGCCGGCCCTGTGTTGCTGGTGGTGGGTGTTTGGGGTTGACTTGACCCCCCAGCTGTGGACTGCCTATAACGCGGAGACTGGAACTGTAAGTCGCGTACTTACCTCTAAAACTGTACTTTATTTTCTTCCCCCAGGAACTGTTCTGAAAATGAAGTGTCCACTTTTGAAATAGATATTCTGTTTTCTTAAAAACTGTTTATTTGACTAAAGTGAAAAAAGTTACATTGATGTCTATGCTAAGTACTTACTGCAACAGTATTTACTTCTGAACTGAGTCTTTTGGTTCTAGTAATTAGGTAAGAAAATATATTTGTATATATAAAATCCTATTGGTCTGGAGTTGTCATTGAGTGTGTGTTTCTTCTATTGCTTGTGTGTGTACCACAGATGCTCAACACTACCCTCTGATAAGCCTAACTGCTCGTCCACACTACCACAAATAGATCATTAGTATTATCTATTATTGCCTCTGTCAAGCCTCTGGGGAACCCCTGGACTCTGTGCACACTATGTCTCACTTTGATATAGTATATGCAGAGCCAGCTTCCTGCAAGGGCTGACTTCAGATTCAAGAGGCAACAGGACAAATTATAACATCACCTTCTCCCTATCTAAAGAGGAAGTTAAGTTTTCCAGAGGCACTTGACTCCTCTCTGGCTTCAAAAAAAGATTACAAAGGAGAAGACTATTTTTCTTACTCAGCCTTCTCAACCCTCTCCACCTACTTCACAGCATTCTCCCCCACCAACATCTGCCCCTTCCTTTGGGGTTCACACCACCTAATTCTCCACCTGGTGGGGCTCATGGTTTGGGAGTTACATTGGACCATCTAGACCCATGGGATACATATGATCCGAGTAATGTTACACCTAATGATCTGGATCGCAACTACACCTTCGTCACCAGAGGATTCCACCTTGTATCAACAGGCTATAGCTAGGGCAGCAGTGTTTCACCATTTGCACATGTACACAGATCCAATAGAAGAGGATTTCGTATTTGACACCCTTGGCACAATACACAAGGAGAGTCAATTTCTTCCAATACTCCAGGCATGCAGACAAAATATTTAAAGTGCCTGTTAGATCAAGGGTTATCAAGGTTATACAAGGCTACAACATCCACTGACCCTTTATTCATAAAGGCACAGATCCCTCCAGACTCTGTTGTTGCCTCTACTGCTTGCAAGAGAGCTAATAGCCAATCAACAGGAGACACACCACCGCCTGATAAAGAAAGCAAAAGATTAGATGCTGCAAGTAAGACAGTGGCAGTTCAAGAAATCAGACACTGGTGGATTGCTAACACCCATGCGTTACTATCATGGTATGATAGAGCTCACTGGAATGCCATGAAGGAGCTTCTGCAATATCTCCCCAAGGATCACCATAAAAAGAGTATAGATATTGTAGCTGAGGGACAAACAATTTCAAATAATTTATTTATATGTGTGCTCGATGCTGCTGACACAGTAGCACCCAGTATTAACACCAGCGCCATCATTAGGCGACATGCCTGGCTCAGGTACTCAGGCTTTAAACCAGAGGTACAGCAGGCATTGTTGAACATGCTCTTTGATTAAAAAGCATTTTTCTGATGGATACAACTACCTGTGGATTCCTCACCTTATGAATTCTCCCATGCGCCAGCATCCGACGGAGATCTTCTCCCCAGCTCTCCACGCCGATGAGGACGTCACAATTGCGCGGCTCCATGCAACTCCATCTGATGTCACTGTGCCAATAAGAAGTCCTCGCCGGCGTGCTGACATCAGTGCCCTTTTTTCTGTGCCTTCAACGCGAACGGTTTTCTCCTAGCTCTCGCTACTGTTGAAGGTGTTCCATCTTGTTTCTGGTTACAATCTTGTTTCTAGTTACAATGTCTCCTCCTGGGAAGTCGGGATTTAAGCCGTGTCGAGAGTGCGGAGGCCGCATGTCGGTCACTGACCCTCATGATGATTTGGTTTGGTGTTTGAGCTTCGAGAATGACGTCGAGGAGTGTGTAGCCTGCTAGAGCATGAATCCTAAGGCTCTGAAGGAGAGGAAGGCCAAATTATTTTTGGCTAAGGTGAAGAAAGTCATCACACTTCGTCGAAGAAACACAAGAGGCAACGTCGTCATGACTCTTGGCATTGCTCAGCTCGGAGCCGTTCAAGGTGCAGGTCTCCATCTCGGCTGTGACGTGGGAGGTTAGTCCAACTGTGACTCTACAACCTCAGAGCCCTGAGGCTTCTCCAGCTCTGTCGGTCTTCATGGTGGTCACGCCTCCAGAGTCCTCGCTTTTCAACGTGTGGCACAGGATTCGGATGCTCAGCAAGCGCAGGTGCAGCATGGAGACCAGCGGTATTCTTCCTTCCCGGAACCCGGGAGCGGATCTGCTGGCATTTTTAAATGCCATGTTTTCTATGTTTAATACTATGGCCCCTGCTGGTGCACTGGCTGGCCCTACGGGTTCTTCAGCATTTTTGTTGGGCTCCCCGGCTCCTTACAAGGTGGCGCCGTTTATGTCCTTCTATCCTGCTGAGGGTGCCGATGGCGTCACCTCGGAGACCTGCGGTTCCGATGACGTTGCCTTCTAGTCCTACTACGCCGATCTCATTACCCTTTCAGTCGACGCCAATGATGCAGCCTCAAGTGTCCGCAGCACCGATGGGATCCGATCTGGCACTGGATGGCTCCGGATTAGACCAAAGTGAGCCCTCTTCTCCTGGTCCGCGCCTTTCAGTTCTGAAGCCGGTGTCATAGACGTCGGCTAATTCTATGTTGACGCCAAGGTTAGAAGCCAGGCTGATGTCACGTAGAAAGGCTTTAAGACTTTTGGAGGAAGAGGAGTACCAGAGGCAGTTGTTGGTAGAGGGGGACATTGTTGAGCCCTTGGCTAGACCCTTCCCCGGAATGGGACTTTTCTTCACCAGGGGAGTTTACGGAGGAGGCGGCCTCTTTCCATACTGTGGTCAGGAAGGCGGCACATTTTTTGTATCTTCCGTTGTCTGCTGTAGCGGTCAAAACAAATATCCTGAGGTCCTGCATCCTTCTTTGACTTTGGCGGATTCATTGGTTCCGTTTAATGATGCTCTTAAGGAGCCTATCTTAGAGGTATGGAGGAAGCCTGTGTCGTCACCTGCTGTCAACTGATCTGTGGCAAGGAGGTACAGGGTGGCGCCTAGGGATCCAGGATTCTTGTCAAAACATCCTACCCCGGAGAGTCTGGTTGTTCAGGCCTCTTGTTCCACGCGGTCTGCACCAGGCTCCTTCCCTGTGGTTCCGGTAGACAGGGAATCCAAAAGGATGGAGCAGTCGGTGAAGAAAACTCTTCTTGCAGTATGGCCCTCAAGGCAGCAAATGCTACCTGTGTTTTGGGTAGATACATGCACCCTCTGATGGATTCAGGTAGGACTGTGGTTCCGGACCTGCCGCAGGAGGTGCAGGGACAATTTGGAGAAATTCTGTCGAATGCTCAGGCCGCAGCAAAGCAGATAATCCAGTCTGGTCTGGATTCTACAGATTTGGTGGCCAGCGCGATGGGTACCTCTGTTGCTACCAGGAGGCATGCATGGTTGAGGTCCTCTGGCTTTTCCTCTGATGTACAGACTGCTCTCTTGGACTTGCCCTCTGATGGGGAAAAACCTTTTGGTGATAAAGCTGACTGCCTTACAACGCTTTAAAGACAGTAGGGCCACAGCAAAGTCTTTCTGGACTGCAAGCCTCCACTTCTACCCCTTTCAGGTCCTTTAGGAGTTTCAGGAGGTTTGGGCGTGGAGCCGTTGACCGTGGGAGACCACAGTCCATCCTCCCTTATAGGTCCTTTAGAGAGTTGGGGAGGGTTCTGACAAGCAGGGCCACCCAGCAGTACCCCGAGTCATCCTCTTCCTCTGGAGGACAACAACAAGGGAAGCAGCCCTAGTTTTCTTCCCATTTTCAGCCATACTTCTCCTGTAGGGGGAAGATTGTCTTTTTCTCCACAAGTGGGAGTTAGTTATATCAGACTCATGGGTTCTGATCATTGAGGAAAGGATATGCTCTCCCTTTTCAGGAGTTTCCCCCTCCCATCCCTCTTTTGTTCAGAAGACCATCTCCTGTTGTTGCAGCAGGAGGTTCAAATCCTGTTGTCAAAAGGTGCAGTGGAGTTGGTTCCAGAGGAGGAAAGGAGTCAGGGCTGTTATTCAAGATATTTCGTGATTCCCAAGAAGGACAGTCGTTTGAGACGAATCCTAGACTTTTTTTAATTGGTTCCTCAAACAGGAAAAATTCAAAATGCTGACTCTAGCACATGTACTTCTGGCGTTGAACAGAGAGGATTGGATGGTGTCTGTCGACTTGCAGGATGCTTACTTTCATATCCCTATACTCAAGTTGCACAGGAAGTATCTCTGATTTGTGGTGGGGTCACAACACTACCAGTTTGCGGTCCTTCCGTTTGGTCTTACTTAAGCACCTCGAGCCTTCACGAAGGTGATGGCAGTGGTTGCAGCAAGTCTCAGAAGGAAGGGGATATCTGTATTCCCTTACCTTGACGATTGGTTGATCAAAGCCAAGTCTCCAGAGCTCGTGTTGCATCACTTGCAGATGACAACTCAGTTGTTGTTCAGTCTGGGTTTTACAGTAAACGTGCCTAAGTCTCACCTGGAGCCCTCTCAGCGCTTCCTGTTCATAGGGGCAGTTCTGGATACAACATTGAATCAGGCCTATTCTCTGCCTCAGCGCATTCAGGACATCCAGGCGTTGATTCCAGTGTTTCAAAATGGAGCAGTTGTTCCAGTCCTCAAGGTTCTATGCCTGCTCGGTCTGTTAGCTTCTCGCATTCTGTTGGTCACTCATGCACGTTGGCACGAGGGCTGTCTAATGGTGCCTCTGCAAGCATTGGTCTCAACACAAAGGGGATCTCGGAGTCGATAACAATCTCCAGAGCTGCTGCAGTGGATCTACTATGGTGGGCTGTGGACGCCAACATTTCTCAAGGAAGGCCGTTTTCACTGCTGCCTCCGGTGGCCACGGTCATGACGAATGCTTCCACTCCAGGTTGGGGAGCTCATCTGGGGGACCTGGAGATCAAGGGTCGTTGGTCTCCAGTGGAACAGACTTCTCATATCAATCTGTTAGAATTGCAGGCGATACGTTTGGGTCTCAAGGCATTCCTCCAGTCCCTTCGTGGTCAGTCAGTTCAGGTCCTGACAGACAACATTACTGCGCTGTGGATAAACAAGCAGGGAGTAGTAGGGCCGTATCTTCTCTGCAGAGAAGCTCTGCGACTCTTGTCCTGGCTTTGGGACCATTGGATTTGTTTAGTGGCGAATCATCTGGCCTGAGTGCTCAACGTATGTGCGGACTCTGTCGACATTTTTTGGCCGATCACGAGTGGCGTCTCCATCCGTATCTGGTCCTGCACATCTTTCAGATGTGGGGTTCTCCAAGGATAGATCTGTTTGCCACTTGGGAGAACGCGCACTGCCCATCATTCTGCAGCCTCCAGTATCTGGTGCAAGGAGCTTTGGGTGATGCGTTTCAGATGTCTTGGTGCAACCAGTTTCTTTACGCATTCCCCCTCCTACCCTTGATTTCTCGGATTCTGAAGAAGATTCGCCAAGATCGGGCCAGGTCATTTTAATAGGCCGGATTGGCCAAGAAGGGTGTTCTACACGGACCTTCTCCAACTCTCACTGTGCCCTGCCCTCCGCTCCGTCTCCCTCTCAGGGCAGACCTCCTCTCGCAGTCGCTGGGGCAGGTTCTACACCCCCACCTCAAGAGCCTGCACCTTCGTGCCTGGAGGTTGAATGGGGCAACCTGAGTTCTTTCTCTCTTCCACCAGCGGTTGTGAATGTTATTCTATTGGCCAGGCAACACTCCACTAAGACCGTTTATGCCGCCAAGTGGGCAAAATTCGTGGCTTGGTGTGGAGAGAAGCAAATTGATCCTTTGAGGGCCCATCTATCCGATGTTCTGTTGTTTGCTTTAGCTTTAGCACAGAAGGGTTGTGCAGTTGCTACTGTTAAGGGCTATTTGGCGGCACTGTCAGCCTTCCGGATCAGCCCTCCTTGTTTAAATCGCCTATTGTTATTAGGTTCTTAAAGGGTTTAACTAATAGGTTTCCTCACACTCCTTTTCATACGCCTCAATGGGATCTGAATCTCGTTTTAACTTTTTTTTAATGTGGTCACCGTTCGAACCCATGCAGTGTTGCCTGCTGAAGTTTCTAGTTCTTAAGATGTTTTTTTTGATAGCTATAACCTCGGCTAGGAGTGTTGGGGAGCTTCAGGCTCTTTCTGTTAAACGTCCCTTTACTGTATTCTTTCCTGATAAAGTGGTGCAGAAAACCAGTGTGGCTTTCCTACCTAAAGTTGTCACTCCCTTTCATATGGGGCAGACCATTACCTTCCATCTTTCTACCCTCCTCCTCATCTCTCGAAGGAGGAAGCGAGACTCCATCGTTTGGATCCCAGAAGGGCTCTCAGTTTTTATATTGAGAGGACGAAAGACTTTAGCTTGGAAGACCAGATATTCGTGGGATATATTGGAAAGAGGAAGGGAAGAGCGGTCCATAAAAAAAACGATCTCCAGGTGGGTCATTCTTTGTATCCAGCTTTGCTAATCGTTGGCAAAGAAGGTTCCCTCTGAGGGTATTAGAGCCCATTCCACCAGGGCTAAGTCCGCCACTTCGTCCCTGGCTAGAGGGGTTCCGGTGGTGGATATTTGCAAGGCAGCAACTTGGGCGTCCCTCCACACCTTCACAAAGCATTACCGCTTGGACTCAGAGGTTAGGAGGGGCGGCCATTTTGCACGATCTGTATTGCAGGATTTCTTGGTGTAACCAGTAAGGCACCCACCTCCGAGTGCAGTACTGCTTTGGTACTCTATTCATAAGGTGAGGAATCCACAGGTAGTTGTATCCATCAGAAGAACAAATTACTTCGGCAACGCTTTTCTACCTGTGGATTCCTCACAGTCCCACCTGTCTCCCCGTTGCCTGTCTGGTTATACCAAGATGTTTGTTCTACAAGTGTATATAGATTTTGGTGATTGTGTATATATAAATGATGGTTATAATTCTATTGCATCATTATGGTTCTATGTATATGTATTCATTTGAGCTATTGTGAGGTCTGTTTTCACCTGTTCGCCTCAAAGGCACGTACAAAATGGGTGAAACGCACGTCAGCGCGGACCTCTTATTGGCACGGTGACATCAGACTGAGTCGCGTGGAGCCGTGCAATTTTGACGTCCTCGTCGACGTGGAGAGCTGGGAAGAAGATTTTCCGTCGGATGCTGGAGCATGGGAGAATTCATAAGGTGAGGAATCCACAGGAAGCAAGTGTATCCACCAGAAAAAGCGTTACCATAGGTAAGTAACTTGTTCATTTGGCTCACAAGTGAATACCACACTTAAAAAGCTTGTTAAAGAAAAACTGCCAAAGCTATTATGGGGGCATTCGAAGCCAGTACAGACAGGAGTACTTTTCGTCGCACAAATAAAGCCAATCTCGCAATATAACAGTGGTTATTTTAGAGGTTCCTACAGAGGGAACAATAACAAAGGAAGAGGAAAGCCATCTACATCTAGAGGCTCCTCATCCACCACTAAACAATGACTTCCTCCCACACCTACCAGCTCACACCACTCCTGTAGGGGAAAGGTTACAACATTTTTACCCGCAATGGTCTCAAATTACCACAGATCAGTGGGTACTTTCAGTTATCCAAAATGGTTCCTGTTTGGAGCTCACTTCCACTCCACCAAATATACCCCCTTGTACTTGCAGACTCTCACAAGAAAATCTTGCTCTTATCGAAGACGAAGTGTACACTCTTCTTCTCAAAGGGGCTATTGAACCAGTACCATTACAACATCAGGGTACAGGAGTTTACTCCCTGTGTTTCCTAAAACCCACAAAGATGGGTAACTCAGACCTTTAAACCACTACAACCTCCCAGAACACTTCCATATGGTCACTCTTCAGGATGTTATTCTCCCTCTACAACAAGGCGGCTTCATGACAGAGTTAGACCTAAAGGACGCTTACTTTCACTTCCCCATTTATCCGGGCCACCGCCGATACCTAAGATTCGTAGTTGCAGGAAAACGTTACCAATTCAAGGTATTGCCACTCGGAGTCACAAGCGCTCCCATAATATTCACAAAATGTCTTGTGGTAGTCGCAGCACATCTCGAAAGACAACAAATTCATGTCTTACCTTACTTGGACAAATGGCTCATCAAAGCCAATTCATTTACACATTGTCAATGCCACACTCAACTCACAATTCGTCCTCTACACTCTCTAGGATTCACCATCAGTTACCTCAAATCTCATCTTCACCCTCTCCAAATGCAGCCCTATCAAGGAGCGATTCTCCATTAACAATTAGGACTAGCATTTCCCAGCTCAGCCCAATTCAAGCCTTTCAAACAATGATTGCTACATTAACAGAGAAACAGGTATTCACAGTTAGGACTGTTAAGCGACTGTTAGGGATAATGGCATCCTATATTGCCATCGTACCTCATGCCAGACTTTATATACGCTTCCCCTTCAACGGTGCCTCTCTTGTGAATGGTCCCAGGTACCGGGTCAGATGGAAGATCTAGTGTTGTTGAACCACCAGACTTATCACTCTCTGCACTGGTGGAACCCCACAAACCTTATGAAAGGGCGGCCTTTTTAGACCCTGTGCATCAGATCATTCTCACCACAGCTGCCTCAAATACCGGCTGGGGAGCTCATCTCCACAACCTCACAATCCAGGGGCTATGGGACACCACTCAACAGTCTTTGACATTAATTACCTGGAACTGCAAGTAGTATTCCTAGCAATAAAAGCGTTCCTTCCACAATTGCAACACAAGGTAGTGTTGATACGTACATACGGCATGCCATATACTATCTTCAAAAACGGGGGTGGGGGGTATACAATCTCATCAACTATCTTATTTTGCACAAACAATATGGAAATTGGCGATTCATCACCACATTCACATGGTTGCACAATATCTCCCAGGGACAGACTATCACTTTGCATACCTCCTCAACAGGATGCTGCAACAAGTCCATGAATGGGAACTCCACCCACACGTCCTCAACCAGTATTTTCAAAAGTGGGGAACACCGCAAATGGATCTATTTGCCAGACCTCAAAACATAAAAATGCCAAAGCTTTGCCTCCAGGTATTCACGCCCTCAGGCCAAAGGCAATGCGCTATAGATTAGTTGGTCAAGGATATTTGCTTACGCTTTCTCCCCTCTCCAACTGATTCCCTTTCTGGTTCGGAAACTCAAACAATCTTCCCTCATCAAGATCCTGGTAGCTCCTTCATGGGTACGTCAACCATGGTTCACAACACTTTTTGATCTCTCAGTTGATCCACATCAAACGCTCCCCAAAGACCTGACCTTCTAACTCAAAATCAGGGTCAAATAGGAGATTCAGATCCCAAATTGCTCAACCTAGCAATATAGCTCCTGAGGTAATAGAATTTGGGTATTTACAACTACCGCAGGAATATATAGAAATTATTAAAGAAGCGTGTAAACCCACAACTAGACAGTGTAATCAGAAAAATGGAAACATTTTGTTTGATACTGTCAAACACAAAACATTGACCTTTTTAAGCCAACAGTACAAGAGATTGTCTGTTATTGACTGCATTAACAAAATGCAAATCTTGCTTACATGTCCATTTGTCCACATATCTTCAAAACAGACAGCAGATTTCTTTGTTTAGAATTCCAGCTATCAAAGCATTTATAGAAGGACTTAAAAGAATCATTCCCCCAAGGATTCCTCCAGCCCCGTCCTGGAATCTTATCAGTGTCCTCACAAGGCTTTTGGCTCCCCCTTTTGAGCCACTTCACTCCTGTTCTTTACAATTCCCTTTCATGGAAATTAGCTTTTTTGGTCGCTATCACTTCCCTTAGATGTGTCGGTGAGGTCCAGGCTTTAATTTTAGAAGAACAATTCTCCCAAATTCATAAGGGGAAAAAAATTGTATTAAGAACAAATCCAAAATTCCTTCCAAATGTAGTTTCACAATTTCATATGAAACAGTCAATAGAATTACCAGTTTTCTTTCCCCAACCAGCTTCTGTAGCAGAAAAAGGGCTCTGCACACTCTCAATGTTAAAAGAGCTCCTATGTATTATATAGATGGAACAAGAGAGTTTAGGAAAACAAAACAACTTTTTTGGCTTTCTCATTGCCCCCTGAAGGCGAGTCTATATCTAAAGTAACTATAGCTGGATGTATAGTCAAGTGTATTCAAACTTGCTATAATAAAGCCAAACTACGATTACCTGTACCACCTAGAGCACACTCCACTAGAAAGAAAGGTGCATCTATGGCATTTTTTGGTAACATACCTTAAGCATATATTTGTAAAGCAGCCACATGGTCTACACCACAAACCTTCACAAAACATTACTGTGTAGATGTATTTGTGCGTCAGCAAGCAAATGTTGGACAAGCAGTACCCCAAACACTCTTAAAAAAATTGCAACTCATGAACGCTAGCCACCCCTTCATGGAGGGAACTGGTTTAAAGTCTATGCACAGCATGTGTATCTACAGCCACACATGCCATCGAACAGAAAATGTTACTTACTTGTAAACACCTGTTCATGGCTTATTCTGCAGTAGATTCACATGCACCCTCCCTCCTCCGCGCACACATGTGGAGGTTGCAATTTATTGATATGTAAATATTGTACATATGTAGATACATTGCATGGACGTATTTTCTATTCTACTCTCCATTTCACTACTTCACTCTCCCACCTGTGGAGAAACAATCTGACAAAGGACTCCATGCCCAAGACGAGTTGTCACTCGATCCTGTGACTCGAAAAGCTTCTTCGAAGAAAAACAAGTTGTACCACTCCAAACCCAAAACTAGAAGGCTAGCTTATGCACAGCTTTTGAATCTACAGCACTACATGCCATGAACAGATGCCTTCTTGTAGGTAACATTTTCCTTCTGATAGCCTTAACTTTAGTCAAGAGAAGAGTTCTGATCATCACATTTTCTAAGTAGGACATGTTAGAAAGCTCATCATTGATTACAAAAAAAGCTAAATCTCACTAACCCACTATCATTACTGAACCTCTTTCAACCTTATTAAGCAAATATTTCTCTTTAGAACTGTTTTTGCAGAATCATGCCATACTTGGACTCACTCCTAATCATACATTGGACCAGAGAGAACTCCATGCTATTACAAGGAACAAATAAAAACTCCTATTCTAACCAGCTGCTCATGTCCTTTGGTACAAACATTAGAGTGAGCCGTTCCAAGCAAGGCTTTCCTCAGTTGATAGATTCCCCATTTAACAATATTTGAAGATGAGCATGCCATTTCATGAAATTGTAGCAGTCTATCCAACAAGAGGAAAGGTTACTATATCATTCCGCCAACCTTAGGTCCTGCCTGCTCTGTACTTGCTTCTCCTGAAGAGCTCCAAATGATGTGGATGAGCTTCTGTTTTAATTTGGTTTTAAAGTATCTACATATTTAAATCCACATATGATTACTGACTAGACATGGAATATTTAAAGCACGTTGAGCTGTGAAAATGTATGAATGTACGAGAGCTGTTGTCTGATGATCATTTCTTTGTTTTTAGTAATAGTTTATATGGGTAACAATTTCATCATCCTAACTGGCCTTTTGCTTGCTTTTTTTTTTGTTTTGTTTTTTTTAATCAGGAGATTGCACGACTGCTTTCACTGGAGGAGGCGACTCTCAGCACAGACCTACAGCAAGGATATGCCTTGAAGAGCCTAACTGGTACATGCCGCTTTGACAATCCGCTAGTTCAGGCACAGTGTATAAAACCCTCACTGTGGCAACTGTCTTTAAAGACCTATGTGAAGGCATAATATATCAAACACCAAGTGAAACTTTGCATGCAGAGCCTTACCTTAAATTGATGAGGGCATGGTGTTCTGAACCAACAGTGGGAGAGGTATTTGTTCTGCTGCTGATTCACAAAGCTTGCAGGATCTAGATTGAGCTTATGATGTGTGGCACCCTTATTTTGTACAGAATTTCAATTGATGATTAATTTATATAGCCAGTCGCACGTCATGCTTAGCCCTGACTGAGCGCAGTGTGTGTGATGTGCAGCACACTTAAGCCTGTATGGACAGCCGGTAGCAGGCTTGTGACAGTCTGCAATATCTTGAAGTTTGCAGATTGGCTTTTACAATTTTATTAGTGAGGCACATTTTCTTTCTTCGCTTTTTTTAATTGCTCATATTTTTCTTGGTTTTTTTTCCTTGATATTTTCTTTTTCCTCAAGGTCTTCTCTCCTCATTTGTGGAAGTGGAGTCCATCAAGCGGCACTTTAAAAGCCGACTGGTGGGCACTGTGCTAAATGGCTACCTGTGCCTCCGAAAACTGGTGGTGCAAAGGACAAAGCTGATTGATGAGACACAGGATATGCTGTTGGAGATGCTAGAAGACATGACCACAGGTAGATTTATTTGGGTGTGATATGTGAGATTGTCCCACGTATGGATTTAACATTGCACTAAACAGTAGGTAAACTGGAGCATATGTGACCATGAAGGAGGACTACAGGTAGAACTGAGGAGGCAATGTACAAGACCACATGGAAAGAGATATGATTCCGTAGTGGACAACAAGCAGAGCAAGTGTTTCATTGATGGTGACTACAGATAGGCAGGAGCATGTTTGACGGTGTGTAGTGTCACAAATAGAGAATATCTTTTGGATTACTAAAGGTTTGACTGAAGAGTGCATATAGTGATGGCAGTAATTAGAGAAGTAGCTGGTGTGATATTGATGCCGAACACACACTGAGATAGTGCACCACTGAAGGTGAACCCAAGTGAACTGTGATAGAGAGGAGTTTGCTAAACACCACCCTACCTTGGATGCAGACTGTGGTGGGGATAACAAACAGTTGATTGGACATGGTAGTTAGTCACAGGTAAAGAGAACCTTTTGTGAGACGTTTGGTTTGCAAACAGACAGGAACAAGTGTGACACAAACGTTGCTATATGGGAGAAGAGCAGATGTCTTCCTGTTCGCACTTTCTCTCGGGAAACAGCCTTTCCCATGCAATGCTTATATTACACAAGGAAAGTATAGTGTGTGTATTTATGTAAACAAAAGTTAAAGGGGTAGTTAGGTGATAATGTCAGTTAAAACTTACTGTTTTAAATAAACAAAACCACTGAAATGCACCAGCTCAAATTACTATAACTTTTTGCTGTAAAGTAAATATAACTCGCACCCCTGCCGTGACCAGTGTTATCAAAGTTCTTGTTTCATGTGTTTAAGTGATGTTATCAGTGATGTAATTGAACATGTCATGATTGTTAGAATATGAGAGGTAATTTAGTCATTCATGGCCAGGGCGTGAGTTCTAATTACTTGCAAATTTTGATTACTTTTGGATGCTTGTTTCATTTTTGTTTATCCCAAAAGTCCTTATGAAATTTAAACTCGTTTACAAAATAATTCTTCCCATTTTCTGGCTGCTGCCCTAAGCTTCATTGCTTGAAGTAATATTACACGAGAGAGCCTTCTAGTTGCAGATTCCTTACCTTAGAATTTTCCTTCAGGCGTTAGACTGGATCCAGAGATTTTTTTTCCGAGCAGTACAGTACCCTTGTGTGTCGGTAGGTGGCCACTGTCAACTCTGTGGGCGCTGTTGTAGTCGCTGTGATGACGTCGGGAGAAGTACATAGACGCTGCCTCAGCGCATTGACGTAAGTTGTTTTCTTTCCATGCCACGTGCGTATCTGGAGAGAGCTACTGTGGTCTCTTTTTGACCGATTTCAGCCCTGTTGTCGATTTTTCTGGGGAGTTTTTTGTGCGTCGAGGATGTCCCCGAAGACAGGTTTGAAGCCGTGGGAGGACTGTCACCGCATGATGTTGGTGGCTGATCCGCATCGGGTCTGTTTGTGGTGCCTGGAGTGCGACCATGACCTGAAGTCGTGCTCCGAGTGCCAGGCCATGCACCCTGAAGGCTTTGAGGGAGCGGTACGCAAGCTCATGGCAGCCCGGCGCTCGACTCCGCGTAGGTCCCGGTCTCAATCGAGGGCAAGGTCTTGAACGCCTGCGGAGCCACCACCATTCTACACTACACCCACCCACTCCGCAGGCCACACACTCGACCCCATCTTCTCAGCCAGCAACCATGTCTCTTTCAGCCACACCACCGAACTCAGCTGGACAGACCACCTTTGCATCCAATTCTCCTACAAGAAACCAGTCACTCACCACCACCGTACACAAACCCCGCCCCCCCCCGACACAACTGGAGCAAAATATCAACGGATCAACTGATCTCCACTCTCGCCCGGGCCCACCCCCTGGGACCGCAACACAGCCACCAACCACATGCATTGTTGGATAGAAGATTGCATCCAACACCGACATACCGCTCAAAAAAAAAAAAAAAAACACCTCCCACAGAATCAAGGCCAGCTGGTTCAACCCAGAACTACAGGAATCCAAACGGCTATGTCGCAGAACGGAAAAAACCTGGGCACCTTGACCCTACTAACTCCAACCACATCGCTTTCAAGGATGCCCTACGCAAACATCACCAACTGATCCGCACCACCAAAAGGACCCACTTCAAAAACCACCGACGCTCACAACAGTAAAGAGCTCTTCAGCATCGTCAATGAGCTCTCCACCCCCAGGACTTGCTCCAACGAAGCCCCGCCATCACAGGAGTTCTTCAACTCCCTGGCAACCCACTTCCGTCGAAAGATAGAATAAATCCACAATAGCTTCAAACCCCAGACCCACCAGCTGATTACAAACTCCCAAGAACCCAACGCTCCAAGCAACACCCACCTCCTCCACACCTGTACCCCTGTCAACATAGAGGACACCGCCACCACCATGGCCTCCATCCACTCCGGATCACCATCGGACCCCTGCACACACCATATCTTCAATAAGGCAAACATAATCATCGCCCCCCACCTCTGCAAAACCATCAACAGCTCCTTTGAGTCAGCCACCTTCCCAGAAAGATGGAAGGATGCAGAAATCAACGCCCTGCTGAAGAAACCAAAGGCAGACCCAGACGACACCAAGAACTACCGGCCGATCTTCCTCCTCCCCTTCCCAGCCAAGGTCATCAAAAAAATCATAAACAGACAACTATCCCAGTTCCTGGAAGAAAGCAAGATACTCAACACCTCCCAATCCGGATTCCGCAGAAACCACAGCACCCAGACTGCACTCATTGCTGCCAGAGACGACATTAGGACCATGCTCGATGAAGGAGAAACAGCAGCACTCATCCTCCTGGACCTCTCCGCAGCTTTCAACACAGTATGTCATCACACTCTCCGCACACGCCTCCACAACGTTGGAATACGTGACAAGGCACTCGACTGCATCTCGTAATTTCTCTCAGGCAGAACCCAGAGAGTCCGCCTCCCACCGTTCCTGTCAGAAACCTCCAGAATCATCTGTGGCGTTCCCCAAGGACATCGCTCAGCCCCAGGCTCATCAACGTTTACATGGCCCCCCTCGCCAACATCGCACGAACCCACCACATCAACATAGTTTCCTACGCAGACGACACTCAGCTCATCCTCTCCCTCACGAAAGACCCTACAACTGCAAAGAACAACCTCCACAACGGACTGCATGCCATCGCCAGCCGGATGGAATCAAGCCACTTCAAGTTAAACACAGACAAGACAGAAATCCTCATCTTTGGCAACAACCCCTCAACTTGTAATGACTCCTGGTGGCCCACCTACCTAGGAACCTTACCCTCACCCACCACCCACGTACGCAACCTAGGCTTTATCTTGGACTCCACACACTGCATGACTCAGCAGGTCAATGCCATCTCCTCTTCCTGCTACAACACTGTCTGCATGTTCCCGTTGAAACCATGAAAACAGTCACCCACGCCCTTTTCAGCAGCCGATTGGACTACGGAAACGCCCTATATGCAGAAAAACAACCAAACTCCTAACAAAGCTGCAAAGAATCCAGAACCCATTTGCCTGCCTCTTTCTGGACATCCCACGCTTTAACCACATTTCCCCCCACCTCAGAGACCTTCACTGGCTGCCAGTATCAAAGAGGATCACCTTCAAACTCCTCATCCACGCACACAAGGCCCTCTACGACACAGGCCCAGCCTACCTCAACGACAGACTCACCTTCCACACCCCCACCCCCACCCGCAATCTTCGCTCCGCCAGCCTCGCCCTCGCTTCCATCCCCCGCATCCGCTGCTCCACTACCGGAGGAAGATCCTTCTCTCACCTAGCTGCCAAGACCTCGAACTCCCTACCGCTCCACCTTCGCCAGACCCAAGACCTCTTGACATTCAGGAAACGCCTCAAGACCAGTAGCTCCCCCCCCAGCGCCTTGAGACCCTAACGGGTGATTAGTGCGCTCTATAAATCCTTGATTGATTGATTGATTCTTCTTCCTCCAATACTTCAGGCCAAGATAAGAAGTCGTCAAAGCCGACTTCACCCCGTCACTTGGCTGATGCTACGTGGGAGGAGCGTTGATGCTCTAGGCCTCCGTCTGCAGAGCCTGCTTCTGGGTCCACACTGTGTGCTTCCCAGAGTTTCCGGGAGCCAAAGCGACCCCTGCCCAATTGATAGTTTTTTATGAGGCCGTGCGCCTAATTTTTGGGTAGACCAACCCCGATACGGCACCTTTGGGACTAAGGGGTTCGGTCGGGGGGCCTTTGGTTTCCGTGCAGGCGTCTTCGGCTCTGGCCACCTAGGTCCCCTTTGGATCCGTACTGATGCTGGTCGTACACTGAGACCTTCCCCAGTGCCAGTTCGATTGTTAACGCTCCTGACGTTGATGGTGGGCACCTTATCCCCGACGACTCGGAACGGTGTTGGCCGACGCCATCACTGTCTTCGATGGGACCTATTCACCCCAGGTCGGATAGGACCCATTTTCTTATGGCTATGAATTCGGGGAAGGATTGGAGGGGTCCCTGGACCCTTATAAATACCAGGATGACACTAATTTGGAATGGGCACAAGTTTTGGGTGAGGCCAGTGACCTGTACACTTCTCCAGACGCTGGCATGCTGTCTCCTACCGTGTCTATGGCACAGGGAGCGACTTATTCTATGGTGGTCAGTAGAGCGGCTGAGGTCTTTGGCCTTGAGCTGCCTACTCTTCAGGTCAGGTCAAATCTCCTGATGGATGTGCTTCAGCCAGGTGCTTCCACATCTGAACCCCTTCTGCCATTCAATGAAGGCCCTCACTGATATCCTTTTGGGTACTTGGTCCAGACCCAACACAGGGGCTCCTGTGAACTGGACTATCCCACACTGCCATCGGCCCGCCCCGAACAACTCTAAATTCCTGTCCCAGCACCCCATGCTTGAGAGCCTTGTCATCCAGGCTTCCTCTTCCTCTGGGACATTCCCTTCCGCACCTCCGGATAGGGAATCAAAAAGGCTGGAACAATTTGGGAAGTTTTCTTCCCCCAGTCTTTCGCTGTGGTCTGTGAACACGGTTGTGCAGGTTGTGGGCTGGACACGACTAACATTCTAGGCAGATCGGTTGCGACGACGGTGGCCTTGAGGCGCCATGCCTGGTTATCTACATCTGTTTTTTTGGGGGGATGTCCAACAGACCCTTATGGTCATGCCCTTTGATGGCTCCCGTCTCTTTGGAGAGAAGGCGGACTCGGCTTTGGAGAGGTTCAAGGAGTCCTGGGCTACGGCTCGGTCCCTTGGCCTTTCCACTGCCCCTCGCCCCCAACAGTCCAAGGAAGGGACTCGCTGTCGCGTATCCGTCCCAGCCACTGTGTCACCCATGCTGTTCAGCTGCTGTTTGAATCCCAGGTGGTTGTGGGACAGTCCGTCCCAGCCACTGCTGCAGCCTCCAAACCCTCCTAGTCGGTCCCCTCACTCTGGTCCAGTGGTCACCTGCCCCACTGGGAATCCATCACTATGGACAGGTGGGTTTTGCAGATCGTTCGAAGGGGCTACTCAGGCCGCTTCGAATCTGCCCCACCAGCCATGCCTCCATCATCCAGCTGTATACTGGGTGATCATTTGGCACTTCTTCGCCAGGAAGTCGCGGCACTCTTGGTCCCTGCACCAGAAGTAGGTCGTGGTTGATATTCCCACTACTTTCTGGTCCCCAAAAAAGACAAGGGCTTACGTCCCAGCCACCGTGCCATGTGGGCGTGGGGCAGGGAACAAGAGGTCTACCCAGTCCACCCCGGCCCCCGCTGCAGCCTCCAAACCCTCCTAGTCTGTCCCCTCTGATCCAGTTTGCACTTTCAGTTTACCGTGCTCCCCTTCGGCCTTACCAGTGCCTCTCCGGTGTTCACAAAAGTGATGGCGGTGGTTGCAGCTCATCTGTGCAGGTTAGGGGTTTCAGTCTTCCCCTACATTGACGACTGGCTGTTGAAGGCAGACTTGCCCTGGAAAGTCATCTCCCACCTTCAGACTATGACGAACCTCCTGCGCACACTTGGGTTCACTATAAATATGCCCAAGTCAGACCAGACTTCCTCTCAGATACTCCCTTTCATCTGAGCTGTTCTGGACACAGTGCAGTTTCAGGATATCCCTCCTGAAAAGTTAGTCCAAGATATTCAGGTTATGATTTCGATCTTTCAGCCTCTTTCTTGGGTTTCAATGAGACTGACTGTGAGGCTGCTGGGCCTCATGGCCTCCTGCATCCTGCTAGTGACACATACCAGATGGCATATGCGGGCTCTGCAGTAGGACTTGAAGTTCCAGTGGGCGCAGCATCAGGGAAATCTCTCCGACATGGTCCAGATCTTGGAGGGGACTGCGAAAGACCTGCAGTGGTGGCTTTCGAATCCACATTGGGTCCGTGGCAGATTACTCTCCCTTCCCTAGCCAGATCTATCCATAGTGACAGATGCTTCACTTCTGAGATGGGGCAGCCACATAGGAGAGGTGGAGATCAGAGACCTCTGGTCTCCAGTGGTGTCTTGGCTCCATATCAATCATCTGAAGCTCTGGGCGATCACGCTTGCATTGAAAGCATTTCTTCCCTCTGTCAAAGGGAAAGTAGGGCATATGTTCACGGACAACACTACCTCCATGTGGTACTCCAATAAACGGGGCATAGTAGGATCCTGGAACCTTTGTCAAGAGGCACTTACGCCTCTTAACATGGCTGGTATATCTGGACATTACCCTGGTGGTTCAACATCTAGAAGGCTCTCTAAACACCAGAGCAGACGAACTCAGCTCTGGATGCACAGCCGATCACGAATGGCGTCTCCATCCAGAGGTGGTCAAGGTATTTTTCAGCAGTGGGGACAGCCTTGGTTAGATCTGTTCGCCTCAGCAGAGAACGCGCAATATCAGCTGTTTTGCACTTTGGAGTTTCCGAGGTGGCACTCGCTCTGCAACGCTTTTCGTCTCCAGTGGAACTTCGGACTCCTTTCCGCCTATACCACTTCTGCCCAGAGTTCTCAAAAAGATCAAGAACAACTGGGCCCAAGTTACTTGGTGGCTCCGGACTGGGCACGGAGAGTATGGTAACCAAAGCTATTAAGCATGGCCTCGGATCCTCCACTCAGACTGCCTCTTCGGGAGGATCTTCTGACACAGCAGCAGGGAACCGTTTTCCACCCATACCTGTCCAATCTCCTCCTTCATACATGGAGATTGAGCGGCAGCAGTTGATGGCTTTTGACCTTCCACCCGAAGTCTGTGACGTCATCTTGGCAGCCAGGCGTAACTCCACCAAAACGGTATACACCTGTTGTTGGCATAAATTTGTGGCATGGTGTACCAACAAATCTGTTGATACCCTCTCTGCTGCTCTTTCTGAGGGTCTTTAGTTCATTCTTTCTTTATCCCTGCAGGGCTCTGCTTTGGGCAGCCTTGAAGGGTATTTATTGGCTATTTCGGCCTTTCTTAGGTTACCTGATCAGCCCTCACTCTTTAAGTTTCCTATTGTCAATCGATTCCTTAAAGGTCTCACCCATTTATTTCCTCCCACTCCATGTATCCTGCCTCAGTGGGACCTCAGTCTTGTCCTTACTTACTTATTGTGTACTCCCTTTGAGCCGATGCCCAATTGCCCTTTACGGCTCCTCACTTTCAAGACTGTCTTTCTTGTTGCCATCACTTCAGCTCGCCTATTGAGTGAGCTTCAAGCTCTTTCTTCCAAGCCCCCATACTTCTCTGTGCACCCTGACAAAGTAGTGTTGCACACTAAGGCTTCCTTCCTTCCCAAGGTTGTTATACTTTTTCACCTAGGCCAGTCCATCACCTTGCCTACTTTTTATGCACCCCCACATTCTTCTCATGAGGAGGAGAAACTCCACCGTCTGGACCCAAAAGAGAGCATTGGTGTTCTATCTCAATCGTACTAAAGGTTTCAGGTTAGACGATCAGCTCTTTGTTGGATATGTGGGTGCGAAGAAACGGAAGGCGGCGCAAAAACGTACTCTCTCTCAATGGGTACTTCTTTGCATCAAGATGTGCTACGCCTTGGCCAAGAAGCGCCCCCACCCACCCAAGGGCTTGCACACTCATTCCATTAGCACGCAGAGTTCCTCTCCTGGATATGTGCCAGGCAGCTATGTGGGCATCCCTGCACATGTTTGCTAAACATTACTGCTTGGACAGTCAGGTCTGTCGGGACTGCTAATTTTGTTGTTTGGTCCTGCTGGACTTTCTGGTATGATCTTGGTTCACAGCCCACCTCTGATGATGGCATTTCTTGGGTATCTTTTCTAAGGTAAGGAATCTGCAACTAGAAGTCTCTATCAGATGTACAAGTTACGTACCTTCGGTAATGAAATATCTGGTAGAGACCTATTCTAGTTGCAGATTCCGGAAGAGATAATGAGAAAGACGAGGAGTCGTCACCCTCCAGCCAGGACAGGCCCTGAGGTGTCCTGAGCTGAGGTGACCCTGCCTTAGGAAATCCTACATCTTGCTTTGGAGGATTCCCCCCAATAGGATTAGGGATGTGCCCTCCTCTCCACAGGGAGAAGATACAAGGAGGGTGTAGCCACCCTCAGGAACAGTAGCCATTGGCTACTGCCCTCCAGCCCTAAACACACCCCTAAATTGAGTTTTTAGGGGCGACCCTGAATCCAGGAAAGCAGATTTCCTGATGACCTGAACAAGGAGGTGTGCTGACCTGAAAGCTCCGCAGAGACGACGGAGACAACAACAGACTTGGCCCAAGCCCTACCGGCCTGTCTCCAGACTCGAAGAACCTGCAACAGCGACCCATCTTGCAGGACCAGCGACCTCTGCCGACTAAGAGGACTGCCCAAAACCCAAAGGACCAAGAAACTCCTGTGGACAACGGCTCTGTATAATCTACAAAGAAGAAACCATCTTTAAAGGGACTCCAGCCTCACTCCGGAAGCGTGAGTCCCCAACACTCTGCACCTGACATCACCCGGCTCGTGTCCTGAGAAACCAACATTGCAGTGAGGACCCTCAGGTGACTCCCTCGACGTGGACACTGTGAGGCGACCTCCCTGCACCCCACGGCGACGCCTGCAGAGAGAATCCAGAGGTTCCCCCCGACTGCTACTGGCCGGTAACAAAGAATCCGACGCCTGGAAGAAGCACTGCACCCGCAGCCCCCAGGCCCGAGAGAAACCAACTACCAGTGTAGGAGTGACCTGCAGGCATCCCTCATCGTTGCCCAGTCGGTGGCTGGCCCGAGAAGCCCCCCTGTGCCCTGCCTGGATTGCCAGAGTGACCCCCGGGTCCCTCCATTGATTTCAGTGCAAAGCCCGAAACCTACTTTGAACGCTGCACCCGGTCTCCCCTTTGCCGCTGAGGGTGTATTTTGTGTGCCTGTTTGTGAGCTTTAAAGCACCCAGTCGGTGTGCTGATACCATTTCCTATTTTTCTCAGCGATCAACGAGATTCGGACATCTTCAGCTCTCCTCAGGGCTGTTATGGTTATTCAATGAAGTCTCAGTTTTTTTCCCTTAAATTTTTTAGGTTCAGTTTTCTTTAAAATGTCACTGTTGAAACAATCTGGGTTCAAACCATGTGAGAACTGTGATTGTTAAATTTCCATCACAAACCCATACCATCTGTCTCTGGGCCTGGGGTCTTGCCACAACATTGATGTCATCCCTAATCTTTCATCCAAGCTTCTGTTACACATCACAGAACTTATAAGTGATGGGCAGGCCACTGCAAAACAGGTGATACTGTCTGGCCTTGATACTACAGACACAAAGGTTAGAGCCCTGGTAACTCCCATCTCACAATGAAGATACACCTGGTTGCAGCACTCGTTTTCTCCTGGACTATCTAGATTACACTCATGGATTTGCCATTCAATATGTCTTCTCTTTGGTGCTAAGGTGGATTTGTCAGTGAAGAGATTCAATGCTAGTAAAGCCAAAGCTAGATCCTTAGTTCTGCAGACGCAGCCCAGGGATTACAGACAATTTGAGACATTTTGTGGAATTAGTAGAGGCTTCTCCTTTCGAGGTTTTCAACATTATGTAGCTCTGAAACTATAGCAGCAGCAGGCGAACCACCTCTGCTGACAATACAGAGGGTGTGGCAAAGACAACTAAAATACCCTTCCTCCCTCCTCTCCTTCCTCATCCTTTTCCCCAGCCCCTAATGGGAAACCACCCTAGTTCACCTTATCAGAGCACATGCTACCTGCTGGGGGATGGGTATCCTCCTGTCCACAAGCATGGAGGGCCATTACTTGAGGACTTGGTCTTGCAAATTGTGGAAAAGCTAACCCTACCTTTCCCACATTACCACCAACCATGCCTCCCTGACCATATTTACTTACACAAAATCATCAGCACTTCCTTCAACAGGAAGTTAAATCCTCCCTTCTAAAGGGCGCAGTGAAGTTGGCTTCAGAGAAGGAATTGGGTAAAAACTTTTACTCTTGTTACATCTTGGGTTCCAAAAAGGATGATGGTCTTCAATCCTAGACCTCAAGGTTTTGAACTGGTTCTTCACAAAGGAAAAGTTCAAAATCCTATCCCTAGCTCATGTTCTGCTATCGTTGAGGCGGATGGTTGGATGGTGCCAGTCGACCTGCAGGAGGCTTAGTGCCTCATAGCAATTCTGCTGTCTCACAGGAAGTTCATTCGCTTCACGATTGGATCGAACATTAACCAGTTTGCTGCTTTTCGTTTGACCTAGTTTCCGCACCTCAAGTCTTTTTGAAGGTGATGGCAGGGGTTGCAGCCCATCTCAAACGGGCTGCAATCCTAGTGTTTCCCTGCCTGGACAACTGGCTGATCAAAGCCAGCTTTCCAGAGATGGTGTCTCACCACTTGCAGGCAACAACACAACTGTTGTTCAACCTGGACTTTTCAGTCAACAATCCCAAATCTCACCTAGTGCCCTCTGAGTGCATCCTGTTCATAGCACCACTACTGGAGATCATATTGAGTTGAGCCTTTCCTCCTCAAGATATTCATTCAAGCTATAATTCCGATGTTTTATGATTGAGAGATCATTCCTGTCCTAACGGTCTTGCTCCTGCTTGGTCTGTCAGTCTCCTGTATTCTGTTGGTCACCCATCTATGCTGGCACATGAGTATCCTCCAATTGTCCTTCTGCAGGCAGTGGTTCGAACACGACAGAAATCTGCAATTCTGTGTCAAGTTCTCCAGGAGCACTGCAGTGTATCTTCAGTGGTGGAGCGTGAACTGCAACCCTTGGCAAGGAAAACTGTTTCACTCTCCTCCTCTGGTGTCAACAGTCATAACATATCCCTCCACTCAAGGGTGGGGGGTCCATCTGGAGGAAAATGAAATCAGAGACCTTTGGTCTCCAGAAGGCCAGAAATCTTTTGGAATTACAGGCACCTAGCTCTCACGGTCTTCCTCTTATCCCTTTTTGGTCAGTCTGGATATTGACAAGACAGTATGACTGCTATATGGCACATCAACAAACATGGAGGTGTGGGGTCACATTTTGCCTGCAGAGAGGATCTATGACTCTGGATCTGGGCTCTGAATCATTAAAATTGCTTGGCAGCAAAACATCTGGCCAGAATACTCAACATGGAAGCAAACAGTCTCAGCCGGCCTCATCTTGCTGACCATGAGTGGCACCTTTACCCATAGGTAGTCCAGTACATCTACCAGTTGTGGGGACACCGCAGATAGAACTGTATTACACTCACAAGACCGCTCACTGCCCAGAATTCGGTGTCCACCAGTTTCTGATGCACGGAGATTTGGGGGACGTGTTTAATTTAAAGGGGAACTTTCTACGAGCTACACGTTTTCTTCAATACCCTTGATTCCTTGTGTTTTCAGGAAGATTTGCCTCAGCTGAATGGTCATAAAGGGTGTCATATGCAGACCTCATTTTCCTCTCTGTGTGCCCATTGCTGTGTTTCCCTCACAAGGTAGACCTCTGCTTGCAGTCTCTGGGGCAGTTCTACACCCGAGCTTCCAGAGCCTCTGCCTATATGTGGGAGGGGGGGGGTTGAGTTAGGCAACCTGAGTGCATTGGGTGGTGGATTTTGTTGTATGCACTACAGGATACTCCACCAAAACTGTTTGTTCCAGCAGATAGTCCACATTTGTGAAATGGTGTGCAGACAGTTCCATAGATCCCAGTCAGCCTCATCTGTCTGATATTCTCCATTTTGACTTCTCTCCGCAAGAAGGCTAAGTGAATTTCAGGCGCTGGGTTTAAATACCCCATTCACCACCTTCTCCCCTAACACACTGGTATTATAAACCAGGACTCACTTCCTGCCAAAAGTGGTCTCACCCTTCCACTTAGGTCAGTCTTCACCTTTTTAGACATTCTACCCTCCTCTGCATCCTACAAAAGAGGAAGAAACACTTAATCCGCTTGATCCCAATAGAGTGGTCAGCTTCTAAAAGGACAGAACAGAGCTCAGACTAGATGATCAGCTCTTTGTGGGATATATTGGAAAAATGAAAGGGAAGGCAGACCAAAAAAGGACATTATCAAGATGGATACTCCTGTCCTTCAAGATTTGCTTCGCTATGTCGCACAAGGAGCCTCCTGAAGGTATCGAGTCCTATTCTACCAGAGCCAAATCTTATACTTCAGTGCTAGTAAGAGGAATGCCTGTAGTGGATATATGGAAAGCAGCATCTTAGCCCGGACGTCACACTTTTGTGAAACACTGTCTAGATTTCCGAAGTGAGGAGGGATGGTCACTTCACTTGTTCAGTTCTTCCAATTTTTGTTCTGCTGTTGACAGCTATGTGGCTACCTCCAGGTGTGGGACTGTTTAGGGAGTCTTTTCAAAAGGTGAGGAATCTGCACATAGAAGGATCCATCAAAAGAACAAGTTACTTACATTTGGTAACACTTTTTCTGGTAGATACTATGTCTGCCTGCAGATTCCTCACTGACCCTACCTACTTCTGTTATATGGCTGTCTAATGATAGTTCTATTGTTTTGTATTCTTCACATTTCTGAAATCTGCCCCTACCTCCAGTAAGATGCTGGTTTCATCCATTCACCTTGAAGGACCCCTAGAAGATGGATGGTAACTCACGTCAGCACACAGATGAAGGCATTTAATGGCTTCAGTGACCCCTCAGGGTACTGTGTTCAAACCCTCCATGGAGCTGGCACCCACTACTGGCATTGGAGAGCTATTAAAAAGATTCCAGACTGACGCATGGGGTAGTCAACAGATGAGGAATCTGCAGGTAGATATATTATCAACCGGGAAAAAGCACTACCAGGGGTTAAGTAACTTGTTCCTCAGTGTTAAACAACTAGTGCACTACATTCTGAGACCCATACTTTGCAAAAGTACTTTGCCACTGTCTTAAAGGGACACTGTCATTAGAAACATAGTTCTGTCTTGTATATGTAGGCAGACCTTTAGGCACTGTGTTTTGTAAACTGAAAAATCTTTCTTAGTCCTTTTTCTAAACATGTGCATCTGACAACGTCTGTGCTTGGGATCCACTTTAGTAGAAGAGGAACTTTTTATTACTCATTTGAGGGTGGCTTTTACTGATATTGGAACTCTGTTTAAATGCTCATTGTTATCCCAAGCAAAAGTTTTAACTGTGTGTAATCTGTCCCTTGCAGGTACAGAATCTGAAACCAAGGCATTTATGGCAGTTTGTATTGAAACCACAAAGAGGTACAACCTGGATGATTACAGAACGCCGGTCTTTATCTTTGAGAGGCTGTGTAGCATCATCTATCCGGTGCGTTAGATGTGCAGAACGTTTTTTATTTTCATTTTCTTTGTTCTGTTAACTGCCCAGAATCACTTGAATTTGTTTGAGAATTTGACTCGTGCGGAAGGTGGCTTGTAGCATTATACACCGCTAGATGTATTTCTTTGCTCCATAAGCATTCTGTAGGAAGTTGGCTCTGTATATACTATCTCAAAGTAAGAGATAGTGTGCACAGAGTCCAAGGGTTCCCCTTCGAGGTAAGATAGTGGCACAGTTAGATAATTCTAATGCTCTATTTTGTGGTAGTGTGGTTGAGCAGTAGGCTTATCAGAGAGTAGTGTTAAGCATTTGTTGTACACACACAGGCAATAAATGAGGAACACACACTCAAAGACTTACTCCAGGCCAATAGATTCTATATAGAACAATATATTTCTTAATTTATTTTAGAACCACAAGTTCAAGTAAGTAAGGAACTTTGAATTAGAGTAGTAACATACACAGTTTTAGTTAAAATGGCAATAAGCTATTTTAAAAGTGCAAAAATCAACAGTTCCTGGGGGAGGTAAGTAATGGTTAGTGTTTCCGGTAAGTAAGGCATTTACAGTTCAAGTTCCTGGGCATAGGTAGCCCACTGTTGGGGGATCAAGGCAACTTCAAAGTCACTTCACCAGCAACACAGGGCCGGTCAGGTGCTGAGGTCAAAGGAGGGCCCAAAACACATAGGTGCCTATGAAGAACAGGGGTGCTCCGGTTCCAGTCTGACAACAGGTAAGTACCTGCGTCTTCAGAGGGCAGACCAGGTGGGTTTTGTAAAGCAGTGGGGGGGACACAAGTAGGCATGCATCATACACCCTCAGCGGCATAGGGGCAGCCGGGTACAGTGTGCAAAGCAGGCATCTGGTTTGTAATATAAATCAATGGAGGGACCCAGGGGTCACTCTAGCGGTGCAGGCAGGGCACAGGGGGGCTTCTCGGCCAGCCACAGACTGGGCTAGGCAAGGGTCACCTGAGGGTCACTCTTGCACTGGAGTTCGGATCCTTCTGGTACCGGGGGTTGCGGGTGCAGTGCTTGGTCCAGGCGTCTGGTTCTTGTTACAGGGAGTCGCGGTCAGGGGGAACCTCTGAATTCTCTCTGCATGCACTGCTGTGGAGGTCCAGGGGGGGTCGTCTCGGGTTACTCATGAGGTCTCATTCACCTGGGAATCCTCCCTGTAGTGTTCGTTCTCTGGAGCTCGTGCCGGGGGCGTTGGGTGCAGAGGGTGATGTCTCACACTTCCGGCGGGAAGTGTGAGTTCTTTGAAAGTTGTTAGAAAGTTGCAAAAATGTTGCTGTAGGTGAACAGTGCCTCTGTTCTTGGGAGTTTCATGGTCCTTCGGATTTCAGGGCAGTCTTCTGAGGTTTCAGAGGTCGCTGGTCCCTGTCAGATGCTTCGCTGTGCAGATTTCTTTGAGTCTGGAGACAGGCCAGTAGGGCTGGGGCCAAAGCAGTTGTCGTCTCCATCGGACTTTCAGGTTAGCAGTCCTTCTTGTTTCAGGTTGCAGGAATCTGATTTCCTGGGTTCTGGGTCGCCCCCCTAAATACTCAATTTAGGGGTGTGTTTAGGTCAGGAGGGCAGTAGCCAATGGCTACTCTCCTGGAGGGTGGCTACACCCTCTTTGTGCCTCCTCCCTTAGGGAACTGGGACTTCCCTAATCCCATTGGGGGAATCCTCCAATCTCAAAATTGAGGATCTCTAAAGGCAGGGTCATCTCAGCTCAGGACACCTTAGGGGCTGTCCTGACTGGTGGGTGACTCCTCATTGTTTTTCTTATTATCACCTTAAGCCTTGCCACCAAAGGTGTGGGCAGTGGCCGGAGGGGGCGGGCATCTCCACTAGCTGGGATACCCTGGGGTGCTGTAACAAAAGGCATGAGCCTTTGAGGCTCACCGCCACGTGTTAGTTCCTGCAGGGGGAGATGAGAAGCACCTCCACCCAGTACAGGCTTTGTTCCTGGCCACAGAGTGACAAGGGCACTCCCCATATGGCCAGCAACAACTCGTCTGGTTGTGGCAGGCTGGCAGGAACTGGCCAGCCTAGCACTAGGAGTTGGACTGGTATTCAGGGGGCATCTCTAAGATGCCCTCTGGATGCATTTTACAATAAATTCCACACTGGCATCAGTGTACATTTATTGTGCTGAGAACTTTGATACCAAAATTCCCAGATTTCAGTGTAGCCATTATGGAACTGTGGAGTTCATAATCGACAGACTCCCAGACCATATTCTCTTCATGGCTACCCTGCACTTACAATGTCTAAGGTTTTGCTTAGACACATTAGGAGCATAGTGCTCATGCACTTATGCCCTCACTTGTGGTATAGTGCACCCTGCCTTAGGGCTGTAAGGCCTGCTAGAGGGGTGACGTACTTTATGCCACAGGCAGTGAGAGGTGGGCATGGCACTCTGAGGGGAGTGCCATGTCGACTTAGTCATTTTCTCCCCACCAGCACACACAAGCTGTTTGTGCATAAGACATGCTGCAGCCCTTAGAGACCTTCCCTGGCCACAGGGCCCTTGGTACCAGGGGTACCATTTACAAGGGACTTATCTGTGTGCCAGGGCTGTGCCAATTGTGGGAACAAAGGTATAGTTTAGGGAAAGAACACTGGTGCTGGGGCCTGGGTAGCAGGGTCCCGGCACACTTTCAATCATAACTGGCATCATCAAAAGGCAAAAAGTCAGGGGGTAACCATGCCAAGGAAGGCATTTCCTTACATGGTCACTGACATTTTGCCAGCTGTTCCAGAAGAATTACGCACAAACTTTGTACAGACCATTTAAGATGGCCAGAATGCGGTCAAGTATGTCTGATTCAGGCCTGGACATGACCAGCTGTTTAGGCAGCATGGCCGGATCTAAAGTGGTACTCCAGTGCCACATAGGGATACAATCTACAGGTGCTGTGATGGACATTCAAGCGTCGCTCAAGCATATGCCTTTCGACTGGTCTCAACTTTTTGGCAAGAAGGCAACTCGTCCTCAAGCCTCTCCAGTCTCCCTCATCTCTGTACACTCTCAAGTGAGGATCCACAACAATTTTATTCCTTTAGAGGCATTGCTAGGTTTTCACATATGGAAAGCGTCAAAGCCCAACAACAGGCACCCCATCCATTTTAGGGTTTGGGTAGAGGATCCAGCACTCAATATCTCAGCTCACGCTAACAGCAAACTGTCCAGTCCCCAGCCCCTCCAGAAGCATTAGGTTACCCCTTGCTGCACACGACCACCATAGGGGAAGACATATCAGTCATTTTCTCAATGGATGGCAAGCCATAACATCAGGAATGCGCGTTCCGCTGATAATCCAGTGGTGCTTCACCATGCCTTTCCATCCTGCTGCACCTTCCACCCATTTCAAATCGGCTTTTGGAGGACCATTTGTCTATTTTACTGCAGGATGTTCAGACTGTTTTGGAGGAAGGAGCCAGGAACAGGCAGTCGACCTCTGAGATCAGAACTGGGTGTTATCCCTTTATTTCCCAGCACATAAAAAGGTCTGAAGCCTTCGTCCTGGTTTAGATCTTTGACCTCTCAATTTCTTCCTATGGAAAGAAAAGTTTAAGATTCTTATGCTGGCCTCTTTTTACCGGAACTGGATCCAGCAAGCTGCATGATGATGTTGGACCTGCAGGACACCCATTTAATTTCCTCATCTTGCTGCCCGACAGTGGCTACCTGCGGTTGAATGTGGGCCATGAGCATTTTCAATTATCCGTGCTCCACTTAAGCCTCACTAGTGCCCCTGGGCTGTTCACAGAAATGATGGTGGAGGTCGGACCTTATTTTCAGAGGTCAGATATACCAGTCTTTTCAATACCTTGAATACTTTTTGTCAAAGTGGTCTTGCCACAGTGAACCGTGCATCACCTCCAGACAGCGGCGAACCTCCTTACATTGCCATGGTTCACAATTAATTGTATCAGTCACACCTGACTTCATCTCAAAGACTCACTTTCATCAGACCCATCCTGGATACAGTACACATTTATGCCTTCCCTCTGGATTAAGTCCAGGCTATTCGGACTATGATCCCAATGTTTTAGGATTGGTCTGAGGCTTCTTAGCCCACTAGCCTCCTACATCTTGCTCGTCAACCATGCTAGATGGCACATCTGGTGTCTGCAGGGAGATCTGAAGTCTTAGTGGGCCGAGCACTAAGGGATCCTGCAATATTCCATCTAAAGTTCATCAACAAAAGATCCGCATTGGTGGCTGCTGTTAGAAATGGGGCCCCTGGTTGGCTAGGGCACTTAACTTAGCCAAGCAGAATGTACTCACTATCATCAGGGTAAGTGAGAAACACAGCTTAGGTTAGCCTGTGCTCATCCTGTGGTAGCTTGCCACGGAGCAGGCAGGCTAAACTTAAAAGGCAGTGTCTAAACTACTCGTACAATTCATCCCCACAGTGATCCCCCTGCATGCACCACAAAAAGGACTCCACAGAGTTATAGAAAAATAGTATCTTTATATTCTTAAGTTTATGCCAAAGCCGCAGTAATCTATTTAGTAACTACCCTTCAGGTATGTCTAGAGTGAATCAATCTGGTAGTATCCTAAAACAGTATTATGGGCCTCATTATGACATTGGCGTCAAATGCCGCCTACCGCCACGGCGACGGGCACCAACATGCTGTGGCTACCGACTGTCCATGGAATTATGACCGTAGCCGGAATTCTGCCAGAAGGCTGGCAGAGTTCCGTCAACGGTCATGGCGGCAGACAGCAGTAAGGTGGCGCTGCTGCCAGCAGCAGTGCCACGCCAGCAAAACGCCGCCTCATGATACGGCCTGGTGGTGTTTTGCTGGCGGACGCTGCTGCTGGCAGCAGCGCTGCGTCCTGTTTCCTGCCGGAGGACCCCCTGCAAGCAGGTAAGTTGAGTTCTCCGACAGGAGAGGTGGTGGGGGTGGTTGTGTGCAAGTGTGGGGGGGGGTTGTGACTGTGTTTGAATGCGTGTGTAATGCATGAGTGGGTGTGTGTGTACAAGCATGTTTTGTCGTGTGAGTGCGTGTGCCTGGATGTATGTTCGTGAGTGTTGGTGTGAGTGTGTATGAATGTATACATGTGTGGGTGATTGTGTGTATGTATATGTGCATGGGTGTGTGTGTGTGTGTGTGTAGGGGGGGTCGGGAGTTGAAGGGTGGGGCAGGGCTCTGGAGAGGGGGCGGGGGAGACCCCTATCAGTGCCAGGGAAGGAATTCCCTGGCACTGATAGTGCCTACTGCCATGGTTTCTGTGGCGGTACAGAAACCACGGAAACAAATGCGGTCGGTGGGGTAAAAATTCCATGGGCGGCTTAGTGACGGTCGCCGGGCTGGAGACTGTAGTTTCCAGCCCAGCGGTCGTTACCGCTGTGGTAGTCGGTGTGTTAACTTGGCGGTTTGGCTTTGGCAAAACCGCCAGTCATAATAGTGGAGGAATGTACATCCAACCTGTTGGCGGTACATACCTCCACTATTACACCGACCCCCAGGGTCATAATGAGGGCCAACGTCAGTTAACAGTGTTTCCGATGAACTCAGCAGTTATCAGTGTAACCCTAGTCTTCCATGTAAGATTTGAGTCAATCAAGCAACATTCCAGGGAATGTAATGAAAGAAAAACTAGTAGTGCCCTCAAATAAGTACTGTGATGAATTTACATCAGTATACGGCAGTATGAAAAATTGTAGAGGCGCCTCACCTCAAGTAAAAGTGGTAATTCTTCCGGATGCGCTATCAGCAGCGGATGCTATCACAAGATTGGGGGGGAAGGAGGCCTCGCTCATTCTGGAAGCAGCTTCCTGGTGGTGTGCGATTGCCAGGCAGCTCCTCCCAGCCCACCCTCAGCTGTGGATGCAGTCACAAGGAGGGGGGGGCAGCCTCGCTTGCTCACTCTTCAGAGACACTGCCTCTGTTGACAATGAGTCATACACCCCAGTGCCACTGCTTACAACTGCCGTCTGGTGGGAGACGACTGGTCATGGCTGATCAGGGCAAAGTTTTGTGACAGTGCACGCAAATAAGGCCCTGGAGACAAAGGTCAGCTGGCTGCAGGGCAGCTCATCAACGTCGGGTAGCGGTTCTTTGGAGCAGCCCAACCCAGCAATGGGGCAGCCTTCCCGTTACAGCAGCCTTTACTCCAGCAGGATTCCTTATGGTCCAGAGGTGTACTCTCGAGTGGGTCTGTGGGCCCACTACCTCATCAGAAAAGTGCCTTTGGCGTAGGGGGATGACCACAAAGGAACCTTGTGAAGTTCGCAGGTCCCCCTTTCAAGTTTGGTGACCAGACCAGACAATAAATAAGTGTTGGTGCTTCAACTGTCTGGGGTACTGGTGCAGGGAGGCTCCAGGCAGACTCAGCGTCTGGAAGACACGCTAGGTCGATGGAGCTGCACTCCTGGACCCGATGGTCAGCAATGCGGAGAACCAGTCAGTCACGGTTGGTACCTGCAGGTGCAGAGAAGTGTCTCCTCCACTCAAAGGGAAATTTTGACTGGGTGCAAAGTGCTGGCATTCCTCCAAAACTCTGGGCAGATGCACAGCTGCAGGACAAGTCGGGTCTTTGCAATTGTGACGGAAGCAGGCAGTCACAGTTTCACGCCAAGCTCTCCGCTGGTCCACAGTGCTTGCTCCTTTGGCTGCTCTTTGTAGTCAAGCAAACCTGAATTCCTGATGTTATGGGACCACCTGAATACTCCATTTATGGGCGTGTAGGGTAGTAGCTAAAGGGCTACTCACCCCTAGGGTGACCAGATCCCCTTTATATGACCACTTCCTTGTTGGAGGGGGGGGGGGGACATAACCCTGTCCCAGAATTCTGAATTCCACCAAAACACAAGCTGGTGGACCCCTTCTTTGTGGAGCACATCAGGCAACCCACCTTAGGGGTGTGACTAGCCTGGTAGTGCAACATGCCTACTTGCGTAGCTAATTTCTCACCTGTCCTGGTTCCAAATGAGCCTCAGGGCAGGGGGTGACATTCTCCAGATCTGGGGGGAGTCCAGAGTCACATACCAAAGGGCTGAAGAGGCTTTGAAACCTCCAGCCTAGATTTGCTTATTTACTAGCCATCCTTTTGGAGCAGGCATTGTTTCTGGCCTCTAAGAGCGGGGGATTTCACCTCCAGGGGATTAGAAACCTGTCTTTGGTGGCAGGCTGACCTATCCCAGTCATCCAGCACACTAGAGGATTGTTAGCTTTCAGGGTGCACCTTTAAGGTGCTCTTTGGGTGCATGTCTTAATAAATGCAGTTCTATCATTGGTATGGATTTATTAAGATGAGGTGTTTGATACCAAGCACCATAGGTTTAAGTGTAGCCATTATGTAGCTGGGTAACTCGTAATGCCCAGTGCATGCCTTAAGATGGCGTCCCTGTTCACTTGCAATATCTTGTAATCGAGCTAGGCATCACAGGGGCATATCGGCTTATGCAGATAAGGTCCTCACATAAAATATAATAATGCACCCTGCCTTGGGGATTCAAGGCCTGCTGTAGGAATGACATATGTATTATATTCAGTGCTTTTTGCTAGGGACACATTATGTGGCATAATACCACCCTATAGCCCTTAGGGACCCTTTTTAGTGCCCATGCCCTAGGTACCATTTAGTAGGGACTTACAGTGGTGCTAAATTGCTTTCCAGTTGGTATTTCGTTTTAAGAGGAAAGAACACTGGCACTGGAGCCTGGTTAGCAGGCTTCAGTGCATTGTCAGTCGAAAACATGCTTCTAGCAGTTCTAATGGGTGCAATAAGTGGGGAGACAATATGCAAAAGGCCTGGCTTCCTATAAAGCACAGCTAACGTGCCCTTCATCATTCAAAAATGCCTATAATCCAGAAAAAATTCTCTATGAACAGAAACTAACCACCTTAGACATCCATTGCTTAATGTAACAAATAAAACAGTAACTATGGTGCACTGCATGCATACACAAGTGCAACGGAGTAGAGAAAATGGTACCCAGTGAAAACTCACTGAAACGTGTAACAAAACCTGGAAAAGGTGTTGGAGACCAGGGTTAGTGAAGAACACTTCTTGGTATAAAGATATGAGATAAAACTGCCAGAATAAACAAAAACAATCTTGTGAGTTCACCCCTCTTTGAATTTCAGTACTTTTCTGAATCAAATCCCACTCACCGCGAAAGCTGACTATTATGCTGATGTTTACCCAGTTAAATACATGACATGCACAATCATTGTATATTGAACGGAGAAACGGACATGATGACCTCTGCCCACTGCTCACGAGGTTAAGGAAGGATAGAAATAGCAATTATGTATGTCCTAGGATCTGTGCTAGAAGGCCGCGTGACTGTAGATCTGGGTGAAGCGTCAGAGCATCTTCTTGATCGCACACCATCTGGCAGGATCTCTTAACAGCAGGGCAGAAGTTCAACCGTTGAGGCCTAGTAGATCACAAATCGCAGCTACACTCAGACTTAACACATGGTATCTTCAGCAATGGGAAGAACCCTGGCTCAGTCTCTTTGCCATTGCCAAGGATGCACAGCCTCAACATTTCTGCACATTGGGGGTTCCCAAAAAGACCGGAGGGCATTCTGGCTAGAGTGGAGCTTGGGACTCCTGCATGCCATCCTGCCTCTCTTGCCTTGAGTTTTGAAGAAGAAATGGAACAACCAGGCCTAAGTCATCCTAGTGGCTCTTCTTTGGGCTCGGAGACTGGTACGTGTTACTTCTGGGCATGACCTTCTGACCTCCAATCAGTCTGTCTCTTTGGGAAGATCTTATGTCACAGCAGCAAGGTGTGGAGACTGAGTGGCGGCAGTTGACTGCATGCGATCTACCTCTCGAAACAGAGGATGTCATCCTAGAGTCCAAATATCCTTCTGCAAAATCTGTTTACGCCTGACGCTGGGACAAGTATGTGACTTGGCGTGGCAATCTTAACCAGGACCTGTTGCAGGCTAAACTGTCAGATGTGTTGCTGTTTGTTTTGTCTTTAGCCCAGCAAGGACTTGCAGGGGACACTGTTAAAGGTTATCTGTGTGAGTTCAGCTTTTTGTGTTTACCGGACCAACTGATCTTGTTCATTTCGTCAGATGTGATGCATTTTCTCAAACGTTGAGTCCGTGTGTCTCCTCCTAAACCTTTCGTTATGCTGTAGTGGTACCTTAATTTGGTATTTACTTTCTTTAAGTGTAGCCCATTTGAGCCATTGGACAGCTGTTCCCTATCTTTTGTTACCTTGAAGATGTTTTTTCTCATTGTGATCACCTCCGCTTGTCACATGAGAGCGCTTTAGGCTTTGTTAGTCTAGCTGCCATACACCACCCACTTTCTGAACCAATAGGTGCTGACAACTAGAGCGGCATTTGTACCAAAACCACTCACATTGGATAATCCTTCACTCTTCTAATGTGCTTTTCCGCACCTCAAAACAGGATGTGACACGATGTACTTTGGACTTCAAAAGTGCGCACTGCTTTTACTTTGACAAATCAAAGACCATTCGTTGGAAGATCAACTCTTTTGGGGTTTTCTGGGGCAAAAAAGGCAAGGCATTGCAGAAGAGGACCTTATCCAAGTGAATAGCCTTCTACATTAAGAAGCAGCCTCCTGCAGGATTGTGGGCCCATTCCACAAGGGGCAAGTACCGCTACCACTGCACTCAGAAACGAAGTGCCTGTCATGGTTACTTGGCAGGCTGCTACATGGGCATTTGTGCACTCCTTCATGAAATGTTATTGCCTTGATATACAGACCCGACAGGAAGGTCCTGCAAGACTTTTTGGTCTGAGTCATTCCACATAATCACCACTAGAGCAGGTACTGCTTTGGTATTTTCTCTAAATGTGAGGAATCTGTGGTTAGAAGTATCCATCAGAAGAACAAGTTACTTAGCTTAAGTAACCCTCTTTCTGGTTAATATTGCACATAACTACAGATTATTCACCGTCCTCCTACCCCCCTGTTCCATCTAAAAAGACCCAAAATAAAGATCTACACACTGGCACCACCAATTGATTTTCTTTGGCTATGCTACGCCACGCCTACAAGGGCATGAATGGTCTCAAGAAAGAAGCTGAAATAGGTGCGAACTAAGAGCACTGACATGTGGCTCAAGCAATTTCCAGAGCGGAGCAGAGCAGCACAATGTCACCTACTGGGGCGCAGAGGCTATGCCGAAAAATCTTCTGGATCCAGTCTGGCACCTGTGGATATTACAAAGGTGAGCAATCTGCAGTTAGATGTACCTGAAAAAGCCGCCTTCCTAATGTTAAACAGCTTGTTCTTTAATTGCAAACTGGATAATTTGCCACTCCTGATGATTCTCAATATATTACTTTTTTTTCTGCAGGAGGAGAATGAGGTTACAGAGTTCTTTGTAACTTTAGAAAAAGATCCGCAGCAGGAGGATTTCTTGCAAGGACGAATGCCTGGTAATCCATATAGCAGCAACGAGCCTGGAATTGGACCTTTAATGAGGGACATTAAAAACAAAATTTGCCAAGACTGTGACCTTGTGGCATTGCTGGAGGATGATAGTGGAATGGAGGTAAGATATGTGATAAGGCAGCCAAGTTGGACAATGGTGAAAAAAATATTGATTGACTGTATGTGTTGCCTTTATCCTTTTTTGGGGTGGTTCCAAACTGAGATGTGGTTTGGTAGTGAAAGGTCATCTGATCACAAGACGGCAAATGTTGGATATCGCCTTTTATTTAAAGTTGTAAATGTATTTTCTTCGCAGTGGCAGCTCTAGAGGTAGTACTCACAAAGAAGCTTAAAGTACTTTATTATGATTCTCCTGGTCAGCTCTATCTCTGCTTTAGCCTGCTTCTGTGGAATTTTACCTTCTTTTCCAGGTTATTCCTATGAGTTTAAGACCCTTTAGATATTGACAACTGCTATAAGGCTAACATTGTATATGTTCTGTGCTCATTTTTTCTTTGCTTGTTTGGCCTACTCCCACCCTAGATTTGTTTCTCCTCCTGGGTGGTTAAACTTGGGATGTAGTTTGCTGTCCATAGGACATTATAGCTAGATTCTTATTGTGGTCCTAGAAGGGTTAACTGTTAACTATGGTTGTTCCAGGCAGGGTTAAAGTTCTAGATACAGGCTGTCATTTTAAATAAGTGTGCAATGCAAACGTTGCTCATGTCAGAGTGACTTCTAAAAGACTGAAAAGTGTGCTGTAGGCATCCAAAGTGATTTTTTTGATTCCTCCAAATAGTGTAATTAGCGATATGTGGCACTGACTTCACCCTCATGTTTTTGTTTTCCCAGCTTCTTGTAAATAATAAGATTATAAGTTTGGATTTATCTGTAGCTGAAGTCTATAAGAGGGTTTGGTGCCCAACCAATGAGGTACGTATACCAGTATTTGTGAAAACCTATTTGAGCTGGATTGGTGCGAGGAGCGGAGAAGTGAGAATGTATAGAGCATATCAGCCATAGTTGGAGTGGGAGATGATCACAAGTGCCATGTGTGGCTTGAAATGATGGCCTTAGAGTGAGGGCATGAACCAGGTGAAAAGTGGTGCATGGCAAAGGAAATGGTATCTGGACATACACCCCACAGTTGTTGGATGGAATTTAAAAGTTAGTGTGACTGAGGTAAGACCACAGACCAGAACAAATATTCATATTTGATAACATGCAGACTAATGTAATTTCTCCCTGCCACGCAGATGGTGTGGTCTGTTGTGGCTGGAGCCACATGTGTGATGATTCATTGGATAGAACCATAGAACGCCATGCTATGGTGAGAATGGAGCCAATCATAATATAAGGCTATAGCAGTGAGTAGATGGGGCTCAACACAATTTGAGGATAGATTGACCATAGACGTTTTTCAGTGTATAGTTAGCAGCAATGCAAGACCTTAATAGTGTATAGGTAAAGTATAAGGAGGACCCATAAACACTGAGAGGATAGAGATGATGAGGGGCCATTCCTAGAGTGAAAAATAGAACCAAGTGTTAGGCAGGCATAGGAATGGATTGATCGAAGGTGAACTAATGCATGGTGTTGGATACAGTTCCAGTGAGCTAATTCACAGTTTAAGATCAGAGCAACTGCTAGGACTATAATATAATGCATAATGTAAGGCTAACATGTTTGTCATGCACTATGTGGGGTGATAGCCAAAGAAGTTCTACATTTTGATTTTTGAGCCTGTGCAAATCATTTGCTGTTTGTGAACAGGACTAGAGGGAATCCAGGCACACAGTAAGGACAGAACCAAAAGTCCCAAATGGTATGAGGATAGAGACAACGGAAGCCATGAACAATTTGATGATAGTATATCAATATTAAGCCGTGCACCATGTGGGGAAATAGCCAATGAAAAAATATGCACGTTAGAAAAATGTGAGAGAAGCAATACACTATGTGACTGCAGAGCTAGGATTAAGTGATGCACAGTGTCTTTAGAAGGATCATGGGTGAGGCCCTTACAATGTGAAGATAGTCAGGGAAGCAGTGTACAGTAGATGCTAAGCTACACATGTAGTAGAGACAGACATGCTAACACCATCTAGAGCATGAGGACAGAATAAATGTGCCATGTCAAGATGAAGACAAGGAAGTGTATGCACAGGTTGAACAAAAAGCCAGAAGGATGCCAGGTGCAGTGTCAGGACTGGCCTATTTCGAAGCTGTGAGAACTGTGACAAAGGGAAGCCATGCTGTGAGATTAGAGTTCATGTTAGACCATAAAGAATGGGTGAATAGGAGCTAAGCCTGTCAATTATGCCAGGCACTGTCAGGCTAGACTAAGGGGAAAGCAGTGCACGCAGAGCACAGAACGAATAGGCTTAAGTGGTTCTTAGATAAAGCTGATGAAAAAGCCCCATGTAAAGTGATAATAGAGCTATCTTGAAACCATAGGTGCAGCCTAAGGTAGGCTAAACTCTGTGTTAGGATAGGATTTAGTGCAGTAGTGGATTGAGATGCAGTGAGTGAGGATATAAAAGGAGCCCTTTCATTGCATGATTATTTAGTCAAAAGTAAACATGATCGGGAAAAGAATCTAGCCAATGAAAAGTGTTCTACAGTAGCGATGTTGTGCAATTCATAAGGATAGTCATTTAAAGGCCATCTAGATTGTGAAAATAGAGAAAAGTTGAAAACATGTTCAGTGTGAGGATACAGATGAGAAGAATGGGTGAATATCTTGAGGATAGAGCTGTTGAATGCACAGTGTAGGAACTAACTCAGTGGTAAGTTATGCAAACTGGTAAAATAGAGACAAAAAGGAAGTCATGCTGGGAGATCAGAACAGACTTTAAGCCATGCACAGTTTGTGAATAGGAGGTCAAAATGTGGGGAAATTGCTACAGTATTATGATTGACGCAGAGGGAAGCTCTGATCTAAGAAGTTATATACGGTGTAAAGCAACCTGTAGTGTGAGGATAAAGCCAGAGGGAAGGCATTCATTGTGAAAGAGCTTGTCCAAGTCAAACGCTCTGAGAATAGATGCTGAAGTCGTGCATAGTGTTTGCATAGATCCAAGGAGCGTCTCCTACCATGCGAGTCCAGAGCGAAGGAGGAGTCTGTGTAAAGAGCCAAGGCAAGCCACACATGTTTAGAGAAATTAGCTATAGAGAAACAGCACACTTTGAAAATCCAACCAGCTGGAACATCATGTACTATGAAATTAGAGCGAAGATGAATCCATCTGCACTGTGATGGTAAAACCATGCACACTGCAAAGATAGAGACAAGGAGGAGCCAAAAACAGTATCAGAATAGAACCTGTGAGAAGCCAGGCACCCTGACGATAAAGCAAGACCAATTTCTGTGGCTACAGAGCCATGAAAGAGTCATGCATAGGGTGAAGCTGGAGCCACTGTTAAGCCATTACCTGTGTAAGGTTAGAGGCAAAGCACGCACTTACATGGTATGAAGAATTAACTGAGGGAAACCAGGTGAGCAAAAAGCAATGGGTATCTGACACGATTGTCAACATAAAGAATAAGATGAGCTATTCGCTCACTGGAATTCTTTTAAATGGGAGGCATGTGGTTAAAGGTCAAAACAAGGAGGGAGCTGGACCTTGTGAAATCCATTCTTTGACAAGGATAACAGAACATGTGGTGACATTTCTTTAGTGGAAGTGAAAAAACTGTAGTAAGCAACAAGAAAATTACGTGGGACTGTCTGAAAACCTGAGGAACTAGGAGGTGAATAAGATGTGTGGCTGCTGTGATTTCTGAATGTGGCATCTGAAGAGCTTGGTTTGGTTCTTTGCACTAATTGCTTTCTCAGTGGTCATTCAGATAACCTTGACGATTTTCTTACATAGCATCTCTTTTTTTTCCTAATAAAGGGTGAGCCAATGAGGATCATTTACCGCATGAGAGGTCTTCTGGGAGATGCCACAGAAGAGTTCATTGAATCCCTGGATTCAACCACAGGTATGTACATCCATGCTTTAACAAGATCCCATCTCCGTACATGAGTGGCAATGCATTTGCTTTTGTAGAAAACATTTCATCACTGCATCCCATTGGCATCACAAGCTCTGCTTTCAGGAATGGATCTTTGTGGCTGCCTGCCCATCTCATATGTGTGTGCATACCATGCAATCTTGAACAACATTAAATGTGAGCTAGGCCACACAAAATTATATCATAGATTTTATTTCTCGAAATTACATGCTTTGCTCTAGGGAAACTGGTCTTATCTATTTGTATACCATCCATTCTTTCATAGCTTTTATTCTACGCAAAAGGGCCTGCTCCTTTACATGTTGGCCTATTGAAAAGATATGATGTTTATTGCTCAAGTAAAAAGGCCTCATCTTTGCTCATTCCATCTCTGACATCACTTGTTAAGCTTTAGAAAGCAGGCCCCACATGTATATGACCGTTGAATGCACACCATCCTCTTCAGGGAACAAGAAAATCTCTGTGCATACCATCCCGTTAATAGGATATCCTCTGCTCTAAGGATTTGGCCCACCCTGCTGCGTACATATCTCATCACACAGACATCAGAAGCTCTACCCTAAGAAACTGGTCTTATGTCTATTCCTAACTACAGTTTGAATAGACTTTGGATGTGTTGCTATATGCTATAGGCCATTCTCTTTATACCCACAGACGTGGGCTGAAGTGTTTTGTACTTAGAACTCCTACTCCATAGCATATGCTCTCCACTTCTGCTTCCTCTTCGGGGGTATCTGCTGTCCCAGCTGTAGGGCAGCATACTTCTACTGAGCCTCTACAATCTACACCTCATTTGTGCCGATTGAATGGAACCAACTGAGAGGATTCAACGTTATGCCGTAAGTGGTGGAAGTAATCTGGCTGCATGTTGCTCCTCCATCAAATCTGTATTTTCAGGCTGTTTTCTAAATTTAATACCAGGTGCAAGGAGAAAGAAGTTGATCCCTTATGTTCAAATCTGTTGGATGTTATTTTATTTGTGTTGTCTTTGGCCAAGCAAGGCTTTGCTATGGGCTGTTAAACGTTACTTGTCAAGTCTTTTGCCTGATTTTCATTTGCCTTATTCACCCACATTATTCAAGCCACCTATTGTGCTGAATTTTTACTAGGTCTTTCGCATATGTTTACCCCTGCTCATTTTATAATGCTGTTACAGGATGAGATGCAGACCTTGTCAGTTTAGTGTTTTGTATACAACCTTTTTCTCTGACTGTTCCAAAAGTTGTATCAGCTTTCCATGCTTGGGTAGTCCAACACACTGCCTCCATTCTTTTCTCCATCTAAAGAGAAGGGTAGGTTACATCGTTTGTACCCACATCGTCATTAGCTTTTTTACTTATAAAAATAAGGAATACCATGTTGATTATCAGCTGTTTGGTTTGACAATGCAAGGAAGGAAAAACCGATCCAGAATTTTACCTTATTGTGATGGCTTGGGCATAGTTCATGACAATAATCATGGGGTGCCAAGTCAGTCTCATATGCTGCATTGCTGATGACTTGGTTACAGACCAACATTCCTTCCTACGAGACTTGACACTTGCCTTTCTTCTCTCAGCAGCTTCTCTGTGAACATGTGTAGGGAATCCTAAAGGGAACTGTCATATTGACGCAGCATTATGGTAGAACCAGCTGCCTTCATTGCTGCAGATGAAGTCCAGCGCATCCGTTTGCTTATTGACTACTCCCGTTTTCTCTCATTGTCTAGATGGATAGTGAAAGTTTGAGCCACAACGTGAGATTTTCTGACTGCCAGTACTGATAGAATCCAGCTAAGGGTTGGTTCTAATGACCAGTGGATCTTAATGTGGTGGTTTGCATTTTTTCTGAAGCCTAGGTTGAGCAATACTCGCCAATGCTGAAGTAAGAAATAATTGCATCACAGACGTCAAAAGGCCCTGGACCAGAGTCGGACAGTGCCTGGAAGTATATAGGTGATGTACGGTCTCAAAAATCAGGTTGACATTCTAGGGATAGGCACTGGAATATTAAGCTTCATCACTCCTCTAAGATGCCCCTAACTGGTAGGACGTGAGCAGGAGGTGAATCAGTGTAGGGGAATAATCCCTGCTGTAGAAATTGGCCAAGGAGTTCAATAACCATGAAGAAGGAGAGCATCTAGGCCTGTGTGGGTAAACATACGAATGAGACCGTCTACTGGAATGTCTCTAACGACTGAATTGAGATATGGATCATCTTCAAGAACTCGTTTTAGAGTGTAATCTTGCCCTCTTGTGTGGACTCCTCCAGTTCTGGGTTATAGGAGGAGCAGAAGAAATTGACTGAGGAATGACTGGTGACCTTGATAGATAAGAGAAGTTAGAGGCACTGATGAAAAGCATAGAGGGACTGATCTCTGAGGCAACAAAGTAGATGATGAATTAACTTTCAGAGTTGCCTCCCTACAGGGAGAATGTTTTTGAATAATCCGAATCAGAGCTGTGAGGTACACTCCTTCAAATGGCAGAGCCATTCTGAAGAAAGTTATAATGGCTTCTTGAAGAGGAAGGCTTATCTCAATGTGGTAGGCTCTCTGGTCTCAACATCGGTAATAAATAGCTTTTGGGCCTCAATGGCAAAGGTGAAGTCTGTGTCGAACGTGGTCCCAAAAGCATGTGACCCTTGGGTGTTGGTGTCATGTCCTGTGTTGCAGGTCTCAACGGCAAACATCTGGGATCCTTCAATGTCGGAAGGCACTTAGACATGGACATTCTCTGCAGTGTACCAGTCAACGGCGAACGAGTGGATACAGTATCCTCTTCAATGTCATGATTCCTGATGTCAAACAGGAGCTGTGTCTCTTCCTCTGGTGTCCCTCTGGATCGACCACTCTGGCTGTCCCTTAGTGAGTGTTGATGGAGCTGAAGTAGAAGGTCCACCTTTTAATCACCCCCTCAGACCCTCCTGAAGCAGCTTCCTGAAGCTTGTCCTCCAGGCAGCACATCCTGATTTGAGGCTGTTATCAGCTATTCCTGGGCATTTTCTGGTAAAGGCTGGTAGTATTGCCTCAGACAGGGCACTTTACAAAGAGTAAAGGCATTTTGGTAGGAAAAGTAATCATTTTATATCGGAAAATATCTGTAGCATATGACTATCTCTAAATGATTTTGAGTGAAAGCATTCGAGGAAGGTTTGGAAAGCTTTCATTGAGGGGGGAAAAAACCAGAAAGGTCGAGCTCAGCTCTCCAGAATCCTGCTATCAGGAGCTGAACAAAAGAAATGGCTTGTCACCTGATGATAGGACACACCAGGAAGCTTAAGACCCTTAAAGGCTCAGAACCTGTTTTTACGGTAATGTCTGTGGCAAACTATCCGCTAACACTGACCATCATTTCCTTACTTTTCCTTTAAAAAAAAAGATTTGTGAAAGATGTATCCAGTCACAGTAGTACCAGTGTAGTGACTGTTTGGCTCAATAGGCTTGTTTAAAAAAAAAAATTTTAAAAAATGACTTGTTTTTTAGCCCATTACTAGGCTGCTAAAATAACTTTTCTCTTAAGCACACCTTGGCAAGACCGTGAACTGATAGTGCTGAGAATCCACGGGGAATCTTGGATAGCTATGAACTACTTCTATTTGTTAACACTAGTCTGTTCCAAATAGTACCAACAGTACTGCATTTTTCCAGGGATGCAGTTGACCCTAGAACCAGCCAAGATAACAACCTTAGACCCTGCACAACAGCACTGTATTTGTCCCTATATAGGCAACAACCTTTGTGCCCGCACCACAACACTTCATTTGTCCTTTTAGAGGCAAAGGGACCTGTAAAGTTCAGCTTTCTTCAACTTCTCCTCCAAATACCATCCCAGAACCTCTTTAAAACCATGCAGACCATTCTTTAAAGTCATTATTACAGTGTAATAAGGACACGTGATGGCTACAAATCATTCAAGGACCAGTCTGGCACCTGGTACGAAGATTCATATAAGTAACCTGCAGGAACTAACATCATATCAATTAGAAAGAACTTTACTGAAACTGAGTATCTTGTTACTGTGGAGATCACATCAATTCTAGTGTTTGCCAGTGCCAAGACTTTTACTGAAGAGTGTTGCTCATTTAGCCTAATGGAACGCGGGTTTACGAAGGCCAAGTTGCTTTTATGTCATGAAGGGTAGTTACTGTTGCAGCTTAGTACCTTTCTCTTGTTTCTAGATGAAGTGGAGGATGAGGAAGAAGTATATAAAATGGCAAGTGTGATGGCACAATGTGGAGGCCTGGAATGCATGCTAAACCGATTGACCGGAATCAAGGATTTTAAGCAAGGACGACATCTTCTGACGGTAAGTGGAAGCAAGCTACCTGTAAGTATGTCCAGCAGATGGTGAGTGGCATACAACCTGCACAAGTAAAATGGTGTTCCAGATGCATAGAATGTGAACTTCCTATACATGCACATAGGTATGCTGTGCATATAAGAAAGAACACTTTTCCATAGGAGTACAAGGCATGTGACCACCAACCAGTAAAAGTTTAAGATGTGCTGTGAGTATCAACCCCCATCTATCTCAGGGGTCAATGCCTGCACTGCATTGTGAGAGATTTTTTCGAGCCATGTGAGTGGACTTGCGCATAGCGAATGTGAACATATAATGTAAGTGGGAAGCTAGCAGTGCAGGATACCGAACTACAAAGAGTAGAAAGTGTGCTTTGCACAGTAGGTGTGCATAAGTTATGTAAATAGGATTAGTATAATAAGAAAGGTTATTAACACCCAAATGTTTGAGTAGGCATTTGAACTGTGCTTGGTATGTGAAAAACCTTCTGGCTGCATAGGAAGGGAGTGGCTTTAGGATGAGTGCCACTCTTTCTTAATAGGGTTCCAGTTAGTGTGAGAGCCCTACTTTGAAAGCAGGCAGTGCATGGAACACTGTGCCTTATGTGAAAGAAATGAGAGCAAGGCACATGTACATATTCAGTTTTGTCAGATTTTAAAAGGTAAAGCAAATCAAGAGGGCATGTGTTCCTTGAGTGCAATATGATGAATTACCTTCCTTTGCATGGTGAATGTGAATATTCTGATTTAAAATTGATTTATCGCTACATGAATGTTAACTCGTCCCTCTGTTGAGCATTTACAACACTTTGTGGGCACTCTCTACACAGAAGGGAGCACTAGGTACAGTAATTGTTAGCATCAAGTCCTCGGGTGAGTGTGTTAGGTAGTGTAATTGTGAGGAAATAGGGTGGGTGTTCCCTGGTCCCTAATAATTCTACGTGGTGGAATGAATCTAGCGGTCCCCTTGATTTCTGATTAGTGGGTGTGTTTTTAGCTTGTTGAAATGTGGTGTCCTTTTTTGTGATTTGACACCTAAGATTTCCTTTAGCAAAATCCCTTTGTCAAAAAACATGGGTTGCATTTCTTGCTGCACTGCTGAAGGTATCGCCCTGATCTGTGATTAAGTTTCTGTGTAAGTCTACACTTAATTTTCTTGATCTTTCCCTTTTCATGAAACGGTCTCTGTGTCTCGGCAGGTGCTGTTAAAGCTCTTCAGTTATTGCGTGAAGGTGAAAGTTAATAGACAACAATTGGTCAAGCCTGAGATGAACACACTAAATGTCATGTTGGGCACTCTGAATTTGGTAAGGAGTGGGAGATCACTTTTATGGGCTAGCACTATGGGATATGTTGGATTAATAATAGATGCAAAAAAGACTGTTCCATTTGTGTGCCAGGAGGAGATGCCACCATGAACTCTGAATTGATTATGCCATTCTCTCTTGACAGGCCCTTGTGGCTGAGCAGGAAAGTAAAGACAGTGGTGGAGCTGCTGTTGCAGAACAGGTTCTGAGTATCATGGAGATCATACTGGATGAATCCAATGCAGAGCCTCTGAGTGAGGACAAGGTCAGTATAAACCGTAAGCATGTGTGAGTTTGGATGGACAGCAAGGAAAGCTGCATGATATTTATGATGCTGTCATAAGTGATTTGTAAAAAGACAACACAAGTAATGTTTTATAGCATGTACAGCTGTTGATACATAAGCTGTACATACACCTGCCATCTAGTGTGGGTTTTGGACGTTTGCAAGTCATTTTTTATTTTCGAACAAGTCTTTCAAGTTACAAATGTGCTGTGATCTTTGGTCCACAGTGTGCATTGCTACTGACTCATCTTAGATATTTTTTTCCTGCCATCAGGTTCAGATGTACACAGAGAGGGTTCAAAGTTTTTTTTTCTGTTCCTTGGATTGTTTTTCAGGCCCATGTGGTTCAGTTTCAATACTGATGTTTTCTAGAACAGTCCGTGTTTCAACAACATTCTGTCACTCTACTTCATCAGACACATTCTGAGGACCGCCGATTTCCACTTGACCCCCACAGACACAGGGGTTTGCTCTGCTACCTTTTGGGGACTGCATGTCCTCCTTCAGCCATTGACATTGGATAATGCAGACCTACAGGGAGGTGATGAAAAGGACACTCTTTGAACATTGCCCCAAGTGAAATTTGAAATCTTTGTGGTTGGATCACCTTAATGTCACCAATCTGTGCCCCTCCCACAACAACTTCTGTTGCAAGTTCTGCTTCAACTTCTGCTCTAAAAAGACCTTAAGGTAGCTCAAAGTGTTACTAAGCATACCACAAAATGCACTAACAATGATCCTCCGATTCAGTGGCATTTTCAGAGCAGATGATCCCTTCTGCTCAGAAACAAATGGCAATAACACATGTCCATCTGGAATCCAGTCAGCCCAGATAACGCCCACATAACAGACTGTATCCTCCTCGAATGAATTAGAGCGAAGGAAGAGGAGGAAGCTGAATCTACGCCGAAGACTTCTGCCATAAGTCATAAGTGCTACACCTGTCTTTAAGAGCTACCAACCAATTCAGGGTTGCATTAAAGGTTTGAAGCCGATGTAAAGCGCCACTTGTGTCTGCATTGAGCCCCAGGCACAGATGAAAACGGCTGCCTCCTCGTGGGCCTCCACTGTCTTTGGACTCTGATAAGTATTGAATAAACGCTTCAGAGCTGACAAACCCAGAAGGGCATCATGCCTTGTCCCCATTGATACCTCCTCTACCGAAGGGCATTAAGCACCCTTCTCAAATCCAAATTTGGCAACAAAGGTCCTTTCAATGCTGAACATCCAGTTGATGCTGAAAGCGTCATTGAGAGCTGGATCCAAAGAGTCTGAGCTACTGATTCTACAGAGAATCTAGGGGTAATTTGATGCTCAACAGAAGCATCTCTTTATCCAGCCCATTACTGGGAAGATCTCAGCAAAATCACCTCAGCTGAAGCCATCAGAGACACAACTTCGCAAGAGAAAATGTGCCTTTGAGGAGGAACTCTCCTTCCAGTTCCCCTTTTAGAGCTGCAACCGAAGAAACTCAAGGACGAGGGCATAAGCCCGCTCACATATGTTCCGCCACCTCTTCCACTTCTGCCACCAACCCAGCCCCCACTCATAAGCATAGGACTTCCTTTGCCTCTACCAGAGTCACCTGAGTGGTACCCACTCACCTCTTTTGTTCCAGGCAGTCCATATGATCCTGTCGCGTGGGCTCTCATTATCCTAAATGAGACTACTGGATTTCTAGGCAGCAGGATCGATAACGGTGTGGGGGACTGAGTCTGACCCACGTGTAAGGAACTCTGTCACCCTAAATCCGGTTGTTGCTCCGGCTAACTAGCAGTGCCTCATTTCTCCCACGGGGAAGAAATGATTGGGCAGCCGAGCGCATCACATCTTTGGAACTTCTCAGGGAAGTCGTGGTCACTCAGATCCAAACCAACTCTCTCATTCACAATATGGTCTCATATACAAATGACAAAGACAGTATAAGTTTTATATAATGTTTTAATAAAACGACTGTATTTTAGATATTAAGGCGTGAGCCGCAATAACCAGAACAATACAACATAGTAGGATTGATATAGTAACCAGGAGAGTAAAACATAGAAATAAAGCTATCATAATTCCTAACCGTTTCTACTCTCCCTCTGCTTGTTCTATTTGGAGCACAGCATCTTAAGCTTTCAGCTTGCCTTTCTGTATCACTAGGGAGACGGACACACTCATACCTGAGCAAAGGCCTGTGATCTGGTTCAGCATCTGCAACGAGGCAGTCAGCGTCTAGTTGTGGTTCCCTGGTCGGAATCTCCCTCTTGCATGTATTGGGACAAGGAAGTGATTTTATAACTAACATGTCATCGTGATCACAAAATGTTCCTACGCAGGAATGGCAAGTCTAGACTCCTACCACGTCTATCGGCAATGTACCAGACTGTATCCTTGACTAAAGCACAGAGTGAATATGTTATGAAGAACTCCAGTGCTGAAGTAGGCAAAACAGTGTGATATGAATAAAAAACAACACCGTAGAACTGGCTATTCTGTAAAATAACAGTACGAAGCCTAATAGAAAGCATTTAGAGTAAAGTGCACAGAGGCTCTAAGCTGTTAGCAAATGAATAAAATATATTTAGGGCAAAGTGCACAGAGGCCTAAGGCCTGAAGCTAATGCGCAAAATATACGTAAAACTGACCACACTACAATCCCAACAATGCATATGATTCCATCGAACCATATCACTGGCCTTTAGACACAATACAGGGATCAGTGATGACCCTTGGGAAGACTACAGTGCAGACTATCACTCCCACTCACCCATCTCAGGCACCCCCACCAGGTACTGCGGCCTACAAGTGAGATCATTTATAGGGCACTGCGCATCATGAAGTGGATATGCACCTTGTTCAGGAGGATGAGAGCTTCTTAGAGAAGCATCTTTCTAAATCTGAACACCCAATCCAGTTTTTACGCGTGCCTGAAGGCATGATTAAATTTATCCAAGAACATTTTTAAAAGCCAAAAAAGGCTAGGGTGAAAGAAAAATATAAGCCCTCACCCAACAACCCTACCTACATCAGGTGGTCAGATCCCCTCTGACTTCTGGGGGTTCATACTGCTCTCAAAAAAGCCTCCTCCCAAGCCACAGATGATGTCCTTCGGCCTCATAAGGAGAGCAAAAAACTCACCACTGTAAGATAACAGGGCAGTGGCAGTGACACACTGTTGCATAGCAAATTCCGTCAAACCTTTCTCCAGATGGAATAGGTCTCAGTGGGAGAAGATGCAGGAACTTGTGGAACACCTTCCAGACGAGTAGAGGAAAAAATGATAGGCAATAGTGTCTGAGGGCAAGATCATCTTGAACTCCAAAATTCATTGCACATTTGATGTCACAGCCACCAGGGACCTTAACACCATTGTCCTTATCAGATGACTAGACTGGCTTCTCATTCAGTCCCAAAGTCCACCAGCATCAGGAAGCATCTCTTTGGCCTCCAAGGTTAACTAGAAGCTATTAAAAATAAAAGGGGACTCTGAGATTGCAAAGTCTGTAGGTGCCCTGCAAACTCCAACAGCAAGAGGTTCCATTTGTAATTGACAGCCCAGTGGAGAAACCAAGGTAAAATCACAAGACCAGCTGCAGTCTTACAATGATAGCTACGTACCTTCCACCAGGAGGCCGGTCGCAGCAGCCGGGCAACATCCTGTGTAGGGAGCTGGCTTGGTATGTGGTGGGTGCCCAAGGTACTTAAACTGTATACCAGGTCCAGGTATCATTTCTTATTGAAGAGTAGGCAGTGTCTGGAAGCCAGACTCTGTAGAGGTAGCTGTGGATGAGCAGCCAAGGCTTATCTAATTCACATTCAAAGCTCATGCAATACCACTGTAGTCGCACAGCACTTACACACATGGAAGAAAACACTCAGTTGTACAAAAATAAAGGTATTTTATTTTTGGAACACAATACCACAAAATACTAGAAGGGCAACCCTCCAATAGGAGGTAAGTAATACACTTAATATACACTAGCAATCAGAAATAGGCATAGAAAAGGTTAGAAAACAGTGCAAATAGCAATAACCAACAGTGACCCTAGGGGGAGCACAAACCGTATACTAAAAAAATGGAATGCAAACACAGCAGCCCCACCTAGGTAAGTGGAATGTGTAGAGGGGAGCAGGGAGGACTTAAAAACCACAGAGGTAAGTAACACAGTACCCCCCAGGGACCAGGAAAGCAGGAGTAAAACACTGGATTTTCCCTACACCACCCAAAAGGAGGAAAAGAATAAAAGGAAGACACCCAGAGAAGTCTGCAAGAAAACCAGCGGTGGATTCCTGAAGAAAGAAGTCCGGTGGAGAGAGGGGATAAATTTCAAGAGTCACAGTGGAGTCCGTGAGGAGTAGGAGCTACTACCCACCCAGCTGTAGTTGCAGTAGTTGGTTGACGGTGAGGAAGAACAGGTCAGCACTGCAGCCCGGGTGCCGGAGAAGAGTTCCTAATGAATGCAGATGATGTCCCACACTGGAGTGAAGATTGCAGACAGGTGTCGGTGCAGGAATTCCACCAACAAACCTTGGCAAAGGTAAACTCGTGATTAATGGAAAAGTGGTGCTGCTGGGGACCAGCAAGGCCCAGGAGGACTCAACCCAGAAGCGGGAGTCCCAGGGACCCTCAGCATCGCAGAAAGTCCGCAGAGGCAGCATCCACAGGAGTCCCACAGGACGTGGACACAGGAGTCGGAGAAGGAGCCCACGCAGCTCTACAAAAGAAAATCCCATGCTGCCGGAGCACCACGCAGGAGGCTGGGCCTAGCAGGAAGGAGTGCTGGGGGCTGGAGCTGCATGTCGCCTGAAGATCCCTTAGAGGAGATGCCAACAAGCCTTGGCAGCTTCAAGAGAAGCGGTGCACAGGGGTACTGTCCTGCGTGGGAAGGCAAAGGCTTATCTCCACCAAAGTTGGACAGCGGGCAGAGAGGACCAAGAGGACTACTCCGGACCACCACCACCCGTGATGCTGGATCCACACATCTCAAGATGAGTGGAGATCCACGCAGCCGGTTGTCGTTTGCTGTAGGTGTCTGCGGTTGCAGGGGAGTGACTCCTTCACTCCAAGGGAGAGCCCTTCTTCTTGTGCAGGATGAAGAGTTGCTATCTTTGGAGGATGCAGGGCCTTGGAAATGTTGCAAAGCTGGCAGGAGTTGTGGGAGCAAAGTTCCAGAAGTCTTATTCATTGATTGCAGCGTTGTTGATTCCAGGAGGGTCGCTGTCGCAGTTCCAGTGGCCAGAAGTCGAAGTGGAGGTTGCAGAGGAATCCTACTGGAGTTTTGCAAGCCGAATCTGAGGACCCACCCAAGAGAGAGTACCTAAATAGCCCTGAAAGGGAGATTGGTCACCTAACCAGGGAAGCACCTATCAGGCGGGAGCTCTGACATCAGCTGGCTGGATTGGCCACTTTTAGGCTCCCAGAGTTCCCTGCCAACCTTGGAAACAAGATAGTAGAACCCAGGGACCCTCTGGAGGAGCTCTGAGCACCACCCCTGGGGTGGTAATGGACAGGGGAGTGGGCACTCCCCTTTCCATTGTCCAGTTTCACACCAGAGCAAGGACTGGGGGGGCTCCCAGAACTGACGTGGACTGGTTTATGCACAGAGGGCACCAAATGTGCCCTTCAAAGCATACCAGTGGCTTGGGGAGGCAACACCTCCCAAGACAGTCGCACCTATTTCCAATGGGCGAGGGTTTTACCACCTTCTCCCACAGTTAATCCTTTGTTCTGCCTTCCAGGGCATGATCAGATTTAGCAGCCGAAGGGCAGACACCTGTCTGAGGGGTGGCAGCAGCTTGGGCTGCCCTGAAAACCCTGTAAGACTGGTGGTAGCAATGCTGGAGGTCATCTAAGGAGCCCCCATACTGCATGGAATCATACTTCCAATACTTGAAACAGTATTGGGGTATGATTCTGACATGTTTGATATCAAACATGCCCAGGTTCGGAGTTACTATTATTTAGCTGGACATAGGTAGTGAGGTGTGTCCAATACACTTATAAAATGGCTTACCAACACTCTCAAAGTCCAGGAAAATACATCTGGTGTTTGTGGGGGCACCTCTGCTAGGGTGGGTTTGCCCTCACACACAGGTACCACCACCCTGCCCTCTGGGCTGAGAGGCCCTACTATAGGGGTGACTTACAGTGGCCTGGTGCAGTGACCTGTAGTGAAAACAAGTGCATGCACCCGTTTCACGCAGACTGCAATGGCAAGCCTTCAGAAACCTTTGCATGGGCTCCCTATGGGTAGCAGAATAACTGCTGCAGCCCATAGGGACCCCCTGGAACCCCAATGCCCTGGGTACCTAGATACCACATACTAGGGACTTACATGGGGGGAACCAGTATGCCAATTGCGGGAGAAAAAGGTACATTTTACAGGAGAGAGTAGAACTACTGGGGTCCTGGTTAGCAGGATTCCAGTAGAGACAGTCAAACACACTGACAACAGGCAGAAAATTGGGTAACCATGCCAAGAAAAAGGCACTTTCCTACATCCTGCATCCAAAGCTGTACAACTTACACATCCATGGTTGGAGTTTGAGCAGCTAGAGTTGGCAACTTTTGACCTCCCTCCCGAGGTAGTAAGTCATTCTTGAAGCTACGTGTCGCACCACCAAAACCATCCACAGACGCTGGAAGAAGTTTGTTGTTTGATAGTCTTATAGCCAAATCCAACCTATACCAGCCCATTTGTCAGAAGTTTATTTTCCCTAGGCTTTAACCCAGCAGGGCCGTGCAATGTCAACAGTTGAAAACTACCCGTCTGATAGAAACTTCTAGTTGCAGATTCCTTACTGCAGATTTCCCCCAGGTGTCAATCTGAATCCTGGAATCTTGAGATTTTTCTTGAGTAGTACCCCTGCACGCACCATTAGGTGGCATCTATCGGCTCCACGTCCAACAGAGGCATCCAGTGACGTTGCGGGCCCTATGTGGGCACCACTCTGGCGTACCGTCTGTTATTTTCTTTCTGCACCAGCGTTGCACTGATCTGAAGAGCTACCCCTCAGTAATTTTTTTAATGGCCTTTTTTTTTACTTTTGTCAAAATATCTGCTCCTGTTGCCTAAAAGTATGTCTTCGCAGAAGACCAGTTGTATGAAAGTAGCATCTTTCCTGCTACCCAGGACCCCCGTGTCAGTGTTCTCTCCCCTAAATTTAGTTGTATGGTATTTTTAACACCCCACAATCTGCATACAGGTGCACCCATGTAAGTCCTTAGTCTATGGCACTTAGGTACCAAGGGCAGGGGTTCCCCCATGGGCTGCAGCATGTATTGTGCCACCCATGGGGGCCCATGCAAACTGGGACTACAGGCCTGCCATTTCATTCACCTTTCACTACATATATAAGGTTTGCCTTATATCATGGTCACTGCACTCTGACCCTGTAAATCACCCCTAAGGTAGGTCCTTCAACCCAAGGACATGGTCATGTTTCTAAGTGTGAGGGCATCCCTGCATGAGCAGAGGTGCCCCTACAAACTCCGGACTCCATTTCCTGAGCTTTGTAAGTGTGGGTAAGCCAGATTAAGGTATGTAGTGGACACTGGTCTACACGAGTTGTCCAACTATGTAATAGCTTCACCAAACATTGGCATGTTTGGTATCAAACATGTTGGAATTATGCAACTACACAGATTCCAGTGCTAGTTTCATGATACCTTGTACTCTGGGGGTTCCCTAGGGGATACCCCAAAGTCTGCTTGTATATCCTTGCAGGGTCAGCATGCCGACCCCAGACACTGTTCTGCCCTCCTGCTGCTGAGCCTCACTCGGGCAAGGGAAAGCAAAACAAAGGATTTGAGTAAGATAGAGGTGTGGCCACCTCTTCTTTAGAAAAAGGGGTCTCTGGTCTTAGGTGGGGGGTGCCTTTGAGCGCCACCAGACGTACTTGAAGGACACATTTGGTGGTGTCCTTCCATAAACCAGTTTGCACCAGTGCAGGAGCCCCCCCATTTCCACTCTGGCACAAAACCACACAAAGAACAGCGGAGTGATTTCCTGCCACCCCACCCCCCTCCCAATCCAGCTTCTCCCCTAGGGCGGTGCACAGAGCTCTGCCAGGTGGCCCCTGGATTCTGCCATCTTGGAAATACGATAAGCATCTGACTGGCTACTCCAGCTAGGGTACCTTCCTGACCCCCTCTGATAGATGGGTCACTGCAGTAAGTGTCCAATCCCCTTCCTTGGTTATTAAGGCCTCCACTTAGGGTGAGACCCTAGATTTGTCTGCAAGACTTCAGGAACCGTTTACAAGTCTCCTCTGCAAGACACTTCTGCAACCTGGACGCCGGAACTGCTGCTTTTCTTCGCTGGAACAAAAAGCAAGAATGTAACCAGTAGGAGGTCTCCTACTGCAACTTGGTTTCCAAGTTCTGCAAAGATGTCTGTAACCCCGTGGCCATGCATCCTCCAGAGTCATTGGGACTCTCCCTGCACCTAGGAAAGCAGGAAGGAATCTCCCTTGTAGTGAAGGAGTCACCCCCCACGCATCTGCAGGCACCTCAACGATGACACCCGGCTTGTGGATCCTGCTGTCCCACGGACTCTTCAAGGCTCTATAACACAGGTGTGTTCCTGTGGCTCTTCAGAGATCTGGCCTATTTTCCATGCATCTGGGACGTCTGTGGTCCCTCGCTGGAGCTGCTTGGCTGCAACCCCTGTGCACCGCGTCTGTCGTTGCCAAGGTTTTTTGGCTCTTCAGTCCGAAGACCTCCTAGCTCCAAGAACAACGTCCTCTCTGCAATTCCTGTGACGTGGGCATCCCCCTTTGCTGTGCTGTTGAGGCCTTCTTGTGCCCGCTGCCAGAGGGCCCTGCTGGGTGCTCCACCGATTCCTGCTGGTTCTCCTCCGTCCTCAGGGCTGGCCTTGACCTACCAGCCAAGGTTTGGTCACCTGGACTTTGCTGGTCCCCACAAATCTTGCAGACTCCGTGCAATGTCCCTGTATTTGCCAAGGCTCGTTGGTGGTCCTGCTGACCACTGACCCCTATACAATTCGACAACCGCCATGGGACAGCTTGTGGACGACTCCTGGGATCGTCCTGTATCGCATGGACTCCACCGCTGCACTTCTTCGTCCACCATCCTACAGGAAAGCATCTCCGAGAAGGTTGGGCATTGCCCTCCTGCACCGTCTGGGCACCTCCAGATGGTCTGGACTCTGTCCCCTATCTCCTTAGGTCCTTTTCTTCAGGAATCGACACCTGGGTTCCACCGACCTGGTCCATGGGACACAACAGCTGCTGTACAATCAAGGCTTCCACTGACTCCAACAAAGGATTTTGACATCACTTCACCCCTATGCACCTATGCTCCCTGGTGTAGGTACTCCACACGGGTGGGGGCACTATCCAACCTCCCTTGTCTCAGCGGTTTCCTCAGGGAAGGGTCCTAAAACTTAAAAACTCCAACCGCAACTTCCCATGTTATCCTGTGGACACTGACCTGAAAGTATTACTCTGCGCACGGGCACCTGGGTTATCCTACCAACTTAACTTTAGGGTTATAGTACTTCCCCAGTGTTAAGGGTCCTTGGGTGGTAGTGTGGGTTGGGAGCGATTTTCAAATCCCATTAGTATATGGTTTGCACACCCCCAGGCCGAATAGGGACTCATGTTACTTTATACCTTTCCTAACCTGTTGCTAAATATATTTTTGTATATTCATAGCTCCGGTTAGGAGATGCACAAAAGTTAGTTCTAGAGTGTGTGTTACTATAAATATCTATTTTTCTAACACTTGTGTGGTTCTTTCCTGTGTGTGTTTCACTGACTGACGTGTGGTATTTGCAACCTCCTTACACCCTCCTGGAGAAGCCTTAGATAACGTCCACAGCTACCCTTATGAGAGCTCTGGTTTTCAAGAGCCGCCTACACTATCACCAAGGTTTTCCTGGACTCAGAACACGGTGCCTCACCTACAGGTGTGCACCATATACTGAGCCAGCCTGCTACACCCGTTTCAAGCGATTGGTGGAGGGGGGGGGGTCTTGTCATCGGCCAATGTCCATGACGGAGCATGGCCACATCCCAAAGTCGTCCTCCGAGTGTTGGGCCTTGAATCCGAAGGTTTTGAGGGAGCGGGCTCTAAAGCTACTGTCGGCTAGGCACTACACTCCATGTAAGTCCCGGTCTCGATCAAGAGGAAGGTCTTGGGATTGGTCATCGAGTCCACACTCTCCTTAATCCGTCTCCGAGTCCTCAGGACAATTGGGTAAGTCAAGGCATAAGAAGAAGCTGAAAAAGGCGAAACGTTCTTTGACTTAACCTCATCCATTGGCCTCATTCTGTGAAGCCTTGTCTGGACCGACTCCACGCCTCCCTGATTTTCTGGGAGCTGGAGCGACCCCTTTCCAACCTAGAGTTCTGTGTAGTTATGCACCTCATTTTTAGACAGTCAAACACCACTGACGTGCCTTCAGGCTCCACGGAGTCAGAAGGGGCCCTTTCGGGTTCAATGCTGGTGACTTCGGGTCCAAGTGGCACCCATGGATCCATTCCTGGATCAAGACCAGCGTCAGTCTTACCACCTCAACCTTCCCCGATACCTGCCCCAACATCGACGCTCCTGGTGCAGCCTGTGCTCCCATCCCCATCATCATTGCTGACTCCCACATGGAACTGAATGGGCTTTGTACGATGCAGAGTCTGGCACCGACAGGAGGCCTGCCTTCTGTGTCAGATATTGAGCCCCTTTCCTTTGGGCATTTTATGGTGATGAACCGGAGGGGTTGCTGGGCCCTTTGGAATACAAGCTCCAAAACTCTAGGGTCTGCTGAATGGACTTGGGTGAAGCCAGTGGCCTGGACAACTCCCTAGATACTGGCATGCTTTCTCCCTCCTACAATGGCTACAGAGGTAGGAGAGTCCTACTCAATGGTGGTGCGAAGAGCCGCTGAAGTTCTGGACCTTGCATTGCCTTCATTGGCAGTTAGGACTAACCTTCTGACAGAAGTGCTTCAACTTGGAGCTTACTCCTCCAAACCTCTGCTCCCTTTCAATGAAGCCCTTACAGATGTCCTACTGGGTACTTGGTGCAAACCCAGGACAGTGGCACCTGTGAACAGGACAGTTGCCCGCTACTATCGCTCTGCTCTTGGTGATGCAAGTTTCTTATTCAACACTCCGCATCTGAGATTTTGGTAATCCAAGCCTCTATCTCCCTTGTCGCGTTTCCTTACACTCCCCCAGATAAGGAATCCAAGAGGCAGGACACACTTGGGATGATGTTTTCTTCCACCAACCTGGCATTGGGGTCCGTGAACCGATATTCCTACACGCTGTGGGATACTGTTGCACAAGTGCTGCCACAGGTCCTGGCAGTACTTTCCTAAGCCGTTGCTGATGGGAGCGACAAAGCAAAATTAATGATCCAGTGTGGACTGGACACAACCAACTTACTGCACAAAGTGGTTACATCAAAAGTGGACCTGTGGTGCCACGCCTCGTTGAGGATGTGTGGCTTTTTGGGGGATTTCCAAGTCAATCTTATGGACGTGCCCTTTGATGGCACCCATCGTTTCAGAGAGAAAGCAGACTAGGCACTCGAACGCTTCGAGGATTCTCGTGCTACGGCCAGGGCGTTGGGCCTCACGGTGGCCTCTCGTTCCCCTCAGTCTCACCCTTTTGTGACTACGGAAGGAGCACCCAGCCACGTCTGTTCCTATCCAGCCACTGTGCCATGCATGCTTCCCAGCTTCTGCGTGGTCGGGGATGTGGGATCCACCATCCTCACGGATCAGGGAGCCAACAGTCTGGCCAGTCTGCCGCCCCCACCTCTGTGGGGGCGGCAACCCTTCCTGCCGCCAAACCTTCCTAGTCTGACTCTTCCCCACCAGGGACCAGTTGGAGGCAGGATTTATCATCACCTGCTCCTCTGGCAATCTATCACCTCAGACAGGTGGGATTTTCAGATGGTCCAAGGGGGCTACTCCCTCCCCTTCGAGAGACCTGCATCCATGCCACCATTATATGATCAGATGACGGAGGATCACTTAGCACTCCTTCGAGCTGAAGTTACAGCTCTCTTGGCTAAGGGAGCCATAGAAAGGGTTCCCGTGCTAGAAGAAGGTCCAGGTTGCTATTCCCACTACTTCCTGGTACCCAAAAAAGAAAGGGACAGGGGCCTCTGCCCTGTGCTAGACTTTCGGTCCCTTGATCTCGTCCTCAAGAAGAAGTTCAAAATGCTCACTCTGTCTCAGGTTTTATCTGTTCTGGACTCGGGAGACTGGACGTTGGTGGTGTTGGGCTTGCAGGAAGCCTATTTCCATATTCCCTTCCTGCCCACAGATGTTACTTGCGGTTCACGGTAGCCGCAAGCACTTTCAGTTCACCATGCTTAGGAGTGCCCCACAGGAGTTCACCAGGGTGAGGCCGTGGTCACAGCTCATCTGCGCAGATCGGGGTTTTCAGTCTTCCCCTGTCTCGATGACTGTTGAAGGCAGGCTCACCCCAGGCTGTCGACTCCCACTTCCATACCACAGCGGACTTCATGTATTCACTGAGGTTCACTATGAGTGTGCCGAAATCACACCTGACTCACTTTCAGATGTTCCCTTTCATTGGAGATGTTCTGGGCGCAGTGCAGTTTCTCTCATAGGGGATTTCCATGTCTAGTCATAAACACTGGATAGTTCTCTCCACGTGCGGGGACCCCGGAGCGGTTCTTTAATACATCTTCTTAAGCAGAGATTTTTCTACTTTATTCAGTAAGGCCTGTAAATACATTTAAGAAACAGACAGATAATGCAGGCTATATATCTAGGGTACCATGGCCAAATCATTAAGTCAAAAAAGGGCTAAAACACCACCATCTCTGGTTGGTGGTCCTCATGGCCTCCTGTATCCTGCTGGTGACACACGCCAGATAGCATATGAGGACTCTGCAGTGGGACCTGAAGTTCCAGTGGGTGCAGCATCACGGGAATCTCTGACATGGTCCAGATCTATGAGGGGACTACGAAAGACCTGCAGTGGTGGCTTTCGAATCTGCATTGGGTCCACGGCAGATCCCTCTCCCTTCCCCTGCCAGATCTATCCATAGCGACAGATGCGTCACTTCTGGGTTGTGGCGGCCACATGGGAGAGGCCGAGATCAGAGGCCTCTGGTCTCCGGCGGAGTCTCAGCTCCTAATCAGTCTTCTGGAACTCCGGGCGATCAGGCTTGTGTTGAAAGCATTTCTTCCCTCTCTCAAAGAGAAAGTAGTGCAAGTGTTCACTGACAATACTACGGTCATGTGGTACTGGAACAAACAGGTTGGAATATGGTCCTGGACCTTTGTCAGGAGGCTCTATGCCTCTGGACATGGCTGGAACACAGGGCATTACCCTGGTGGTTCAACATCTGGCGGGCTCTCTGAGCGCCAGAGCGGATAAACTCAGCCGTCGATGCACAGCCAATCATTAATGGCATCTCCATTCGGAGGTGGAGCAAGATCTCTTTCAGCAGTGGGGAGAGCTTTATCTAGATCTTTTCGCCTCTGCAGAAAACACGCAATGTCAGCTGTTTTGCAAGTTTGAGTTTCCAAGACGGCATTCTCTCAAACGCATTTTGTCTCTCATGGAACTCAGGCCACCTTTGCGCCTTCCCGCCTATACCACTTCTGCCCAGAGTTCTCAAGATCAGGAACGACCAGGCCCAAGTTATCTTGGTGGCTCTGGACTGGGCACAGAGAGTATGATATCCAGAGCTATTAAGCATGGCCGCCGATCCTTTACTCAGGCTGCCTCTTCTGGTGGATCTTATGTCCCAGCAACAAGGGACGGTTCTTCTACTAAAACTGTCCAATCTCCTCCTTCATGCGTGGACATTGAGCGGTGACAACAAACGACTTGTGATCTTCCACCCGAAGTCTGCAATGTCATCTTGGCAGCCAGGCGTCCCTCCACCAAACTGGTATATGCCGGTCGTTGGCATAAATTTGTGGAATGGTGTACCAACAAATCTGTTCCTCTCTATGCTCCTCTATCTGAGGTTCTTTTGTTCTTTCTTTCTTTGGCCCAGCAGCGCTCTGAGTTGGGCACCCTTAAAGGGTATTTATCAGCCATTTCGGCCTTTCTTAGGCTACCTGATCTGCCCTCACTCTTTAAATCTCCTATTTTCAATAGTTTCCTTAAAGGTCTAACCCATTAATTTCCTCCCACTCCATTTATCATGCCTCAGTGGGACCTCAATCTTGTCCTTACTTATTGTGTACTCCCTTTGAGCTGATGCACAATTGCCCTTCATGGCTCCTCACATTCAAAACTGTCTTTCTTGTTGCCATCACTTCTGCTCGCAGAGTGAGTGAGCTTCAATATCTTTCTTCAAAGCCTCTGTTCTTGTCTGTACACCCTGACAAAGTGGTGTTGTGCACTAAGGCTTCCTTCCTTCCCAAGGTTGTTGGGCCTTTTCATGTAGGCCACTCTATCACTTTGCCTACTTTTTACGCACTCCCACATCCTTTCCAAGAGGATGAGAGACTCCACTGTCTGGTCCCAAAAAGAGTGTTGGCATTCTATCTAAATTGTACTAAAGATTCCCGGTTGGACGTTGAACTCTTTGTCAGATATGTGGGTGGGAAGAAAGGGAAGTCGGTGCAAAAATGTACCATCTTGCGATGGCTACTTCTTTGCATAAAAATGTGCTACGCTTTGGCCAAAAAGTAACCCCCTGAGGGCTTGTGCACCCATTCCACCAGAGCAACTGCTACTTCCACTGCGTTAGCACGCGGAGTTCCTGTCCTGGATATCTGCCAGGTGGCTACGTGGGCATCCCTACACACGTTTGCTAAACATTACTGCCTAGATGGTCAGGTCTGTCGGGATGGCTGCTATGGTCGTTTGGTCCCTCAGGACTTTCTAGTATGATCTTGGTTTGCAGCCCACCTCCGAGGGTGGCATTGCTTGGGTATCTATTCTAAGGTAAGGAATCTGCAACTAGAAGTTTCTATCAGAAGAACAAGTTACTTAGCTTCGGTGACAAAATATCTGGTAGGGACATATTCTAGTTGCAGATTCCATACCGACCCACACATCTTCCCTGCTTGCGAACTGATTTCTAGGGACAGAGTTTCCCACTTCAGGTCCTTAGCTCTGGTGCACCATTCTCAATGGCTCTGCGCTTTGGCGTGGAAAGTCGTTAGAGAAACTGATGTCACTGCGCTGAGGCGGCGTCTTCATACTACTCCCGACGTCATCACGGTGACTATGACACCAACGACTCCCGCGGAGTTGACCCACTCCACCTACCGACGTGCAAGGGTATTGCTCGAAGAAAAAAATCTCCGAATCCAGTCTGACGCCTGGGGGGAAATTTTAAGGTAAGGAATCTGCAACTAGAATATGTCTACCAGATATTTAGTTACCAAAGGTAAATAACTTGTACTTCTAGTTGGTTGTAAAGTTTGTGGCCTAACAGGGAGACTGTCAACTTGATCCTCTACAGGGCAATTATTCACACGTTTGTTTTGTTACTTTCATGGCAAGGATATGTGGTTGGCACTATTAAAGGTTATTTATTTGGCCTTTCTGTGTTTGCCTAGACTGACCTTGAAGTCACCTGTTGTGATTAGTTTCTCAAAATACCTTACTTATATGTTCCAACTTGTGCCCTTTATATTGCTTCAGTAGTATCTTAACATGGTCCTTGTGTACTTGACATGCACACACTTCATGCCTGTTGTTCATTGAAGTTGTTGACCATTAAAACTGTATTCCTCATGATTCCTTCTCGCTGTGCCAGTGACATGCCGGTGCTGTCAGATTCTCTGTATGCCTCCTTCTTTTCTGGTAAGTTGGTGCTACGGACTTGTGCTTCCTTTCTGTCAAAAGTAGTGTCACCCATTCATGTGGGGACAGTGGATATGTCTCCTTGCTTTATTTATCTCTGCCTCATACTACTAGGAGATGCTTCACTAGTTCGACTCGGAATAAGCCCTTAGTTGTTACTTTGAGCACACTAAAGATATCTGGGTAGGTGACCAATTTTTCATTGGTTTTACCTGTGTTAAGAAAAAGAGGGTGGACCAAAAGCAGACCTTGCCCAGATAGATCATCCTATGCATAAATCCATGCTATGTCCTGACCAGAAAGAAGCCTTCAGGCGGCCTTTGGACTTATTCCAGCTGAGACGAGGCTACCACTGGAGCACTGGCTAGAAGTGTTCTAGGGTTACACATCTGTCAGGCTTCTACATGGGCATCCATAGAATCCTTTACTGGCTCCTCCTATCCCAACAATCAAGTCCACAGGAAGCGCCATCTTGCCTCCTTAGTGCTGCAAATTGTTTCTGGTATAAGTCCACTCCTCATATCTTCTACCTTTTGAGAGGTACTGCTTCACCTGTATTGAAAAGGTGTGAAATTCACATTTAGAAGTATCCAGCAGAAGAACAAGCTTCATACCTTCAACACTTTTTCTGGTAGATACTGCATTTAACTACTCACCACCTCCTTCCTCCACATTCTTCGGAGTGGATGTTTAGGATTCTCAAATGGTCCCAAGTCAGGTTAAGCGCACTGTCACGTCTGGAATATATTTAAACTGATTCAAATCTGAGGGTGCAGAACAGTTGATAAGAAGATTGACGTCAGCTCACAGGCGGGGCAATTATATATGGCTCCATGCCATCATTTGCTGTGGTAGTGTGATGTTGCTGAGGATTTTGATTGGACCACCTTTCAACCAATGGAGCAATTGCTGGAAAAGTTCATATCTAATTTGGCGCTTTGTCAAAATTCAGAAGGTGATAAACCTGCAGTTAGTGTATCCTTGAGAAACAGCATTAGAAAGTGACTTGTTCATTTTTTATCGAAGGTCTAGAGAGTTGTTTCATAAATGTAAAATGAGTGATACAAGGGGTAGCCATCCAGGTACTTTGCAAGTTGACTTTGCTCTTTTTCTGGGTATGTTGTATACAAAGTTTGTTTTCTTTTTTTTTTTTCTAATAAATGTTTTCAAGTTCAGGTTCGCTTGTTTGGTTCACATGCTGCTCTGAAGGTTCATAGATCTTTGTAAAGCTAAAATTCTGACAATGAAAATCGAAATTAACTTGATTCAAATAAATATTTTTATTTCACAGGGGAACCTCCTGCTGACTGGTGACAAGGATCAGCTGGTGATGCTTCTGGACCAGATAAATAGCACATTTGTGCGCTCCAATCCAAGTGTTCTTCAAGGCTTGCTCCGTATTATCCCATACTTGTCCTTTGGAGAAATGGAGAAAATGCAAATTTTAGTGGATCGTTTTAAGCCCTTCTGCAATTTTGATAAGTAGGTCCTGTCTGCTTTCTTGGCGTCATGAAAATGGCATATTTCCTAGCCTTTGTCAGAAGTTATTTTTACTATAACTTCAGTAGCTAAAGCAAATTATTTCAACACTCCAACTGTGAGATTAAAATCTAGACATTGTGGTTAAGAGAGACCTGACCTGCACAGACAAGATGGAGGACAGGCTCATGTAGAGGCAATCCCCTCATAAACCTATATAATCCTTGCAGTGTCAATACCCAACAGCAGGTGGAAAAGCTACTTTGGCCAAGGTTATGTGGAAACCCTCAGTTTCTCTCTTGATGACTTGTCTCCCCTAAATCTGCTGCAAGACCTGAACACTCTGGCCTTAGCACATGGAGGTTGGTGAGACTAGGAACTGCAGAACTTGCTGGTGACTGTTTGGGGCTCAGGCACAGAGGATCTGATGTGCTGCTGAAGCAGTTAGAAGCTGAAGGAAATAGTCCCTGTCTTGATGCCCTGGATATTCAAGAGGTGGGAATACAAGCTGATGGTGGTGGCTGATTGCGACCAAGGCAGAGGAGCTGGCAGGCTGATGAGCCTTGCGTGTTGCTGATGGTACAGGGCCAGTCCTGACCCCTTGAGTCAAAATTTTGAGGATGGTGAGAAATGAGAGCTTTCTCTGAGGGACCTCTGAGGGAGGGGAGCTTTCTCTGAGGGAGCCAGATCACCACTGAAATCACAACCCTTTCCTGGAATAAAGTAGAGAAATCGCCGATAGGGAGGTGGTGCTGTACGAAGTACAATCTGAGCTGAAGCAGTTTAGTTTGGGGTATTGCATGATCAACTCGGAAGATATGCGTGCTGATTAAAAATATATATCTCTTTTTAAATTGGGCTTTATTTTGCTGCACAGTATGTTGCGCAGAAATGGAGGGAGGCTGATGCACCCTGTAGGAAGCTAGCTCTGTACATACTATGTCAAAATGAGATATAGTGTGCACAGAGTCCAGGGCTTGACAGAGTCAATAATAGTTAATACTAATGCTCTACTTGTGGTAGTGTGGTCGGGCAGTTAGGCTTATCAGAGGGTACTGTTAAGCATTTGTTGTACACACACAAGCAGTAAGTGAAAGCACACACTCAATGACCTAACTTCAGACCAATAGGGTTTTATATTGAAAAATATTATTTTGTGAATTTATTTCTAGAACCACAGGATTAATTTAGCAGGTAAGTACATTAAATGAAATGCACTTTACACAGTAATACTTAGAACTTTGAATGGAATCAACAATGCACACAGTTTTCTTTAAAATGGCAAAAAGCTATCTTAAAAGTGGACACTGCAATTTTCAACAGTTCCTGGGGGAGGTAAGTAAAGTACAGTTTTTCAAGGTAAGTAACCAACTTACGGGTTAAATCTCCGGGGCATAGGTATCCCACCATTGGGGGTTCAAGACAACCCCAAAGACCCAGCACCAGCGACACAGGGCCGGTTAGGTGCAGAGGTATGTACCCGCGTCGTCGAAGGGCAGACCAGGGGGGTTTGAAGGAGCACTGGAGGGGCCCCCCAAGTAGGCACAAAATCTACACCCTCAGTGGCACAGGGGTGGCCTGATGCAGTCTGCAAACAGGGAGTCGGGTTCTCAATAGAACTCTATGAAGGCAGGGCACAGGGGGGCTTCTCGGGCAAGCCACTGCCTGGGCAAGGGTGAGGGCCGCCTGCTGGTCGTTGCTGTACCAGTGGTCGGTTTCTCTCGGGCCTGGGGCTGCGGGTGCAGTGCTTCTCCAGGCGACGAATATCTTCGTCCCAGGCAGTACTAATAGAGGGGGTGTGAGGGGGGGCTGCCCTCTGCATTCCCTCTGCAGGCGTGGTTGTGGCGGTCTGGAGAGGTCAGCCCAGGGTTGACACATAGTCGTAATCGCCTGGGAAATCCTCTCTGGTTAGTTGGTTACACTGGACACGGGCCAGGGGCGTCTGGTGCAGAGAGTAGGTTGGCCTTTGAGACTCACCTCCAGGTGTTACAGTTTCTGCAGAGGGAGATGTGAAGCACCTCCACCCAGGACAGGCTTTGTTTCTGATCAGAGTCCACAAAGGCACTCACTCCATGAGGTCAGAAACTCGTCTGGAAGTGGCAGGCTGGCACAGACTGGTCAGTCTTACATTATCAGTTGGGCTAACATACAGGGGGCATCTCTAAGATGCTCTCTGTGTGCATTTCTAAATAAATCCTAAACTGGGATCGGCGTGGGTTATTGTGCTGAGAAGTTTGATACCAAACTTTCCAGTATTCAGTGTAGCCATTATGGTGCTGTGGAGTTCTGTAGGAAGTTGGCTCTGTATATACTATTTCAAAGTAAGAAATAGTGTGCACAGAGTCCAAGGGTTGCCCTTAGAGGTAATATAGCGGCAAAATTAGATAATTCGAGCAGTAGGCTTATCAGATGGTAGTGTTTAGCATTTGTTGTACACACTCAGGCAATAAAAGAGGAACACACACTCAAAGACTTACTCCAGGCCAATAGGTTTTTATATTGAAAAATATATGTTCGATGGCATATGTTGCTGCAGATACACATGTTTCGCACAGTCCGCTGCCTGGTGTTGGGCTCGGAGTATTACAAGTTGTTTTTCTTCGAAGAAGTCTTTTTTGGTCACGGGACCGAAGGACTCCTCCCTCTTCGGCTCCATTGCGCATGGGCGTCGACTCCATCTTAGATTGTTTTTTTCCGCTGTCGGGTTCGGACGTATTCCTTTTCGCTCCGTGTTTCGGTTCGGAAAGTTAGTCAGAATCTCGGAAGAAAGCGTCGGTATTGTTCCGTTCGGTATCTGGATAGTTAGGTACATCGACACCGATCATCGGAAGACTTTGGGGTAGCTTCGATCCCCCATCGGGGCCTGGTCGGCCCGACCGCGTGCGACATCGAAGCCGATGGAACGGACCCCGTTTCGTTTCTGCCCAAAATGTCACAGTAAGTATCCTTATACAGATCAGCACTTGGTCTGTAACTTGTGCTTGTCCCCCGAGCACAAGGAGGATACCTGTGAGGCCTGTCGAGCCTTCCGGTCCAGAAAAACACTCCGGGACCGAAGAGCCAGGCGTCTACAAATGGCGTCCACGCCGACAAAACAACGTTTCGACGACGAAGAGGAAACATTCTCGGTTCCGGAATCAGAATCCGGAGACTCCGACGTCGAACAACAGCAACAAACAGTGAGTAAGACGTCGAAAATTAAAACCATCGAGAAGACAAAAGCCCAGGGGACGCCACTGCCAACAGGCCATGGCTCGACCCATAAAACCGGCGAGCCGTCGAAGGCGCCGAAAAAGGGCACGCCCATAGCGAAGACACCCGACTCCGGTCGAGGGACCGCCATGGAGCAACCTCGGAGCCGAGATAGCGGCTCCGAGAGGCAAAAACAAGATGCCGGCACCGAAAAACATCGGCACCGAGACACACTGCCAAAAGCCACAAAAATTCTGTCGGTGCCGAAGCCGAAAAAAGATTCTCTCTCGGCGCCGAAAAGTTCCACACCTCCATCCTACACAGAGGAACAAGGAATAAGTGGCCAGATGCACAGATTTGGACAAGAGCTCCAAAGTGTAGAATCAGACTACACACAAAAGAGACTGTACATCCAGCAAGACACAGGGAAGATATCAACCCTTCCCCCAATAATGAGAAAAAGAAGGAACGGACTTCTCAAGGATGACGCACAACCACAAGCCAAAGTGGTTAAAAAAGTCACGCCTCCGCCCTCTCCACCACAACAGGCATCGCCGGCGCAAACACCGCCACAAATGCACTCACCAGCGCAAACTACCATAAGTCAAGATAATCAGGATCAAGACGCTTGGGACCTATATGACACCCCAGTGCCGGACAATGATCCCGATTCATACCCCACAAAGCCGTCACCGCCAGAGGACAGTACCTCATACTCGCAACTGGTGGCTAGGGCAGCAGAATTCCACAATGTCCAACTGCACTCCGATGCTATAGAGGATGATTTTTTATTTAACACCCTCTCGGCTACACATAGCCAATATCAATGTCTCCCAATGCTACCAGGGATGTTACGGCACGCAAAACAAATTTTTGAAGAGCCCGTAAAATCAAGAGCCATCACCCCAAGGGTGGATAAGAAATACAAACCACCACCCACAGACCCAGTGTTTATTACTTCACAGTTACCACCTGACTCCGTAGTAGTAGGGGCAGCTCGCAAAAGAGCAAATTCCCATACATCTGGCGACGCCCCACCTCCGGACAAAGAAAGCAGAAAATTTGATGCGGCAGGAAAAAGAGTAGCATCACAGGCAGCCAACCAGTGGCGCATCGCAAATTCTCAAGCGCTGCTGGCCCGATATGACCGCGCACACTGGGATGAGATGCAACTTCTCATAGACCATCTTCCCCAGGAATACCAAAAAAGGGCGCAGCAAATAGTTGAAGAGGGACAAACGATCTCAAACAATCAAATCTGCTCTTCAATGGACGCAGCCGATACTGCAGCGAGAACAGTCAACACTGCTGTCACCATAAGGAGACACGCTTGGCTCCGCACTTCAGGCTTCAAACCTGAAATCCAGCAGGCTGTCCTTAATATGCCCTTCAACGAGAAACAACTTTTTGGCCCTGAAGTGGACACAGCCATTGAAAAACTTAAAAAGGACACAGACACGGCCAAAGCCATGGGCGCACTCTACTCCCCGCAGAGCAGAGGCTCTTTTAGAAAAACTCCATTTAGAGGGGGGTTTCGTGGCCAACCCACAGACACCACCAGCCAACAAACAAGGACCACACCATATCAGGGTTCATTCCAAAGGGGAGGTTTCAGGGGATATAGAGGGGGTCAATTCCCAAGGAGTAGGGGAAGATTCCAGACTCCAAAAACACCTCCACCTAAACAGTGACTTTCAAGTCACACAACCCCTTCACTCAACACCAGTGGGGGGAAGACTAAGCCAATTCTACCAATCTTGGCAGCAGATTACAACAGACAATTGGGTATTAGCAATAATCCAACATGGCTATTGCATAGAATTCCACAAATTCCCACCAAACATCCCTCCAAAAACACGCAAAATGTCACCACAACATTTAGAACTTTTAGGACTAGAAGTTCAAGCACTACTGCAAAAGGATGCAATAGAGTTAGTACCAGTACAACAAAAAAACACAGGAGTTTACTCCCTGTACTTTCTAATTCCAAAAAAAGACAAAACATTAAGACCAATATTAGATCTCAGGACACTAAATACCTACATCATATCGGACCACTTTCACATGGTCACACTACAAGACATCATTCCACTGCTCAAACAGCAAGATTACATGACCACATTAGACCTAAAAGATGCGTACTTTCATATACCGATACACCCTTCTCACAGAAAGTACCTAAGGTTCGTATTCAAAGGAATACATTACCAATTCAAGGTGTTGCCATTCGGAATAACAACTGCACCAAGAGTATTCACAAAATGTCTAGCAGTAGTAGCAGCACATATCAGGAGACAACAGATACATGTGTTTCCTTACCTAGACGATTGGCTAATCAAGACCAACACAGTAAAAAAGTGCACAAACGACACCACATATGTCATACAAACCCTTCACAAACTGGGTTTCTCCATCAACTATACAAAGTCACACCTCGAACCGTGTCAGACACAACAATATCTAGGGGCAACCATCAACACATCAAAAGGAATTGCCACTCCAAGTCCCCAAAGAGTGCAAGCATTCCACAAGGTAATAAGTGCTATGTTTCCAAACCAAAAGATACAAGCAAAATTTGTGCTAAAACTTCTAGGCATGATGTCATCATGCATAGCCATTGTCCCAAACACAAGACTACAAATGCGACCCTTACAACAGTGCCTAGCATCACAATGGTCACAGGCACAGGGTCAACTTCAAGATCTGGTGTTGGTAGACCGCCAAACATACCTCTCGCTTCTATGGTGGAACAGCAACAATTTAAACAAAGGGCGGACATTTCAGGACCCAGTGCCTCAATACGTTATAACAACAGATGCTTCCATGACAGGGTGGGGAGCACACCTCAATCACCACAGCATTCAAGGACAATGGGATGTACACCAAACAAAATTTCATATCAATTACCTAGAACTGTTAGCAGTATTTCTAGCGTTAAAAGCCTTTCAACCCATAATAACACACAAATACATTCTTGTCAAAACAGACAACATGACAACAATGTATTATTTAAACAAACAAGGAGGAATACACTCAACACAATTGTGTCTCCTAACACAAAAAATATGGCAGTGGGCGATTCACAACAACATTCGCCTAATAGCACAATTTATTCCAGGGATCCAAAACCAACTAGCAGACAACCTTTCGCAAGACCACCAACAAGTCCACGAATGGGAAATTCACCCCCAAGTTCTGAACAAGTACTTTCAAATTTGGGGAACACCCCAGATAGATTTGTTCGCAACAAAAGAAAACGCAAAATGCCAAAACTTCGCATCCAGGTACCCACACCGCGAATCACAAGGCAATGCTCTATGGATGAGTTGGTCAGGGATATTTGCATACGCTTTTCCCCCTCTCCCTCTCCTTCCATATCTAGTAAACAAGTTGAGTCAAAACCAACTCAAACTCATACTGATAGCACCCACATGGGCAAGACAACCTTGGTATACAACTCTACTAGACCTTTCACTAGTACTGCATGTCAAACTACCCAACAGACCAGATCTGTTAACACAACACAAACAACAGATCAGGCATCCAAACCCAGCATCATTGAATCTGGCAATTTGGCTCCTGAAATCCTAGAATTCGGACACTTAGACCTCACACAAGAATGTATGGAGGTCATAAAACAAGCTAGAAAAGCTTCCACTAGACACTGCTATGCATCTAAGTGGAAAAGATTTGTTTGCTACTGCCATACCAATCAAATCCAACCATTGCATGCCTCTACAAAGGACATAGTGGGATACTTACTACATTTGCAAAAAGCGAATCTCGCTTTTTCATCTATAAAAATACACCTCGCAGCAATATCTGCTTACCTACAAACTACTCATTCATCGTCTCTATTTAGAATACCAGTTATTAAAGCATTCATGGAAGGGCTAAAAAGAATTATACCACCAAGAACACCACCAGTTCCTTCATGGAACCTTAACATCGTCTTAACAAGACTCATGGGTCCACCTTTCGAACCCATGCATTCCTGTGAAATGCAATATCTAACCTGGAAAGTCGCATTTCTCATTGCAATCACATCCCTCAGAAGAGTAAGTGAAATACAGGCATTTAACATACAAGAACCATTTATTCAAATACACAAAAATAAAATAGTTCTAAGAACAAATCCAAAATTTCTACCAAAAGTAATCTCACCATTCCATTTAAATCAAACAGTAGAATTGCCAGTGTTCTTCCCACAACCAGATTCCGTGGCTGAAAGGGCACTACATACATTAGACATCAAAAGAGCACTAATGTACTACATTGACAGAACAAAGCTAATCAGGAAAACAAAACAACTGTTCATAGCTTTTCAAAAACCACACATAGGAAATCCAATCTCTAAACAAGGCATTGCTAGATGGATAGTCAGATGTATTCAAACATGCTATCTTAAAGCCAAGAGAGAATTGCCTATTACACCAAAGGCACACTCAACCAGAAAGAAAGGTGCTACAATGGCCTTTCTAAGAAACATTCCTATGAGCGAAATATGTAAGGCTGCAACCTGGTCTACGCCTCATACATTTACTAAACACTACTGTGTAGACGTACTAAATGCACAACAAGCTACAGTGGGCCAAGCTGTACTAAGAACATTATTCCAAACTACTTCAACTCCTACAGGCTAAACCACCGCTTTTAGGGGAGGTAACTGCTTTATAGTCTATGCGAAACATGTGTATCTGCAGCAACATATGCCATCGAACTGAAAATGTCACTTACCCAGTGTACATCTGTTCGTGGCATTAGTCGCTGCAGATTCACATGTGCCCTCCCGCCTCCCCGGGAAGCCTGTAGCCGTTTAGAAGTAGATCTTAAATCTTAAACATTTGTACATTTGTAAATAATTATTATAAACTTTTTATGTACATACGTATTCACTCCATTGCATGGGCACTATTTATAGCAAACAACTCCATCCTCACCCTCTGCGGGGAAAACAATCTAAGATGGAGTCGACGCCCATGCGCAATGGAGCCGAAGAGGGAGGAGTCCTTCGGTCCCGTGACCAAAAAAGACTTCTTCGAAGAAAAACAACTTGTAATACTCCGAGCCCAACACCAGGCAGCGGACTGTGCGAAACATGTGAATCTGCAGCGACTAATGCCACGAACAGATGTACACTGGGTAAGTGACATTTTCATTTCTTAATTTATTTTAAGAACCACAGGTTCAGGATGTACATTAAACATGTTAAATGCAAGGTACTTAACTTAGATACTTTAGCAACTTTGAATGAAAACAATATCACATACAGTCTTTGTAAAAATGGCAATTAGCTATATTCAAAGTGGACACAGTGCAAAACAGTTACTGGGGAAGGTAAGTAAAGGTTAGATTAGGAGGTAAGTAAAACACTTACAAGTCTCAGTTCTGGTGCATAGGCAGCCCACCGTTGGGGGTTCAAGGCAACCCCAAAGTTACCACACCAGCAGCTCAGGGCCGGTCAGGTGCAGAGGTCAAAGAGGTGCCCAAAACACATAGGCGCCTATGGAGAATAGGGGTGCTCCGGTTCCAGTCTGCCAGCAGGTAAGTACCTGCGTCCTCGGGGGCAGACAAGGGGGGTTTTGTAGAGCACTGGGGGGTACACAAGTAGGCACACAGAACACACCCTCAGCGGCACAGGGGCGGCCGGGTGCAGTGTGCAAATCAGGCGTCGGGTTTTAGGTAGGAAACAATGGAGGTACCTGGGGGTCACTCTAGCCGTGCAGGCAGGCACAGGGGGGGGCTTCTCGGGACAGCCACCACCTGGGCTAGGCAGAGGGTCGCCTGGGGGTCACTCCTGCGTCAAAGTTCTGTTCCTTCAGGTCCTGGGGGTTGCAGGTGCAGTGTGGGTTCCAGGCGATGGGTCCCTTGTTACAGGCAGTCGCGGTCAGGGGGAGCCTCTGGATTCCCTCTGCAGGTGTCACTGTGGGGGCTCAGGGGGGTCATCTCTGGCTACTTATGGGCTCTCAGTCACCGGGGAGTCCTCCCTGAGGTGTTTGTTCTCTGGATCTCGAGCCGGGGACGTCGGGTGCAGAGTGTGAAGTCTCACGCTTCCGGCGGGAAACGTGCAGTCTTTGAAAGATGCTTCCTTGTTTCAAAGAAGTAGCTGGTTTTGAACAGGGCCGCTGTTCATAGGAGTTTCTTGGTCCTTTAGTCCAGGGCAGTCCTCTGAGGCTTCAGAGGCCGCTGGTCCCTGTCGGATGTGTCGCTGGAGCAGATTTTCGAAGTTGGAGACAGGCCTGTAGGTCTGGGGCCAAAGCAGTTGTCGTCTTCCTCCTTCTCTGCAGGCTTATAGGTCAGCAGTGCTTCTTGTTTCTTCAGGTTGCAGGTATCTAGTTTCCTAGGTTCTGGGGTGCCCCTAAATACAGAATTTAGGGGTGTGTTTAGGTCAGGGAGGGCAGTAGCCAATGACTACTGTCCTTGAGGGTGGCTACACCCTCTTTGTGCCTCCTCCCTGTGGGGAGGGGGGGCACATCCCTAATCCTAGTGAGGGAATCCTCCAAACTCAAGATGGAGGATTTCTCAAGGCTGGGGTCACCTCCGCTCAGGACACCTTAGGGGCTGTCCTGACTGGTGGGTGAGTCCTCCTTGTTTCTCATTATCTCCTCCAGCCTTGCCGCCAAAAGTGAGGGCAGTGGCCGGAGGGCGGGCATCTCCACTAGCTGGGATGCCCTGGGGCACTGTAACAAAAGGGGGGAGCCTTTGAGGCTCACCGCCAGGTGTTAGTTCCTGCAGGGGGAGGTGAGTAGCACCTCCACCCAGTACAGGCTTTGCTCCTAGCCACAGAGTGAGAAGGGCACTCTCCCCCTGTGGCCAGCAACGTGTGGTGTGTGGCAGGCTGGCAGGAACTGGTCAGCCTACACTAGAAGTCGGGTAGGTATTCAGGGGCATCTCTAAGATGCCCTCCGGGTGTATGTTAAAATAAATTGCACACTGGCATCAGTGTGCATTTATTGTGCTGAGAAGTTTGATACCAAACTTCCCAGTTTTCAGAGTAGCCATTATGGAACTGTGGAGTTCGTGTTTGACAAGCTCCCAGACCATATACTCTTATGGCTACCCAGCACTTACAATGTCTAAGGTTTTAGGGGCATATTGCTTATGCAGCTATGCCCTCAACTGTGGTATAGTGCACCCTGCCTTAGGGCTGTAGGCCTGCTAGAGAGGTGACTACCTATGTCACAGGTAGTGGTTGATGGGCATGACACTCTAAGGGGAGTGCCATGTCGACTTTGCCTTTTCTCCCCACCAGCGCACACAGCTGCAAGGCATATTGTGCTTGTACTGAGAGAGGGGTCCCTTAGGGTGGCATAATATATGCTGCAGCCCTAAGGGACCTTCCTTAGCCACAGGGCCCTTGGTAACAGGGGTTCCTTTTACAAGGGCCTTAACTTTGTGCCTGCGCTTTGCCAATTGTGGAAACAAAGGTACAGTTTTAGGGAAAGCACGCTGGGGCCTGGTTAGCAGCAGTCAAAGCTAGCATCAACACAAGGCAAAAAGTGGGGGCGGGAGGGTGATCATGCCAATAGTGGTATTTTTCTACACGCCCCCAGTTAGATTTGAAAATACGGATAGGTTTATGATTTTGAATGGACCAATACACCAGCTTGTGACTGTCCAAAAATCCACAAGAAAATGTGAGTGTGGAAGCCCTGCTTCATCATCACAGTGCCCAGCTTCTCTTTGTAGGAGGAAACTGGGAGGCTTTCCTCAACTATTTTGCCTGCTGCAGGTTAGTGCCTCTGCACCGATGATATGGTTTGATGTCAATCTGTCTTTATTGCGCAGTCAGATGTAAATTTGTGCCATTACTTTCTTTACATGTAGTTGTTTTTTTCTTACCAAGAAAGTACTATTAAAAAAGGAATCTTGAGTGAACTTGATATTTTGAAAAAAGAAAAACCATGGTGCAACTCACTGCTCCAGTTTCGAGACTACCTCTGCAGTATTTGCTTCTTCCAGTTTTGGTTCATACAGAGTGAATGTTGATGAGTGCAGATTAGATCGCTTGATCTGCCCATTGATTCTCCACTGTGCAGTATAATGCTTACAATGTTGTTTTGTCCATTCACTTAGATGTAGGTGCTCCACATTTTGCTTTCTGGTGGACTGTGTTGCGTTCTCACCATACTTATGGTTGATGAGCATAGTATTTATTCCTCACTTTACTTTTTCTTCTCTTAGGTATGATGATGAGCACAGCACAGATGATAAAGTGTTTCTGGACTGCTTTTGCAAAATTGCAGCTGGTATAAAAAACAACAGCAATGGGCATCAGCTGAAAGATCTCATCTTACAGAAAGGAATAACCCAGAATGCACTAGACTACATGAAAAAGCATATCCCCGTTGCTAAAAAGTAAGATGTTGCAATGCTTGAGGAGTTTCTCCCCAGTAACAATCTCTGATCAACTTCCAATTATTCAATCTGTCAGATTAAATAAGATACTGCTGCTCACTGTGCAAAGTAGCATGGGTGGGTGTAGTGTTGCCTAGCAGAAGTCAAAATTGTTATGCGTTGAGTTTGTGGAAAACACCATGGTGGAGTTTGCAGACACATAAGTAGTATATTTGAGGTTGTATGCAGTTGAGGCCGATGTGGGTGTGAGGTATAGAAAGATTAAGATTGTATATGTGGCTTGGAGAAGGACAAGTGTTATAAGTGGTGCGTGAAATGGGAAAAGCATGTTGGGTGTTTGCTTTGCAAGTGGGTGGTTTATGAGAGCAGGAGCAGGTGGGATGTTGGATATAAGCAGAGGCTGGTTGTAAGTATGATCAGTCGGTTGGGTTGGACTGGTGTGTGGCTGCTATATAATATGAATGATTGAAATGTTCATAGTGCACAGCGAGTTATGATAGTTCTTACTCCTTTGTTGGCATGTTTTCTTTCTTTCTGTGTAGTTTGGATTCTGACATATGGAAAAAGTTCCTCTCCCGCCCAGCTCTACCTTTTATACTGAGGTTGCTTCGAGGGCTGGCAACGCAGCACCACCCTACACAAGTGAGTAAACATGAGAAGCAGCTACTCTGGTCTTCCTTAACATTTCAGAGATTCTGCAAGTTGATTGTAGTAATAAGAAAGGATTTGTTGACATAACCATATAAGCAGGTGTTGTGTGTGGCGTGCCCCAAGATCATCTTAATGACTCCAAGTTCCACAGCTGGATATGAGACATGAACAAGACTTAGCAAAAAACATCAAAGCAGAATGTCTCACCCAAGTGTGATGGTCTAGTCTCTTCCTCTCACCGTTGCACACGTTTTTGTGTGGAATGATTACCATAGGACTACAGTTTTCAGTAAAAACTCACCAGGGGCAAGCATTATTTCACATGACGACACCCCAGGACTAGCTTCAGTAGCAGTTAATTGGAGGTTTGAAGTGTCTTGACTCTTTCCCACAGTTAAGAATCCTGGCATCTTATGTTTCTTTTTATTTAAAGTAACCAGCTCATTGCTTAACACAGTTCTGAACCCAGTTGCTAAAATCTAATCTGGTATTCATTATTGTTATACTTATTTTATTGGTTTTCCAAGTAAACGGGGCAAGTGCATATGTAGCATTCTAAATAATACTCATTTGTCTGCAGGCTGAAAACTGGTCAGTGGATTCTACCTACGGAGTCATAGTTATTGCAAGCAGGAAGCATATATCACTTGTAAGCTCAAAGAATACAAAATTAATTAGTTTAATTATCTGATGGCGACTTCTAGTTGCAGATTCCTTACCTTAGAATTTTCCCAGGCATCAGACTGGATCTGGAGATTTTTTCTTCAAGCAGTACCTCTGCGCGCCATTCGGTGGCGTCTGTCAACTTTGCGGGCGTCGAAGTCACCGTGATGACGTAGGGGTCGTGTATAGGCGCCACCCCAGCGCGCTGACATCAGTTCTTTTCTTTCCGTGCCAGCTTACGCACAGATCCGGAGAAGCTACCCCAGTCATTTTTTTACTAACTGCAACATTTTGTCGAATTCATTTCTGACGAGTTCTGGTTTGCGCCGAGGGATGTCCTATAACACCGGATTTAAGCCCTGCGACTCCTGTCAGCGCATGATGTTGGTGATGGATCCGCACCTTGTGTGCCTCTGGTGTTTGGGGCGCAACCACGACCTGAAGTTGTGCTCTGAGTGTTGGGCCATGAACCTGAAAACTTTGAGGGAGCAGTTCCCGAAGCTCATGGCGGCCTGACACTCGACTCTGCGTTGTTCCTGGTCGCATTTGAGAGGAAGGTCATTCTTCGTCGTCCAAGTCATCCGAACATTCGGGTAAGAAGTCGTCGTCGAAGAAGGCAAAACGTTCTCCGACTTTGCCTCGTCGCTCACATGGCGTGACGCGGGAAGAGCGTTGATGCTCCAGGCCTCTGTCCTCATAGCCTCCGTCTGGGTCCACTCCGCGCCTCCCCGAATTTCCGGGAGCCGGGGCTACCCTTGCCCAACTTAAGGAGCTCTATGAGGCTATGCACCTCGTATTTGGGCAGCCCCACTCGGTGCCTTCGGGCCCAGGGGAGTCGGTGAGGACCTCCTTGGGTTCAAAGTTGGCGACTTCAGTCCCGACTCGGGAGGGCACCTAAGGATCCGCTTCTGGATCCGTCCCAACGCTGGTTAACCAAAGCAACCTTCCCTGGCATCTAGTCAGACATCAATGCTTCCGGCGCTGAGAGGGCCCACAATCGAAGAAGACCCTATACTCATTCCCGACAACCTGGAGCCATAACAACGTCACTCGACGCTGATTCTGTTTTCCATGGGCTCTGCTGTGCCCAGGGTTCATCCTGAACCCTATTACTATGGGTATGGATAAGGGAATAGTGTAGAGGGGTCGCTGGACCCTTTAGAACACCAATTTGAGCCTGAACTGGACTGGGTACAGGATTTGAGTGATGCCAGTAGGTTGGACACCTCCCCTGACACTGGCATGTTCTCTCCCCATACCGTGGCTATGGAGGAGAGAGAGTCTTATTCTATGGTGGTGAGAGGGGCGGCTGAGGCTTTGAACCTAGAGCTTCCTTCTGTTGAGGTCAGGCCTAACCTCCTGACGGAAGTGCTTCAGCCTGGGGCCTCCAGCTCGGAAGCCCTTCTTCCTTCAACGAAGCACTTACGGATGTCCTACTGGAGACCTGGTCCAAACCCAGCACAGGGGCTCCTGTGAATAGGACAATTGCTCGCCGCCATCGGCCTGCATCGAATGACACAAATTTCCTTACTCAACACCCGACGCCTGACAGCTTTGTCATCCATGCTTCTTCGTCCTCTGGCACATTCTCTACCGCTCCCAGGACAGGGAATCAAAAAGACTGGACAACTTAGGGATGAAGATGTTTTCTTCTGCCAGTCTAGCGCTGCGGTCCATGAATGCCTTCTGGGCTGCTGTTCCCATACTCACTGGGATTACGGTCACGCAAGTGCTGCCTCAAGTTCCGGAAGAGGCCAGAACGTTCTCTCACAAGCCATGACAGATGTGAGAGACTCAGCCAAGTTCATGATCCATTGTGGACTGGATACAACAGACTCACTAGGCACATTAGTTGCATCGACGGTAGCATTGAGATGCCAGGACTGGTTGAGGACATCTGGCTTTTCGGGGGGATGTCCAGCAATCTTTGATGGACATGCCCTTTGATGGCACTCATCTCTTCGGAGACAAGGCAGACTCAGTGCTCCAGCGCTTTAAGGATTCCTGGGCTATGGCTTGGTCCCTTGGCCTTGCAGCTGCTCCTCACCCTCCTCAGACTATTTCTCGCTCCTTTCGTGGCTACAGAAGGGGCACCCAACCGCGTCCATTTCCAATGGGCCACCGACCCACGCATGTTGTACAGCCCCTGAGCTCGTGGATCAGGCAGTCACCGGGCTGCCCAGTCCACCTCCATCCCCTCCTCTGCCTCAAAAACTTCCTAGTCCGTTGGGACATCTGCCCCACTGGGAATCCATTACCACAGACAGGTGGATTTAACAGATCGTCCAAAGGGTCTACTCCCTCCCCTTTGAGACTTCTACTCCAGCCATGCCCCATCATTTGATCACCCATCGGAGGACCATTTGGCTCTTCTCCGCAAGGAAGTCAATGCTCTCTTTGCCAAGGGAGCCATAGAGAGAGTCCCTGCACCAGAAGTAGGTCGTGGTTGCTATTCCTGCTAGTTTCTGGTGCCCAAAAAGGACAAGGATCTTTGCCCTATCCTAGACCTCCAGTCCCTCAATCTCCTCCTCAAAAAGAGAAGTTCAAGATGTTAACACTGGCTCAGGTCCTTTCTGCCCTGGACCCTGGAGACTGGTTGGGTGTGTTGGACATGCAGGACACCTATTTCCATATTCCCGTTCTGCCGGCCCACAGACATTACCTACGATTCGTGGTAGGTCACAAGCACTTTCAGTTCACCGTGCTCCCCTTTGGCCTTACCAGTGCCCCTCGGATATTCACAAAAGTGATGGTTGTGGTTGCAGCTCATCTGCGCAGGTTAGGGGTTCCAGTCTTCCCCTACCTCGACGACTGTCTGCTGAAGGCAGGCACGCCCCAGAAAGTAGTCACCCACCTCCAGACTACGGCGAACCTCCTGTATTCGCTGGGGTCACTGTCAACATGCCAAAGTCACACCTGACTTCCTATCAGGCGCTCCCTTTCATCAGAGCTGTTCTGGACAGAGTGCAGTTTCAGGCTTATCCTCACGAAAAACAAGTCCAGGATCTTTGGGCTAAGACACCGATGTTTCAGCCTCTAGCCTGGATTTTGGTGAGAATGACTATGAGGCTGCTGGGCCTCATGGCCTCCTGCATCCTGCTGGTCCAACATGCCAGGTGGCATATGCGGACTCTGCAGTGGGACCTGAAGTTCCAGTGGATGCAGCATCAGGGCAGTCTCTCCAACATGGTTCAGATCCCGCAGGGAACTGCGAAAGACCTGCAGTGGCATTTGTCGAATCCAGATTGGATCAATGGCAGATCCCTCTCACTTCCCTAACCAGATCTCACAGTAGTGATAGATGCGTCACCTCTGGGATGGGGCAGCCACTTAGGAGATGGGGAGATCAGAGGCCTCTGGCGAAGTCCGAGCTGCACATCAACCTTTTGGAGCTCCGGGCGATCCAATTTGCATTGAAAGCATTCCTTCCCTCTCTCAAAGGGAAAGTAGTGCAGGTGTTCACAGACAACACCACCGCCATGTGGTATTGTAACAAGGAGGGCAGAGTGGGGTCGTGTACCCTTTGTCAAGAGGCTCATCACTTCAGGACATGACTTGAATGCCAGGGCATTTCCCTGGTGGTTCAACATCTGGGGGGCTCTCTGAACGTCAGAGCAGACAAACTCTGCCGCCGATGCGTAGTCGATCACGAATGGTGTCTCCATCCAGAGGTGGAGCAAGGTCTCCTTCAGGAGTGGGGAGAGTCTTGGTTAGATCTGTTCGCCTCTGCAGATAACACGCAGTGTCATCTGTTTTGCATGTTGCAGTTTCGAAGGCGGCACTCGCTCTGCGACACTTTTCGTCACGGCTGGAACTCAGACCTCTTGTTCGCCTTCCCACTGATACCACTTCTGCCCAGAGTTCTGAAGAAGATCAGGCAAGATCAGGCCCAAGTAATCTTGGTGGCTCCAGACTGGGCATGAAGAGTCTGGTAGCCTGAGCTCTTGAGCATGGCCATCGATCCTCCGATCAGACTGCCCCTTCAGGAGGATTTTCTGTCACAGCAGCAGGGGACGGTTATTCACCCGAACCTGTCCAGACTCCGCCTCCTTGCGTGGCGATTGGGCAGGGACAGTTGACGGCTTTTGACCTTCCACCCTAAGTCTGTAATGTCATCTTGGCAGCCATACGTCCCTCCACCAAAACGGTATTCGCCTGTTGTTGGAAGAAATTTGTGGCATGGTGTATCAACAAATCTTTTGATCCCCTCTCTGCACCTCTCTGAGGTTCTCCTCTTTAGTCTCTGTTGTCCAGCAAGGCTCTGCTCTGGGCACCCTCAAGGGATATTTGTCCTGCCGTCTCTGCCTTCTTATGGCTACCAGACCAACCTTCATTTTTCAAATCTCCCATTGTTGGGATGTTTCTTAAAGGCTTCACTCATATGTTTCCTCCCATCCCGTTCACCATGCCCCAGTTGGATTTGAACTTGGTCCTCACATACCTCATGTGCGTCCCTTTCGAACAACTCCACAACCGTCCTATATGGCTCTTAACCCTTAAAACAACTTTCTTGATTGCCATCGCCTCTGCTCGCAGAGTAAGTGAGCTTCAGACTTTCTTCGAAGACACCATTCCTAGCAGTGCATCCTGACAAAGAGCTGCTTCATATCAGGGCTCCCTTTCTTCCCAAAGTGGTAACACTTTTTCACGTAGGCCAATCTATCACCTTGCCTACTTTTTACGCACCCCATTCACTCTCATGACCAGGAAAGACTTCGTCTGAAGAACGTTGGCGTTCTATCTAGATCGTACCAAAGATTTCCGAATAGATGATCAACTCTGTGGGATATGTGGGTGCGAAGAAAGGGAAGGCACTACAGAAGAGGACCATCTCACGATGGGTAGTCCTCTGCATCAAGATGTGCTGTGCTTTGGCGAAAAAGCAACCCCCTTCAACCAGAGAAACTGCTGCTACCACAGCGTTAACACATGGAGTTCCAGTCCTGGATATCTGCTAGGCCACAATGTGGGCGTCCTTACTTACGTTCACCACGCACTACTGCCTGGACATTCAGGTCCGCAAGGACAGCTCTTTTGTCCTTTCGGTCCTGCAGGACTTTTTGGTGTGATCTTAGTTCGCAGCCCACCTCCCGAATGTTATTGCTCAGGTATCTATTCAAAGGTAAGGAATCTGCAACTAGAAGTCTCTGTCAGATCTACAAGTTACTTACCTTCGGTAACAATATATCTGGTAGAGGCATATTCCAGTTGCTGATTCCTTACCGACCTGTCCATCCTCCCTGCGCTGCAAACTGATTTCTAGGGACAGGTACTTCCCTCTAAGGGCTCTAGTTTTGGTGAGCCATTCTCAGTGTTCTGCATGGCTCAGCGCTACTGGTGTGGAAAGACGTGAAAAGAAACTGGAGTCAGTGCGCTGGGGTGGTGCCTATATATGACCGACATCATCACGACGCCCACGGAGTCGACAGACCCCACCTAACGGCGTTCACAGGTACTGCTCGAAGAAAAGAATCCCCGGATCCAGTCTGACTCCTGGGGAAATTCAAAGGTAAGGAATCTGCAACTAGAATATGTCTCTAGCAGAGATATTGTTACTGAAGGTAAGTAACTTGTACTTCTGGTTACGTATTCCATTTAATTATAAAACTGTTAACATGTTTTTCCTTATTGTCCCAAACCAAGATGATTAACTTTTCTTCTGCATTAGTTACTGCAAGGCGCTCTATGCATTATTACCAGTTTTTCTCCCAGAATAGCTTTTTTAGTGGTGCAGACCTTTTAACAAATCCCATCACTTGGCCCTTTGTAACTAAGCTATTCATGGAACATGCTCTGATGTATATTCTCTGCTACAACATATCTCCCTAACTCTCCCCCGCCCCCTTCTTGGTTAAATAATATCAAGTCTGAGCTTCTTCCATACCTGCATTCAACATAGCATGTAGGATCTAGTCCTATGTCTGGACTTGATCTGATGTTCTCACTTCCTTCTTTTCTTCAGTTTGTAGTATCATGTTTTTCAGATGAATGCTTCCAGAAGTAGATTCCTCACCTTGTGAATTTTTCCCAGGCATCAGACTAGATTCGGAAATGTTTCAACATACACCTCAGCGCTGACAGGTGTTGTCTAGCTCTGCGGCAACGCCGTTCCACTCCAGAAGTGACATGCAGGGCCGCATATAAGTGCCAAGTAAGCATGCTGATGTCACTTTTTTGTCTTTAACCGTCAATAGACATGAATCCGGAGCTACCCCTTGTCTTTTATCAAGACAGTTCTCTCCAAATTTATCTCTAAATCAATACCAGTGTGCAAGGGCAAAGTCACCCGCTAAAACTACAGGTTTAAGGTTCGTAGGGTGTGCCGCAAGTAAATATCTAGGACAGGTCTGTGTGAGTTATTTCTTGGTGCTTCAGTCAGAAGACAACTCCAAGGCATGCTGTGACTGGGCCCAGATGAACCCAAAGGCCATAGGCTGTTGTGAGGCTTAGCTTTACTTTGCCAACCACCAAAAGAATCCACACCATTCCCAGTCAAGAAAAAGGTCAAGTTTCTGCTCCCAAAGTCGTTCCTGCTGCAGATCTTTGTCATTGTCAAAGGCAATGGATAAGTCAGAAATGAAGCTCAAGTAGTACACTCTGGACATGGCTCCTTTTTGCCTCTCTTGAACTTATTAGAAGGTATGAGAGTGTAAACTTGCAGCTCTGTCAACGCCTGAATCCGTCTCCTTCGGAGCAGAATCCAACACTTCTCCTGAGGCAACCCAAATTTCCGGGGCCATTGACAACACCTGTGCAGATAGTGGACTTATGTGGGACCATGCTACATCTCTTTTGCACCGTATCTGCTCCCCTCTGGCACGTCTGGTCCCAAGAAAGTGCAAGGACCTCTAACTGGAATCCCACCAGGAGGTCCGTCCTTGGCACCAGCTGGACCTCCAAACCTTTCACTAGTTCTATACATTTTGCTCCCGGTACCACATCCTTCACTAGATTCCTGTGCATTGAAGCCACAGGAGGAGGCAGCAGAACCAATTGCACTCTCAGACTCTGAGCCCAACCCGTCGTGACTGAAGTAGCACTCAAATCCTCCAATCACCAGCTACTATCTGACACTGACATGTTAACTTTGCCTCAATGGAGGGCTCAGATTCTCTACAACCTTTTGAGGACGGATTCAGATAGCAACACATATGCTGATGGGCATGACCGCAGTGCCTCATTAAACTGACATAACTGGTACAAGGGACTGCAAGATGCCCGTGGTCTGGACACCAATCAAGATGCTGGCTTGGTCTCACACCTTTTGCCTGCTATTGAAGAAAGTGCCTCCTTCGATGTAGTGATGCAGAGTGCTGCAAAGATCATTAACCTCCAGTTCCCTTCATGAAGGCAAAAACAAATGGTTTGATGACATGTGGCTGTAGATGCACATGTTATGCAAACTCCTGCCATTTAGTGTTGGGTCCGAAATGGTGTAAGTTGTTTTTTTCCAAAGAAGCGTTTTGAGTCATGTGATTGATTGAGTCCTCCTCTAGTTGATAATGCGCATGGGCATCGACTCCGTTGTTAGGTTGTTTTCTCTCCGCTGTCGGGTTTGGATGTCTTCACTCTTTCAACTCACTGCAGTTCGAAATCTTTATTTCCATCTTCTCTTGAACAGTATTGTTTTCCCTCATGCATTCGTATCTAAGCGCCCATCTCGAATTGTTGGTCTGGGCACCGACTGTGTGCCCTCAGGGGCATCTTAGCCCCTCTCTTGCCTACCTCACCATGCGGCACCGAACACTATGCCAAACTGATGGACCGAACGCTGTTTCGTTTCTGTCCTCTGTGCCACGCTAAATTTCCACACACTAACCAACATCTGGTGTGTAACCTGTGCTTCTCCCCCTATCACTAGGAGGATACTTGTGATTCCTGCAGATCTTTCCGTTCGAAGAAAACTATTTAGGACCAAAGGGCGCGTTGTCTGGAAATGGTGCACAAGACTCCAGATGACACCCCGGACATTTTTGGGATGTACATGCCCTGGAGGAACCAGAATAACAGGAAGAGGCCTTCTCTCCAGGACTCCTCTGACTTGCAGTTGGACATCGAAAGCCACAAGGTAACATCTGCACAACCTGTGAGTACCGTGTCCTCTCCTACCCCAACCCCCCCTCCTCCCCCTACCCCACAACACTGAAAAAGCCCCTTCTAGAGGTCGCCGGTCTGCCACCAGGTCATGACTGGATCAGAAAATCCATATCGGCTGCCCCACCCTCCAGGTCCATAATTTCCATCTTGGTCCAAGCTGACCGGCCACTGCCTCGGTCTGTGCAGCTAAAATCTCACAGACTGAAGGCTTTGGTGCTGCAACTCACGGACCCGAAAACCTTGGAGCATAGAGACTCAAATCAGTCTCCAGCTACACCTTCACCAGTAGAGCCTATACTAGACACTATAGGCGCTGATAAGCGCCATCTCCATATTCAAGAAGGTACAGGACGCATTATTGCTTCTCCTCCTGATAAAGAGGAAGCTGTGTTTTCAAAAAGCCCTGAACACTTCCCCTCCGCCAACGACAAGAAGCAAGAAAAAGGCCACAAGCCTAACTTGTAAGCCTTCTCCACCTCCTCCTCCACTCCCTTCTCCTTCACCCCCACCCATTCTTATTCTCCTGTCACACCTACTCTAAGAGATTATACCCCTCAAGGATACCCTTTATACTTTGGGGAAGATATGGGTGGAACATAGCATGCCCCGCATCACTGGGACACTTATGACCCTGACCCTCATCCTGTCCAATGATCCTGACTTATACCCTGCACACCACTCACCACCAGAGGATACTACATCTTACCAGCAAGTAGTGGCAAGAGCAGCTGCATTTCAGAATGTGGAACAACACAGGGACCCTATCAAACAGGACTTCCTGTTCGTTATGCTCACATCTACTCACAGGGGTATCTAATTTCTCCTGATGCTCCCTGACATGCTTTGTCATGCTGACAAAATTTTCAAGAAGCCAGTCTGCGCTAGGGTTATCACCCTTAGAGTAGACAAAAATATAAGCCTGCTCCCTCAGACCCATTATATATCAGGGTGAAGATCAATCCTGATTCCATTGTAGCCACCACTGCACAAAAATGTGCCAATAGCCAGGCCACAGATGACTCTCCTCCTCCCGAGAAGGAGAGCAAGAAAATCGATGCAGCAGGCAAAAAGAGTGGCTGCGCAGGCACCTAACCATTGGCGTATTGCCAATTTCCAGGCATTACTGGCTAGACATAACCAGGATCACTGGAATGAAATGGAGGAGCTCCTCCAATTTTTCCGAGATGAGCACGGCAAGAGAAGGCAACAAATTGTTATAGGGGAAAACAATCTCAAATAATTCTGTCCTGGATGCCGCACATACAGCTGCATGTGACATCAATACAAGTATCCTACTAAGAATGCATGCGTGGCTCCGTTGCTCTGGTTTCAGACCAGAGGTACAGCAAGCAGTCCATAACATGCCCTTTGATAAGGAGCATATTTCTGTCCCTCAATAGATATACTCCCCTTGAGAAGCTAAAAAAGAACACAGATACAGCAAAGGCCATGGTGCTCTCCAGTCCCCCACTCAAAGGGGCACTTGTCACCCCGCTTACCAAGGCATCTACTTCCAATCCAGACACCCTCATTTCCCATTTTTTTTTTTTTATTGGGGTCCTACAGAGACAACTGTAGGAAACTGGCTCCTTGTTGCATTCCCCCCAACTTTACTGAGTGAGTGCTGGAATCCTACTAAGCAGGCTCCAGCACCTGGGTTCTTCCCTAAAACTGTACCATTGTTTCCACAATCTGGTTACCTCTGGCATACGGGTAGGTCCCATGAAAAGGTTCCAGTGGTACCAAGGGCCCTGTTGCCAGAGTGGCTTCCTAAGGGCTGCAGCATATACTATTTCACCCTAATGGACCCCTCACCAAACACATGAACACTGCTATTGCAGATTGTGTGTGTTGGTGGAGAGAAAAAGGTGAAGTCAACATGGCATCCCTCCCTGGGTGCCATATCCACAAACCACTACCTGTGGCATAGGTAAGTCACCCCTCTAGCTGGTCTTAAACCCCTAAGGCAGGGTGCAGTACACCACATGTGAGGACGTAGCTGCAGAAGCAATATACCCCTACAATGTCTACATCCGTTCTTGGACCTGGTCAGTGCAGTGTAGCCATATTAAGTACATGGGCTGGGAGTTAGTCATTACCAACTCCACCGCTCCATGATGACTTCACTGAAGACTGGGACATTTGGTATCAAACTTCTCAGCTTTATAAACCCACACTGTTGCCAGTGTTGGATTTTTTTTAAAAAATGCACTCAGAGGACATCTTAGAGATGCCCCCTGTATTTCACTCAACTCTCTAGTGTGTGATTGACCGGTCTATGCCAGCCTGCCACTATTAGACGAGTTTCTGAACCCACAGGGGGAGAGCCATTGTGCTCTTAGGAGTCAGGGACAAAGCCTGCTTCACACCTTCCCCCCTGCAGGAACAGCAACACTTGACGGTGAGCCTCAAAGGCTCCTGCTGGTTGTTTTCCTGCCTCAGGGCACTCCAGCTATTGGAGATGCCCACCCCCTGAACCAGGCCCCACTTTTGGAAGCAGATCAGTGGAAAGATTTGTAAACACCAGGAGGAGTGTCCACCCCAGCTGGGGTGCCCAGTGCTGAGGTGAATCCCTCCTAGCAGAATCCTCCATCTTGTTTTGGAGGGTGATAGCCAGTAGGATTAGGAATGTGCCCCTCTCCCCAATGGGAGGGGGCACAGGAAGCTCTTAGACTCACGACTACAGCATGTTAGGCTGCAAAATGGAAACGTTTTGTTTGCTACTGCCAACCCAAATGTATTGACCCCTTCAAAGCTACTGTTCAAGACATCATTTATCTGCTCCATTTACAAAAAAGCAAATGTAACTTCAGCGCCCATTCGCCTAAATCTTGCAGTTATAGCTGCATATCTACAGAACAAACCTAGTTCTTTGTTCAGAATCCCAGTCATTAAAGCTTTAAAAGGGTCATTCCACCCAAAGTGCCTCCTGAACCTCGCTAACCAGGCCCATGGGCCTTCCTTTTGAGCCACATCATTCATGTCCTCTTCAATACCTTTCTTGGAAGGTAGCTTTCTTAGTTGTTATAACATCACTTGGGCATGCCAGTGAGCTCCAGGCCCTAACCTTAGAAGAACTTTATTTCCAAATTCATAAAGATAAGGTGGTTCTTCGTACAAACCTGAAGTTACTTCTTAAAGTGGTTTCACAATTCCATATAAACAATCCATTGAGCTTCCAGTATTTTTTCCGCATCCTGACTCTGTTGCGGAAAGAGCCCTCATGTTTTACAATGACCAAACCAAATAGTTTAGGAAAACTAAACAGCTCTTTGTAGCCTTTTCACTACTCAATAAAGGCAGTCCAATATCCAAAAATGGCATAGCTAGATGGATAGTTAAGTGTATACAGACTTGTTATGCTAAAGCAAACAGACCATTACCTGTTACACCTAGAGCACATTCTGCTAGGAAAAAAGGTGCCGCTATGATTTTCTTTGGAAATATCCTTACAGATGACATTTTAAAGGCAGCTACATGGTCTACACCACACACATTCACAAAACATTACTGTGCGAATGTACTAGGATATGAGCAAGCCAATGTATGTCAAGCTATGCTACAAACACTTTTCCAGTTAACTGCAACTCCCATAGACTAGCCACTACTTTTATGAAGGGAGTGCTTTACAGTCTATGCAGAGAATGTGCATCTATAGCCACACATGCCATTGAACAGAAAATGTTACTTACCCAGTAAGCATCTGTCCATGGCATGTAGTGCTGTAGATTTACATGACCCTCCCTCCTCCCCAGATCCCTGTGGCCAAACCAGTTACATTATATTTATATACAGTTGTACATATGTAGCTACTTTTGCATGGACATCTTTCTCTATACTTTTTTCTATACTCCTTTTTTCACCCGTCTGCAGGAAAACTATCGAACAAAGGAGTCGATGCGCATTATTGCCAAAAGGAGGAGTCACTAAATTGGCAAAAAGCTATTTTAAAAGTGGACACTTTGCAATTTTCAACAGTTCCTATTGCCGGGTTTTAGGTAGTCCGTCATTGGGGGTTCAAATTAACCCCAAGCACCCATCAACACAGGGCCGGTTGGGTGCAGAGGTCAAAGGAGAGCAAAGTTAATCTGGGCTCTTATGGAGATAGAGGGAACTCGGAATCCGGTCAGCCAGCAGGGGTGCACAGTGCAAACAGGACGTCGGGTTTCCAATTTAAGTCGATGGGGGGGGTCCCGGGGGTCACTCAGAGGCTGTAGACTCGGTCTGTGGAGAGAGGGGGCACACCACTGGTCGGACAGGGAAGAGGGCAGCTTGCTGGTCGATGCTGCACCTGGGGTTGACTTCTCCATGGCCTGGGAGCTTCGGTTATCTTCGTCCGGAGCTCGCGATCAGGGTGTCCTCTGGATTCCCGCTGCAAGCGTCGTCGTTGGGGCTTGGAGGGGATCAGCCCAGGGTGGACTCTTGTTCCAAATCACGTGGGGATCCTTTCTTGCTGGGTGGACCACCTGGACAAGGCCAGTGGGCGTCTGGTGCACTGGAGTCAGGACTCATGCTTCCAAAGTGAGGCGGGAGTCCTTGGTTGAAAGGTTCTTTTGGACAAAGCAGCTGTCCTCTGGTGGTGTTGGTCCTTTTGGGGGCAGGGCAGTCCTCTGGAGTTTGCAGAGCTCACTGGGCATGCTGGATGTGTTGCTGGTTTTCTTGCAGGTTCTTTGAAGTAGGAGACAGGCCAGTAGGGCTTGGACCAAAGCAGTTGTCGTCTTCCTTTTTCTCTGCGGGGGTTTTCAGCTTAGGAGTCCTTCTCTTTGTAGGTCGGCAGGAATCTGGTGAGGTGAGTTCAGGGAGTCCCTTAAATCCTAGATTTAGGGGCGTGTTAGGGATCAGAGGGTAGTAGCCCATCGCTACTGCCCCTGAGGGTGGCTACACCTTCCTTGTGCCCACTCCCTTTGGGGGAGGAGGGCACATTCCTATCCCTATTGGTCCCTTTCTTTCTAACCAAGATGGAGGATTCTGCAGGGGGGGGGGGGGCGGTCACCTCAGCTCTGGAAACCTTAGAGGTGGTCCTGGCTGTGGTGATCACTCCTCCCTGTTTTCCCTAATTTTCCTGCCGGACTTGCTGTCAAAAGTGGGAATTTGTCCTGGGAGTGGACATCTCCACTAGCTGGAGTGCCTGGGGTCAGTGTAATCCGAGGCTTGAGCCTCCCTGTCAGGTGTTACAGTTCCTGCAGGGGGAGGTGTGAAGCACCTCCACCCAGGACAGGGGTTGTTTCTGACCACAGAGTGCACAAAGGCACTCACCCCATGTGGTCAAAAACTCGTTTGGAAGTGGCAAGCTGGCACAGACCGGTCAGCCTTGTACTAGCAGTTAGGGTAACATATAGGGGGCATCTCAAAGATGCCCTCTGTGTGCATTTTTTTAATAAATCCCACACTGGCATCAGTGTGGGTTTATTGTGCTGAGAAGTTAGATACCAAACTTCCCAGTATTCAGTGAAGCCTTTATGGTGCTGTGGAGTTCGTAATGACAAACTCCCAGACCATATACTCAATATGGCTACACTGCACTTATAATGCCTAAGAATGGACGTAGACACTGTTAGGAGCCTATTGCTCCTGCAGCTATGTCCTTACCTGTGGTATAGTGCACTCTGCCTTAGGGCTGTAAGGCCTGCTAGAGGAGTGACTTACCTATGCCACAGGCAGTGGTTTGTGGGCATGGCATCCTGAGAGGGATGCCATGTCGACTTTGCCTTTTTCTAAACTACCCTTCAGCACACACAAGCTGCCAGGCAGTGTGCATGTGCTGAGTGAGGGGGTCCCCTAGGGTGGCATAATATATGCTGCAGCCCTTAGAAACCTTCCCTGGCCACAGGGCCCTTGGTACCATAGGTACCTTTTACAAGGGACTTAACTGTGTGCCAGGTCTGTGCCAATTGTGGAACCAAAGGTACAGTTTTAGGGAAAGAACACTGGTGCTGGGGCCTGGTTAGTAGAGTCCCAGCACACTTTTAACGTTGGCATCAACACTAGGCAAAAAGTGTGTGTGTGCGGGGGGGGGGGGGGGGGAGGGTTACCATGCCAAGAGGCACTTTTCTACACTGACCAACCCTCTTTAAGTCCCCTATTGTGAATAGTTTTCTCAAAGGGCCTGTACATATGTTTCCCCTTTCGCCCTTCATCATGCCTCATTGGGACATGGCCCTTACCTCATGCATGCCCCTTTCAAGCTGCCCCCCAATTGCCCCTCCGGCTTCTTACCATCAAGACAGCTTTCTTAGAGGCAGTAACATCTACCAGGAGAGTGCGTGAGCTGCAGCCTTTATAATCCTAGCCTCCCTGTCTTAGTGTTCCCTGACAAAGTGATGCTTCACACCCGGCCCTCTATCCTCCCGAAAGTAGTGATTCCTATTCTATTTGGGACAATCTGTCACCCTGCTCTCCGTCCATGCTACTCCACATCCCTCTAAAGAAGAGGAACGACTCCACCATCTGAACCCAAAAAAGAGGGGGGTTGTTCTGTCTTGACCGCACAAAAGAGTTTAGGGAGGACGACCAACTCTTTATGGGCTATGTACAAGCTAAAAAAGGTCAGACAGACCAGAACCAAGCCATTTCGTGCAGGGTTATTCTCTGTATCGAGATCTGCTGTGACCTGGCTAAAACAAACAGGTTGCGGGGAAGGAGACGGCTCACAGGTGAACCAACGTTTGTGGTTCTATATCAATTCATAATGGAATTTAGAGCCTGCTACCTCCCTGAGGGAGCCCACCAGTAATACTTGGAGGGTTTTGAATAAATTAATGCACAAAGCAGTTTTCATAAAGGATTAGGTACGTAAATAGGTCCTGATGAATCGCATGAGATCAATTTCAACTCAATATAGCGAGAAACATGTTGACCCCTTGATTGAGTATCACAGTGATTCTGTATACTCTTTTTTGTACCCTTTTTTTACTTGAATTTCTAGTGAAAATTGTTATAATTTCAAGGGATTGTATACATTAATTTACTATATCCCTAACACGATGTTTTTAACTATGCCAAGGGTTTAAATATCTGAATAAATACATTTTTTACCCTTAGTCATTTTTAATCTCTTCCATACCAATCCTCTTTCTTTTTTTCATCTGACCGGCTCTACACCAACTGCCTAAAAGATCTCCGGCAAAGAGCCCCTTTGTGGGGCCCGTCAGGCATTGCAGTGCCGGCCTGACGAGGAGCATAGCCCTATGATGAAGCATGTCACCGGACGGTGAGTGAGGGCTCTTGCTTCAAGCATATTGCTTCCCCCCCTTTTTTTGTCACTGGAAACCTGTCTTTACCACTATAACCCTCGATCTCTTTTTTTCTCTGATTTTGGAACTGTGTGTAAACTTTGTGGAGTATATATTTGGGAGAAATACACACTGGACCAGGAGATATTCGTTTTTTCTCCAAATCTCCCGTTCTGCCCCTCCTTTTTTGAAATTGATAAAACAAACAGCCACCTGAGGGCTTAAAGGTCTATTCCACCTGAGGAAAAGCAGCAACCACGGCGTTAGATCGTAGAGTTTCAGTCCTGGACATCTGCAAGGCAGCAACTTGGGCATCCCTGCACACATTTGCCAAACCTTACTGCCTGGACAGTCAGGTCCTCTGAGATGGGCATTTCGCCCGTTCGGTCCTGCAGGACTTCTTAGTCTAGATAAATTGGTCTGCAGCCCACCACTATGATTGTATGACTTGGGTATGTATTCAAAAAGATAAGGAATCAGCAGCTAGGAGTCTCTATCAGATGAACAGGTTGCTTACCTTCGGTAATTCATTATGTAGTCGAGACAATATCTAGCTGCAGATTCTTTCTAGACCCACCCATGCCTTCCCGCTCTGTAGACAGATTTCTAGGGCTTGGGTTACTCCCCTTTCAGGTCCCTAGTTTGGACACACAGGTCAGTTCACTTCATGGCTCTGCGCTCTTGGGGTAGAAAGTCATGAAAAGTAACTAATATTGGCACGCCTGGGTAGCGCCTATATAGGTGATCGCGAAGTCACTTGCAGCACTGAAGATGCTGTGCAAAACCAAACAAAGCCACCCAACAGCGTGCAGGGTTATTGCTTATACAAAAGCTTCCAGATCCAGTCTGACGCCTGGGAAATTCAAAGGTAAGGAATCTGCAGGTAGATATTGTCTTTATCAGATAATGCATTACCGAAGGTTAGTAACTTGTTCACCAATGTGCTAAAATCACACCTGCCCCTTCTCAGATGCTTCCTTTCATCGAAGCTATTCTGTACACAGTGCAATTTGGGCTTGTTCTCCTGAATGGCGAATCCAAGTAATTCAGGCTATGATACCGATGTTACAGCCTTTATCCTGGGTTTTGGTGAGACTGACTCCGAGGCTGGTGAGACTCCTGGCTTCTGCATCGTGCTTGTGACACATGGCCGCTGCCATATGCTGGCTCTACAGGGGGACCTGAAGGTCAAGTGGGACAGCATCAGGGGAATCTCCCTTCAAGGGAAGGCTAGTGCAGTTGTTCACGGACAACACCATCGCCATGTGGTACTTAAACAGGGCAGGCTGGTATTGTGGACCCTTTGTCAAGAGGCCCTGCATCTCTGAACATGGCTAGAACATAAGTGCATTCACCTTGTGGGCTCTCTGAATACTAGGGCGAACAAGCTCAGTCGTAGATGCCTTACAGATCACGAATGGTGTCCCCATCCGGAGGTAGTGGAATGTCTCTTTCAGCAGTGGGGAGAGCCTTGTTCTTTTTACCACCAGAGAGAACGTGCATTGTCTGCACTTTCGTGCGCTGGAGTTTCCAAGGCGGCTTTCACTTGGAGACACTGTTCATCTCAAGTAGAACTCCGGCCTCCTGTACGCCTTTCCACCAATACCACTCCTGCCCAGAGTTATCAAAAAGATCAGGAGCATCCGGGCCTAAGTCAACTTTGCAGCTCCAGACTAGGCACGGAGAGTCTGGTATCCCAAGCTGCTGAGCATGTCCATCGGTCCTCTGATCAGACTGCCCCTTCGGGAGGATCTCCTGTCACAGCAGCGTGGAAGGGTTCTTCACCCAAACTGTCCACTCTCCGCCTTCTTGAGTGAAGATAGAGTGGCAGCAGTTGACAGCATTTGACCTTCCTCCCGAATTCTGTAAAGTCATATCGGTAACTAGGCGTATTTCCACCAAAACAGTTTACGCCTGTCGTCAGAAGAAATTTGTGGCATGGAGTCTTTGCAAGTCTCTTGATCCCCCCCCCCCGTTCTGCCCCTCTTTATGAGGTTCTACTGTTTATTCTTTCTCTTGCACATCAGGGCTCTGCTTTGAGCATTCGTAAGGGCTATTTATCTGCTATTTTTGTTTTTTTGCGGTTGCCTGATCAGCCCTCCATGTTAAAATCTCCCATTGTACATAGATTCCTCAAAGGTCTTACTCTTCCCTCTTCCTCATTCATTATGCCCCATTGGGATATAAATTTGGTTTTATCCTTTTGATGTGTCCTCCCTTCTAGCACCTCCACAATTGTCTTCTCAGGCTTCTCACATTGAAAACAGCATTCCTTGTGGCAATTACATCTGCCCGCAATGTGAGCGAACTGAGTTGCAGGCCTTATTATCTAAGTCTCCTTGCCCTGCCAAAGTGATGCTTAGCACTAGGGTCTCTTGTCTGCTAAAATTGTTCACGCCTTTTCATGTAGGCTAATCCATCCCTTTTACCTACTTTTTACACACCCCTACATCCTTCTATGGAAGAGAAACTCCAGCGCCTGGACCCAAAAAGAGCATTGGTGTTCTACCTTGATTGTACAAAAATATTCCTGTTGGACGACCAACTCTTTGTAGGGTATGTGGGTGTGAAGAAAGGTTGGGCAGTGCAAAAGCAAACCATCTCTCGTTGGGTTATGCTGTGCATCAAGATTTGCAATGCACTGACGAAATAGCAACCTCCTGAAAGCTTGTGGGTTCATTCCACCCGAGCTAAAGCTGCAACAATTGTATTAGCATGCAGAGTTCTGGTCCTGGACATCTGCGAGGCAGCAACGTAGGTATCTCTGCACACGTTTACCAAATACTACTGTCTGTACAGTCAGGTCTGTAGGGATGAACACTTTGCCAGTTCAGTTCTGCAGGACAATTTGAAATCGGTTTGCAGACCCACCTCCCGGAATAGTATTGCTTGGGTATCTATTCACAGGTAAGGAATCTGCAGCCAGAAGTCTGTCCGATGGACATGTTATTTGCCTTCGGTAATTCCTTATCTGGTAGAGACTAAATCTAGCTTCAGATTCCTTCCTGAAACTACTTTCCCTTTCCCTGCGTTCCTCCACCGCGCTGCCTACAGATTTCTAGGGGCAAGGACTTCTCCTTCAAGGCCCTAGTTTTGACGGTGGCCAGTGTTCTTCATTGCTCTGCACTTCTGGTGTGGGAAGTCGTGAAAAAAAAATCACGTCGGAGGGCCTAGGTGACACCTATGTATGTAGCGTGATGTCATTTCTGACACGGACAATACAGACAACTCATGCAGGGGTACTGCTCACACAAAATCTTCCTGATCCCATCTGACGCCTGAGGAGAATTCACAGGTAAGGAATTTGCAGCTCTCTACCACATAAGGCATTACCAAAGTTCAATATTTGTTCATTACGCCCTTTATGGAAGGTTTCAAATGAGTAATTCCACCACAGGTCCCACCTGCACACTCATGGAATCCTAACATTGTTCTCACATGGGCCCTCCATTTGAGTTCCTTCACACTTGCCGTCTTCAGTTTCTATCTTGGAAGGTGGCACTTTTAATTGCTATTACCTCACTCAGGCGTGTTAGTGAATTTCAGGCATAAACTTTAGAAGAACCCTTCTTCCACCTCCATAGACACAGGGTTGTCATCCGCACCAGCCCCAAATTCCTTCCCAAGGTAGTCTCTCCTTTCCATTTCAGTCAGTCAGTTGACCTACCTGTCTTTGTTCCACAAGCAGACTTTGTTGCGGTGTGGACTCTCCATACCTTAAAGGTCAAAGCCATCCAGTACTACATTGATAGGACAAAAGATTTTTGAAAGACTAAACAACTCTGTTGCTTTCTTCCAAACCCATAAAGGAAAGGCTGTATCCAAATCAAGCATTGCCAGATGAATAGGTAAATGCATTCAAACATGCTATGCTAAAAGAACTTTACCTGCTCCTCCTAGAACACACTACTCGAAAGAAAGGAACTTCTGTGGCATTCCTAGGGAACATCCCAATAGCTGACATATGTAAACCAGCTGCTTGGTGTACACCACGAATTTTCACTAAACACTACTTTATGGATGTTCTAGAATACCAACAAGCTAATGTAGTTCAGGCAGTGGCGCATACTCTGTTCACGACATCATCCACAGGTTACCCACCATTTTTGGGGGGGACTGTTTTACAGGCTATGCACAGCATGTGTATCTACAGTTGCACATGCCTTGAATGAAAAATGTTACTTAGCATGTAAGCATCTGTTCATGGCATGTAGTGCTGTTGATTCAAATGCCCCTCATCTTCCTCTCCGGTCACCGGTGGCCATTGAAGTTTCACCTTCTATATATTTTTTATTGCATGCATGGACATCTCTTTACTTCTCACTTCATTTCACACTTCATCCCCATCATCCTTGCGTGAGAACAATATAACCATGGAGTAGATGTCCATGCCCCTTATCACCAAGAGGAGTCATTCGACCTTGTGACTCCAAAAACGTATTTGGAAGAAGAAAAAAACATCTTTCATACCTCCGCACCCAACACTAGATGGCAGGAGGATGCACAGCATGTGAATCTTCATTACTGCAGGCTACGAACAGATGCTTACAGGGAAACTAACATATTCCTACTTGATCCAGTCCGATGCCTGGGGCCAAGTCCAAGGTAGGAAATCTGCTGCTTGATATAGTCCCTACCAAATAAGGTGTTACTGAAGGTAAGTAACTTGTTCAATGTGTGGATTGGTACAGCATCTGACAAACTGAACCTTTTGCCTGAAATTTTGCTGCTTGTTTTGCATCTTCCCCAGGACTTCTATTGAGCACTATTATGGGCTACTTTAGTTTTTTCGGCATTCCTGTTATTGCTGAATCAGCCTTTGTTATTTAAATCACCAGCTGGAATAAGGTTTTCAAAACGTTTGCAACAATTGTTCCCACCAAAACCATTGTGATGCCCCTATGGAACTAAAACCTTGTCCTCACTTTCTTGATATGGACCCATTTTTTAGCCTCTGTACAGTTGTCTCTTTGAGACTTCTGACTTAACAGACCGACTTTCTCATTGCCATAAAATCCATTAGATTTATGAGCAAACTTCAAGCGCTCTCTGTAAATCCACCCTACCCCACCCTCTTCTCTGATAAGTTGGTTTTGAGGACTGGGGCTTTCTTTGTACTTAAAGTGGTCAATCCTTTTCATGTTGTCAGAGGATCCTCCTCCTGGCTTGTTTTGCTCCACCTTATCCATCTAAGTAGGAAGCCGGAGACACTTTCTTGAATTGTAAAAGATCATTGAGCTTCTACATCAGTTGTACAAAGGAACATCAGGAGGACTATCGGCTCTTTTTTGCCTTTTCCAGTGCTAAGAATGGTGAGGGACTTAAAAAATGGACCAGTTCTTGATGGATTGTTCTCTGCATAAAGGTCTGCTGTGCACTGGCTTCGAATCAACATCCTGAAGGCTTACAAACTCATTCCACCTGGGCTAAAGCTGCTCCCTCTGCGCTAGCTGTTGGAGTGCTCGTCCTAGACATATGTCAGGCAACCAGATGGGCTCTGGTACATGCCTTCACAAAGCACTGCTGCCTCAACAGTATGGTGTTTTAAAAGGGGCATTTTGTCTTCTCTGTCCTGCGGGACCTTTTGGTGTGACCCAGTTCAAAAGACCCACCCCCTTGAGAGGTACTGATAGTAGTATCCATCAGGAGAAAAAGTTACTTACCTACAGTAGTAATCTTTCTGGTGGATACTCTAACTGTAGATTGCTCACTGAACTTCCCACCTCCCAATTAATGAACTGGACTGTTTTTCATCATCAGAAAAGGTCCCATCCCAGAAATCTGCACACTTGTCCTACCAATCTGCTAATTAGCTGTGCTTCTGAGAGCATGGACAGCCTAGAAAACTGACATCAGGATTTGTGTGTCGCTTATATGCTACTCTGCATGTCCCCTACTAAGTGGAACGGCGTTGGCACCTAGCCGCACTATGCCACCTACTGACTTGCAGAGGTACTGTTGAAAGGCTGATGCCTAGCTGAGTATTCACAAGGTGTGGTATCTATGGTTAGAGTGTCCATCACAAAGATCTGTACTGAATCAGACAGTCTTTCTCATCGCCATCACTTCTGTTCCCCATATGAACTGCAGGCCTTTTCTCGTCAAGCTCCCTGTACCACTTCCTTCTCCGGCGAATTGTTTCAGAGGGCTCTGGCTGTCTCCCTGCCAAATGTAGAATTGCCCTTTCATGTTGGTCAGTTCATCACACACTGCGTTTTTTTGCTCCTTCACACCCTTCGAAAGAGTAAGGGCGGCTTCATTGGCTTGATCCTAGGAACTTTGTATTTCTAAATTTACTGCATGAGATCATTGTGTATATCAGCTCTGTGTGGGTTTCACATGGACCAAAAAAAGTCAAGGTGATGCTAGAGCAAGCTCTGTCGAGGTGAATAGACCTCAGCATTAAATTCTGCTGCGCACTGGCCAAGAAGGAAGGCCTGTAAGCTCATTCCACCAGATCTGTTGTCTTACGACAGCATTAGCAAGGGGGTGTCTGCTCTCAGCATCTGTCAGGCTGTGATGCTGGGTGTTCAAGCAAGTATTTATGAATCAATAACTTGACAGTACGGTCTAACAGAAGTGCCATTTTGGCCACTCGATCCTGCAAGACTTTCTACTCTGTGTCCACTCCTCAGATTTTTCCCCTTTGGGAGGTACTCTTACAGCAACTATTCTAATGAAGAGGAATCTGCGTTTAGAAGTATTCATCAGAAGAGCACCATAGCCAATAATGAAATGAAAATCATCTAAAGAAACAAATCATATCATACACCTGGTGAAACATTATAGTAATATCTCCTATGTTGTCCTAATATATTCAGTAAATGTTACCATGATATAAAGTCCATGTTCTTTCCATCTTGTACGTCTGGGATTGAATAGGCTCAACATAACCTAGACAGTCCCAGGGGTTTTCTATTTTATCAGGAGTTTAAGGAATTGATTTTCTCTTCAGTTTATCATATCTTACTTGTTTTCACCAGCAAAGCAGCTCCTAAAAGAGCCAATATGTCTTCTGTGGCTCTTAAATGCCAGATCTGATATCATAAATTCAGCAAGGCTGCTGTGTGGTCTAGTCTACTTAATTTCTACAGATATTATGTTGAATGTAAGTTCTCAAGGTGCTGTCCAGTTTTGTTTGGCTTTTCCCCAGCCCAGAGTATCTTATTTTACTGTGCTTTCTGTCTATTCTCTTATCTGCTTCCCCATTATTGACAAAGTTTCTCAGTCATCTTTCCATTTTTATGGAGGAACTGGGACTACCCATCTGTGAATACAAAAGGATTGTTGTAATAGCTCTTATATTGTCTGTCCTTAGTATTAATTTTTCTATTTTAAAGTATCTGCTCAGCCTATTCTAAGTGAAGCCACACTTTAGCCAGTGTTAGAGCTGTAGATTAGGTCTGGGACTTGGAACAGGGAATTAGTGAGCCTGTGAGGGGTTCTGAGTGAAGATGAAATCGTTGAGTCGCTGAGCATCCATTTATTAAGTTAACAAACCTATTCTGTGCAAAGGTGCTCCAGTTTTCTGTCTGTGGCTGGGCATCTCAGGAACATGGAAGAATTGAGACTAATGAATCTTTGTTGATGTCACTGAGTCTCAGTTTTAGTCAGGAGGCTCTTGTGGAAATCTGTTAAAGCTAGATCTGCTCTCCTTATTTTGAGTGCAAGTTTGTATTGAAATAATGTAACATTTCTTAATTAAAGGCCAAATGTTTCTTCCTTTACCTCTTCACAGAGTGCAACCTTTAATGTTACATGCGTATTTTTAATAGATCTGTTTTTTGTGAGGGATACAGTATGAATTGAATTTCCTCTTTTAAGATTATTGTTGTGGTTTGTGTATTTTTTGTAGGTGCTCATCGGTAAAGACTCCATCACAAACTTGCACAAACTTGAACAAGTGTCGAGTGATGAGGGCATTGGAACACTTGCTGAGAATCTTCTAGAGGCACTCAGGGAGCACTCGGATGTAAACAAGAAAATTGATGCTGCGCGGAAAGAGACTCGATCAGAGAAAAAGCGCCTGGCAATGGCCATGAGACAAAAAGCTCTTGGCACATTAGGCATGACGGTGAGTAGGATAAAACTAGTCACAGTAGTAAAAAGACATGGTCGACTATCATTGTGATTGGGGGTGACTGGGCCTGAAGGTAAATAACCAAGGTTAGTGATAGAGGTAAATAGGGCAGGCTGGAAAAAGTCAATAAATATGGATGATATGGCATGGCACCGAACAGATTTGGCCTTGTGTGATGCTGAAAAGGACAGATTTACCATTGCAGTTAATAGTGTGATAGAATTGGGGAAAAGAGAGGCAGGTTGGGCATAGCAGTGACTGTTTAAGGCTTGGCTTTGAGTTTGTAAATCTGTCTGTGCATTTGGGTGAAAAGGACAACCTTGGTAGTTTGTGAATATGAAGTCTGTATCTGACAAGACAAAGATAACCCTCAGATGTAAAAACACTTGAATCCAAGGATGGTGGAGGTCAAGGACTGCAGGATGTGACTAACCGGGGAACACTAACAACCAGTGTAGTCTTGAAAGAATCTCCATGAGTCTTGCATCGGTTCTTTGCAAGACGTCTTCAAAAAAAATTGGTTAATCTCCTGCTTTTCAGTAATGCCAAGGCAGTTGAGCTCAGCGGAAACCTTGTTGAAGAGCTGGAGTGGTCATCAAGTTATGACATGATTACAGTAATATTTATTCTGTTGAAATTCTTAGCTGGTCAGTTACTTTCTCAGTGCATTTCACCTCACTCCTCAAATTTTTATGATTATGGTCAAGCTAACAGTCCAAGACCAGAATGACCTTAATTTTCCACAACTGGCCTCATCAACAATGTTATCTGAATCAGTGCATTCTTTGAGATACCACACAAGAGAGAAGTACATGTAATACATTTCCTTCCAAGTTGTATAATCATTATGAATTAAAACAACAGTGTTTAACTATTATTTCTAACTAAAAACATAGTGTATCTGATCCTTAGAGAAGTGGGTGACCTTGAGGCCCTACTAGGAGAAACGGTACTATATCTTTGTATACCAGAATTCAACTTTGGTATCTCTTCTGTTGAGGTCCACTTGACCACCATTACGACAAACAGGAAAAGTCTTAATTAAACATCTTTGTTCACTATTCAATTGACTGTTTTTTTTGTTTTTTTTTTTGCCCCACCAGAGCCTTCTCGTAACCAATTATATTCATGGTGGCCCTGGCATGTGTGCCAATGTGTAAATTTACTCCCTAGAACTTATCTTACAAAGTAGAATTTGAAGTGACATTTACACTATTAGAAGGATGATTGAGGTAATTGGCTCTACACTCTCTTTGTGTTTCCTTGCAGTCATTTTTTCACAAACATGCTGTATGAAGCTGGCTCTGTATATACTATATCAAATGAGATGTAGTGTGTACAGAGTCCAGGGATTCCCCAGGGGCTTGACAGAGGCTGAACTAGATAATACTAATGCTTGATTTGTGGTAGTGTGGTCGAGCAGTTAAGCTTATCAGAGGGCAGTGTTAAGCATTTGTTGTACACACACAAGCAATAAAAGAAACACAGACTCCGTGCCTTAACTCCAGATCAATAGGATTTTATAAAGAAATGTATATTTTTGTTACTTTATTTCTAGAACCGCAAGATTCAGTTCAGAAGTAAATACTGTTGCAGGTAAGTACTTAACGTAGACATCAATGTAACTTTGTTTCACTTTAGTCAAACAGTTTTTAAGAAAACAGAGAATATCTATTTTAAAAGTGGACACTGCATTTTCTGAATAGTTCCTGGGGGAAGACAATAACGCACAGTTTAAGGGGTAAGTACACGACTTACAGTTCCAGTCTCCGGGGTAAAGGTAGTCCACTGTGGGAGGTTCAAGTTAACCCCAAACACCCACCACCAGCAACACGGGGCTGGTCGGGTGCAGAGGTCAAAGTTTAGCAATTTAACGAGGGCTCCTATGGAGACAGGGGATTCACAGAATTCAATACACCAGCAGGTAAGTACCCGCAGCTTGGAAAGGCAGATCAGGGGAGTTTAGAAGAGCACTGGAGGGGCCACAAGTAGGCACCAAACACACACCCTCAGCAGAACAGGCGCGGCAGGGTGCAAACAGGATGTCGGGCTTCCAATGCTGGTCTATGAGGGTAACCTGGGGGTGGGGTCACTCAGAGGCTCCAGGCGAGGTCCAGGGGGCTGTCCCAGGCACACCACTGGTCGGACAGGGAAGAGGTCTGCCTGTTGATCGTTGCTGCATCGGGAGTCAGTTTCTCCAAGGCCTGGCGGGGGCAGTGGATCCTTTGGCATTGGATATCTTCATCCAGGGCTTTTGCGGTCAGGGGGGTCCTTGGGAGTCCCTCTGCAGACGTCATTGTGTAGGGATCGAGGGGTCAACCCAGGGTGAGCACTTGCCTGGAATGCCTAGGGATCCTCTCTGACTGGGTGGACCACCTGGACGGGGGCGTCTGGTGCACAGTGGTCAGGACTCACGCTTTTGGAGTGAGGTGGGAGTCCTTTAGAAGAGGCTTCTTCTTCTTAGGACAAGGCTGCTGTCCATGGGAGTTCCTGATCCTCTCTGATGCAGGCAGTCCTCTGGAGACAGGCCGGTAGGGCTGGGGCCAAGTCAGTTGTTGTCTCCTTTCCTTCTCTGCTTGGGTTTCCGCTAAGCAGTCCTTCTTGTGAGGTCGTCAGGGATCTGACTCTCTGGGTTCAGGGAGTCCTTTCAATACAAGATACAGGGGTGTTTTTAGGGTTAGAGGGCAATACCCAATGGCTACTGTCCCTGAGGGTGGCTACACCGTCCTTGTGCCCTCTCCCTTTGGGGAGGGGGACAAATTCCTATTCCTATTGGTCCCTGTCCTCCAAACCAAGATGGAGGATTCTGCAGAGAGGGGGTCACTTCAGCTCTGGACATCTTAGGGGTGGTCCCAGCTGAAGTGGTCACTCCTCCTTGTTCGCCTTAAGTTTCCCGCCAAGCTAAGATGCCCCCCTGTGTGCGTTTTTTAATAAATCCCACACTGGCATCAGTGGGGGTTTATCGTTCTGAGAAGTTTGACACCAAACTTCCCAGTATTCAGCATAGCCATTATGAAACTGTGGAGTTTGTTTTGACAAACTCCCAGACCTTATACTTAATATGGCCACACTGTGCTTACAATGTCTGAGAACGGACGTAGATGCTGTAGGGGCATATTGATCATGAAGCTATGTCCTCACCTGTGGTATAGTGTACCCTTCCTTGGGCTGTAAGGCCTGCCCCAGGGGTGACTTACCTATGCCACAGGCAGTGTTTGGTCATGGCACCTCGAGGGGGATGCCATGTCAGCTTCCTTTTTCTCCCCACCAATACACACAATCTGCTATGGCAGTGTGCATGTGTTAGGTGAGGGGTCCCTTAAGGTGGCACAACACATGCTGCAGCTCTTAGGGACCCTACCTGGTCACAGGGCCCTTGGTACCACTGGTACCTTTTACAAGGGACTTATCTGTGTGCCAGAGGTGTACCAATTGTGGAAACAATGGTACATTTTTAGGGAAAGAACAGTGGTGCTGGGATCTGGTTAGCAGGATCCCAGCACACACTGTCAAGTCAGCATCAATATTAGGCAAAAATTGGGGTGGTAACTGCAACAAGTGCCAGTTTCCTACACACACAGCCGTCTTTCCATCCAAAGGTATATTGGACTGCATATTAATTAACACATTTCTTTCCATTTGTTCTCTTACTTTTCAGTTTCAAAGTCAGGAGTGCTCAGATATTACTTGAGAAAAACCAACAATGTTTGATACAAATAAAATGTCTTTTTGTCAGTTATTGTGGTTAAACATGCACTCAGACTTCACAATCTGTGGCTTTGCTATTAGTATCATGCACCACTATTTGCAGTGGAGGCCCAGTAGATACCCCACTTTTTGGTAAACCGCGAGCATACAACAAGAGTAGTAAAGCAGCTTGTGCTGTTTTCACAAGGAGTTTTCTATCAGTGAAATGTAACTTACAAACTGGCTAGCTGAAAATGAAACGTGAAACCATACTTTTACCTTTACTAAGCACTTCTACTTAAACGCTGGATTTGTGAATTTATACGCTAGTAGTACAATTGTTCCTGATATCATCTTTGATTCATATGCAATCTTTGGTGTCCTCTTCCTATCATTATGGTTTGTCATTGTCTATTAAGAAATGTACTTGATTTCCTGTTGTAAAACAAACTTGACAAGGAACTATTATATACTTATATTCATAGTTCTTATACAGGTTATCGTCCTTAAATTCATAATCAATCCTACATTCTTTATTGTGACCATCTGTCACAATGACCTATCTAAATGGCGCAGCACTGCACTTGTCAGCCTTGGAGCCACAATATCTCTTTGGTGAGAGATAGCAACCTGCCTCAATTTCCTTTTTTTTGTTTTTAATAAACTAATAAGAGGATTTTTCATCCAGCTCACTCAATATGAAAACATACTTCTCTTCCAGGGGATCCTCATCAATAGTCATAAACATTGATATTCCCGCCCTTGTGCGGGGACCCCGGAGCATATATAAAATACACACCTATAAAATATGAAATATGCACGAAAAATATATATATAGCATTTTTAGTAGACAAATTTTCATACTAAACTCATATATACATGTGTAAAACAGCAATGCAGACTGTAATCATAAACAGGCTAAAATGCTTTATTTCTATGGAGTTTTTTTTTTTTTAATAGTCCTTTTCAAAATTACAATAAGAGAAATAATATTTACCAAAGCCCCATAACTGGGCCTAGGGAAATAAGCAGTAGTAACCTCAGAGAAAAAGTAGAAAGAAAAAAAACTACATTGAAAAACAATGGAGCATTCTTAGCCAATAGGCTGCATGCAGGTTAACACAGGAGAACCATAAAAATTCTGGCACTGTGCCTTTAAGACCCTGAGCACCTCCATTATCCCACCATGCCTCAGGCGTGAAGGAGAGGTGACAGTTGGTTCACAGTTAGGTCAGTTCTTTTTTCCGGCTTCTTCTGAGAGGATCCTGGAGCATTGAGCTCTTAGTTTTTCTCAGAAAAACACTTCAGAACAGCGTTTTTTCCACCTTTACTCTACATCTAACATCTTTGTCTGAGTCTGGAAGTTTGTTCCTGACTGCAAAATGCCTTCCCTTTTTGTGAAGTGCCCTTCCTGTGGGAAGAAGGCCCAGTCAGATCCACACACTCTCTGCATTGTGTGCCTGCCTCAGAGTCACTGCCCTGACACTTGCAAACACTGCTAGAACATGTCAAAAAGAACTCTCAAGGACAGGGAGAAGATCAGGCGTCATGGTCTTCATGAGAGGCAGAAAACATCATCCTCTTCGCTTCCCAGGCAGCCAACAAGCCATTCTCAGGAGAGACAGGCTAGTTCGACGTCAGCAGGTAGGAAGATACCTGTTTGTTCCCCGTCGGCGTCATCGCTGCCACCATCACACTGTCATAGATCGACAGCGACCCGACCGACGCCGAAGGATACGGCGTCGAGAGAACATTGCCACTGCAGGGGCAGATCTCCGTCGACGGCAACCCACCGGTCAACGTCGAGCCCGGGGTGCTCATTCACTGCCGAAGGCCTCGCACCCCTCGACGTCAAGAAAGGCGACGTCGAAATCGCCTCAGCGGCGAGAACGAGGTCTTCTGCCGTCGGCGGTCCACCACTCGACGGCGAGGCACACGACGGCGAGCAGGTCGCGGTCAAGGCATCGACGTCGAGGCCAAGGCAACCTGCGGCACTCCCTTCGACGTCATTACAGCTGTCGACATCGACACAGGTTTTACCTGTCTTACAGGGAGCAGAGCATCGGCTTCCGCCGGCGGATAAGACCACTCCAACTTCTCCGGTGGTCTCCATAAGAAATGGTTCATCTCGGTCGAGAGCTGCATCGTCTGGGCATGTCTCGCCCATCAACTTGTCACTGAGGTGGTTTGAGAGCCTTAATAGACCGACTGCCTCCCCAGACTCGCAGTATTCGAGGATGTACTCTCCTTCTGCCTCTCTCCCGAGAACACCATCACCAACAGCGCGGGCAGGACGGGCTCGTTCTGCTTCTCACCAGTCGACCACGAGGCCTGGGTGCTCTGCTACAGCATCTCGGAGCAGGTCACGCTCCCAGAGACGATCTAGGTCACGGTCACGCCATCATAGAAGGTCTCCCTCTTGGTCATCGTCGGGGTCCTCTGTCAGACAATACTCCCCCACCTTAACGGATTCGCCACCAGCTCGAGTTTCCCCGGTGGACGACATCACAACCTTTAACGAGGTGCTTCTCAGGGGAGCACAAAAACGAAACATAGAGGTTCCAGAACCTTCAACCTCCTCATCCGTCATCTTTGAAACCCTGCAACATAGGGCGGTTTCAAAAAAGCTGCTGCCGCTAGTGCCTGGTCTGTTACAACCAACCATGGACACCTTTTTAGCACCAGCCACCCTCAGATCAGCTCCTGCTAGGATCTTGAAGAAATATAAAGCACCTGAACAAGATCCTTTGTTTCTCAGGACGGATCCGCCGCCGGACTCGGTCATATTGGCCGCAGCCCGAAAAACGCACTCGGTAGCATCATCCTCCACGGTTCCACCTGACAAGGAGAGCAGACATCTAGACTCTCTGGGGAGGAAAATGTGTGGCACGGCGGCTTCCATGATGAAGGTCTCCAGCGCTTCTGCACTCCTAGGCAGATATGACCGTTCACTCTGGGACTCTCTGAACAGGTTCGCAGACAAATTGCCTAGGGAGGACAGACAGGATTTCCAGGAGATCCTTCAAGAGGGATGTCTGGTCTCCAATCAGGTGATCAGCGCAGCAGCAGATGGGGCAGACTTATCTGCACATGGGGTTTGTGCAAGAAGGTCTTCCTGGTTGAGACTGACAGGATTGAAGCAGGAAGCGCAACAGCGTATCCTAAATCTTCCGTTCAACGGGAACTCGCTGTTTGGTACCCATACAGACGAGGAGATGGCGCTCATGAAGACGGAAGTGGACACCATGAGAGCAGTAGGCCTGGAGAGAAAAAAGGACTTCAGGCGAAGGTATAGGCCTTACGACAGGCGCCCTTTTCAGCAGAGGGTTCAAACCCCTCATTGGTCCCAGAGGCCACAGCAGAGGTAAGGACGCCCACTTTTTCAATCTCGTAAGGCCACGAGGGACCAAGGGTCAAGTAGACCACAGCAGTGCACACCCAAAACTCCAGCAAAACAATGAGGACTCGCTTCCCTTAACACCGTGCACCACTCCGGTGGGGGGAAGTATCACAGAGTTAATTCACGAGTGGCGTGGTATAACAAAAGACAAATGGGTGCTCAACATTGTCGAGAATGGGTACTCTCTTCTTTTCCGACAACCTCCTCCTCACTTGCCACCAACCAAATGCAATCCGTCTCACATGAGCCTTTTGCGCAAAGAGGCTCACGCCCTTTTACGGAAAAAAGCAATAGAAAAAGTTCCAGCCGCGCACAGAGGGAAGGGGGTATACTCCCGTTATTTTCTGGTAGCGAAAAAAGGTCGAGAGGGAGTTTTCAGACCGATTCTGGACTTACGACTACTGAACAAGTACATAAAAAAGCAAAAGTTCAGGATGCTGGCTCTTCACCAGATTTTCCCTCCGCTACATCGAGGAGACTGGATGTGCTCCATAGACCTGCAAGACGCGTACTTCCATATCCCGATCATTCCCAAACATCGGAAATTCCTACGCTTCCGGATAGCCTCCCAGCACTATCAGGTCAAGGTGCTTCCATTCGGCCTGAAATCTGCCCCTCGCATTTTCTCAAAATGCGTAGCGGCGCATCTAAGGAAGCAAAAAATCTTCATTTACCCATACCTAGATGACTGGCTACTGAAAGCCTCCTCTCCGGAGCAGGCAAGAAGCCATCGGGACATTGTGCTCAGTGTTTTCAGGTCTCTTGGTCTACAAGTCAACCACCAAAAGTCCACCTTGATTCCAACGCAAAATCTCCACTACCTGGGAGCAATTCTGGATACAGAGCTCGAAAGAGTGTATCCTTCGGAGGAACGACTATTATCAATAAAGAGAAAGTGTCAAGACCTGCTGAAGTCCGACGCACCTACGGCCCGTCAGGTGACATCTCTACTGGGCTCCATGGCCTCGTGCATTTTAATTGTCCCGAATGCCAGGCTACATATGAGGCCTCTCCAAGAGGCGCTGGAAAACAACTGGAACCAGAGCACAGGCCGCTGGGAGGACAGAGTGCGACTTCCGATAGGAGCACAACAGTCGTTGCAATGGTGGATGCACAGACCTTACCTGTCAGTAGGAGCTCTGTTTCACCAGGTAATCCCATCCGACACTCTGGTAACGGATGCGTCTCTTCAGGGATGGGGAGCTCATCTAGGTTCCCTTCAAGCTCAGGGCCTGTGGTCTGACAACGAAAGAGAGTACCACATCAACCTCAGCTCAGAGCAGTGCATCTAGCTCTCAAGTCTTTTGCTCCATCGATTTAAGGGAAATCTCTCCTAGTACAAACGGACAATACGACCACAATGTATTATTTGAACAGACAAGGGGGAACGAGATCCCTGCCCCTATCTCGGGAGTCTCAGACAATCTGGCATTGGCTCCTAGCGAGAGGAATGTCTCTTACAGCAGTTCACCTACCAGGTCAATAAAATGTGGAGGCGTGCTTCCTGAGCAGACACCTCGAGGACGCCCACGATTGGGTCCTGCACGACGAAGTCGTCGAAGACATCTTCGCTCAATGGGGTCGGCCTCAATTGGATCTCTTCGCAGACGAGGAAACAGGAAATGCCCAGACTTCCCGTCCAGGTTCTACCGTCCGGGATCTCGAGGGAATGCCCTGTTGATCGACTTGTCAGGGATATTTCTCTACGGTTTTCCACCAATCCCCCTCATACCTGCGGTGATCAACAAACTTTACAGATCCAGCACCAGAATGATTCTAATAGCTCCGCAATGGCCTCGTCAGTTCTGGTACACAGATCTCCTCAACCTATCGGAACAACCTCACAGGAGGCTGCCGTGCAGACCGGATCTCCTTTGCAGGCTGGGGGGCAGGATACTTCACCCCAACCTACCATCTCTGAGCTTGACGGCATGGCTCCTGAATTCCTGCAGTATTGGCACCTAGGGCTCTCGCAGGAGTGCATGAACATCTTGAAGGAGTCCAGACGACCTTCCACGCGGCGTTCTTACGTGTTCAAGTGGAAGAGGTTCTACATATGGTGTCGTCAGCAAGGTCAGAATCCTATACCGGCTCAGGAGGAGGTCATACTGTCTTACCTACTCCATTTGGCAAAATCGGGTCTGCAGGTATCATCTATTAAGGTACATTTATCTGCCATTACAGCCTATCGTAAGTCACCTTCTCAGGAATCCTTTTTTACAAGACCAGTGGTCAAGGATTTCTTAGAAGGTTTGAAAAATGTTTTTTCCACCCATTCGGAAACCCTCCCCTCCATGGGAGCTGAACATAGTGCTATCAAAACTTATGGGCCCTCCTTTCGAACCTATACACAAAGCCTCTTTGCAACACCTTACGTGGAAGACGGATTTTTTGGTAGCCATTACTTCCGCAAGGAGGGTCAGTGAGATTCAGGCTTTGTCCTACAAAGAACCGTACAGAGTCTTCCACGAGAAAAGAGTGGTTCTACGAACTCACCCATCATTCCTACCGAAGGTGGTGTCAGAATTTCACATCAATCAGACTATTTCTCTACCAACTTTTTTCCCCAATCCGGAGACTCCGGCGGAGAAAGCTTTACACTCCCTAGATTTGAAAAGAGTGCTAAACTTTTACTTGGATAAAACCAAGCTAATTAGACATTCCAACCACTTGTTTGTAAATTATGGTCATTTGAGAACAGGAGAGGCAGCATCAAAACGAACCATATCTAGATGGATAGTTTCTTGTATTGTTAATGCATATCAATTGGCTAACAAACAACTACTTGCTAGACCTAAGGCGCATTCGACAAGAGGAAAGACGGCTACTGATGCCCTCCTTAATAATGTTCCAACCTCTTAAATGTTTAAGGCTGCTACATGGAAGTCTGTACATACATTTACTAGACATTACTGTTTGGACTCAGATGCAAGAGCAGACGCCCAAGTTGGGCAAGCTTCTCTGAGAAATTTGTTTGCATGATACATATCTATTCCTGCACTTCTATTGGACAGTCTGCAGAGTCAAGGGATGGGCTTGCTAATCTATTTAATGTTTGACTATTGATGAGGATCCCCTGGAAGAGAAGGATAAGTTACTTACCTGTAAATCCTAGTTCTCTTTCAGGGGTATCCTCATCAAAGTCATAAACAACCCACCCTCCTCCCCGTACGCACGTCTCCTAGAAGTGCAGGACAGACTATCTTTCGAATCTGCTACACAGCTGGTCACCGTAAAAAAGTACTGACCTAACTGTGAACCAACTGTCACCTCTCCTTCACCCCTGAGGCGCATGGTGGGATACTGGAGGTGCTCAGGGTCTCAAAGGCACGGTGACAGAATTTTTATGGTTCTCCTGTGTTAACCTGCATGCAGCCTATTGGCTAAGAATGCTCCATTGTTTTTCAATGTAGTTTTTTTTTTCTTCTTTTTCTCTGAGGTTACCACTGCTTATTTCCCCAGGCCCAGTTATGGGGCTTTGGTAAATATTATTTCTCTTATTGTAATTTTGAAAAGGACTATTAAAAAAAAAAAAAACTCCATAGAAATAAAGCATTTTAGCCTGTTTATGATTATAGTCTGCATTGCTGTTTTACACATGTATATATGAGTTTAGTATGAAAATTTGTCTACTAAAAATGCTATATATATATGTTCGATGGCATCTGTCGCTGTAGATACGCATGTTTTGCAATAGCTCGCCATCTGGTGTTGGGCCGGAGTGTTACAAGTTGTTTTTCTTCGAAGAAGTCTTTCGAGTCACGGGACCGAGTGACTCCTCCTTTTGTCTCCATTGCGCATGGGCGTCGACTCCATCTTCGATTGTTTTTTTTCCGCCATCGGGTTCGGACGTGTTCCTGTCGCTCCGAGTTTCGGAACGGAAAGATAGCTAATTTCGGAAGATTTTCGTCGGTATTGTTGCGTTCGGGATCGGCGTAGTTAGATTCAACACCGCATCGAAGATCGAAGAGCTCCGGTGCCCTTCGGGGTAGTTTTTCGATCCCCCGTCGGGGCCTGGTCGGCCCGACCACGTGCTGAAGAACGCCGATGGAACGGACCCCGTTCCGTTTCTGCCCCAAATGCCACAATAAATACCCTTATACAGACCAACACTTGGTCTGTAACCTGTGCCTGTCCCCTGAGCACAGTGAAGACACCTGCGAGGCCTGTTGTGCGTTCCGGTCCCGAAAAACACTCCGAGACCGTCGAGCCAGAAGACTTCAGATGGCGTCCGCGCCGACAGCCCACCGAGAGTTCGAGGAACAAGAAGAGGAAGGTACCTTCTCGATCCAAGACTCAGACTCCGAAGGATTCGACAATACACAAACCGTGAGTAAGACGTCGAAAACCACACAGAGGAAGATTTACAAGGCCCAGGGGACTCCACTGCCATCAGGCCATGGCTCCACCCATAAATTCGGTGACCGACCGTCGGCACCGAAAAAGGCCCAAACAGTGCCGAGATCGTCCGACTACGGTCGAGACACCGGCACGCAGCCTTCTCGGGACCGAGAAAGTGCTGGAGACAAGCCTCGACACCGAGATGCCGGTGTGGACACGGCTCGACGCCGAGACAGCGGCACCGAAGAAGATCGACGCCGAGAGGTTTCGGCCCCGAAAAAGAAAAAAGTCACCTCGGAGCCGAAAAAACATGCAGACAGGGTTTCGGTGCCGAAACAAACTGCAAGCGACCTCCCAAATGCAAAAGCATAGGTTTGAGGAAGAGCCACAATCAACTGATGTGGACCATACGCAAAAGCGTATTTTCATACAGCAAGGGACAGGAAAAATAAGCACCCTTCCCCCCATTAGAAGAAAGAGAAGGTTGGAGTTCCAAACTGAACAGACACCACAACCAAAAGTGGTGAAAAGAGTTACCCCACCACCCTCTCCTCCGCCCGTGATTAACGTCTCACCAGCACAAACTCCATCACACTCCCCAGCTCACACCACCATAAGCCAGGGTGACCAAGATCAAGACGCATGGGACCTATACGACGCCCCAGTGTCAGATAACAGTCCGGAGGCATACCCTACGAAGCCATCTCCACCAGAGGACAGCACCGCGTATTCTCAAGTAGTGGCTAGAGCAGCACAATTTCACAACGTAAGCCTCCACTCAGAACAGGTCGAGGATGATTTTTTATTCAACACACTCTCCTCCACCCACAGCTCATACCAAAGCCTGCCTATGCTCCCTGGTATGCTCCGGCACGCAAAAGAAATCTTTAAGGAGCCGGTCAAAAGTAGGGCTATCACACCAAGGGTGGAAAAAAAGTATAAGGCGCCTCCTACAGACCCGGTTTTCATCACTACACAGCTGCCACCAGACTCTGTCGTTGTAGGAGCAGCTAGGAAAAGGGCCAACTCCCACACATCTGGAGATGCACCACCCCCAGATAAAGAAAGCTGCAAGTTCGATGCAGCTGGTAAGAGAGTCGCAGCACAAGCTGCAAACCAGTGGCGCATCGCGAACTCCCAGGCACTACTTGCGCGCTATGACAGAGCCCACTGGGACGAGATGCAACATCTCATTGAACATCTGCCCAAGGACTTACAAAATAGGGCAAAACAAGTGGTTGAGGAGGGACAGACCATTTCCAACAACCAGATCCGCTCCTCCATGGACGCTGCAGATACAGCTGCACGGACAATTAATACATCTGTAACTATCAGAAGGCATGCATGGCTCCGAACGTCTGGATTTAAACCAGAGATTCAACAAGCAGTTCTCAATATGCCTTTTAACGAAAAAGAACTGTTCGGTCCAGAAGTGGACACAGCGATTGAGAAACTCAAAAAAGATACGGACACTGCCAAAGCCATGGGCGCACTCTACTCCCCGCAGAGCAGAGGCAATTACAGCACATTCCGTAAAACACCCTTTCGAGGGGGGTTTCGGGGTCAGAGCACACAAGCCAGCACCTCACAAGCAACACCGTCCAGTTACCAGGGACAGTATAGAGGAGGTTTTCGGGGACAATATAGAGGAGGGCAATTCCCTAGGAATAGAGGAAGATTTCAGAGCCCCAAAACCCCTACTACTAAACAGTGACTCACATGTCACTCACCCCCTCCACACAACACCAGTGGAGGGAAGAATAAGTCATTATTACAAAGCATGGGAGGAAATCACTACAGACACTTGGGTTCTAGCAATTATCCAACATGGTTATTGCATAGAATTTCTACAATTCCCTCCAAACATACCACCAAAAGCACAAAATTTGACAACACAACATTCCAATCTCCTGGAGATAGAAGTGCAGGCACTATTGCAAAAGAATGCAATCGAATTAGTGCCAAACACACAAATAAACACAGGAGTTTACTCACTGTACTTTCTGATACCAAAGAAGGACAAAACGCTGAGACCAATCCTAGACCTCAGAGTAGTGAACACTTTCATCAAATCAGACCACTTTCACATGGTCACACTACAAGAAGTATTGCCATTGCTAAAACTACACGACTACATGGCAACTTTAGACCTCAAGGATGCTTATTTCCATATACCAATACACCCATCGCACAGGAAATACCTAAGGTTTGTATTCAAGGGAATACATTACCAATTCAAGGTACTGCCTTTCGGATTAACAACCGCACCAAGAGTCTTTACCAAATGTCTAGCGGTGGTCGCTGCACACATAAGAAGGCAGCAAATACATGTGTTCCCATATCTAGACGACTGGCTAATCAAGGCCCATTCGTTAATAGAGTGCTCAAATCACACAAATCATATCATACAAACCCTCTTCAAACTAGGGTTCACCGTCAATTTCACAAAATCCAAAATTCTGCCGCGCAAGGTACAACAATACCTGGGAGCCAAAATAGACACATCAAAAGGAGTAGCCACTCCAAGTCCACAAAGAATTCAAAATTTCAACACCATCATACAACGCATGTATCCAACAAAAAGGATACAAGCAAAGATGATACTACAACTCCTAGGCATGATGAATTCATGCATAGCCATTGTCCCAAACGCAAGACTGCACATGAGGCCCTTACAACAGTGCCTAGCATCACAATGGTCACAAGCACAGGGTCACCTTCTAGATCTGGTGTTAATAGACCGCCAAACTTACCTCTCGCTTCTGTGGTGGAACAACATACATTTAAACAAAGGGCGGCCTTTCCAAGACCCAGTGCCACAATACGTAATAACAACAGATGCTTCCATGACAGGGTGGGGAGCACACCTCGATCAACACAGCATACAAGGACAATGGAACGTACATCAAACAAAACTGCATATAAATCACCTAGAACTTCTAGCAGTTTTTCAAGCACTAAAAGCTTTCCAACCAATAATAGTTCACAAATACATTCTCGTCAAAACAGACAACATGACAACAATGTATTATCTAAACAAGCAAGGGGGGACGCACTCCACGCAGTTAAGCCTGCTAGCACAAAAGATTTGGCGTTGGACAATTCACAACCAAATTCGCCTAATAGCACAATTTATACCAGGGATCCAAAATCAACTCGCAGACAATCTCTCTCGAGATCACCAACAGGTCCACGAATGGGAAATTCACCCCCAAATTCTGAACACTTATTTCAAACTCTGGGGAACACCTCAGATAGACTTGTTTGCGACAAAGGAGAACGCAAAATGCCAAAACTTCGCATCCAGATACCCACACAAACAGTCCCAAGGCAATGCCCTATGGATGAACTGGTCAGGGATATTTGCTTACGCTTTTCCTCCTCTCCTTCTTTACCTGGTAAACAAACTCAGTCAAAACAAACTCAAACTCATATTAATAGCACCAACTTGGGCAAGGCAACCCTGGTACACAACGCTGCTAGACCTATCAGTAGTACCCTGCATCAAATTGCCCAACAGGCCAGATCTGTTGACACAGCACAACCAAAAGATCAGACACCCAGATCCAGCATCGCTGAATCTAGCAATCTGGCTCCTGAAATCCTAGAATTCGGGCACTTACAACTTACCCAAGAATGTATGGAAGTCATAAAACAAGCCAGAAGGCCATCCACCAGGCACTGCTATGCAAGTAAATGGAAGAGGTTTGTTTGCTACTGCCATATTAATCAAATACAACCATTACACACAACTCCAGAACATGTAGTGGGTTACTTGCTTCACTTACAAAAATCTAACCTGGCTTTCTCTTCCATTAAAATACACCTTGCAGCAATATCTGCATACCTGCAGACTACCTATTCAACTTCCCTATATAAAATACCAGTCATTAAAGCATTCATGGAGGGCCTTAGGAGAATTATACCACCAAGAACACCACCTGTTCCTTCATGGAACCTAAATGTTGTCCTAACTAGACTTATGGGTCCACCTTTTGAACCCATGCACTCCTGCGAAATACAGTTCCTAACCTGGAAGGTGGCATTTCTCATCGCCATTACTTCCCTAAGAAGAGTAAGCGAGATTCAGGCGTTTACAATACAGGAACCTTTTATACAACTACACAAGAATAAGGTCGTCCTAAGGACCAATCCTAAATTTTTGCCAAAGGTTATTTCACCGTTCCATCTAAATCAAACAGTGGAACTTCCAGTGTTCTTTCCACAGCCAGATACCGTAGCTGAAAGGGCACTACATACATTAGATGTCAAAAGAGCATTGATGTATTACATTGACAGAACAAAAAACATCAGAAAGACTAAACAACTATTTATTGCATTTCAAAAACCTCATGCAGGAAACCCAATATCAAAACAAGGTATAGCCAGATGGATAGTTAAATGCATCCAAATCTGCTACCTTAAAGCTAAACGACAGCTGCCCATTACACCAAGGGCACACTCAACCAGAAAGAAAGGTGCTACCATGGCCTTTCTAGGAAACATCCCAATGCAAGAAATATGTAAGGCAGCCACATGGTCTACGCCTCACACATTCACCAAGCACTACTGTGTAGACGTGTTATCCGCACAACAAGCCACAGTAGGTCAAGCCGTATTAAGAACATTATTTCAGACTACTTCCACTCCTACAGGCTGATCCACCGCTTTTGGGGAGATAACTGCTTACTAGTCTATGCAAAACATGCGTATCTACAGCGACAGATGCCATCGAACTGAAAATGTCACTTACCCAGTGTACATCTGTTCGTGGCATCAGTCGCAGTAGATTCGCATGTGCCCACCCGCCTCCCCGGGAGCCTGTAGCAGTTTGGAAGTTACCTTCAACTATTTATATATGTATCATCTCAACCTTAAATAGGTGCATACTTAGTCACTCCATTGCATGAGCACTATTACTACAATTCAACTCCTACCTCACCCTCTGCGGGGAAAAACAATCGAAGATGGAGTCGACGCCCATGCGCAATGGAGACAAAAGGAGGAGTCACTCGGTCCCGTGACTCGAAAGACTTCTTCGAAGAAAAACAACTTGTAACACTCCGGCCCAACACCAGATGGCGAGCTATTGCAAAACATGCGAATCTACTGCGACTGATGCCACGAACAGATGTACACTGGGTAAGTGACATTTTCATTTTCGTGCATATTTCATACTTTATAGGTGTGTATTTTATATATGCTCCGGGGTCCCCGCACAAGGGCGGGAATATTCAGTGTTTATGACTTTGATGAGGATACCCCTGGAAGAGAACTAGGATTTACAGGTAAGTAACTTATCCTTATCAGTAAAAGAAAAGATTGTTTTTCTGATATGATTATGTTTGAAAGAATATCAATTGAAAACGGGGATTTTTAATAATGTGGGGTAGACATAGGCAGCTCTCTTCCAGATCTATAATTTAGGCTGAGATGTCCTTTTTTCTGAGTCTCAGATTATAATTAACCTCTAGTCTGCGTCCTCTTTACCTTCCCCAGCTTGTATGCCCCCCTCACCATTTCCCTTATCACAAGTGTTGATCTACTTCTGTCTTCCTGTTCTCTCTAACTAGTTTTTGTATGCTTGTGTTCCTTCATCACACATTTGTTTCTCCTCATTGTTCCTCTGATCCATGTTCACATACCTACATTGTCAGTTGAATTTGCTTCCTTTTGGGTCTCTCTCTCCTATTGCTGACATTTACTTAATTCCTACATCGGACTTCTCTCTTGGGTTCACTCACTCTCATATCTCCTTCTCTTTTTGATTTGTGTTCTGTGCTTCTCTCTAAGACTAATGAAAGAGGACAAGTGGTGACAAAGACAGCGCTCCTGAAGCAGATGGAAGAGCTGATTGAGGAACCAGGACTTACGTGCTGCATTTGCAGGGAGGGATACAAGTTTCAGGTAGAGTGAGGCTCATCTTTCTTTGTATGTCCATAGCATGCTTGCTTTAGAAGTATTTTACTCCTTAGGTGGCAGACTCTAGGACTTGGGCTTAGTCACATTTCCCCCATGCTTTTTACGTATCTGCCTTTGTTGATATGCTTATAGTTGTACCTAGCTGATGAACACCTGAGTGTTGATTACATGATTTCAAATTGTTTACTTAATCTCCTCAATTTTAGAGCATTATGGGTGTTGTCACCTCCTTCTTTTGGCATCTCCAGGCTGTCTCTTGCCTGGAGAACCTAGGTTTGGAAGGGACTCTTTGGTTTTTTAAAATCTGTTTACATTTATCACCCCTTGTTCAAGCTGAATTCCCCTCTCCATGACTCATAGGCCCACAGTTCAGTTACAGGGCTTCCCACTTCTGCACACTCCACTCAGTGTGGGAAAGGGTGTCTAGTAAGAACACACAGTATATTTGTATCTTTTCCATGTTTCAGTGTGTAGGGTTTCTTGAAATTTTGGTTGGTGGGACAGGAAACATGATTTCTAAAAAGACTAGTGAACACAGTAGAACAGTTAGTGCTTAAATTGCCCACTGCTGTGCATGTTACTGATTAAGAGAATTGCACTACAGAACTCTCTTGTTTGTAGCCCACTAAGGTTCTGGGGATTTACACCTTCACCAAGCGACTGAACCTGGAGGAGGCAGAGAACAAACCACGGAAACAACAGGGATACAGCACAGTGTCCCACTTCAACATTGTGCATTATGACTGTCACCTTGCCGCTGTCAGGTATGGCACCATCCTTCACTTTAAATTGCATTATGACTGCACCTTTTTCATTCCCAGGTTTGGATGCTGTTCCCCAGCCCCTTCCACTCCATTTAATTTTATTTTATATGTTCCGATTATCACATTGTTGCTATCAGGAAAGGCACGCCCCTCAACACCCCCACTTCTGTCATAACGGTGAACTCACAGCTGCCTGGCATTACACCTCCATGATTTCAATACTATGAATGTGTTGTTTTTTATGAATACTCCTCTCTGTACATTCTTTATTTAGATGATCTTTATGGTATTTCCGCCTCTGCCTGACATTTCTGGAAGTACCAAAGCTGATCAGTTAGGACACCAAATAGTGTCAGTGATATTGGTTTCTTTTCTTCTGAGCTTCAATCAATCATAGATTGGTAGAGCATGGCTAATCACCAATAGAGTCTCAAGGCACTGTTTGTGGGCGTGCTGCTCAGTCGAAGAGTTAGGTCTTGAGGTCCTTCCTGAACTGCTTCAGTGATGCGATCACCCTGAGCTTGAGAGGTAGCGTGTTCCAAGTCCAAGCTGCTAGGTAGGAGAAGGATCTTCCTCCTGCTGTGCTTTTCCGGATCTTGGGAACAGCTGCAAAGGCGAGCTGGGAGGAGCAGAGATGTCTTTTGGGTACGTAGAAGATGAGCAGTTGGCAGAACTCTGTGCTTGCGGAGTATTTTCTCGTTTTTATTTTTGTTTTGTTTTTCTAGTGTTTTTTCAGAGCTTGTCTCCTCCAAAATCTTCACATCTGACAACAACAAGAACACATATTTGCAAAAGTCTGACACTAATATTATTTAGATTCCATGCATGAGGCTGGCATTTGCACTAACACTGTGTCTCAAAGTAATATTCGGTAAGGTGGCGAAGCTCTTCATTTATTTCCTGAAGAATGCTTTGACTAATACCCAAAGTCAAAATGGTGCCTCTCTTGTAGAAGAAGCTGCCCCAGATCTCCTCATTTGAAGTCTCCTAATCACCACAAAAGCAAAATCTCTCTTCCTTGTTTTTGAATTAGAACTGCAAAAGGCATTATATGATGAACACAGAAGAGTCTTGACTATTGTTCTTCTGAACCAGATGTAGATGATGAATACCTTTAAGCACATCTTTCTTCAGGGGTCTCTTTTAGCAAAATAAATCTTTTCAAGCTGTGACTATTTTTTATCCTAAATCACGAACCCTCCAGAACATTTGTGGTTCCACCTGCTCCATCTGCGCTGATAGACCTTGTATCATCCCCACCAGCCTTGGCCACGTCCATCTGGCCTTCGACTCTGTTCACTGCCTACACTGTTGGTCTTTCTTTTGATTTTTCTATGCCCTCTTCTGTGAAGTACATGAGGTTGAATGTTTTGTTTACAATGCTTTGAGCAGCAGGCTCTACATCTGGGTCATCTCTGGCATGGGTTGAGAGTTCTCGGCTGACCATTCCACCACCTCTTCCACCAGATATGCTTTCCTGTATTATTATAAAGAAATGTGCTACCAGGTATCTTAAAGATTGTCTTAAAGAAGATGATTTCCGTAAAAAGGCTTTTGGATCAATATTGGAATTCTCTCTTGAACCATATCCTGTGAAAAGGGATTTGTAACTGCTTCCAGAAATACTTAATTCTAATGAGAGTCCTCACTGAAGGGACTTTCCTGAGCCAGATGATTTGTCAGAACACATCCGTCTCTTTCTCTGCAAGGAAAACCACATCAGTTATGGAAATTTCATTTACCCAAAGTCAAATATTTTTACTGTCATTCATGTAGGCATTATTGGGCACAATTTACACTCCATAGGAGAAGTAGTAGTCTCTTCCCCTTTAAACAAGTAACAAGAACATATGGGCGTGCCCTTCATATCTAGCTGCTTAACTACTGCATCTGACTCAACAGAAATGTGTAGTTCAAGCACATGCAGCCACAATTAAGTGGACTACTTTCCTTACAGTTCAACCAAAAAGAGAATTTAAGAAGCTGGACATGTTAGAGCATAAGGTATTTTCTTAAGCCATCCTTGACATAAGAATGTGCAATTCTTTTTGCCAGATAGCACTGTATACACATTGCCGGAAATTAAAGGCTTAACTTCTGCATCCTTGCCTGAAAACTTTTGGGATGTGTTTTCTCGGCTGTTGAATAATGGTAACGATAATGGTAACGATGGAGGAAGACAAGCAGTGTGCTTGGGAACAGACATCATTTGCTATATATTGATGCTTTCTGGTGTGATACTAAGGTGCCAAGTATGAATTGTTTGAGTTTGTGATTTGAGTCACACTAGTGGACATTCCCTTTAACTGTCAACGCCTGCTCAGGGTGCACATTTACTGAATAAATTAAAACAAAGTAGAGCATGCAATAGGGCTAGCTTGCTGAGAATGATCTTTTTACCAAAAATACCTAATGGTCATGGGCTACTTCCACTGTACACAAGAAGCCCACAGCCTTCTATCCAGGAGGTTTATCTCTGAGAGGTCAGAAGGGCCAGGTTAGGCAGATGGTAGTAGATCTACTTCCTCTCCAACTATCATAAACACCTTTTAATGTATCTGTTTAGCTAGTCTTTAAAAGTGATTTTCCTTTGTAGTAGTGGGTCTTAAACATAATTTTTGCTTCCAGGTCCAGATACCTTGATGAAAGACATTAGCCCACCTAGGAATGTTTTTTTTCATTCAGATAGTAGCACGTCACAAGAGATTCCTGCTTTGCACAGTGGAAGGCAAGCACTTTAAACTTCTTGTCCTACCCATTGGTCTTTAATTTATGGCATGGATTTTTACCTAGGTGGTAGTAGCTCATCTCTGCAGAAGTGTTTTCTCCATGAAACTCAAGGCTTAGCCATATGCATTGAATTACCTACTTTCAGACACATTATAATAACCATTCTTGTCTGCTTTGGAAAGAGTCTGAAATATTCGCCAAATGATGGACCATTTCACTTTAAAATTGATTTAATGAGAAAGCTTGTTCATAGCAATACTTCTAGGGTCACTGTACTGTGGTACTTTAATGGTAGCTGCAGCCAGTAATGTGACAATCTGTGTGGCAGGAGCCAACAACGTCACCTTTTAACTCAGCTAATTCAATGGGGAGCCACATAAGCTAGTCATCGGAGAGCTGTTTTGACAAGTTCACAAGAAGTGGAGATCAATTAGCGTTCTTTAGAGGTCACACTAGAAATCTTTATCTATCCACTAGAACTAAGAACCTTCCTCTCAGCATTGAAAGTCATTATCCCTTTTGTACAGTGGATGAAAGTGCAGATTTGTTTGAACAACAGTGCTGCAGTGTTTTACATCAAAAAAGGTCTTAAGCACATTTACAATAGGCCTTTAGCAATGCGCCATAAACATTCACATTGGTCTTTGAGCAGCTCACCTAATAAGAATTCTGATTGAGAAGGCAGATTAAGCACACTTAATACACCAACCCATGAGTGGAATTTCCACCTTGGGAAATTAAGTAGTTCTGCAAGTGGTCTGCTAAGTCACAAACTTGAGCAGAAAATGCAGCAAATGAAGTTCCTGTTCGAATATTCCCTCAGAGATACCTTTGAAATAACTTGGAATTTCCATATGCTTTTAGCCTTTTGTCCCTTCCCCTGGATTTTTAACCTGATTCAGAACATCTGGGACCTCTGGACCCACTGCAGTAGATCAGGTCCACTGTGGTACTCGGACCTCTGTGAGCTCAACTTTGAACTCACTTACCAGTTGCCTTCCATTGACAGTGTGATGTTGATTCAGTGTGGGTCAGTTCTGCTCTACGTGCAAAGACTTAGTGTTCATACTTGGAAATCGAATAGAAAGCTTGAGAAGTTTCTTTTTTGCCTGCTATGTCAGCCAAAATAATCTTTATTCTGTTACATATAACCATAAAGGATACATATACATTCTTCAAAGTTAAAATACATAACACAATTAAAAAAACAAAGCAATAATAAAAAAAAAATGATACAGTACCTACTAATGAACAAATATAAAATCTTATGTCTTCAAAGAGCCACCTTGGGTGCAGTGCAACAGTCGACCCCTTCTTTTTCGGATCCAAATTTTACTTGTTAAAAACCTTGTAACATAAAAACGCATACTCATTATATAACATTTGTAGGAAAATGAATGCTGGTTTAGTCTGAGTAAATTGCTTCCTCCTTAAAAGGGGTAAAATAAATTGACAACGGGGACCAATATAAAATTCACAGAGAAAGGTAAAATGCAAGTTGTCCTGGACAGAAAAGGTATCACAGCAGCATGGTGCTCGACCTAGTTCCAATCTAAACGATCTGCTAATAGCAAGTGCAGTAAGTTCAACCTAAATTGAGGCAACAAAAACCAGTGATGAGTTATTGAAAAAAGTAAGGTAAGGTTCGACAAGGTTGCTGGTGGAAACAATAACATAGGCATGAACTGAGGGTTTAACTAGCCTCATACTTTCTCTTGCGGCCTGAGCTCTAACACAAGTGTTTTGACAATAGGTCTTCTCTCACATATTTCCTGTGTGATCATATAGGTCCTACCAATGTACCACATATTAGGGACTTATATGGGGGCACCGGTATGCCAATTGTGGGGTATGCTAAGTCCTAAGCAACCAAAGTTAGAGAGAGAAAGCATAGTCACTGGGGTCCTGGTTAGCATGATCCCAGTGAACACCTTCAAAACACACTTACAGCAGGCAAAAAGTGGGGGTAACCATGCCAAAACGAGGGTACTTTCCTATTTACCCCCTCATCCCAATCAAAGAACAATAAGGCTAACCTTGTCCAGTTGAGTCTTCATTTTAATTTTCTAAGTGGAAATATCTGGTGAGTCCATCTGCATTAGAGTGGTTACTCCCAGTCTGTGTTCCACTATATAGTCCATTTCCTGTAGGCATAAAGACCACCTCACAAGTTTGTGATTTTTACCTTTGATGTTTTAGCCATAGGAGGGGCTTGTGGTCTGTTTAAACAAGGGGTGAGTGCCAAATAAGTACGGCTTCAGCTTCTTCAAAGCCCAGACCACAGCAAAGTCCTCCCTCTCCATTGCTGTCCACCGCTTTTCCCTGCTGGTCAACCTCCTGCTAACGAAAGCTACAGGTTGACCCTGGCCCTCTTCATTCAGCTGAGATAGTACTGCTCCTATCCCTATCTCTATCTCAGAAGCATCTGTCTGTGCAATAAATTGCTTGAAGTTGTCAGGGCTTCTTAATATAGGAGCAGGACACATGTCCTGTTTAAATTAATTGAAAGCTTTTTATCAGCTAGCTGTCCCAAAAAACTTTCTTGGGCATCCTTTTAGAGGGGCTACAATGGAGTCCTAGTTTTTAATGAACCTCCTGTAGTAACCTGTCAGGCCTAGGAATGCTCTGACTTGAGTTTGTGTGGTAGGGGCAGTCCAATCCAAAATGGTCTGGGTTTTGCCCAGTAGTGGTTGGATCTGTCCTCCTCCTACCAGGTGGCCCAGATGAACCACTTTTCCCTACCCTATCTGGCACTATGAGGCCTTGATAGTGAGGCTTGCTTTCTGAAGGGCCTCCAATACATTCCTAAGGTGGACCAGGTGGTCCTCCCAGGTGGATCTAAAGGAAGCTATATCAGAAGATAAGCTGCACTGAAGCTTCCCAGGCCTTGAAGAACTTTGTTCACCTACCTCTGTAATGTGGCAGGTGCATTCTTTAATCCAAAGGGCATCACTGTGAAGTGATGGTGCCCACTAGGAGTGGAGAATGCAGTTTTTGGTTTAGCATCTTCTGACAACTTGATCTGCTAATAGCCAGCAGTCCGGTCAAAAGTGCTTAGATACTTGGCAGAATCCAGTGTATCTATGAGCTCATCTGCCCTTGGGGTAGGATGAACATCACAGGTCACAGTATTGAGACCCAGGTGGTCCGCACAAAACCTCATCTCCTTTTTACCATTTTAGGAGTGTAGTTTTGGGACAAGGACTACATGACTAGCCCAGGGGCTGTCAGAGTGCTGCTTAACTCCCAGGTCTAACATAATTTGCACCTCAGATTTGATGCACTCCATGACATGAACAGGTTACCTATAAATTTAACTTTTAACAGCCAAGCTGTCACCTGTATCAGTAGTGTGTTCACGCCATGTAGTTTAACCAGGGGTCCGGGAGAACAGTTCAGAGAACTGTCCGAGGAGGTTTCTGTCATCTTTTTGTGACTCAGAGAGGCAGTCTGCAAGCACATCCCCATCTATTGAGCCATCTACTGGTTTATGGAAGAAGAGGTCAGGAAGAGGGTCACTCTTCTTACTGTCCCTCATTAGCTGCCATGAGCAAGGTCATGTCAGACCTGTCATAGTAGGGTTTCAGTGGTTTCACATGGAGCACCCTGTGAAGGCTTCTAGAAGTGCCTAGGTCACCTAGATAGATGACCTCACCCGTTCTCTCCACAATAATGTGTGGTCCACTCCATTTGTCTTGGAGTGCCTTGGGAGCCACTGGCTCCAAGACCCACACCTTCTGTCCTAGCTGATGAACAGTCGGCACAGCCTTCCGGTCATGCCATTTGTTTTGTTTTGCAACTTTTGGTCGTCCTGAAGGTTTTTGAAAGCCCTCTTCATGTACTCAGTCATCCTAGATCTGAGGCCTACTGCCTAGGCCACAATGTACTATTTTGGAGGCTTGAGATGTTCCTCCCAGCCTTCTTTTTGAAGAGCAAGGGGACCCCTAACAGGGTGTCCAGACAGCAGTTCAAAGGGGCTTTAGCCCACTCGCTTCTGAGGAACCGCCCTATAGGCGAAGAGGAGGCAAGGTAACAAGACATCCCATCTCCTCCTGAGTTTCTCAGAGTCCCATTATCATGCTTTTGAGAGTTTTGTTAAACCTCTCAACTAATCCATTTGTTTGTGGATGTAAGGAGTGGTGAATTTATAAGTTACTCCAGTATTGGAACGTTCATAGATTCACATGCTTGAATCACTCCTCGTCGTCGAGGTGGGAGCCCCTGGTACATTTAACCAAGTAGTATTAACATTGGTTTAAACCTAAAGGCCATTAGATCTCTCAGTTTAACACTATCTGAGTCATTTTAAGAAAAAAGACCAAACTTCAGGGTCCACCAATCAGGCGACACCACCCTTCAGAACCTTCCTGAGAGAAGCTCCAGCACCTCAGATTTTCTGAGCACAAGTGGTTATAAGATAAAAGGAGAAAAAAGAGGTAAAGGTGCGCTTCTGCGGGGAGGTGGGCGAGTCGCATATGAATCTATAAAAGATTCCTCTACCGGAAAACTAAAGATAAAGGTAAGTAACAAATTTTCTTACTTCAGTATTGGAACTTTCATAGATTCACATGCTTGTATCAGAGTAGTAAGCAGTACTGATGAACATTGTATTACGCATCTATCTTGTTCAATACATACATTAATAGTATGTTAAAATACATCGATACACAGAACAAAATTCTGAACATTATAGGTAACACTGTAATGAAAATATAGCATGCATTTCAAACATCTTTGTTATAGGCAATGTGCAGACCTGAAATTAGGATGTTGGGATGGAATATGTAGCTCACCTTCACTGGAAAAGATTCCTGATGACTGCTTGTGCCACCGCTACCTCTGCTTGAGATAATGCTTCCAAGCAGTAATGTCTAATAAACGTATGGCAGCTCTTCCAAGTTGCTGCTTTACAAATGTCTTGGAGCGGTACACCTGCAAACAGCGCTGCTGAACAGGAAACTGCCCACGTTGAGTGCGCACGGACAGATGTTTGCAGTGGCTTGCCTGACGGCTAATGGCAAAATTTAATTGCTGAAGAGATCCATCTAGCAATGCTTTGTTTAGAGAGCGGTTGATCCCGTCTGGGTGCGCTGAAAACCACAAATAGGTGGTTGGTTTTGCGAAATGGTTTAGTCCTGCCTAAACAGAATTTAATACATCTTTTAATGTCTAAAGAGTGTAATGCTTTCTCCACTGGAGTTGTAGGATTTGGAATGAATGTCCTGAAAACTAAGGGCTCATTCAAATGAAAATCCGAAGGGACCTTCAGAATGAATCACGGATTAGTGTGCAAGATTATTCTATCCTTTTTAATCTGTAAAAACGGCTCCTGTATGGAAAGTGCTTGTAACTCACTGACCCGCCTGGTTGATGTTAGGGCAACAAGGAGGGCGACTTTCCTGGAAAGGAATTTCGTAGAAGCTCTATGGATTGGCTCAAAAGGCTGCTTCATAAGTTGTGCGAGGACAATATTCAAATTCCAGGAGGGAGGAGGAGGTCTGAATGGTGCAAACACTCTGAAAAGCCTTTTCAGAAATCGTTTAATCAACCTAGAGTACCATAACAAAGGTGAAGACTCTGAGCGTCTGAGACGCAATCGCCGCCAGGTGAACCTTTATGGAGGAATGCGCAAGCCCTTAGTGCGCTAAATGTAGCAAATAAGGTAATATCTGTTCTGGAGATGAAGATAGAGGATCAATTTGTTGCTGATGACACCACAAACAACTTTTTCCACTCACATGAGTGAGTCTTTTTGGTGCTAATTGCTCTGGTCTTGGATAGATTACCCCTGCACTCCCGTGGAATGTTTAGATGTGCAAACTCACGGTGCTCAGGAGCCATGCTGATAGCATTGATTGAGGATTCGGATGTAAGATTTGTTTATTGTTCATTGTTAGCAGATGCAGAGATTCTTATTGAGATGTGTGGCTTCAATGATAGGAGAAGCAGCTCCGTGAACCAATGTTGACGAGGCCAGTACGGGGCGATTAATATTAGCGTGCATGGTTCTCTCTTAATCTTTGTTAGGACTCTCGGGCCAAGGGAATTGGCGGGAAAGTGCATGCAAAGATTCCTGACCATGCTATGGAAAACGCATTCCCCCATGATCCCTTCTGGTGACACCAGCTTGCGAAGTATCGGCATTTGTCATTCGACCGGCTGGGGAAGAGGTCGATGTAGGGTGTTTCCCACTTGAGAAAAAATGTGGGTGACCATGGACCGGTCCAGTTCCCATTCGTTACATATTGATTTTTGCCTGCTGAGCATGTCTGCTATCCTGTCCTGGATGCCTGAAAGATGCACTGCTGTGAGGAGGATGCCATGCTCTACAGCCCAGTTCCAAATCCCCTGAGCTTCCCTGGAGAGAGTAAGAGATATTGTGCCTCTCTATTGGTTGAGGTAATGAATCGTAGTGGTGCTGTCTGTTATTACCATTTCCGAACCGGCAGTCTTTGGGAAGAAAGCCTGTAAAGCTAGACGGACCACTTTGAGCTCCAGCAGATTGATGTGCATTGTTTGCAACTCCAGTGGCCACTTGCCACTTATCTGTAGGTCTTGTAAAACCGCTCCCCAACCCTTCAGAGAGGCATCTATGGTGATTGTCCACGGTGCTGGGCGATGAAGAAAAGATTGATTCTTCGAAAGATGATGTTTCTGAGACCACCACAGCCTTGGTGATTGCTGGAGTAATTTTTATCTGATCTTTGAAGTTTCCTGAAACCTGGAGCCATTGCAGATTGATCTGCTCCTGCAAGGGACGCAGAGAGGAACTAGAGGTTTGCATTAGGACATCATCCCCAATAAGGACTTGTACAGGCGTACTGAAATGTATTCTTTTCTTTGTATTGATTTTGCCACAGATAGCAGTTTCTGCTGCCTTTCCACAGTGGGGCAGGCCATGGTGAAATGAGTGTCCAGTTTTGCCCCTAAAAAAGTGATCGTGCGTGATGATTGAGGTTTGGATTTCTCCCAGTTGATAGTCAGGCCTAAGCTGCTGAGCAAGGCAACGCACTTTCCTGTTGACATGTGTGCTGCCGCATAGGTGTCTGCTTTTATCAGCTAGTCGTCTAAGTATGGGAATACTTAATGTTTTCTCCTCCTGAGAAAGGCTGCAATAGGAGCTAGGCACTTCATGAATATACTGGGAGCTGACTTTAGGCGAAATGGAAGGACTCGAGCAGAAGAGGGCCTTTTAAAAGGTTCAGCAGACTAAGATGGAGGCACAGAAGATGATTTTCTAGGCCTTTCGGAACTGCTGACATGTCCTCTTTCCCCTTTGTTGGAGAATTTGTGAGATGATGAAGAAGGGCTGCAGCCTTTGTAAGACCCTTAGGTGGTCTTTTTGTGAGCCTTTCTTGGCTGCTCTGAGGAAGATCTTGAATTAAATCTAGGTCTCTTGGATGACTTTCTGGAAGATGTGGAGGTATCATTGCTATCTGAATCAGAGACTGGGTTGTCTCTAGATTTAAGTTTCTGCAGCCATAGTAATTGTCTGCCCTCCCTATCCTTCAGGGTGTTAGAAGAGAAGTTGCGACATGCCTTGCAGTCCTTGGCAGAGTAGTCTGGGTAAACGCAGTATATGCAGTCCCGATGGGGGTCTTCAGAGTGTAATCTTTTTCCCACAGGACTTGCAGGATCTGAACAAACCTTTCCTTTCCTTGTCAGACATGTTGTAGGCCTTACCCACACTCAGTCAGAACACATTTTGAAGAGTATAATCTTGAAGCTATCCCATAAGATTTGAATAACAGAGCATAGCTCTGAGGAGACTCCCTAGCACGACATGCAGTAAAAACAATGGTAAATAGTGAAGGCCCTAGGGGGAGACCAAACAATATACTAAGTAACTGGAATGTGAAAATCAGTCCCCCACCCAAGGAAGTGGAATCAGTAGAAGGGAGCTATAGGAACTAGGAACCCCAAAAGATATGTTTGGCCTGGGGGTCCCTGGACTGGTACAAACCAGTTTATGCAAGGACGGCATCATATCTGCCCTTCAAAGCATACCGGTGGCTTGGGGAGGCTACACCTCCCAAGCCATGTAACACCTATTTCCAAAGGGAGAGGGTGTTGCCTCCCTCTCCCAAAGAAAATCCTTTGTTCTGCCTTCCTCTGCTTAAGCAGGCTAAGCAGCAAGAAGGCAGAAACCGGTCTGTGGGATGGCAGCAGCACGGGCTGTCTGGAAAAACCCAGAAAACTGGTAGGAACAATGCTAGGGGTCCTCTGAGGGCCCCCACAGTGCATGGAATCATACAACCAATACTGGCAACAATATTGGGGTATAAATGTTAACATGTTTGATAACAAACATGCCCAGGTTCAGAGTTACCATTATGTATCTGGACACAGGTAGTGAGTGACCTGTGTCCAGTACACAGGTAGAATAGCTTCCCCGCACTTAAGAAGTCCAGGGAAATGGAGCTGGAGTCCTTAGGGGCACTTCTACTCATGCAGGAGTGCCCTTACACACAAGTAATGTCACCCTGCCCTCTGGGCTAGGAGGGCCTGCCAAGGTGGGACTTAGTGACCTGGTGCAGTGACCTGTAGCGATAAGCTGCATGCACCTTTTCATGCAGGCTGCAATGGCAGACCTGTAGACACATTTTACGTGGGCTCCCATGCCCATGGGTGGAAAAATGCATGCTGCAGCCCATGGGTAACCCCTGGTGCCCCAATGCCCTGAGTACCTAGGTAACATATACTAGGGACTTACATAGGAGCACCAGTATGCCAGTTGTGGGGTATTCTTAGTCCTAAGCAACCACATGCAGAGGGAAAGAGCACAGTCACTGGGGTCCTGGTTAGCAGGATCCCAGTGAACACAGTCAGAGTACACTGACAGCAGACAGAAAGTGCAGGTAACCTTGCCAAAAAAAGGGTACCTTCCTACAGCCCCCGACTGGGCACGAAAAGTCTGGTATCCCGAGCTACTGATCATGGCTACGGGTTCTCTGGTCAGACTGCCCCTTTGGGATAATCTTCTGTTGTAGCAGCAGGGGAGGGATCTCCACTCGAACTTGTCCCTTCTTTGCCTACATGCGTGGAGATTGAGCAGAAACAGTTGACACCTTTTGACCTTCTGCCCAAAGTGGCATAAATATGTGCCATGGTGTAACAGCAAGTCTGTTGACCCCCCTTTCTGCACCTCTCTCTGAGGTTCTCTTGGTCATCGTTCCTTTGGCCCAGCAGGGCTCTGCTCGAGGCATTCCTAAAGGTTATTTATCGGCCATCTCAGCCTTTCTTAGATTGCCAGACCTGCCTTCCTTATTCAAATCACCCATTGTCGGAAAGTTCCTGAAGGGACTTACCCATTTGTTTCCTCCGACCCCGTTCATTATTCCCCAATGGGACTTGAACTTGGTCCTAACTTAACTCATGTGTGCCCCCCTTTGAGCCAGTGCACAATTGTCCCTTGCCACTCTTAATCATTAAGGCTGTTTTTCTTATTGCCATCACCTCTGCTTGCAGAGTGAGTGAGCTTCAAGCTCTTTCTTCCAAGCCACCCTTCTTGTCTGTCCACCCTGACAAAGTGATGCTTTGAACAAGGGCCTACTTCCTTCCTAAGGTTGTTACCCCTTTTCACATAAGCCAACCCATCACTTTGAGTACTTTTTATGCACCCCCCACCCCATCGCTCTCACGAAGAGGAGAGACTCCATTGACTGGATCCAAAAAGAGCGTTGGTGTTCTGTCTCAATCGTACTAAAGATTTCTGTGTGGTCAATCAACTCTGGATATGTTGATGTGAAGAAAGGGAAGGCGGTGCAGAACTGTACTATCTGAGGATGGGTACTCCTCTGACTCAAAATGTGCTACGCTCTGGTGAAGAACCAACCCCCTAAGGGCTTGTGTGCTCAATGCAACCAGAGCAACTTCTACCTCAACGTTAGCATGTGGAGTTCCTGTCCTGGACATCTGTCAGGCAGCATTGTGGGCCTCCCTGCATACTTTAACAAAACATTACTGTCTGGACAGTCAGGTCTGCAGAGACGGCTACTTTGGTCGTTCGGGACTACAGGACTTTCTAGTATGATCTTGGTTTGCAGCCCACTGTCCAGGATGGTATTGCTTGGGTATCTATTCTGAGGTAAGGAATCTGCAACTAGAAGTCTCTATCAGATGAACAAGTTACTTACCTTCGGTAACAATTTATCTAGTAGAGACATGTTCTAGTTGCAGATTCCATACCGACCCACCCAACCTCCCCGCTTGTGAACTCATTTCTAGGGAGAGGGATTTCTCTTTCAGGACCCTAGCTCTGGCACATCGATTTCAGTTTTTTTCATGGCTCTCTGCTACTGGCGTGGAAAGTCGTGAAAATAAACTGACATCAGCGCACCAGGGTGGCACTTAAGTACGACGGCGACGCCATCACAGCACCCACGACGCGTACAGCGGACACGGAGTCGACCAACACCGCCTGATGGCACGCAAAGGTACTGCTCGGAGAAAAATCTCCAGATCCAGTCTGACGCCTGGAGAAAAATCTAAGGTAAGGAATCTACAACTAGAATATGTCTCGAACAGATAAATCGTTACCAAATGTAAGTAACTTGTTCTTAAGTGCAGTCAACCCTCAGGGTCCTGGGACTCATAGCCTCCTGCATTCTGCTGATGATGCATGTCAGTTAACATATATGGGCTCTGCAGTGGGATCTGAAGTCCTGTTACAGGTGCCACGTGGTGTTGCAACAAGCAAGGTAGAGTGGGGTACTAGGCTCTGTGCCAGGAGGTGCTACGCCTCTGGAAATGCCTGGTGCACCAAGGAATCTTCCTCGTGGCGAACCACCTGCTAGGATCATTGAATATCAGGCTGGGCTATCTCAGCCATCAACGTCTAGCTGTTCACAAGGGACAGTTACACCCTGATGTGGTGCAGGGTCTCTTCTGCAAATAGGAAGAACCTTGGCTCAGACTGTTAGCCAACACTAAGCATGCACAATGTCAGCAGGCCTGCGCATTGGTGTTTCCAAGTAGCCTCTCACTAGAGGATGCTTTCCGTCTAGAGTGGCGCTCTGGACTTCTGCATGTCTTCCTGCCAACATTTCTTCTGCCCCGAGTTCTGAAGAACATCCGGTCCGACCAGGCTGAGGTCATCCTAGTGGCCCGAGATTGGGCACGGAGGTTATGGTATCCAGAGCTCCTCGGCTGGACCATCTGTTCTCGAGTTAGGCAGTCACTCAGGGACGACCCGCTGTTGCAGCAACTGGTAGGGTGCTTAGAGATTGAGACGAAACAGCCGAACACATTTGTCCTTCCTCTGGAGGTTGTGGATTTAATCTAGGCAACCAGGCGCCCCTCTGCAAACACTGTATTCACCTGTCATTGGGATACATTTGTAGTTTGGTGTAGCGCACACCAGATTGGTCCCCTCCAGGCAAAGTTATCAGACTTTGTTTGTTTTGTCTCTTTCCTGACAAGCCTTTGATTTGGGCATAGTTAAAGGGTACCTCTCACACTTTTATAGTTGCTGGACCAGCCCTCTTTATTTAAATCACTGATTATGATCCGTTTTTTGAAAGGTCTGCAACACTTGTTTCCTCCCTCTCCTTTTACTATGCCACAGTGGGACCTTAGCGTAGCCCTCATATATTTGATATGCACCCCCTTTGAACCTCTTCACAGCAGCTCCTTGCAACTTCTTACCCTCAAGAATGTGATTGAGGTGGCCATAATATCTACATGACGTGTGAGTGAGCTGCAGGCTCTCTGCATCAATCTGCCATACGCCACCTTCTTTCCTAACAAGCCGGTTCTGTGGATGTGAGGAGGAGAGGCTCTATTGCTTGGTCCCTAAAAAAGCGCAGAACTTTTACTTCAGTCATACCAGAGAAAACAGGGGAGCAATCAGATATTTGTGGTTTTCGTTGGAGAGGAAAAATTCAAGGTTGTGCAAAAAGGACTGTCTCTGGGTCTCGCCGTCTGGGGATGTGGGCAGCCTCTGAACAGCTGACCGCCCACAAGAGTCTCAACTCCACATCATTCCCAGGGCAGATAGTCATCCATGCAGAGCCACACAGCACCACCTACTAGTGCATAAAGGCATTGCTCAAAGTTTCCATATCCAGTCTGACACCTGGGTAATCAAAAAGTGGGAAATCTGCAGTTAGCGTCTGTACCAAAAAGAGCGTTACTGAAAATATGAACTTGTTTGATAAGGTTAATTCCTTTTGCAAAGCAGACTAGTTGTTAATAGCATTTGCTAAACCTCATAAGGGCCACCCAGTATCCCCAGTTGTCATCACCAGATGAATATATAGTCCATTGCATCCAGGCCTATTGTCACAAACAAAAAGAGCCCTCTCTGTAATACCTAGGGGCACTCTATACGTAAGAAGGCAGCAATTGTGCCTTTCTTGGGACATTTTCCCCTCGCTGATGTGTCATGCTGCTTTTGGTCAACCCCACACCTTCACTAAGCATTATTCTGTGGATAGCTTTGGCAGACAACAGGCTGTTGCTGGCCTAACTTTAAGAACCCTACTTCAACAACATCATCGCCCACATGCTTGCTACCACTAGCATGGGGTACTACTTTCTATAGTCTGTGCACAGCATGTGGATCGACAGCAAGACATGCTATTGTAGCATGTAGTGATTCACATGCACCTTCCCTCTTCCCCAGAAATGTGTGGCTCTGATCCTTTAACTAGCTCCTTTTGCAATCTCCATGCCCACCATGTTGTGTTTACTCACCACTCTATACTACTCTCACCTAAGAGAGGAGTCACCATCTACCTCGTGACTCAAGACTTTTAAAAAGAAAATAAAATCTTGAATATTTTTTAGACCAACATTAGATGGCAGGAGTATGAAGAGTGTGAATTTATACCACTTCACACTATGAACAGATGCTTACAGGGGAAGTAACCTTTTCTTTGTGCTTGCCATCTCTTAGGTTGAAGTTATCCTTTCTAAACTAGGATGTTGCTGACATATGTAGTTCTCTGAAGATGTCACACCTTTTTTCAATTTCTTCTTATCTATCTAAAATAGAAGACCATGTTGATAGAACAGCCTTAAGCAACTGACCTTTAGACCAGTTACATTACGTTACAAATATGCTACTCGTTCGGATATGAGCCAGTGGAGGAAATTAATGCCCATTCCTCTTGATGAAAGGTAGCTACTTTTGTGCTCCTCAGAAGAGTATCAGTCCTTAATATCTGTCAAACGGCATTTGAGTCTTGTGTTCAGACTTCTAAAAAAAACAATACTGACTTGATGCAGAGGAACAAAATGAGTTACTGACTGTACATGGAGCCCTGAAGGCTTTTCTTGCTCATAATGAACTTAATTGGCCTTGGTAATTCATGAACAGTCCTTCATGAGAGATCTGCCTATAGTAGGTAGCATAAATTAGAATATGCTATTTCCCTTCAGTTAAGGTCATTTTTCATATCTTCCTGCAGAATCCTCATAGTTTTCCCACCTTCTTTCTTGCTGAGGGCTTTTTAATTTTTTGGTTTTGTTCTTTTAAGCAAATATACTTTTCATTCTTTTTCATTCTTGCCGCTATTTTTGTCTTCTGGTTTCTCTTGAGCACGAAAAAATAGGTGGAACTGTCATACTAGTTGGAGCATTATATGGACCCACTGTGTCAATTCTAATGGTGACATCACTCATATTTATTGTTGATGTCTCGTGAGCACCACCTGGTGCTGATGGAGAATTGCTGAAAACCCTTTGCAGGTCCATTCTGAAGCCTTGGGACAGTTCATGAGGAGAAATATGCTGAAAAAAGAGGTTTACCCATGGTACGAAACATATTCTTATCGAGAACGTTATTCTGAGTTCTACTGACTAGCTATGAATGGTCCTTCCTGCAGTCTCGAAGGATGCATTCCCAGGCTGTACCATGCCATGTTTCTACTCACTTATCCCAGCTCTAGGAAAACCTTTCAAACATTGAGTTTTAATGTAAATTCTCATATTGCTTTATTATTCCCTGATTCTTTCTTCTCTTTAAAGGCAAGCAGAATAACTGTACACACACTGATCCTTATTTTGCCACCTATGGACTTTCAGGCATCCCCGCTATTCACAGAAATGCTTTTATAGCTCACCCAACCAAGTTAATTTTTTCTAATATCCAAAGGAAGTGCTTGTTCCAAGCTTGTCTGTTTGAAAGTCAACCAAGACATTTTATCATAAATCAGTCTGTACATTCAGAAACATAACATCCATAACATCAAAAATATTGATATTTTGTGGGGTTAATAAGCAGTTCCTTCAGCATCTACCCGACACTTGAGGTCACTAGTTCCTGTCCTGAATGCATGGGCTTAATCACACTTAAGAGCTTCCTTGTAAATTGGGAATATGTCTTGGGCTCAGATGGAAAAGACAGATTGCCCTGTAGTAAAAGAACACTATACAAAATATCCTCATGAGTAATGTATTTACTCAATGCATATATTTTGCGGATTGTGATGCCATAGGTAAATCTTACTCCAGCACCAGACTGGCAGGAATATTTTTACACCAGGGAAATTGAATCCTCCAAACCAAAAGCAAAACAACTGATTTTTGCTTCTGATTATGGACCATGTAGTTTTGTATCACACAATTCGTTTTTCCCAACTTCATTATATTGGCTGTGCTATTACCACAAATCTCTCAAGTGTGATTCCTAAGAAGTATATCTGATACAGACGTCTAGTTGCAGATTCCTTACCTTAGAATTTCCCCCAGGCGTCAGACTGCATCCGGAGAATTTTCTTCGAGCAATACCCTTGCGGGTCGTTATGTGGCATCAGTCGATGTTGTTGGCGTCGTAGTGATGATGTCAGGAGTGGTACATAGATGTAGCCTCAGTGCAGTGACGTCAGTTCTTTTCTTTTTGCGCCACGCACTGAGCCGGAGAAAGCTACCCTAGGCATTTTTTTACTGCTTCGACCGTTTTGTTGGATTTTTGGTGAAGTTTTGGTGCATCGAGATGTCCCCAAAGACCGGCTTCAAACTTAGCAAGGACTGTCACTGCATGATGTCGGTGACAGATCCGCATCAGGTCTGTTTGTGGTGCCTGGAGCGTGACCACCAGCCCGAAGCTTGATTCCGCATCAGTCCCGGTCTCGCTCGAAAGGACTGTCTCAAGACCATTTGCGGTGCCACCACCACTCATCTTCCTCCAAGTCTTCGTCTCAAGATAAGATTAAGTAGTTGAAGAAATCTTGTCATCCTTCGACTTCACACCATCGCTCTGCTGATGCAATGCGGGGGAGGAGTGTCAAAGCTCTAGGCCTCCATCCTCAGAGCGTGCTTTTGGGTCCGCTCTGCGCCTCCCCGAGTTTCCAAGAGCCAGAGTGACCCCTGACCAATTAAAGGAATTTTATGAGGCCATGCGCCTCATTTTTGGTCCGTCCGACCAAGCTATGGCGCCTTTGGGCCCAAGGGGTTCAGTTAGAGGGCCTTCAGGTTCGACGTCAGTGGTTCTGGCCACCAAAGTCCCCTCCGTATCCGCACTGACGCCAGTCGTACCATTGAGACCTTCCCCAGCGCCGGTTTGACTGTCAACGTTCCCAACGCTGTGGTGCCCACTATCGATGTCGACCCAATCCTGATCCTCGATGACTGAGTCAGAACGGCGTCGACCCTACACTGCCTCCTTCGATGGGGCCTATTCACCCCAGGTTAGATTCTGACCCTTATTGTTAGGGGTTTGAATACAGAGGGGTCCCTGGACCCTTATGAATACCAGAATGATCCTAACATTGTCTGGCCACAGGAGTTTGGTGAGGCCAGTGGTTTGGATTCCTCTCCAGCTGGCATGCTGTCTCCTCCTACCGTGGCTATGGCAGAGATAACTACTTATTTCATGGTGGTCAGTAGGGAGGCTGAGGTCCTCGGCCTTGAGCTTCCTATTGTTCAGGTCAGGTTTCATCTCCTGATGGAGGTGCCTCAACCAGTGGCTTACACCTCTGAGCCTCTTCTTCCATTTAATGAAGCCCTCACCAATGTCCTTGTGGGTAATTGGTCCAGACCCAACACAAGGGTTCCTGTAACCAGGACAATCGCACACCGCCATCGGCCTGCTCCCAACGACCCTAAATTACTGTCCCAACACCCCACGCCTGAGAGCCATGTTATCCAGGCATCTTCATCCTCTAGTGCATTCCCTTCCGCACCTCCGGATAGGGAATCAAAAAGACTGAACTGATTTGGGAAGAAGACATTTTCTTCCTCCAGTCTAGCGCTGCGATCAGTGAACACCGCAAGCCTTTTGAGCCGTTATACTCACTCCTAGTGGGATACGGTCGTGCAGGTCTTGCCGCAGATAGCGGAGGAGGCCCGTGCTATCATCTCCCAAGCTGTTACCAATGGGAGAGATGCAGCAAAGTTCACTATCTGATGTGGGCTGGACACGACCGACTCTCTGGGTAGATCAGTTGCAACGACCGTGGCCTTGAAGCGCCACGCCTGGTTACGAACATCTGGTTTCTCAGGGGATGTCCAACAGACCCTTATGGACATGCCCTTTGATGGCGTCTGTCTCTTTGGAGACGATTCGGACTTGTAGCTTGAGAGGTTCAACGACTCCGGGCTACGGCTCGGTCCCTCTGACTTTTGACTGCCACTCGCCCCCAACAGTCCACCTTTTGCCCCTTTCGTGGCCACAGAAGGTGGCTCCCTGTCGCGTCTCTTTCTCAGCACCATTCCACCCATGCTGTTCAGCCCATGCGTGGCCGCGGGATGCAGAATCCCACATGATAATGGGACAGGGAACCTGAGGTCTGCCCAGTCCACCTCTGCTGCAGCCTCCAAACCCTAATACTCTGTCCCCTCACTCCGGTCCAGTTGGCAGCAGGATTCGCCATCACCTGCCCCACTGGGAACTTTTCAGATTGTTTGGAGGGGCTTCTCCCTCCCCTTTGAGACTGCCCCACCAGCCGTGCCTCCATCATTCAGCCATATACCAGAGGATCATTTGGCACTTCTCTGCCAGGAAGTTATGGCTCTCTTGGCCAAGGGAGCCATAGAGTGTGTCCCTGCACCAGAAGTAGGTTGTGGTTGTTATTCACACTATTTTCTGGTGCCCAGAAAAGACGAGGGTTTACGTCCTATCCTAGAGCTTCGGGCCCTCAATTTCTTCCTCAAGGAGAAGAAATTCAAAATGCTCACCCTGGCTCGGGTCCTGTCTGCCTTGGACCCAGCAGACTGGATGGTAGCTTGCAGGAAGCGTAATTCCATATTCCCATCCTGCCTGCCCACAGACGTTGCCTACGATTCGTGGTAGGTCACAAGCACTTTCAATTTACTGTGCTCCCCTTCGACCTTACCAGTGCCCCTCGGGTGTTCACGAAAGTGATGGCGGTGGTTGCAGCTCATCTGCGCAGGTTGGTGGTTTGAGTCTTTCCCTACCTCGATGTTGGCTGTTGAAGGCAGACTCACCCCAGAAAGTCATCTCCCACCTTCAGACTACGGCGAGCCTCCTGGGGTTCACTATAAACGTGCTTCCCATGCCACTGGATTCAAGCTAGCCTGGCTGATGAGGGGTGAAACCCCGAAACCGGTCCCAGGATGCTTGTTTCCAGCCAGGGAGGACCTGGCCTAGCAGTTCGGGCTGGACTGTTCCCATGGGGAACAGGGTCAAGACTGATTTGCATATGGCTGGGTCCAAACTGGAATGGCATGGGCAGCAAAAAAACGATGGATTTAGGCCCAGATCACTGTACTGGGGGTGAATGTTTGACAATGTTCAGCATTCCGTCCATCACTTGTTGTTTTTTGCTTTGTCGCCCTAAGTGGGAAGGGTATGCCCAGACGTGGGTCCCGTGCTTCCCATGCCACTGGATTCAAGCTAGCCTGGCTGATGAGGGGTGAAACCCCGAAACCGGTCCCAGGATGCTTGTTTCCAGTCCAGGGAGGACCTGGCCTAGCAGTTCGGGCTGGACTGTTCCCATGGGGAACAGGGTCAAGACTGATTTGCATATGGCTGGGTCCAAACTGGAATGGCATGGGCAGCAAAAAAATGATGGATTTAGGCCCAGATCACTGTACTGGGGGTGAATGTTTGACAATGTTCAGCATTCCGTCCATCACTTGTTGTTTTTTGCTTTGTCGCCCTAAGTGGGAAGGGTATGCCCAGACGTGGGTCCCGTGCTTCCCATGCCACTGGATTCAAGCTAGCCTGGCTGATGAGGGGTGAAACCCCGAAACCGGTCCCAGGATGCTTGTTTCCAGTCCAGGGAGGACCTGGCCTAGCAGTTCGGGCTGGACTGTTCCCATGGGGAACAGGGTCAAGACTGATTTGCATATGGCTGGGTCCAAACTGGAATGGCATGGGCAGCAAAAAAACGATGGATTTAGGCCCAGATCACTGTACTGGGGGTGAATGTTTGACAATGTTCAGCATTCCGTCCATCACTTGTTGTTTTTTGCTTTGTCGCCCTAAGTGGGAAGGGTATGCCCAGACGTGGGTCCCGTGCTTCCCATGCCACTGGATTCAAGCTAGCCTGGCTGATGAGGGGTGAAACCCCGAAACCGGTCCCAGGATGCTTGTTTCCAGTCCAGGGAGGACCTGGCCTAGCAGTTCGGGCTGGACTGTTCCCATGGGGAACAGGGTCAAGACTGATTTGCATATGGCTGGGTCCAAACTGGAATGGCATGGGCAGCAAAAAAACGATGGATTTAGGCCCAGATCACTGTACTGGGGGTGAATGTTTGACAATGTTCAGCATTCCGTCCATCACTTGTTGTTTTTCACTATAAACGTGCCAGATTCACACCTGACTCCCTCTCAGATGTTCCCTTTCATCAGAGCTGTTCTGGACCCAGTGCAGTTTCAGGCGTTTCCTCCCGAAAAGCGAGTCCAGGATATTCAGGCTATGATTCCGATCTTTCAGCCTCGGCTTTCAGTGAGAATGACTCTGAGGCTGCTAGGCCTCATGGCCTCCTGCATCCTGCTGCTGATACATGCCAGATGGCATATGCAGGCTCTGTGCGGGACTTGAAGCTTCAGTGGGCGCAGCATCAGGGAATTCTCTCCGGAGGAGACTGCGAACGATCTGCAGTGGTGGCTTTCGAATCGACATTGGTTCAATGGCAGATCCCTCTCCCTTCCTCAACCAGATCTATCCATAGTGACGGACACATGGGAGAAGTGGAGATCAGAGGCCTCTGGTCTCTGGCGGAGTCTGGACTCTAGATTAGTCTTTTGGAGTGCTGGGTGATCAGGCTTGCATTGAAAGCATTTCTTCCCTCTCTAAAAGGGGAAAGTGGTGCAAGTGTTCATGGACAACACTGCTGCCATGTGGTACTTCAACAAACAGGGCAGAGTAGGGTCCTTGACCCTTTGTCAGGCGGCACCCTGGTGGTTCAATATCTGGTGGGATCTCTTAACTCCAGAGCAGACAAACTCAGCCGTTGATGTATAGCCGATCATGAATGGCATCTCCATCCGGAGGTGGTGCAAGGTCTCTTTCGGCAATGGGGAGAGCCGTTTAGATCTTTTTGCCTCCACAGAGAACGCGCAAAAGTCAGCTGTTTTGCATGTTGGAGTTTCCAAGGCTGCACTCGCTCTGTGACAATTTTCACCTCGAGTGGACCTCCGGCTGCCTTTCCCCCTATACCACTTCTGTCCAGAGTTCTCAAGAAGATCAAGAATGCCCGGGCCCAAGTAATCTTGGTGTCTCCAGACTGGGCACGGAGAGTATGTTATCCAGAGTTACTGAGCATGGCCACCGATCCTCCCCTCAGACTGCCCCTTCAGGAGAATTTTCTGCCACAGCAACAGGGGACGGTTCTCCACCTGAACCTGTCCAATCTCTGCCTTCATGAGTGGAGATTGAGTGGTGGCAGTTGATGGCTTTTGACCTTCCATCCGAAGTCTGTGATGTAATCTTGGCAGCAAGGCATCCCTCCACCAAAACGGTATGCATCTGTTGTTGGCATAAATTTGTGGCATGGTGTATGAACAAATCTGTTGATCCCCATTCCTCACCTCTTTCTGAGGTTCTTTTGTTCCTTCTTTCTTTGGCCCAGCAGGGCTCTGGTTTGGGCACCCTTAAAGGCTATTTATCAGCTGTCTCCGCCTTTTTTAGGTTGCCTGATCAGCCTTCACTCTAAGTCTCCTGTTAGTAGAGTTCTTAAGGGTCTCACCCATTTGTTTCCTCCCACTCCGTTTTTCATACCTCAGTGGGACCTCAGTCTTGTCCTTACTTACTTAACGTGTGCTCCCTTTGAGCCTATGCACAATTGTCCCTTACAGCTCCTTACTTTCAAAACTGTTTTTCTTGTTGCCATCACTTCTGCTCGCAGAGTGAGCGAGCTTCAGGCTGTATCTTCTAAGTCCCCATTTTTGTCTGTGCACCCTGACAAAGTGGTGTTAAGCACTAAAGCTTCATTCCTTCCCAAAGTCGTTACACCTTTTCATGTAGGCCAGTCCATCACTTTGCCTCCTTTTTATGCACCTCCACATCCTTCTCATGGGGAGGAGAGACTTCATCGCCTGGATCCAAAAAGAGCGTTGGCGTTCTATCTCATTCGTAATAAAGATTTCCGGGTGGACGATCTACTGAATGTTGGATACGTGGCTGCAAAGAAAGGGAAGGCGGTGCAAAAACGTACCATCTCGCGATGGATCCTTCTTTGCATCAAGTTGTGCTACGCTTTGGCAAAGAAGCAACCCTGTAAGGGCTTGCACAATCATTCCACCAGAGCAACTGCTGCTTCCACAGCGTTTGCACGCATATTTGTTGTCCTGGATATCTGCCAGGTAGCAAAGTGGGCATCCTTGCACACGTTTACTAAACATTACTGCCTGGACAAGTCAGTTCTGTAGGGACGGCTACTTAGTTTTTTTAGTTTTGCAGGACTTTCTCGTATGATCTTGTTTCGCAGCCGACCTCCGAGTATGGCATTGCTTGGATATCTATTCTAAGGTAAGGAATCTGCAACTAGAAGTCTCTATCAGATGTACAAGTTACTTACCTTCGGTAACAATGTATCTGGTAGAAACATTTTTTTGTTGCAGATTCTTTACCGACACACCCATCCTCTCCGCTTGCGAACGGTTTTCTAAGTACAGTGTTTCCCCATTCACGGCCTTACGTCTGGCGCACCAATTTGTGTTCTTTGCGGCTCTGCGCTTTGACGTGGAAAGTCGTGGAAAGAAACTGACCTCACTGCACTGAGGTGACGTCAATGTACCACTCCCGACGTCATCACAGCAACTACGATGCTAGCAACGCCCGTGGAGTCGACCGACGCCACCTAACAACGCACTGGGGTATTGCTCAAACAAAAATCTCCGGATCCAGTTTGATGCCTGGTGGAAAATTCTATGGTAAGGTTTTTGCAAGTAGAATGTGTCTACCAGATATATCGTTACCAAAGGTAAGTAACTTGTACTTCACACTCTTTGGTGTACCTCAAATAGATACATCACGTCTGATCAGAAAGCAGTTGAAATGTCAATCTTTCACAAAGTATAGTCCAAGTAACTGTTTAGTAACACCCTATCTGCAAGGGATCAGCTTTCCTAGTGCACATCCAGAGTAGAAACAAAGAAAGGACTATTTAAGTCATGAATTGCATCATTTGACAGTCTCCCACCCCAGCCATATCTACACGCACCACAATGGATGTGCTACTTCCGGATTGGAAGGACCCAGTCAGTCTGCCTGGCACCCTACATGTCGGATGCCCCACGACTTCATCTGCACAGTTCTGCAAGGATCCTCTCTGAGCCTGACTCTTCAATGCATACTGATCCCGACAGCCAGCATAATGTTCTCTCACACCATCAACATTTTCTCCTACGTCGAAGACATGCAACACATTTTCTTCCTCACGGTCAAGACATCCAGTACCTGGATCAAGTTCAGTGTTTGCATGACTCAAATTTCCCACTGGATAAAGACCAAACTTCTAAAGCTGAACAGACACCAGACCAAAATTGTGATATTTTGGAAGAGTACATCATCATGGGACTCACCCTAGTGGCCACCAGAGCTAGGACCGATACCCATCCCCACCACCCACGCCAAGAACATCAGGATCTTCATTGACTGCAAACTCAACATGACTGTCCAAGTCAGGGCCGTCATAACCTCATGCTTCCATATCATGAAGATGCTGAGGAAGATTTTCAAATAGTGCTGAGTCTGCACCCCGACAACCTTCACGCACGCCCTGGTCACAAGCAAGCTGATCTGTGGGTTCACCCTCTATACAGGGATCACAAAAAAACTAATCTGAAGTCACAGACTATTCAGGACTCGGCATCCGGAATCACTCAACCTCCCAGGCTGCATTCGCATAACACCACAACTGAAGGAGCTCCAGTGGCACAAGCCCAATTCACACTCCTCATCCACATTTTCAGGGCACTACATACTACTAGCCCAGCATACTCAACAATGAAATCTTCTTTCACAAATCTTCCAAACACCTTCGCTCGTCCAGACTCCTCCTTGCAAAAATCCCACTGATACAAAAAAAAAATATCCAGTGGTTAAGCCTTTTCCTACATCGATTCTAAAGTGTGGAACAACCTGCCACTACACAGAGGAAGCATACTCCACACCTCTTGAATTCCACAATAATCTAAAGACCTGGCTTTTTGAGAAGTTCCACTAAGCCCTAAATGTGGCTAAACTTGCTCAGCACCAGGATACCCTCCCAGGTGACAGTGCACTCTACAAATCTGCATAATAAAACACAGCAGCAAGTGATTTTTTGCCCTAATGTTATACGCACCCCGCTCTTTTATTTATCAATTGTGGATCACTTGGCTGCAGCAGAAATATAGATGCCTTCCAGCCTGAGAGCAGCCACTCTTTGGGGTTTTAAAAGAATCTTTTATAATCTTTTGGAACAATTTGGTCTAGCTGGGCTAAGAGTTTTCACATGAATAGCATGTTGCATCCTGTCCTGGATGGGCTTTCAGTTTTCATATAACTTGAAATCCCAATATAAATTATTAACTTTAATAAGAGCACAGTATGACAGACTATGCTGGATGGGTTTTCTGCTGCCAGATGTACCCTCTGATCCTGGGATTACATTCCCACCTTTGAGACCAGGACCATGCCTTCCCCTCCCGCACCCCCCACCCCCACCCCTTCTTCTCCCTCTAACCTCGCTGGTCCTTTTGTTTTTCTCTCTTTGGTGGCACCAAGGTAGGACGGGGTGCCAGCTGTTACTAACTCCTGACCCTTTTGAATCCTCTTCCTTGGGTATCCAGTGGGCCTTCGGGTGATGAGCGAAATAATTCAAGGACCTTTCTGTAGAGGTAGCCTGTTTGGGCTGGCTGTGACTGGGCCAGAATCTCTGCTTCTTCACGCTCCACTTTCCTTGGCAGTACCCCCTACCTGCCACTTTACCATGGGTAGACTCCATACTATACAGCTCCTCTGAAGTCCCATACCATTCTATAATTTAATTCTGGCGCTGTTGGGTAAGCTCCATATAACACAAAGATACCCTCTAACACATTATCTGCAGGTTTACTTAGGATACTGCTGGTCCTAAAGATGGTAATTACCTGCATGAACTTCTGCATCTTTTCTTAGTGTGCTACACCCATAATGACACTCAATGCACTGTGCGCCCACCATGTTCTCAAACCTCACACGCCTTATCAGTATGTCATACCCTTCTAGCCACACTTGAGCATGCACTTGTAAGGGCAGAGATGAACCCAGTGGAAATGGGAGCGCTTCACATTCTCGACTCTGGCATGAAGCATTAAATAAAAAACAGAAGAGTGCTTTAGGCCTTGGAAAGGGCCAAAATAAATAGCAATTTTAAAATAATATAATTGTGGGTAGGTGGGTTGATTGGTTTTGGTCCCTGTTGGTTGGTTTGTGTTTTTTAGCTGGTTGTTTGTTCATTTGCATGTATTTATCTGTCAAATGAGTGCTGCAGCCCATGTGTGTATGCTGCAGAAGATGGTAGTTTCAATGGTGTATGGCTGCCAGTGTCAATCCCAGACAATGGAGCCTGGCCTTGCACATTACATGCCCCCCACCCCCCTTAAAACTAGTTGTGGTAGGGGTAGCTAGCCAGATCACTTTGTGTATCCAAACTGTATCCCTGCATCCGTGCACCCCAGCTTTCCTCAGTTTCCTGTGTTGTGGTATTACCCACAGCAATTAGAGCCCTGGAGGCACTCAACTGCACATCCCTGCCTGAACCAGGCCAATCTGGTATTTGGGTTTCCACCAGGGCTGGAAATTCAAAGAAAACTGGCCAGCAACAGAAAGAACATGCCCCTTCAAGTTAATTTGAGCATTTCAGTTTTAAGTAGCAGACCCCTAAAGGCATAACGCCTTGTCCATAATGTGACTATAAGCATTGGCTCCCTCAGCCAGTACGTTGTTAAACACTGCATCTCAGGAATAGGTTTGTTCTCCATCTTAATATAGAAGCCAACAAGCTCAAGGAGTAGAACCTCTGCTGGTTGCCATTCCCTCCCCAAGGGAAAGTGTTAAAATAAATGATAATGTACTATGCTCTTTGATGATTTAAAGGTCTTCTGGAGAAGTGGTATAGTATAAAGTTGAATATTCAATAAAAATATTCCATGTTTTTTTCAACCACATCGTCCTGAGAAGGGTCTTCAGATCTAGAATGTAGTTACTATATCATTGCTATGCAGACGTTGCCCATGGTGAACCTGATTTCAATATGTTCATGTTTGGTCCTCACAGACTCGCACGCGGCCGGGAAGAATGGGATAGTGCAGCCTTGCAGAATGCTAACACCAAATGCAATGGGCTCCTGCCGGTCTGGGGGCCTCATGTTCCAGAATCTGCTTTTGCCACTTGTTTGGCAAGGTGAGTAAGAAGTCTGGTAGATGCTTTACTCCCTGTACACAAGTAGGAGGAGGATGTTGTGCCCCATTTGAAACAGCCAGGCCATCTTCTGGTCTGCATTTTCTGTTATTGGTATCTGAGGTATTTTATTTTTTATTTATTTTGTTTCCTACAAATTCATGAGTTCTTGGTAGAGTATGGTTTCCTTAGTAACATTAAATGTTTATTTTGTCCTTTTCCTTGTATTTAGAATTTTATCGATGTCCCTAAGCTCATTGAGGGCTTTGTTGGTCACAACAGAGGAGGCTTAATGTGTATTTATGTTTTTGGCAGCATAGCAAATACTCATTCAGTGGTACTATACTTTTGATTTCAAAAGAAATACTTAACCAAAGATACCACACCAAATACAAAGTATGCATTGAGTAGGGAAATGATTGTAAATTCTTCTGTTATTGGCCTTATTTGGTTCCAGCCTATGGTTCTTTTCTCTTAATCTAGTGGTCATACTGTAACAGTTTTGGATTAGCTCCTAATTTCTCATTGGATTGGCACACATGTAACTAATTATCAATCTAGTATATCATGTACTCGGCTGAGGTGGTGTGTCAAGTAAGCTGAATGGTTAGACGTAGTCCCCTGGTGGTAGGTGCCCATTGGCGGCCTCACAGTAACAATCATGATTGTCAAATACCTTTTAAAGCATTGTTATAACAAAGGGTATGTAGGGAGCAAATAGCTGATAATTATTGCCATTAAATGTCTGATTTATTTCTCTGCCAGGCACAACACCTACCTTCAGGAGTGCACAGGACAGCGGGAACCCACGTACCAGCTCAACGTGCATGACATGAAGCTGCTCTTCTTGCGTTTCGCAATGGAACAGTCGTTTAGTGCGGACACTGGTGGCGGCGGAAGAGAGAGCAACATCCACCTCATCCCATACATCATTCACACTGTGCTTTATGTCCTTAACACGTCAGTATCTGATTCTTCAATTAATGTTCCCTGGTCTTTCTCACAAGTACATGCCCGAGCTGCTTGTTAAGTTCCAAGGAGGTCAATGTTTGTAAACACCTCCATCTGAATGTGTGATCTCTCCAGACCTTTCCCAATACTTCTCATCCTTATTAGGCCTCTCTGTTGATCCTCATCAGACCTCTTCTATTGACTGCATGCCCCCATCAGGCCTCTGTCCTAGCGTTCCCATTAATACCCTCATTGGTTATGTTCCCATCCAAGCCCACTTGTCTGTTTCATTATTAAACCTTACCCTGTAACTGCATCCTCAGACGTCCCTATTGGACGATGTGTTTTCCATACCCCGCTCTAACTGACATTATATCATAATCACTGGTCTGATCGCGTTGTTACCTTTGACCATGGAATTCATTTTACAATTTCCTCTGATGCATTATACTTGGACTCTATCTTTGGGCCATTCAGTATCAAACGGTTCTCTCTGACTCTACAAATCATCAGAATGTAGTTGAATGTTTATGAACAGGTGTTCCCTATGGCCATGCTTCATAAATATACATTACCTTTGAATGAATGTCATTAGACCTCTCACGCTGTGTGCCCTCATACCGTTGTGGATTATGGTTACCTCTCATGCATGTCTTTCTGACTTCATGACTACCTCTGAAGGATTCCAGCTGACTGTATCTATTTCAGGAAAGATGTCCTGCTCATTGTTTGTCCATGTCTGTGGTGTGTCCTCTCACCTTATTAATTTTCTTCCTTCAGGAGATCGCCATTGATAATTATTGCACTGACTAATCCAGTTCTCTTTTGTCAGGTTCTCTAAAAAGGATCCTGGACCAGTGATAAATCGTTGTAACTTTTAGAAATCTACCTTCACTCTACGTTTTTAAAGTGTCTGTTTTTTTCAGCAAATAGTTTTACCTCTCGTTAGAATGCATTCACTATTTGTAAATTGTTTTGCCTGTGCCAAAAAAAAGCTGAAAAAGATCTGTATGACCTCTACATTGAGTGCCTGCCAGATTCATAATGGCCAAACAAGTATCCCCATTGTCTGAGGTTTTGTTGTAGGAAGAGGCAGTCTGTTCTCTCCTGTGCTCTCCTGAATGAACCACAGGAAGCAGACAGACTATGCTTAGAATGAGCTTCTGAAAATTGTGGGGAGCAAAGCAATGTGCACCCCCCTTCTCTCTATCTGGGATGTCGCAAACCTGAGGCCCCCAGACTGAGATCCAGAAAAGAGGTCTTCACATGATTGGTTATGTTTTTGCTCAGTGTTGAGGAGGATATCAAAGTATAGCACAGTAGCTGCCTATTGATTTTTGAGAAGCCATTCAACAGTGGAAAAAAACAAAATAGTGGAGCTGACTTTCGACACTGTAGCATCATTTGACTTTGAGACATGCTCCATTATATCATTCACAATTCTGGGAAAGCAAGCTAAGTCAAGGAGTATCCCAGACAAATCAGACTTGGAATTCTCAGAAAAATGAGGGAAGTGATGCCTTTCAGACACACTGTCCCCAGTTCCATCAACTTCTCAGCATTCATTTACAAGAGATTCTCCAGTGCTGGGCATAATTGCACCTCCAGTATTTCTTTTGGTTCATCCACTGCCAGCTTTACCACTTTCAGGTGCACCTGTGGCTCTGGTGACTACTCCCCTAGACTTACGCCTATGCCACCTATGCAGAATTGGACCTCTTAGAACTTACATGCAAGGGTGCCATCATTCTTGGCATCACCATTCTAGGAGGAAGTTGCATACTCCAGTGTTTTATATGCCCTATACAACCACATCCTCCTCTTCAACTATATCTGTGGGTGTTCGATGTTATGCACCTAATTTGACATATTCTCCACCTTCCAGAACATCACCTGTTGATTTTAACGTGTTCCAATATGTTTTCATGAAGTATGTTGAAATTGCCCATTCCACTGCCTATTTCATAAACTATGATCTCAATCATGTGTGAAATGCTTTATCACAGAATTACGTCTAGATAGATGTTGCCGTTAGTTCCTTGTGTCTTAAAAACAACAGTGGAAATAATTATGACACCTCCTACAGCAAAAGAGGCAAAATTGTGTCTGTAGAAAAAATAGACCACTGGCTCTAGATTCTATTTTTATTTTTTTATTTTATTTTTAGAACCAGTATTTCTCAGCTGCCAAAAATAAAATCATCCACCATGTTTCCTGCTTCTACAGTTGACAGATAAAGAAAGCAAGAAGCAGGATTGTCAGGAAGAGCTGTTTTGTAAAACCTACCCAATGAGGGCTTGATTGTCTCCAACCTGGTGATTAGTGTGTCTGCAATTCTACAGGCCTGACCACTCATGGATATTGCCAAGACCTGACCAATATATCCTTGGGCAGGTTAATTGGCTACAGAGATAACAAATTTTAAGTCTTCCATTCTCTATTAAAACACTGTTGGGCACCAGTGCTTATTTTGTAAAAGAATGAGTCCTAGTTCACAAAGTTCTGCTCAGACGCCCACATCTGGTGCTGCCAGGCTCTGAATGCAGAGTTCTTCAGTCTACCTCATACCTCTTTAATCCACTACCAGACATACAGTGCCTCTTTATTTCTTGCTTTTAGGTTACTGCTTTCTCCATTTGTGACTGGGTTGCCATCTTTCTCTTCCATTTTCTTTACTATGAGTTTGTTTTTCTCTCTTTTGCTCTCTGTCAGTGTCTGTTGAGCAAAAATAAGTGCTAATGACCCCATCGGCTTGATTTTAGCACTGTTTGGCGCAATGCTGAGGAAATGCAGTTCATTAAATCAAATGCTAACAGACTGGGCGAGCAGGGGACTTTGAAAAGGGGGAGGCCTAGGTGAAGCTTCTGATGGAAATTTCTGATAAAAACATCTAAGCACAGATTCCTCACAAAGCCATGTCAACAATATCTTATCGAGACATGCATGTGGACTTTAATTTTTATCTCTATGCGCCAGTCATTGGGAATCCGAAGCTACCCCTTTTCTTTTGACCTGTTTACTAAATCAATTTTGAGCCCTTTTCTTTCAATTTGTTTTCTATTGTGCAAGGGAATATCCCCCAACAAAACAGGGTTGAAGCCATGTGGCAATGTAACACACAGATGTCGGTTTCTGATCCCCACTTGGTTTTCTGTGGTGCCTTTGGTCGTCACAAGACTCCTGTTTGTAGCGTCTGATCAGATGCACTCCAAAGCCATCTGGGAGCTGAACGCGAAGTTGTTTGTCAACTGCACCGAAACATCTCATGTCAGTTAAAATCACAGGATGATCCCGGGCCTGTTACCAAAGCCTTTCTACAACAGGTTGTTGTTGAAGTCCATAAAGAGGAAGGCCATGTCGCTCTAACTACCTAGAGAAGATGCGGTGCATCATCAAGCTTTCAGAGTTCTTCTGCAGAATCTGTTCCTTACCCCACCCTATGCTAACCTGAGTTTTTGAGCCTGGGGCAACTCCACAGAAGATCTTTAAGTTCCACAAGGTGATGCTTTGCTTATTCGCAATGTCCGCTCTTGCTGTTTCGCCTTCAGGCACCATGGAATTGAGAGGACATCCAACTGGGCTTTCACTGGCGAGGGCTCCCTTAGTGTTCGTTGGGCCATCTGGATCTGTGATCAGATCCATAGCGACTTCGGTGCTGGATCCATTTCCTGTGCCTCGCTTTACGCCCAAGCTCAATACACTGATACAAACTTCACTGACAACAGCAGCCAGTTCATAGTGCTGTCTAACTCCGAGACGGCATCTTGCCTGGGCTGTGCTCAACTTGTTTATTCATTACAATCCAGGCAGTCCCTCTGACTCTATTACTGTTCCTCTGCCACATCCTGTTGTCCACTCAAGAAGTTAAGACAATCGTCCTAACTGAACTCCTTCGGCCCGGCCAACTTGTTCTCTTCCAGGGGATCCTCATCAATAGTCATAAACATTGAATATTCCCGCCCTTGTGCGGGGACCCCGGAGCATATATAAAATACACACATATTAACATGTGTAAAAAACAGCAATGCAGGCTATAATGTTAAAAACAGGCTAAAATGCTTTATTTCTATGAAGTTTTTTTTTTTATTTTTTTTTTATTTTGTATTATAAAGCTATCAGTTTTGCTGACTAAAGCCTATACAACCAGGCTCTCAGCAGTAGGGTGTTGACTTATAAAGTCAGTGTCCCTGGGGGCAAAATGATGGCGATGGGCAATTTGTCGGTTGACTGGGGGGCCCGTACAGGGCTTGGCCAGGTCTCTGAAATTGTGTCACTAAGAGCATTGTTAAATGGAAGGAGAGGCTGAGAAGGATAAGTTACTTACCTGTAAATCCTAGTTCTCTTCCAGGGGTATCCTCATCAAAGTCATAAACATTGAATATTCCCGCCCTTGTGCGGGGACCCCGGAGCATATATAAAATACACACATATTAACATGTGTAAAAAACAGCAATGCAGGCTATAATGTTAAAAACAGGCTAAAATGCTTTATTTCTATGAAGTTTTTTTTTTTTTTATTTTTTTATTTTGTATTATAAAGCTACAATAGAGAATAAATATCTACCTAAGCCCCTCAAACTTGGCTTAGGGAAGTAAGCAGCAGCAAACTCTAGAGAAAAAGAGAAAAAACTGCATTGAAAAACAATGAAGCATTCTTAGCCAATAGGCTGCATGCAGGTTAACACAGGAGAACCATAAAAACTTTGGCACCGTGCCTTTAAGACCCTGAGCACCTCCAGTATCCCACCATGCCTCAGGGGTGAAGGAAAGGTGACAGTTGGTTCACAGTTAGGTCAGTTCTTTTTTCCGGCTTCTTCTGAGAGGATCCTGGAGCATTGAGCTCTCAGTTTTTCTGAGTTTTTCTCAGAAATATTCTTTAAAAAAGCGTTTTTTTCATTTTTCACTCGACAAATAATATCTTTGTCTGAGCTAGGAAGGTTTTTTCTGACAGAAAAATGCCTTCTCTTTTTGTCAAATGCCCTGCTTGTGGGAAGAAGAAGGCCCAGTCAGATCCCCACTCTCTGTGCATAGTGTGCCTGCCTCAGAGTCACTGCCCTGACACTTGTAAGTACTGCAAGAACATGTCTAGGAGGTCTCTGAAAGACAGAGAGAAGATCCGACTTCATGGGCTTCAGGAGAGGAAAAGAACATCGTCTTCCTCACTTCCCAGACAGCCAGAAGGCCATTCTCAGGAGAGAATGGCCCGGTCGACGTCGACAGGTAGGAAAGTGCCTGTTTGTTCACCGTCGACGTCGTCGCTACCACCGCCACACCGGCATAGATCGCCGTCGACGGCGACACACCCGACGTCGAAGGGAACGGCGTCGAGGGAACATCAAAGCAGGGGCAGGTCTCCGTCGACGGCAACCCGCCGATCGACGTCGAGCCATCGCCGGCGTGCCCGGTCGCCGCCAAAGGCTGTGCGCCCCCCGACGTCAGGACACACGACGTCGAGATCACCACGACGGCACGAGAAACATCCGCCGTCGACCTCCCATCGCTCCACGTCGAGGCACACGACGGCGAGCAGGTCGAGGTCCAAGGAGCGTCGTTCGACGTCAAGACACTCAACGTCGAGGCAGGACCAACCGGCTGGGCGCCCTTCGACGTCGAAACAGCCATCGACGTCGACTCAGGTTTTACCTGTCCCACAGGGAGCAGAACATCGCCCAACGCCAGACAAGGCACCATCTCCAGTGGTCTCCATACCGAGCGACTCTTCTCGGTCAAGAGCGGCATCATCTGGGCATGTCTCGCCCATCAATCTATCTCCGAGATGGCTGGAGAGCCTCAACAGACCAGCGGCCTCCCCAGATTCGCAGTATTTGCGAATGTATTCACCTACTGCCTCCCTGCCAAGAACGCCATCACCGACAGCCAGGGCAGAATGGGCTCGTTCAGCTCCTCGCCAACCGACCGCGAGGCCTAGACGCTCTGCTACAGCGTCTCGCAGCAGATCTCGCTCTCAACGGAGATCCAGGTCGCGGTCAAGGAGAAGATCACCCTCTTGGTCTTCATCAGGTTCTTCTGTCGGGCGTTACTCACACACCCTTACAGATTCACCACCTGCAAGAGTCTCACCGGTGGATGATATTACCACATTCAACGAGGTGTTGCTAAGAGGGGCGCAGAAACTCAACATAGAGGTTCCAGAACCATCTACCTCCTCATCGATCATCTTTGAGACTCTACAACAGAGATCAGCGTCGAAAAAGTTGCTGCCTCTAGTGCCTGGCTTGCTGCAGCCAACCATGGACACTTTTCTGGCCCCAGCATCGCTTAAGTCTGCCCCGGCTAGGATTCTTAAGAAATACAAGGCTCCAGAACAAGACCCTTTATTCCTTAGAAAGGATCCGCCACCGGACTCGGTGATCATAGCTGCCGCCCGTAAGACCCACTCGGTGGCATCTTCATCCACGGTACCCCCGGATAAAGAGAGCAGGCATCTAGACTCTCTAGGGAGGAAGATATGCGGGACGGCGGCTTCAGCAATGAAGGTCTCCAGTGCGTCTGCGCTCCTGGGCAGGTACGATCGTTCTCTGTGGGATTCCCTCAGTAGATTTACAGAAAAATTGCCCAGAGAAGACAGACAAGATTTCCAGGAGATACTACAAGAAGGATGCCTGGTATCCAACCAGGTTATCAGCGCGGCAGCGGATGGGGCGGATTTGGCTGCTCATGGGTACGCACATGGTATCTGTGCGAGGAGATCTTCCTGGCTGAGGCTCACTGGCTTGAAACAGGAAGCACAACAACGCATCCTGAATCTCCCATTTGCCGGGAACTCTCTATTCGGTGCCCATGCAGACGAAGAGATGGCCCGCATGAAGACAGAGGTGGATACCTTGAAGGCGGTGGGCCTCGAAAGAAAGAAAGATTTCAGGAGGAGGTACAGGCCGTATGATAGGCGCCCTTTCCAGCAGAGGGTTCAAACCCCTCATTGGGCGCAAAGGTCACAGCAGCGACAGGGACGACCTTTTTTTCAACGAAGAAACACAAGGGAGCGAGGGTCAAGCAGACCTCAACAATCCACTCCGAAAGCACCCACCAAGCAATGAAATCTCGCTTCCCTCGACACTGTACACCACTCCGGTGGGGGGAAGTATTACGGCTTATCTTCACGAGTGGCACTCTATCACAAGAGACAAATGGGTGCTCAATATTGTCGAACATGGCTATTCTCTTCTTTTCAAACAGCCTCCACCACACTTGCCACCAACCAAAGACAATCCATCTCATCTCAGCTTGCTACGCAAGGAGGCTCTCGCCCTCCTAAGAAAGAATGCCATAGAAAAGGTTCCACCTGCACGAAGAGGACAGGGGGTCTACTCCCGTTACTTTCTAGTGGCAAAGAAGGGTCGAGAGGGCGTTTTCAGGCCAATCCTGGATCTACGGCTGCTGAACAAATACATAAGGAAGCAGAAGTTCAGAATGCTAGCGCTTCACCAGATTTTCCCTCAACTGCATCAGGGAGACTGGATGTGCTCCATCGACCTGCAGGATGCGTATTTTCACATCCCAATAGCTCCAAAACATCGAAAATTCCTGCGCTTCCGAGTAGCGTTACAGCATTACCAGTTCAGGGTTCTACCCTTTGGCCTGAAATCTGCCCCAAGAGTTTTTTCGAAATGTATGGCAGTGGTGGCGGCACATCTCCGAAGACAAAGGATATACATATATCCATACAAAGACGACTGGCTACTAAAGGCTTCTTCTCCGGAGCAGGCGAGAAGCCATCGGGACATTGTACTAGGAGTTTGCAAAGCTCTAGGTCTTCAGGTCAATTACCAGAAGTCAACCTTGACTCCAACGCAGAATCTTCACTACCTAGGAGCTATCATAAACACAGAACTACAAAAAGTGTATCCTTCGGAGGAACGACTATCCTCAATAAACAAGAAGTGCCAGGACCTGTTGAGAGCCAGCGCACCTACGGCACGTCAGGTGACATCACTACTGGGCTCTATGGCATCGTGCATTTTTATTGTCCCAAATGCCAGACTCCACATGAGACCCCTCCAAGAGGCATTGGAGACCAACTGGAGCCAGAGAACAGGTCGCTGGGAGGACACGGTGCGGCTACCGGAGGTAGCACTTCAGTCATTGAGATGGTGGATGCACAGACCTCACCTGTCAGTGGGTGCTCCGTTTCACCAAGTGCTTCCATCCGACACCCTAGTAACGGATGCATCTCTTCAGGGATGGCGGGCTCATCTGGGTCCTTTTCAAGCACAGGGTCTGTGGTCAGACAAGGAAAAGCAGTACCACATCAATCTGCTAGAACTCAGAGCGGTCCATCTCGCTCTCAAGTCCTTCATACCGCTAATTCAGGGGAAAACTCTCTTGATACAGACGGACAATACAACCACGATGTATTACTTGAACAAACGGGGGAACGAGGTCCCTACCCCTATCGCGAGAGTCCCAAGCGATATGGCATTGGCTCCTGGCCAGAGGAATGTCAATTACAGCAGTTCACCTGCCAGGTCAGCAGAATGTGGAAGCAGACTTTCTAAGCAGACACCTGGAGGACGTTCACGATTGGGTCCTGCACGGCGAAGTCGCAGAATACATCTTCGCGCAATGGGGTCGGCCTCAACTGGACCTCTTTGCAGACGAAGTAAACAAGAAATGCCCAGACTTCGCATCCAGGTTCTACCGTCCGGGATCTCAAGGGAATGCCCTGTTGATCGACTGGTCAGGGACATTTCTTTACGCTTTTCCGCCGATTCCCCTCATTCCGGCAGTGATCAGCAAACTTTACAGATCCAGGACCAGAATGATTCTTATAGCGCCGCAATGGCCCCGACAGTTCTGGTACACGGATCTCCTCAACCTGTCGGAAGAACCTCACAGGAGGCTGCCGTGCAGACCGGATCTTCTGAGCAGAATGGAGGGCAGGATTCTACATCCCAACCTACCCTCTCTGAGCTTAACAGCATGGCTCCTGAATTCCTGCAGTATGGGCACCTAGGACTCTCGCAGGAGTGCATGAGCATCTTGAAAGAGTCCAAATGACCTTCCACGCAGCGTTCCTTCGCAGGAGAGATTCTACATATGGTGCTGTCAGAAAGGTCATAATCCCATACGGGCGCAGGAGGATGTCATACTGTCCTATTTGCTTCATCTAGCAAAGTCCGGTCTGCAGGTATCATCTATTAAGGTACATTTGTCTGCTATTACTGCCTATCGCAAATCGCCTTCTCAGGAATCCTTCTTTACAAAACCTGTAGTCAAGGATTTCTTAGAAGGTTTGAAGAAAGTTTTTCCGCCAATTCGGAGGCCTTCTCCTCCATGGGAACTGAACATAGTCCTGGCAAAACTTATGGGCCTACCTTTCGAGCCTATCCATAAGGCCTCTTTACAACACCTTACGTGGAAGACGGCTTTTCTAGTGGCCATTACTTCAGCGAGGAGGGTCAGTGAAATCCAGGCCTTGTCTGCAAAAGAACCGTACACGGTTTTTCATGACAATAGAGTGGTTCTGCGAACTCACCCATCTTTCCTTCCGAAGGTGGTGTCAGAATTCCATATTAATCAGACCATAACTTTACCGACGTTCTTTCCCAATCCGGAGACTCCGGCAGAGAAAGCATTGCACTCATTAGACTTGAAAAGAGTGCTGAAATTTTATCTGGACAAGACAAAATCGATTAGACACTCTAACCGCTTGTTTGTAAACTATGGTCATTTAAGGACAGGAGAGGCAGCTTCTAAGCGAACAATATCAAGATGGATAGTTTCTTGCATTGTTAATACTTACCAGCTAGCTAATAGACAATTGCTAGCGCGGCCTAGAGCGCATTCCACAAGGGGTAAAGCGGCTACTGCTGCTCTCCTTAACAATGTTCCGATATCTGAGATTTGTAAAGCTGCTACATGGAAGTCTGTCCATACGTTTACAAGACATTATTGTTTAGACTCAGATGCAAGAGCGGATGCCCAAGTGGGGCAGGCCTCTCTAAGAAATCTATTTGCGTAAGACATATCTATTCCTGCACTTCTATCCGACAGTCCGCTGGGTTTAGGGATGGGCTTGCTAATCTATTCAATGTTTATGACTATTGATGAGGATCCCCTGGAAGAGAAGGATAAGTTACTTACCTGTAAATCCTAGTTCTCTTCCAGGGGTATCCTCATCAAAGTCATAAACAACCCACCCTCCTCCCCGGACGCACGTCTCCTAGAAGTGCAGGACAGACTGTGTTTTGAATCAGTTATACAAATTGTCACCGTAAAAAGAACTGACCTAACTGTGAACCAACTGTCACCTTTCCTTCACCCCTGAGGCATGGTGGGATACTGGAGGTGCTCAGGGTCTTAAAGGCCCGGTGCCAAAGTTTTTATGGTTCTCCTGTGTTAACCTGCATGCAGCCTATTGGCTAAGAATGCTTCATTGTTTTTCAATGCAGTTTTTTCTCTTTTTCTCTAGAGTTTGCTGCTGCTTACTTCCCTAAGCCTAGTTTGAGGGGCTTGGGTAGATATTTATTCTCTATTGTAGCTTTATAATACAAAATAAAAAAAAAATAAAAAAAAAACTTCATAGAAATAAAGCATTTTAGCCTGTTTTTAACATTATAGCCTGCATTGCTGTTTTTTACACATGTTAATATGTGTGTATTTTATATATGCTCCGGGGTCCCCGCACAAGGGCGGGAATATTCAATGTTTATGACTTTGATGAGGATACCCCTGGAAGAGAACTAGGATTTACAGGTAAGTAACTTATCCTTCTCAGCCTCTCCTTCCATTTAACAATGCTCTTAGTGACACAATTTCAGAGACCTGGCCAAGCCCTGTACGGGCCCCCCAGTCAACCGACAAATTGCCCATCGCCATCATTTTGCCCCCAGGGACACTGACTTTATAAGTCAACACCCTACTGCTGAGAGCCTGGTTGTATAGGCTTTAGTCAGCAAAACTGATAGTTAGTTGAAATGGATTGATACATTGGAACACAGAGTAGTCTCGTCCACCACCCTTGCCTTGAGTTTCTTGAACGCCACAAGTCAGCTGGGGTACTACAGCTATGCCTTGTGGGATTCAGTGGCACAGATCCTTCCAGTTGTTCCTGAGGAAACTATATAATAAAGAACCCGCTAGCGAAATTGTTTACGTTGAATAAATCTTAAAATTATTACTGTCCCACTTCGAATTCTGAAAAATTGTGTTTGATGGCATGTGTGGCTGTAGATTTGCATGCACTGCATACTTCTGCTATCTAGTGTTGGGTTTGGATGTGTATAAGTTGTTTTTCTTCGCAGAAGCTGTTGGAATCACAAGGTCAAGTGACCCCTCTTGTCAGTGATAGTGTGCTTGGGCATTGGCTCCATTGTTAGATGTTTTCTTTCCGCCATCGGGTTCGGATGTGTTCAGTGCTCCGGTTCAAGACCGTTTCGAGCTCCCTTCGGACCAATCTAAGTTTCCATATTCGTCTGTATTGTTTTCATTTGCATTATATTCACATACATCGAAAACAGGAAGAAAAACCCACCTCCTCAGTTAGATACGTTTCGCTACCAGCCTTTGGGCTTTGCCCGGTTGGGCTTCCTTTATTTTCACAGTTCAGTACACAGAAACAATGTGCCATTGATTGAATGGACAGCTTTTCAATGTTGTCTGCGCTGCCACGCTAAATACCCACACACTGACCTCCACTGGGTTTCCAACATCTGCTTATCCTCCTGACCATGACTATGAAAGTTGTGAGGACTGTCGATCATTTTGATCGAAGAAGACGCTGTGTGATCGTAGAAAAGAAATGCAGTGCAAGGAGTTGGAAGAGATGTGGGACATCTTCGGTATCCAAGACCTTAAACCGCATGAAGTGGTACATGGGGCTTTCGTAGCAGAGGAGGAGGAGGCCTTCTCCATTCCAGATTCCGAATTGGACTCTGAGGCGGCGATCAGTGTACATACAGGAAATTACATTGGCGCAGCCCACAGTGAATACAGAGGCCCCTGTCTTACCCATCAAAAAACATTCGGCACGGACAGAACATAAGGCTGCTGGGCCACCACTGCCGTCATACCATGGTAGGCACTGAATAAGCACAAGGGATACCCAGCCCTCCGGCTCAGCGCAAAGGCTAAGCCTGAAGCTCCCGCCAATCCTCCGAATCGAACGGTTCCAGCACTGAGCCAACCATCAATGTCTGGTTCGAACATCTGCACCAACCATTTCGGCACCAAAACACAAGGCTTCTTTGGACTCCAATGTTTCAACACCTGCTTCAAAATTGACTGTTTCGGCACCAGAGCCTATTTTACAGACTATGACGGAGAAACTCATTCCGAAACAAAAGACAGTACATATCCATCCTAATACTGGTCTGATCATATCAAAATCAACAAAGCTGACACCAACTTAATGTAAACGTCAGCCTTCATTTGAGGAGGGAATTAAACTTCCAACACCCCCAAGAAAAAGAAAAAGGACATGGCAACTAGTCTAATTTCTCCACCTTTACCAACCTCTCCTCCATCTTCTTCACCACACCACTCACAATCAGATATAGAAGGTATAATTGGGGGAAATCCACAAGGATCTCCACAGTCCTATATAGAAGATCAGGGAGGGGGTGATGATGCACAACAGCCACAATTAGATCCTTGGGACACATATGGCGTTGACCCACCAGGTGATACAGACTCAGAAGTATATCCAGCTAAACCATCTCCACCAGTTGACACCACATCTTTGAACAAATGAGTAGCTAGGACAGCTGCATATCATCAGGTCCCCTTACTCAAAGAACCTACAGAAGACGATTTTTTTATTTGAAACATCTTCCTTCACCAGTAAGGCTCATCAGTACCTGCCTATGTTGAAAGGTTTGACCCAGCATGTGGGCAACAATTTTAAAGAACCCCGTTCATACTAGAATAATTACACCAACAGTTGATAAAAAAAAAAATATAAGGAAGATCCTTCTGATCCTGCTTATATGAGGTCATATTCTACCGGACTCCCTGGTAGTATCAAATATTTGTAAACAAGCTAATTCACAAACCTCCACAGATGCTTCTCCCCCAGATAAGGAATCTAAACTGATTGATGCATCAGGCAAAAGGGTGGGAGTTCAAGCAGCCAACCATTGGAGAATTGTTAACACCCAATGGCTGTTTGCAAGATATGATAGAGCACACTGGGATGAAATGGAAGACCTTATTCAACATCTCCCAGAGGAATTTAGTGGGGGGGGGGGGGGAGACAACAACTTGTGCAGGAGGGCAAGTTAATCTCAAATAATTCTATTAGATGTGCTCTTGATGCACCACATATAGTTGCTACGATTATAAACATCATCATACTACTATGCAGACATGCCTGGATGCATATATCAGGTTTTAAATCTGAAGAGCAGCAAACACTCACTCTTAAATGCCCCATTTGATCAAGAGCATATTTTTTTGGGCCCAGAAGTAGACCAAACACTAGTAATGTTTTTTTTTTTTTTAAGGACTCTGACATCTCAAAATCAATTGGGGCTCTTCAAACTCCCAAAAATCATGGTTCCTTTCGCAGGCCTACATTCAAGCAGGGCAATAAACAACCAGCATTAGACCCCCCCTCCTGCCTCTTTTAGGCAACAGCATTCAGCATCCTCTTCTAGAGGTTTTAAATAGGCACCTATAAGGATAACAACTCAAAAGGTCAAGGAAGAGTTGCCTCCACTTGTGCCGCCCCCTCTACAACAAAACACTGACTCTTCTCATTCCCCTGGATCACACAAGACCTTTTGGGAGACGCCTACAACAGTTCTTTCCCAACTGGCAAAACATAACAGATCAGTGGGTGTTCGATATTATCCAACATGTTAATTGCCTGAAGCTCATCAATACACCTCCAAACATACCACCCCGAAATCACAAACTCTGTAGAACACTTACCATTGTTAAACCAGGAAGTACAGGCTCTCCTTCAGGAAAGAGCAATAAAGCTAGTACCTATTCATCAAAGAGGAAGAGGAGTATATTCACTATACTTCCTTATTCCCAAAAAGGATGGTTCACTCCGACCAGTTCTAGATCGGACTATTAAATCAGTACATCCTGTCAGAGCACTTTCATATTGGCACCCTCCAAGATGTGATACCTCTGTTACAGCAAGACGTCTTTATGTCTGCACTACATCTAAAGGATGCATATTTTCACATCCCAATACATCCAGCACACAGAAAATACCTCAGATTCTTCATACAAGGAAGGCATTATCAGTTCAAGGTACTCTTTTTTGGAGTAACAGCTTCTCCCCTTGCCTTCACAAAATGCCTCGTGGTAGTCACAGCAAATCTACGCAGGCAAAGTATTCATGTCTTCCCGTATGTGGATGATTGGCCCATCAAGTCCTATTTACTCCAGCAGTGTCCACAACATACACAGACAACGCTTCATCTCCTACACCATTTAGGATTTACCATCAGCATACAGAAATCCCACCTCCAACCATCTCAGATACAGCCATACCTAGGAGCTCTTCAAAACACTCAGTGTTAGCATACCCAAATGTACTCAGGATTAAAAATATAACAACCCTGCCGCAACAGTAATGGTAGTAAATACAGTTCAGAAAATTCTAGGCATGATGACATTTTGCATTGCAATAGTGCCACATGTATGGCTACACATGCATCTGCTGCAGGAGTGCCTAGTCAGTGGTCTCAAGCACAGGGTCAACTTACAAGATCTAGTGTTGGTAGGCAGCCACGCTCACTACTCTCTGCAATGGTGGAACTTTCAAAAGCTGACAAAGGGGGGAGGCTGTATCTAGACCCTGTTCCCCAGATCACTCACAGCGGACGCATCCCTACCAGGTTCAGGTGTCCATCTACACAACCTCCCAATACAAGAATTGTGAAAAACCAAACACCAAGCCCTACACATCAATTGCTTGGAACTCCAAGCCATTCACCTATCACTCAAAGCTTTTCACGTTCATCTGTAAGGCAAGATTGTATTGGTCCAAATAGACAACACAACAGCCATGTTTTATTTGCACAAACAAGAGGGGGATCAGTAGATTGTCTGACTATCTCAGACAGTTTGGCATTGGGTATTTTGGCATCACATTCACTTGTTAGCGGAAGACCTCCTGGGGACGAACAATTATTTTGCTGACCTGCACACAGGATGCGGCAACAAGTCCAAAAATGGGAACACCACTCAAAAGTCCTTCAAACATATTTCCATTGGTGGGGGTTTCCAGGCAGCAGTGGACAACTCTAAATGGCCAAACTTTGCCTCCAGGATCCCACACCCAATGCTTTAGGGATGAGTTGGTCAGGGATGTTTGCCTACACTTTTCCACCTCTCCCTCTTATTCCATTTGTGATGTGGAAGTTCAGGCATACATCTCTCATTCTCATTTTACTAGCTCCCACTTGTGCATGCCAACCATGGTTCACAACACTACTCAAGCTCTCAGTAGTTGCTCATTATAAGCTTTCCCCTACACCAGGACATTCTTACACAGAACCATGGAGAAATCAGGCACCCAAATCCCAAAGGACTCAATCTTGCAATTTGGCTTGTTAGGTCATATAGTTTGTATACTTAAAAATTCCTCCAAAATGCATGACCATTTTTAAAGCAGCATGCAAACCCACAACTAGAGCATGTTATGCGGCTAAATGGAAAAGGTTTGTATTTTATTGCCAAAGCAAACAAATTGATTTATTTTATGCAACTATTCAAAATAGTTTGCTATTTACAAACGTGTTGGTTAGCGTACTCTTTAAAAGGGTGATTCCAACTAGGGTCCCTCCAGCACCAATATGGAACCTTAACATTGTAGTTACTAGACTTATGGGACCACAATTTGAGCCTTTGCAAAACTGTCCATTCAATTTTCTATCTTGGAAAGTTGCATTTTTGGTATCAGTAAGTGAGCTTCAGGCATTAACCCCTACGGTGCCTTGGACGAGGTGGTCTCACCCAAGCACATGGTTCCCGTGTACCTGGAACGAGACCACCTCATCCTGCACCGGGCCCCCGGGGGAAGCACCCATTTCTGTCACTGACTGGAAGGAGGCTGAAAGCACAAAAAAATCGTTAAAATGGGGTATGTCCCAGTAAAATTCCAAAATTGTGTTGAAAAATTGGGTTTTCTGATTGAAGTCTGCCTGTTCCTGAAAGCTGGAAAGCTGGTGATTTTAGCACTGCAAACCCTTTGTTGATGCCAATTTCAGGGAAACAACCACAAGCCTTCTTCTGCAGCCCCTTTTTTCCAGTTTTTTTTTTTTTTTTAAAGAAACAAACTTGTTACTGTATTTTGGCTAATGTTTTGGTCTCCTTCAGGGGAACCCAGAAAGTCTGGGTACCTCTAGAATCCCTAGGGTGTTGGGAAAAAAAGGACGCAAATTTGACATGGGTAGCTCATGTGGACAAAAAGTTATGAGGGCCTAAGCGCGCCCTGCCCCAAATAGCCAAAAAACGGACTGGCACCTGAAGGGGGAAAAAGCCTGGCAGCGAAGGGGTTAACCTTGGAGGAACCTTTTCTCCAAATTTATAGACAGAGTAGTCATCCATACCATCCCTAAATTTCTTCCAAAGGTTGGTTTCACGTTTCACATAAATCCATCAGTTGAAATACTGGTTTCCTTTCCACACAATGATTCAGTTTCAGAAAGCTCTACATACCTTAGATGTTAAAAGAGCTTTAATGAACTATATTGATAGAACTAAAGATTTTCGTAAAACTAAACAACTCTTTGTTGCTTTCTCACCACCCCACTCAGGGAACGCTATGTCTAAAGCTGGTATCTCAAGATGGATAATTTAAATGTATTCAGACTTGCTATGCAAAAGCAAAGATTTCTACCTATACCTCCAAGAGCACACTCAACTTGCAAAATAGGTGCACATATGGCTTTCTTGGGTGACATACCAATGGTTGACATTTGCAAAGCAGCCACATGGTTAAATCCGCACACATTTACTAAACACTATTGTGTGGATGTATTAGCATGACAACAAGCAAATGTTGGACAAGCCAGACTTCATAATCTTTTTCAGGCAACTGCAACACCCATGGGTCAGCCACCGCTTTTGGAGGGTACTGCTTTACAGTCTGTGCAGAGGATGCGTATCTACAGCCACACATGCCATTGAACGGATTATGTTACTTACCCAGTAAGCATCTGTTTGTAGCATGTAGTGCTGTAGATTCACTTGCACCCACCCTCTTCCCTGGACACCTGTGGCTGTTGCAGTGTTATCCTACACTTAATATGCATAGACATCTCTTTCTAACACTCTGTTCACACTCCATTCTTACCTAAATGTGGGAAAACAATCTAATGATGGAGTTGATGCCCATGTGCACTATCAACGAGAGGAGGGGTCACTTTACCTTTTGACTCTAACAGCTTCTTCGAAGAAAAACAACTAACACATCAAGACCCAACACTCGATGGCAGAAGAATGCTGAGCATGTGAAATCTACAGCACTACATTCCATGAACAGATGCTTACAGGGTAAGTAACATAATTCTTTTATTTCATTATTTTTTTAATTTACCATACAAAATTTGTAACAGTGCAATAAATACAATGATGGAATATGGCAAGATATGATCCCATAAAAGATACACACTAATGGAATGTAATTTGATCAATCTGTAGAAGAATTAAAACACCACCACAAAACACATATCATCCCTCCGTCCACAACCACTCACTCAATAACACATACTCCAGACAAAGCTCTCTGCTCCCCAGCAATCTCCATAAAAACACAAAGCGGGGTTCTAATTCCCATGTTCCATCAACATGTTTTTGCCAAGGACCTTAACAGTTGATCGTCACCACCCTTTTTCAGGACCTCTTACTTGGTACTCTTTATTTTGTGAGGGTTTTGACTTCGCAGTCCTCCTGTTTGGCCTCACCACTACCCCTTGGGTGTTCACAAAAGTGATAGTCATAGCTCACCTTCGGAGGTCTGGAGTCCGAGTCCTCCCCTACTTCGACTGGCCGCAGAAGGAGGAATCACTCCAGGCAGTTGTCAACCATTGCCAGACTAAGGCAGACCTCCCTTTGAGGTAAAGTATAAACATGCTGAAGTCACACTTTATACTTTCTCAGATGGTCCGTTCCATCTGAGCCATTCTGGACTGTGTATTTTCACACCTATACCAAGACATTAAGGCTTTGATTCCATGTTTCAACCTTGTTCCTGGATCTCACTGAAGATGATTCCGAGGCTGTTGGGATTGATGGATTCCTGCATCCTGCTGGTCAAGCACACCAATTGGCATATGCAGGCTGTGAAGTGAGTTCGGAAGTTCCAGTGGCAACAGCACCAATGGGACCTCTCCAACCAAGTCCTAATTTCAGAGGAGACTACAATAGTTCTGCATTGGGGGCTGCTGGACAGAGATTTGGTCAGCGGCAGACCACTCTCCCTATCGCACCCAGAAATGACAGTGGTGACTAGTGCATCACCTCTGTGCTGGAGTGGCTGTTTGGGAGAGGTGAAGATCAGAGGAATCTGGTCTCCGGCTGAGGCTCAGCTCTACATTAACCTATTGAAGTTGAGAGACATTCACTTTATATTGAAAGCTTTTCCATAATCTATCAGAGTGGCTGGATCAACTCCGCAGCCATGTGGTACAGCAACAAGTAGGGTAGAGTCATGAACCCTCTGCAAAGAAGCCTTGTGTCTTTGGGCGTGGCTGGAATATAAGGGGATCTTCCTGGTGGTGCCTCACCTCAGTCTCTTTGGATACCATTGCGGACAACCTCAGCCGTTGATGCCTAGCAGTTCTTCCACGAATGGGTGAACCTTGGTGCATTCTGTTCACAACAGCCAAGGACGTGCAATGACAGTTTGTCGCATTAGAATTTCCAGAGCGGTTCTCTTTTTGAGACTCATTCCATTAGAGTGTAGCTTGGGTTGCCTATAAACCTTCCCATCTGTACCACTCGTGCCCCAGGTTCTGAAGATCAGGAAAGGTAGGGCGCAAGTCAATGTATTGGCTCCAGACTGGGCACTTCCCTGCACTGGAACCGGCGCACCCACCACCTACATGCTTGGAGATTGAGTGGTGACAGTTATACATTTTTGATCTCTCTCCGAGGTGTTGGATGTCTGCCGATGGGACAAGTTTGTGGCTTGGTGTGCAACCAGACAGACTGACCCACCTCATGCCAAGCTGCTCAAGTTTTTTTTTTTTTTGTGTGTGTGTTGCCCCAAGCCCAGCTTGGCATCTCTTTGAGCACTGTTAAAGGGTACCTGTTGGATATTTTGCCCTTTTTATGTTTGTCGGACCAGCCTTTTCCCTTTAAATCACCGATTGTGAAACATTTCCTTCCCTTTCACATTTCATTATGTCCCAGTGGAACTTAAATTTTGTTTTGACTTTGTGTTATCCATTCAAACCTATGCACAGCTGTCCTCTCAGGTTGCTTGCTCTTAAGGCTTCATTCTTGATTTGCATAACGTCTGAATGGAGAGTGAGCAAGCTTCAGGCCAATCTGTTAACCCTCTGTATACCACCACCTACCCAGACAAGCTGGTTATTCGGATTGTCCATCCTTTTCGCCAAAGGTTGTGACTCCTTTTAAGACAGGATAAATCATCACTAACAACGTTCTTTGCTCCACCTTAAACCTCCGAGAAGTCATGACTACATAGGCTGAACCCAAAGAAAGCCATTGTATACATCCTGTTTCAACAAAGATCATACTAGAGAACACTGACTGGATGATTAGCCCTTTGTTGTGGTCAAAGGAGCAAAGAAAGGAAAAGTGGTGCAGAAAAGAACCATCTCCTGATGGACTCTGCATCAAGATCTGATATGTATTAGTGAAGAAGCAGCCTCCTGAGGGCTTGCAGGCTCATTTGACCAGAACCAAGGCTGCTGCTGCTGTGTTTGTACTCTGAATGCCTGTTCTGTATATTTTGTGAGGCAGCTACATGAGTTTCAATCCATATTTTCATGAACCACTTCTGTCTGGACAGCCAGGTACGAAGCAGGCACTTTGTCTATCGTCTCTATCAAAAGAACAAGTTACTTATTTGGAATTGCTCCTTCTGGTAGAGACTTTTTCTAGCTGTAGATTCCTCACCAAAGCTGTTCAATGTACAGAAACTCCTAATCCAGGGAACAGTCAGTGCTCACATCATCTGATTCAAAATTCAGCATCTAACTTGGACCCTATGCTGAATCTTGAAGTGATATGGCCTGAGTTCTCCAGACCATCATCACAAATATTTTAAATGGCTCATTATTTCTCTGGCGTTCCTTCTGACTCTACTGATGTGCTGGTTTGTCCAGTTGGGCTTACGCTGATGGGCCTTTCACCAGGTGCCAAACAACGTGGAAAAAACTCATCCTGTTCCCCAGCTGGTGCCTGACTCTCACTCAACTCCTGTGCAACAGGCATCGTTGCTTGATCCTCTCTTGGCACTAACTAACCAAAGCTAATACTCGAGCTTGATGAGGGCTCTCATCCGGTCTGCCAGTTTAGGCAGCAATACTTCTTGCAGATAGAGAATGTTTAAATCTGATTCGGATGCCATACAAGGCCTTCAACATGTTCCATATGATGAGGCGGATAATTTGCTCCCTTCTCACAATGCAGATGCTGGCCGTTAAGTTGACTTGCAAAAACACCAGTGGCTTGGATACCTCTTCGAACTCTGCTCTGGATTAGTGTAGTTTTCAGAAGTCCTTCCTAAATGTATTCCACATGTCTCTGGGTACATCCAGGCTCTTTGCACATGCCCCCTGATGACTCTTCATTGAATGTAGACTTTTTGGAGAGAAGGCTGAAGGAGACTTGGAGTGATTTTAAAACAGTAGAATTTAAACCTGCTCCCTAGGTTTACTTCTTCTGTTCACCAGTTCCAGTAGTACTACAGAAAATTCAGACAATACGTGAGGGTCCTTTCGTATTACCAGCAACAACCATAGCCGCCTGTGCAGCCGCCCATGCAGACTTTTTGTGGTGGCTGGGATGGTGCTAAAAGACGAAGTCAAGATCTACTCATCCTCCTCTTCTCTATTCAACATTGCCAAACCTCTTCAGTTCAGTGTATTTTGTTAACCGTCTTGCCATCTGTTGAGGCTGGTCGGGGGCAGTAATCGACACGGCCTGCTTTAATGACGCTACATTACATCACATCTATGGGTCTCCAGATTTTCTAATTTGGCTATGCCCTTCACTTTTTTTGAAATTCCTCCCCCGATTTCCTCTCGGACATTAGTGGATCACGCCAAAATTCTGCCCGAAGACGTAGTTTTTTTGCTCACACCAGGGGTAATCGAACTTGAACCGAGGCGGAGAGAGTGCGGAGTTACTACTCTGACCACTTTTATCAAGGCCATTCTGGCCTTGGTTGCCCTGAAAGCCTTCTCACGTGTGCAACAAGTCACTGACGTTCAGGCTGAGACAGTGGTTTCAGGCAAGAAACTACTGTTCCGACCTCAGTTGTTCTGAGGCTTTTTGGGCTCTTGGCATCATAAATCCTAGTGATGAGTTACGTCCGTTGGCCCGTGTACGTCCGGCAGTAGAATCTACAGCTGCATTGATTCATCGCCGGAGGACTGCCTGTCTCACAAGAGCAATATATCCAGTGTAGCGGTTCAGGGCCTTCAGTGGTGGGTGACCCATGTTCTTTTGACGAGCAGCAGTCCATTTTCCTGACCTCTACAGAGCTCACAGTAGTGGAATATACGTCGTCTTTGGGTTGGGGAGATGACTTGGGTTATTTCGGCTGCCTGCCGCCCTTGAACCAAATCTGTTTGTTTAGAATGCTGGTCGAAGTTTGTCACCTGGTATAAATAAAAGCAGATAGAATCCTCTACAAGCTACATTGAATGAAGATAATCTGTTTTTTTATCTTTAGCTCGGAAAGGCTTTGCTGTGGCCACAGTTAAGGACTGCTTGGTTGGTCCTTTGCCCTTTCTTTGTTTACCTTATTAGTCCTTGTTAATTAAATAATCATTGTAATGCATTTCTTAAAAAGGCTTTAACTTATGTTAACTCCCTGCTTCCTGCATTCCGCTGCAGTGGGCCCTCAATTTGCTGAATGTTTCTTTCGAGCCTCTTTATACTCGTAGCCTTGTGACTCTTGTCCTTGAAGGCTGAGTTTCTTAGTTCAATTACATCTACACATTGCATCTTCTATCTCCAGGCTACGTCCACTCAGCATCTGTATACACCTTACGGACATTTCCTTGTTGCCTCAGTATACCAACACTGGTGAGAAATCTTCTTCTTTAGGCTTCAGTCCTGCGAGGAAACTGACTCGTGCCACGGCTAATCCGGACTTGGTGAAATCTGTTCTCCTATTGGGCAACACTTTAATTCTTTGTGATTTATTTTTAACAAAATCCGTGACACCTGTGCTTTGTGCGTATGGTCCACTTGGACTTCTCTTTTTCCAAGTGAATTCAACCGAGCTGCTGGATTAATTTCTACTTCAATGCCAAGTCTCCTGTCATTTGTAGGGTCGAGTCTGTGATAGCATTCGCTAGCACGTGCGTCTCACATGTGAGAAACTTGATAACAAAAGGGCTTGAAGCCTGTCAGTTTCTTACCATTTGTTGGATTGTGTGACACTGTTCTTTACAGCCTCGCTGCCATCCCACACAGCATTTCCATTCCTTTCTGTAGATCAGGGCTAAGCACAGATTGATTCAACTTAATAGGTGTCCGTCTGCTGCTCCTGACGTTATTGAGATACTATTTTGTAGTTTTTTATTTTCTAGGGCACTGCAAACAGAAGGCATGTGACTGGCAAAAATGTACCCAGCAGGGCAGACACATTTGCAACGTTTTATTTTCTAAAGTTTTGTCGAAGTCTTCTTTTGTCACTTTGCACTCATGTTTTGTTTTGTTTTTGCTTGTGGGCGCTGTTGTCAGAAGAGGACTATTATCTTGTTCTAAATCTTTGTTTCTTTCTTATGTTTAATTTCTGAAATTATGCTTTAAAACATAATCATGCAGTACACCCCACTCCAACACAACCCAGTCCAATCTGCCCCAGTCCAGTCCACCCCACCCTACTCCATTCCACTCCACCCCAGACCAATAGAATCCGGTCCACCCCAATCTGCCCAACTCCACTGTGCTGCACTTCAACCCCACCCACACCAATCCAGTTCACCTCACTCCAGTCCAGTCCAGTTCATTCCACATCAGACTGCCCCATTCCAATCCACCCACTCCAATCCACTCAGTCCATTGTATTAACTCCAATCCACTTCACCCCATTCCAGTACAGTCTATCCCACCCCAGTACAGTCTACACCACCCACACCACTTCATTACAATCCACCCTACTCAGTCGTATCTAATGCGACCCAATTCACCCCACTCCAGTCCATCTCACTCCAATCCATCCCTCTGTAATCCACACCAATCCAATTCACCCCACTGCAATCCAATTCGCCCTGCACAATCCAATCCACCACACGCCAATCTAATCTTCCCCATGCCAATCCATTCCATTCTACTCCAATCCATTCCACCAATTCCACTCCAATCCACCCCACTCCAAATCAGTCGGCTCCAATCCACACAACTCCAGTCCCATCCACACTGTTCCAGTCCACCAGTATCCAATCCACCCCACTCAATCCAATCCATTCCAATCCACCCCACTCCAATCCAGTTTACCCCACTCCAAGCCACACCACTCCAACTACTCTTCTCCAGTCTAAATCACCCCACCCGTGTCACCCCAATCCACCCACTCCAATCCAAGCAATTTACCTCAACCCAATTTATTCCACCACACTCCAGTCCACACAACACTACTCCGATCCAGTCCACCTACTCTAATCCATGATAACCCACCCTACCACAGTCCTTACCAGCCCACCCTACTGGAATCTATGCCAACCCTCCCTACTCCAATCCGCACCAACCCACCTCACTCCAACCCATGCCAAGCCACACCACTCTACTCCAATCCATCCCACTATCCCAATCCACTTCACCCTATTCCACCCCACTGTAACTCAATTTACGCCCACTCCCTTCTACGACACTGAACACTACAACACTCTCTGCCACTCTACTCCACTCTGCAACACTCTACTCCTCCACTCTGATACTCTGCTCCAACAAACCCACTCTACAACTCTATTTCTCCTACTCCACTCTACAACACTCCACACACCTAACTTTTAGCCATGCTGAACAGTGGCCAGCCACAGTGGTGTACAGCATGACTAAAACACATCGCCAAAGCCCAACAGCTCTTCCATAGGTGAGACCTGCTGGCTTTTCCATGCTTATTAACATTTCCATGTTAGTTCACTTCACTGCAGATCATGGTTCTGTTTTCATTATATAGCCTTTATTTTAATGTAATTTTTTTTTTTAAGTACTAAGGGCCAGATGTATCGAAACATTTTGCATTCACTAACGGTGCGAAAAGATTCCACTGTTTGCAAATGCAAAGTAGACTTTTGCGATGTATGAAAAGCATTGAAGTCCAATTTTAAGGAATCACAATTTTTAGCGATTCCCTAAAATTGGAATTCCAAATGGGGAATCATGATTTGCGATTCCCTAAATAACAAATTGCTAATAGGGAATTTCTATTTGCGATTTCCAATGCACATTTGTCAAGCATTTCCTAAATGTGAACTAGGCATTTAGGAAATTCAATTACCACCATCTCTAAGTTGGTAGTAATCATGTGCACTTTAAAAAAACAAAATGCATTAAATGCATTTTTTTAACTGCCATGTAGTGCACACATGCCCCAAGGGCAGTGCTCTGCAAACTTTTTAATGCTGCCCCAAACCCCAACCCCCGCACGCCCAGTTGAAAAATAAAAATCATTGGGGCTCCCCTCAGAATTTTTCACAAACATTTTATTAAGATGGCAATGTTTAAATATGTTACCATGATTCTAGGCAAGTTGATATGGTCACTGCATACCTCCCGTCTTTCTTCAGAAGTTTCCATCTCCCTGTTTTTCTGTAGGTTTCTGTCAATTTCTCAGAGTTGTCATTTTGAACATGTGTGGTTACAGTCACCCAAGTTTACACTTTCCTTCTTTTCCTATTCATTCCATGGCTTTTTTTTAGCTAATTAGTACTGCCTATGATGTCCAAGGTAATGTTTGACCTTGTGACAGTTGCATGTGAACCAAACTTTTTTGCAGCTCGATTGTTTTTTTTTGTTGTTTTTTTTTCCCCACCCTCCCTCCCTGGGTTAATTTAGAGTGACAGACCTCCTTTTATTCTCAGCCTCTACTTTTGTGCTGTCAAAAACACCAAAAATCAGTTTGAGGGTGAAAACAACATCAATACTTAGTCACAGACGTTTCAAAAAATCCATTTAATACTGAATATTTTGGACTGTATGATTGAGCTTATGCTGTGCAGTTGATTTGTATATTTGTGTTCACCTGCACTGTGTTCACCCCTGGTGCTGAGCATTTATAGGTTTATTTAATGTAAGTGTATCCAGTTACTGCAAAATATAAATGGTTCTTTTCATACTAACATTTGTTTGCATATCGGATGTTATTAGGTGTTTCTGCGTACAATGTTTGCGAAACATTGATTGTCACACTGTATTGTACTCAGCATTTTTTCAGTGAAACCTGGTTGGACATTGTTGCGCTCTCTCTCTCTCTATATATATATATATATATATATATGTATGTGTGTGTGTATGTATGTTTGATGGCATGTGTAGCTACAGATACACATGCTATGCATAGCTCTTCCGACATCTAGTTTTGGGCTCGGAGTGTTACAAGTTGTTTTTCTACAAAGAAGTCTTTTCGGAGTCACAGGATCGAGTGACTCCTTCTTTCGGTTCCATTGTACATGTGCATCGACTCCATTGTTAGATTGTTTTCTTTCTGCGGTCAAGTTCGGACGTGTTTTCTCTCTGTCCAAGATTAAGATTCAGAAAACCTTCTTATTCGTCTGTATTGTTTCGATTGCGTTTCTCATCTAGCATCGAACCGGTAGTCCCGTCCGAACCTTCACTTTCTGCCCTTCGTTGCACGTGCGCCCAACTCGGGCCTGTTTGGACGTACCGCGTGGAAAGCCTAATGGATCGGACTCCATTCCGATTCTGCCCTCTGCCACGCGAAGTACCCCTATACAGACCAACACTTGGTATGTAACTTGTGCCTTTCTCCAGACCATCGGGAGGAAGATTGTGAGGCCTGTCAATCTTTTCGATCAAAGAAGCCCCTTGGAGATCGCATTGGCCGAAGACTCGAAATGGCGTTGAAAAGCAGCAAACATCTCGACGTCAGGGAAGAAGAGCAGGCGCAGACAGCAGTCTCCATCCGAGACACAGACTCCGAACAGGAATCGGAAGACGAAAGACCCATCACAGCTGGCCAGCATGTGAGTACGTCTGACCCTACACCCCTGCACAAAAAACATTTAAAGGCCTTGGGTACACAACTGCCAGAAGGCCATGGTTCGGCCTGGAAAGAAACTGTTGGCAACTGTCCTTCGGGGTTGGTGCTGAAAAGGGCCACTTCTCCGTCCACTTCATAGTCGAGCAAATCTGTAAAAGGCACCGTTTCGGACTCCAGTAAAAGAGCCCATTCCTCGGAGTCTAAAACACAGCAAACTACTTCGGAGCAGAAACCTTTGACTACTTTATCGGGACCAAAAAAATGACACACTTCGGAGCCAAAAAGATCCTCATACACAGAGGAACAAGGACTTTCCCAAAAAATTAAAACAGATTTCAAGACCAATCATGGAATCTCATAAGCCGTCTGAGGAAGAGCCTGAGATTGAACCAATTTTACAGGTTATGGATGGGAGTCAGTCCAGAATACATAGTCATAAGGAGACAGGAAGAATCATCACTACACTTCCTTTAAAAATCAAAAGGAAGCTAGCTTTCCAAGAGGACCTAGACTCTGTACAGCCACCAGCAAAGGTGCAAAAACAAAAGGAGAAGCCACTATCTCTCTCCATGCTTCTCCTCCTCCATCTCCACAGCTTTCTCACCTCAGAATAGCTCACCACCACTGCCTTCTCCAACACATTCTTTATATTCACAGAAAGGTATGGCAGACCCATAGGATGTATATGACCCTGATCCCATCCCGGGCAATGACCCAGACATTTACCCATCAAAACCTTCTCCTCCAGAAGACACCACTGCATACACCCAAGTAATATCCAGGGCAGCAGCTTATCATGGAGTAACCATGCACTCTGAGCCATTAGAAGATTCTTTATTTAATACACTATCTTCTACACATTGCAGGTACTATGTCTCCTAATGTTACCAGGAATGGTTAAACACGCAGACCACATTTTTTTGCGAGCCTGTAAAAGCTAGGATTATTACCCCTAGGATTGATAAGAAGTATAAGCCTGCACCTTCTGACCCAGATTACATCACTCACCAGGTCCATCCAGACTCAGTGGTAGTCAGTGCAGCAAAAAAGAGGGCAAATAGCCAGTCTTCAGGAGATGCACAGCATTCTGATAAGGAGTGTAGAAAATTGGATTCAGCCAGAAAGAGTTGCTACACAAGCAGCAAATTAGTGGAGAATTGCAAATTCTGTCACTTCTAGCCAGGTATGATTGGGCCCATTGGGATGAAATGCAAGATATTATATAGCATCTCTCAAAGGAGCACCAAAAAAGGGCACAGCAGGTAGTAGAAGAGGGACAAGCGATCAGCAATAATCAGATAAGATCTGCACTCGATGCTGCTGATACAGCTGCAAGAAGTGTAAACACTGCCATTACAATCAGAAGACATGCATGGCTGTGCTCTTCTGGGTTTAAACCAGAAATTCAACAGGTAGTTCTTAATCTGCCTTTCGATAAAAAGCATCTCTTTGTCCCAGAGGTAGACACAACTATTGAAAAACTAAGGAAGGACTCCGATACTGCGAAAGCAATGGGCTCTCTGTACACCACCCTATATAGAGGTTCCTTTCGCAGACCACAGTTTCAAGGAGGTGTTAAGCCACAATCCTCAGAGGCTTCCACCTCCAAAACAAAACCAGGACAACAAACCCAGTATCAACGAGGTGGATTTAGAGGATCTTTATAGAGGTCAATACTTAAAAAATAGAGGTAAATTCCAAGCCTTTAAACAGACAACAACACAACCTAAACAGTGACTTCCTTCCACTCCACACATCTCCTATGGGGGGAAGACTACAGCAATTCCACTCTCATTGGTAAAATATTACCACAGACAATTGGATATTATCAATTACCTGCAATGGCTATTGCCTAGTATTAATCTCCACCCCTCCAAACATACCACCACGATATCGCAAATTGTCCCCCTAACATACAGTTCTGTTATAACACGAGGTACAATCTCTACTATTAAAACAAGCAATAGAACTAGTTCAACATTCTCAACAAGGAATAGGAGTATACTCACTATACTTCCACATTCCCAAAAAAGACGGCACCCTCAGGCCCATATTAGACCTCAGGCCTCTCAATCCATACATCCTGTCAGAGCATTTTCACATGGTAACTCTGCAAGATGTTATTCCACTACTGCAAAAACAAGATTACATGATTGCTACAGATCTCAAAGATGCGTATTTTCACATACCCATCCACCCAGCTCACAGAAAATACCTCAGGTTTGTCATAGCAGGAAAACAATACCAGTTCAAGGTGTTGCCATTTGGCATAACAACAACTCCAAGAGTGTTCACAAAGTGTCTAGCAGTAGTATCTGCCTACTTAAGAAGACAACACATCCATGTCTTTCCATATCGAGACGATTGGCTAATAAAATCAAGCAATCTTACACAATGCCAAAAACACACTCGCTATGTGATAGAAACAATGCACACCCTAGGTTTCCCGCTAAACTACCAATAGTCACACCTTCAACCAGCACAAGTACAACCTTACCTAGGTGCTATCCTAAATACTCTACAAACCCTAGCTTATCCAAATATACAAAGGATACAAGCTTTCTAAAATCTAATACCACTCATACAGCCAAATCAACAATCCACTATAAGATTTATCATGAAGATTCTAGGAACGATGGCATCTTGCATAGCGGTAGTCCCACATGCAAGACTAAACAGGAGGCCCTTACAGCAGTGACTTTCACAACAATCGTCACAAGCACACGGTCAACTTCAAGATCTAGTGTTGATGGACCACCAAACACATATGTCCCTTCAGTGGTGGAATTGCAGCAATCTAATGAAGGGGCGGTCAATTCAAGACCCTGTGTCTCAGACCATAATTACACCAGATGCATCAATGATCGGTTGGGGAGCTCACTTAAACGATCAGACCATTCAAGGGAAATGGGATGTCAAACAGAAACAGCTACATATAAACCACTTAGAATTGTAAGCTGTGTTTCTTGCCCTAAAAGCGTTTCAACCTCTTCTCAAACAGAAGACTGTTCTCATAAAAACATACAACATGACAACCATGTATTACCTCAACAAACCGGGCAGGGCACATTCATCTCAGCTGTCCCTTCTAGCCCAAACAATTTGGAAATGGGCAATTCACAATCAAATTCATTTACTAGCACAATGTATTCCAGGGATAGACAATCAGTTGGCAGATCTCCTCAGCAGAAATCACCAACAAACACACGAATGTGAGATTCACTCCCAAGTACTTCAAAAGTACTTTCAACAGTGAGGATACCACACACAGATCTATTTGCAACAGGCAAAAACGCAAAATGCCAAATCTTTGCATCCAGACACCCACATCCCCTATCCAAGGGCAATGCTCTATGGATCAGTTGGTCAGGGATATTTGCTTATGCTTTTCCCCCTGTCCCACTCCTTCCCTTTCTAGTCAACAAACTACGTCAAACGTAACTCACCCTGATACTCATAGCACCAACATGGGCACGCCAGCATTGGTACACAACAATCCTAGATCTGTCAGTAGTACCTCATTTCAAACTACTAAACAGACCAGATTTGTTAACACAAAACAAAGGTCAAATCAGGCATCCAAACCCCAATGATTTCAATCTTGCAATTTGGCCCCTGAAGTCATAGAATTTGGTTACCTAAAACTTCACCAGAATGTATGGAAGTAATTCAACAAGCATGTATACCTACTTCTAGACAACGCTCCGCAAACAAGTGGAAAAGATTTGTCTACTATTGTCAATCTAAAAACACTGAGCCTCTTACAGCATCTATACAAGATATTGTATGCTATTTACTTCATTTGCAGAAATCAAATTTGGCTTTCTCATCCATCAAGATACATATTACGGCAATATCTGCATACTTACAAAGTATTCAGCATACTTCTCTATTTAGAGTTCCTGTTATTATAGCCTCCATGGAAGGATTAAAACGCATTATTCCACCTACAACACCACCTGTTCCATCATGCAATTTAACTATCGTACTTACCAGACTCATGGGACCACCTTTTGAACCCATCCACTCTTGTCAAATTCAATTTGTAACATGGAAGGTCGCTTCCTTGTAGCTATTACTTCTTTAAGAAGAGTTAGTGAAGTACAAGCATTCACTCTTGAAGAACCTTTTTTCCAAGTACACAAACATAAAGTTGTACTTAGAACAAATCCAAAATTTCTACCAAAAGTTGTATCTCCATTTCATATCAACCAAACAGTGGATTTGCCAGTCTTCTTTCCACAGCCAGACTCTGGCAGAAAGAGCTCTTCATACCCTAGATCTTAAGAGCTCTTATGTACTATATAGACAGAACTAGAAAAACAAAGCAACTTTTCGTAGCTTTCCAACAGCCACACATAGGAAATCCTATATTAAAACAAGGTTTAGCAAGATGGATTCTCAGATGTATACAAACATGCTATATCAAAGCAAAAAGATAACTTTTAATCACTCCTGAAGCACATTCTACTAGAAAGAAAGGTGCGTCAATGGCATTTTTAGGCAACATACCAATGGTTGATATATGTAAAGCAGCTACATGGTCAACTCCCCATACATTTACAAAATAGTACTGTGTTGATGTTTTCTCACAACAAGAAGCCACTGCATGCCAGGCTGTCTTAGACATTATTTCAAACAACTTCAACTTCTACAGGCTAGCCACCGCTTTTTGGGAGGACACACTGCTTTGTAGTCTATGCATAGCACCACTCTAAGCCTGAAAGGGTATTGTTTTAATTGATATGGAAAATGTCACTTACCCAGTGTACATCTGTTCGTGGCATGTAGTGCTGCAGATTCACATGCACCCTCCCCGGAAGCCTGTAGTCGTTTTATGTTTTTAACATTTGTACATATGTATATACATTTATATTTGCATGGACATCTTTGTATTTCTATACTCCATCACTCCTTCCTTCACCCTCTGCGGGAAAACAATCAGCAATGGAGTCGATGCCCATGCGCAATGGAACGGAGAGGTGGAGTCACTCGATCCAGTGACTCTTCGAAGAAAAATAACTTGCAACACTCAGAGCCCAACACTAGATGTCGTAAGAGCTATGCATAGCATGTGAATCTGCAGCACTACATGCCGCGAACAGATGTACACTGGGTAAGTGACATTTTCCATATTAATCAATACAATTCCCTTTCAGGCTTAGAGTGGTGTATAAATCATGAAAAAGAGAAGAGTGAAGTCTGGGTAGTTCCCAAGTTTAGGTGGAGAGCAGCTCAACTGTACAACACCCTGCAACACCAGCAGCACTCTAAATTTGCTCACTTCAAATGTTTGCTCTTCTAGCAAAGTTTGTAAGCATAGGATTAGCACAGTGCCATCCAATCAGAACTAGCAAGGGACAACGTATTTTGCCATTTATACAGTAAAGTATTTAAGCACAGGATTGCTATGGGTTGCTTTTGCTCATTCCAGGTTGGCTTAGTTGGTATTTTAACAATCCAAAGCTGTAATATTGCGCTTGGGGTGGTGAGAGGCTTTTGTCTTTTACAGTTCAACAAGTATGCGCTGTGCTAATACTATGCTGTGATATTTGAGGCGAGCAAATTTAGGGTGCCACTGGTGTTGCGGGATGCTGTACACTGGAGCTGCTCTCCACCTAAAATTGGGAAGTACCCAGAGTTCTCATCCCATGGGTGGCTTCTTTGGTTTATACTATTTACATCTCCCTATGGGGTAGTCATGCTCCCTATGTTCTTTTCTCCACCACATCAATCTAAAGAGGACGGTAGACTACACTGGTTGGTTTTGAGGCAACAATAGGACTGAGTAGTATTTAGTTTGTTAGCTGTTTGTCGGGTTCACCTGTGCAAACAAAGGAAATATGGTCCAGAAAATAAACTTGTGCTCACGGAATGCGGCCTGCATCAAGCTGTGTTGCATAGTGGCTAAAAGTGACCCTCTTGAAGAACTTAGAGATTATTAGAACATATTTTAAGCCAGGACTACGGCCCAAGTCACAACTATATGGGCATCTTTCACTACATTCAAAAGACATTACTGCATTGATTATCAGGGCTACATGTAGAGCCATTTTGCCAACTCACTTCTGCAGGGGGTCCTGGTGTAACTACTTCTCCTCAGACTCAACTGCTTGGAGTGGGCATTGCCTTGGTATGCATTCACATGGTGGGGTATTTGCAGTTAAAACAAATCCATCACAAGAAGTTTCTATCCGTTTGTAACACTCTTTTGGGGGGTACTCTGTCTAACCACAGATTCATTGCTGGCGTCCCTTTTCCTTGTTTTGTGAATTGGACTTTTAAGGTTAATATATTTTCATGTTAGATTTGCAAACTGCCAGCTGCAGTTAAATTGGTCTTGCTTACGTGTGTTTGGGCACAAAAGCGAATGATGATTAAGCTGGTGTCAGTACACAGGGCTTGCCCCTTAATGATGCTCCATGTCCAGAGATGGGACAGTCATGACAGAGGCTAATGGCACCAGCTGTCAGCAGGCAGAAACTTTTCCAAGAGTTTGTGACCCTTGTGGCCCTGCAAGAGATATAAAAGTTAAAGAATCTGTGGTTAGAAAGCACATTCACAAGAGAAAACATCCCCGAAAGTAAGTAACTTATTTAATTCTATAATTTAAAAAAAGCTTAAGTGACCGAAGCTCATAACCACATCCAAAAAATGCATGTTGACAAGCAGTTTGTTATGTTGCGGGGAGCACATTTCGTATTTATAAAGAGTGTTTAAATACTGCTGCCGTGATAAAACAAAGCACAGTCAATTAAAATATGGCAAGTGACATTTCGTACCATGTGACAAATGTAGTTGAAACCATTCTCACCCAGGTAATAATGTTGATGAAGTATACATTTGTAATACACATTTGACAGCACATCAATTAGAATAATGGCTTGTAACTAGGAAGATAAAGTCCTTTTTAATTGATATAGGTTTTGTCACAGCGCTCTTTAGATATTCGGAAAAAACAATGAATAGTAATTCGCCCAAAAAACTAGCAAGTAGTTTAGCCCACTAGTCCACTTTGAGTTTCATTATAACAGCTGTTGACTATCTGTTTTGACAGCCCTACAGTGAGCCTCATTGTGGGTATAGTGTTGTGTGTTCGAACCATTCAAAGAGCCAAAAAAATGTAATCTGCTGTTTAATGAATAGATTCTTCTGAGCCTTTAAATTGCCATACAGGTTGTAGAATTGTCAATATAACTGTCCTCTCTAACAGTACAAGTGAATACCATTATTCACCATCTGTCCTTAAAGACCCCTGTGTTGATCTTGCATAGACAGATTTTTGGAATAATATGTAATTTCTATTATCAATTGAGATTACTGCTCATCAAGATCTGAATGATCTGTTGCAAAACCATTTAAAATCCTGTTTTTGTGACATCCTTTCAGACCTATGACGCCCCTTTCTCAAACAGTGTTCCCATACCAAACTCCTTCTCCCAAACAACCAAAGAAGCAGTATGGCATCCTGAGGTTACTTATTTATTTTTCCCATTTTATGAAAAGGAATAAAACCCAGAAAAGATATAACAATCTAGTTGTTTAGTTCGGCTTTGTTCAGATAGATGAATAAAATAAATAGTGAGCCAGTTTGACAAAATATATATTTTTGTAAAGATGGCTGTATTGTTAAAACAAAAAGTGTTCCCTTATCTGCTGGGTGAATTTAGTGGGGACACCTATGATGTATACCTAGGAATAGTGGTAAGTACCTTTCCTTTCTAATAAGCCAATACGACCTGATGCTTGTGTGTTTCTCCTAGATTTAAGGTTTCTAACAATATCTGGATATCTTTATGTAATTGGGCTTTACAGTGGGTGGTGGGGAAGGTAGAGTGGAGGAAGAATTGGCCTACATGGATAGGGCCAGGATGCTGCCATTCATTTTAATTCTGTCTTTTCAGAACCCGCGCAACCTCCAGGGAAGAGAAGAACCTACAGACTTTTATGGAGCTGCCAAAGGAGAAGTGGGTGGAGAGTGCCTTTGAGGTGGAGGGCCCTCACTATTACACAGTGCTTGCGCTTCATATCTGGCCACCAGAGAAGTGGAAATCCATCCGATTGGAGATTCTGAAGAGACTGCTAATTGCTGTCCATGCTAGGGTGGTGTCACCAGGGGGTGCCAACAGGTAAGGAAATCCAGAGTTTGCTTCATGTGCTTGGTGGTGACATTGGTAGAAAGCTTTTCTGTCTGTGTTTTCATATGTTTCAAGCATTTTGAAACACTGTACGTATGTCCAAAAGCCATACATGAGAGTAAATAGACAAGTGTGAATGTATATGATGATATGGATTGATGGTAGGTGAAATAAGCTGTAAACGATCTCACAATTTACACGTGGTCCAGTAGGGCTTGTGGTACATGCAGCACTTGTGGTATTGTAAGGTGGGCTGTGTGGCTTTTTTTTTAGATCCTCACAAATGGGGTGGTCTTTTATAGCTGCTTACCCTGTGAAGGCCTTCCATTATCCAGCTCCCACTCCAGACATAAAGGCTCTGTGCTGGTCTCTTTAGTGCAAAATATTTAGACAGGTGGCACCTGTAATAGTGGTAAGATCTCCAATGTTTTCATATTGTGGACTGAGCATCCTCCACCAGCAGCTCATAGCATGAGGTGTAGCAAACTGCATAATCTTTACAGTCCTCACCATAAGGCTACAAATGTGTTAAAGTTCTCTTGCAATAAAGAAATATGAGCATTACGGTGTTTCAAGTAGGAGTATATAGCATATCAGCACGCTGGGGTGTGCATGCCACGGATATTCCACGTTATAACATTAACATGCGCCATTTTGCAAGGGAAGAATAGGAGGAGGATCTGCGCGCATGTGCCATGTAGCTGGGAGTGTCAATGACGCTCATGAGGAAGCATAGCTGTGTTCAGTAGGTAATGCAATAGTTTGCCTAGCGCCGAATGGGAAAATGGGTAGGGAACAACAATCAACAGAGTGCAACAGTACCATAATGAATACCAAGAGAGCAGCACACCAGAACAAGTGGCCACCCAAACCAAATAATTACAACTAAGGCAAAGACAGTTGGCCTCACAATAGGGGTGACCAGTTGAGAGCTCACAATATGTAGTTAAAGAGGGACCGCACTGCATGCCACTTAACACGTAGACCAGTGTTCATGGCCATATAAGGCGTATTCTACATCTGCAGCGGCTGTACTTGTATGGATAAAGACATGAATATAACAACAGTTAAAGTTAGATGATAGTGTCTGACGTCTTTGGGGTTATATCCGGTGGGTCATGGGCACTTTGAACAGACTGCCAAGTAACAACTGAGCTCTCTCCATCTGAGTACACAGACCCCGGAGTGCCTGGACTGGAGCAACGCCCCACACTGGAGAGCGCCGCCGCCCGCTGCACAGCACTGCGCCACTCCCGAATTCTCTGCTCCAACTCTGGGACCGTAGGAGGGCACACACCTGGATGCATCTTCAACCTTCGCCTGGACTGGAGCAACGCCCCACACTGGAGAGCACCGCTGCACAGCACTGCGCCGCTCCCTAATTCTCTGCTCCAACTCTGGGACCGTAGGAGGGCACACACCTGGAGGCGTCTTCAACCTTCGCCGCGGCCCCCCCTCCTCGGCTCAAACGTGCACCACCGCCCCCTAGCAGCCAGGACCGCATCGGTGGGCAGCCCCGCCGTCCAGGTTCTCAATCCAGTTCCATGCCTCCTCGGGTGTAGCAAAGAAGTGCGTGGTGCCAGCAGCTACCAGACAGTCTGGCTGGAAAAAGGAAAGAATACGCCAATCCCAGCTCCAGAAGACGGCGCTTGACTGCTAGGAAACTATTGCATTGTCTGTGCACCACAATCGTGTAGTCGGGAAAAAACATCACTTTGGCACTGTCCACCCCCACCCCTGCCAAGGAGCGGGTCTCCTTTATCACCTTGTCAGTTTTGCGGTAGTGAAGGAAATGTATCACCATCAGATGCGGGGCAGGCAGGGGGGTGGCACGGTATGGCACTCTATGTGCTCGTTCAAGGAGAAAAAAACAGTTTGTCCTCCAGGGTACTGGGGTGCTCCGGGTTAGCCATGACTCTCATTAGCTGTGGTGGGGACCCTCGATGTTGTGACAACGCCCCTCACCCCCATCCACTGGCGACCCATGGCCCACAGCACCGCACCTTCCATAATCTGACATCCTTGCTCGTCTGTGCACAGGTCTGCGACGACAAACCTTTTACGGGGCCACAGTGTTAGGAGGACTGTTCCACAATAACGCACTCCACATGAAAAGATAAAGATATAAATGGTGCGTCCCCTCCAGGGACGATTAACCAAAGCGCTGTCTAGAGTCCATCTCTTAATGGCAGCACATCCAGCTTGCCGACAGGCCCCGCGCTGCGCCAGTGGTAAGGCCAGGGGTCCCCCAGCATATGCTAAGGAGTCCATCCATGCCTGGTTGGGCGGTCTGCATCTATGTGGCTCCGATGACACAGCTGACACAGCTGAGCCGCTCAGTGCACCATTTTCCTATCCAGGCTGCTCTGTCTCAGAGGAGTTTCACGGTCCCAGCGATCGTCTGGGGGAAAGTCCATGCGGGATTCCGGTGGCTCAGCCTCCCAGCGGTCTCACAGCACCGCTGATGCCGAAGAGGAGCTCATAGATCAGCCGTGATGTCAGGAGAAGCGAGTGGCAGTGCGGAGAGCCTCTACAAAGTGCCTGCCATGTTAGCTTCACAAGCCACACCCCCTTCTCTTCTCCATCCTCATATAGAATGTTCTTAAGCAAGAAGACGCGATCATTCATCTTCTTAATTCCCCTTACTTAATGAGTAACTGGGCTTTAAACAGTTTTAGTACGTAAGTGTTTTGGAATTGCACAGAAGAATTAAGCTGTCACAAAAATGAAAAGAAAATAATAGGTTATTATAAAAGGAAATTGCTTTGTGCATCCCTTCTGCTTGTTAACCTTCTACTTGGGAGACACTGGGAAGAGTCACAAGAAACATAAGTCAAAGCATGCTTCGACTTGTCCTCATCCTTCGGCCGATACAAGCAAGGAACATTAATGTTCCTGGCACGGTTCTACAAAGCCTGTCCCCTGGGTCGACTTTGCACCTCCCTGAATTTCCAGGAGCCAGAGCGACCCCCTGCTCAAGTTCGACTTTTACAAGCCCATGTGCTGAGTATTTGAGTAGGCTGATCCCTCTGGAGCGTCTTCGGACCCCACTTGGTCGGAGGAGGCCCATCAGGTTTTCTGTCAATGGCACCGGCCTCTGCTCAGATGGGCTTTTGTGGATGTGATCACGAATCCGGACTTGTGCCGGTAGTGCCTCTGCGACCTTCCCCAGCGTCAGTGCTCCCCGGCACCCACCAGCAGCACAAACCCCATTCTAATCCCCGACAACTTGGAATTGAAAAATGTCAGTCACTGCCGATTCCAGCACCGTCGGGGACCACTGGTCGTAAGTTGTTGCCTGAGCCGTATACTGGGCAAGTAGGCATGGGGAAGAATGAAAGGGGTCACCGGACCTTTTAGAATACTAGTTACATACTCAAGGTTCTAAGGACTGGTGTTAGGAACTGGGAGATTCCAGTGGACTGGACACATCTCAAGATTCAACTTTGCTTTTTCCTCCTACCGTGTCTATGAAGGAGGGGAGCGTCTTGTGCAATAGAGGTGAAGAGGACAGTGGAGGTCCTCGAACTACCCTCTGTGGCAGTCAAGACTAACCTCTTGACGCAAGTCCTTCAGCCAGGAGCTTCCTCTTCAGAATCCATGCACGATTTCAATAAAGCACTTACTGATGTCCTGCTGGAAACCTGGTCCAAGCCCAGCACAGGAGCTCCTGTGAACAGGACAATCGCCTGCTGTTATCGAACGCACCTGGGGACTAAAGTTTCTTGACCCAGCACCCCACCCCGTAGAGCTTGAAAGTCCAAGCCTCCACTTCCCTGTTTGCGTGTTCCTTGCTGCATGCCCTGATAAGGAATCCAAGAGGCTGGACACCTTAGGCAAGAAAATGTTTTCTTCGACCAGCCTAGCATTGCAGTCTGTGAACACCGCATGCCTCTTCGGCTCCTATTCCCACACACACTGTGGAACACAGTGTTGCCAATGCTGCCACAGGTCCCAAAGGAGGCCTGGGCCATTTTTCTTCAAGCAGTCAACGACGGAAGAGATGCAGCAAAGTTCACCATAAGTTGTGGTTTGAATACGACCAACTTGCTGGGCAGAGTGGTTTCCTTGACTTTGGCGCTTCAGTGTCACTCTTGGCTGAGAACATCTGGCTGTTCGGGGAATGTCCAGGCCAACTTCATGGGCATGCCCTTTGATGGGACCCGTCTCTTTGGAGAGAGTGCAGACCCGCACTTTGACTCGTGGGCCATGCCTTTCGCCTCTTTCGTTGATGCGGAAGGGGCATACCATCATGCCAGCCACAATCCTGCACAAGCTTCCCCAGCTGTCTGTAGACACAGTGATTACTGGACCCATGGGTCAGGTAGCCAAAGAAAAGATCATCTCCACCAGTGGCAGCCCATCACATTGAGCAAATGAGTTTTGCAGATCATTCGGAGTAGCTACTCCCTACCCTTTGAACCCTCCCCACCCGATACCTCCAACACACAGTTGGCTGATGGAGGATCATCTGTCTTTGCTCTGCAAGAAAGTTACAACTCTTTTGACCAAGGAAGATATAGAGAGGGTTCCAGTATTACAAGTAGCCAGTAGTTGCTATTCCTGTTACTTTATGATATCCAAAAAGAATAAAGGTCTTCTGCCTGTCCTAGACCTCCAAATCAGCAGTCTCTTCCTCAAAAAGGAGAAATTCAAGATGCTCACTTTGGCTCAGGTCTTGTCTTCCCTAGACCAAGGAGACTGGATGGTAGCATTGGACTTGAAAGATAGATTCATATCTTGCCTGTCCACAGACGTTACCTGTGGTTCAGGGTAGGCCACAAGCACTTTTAGTTCACTGTGCTCCCCTTTGGCCTTTCCAGTGCCCTTTGGGTGTTCACCAAGATGATGGCGGTGGTTGTGGCTCGTCTGCAGAGATTAGGGGTGTCAGTCTTTCCCTATCTTGACATCTGGCTGTTGAGGGTGGCCTTGCCCCAGGCTGTCTCCTCCCACCAGCAGACTGTGGGGGATCTCCGGCACTTGCTGGGGTTCACTATAAATGTGCCAAAGTCACACCTGACTCCATCTCAGATGCTCCCTGTAATCGGAGCTGTTCTGAACACAGTGGTGTTTCAGGCTTACCCTCCCAAGCAGGAAGTCTAGGATATTCAGAATATGATACTGATGTTTCAGCCTCTATCCTGGATTTTGGAGAGAATGACTGACGCTGCTGGGCAGTCATGGGAGATGGCATATGCAGGTTCTACAGTGGTACCTGACGTTTGAGTGAGCGCAACATATGGGCAATCTCTATGGCATGGTCCAGAAGGCAGAAGGAACTGCAAAAGATCTGCAGTGGTGGCTAACAAACCACAGCCCCAAACCAGATTTCACAGTAGTGACAAATGCGTCACTCCTGGGATTGGGCAGCCGTCTGGGAGAAGTGGAGATCAGAGGTCTCTGGCAGAATCCGACCTCCACATCAACTTGGTGGAGCGCCATGCGATCAGACTAGCTTTTGAAAGCATTTCTTCCCTCTATCAAGGGAAAGATAGTGCAAGTATTCTCGGCCATTACCACCTCGGCTGTGGTACTGCAATAAACATGGTGGGTAGGGTCGCGGACCCTTTGTCAAGAGGCCCTGCGTCTCTGGACATGGCTGGAACAGCAGGGCATAACCCTGGTGGTTCAGCACCTGGCAGGTTCTCTGAAATCCAGGGTGGACTAACTCAGCCATTGATGCCTAGCGGATCATGAATGGCATCTACATTCTGAGGTGGTGCAAGGCCTCTCTGCAGTGGGGAGAGCCTTGGTTAGATCTGTTTGCTTCCAAAGAGAACAAGAAATATCAGCAGTGTTGCGTGTTGGAGTTTCCAAGGCGGCAATCGCTAGGGGATGCTTTTCATTGCTAATGGAGCTCAGGCCTCCCATATGCCTTTCCGCCCATACCACTCCTGTCCAGAGTTCGCAAGAATATCAAGAACGACCGGGCCCAAGTAATCCTTGTGGCTCCAGACTGGACTCAGTCCATTCAGGCTGCCCCTTCGGAAGATCTTCTGTCACATTAGCAAGGTAAGGTTCTCCACCCAAACCGGTCAACTCTCCATCTTCATGTGTGGAGATTGAGCGGCAACAGTTGACAACTTTCGATCTTCCTCCCGAAGTCTGTAATGTTATTCTGAAAGGCCGGCGTCCCTCCACCCACCTAGATGGTATATGCCATCCAGTGGCAAACGTTTGTTTTACATTGTACTGAAATGTCTAGCAACCTTCTTTTTCCCTCTCCTTCTGATATTCTTTTCTTCATTCTTGCCCTTCCCAGCAGGGCTCTACTCTGGGCACTCTTAAGGCCTATCTTTCTGCTCTGTCTGCCTTCCTGCGGCTGCCTGACCAACCTTCTCTCTTTAAGTCCCCCTATTGTAAATAGGTTTCTCAAAGGACTTGTACATATGATTCCTCCTTCACCCTTTATCGTGCCTCAGTGGGACACTAATTTGGTTCTCACCTACCTTGTGTGCTCCCTTCACGCCTCTGTACAATGGTCCCCTTTGGCTGCTTACCATCAAGACAGCCTTTTAGTGGCAATAGCATCTGCCTGGAGGGTGGGTGAGCTGCAGGCTTCATCATCCAAGCCTCCCTACTTGACTGTGTTCCCAGACAATCTGGTGCTTCGCATTAGAGCCTCTTTCCTACCAAAAGTGGTGACTCCATTCTATCTGGGACAATCATTTACCCTCCCTACCTTTTCATGCTTCTCCACATATCTCTAAAAAGGATGACTCTACAATCTGGACACAAAAATAGCGTTATTGTTTTACCTTGATGGCACAAAAGAGTTCTTGGTGGATGACCCACTCTTCGTGGTGTATCTTGGAGCAAAAAAAGGTTGAGCGGTACAGAAGCGAACCATTTCGCACTGGGTCATTCTCTGTATTGAGATCTGCTATGCCCTGCCTTAAAAGCAGCCTCCTGAGGTATTAAAGGCCCATTTTCCCAGAGGTAAAGCTGCAAACACGGCGTTAGCAAATGAAGTACCAATCCTGGACATCTGACAGGCAGCGACGTGGGCATCCCTGCACACGTTTGCCAAATACTATTGCCTGGATGGGCATTTCACCCGTTCGGTTCTGTAGGACTTCCTAGTTGTCAACAGCCCACCGCCGGGGATAGTATTGCTTAGATACCTATTTAGAGGTAAGGAATTTGAGGCTGGATGTCTCTATCAGATTAACAAGTTACTTACCTTTGGTAATGAATTATCTGGTAGAGACAATAGCTAGCTGCAGATTCCTTACCAACCCACCCATTCCTCCATGCTCTGCGGGCAGATTACTTGACAGTCCCTTTCAAGGCCTGCATTTGGACAAACCAATGTCTGTTAACTTCGTGGTTCTGCGCTCCTGGCGTGGAAACTTGTGAAAAGTAACTAACTTCTGCGCACTGAGGTGGTCCCTACGTAGGTGACCGCAGCTTCACTTCTGGTGTGTATGATGCGACTTGGAAGCAAACAAAGCCACCTATGTGCACGCAGGGGGTACTGCTCACAAAACATCTTCCAGATTCAGTCTGGGAAATTCAAAGGTATGGAATCTAAGGCTAGATATGCTTTCTACCAGATAATTTATTACTGAAGGTAAGTAATTTGCTCTTTACAGGCTGCAAGGGACATGTCACCTCCCAAAAAGTAAGGTTTTAAGCCCTGCAAGGACTGTCGCAAAACATTTCTGTGACAGATCATCCCCAAATATGCCTGTAGTGCCTGGGATTAAGGCCATGACTTTAAGGCCTGCCGTGATTGTCTGTCAATGAACCCAAAGGTCATTCAAGACCTCAAGGTGAGTCTACATCACCAAGCACTGGAACAATCTGCGATGAGGTCAGTTCAAGTCGAAAGCTTGGTCCCACCCGAAATCCAGAAGTTGCTGGAGTCGTTCCAAGGGGTTGGTCTTCCTCTCGATCCAAATATTTTGGTAAGCCAAAGATAAAACAAAAGAAATAAATAAAAGCAGAACTCAGCGCCTTCCCACCACTCACACTCCACTGACAAGGTGTGGGGGCGGCAACATACATTTCACTCTCACTGCAGAAGTCATTCAACTTTGTAGTCAGTCCCTCAAACTGTTGTGCACAACCTAAGTTTCTGGGGCCATGCACTACTCCTAAGCAGATTGAAGACTTATATGATGCCATGCACTGACTACTCCCTCTGGTGTGCTTGCGGGCCCCACAGAGCAGAGAGGTTCTCTAACTGGGTTACCATTGATGGCCTGTGGCTCCAGCTCCACTCTCAACTCCACGTCCAGTGCCATGGTACACACCGGTTTCCAGCACGTTGCTGCTAACCCTGTCAATAGTGAAAGATGATGCTGGTTCGACCTTGATCCAAGTCTCGCCCGGCCACGGTGAGGCTCCATTTCTTCCACTTGATTTGTCACCACAACAGAACACCCTGCATTCCCTATTTGGCACGGATTTGGACAGCAATTGTGATGCAGCTGATTCCGAAGGATTGGTATGACGACCTGCAGGAGGTTAGTGGTCTTAGATACGTTTCCTGAGTCCGGTTTCCTCTCAAAACCTTGCTGTGTTCCCTTGTCATCTACCAAATTGCACAGCACCACTGGCCTGCCAATCCTGTATTTTTATCTCAGCACACCTCACCTGGAAGCTTGGTGGTGCAGGCATCTAGAAGCAAGACTAATGCCAACATAGTCTCAATAGTTTTTGTCATACACCAGCTTGGTGCTCAGGTCAGTGAACACCAGCTGCCTGCTCGGGTGCTATTCTCACACCCTTTGGGTCTCAGTGGCTCAGTTCCTCCCAGGTGTCCCCTACGATCTTGGTCCAGTCCTCCCCGAGCTATACAGAATGGTTCTGATGCACCCAAATTCAGTTAGTTAGGACTTGGACACCACTAATTTCATTGTGTGGGCCATTGGCACCAGTTTTGCTATTTGCAGCCACACTTAGATGGGGTCCACCTGTTTTTTTTTTTTTTTTTGGCAACGTCCAGTCCCTTGTGGAATATGCTGTTCAACTGGACTTGTCTGTTTGAAGACTAGGTAAACTGCACTCTTGAGTGGTTCAAGGAGAGCAGGGCCGTGACATGCTCCCTGGTCATGTCTTCCCCACTTTGCCCATCACATCAGCCCTACTGCTTCTTTTGGAGCTTCAGCAGAGTCACCCTATACTGCTAGCCAATCCAATCTCCACAAAGTTCCCATCAGTTTTACGGTTGAGGCCATTGTGCCCACTGCCTTATGGTCAAGGTCAACGAGCTGCCCAGCCCACTACCCCCACAGCACTTCTTGCAAAATCCGTTCATCGTAGGCTTAGTGGAGCACACCCACCCGTTGGAAGGAAAAATCTGACAATTCTTGCCAGGCCATAACATCAGACAGGTGAGTCATGAAAATTGTTCAGTGGGGATATGCCCTACCTTTCATTCTCTCTGCACCACAACTTCCACTATTCCCCAGCTACTGACAGAGGACCATCTCGCAATTTTGTAGCAGGAAATGCAAGTCCTTGGCCAAAGGGGTTTTCGAGATGGTGCCTGCACCAGAAGTAGGGTGTGGGGTGTTATTAATATGTGCCCAAGAATGTCTGAGCCCTTCATCTATTTTAGACTTGCGTTCTTTCAACTTCTCCCTATGCAAGCACAAATTCAAAGTGCTCACACTGCCCCAGGTCATGTCTGCGCTGTCAAATCTGGAGAAGGGATAGTGGGGTTGGACATGCAAGATGCCTATTTCCTTATACCTGTCCTGCAAGCCCATCAGCGCTACTTACGGTTCATGGTGGTACAGGAGCATTTTCAGTTCACTGTGCTCCCTTTGGTCTCACCAGTGCTCTCAGGTGTTCACAAAAATGATGGTAGTGGTGGCAGGAAATTTTGTAGGTCAAGGGGTGCCAGTCTTTCCCTATCTCGATGACTGGCTGCTGAAGGTGGGATCGCCCCAGGCAGTCATTACCCACCTCCAGACTACAGTGACCCTCCTCATCTTTGGGTATCACTATAAACATACTAAAGTCATCCCTGATTTCTTCGCAGATGCTCCCTTAATCAGAGTAATTATGGACACCATTCGGTTTCGATACCATTCCGTTTCGTGACTTGCAGCAGAAAGGAGAACCTGGGACATTCAGGCTATGATCCTGATCTTTCTGCCATGGTAATTGGGTTTCAGTGAGGTCTACTTTGAGGCTGCTGGGCCTGATGACTTCCTGCATTATGCTGGTCAAGCACACCAGATGGCAGCATATGCATGTTAAGCAGTGGGATCGAAATGTGGACCCACCATTAGTGGGACGTTCCCAACCACATCCATATTTCAGAGGAGACTGCAATACATCTGCAGTGGTAGTTGCTGGAGCACAGTTTGGTTAGTGGCAGGCCCCTCTACCTTCCCCACCCAGAGCTAACAGTGGTGACCGAAGCATCGTTGCTGGGTTGAAGTGGCCATCTTGGAGAAGTGCAGATCAGAAGCCTCTGGTCTTTGGCCGAATCCTGGTTCCATATCATCCTTCTGGAGCAGAGGGCCACCCGCTTGGCATTGAAAGCGTTCCTTCCATCCATCAAGCAGAGGCTGGCACAGGTGCTCACAGACAACACCACCTCTTTGTGGTACTACAGTAAACAGGGCGAGGTGGGTTCCCAGATCCTAAATCAGGAGGCCTTAAGCCTCTGGAAATGGCTGAACCACCAAGGAATTTTCCTGGTGGTGAACACCTGGCATGGTCATTGAATGTCAGAGCAGACAAGCTCAGCTGACGGCACCTAGCAGATCACAAGTGGTATTTAGACCTGGAGGTGGTGCAAGGCCTCTTGCACGAATGGGGAGAGACTGGGCTCAATCTCTTCTCTGCCTCTAAGAACCTGCAATGTCGGCACTTCTGTACATTGGAGTTTCAAAAGCTTCTCTCACTCTGTGATGCATTCCACCTTGAGTAGAACTTGTGACTCCTGTTTGCCTCTCTGCCAATACCACTCCTGCCCCAGACTTTTTAAGATCTTCAGGTCAGACTGGGCCTAAGGCATATTAGTGGCTCCAGATAGGGTACCTTGGGAGGTACTGCTTTACTCTCTTCACTAGGTGAGCAATCTGCGGTTAAAAGTATTTATCAGAAAAACAATTAAATTACCTACAGTAATGCTCTTTCTGGTGGTTACTCTTAAAGGGCATATTCATAACTGTCCTGTAACCCCCAACCCCCTCCCCCTCCACTTAATGCTGCCCCTCCCCCCTTTTTACTCTTCATCTCCTAGTCTGTTAAATTGTCTCTTTCCCATTCAATTTGCTGATGGTTCTGCATGCGCAGACAAGCTTCTAAATGCAGCTGAAATCAGTGAGCCCAGGTGGCACTTTTATGCAGCTCCCTCGTCACTTTCGGAGTGGAATGACATCAGTGCAGGATTACTGTTTTTGAGTTTCTACATTTAAGATCAGAGGAATCTGTGGTTAGATAAAGTATTCACAGAAAGAGCATTAACAATGGTAAGTAAGTTGTTCTTTCCTGACATGCTGCTAAGGACCTGGGCTACCTTCCTGTCTGAAGTGGTATTGTTCTTCCACGTTCTAAACTCTGTCACACTAGTGGATTTTTAAACTTTGTCACAGGCCTCAAAAGACGAAGTGAGACTTCATTGGATTGATCCAGAGAAAGCCCTGTGCTTATATATGAAACACACAAAGGAGCGTTGTGCCGATGATCAGCTTTTCATTTGTTTTGCAGGTACTAAAAAGAGAAAGGCAGTATAGAAGAACATTCTGTTGCGCTGGATTATCCTATGCATAAACATGTTGGACAATACCCAACAGGAGCCCCTTGAGGGCTTATGCGCTACAAAGTTATTAGCAAGAGGAGCTCCTATCTTAGACAGCTGTCAAGCTGCAACATGTGCATCAGTGCATACATTTGCCTTTCACTATTGTACTGACAGCCAAGTCTACAGAGAAGGACATTTTGCCCTCAGTCTTGCTTGACTTTTTGGTTTGAGTCCATTTTTCGGACCTTCTGCCTTTCGGAAGGTATTTCTGCCATTCTATAGGTAAAGAATCTATGGTTAGAGCTGAACAAGTTAATTAGCTTCTGTAACACTCTTTCTAGTGCATACTATCTAATTGCAGATTCTTCACCACCAACCTTCCTCCCCATTCTGTGGAGTCGACATCTGACGATCTTAATAAGGTCCCAAGTTAGTTTTCAGCACATTGTCCTCTGCAATTAATTTTAGTCGATACATGTGGGAGTAGGAAAGTACAGAAACTGTCATCAGCATGCTAGGGTGGTGCTGCTAGGCAGCTCTGCTCTGTCACTTATGAGGGGGTTCGAGGTTGCCATCGAGCCATACAGCGCGTAGTGGTGTGCAGGAGTTATTGCTTGAAAAAAACTCTAGATCCCGTCTAATGCCTGCAAATATTTTAGAGGTGATGAATCTGTGGTTAAACAGTGTATCCACCTGAAAGAGTGTTACAGCGAATAAGTAACTTATTGTTTCTCCGTATGTATACAAGTGTATAGCCTCTACAACCTCCTAGAGCATGCCTCAGCTATCTGATAGAAACTTCTAGCTGCAGATTCCTTACCTTTGAATTCCCTGGTGTCAACTTCGAATCCGGACATTTTTGTTGAGCAGTACCCTGCGTGTGCCGTCGCGTGGCATTGTTCGGATCCGTGGGCATCATTCGGCTTTGCGTTGTGTCGTCAGCGTTGTTGGAGCGGTCTGTGACATCACGGTCCCCTATAAAGGCACCACCCTGGCGCGTGTACAACAGTTCTTTTCCTTCCACGCCGGTTAACCGCAGGTCTGGGATCGAGCTACCCTCTGCCTTTTCTGGCAGGCCTCTTTTCAACCCTTTTATCAAATATTTTTCGTCTGTGCGAGATGTCCTTGAGGAAAACGGGGTTCAAGCCGTGTGGAGGCAGCCATTGCACCATGTCGGAGACGGGCCCCCACTAGGTATGTCTCTAGTGCCTCGTTAGAGACCACGACTCAGTCGTGCTCTGACTGCCGGGTAATGGCCCCAAAAGCTTTGAGAGAGCAGGCCCCTCGGGTGTTCACCAAGGTGATGGCGGTGGTAGCAGCTCATCAGCGCAGGTTAGGGATTTCAGTCTTCCCCTCCCTCGACCACTGGCTGTTGAAGGCTCCAACGCACCAGGCTCTCGTCAGCCACCTTCAGACAACGGTGAACCTCCTGCATTCGCTGGGGTTCACTATAACCGTGCCTCACCTAACTCCCTCTGAAAAGGACCCTTTCATCTGAGTCATTCTGGACACAGTGCAGTTTCGGGTTTATCCTCCCAAGCAGCGAGTCCAGGATATTCAGGTTATGATACTGATGTTTCGGCCTCTGTCCTGGATTTTAGTGAGACAGACTCTGAGGCTGTTGGGACTTATGGCTTCCTAGATCATGTTAGTCAAGCATGCTAGATGGCATATGAGGACTTTGCAGTGGGACCTGAAGTTCCAGAGGGCGCAGCATCGGGGAAATCTTACTGACACTGTTCAGCTCTCTGAGGGAACTGCAAAAGACCTGCAGTGGCGGTTATTGAACTGAGATTGGGTCAGAGGCAGACTCCTCTACCTTCCTAACCAGATCTCACATTAGTGACAGATGTCACTTCAGTGATGGGACGGCCATCTAGGAGAGGTGGAGATCAGAGGCCTCTGGCGGAATCTGGACTCCATATCAGTTTACTGGAGCTTTGGGCGATCCGACTGGCACTAAAAGCAATTCTTCCTGTTGTAAAAAGGAAGATAGTGCAAGTGTTCACGGACAACACCACCGCAATGTGGTACTGCAACAACCAGGGTGGTGTGGGGTTGTGGACCCCTTGTCAAGAGGCTCTGAGCCTTTGGACATGGCTGGAACAGCAGGGCATTGACCATGTGATTCAACACCTGGCAGCAAGGCGGACAAACTCTGCCATCTATGCCGCCTAGCTGATCACAAATGTTATCTCCATCCGGAGGTGGCGCAAGGACTCTTTCACCAGTGAGGAAAGCCTTGGGTAGATCTTTTCACCTCAGCAGAGAATGCGCAATGTCAGCAGTATTGCGCGTTGGAGTTTCCAAGGGGAAACCGATTGGCGACCCTTTTCGTTGTGAGTGGATTTCAGGCCTCCTGTATGCTTTTCCGCCCATACCCCTTCTACCCAGAGTTATCAAGATCACAAACGACCAGGCCCAAGTCATCCTAGTGGATCCGGATTGGAAATGAGCCTCAATCCTCCGATCAGGTTGCCCCTTCGGGAGGATCCGTTGCAGCAGCAGGGGAGGGTTCTCCACCCGAACCTGTCAACTCTGCACCTTCATGCATGGAGATTGAGCATTGACAGTGGATGGCTTTTGACCTTCCTCTCGAAGTCTGTAAAGTTATTTAGGCAGCCAGGCGTCCCTCCACTAAAACGGTTCACGCCTGCCATAGGAAACGCTTTGTATATTATTGTACAGAAAGGTCTATTGATCCTCTTTCTGCTTCTCTTTCTGATATCTTTCTCTTCATACTTTCCCTTGCCCTGCAGGGTTCTGCCTTGGGTACTCTCAAGGGCTATCTTTCTGCCTTATCTGCATTCCTTCGGCTGCCTGACCAGTATTCACTTTTCAAATCCCCCATTGTACATAGATTCTTCAAAGGGCTTGTACATATGTTTCCCCCATGCCCTTTGTTATGTCCCATTGGGAACTAAATCTTGTCCTCACATTTTCTCTGTGTGCTCCCTTTGAGCCTTTTATCAACTGTCCCCTCTAGCTGCTCACCGTCAAGACAGCCTTCTTAAGTGGCAATAACATCTGCCAGGAGAGTGAGTGCAATGCAAGCGGTCATCAAAGCCACTGTATCTCACTATCTTATCTAGACAAGGTGGTACTCAGAACTCCTGCTTCTTTCCTCCCCAAGGTGGTGACCCCATTTCATCTGGGTCAGAACATCACCCTGCCCACCTTGTTTGCAAAACCGCATCCCTCTAAGGAAGAGGAGTGACTCCACCGACTGGACCCAAAAAGAGCATTGTTCTTCTACCTTGACCGCACAAAAGAGTTCCAGGTGGATGACCAACTCTTTGGGCGGTACGTTAGAGCAAAGAAGGGTCGGGCAGTGCAGAAGCGAACCATTTCACTCTGGGGCCTTCTCTGCATCGAGATCTGCCACGCATTGGCCAGCAAGCAGCCTCCTGAGGATTTGAGGGCTCATTCTACCAGGAGCAAAGCTGCTACCACTGCACTAGCTCGAGGAGTTCCAGTCCTGGAGATTTGTCAGGCGGCAACATGGGCATCTTTGCACATAGTTGCAAAAAATTACTGCCTGGATAATCAGGTATGGAGAGACAGACACTTTCCCAGTTCACTTCTACAGGGCTTTTTAGTGTAGTAGAGGTATCCGCAGCCCACCGCCAGGAGGTTATGGCTTGAGTATCTATTCAAAGGTAAGTAATATGCACCTAGAGTTCTCTATCGGATCAACAAGCTACTTACCTTCGGTAATGCATTATCTGTTAGAGACTCTATCTAGCTGCAGATTCCTTACCCCCACCCATGCCTCCCCGCTCTGCAGATATGTCTTGTAGGGTTAGAGTTTATCCCTTTCAGGGCCCTAGTTCGCACAGACAAACTGTTGGTTCTATCCATGACTCTGTGCTTCTGGCGTGGAAGTTTGTGGGTAAAAGAACTGACGTGCACACGCCGGGGTGGTGCCTTTATAGACTGTGTCGTCACAGAGGCTCCAATGACTCTGGCGACCCCACGTGGAGCCGGACGACACATGCGGAACTGAGCGAAGCCACCCAACGGCACACGCAGGGTATTGCTCAGCAAAAAAGTCCAGATTCGAAACCGACATGAGGGAATTCAGATGTAAGGAATCTGCAGCTAGATAGTCTCTACCAGATCCGTTACCGAAGGTAAGTAACTTGTTTGTTTGCCCTCACTACCTAGAAAGAGTCCAGTGCCCAAAAGAAGTTAATTAATCTAGTTGAATTGCAGCATTTTTGTGTGAGCTTGAGACACCAGCGGTAAACAGCGGTACCCATATAGAATATTATGCAGCAAACATTGGCAGTCCAAAGGCTCCAAGAAAATGTCACACACATTATAGAGTAAGCATTATAAAGTAAGCACAGTGCTGCAAAGCTTGATGTTTATTCACAGGAGTCGCCTAAGATTGCAGTACTGACTCATGTCTCCTCTTTCTCCAGGCTTACCGAAAAGGAGGTGAAGGAATACTCGGTGTATCGTTCCAGCCTGTTATTCTGGGCCCTGGTAGATCTCATTTATGGCATGTTTAAGGTAAGGAGCATCTACAGAGAAGCTGAGTCACTGAACCTTAATCACTCAACTACAGTCTCAGGGCACTAAGAAGCAATACTCCGGTACTAATGATTCACCTTTGTGACCTGGAGACAGACAGTTAGATGGTCACTTGGACAGATGCACACAGACATACACCCGCACACACATGCACTCAGTCTCACTCCCCTGCACTCACTCACCCTCCCCACCTCAAATTCACTGCTCCTGTATTTCCACTCGCTCTCATTCACTTGTTGCAGTGTTGTTATGCCACCCGTTGCAGTGTCATCCCAGTCATACTGATTTCAGTACCGTAAGCCATGCCACAACCAGTTCAGTGGATTTTACACGACATAGCCAATTGTATACCCTGAACTCTGTCACAATGAGCAGTTCCAACAGTGAAGGTCACTGTGGTGCACTGATCCCACTTATACCGATGCCAATTCCCTGATGACTGTCACTCCCAGTACAGTGACAGTCATATTTTGGTCAGTGGTCTGTATCCTGGCATACACATCTTGTCCCCTGATTCTAGTCACTTCAAGACCAGTGATTTGATCCATTTTGCCCTTCACACAGTGCCCACAACCACAATATGCACTATAGAGCCCTGTATTATGACACCCAAAGTAGTCTTGAACTTTGACATACCCCTTGCCAGTCCAGGAACCCTAACACTTTCAGTGCACTGCCTTTAATTATGACAACACTGTGACAACCTCACTGCAGTTTCCTGAAAGCAGACACACTGAGTGCTGGTCCTTGAAGGCAGGCATCTCTAGTATAGTACAAACAACTCTGACTCAATATGTCCTGTGCATCCCTATATCTAATTACATCTAGATAATGTGTCATTTGTACCCTAAAGTTGATGCCCCCCCCCCCCCTGGACATTCCATCTGCTCGGCTAACCAGGCGCCAATTTTTTTCAGTTCTGCAACTGATATACTTATCTTGGTTGCATGAATGTCTTTCCACTGAATCAGCCTTCTACAATAGCAGGATATTCAAATATATGAACACTTTTACAAGAATTTTCATCTCCCCTCTGCTCAATTGGTGCCACCAAAGTAGTTGACAAATAAATTAACCGCTCTACTGCCTTAACAATAGCATGCACACCTTAAGGAGAAGTCACTGGCCTGTTTCAGTGGTAACTAATTTTCCTTGACTTCATGTAACAAGCAGTTCTGAGCTAGTGATAGTACATGAATTTTTCTATGGCTCAGACCAAAAATACCCCAAGGGTAGCTGAAAGATGTTTTGGCAAAAAAATGGAAGCCGTTTTCTTCTCTAAATTGGGAGTTTATAAAAGTACTGGAGCGTGATCCTATAGTGTTCTGAGGTACATGTCCTAAATATATATTAATAATAATGAATAAATTAATTTAAAATAATGAACAAAAAATGTGTGTGTGTATGTATATATATGTATATATATATATATATATATATATATATATATATATATATATATATATATATATATATATATATATATATAAAATTATAAATACAGAATTATATTTTTACTCCCTTGTAAGCTTTACTTTGTCTACCCATCACCATATGTCATGTCTCTATCAATCTATCCTCCATTCCCACTGTGACTCATCCCAAATCCATTCTACTACTTCAATCTCCTAAATAACTAAGTTCTTCCCTCCTCTTCCACATCTAACTCACCCAACACTCAGTTTTCTACCATGATCTCCCAAACAAACCTACTAAATTCTCCCTCATTTATCTCACCTTTGACTCATCCAAAACCTCTCCTGCTACTATTATCTCCCTAACCGTTTCCACAAACTCTTCCCTCCTCCATCCCCCCTTTACTCATCCCAAGCCTAAATCCTATTACTATAAACTCCCAATTAACACTTCTGGATTCTTCCCTCCTCTACCCCTCCATTACTCCAGTCAATCCAACTAACAAACTCACATATCCACGGCTCAAATTAACTCATAATATTAAACTGTACTCGCATTTCCCTATACTAATCCACCACTAATTCCTTTTGGGTTCCGGAGTAGTGTGCTACTCACCGAAAAGCGCTTCAATGCCTCGTCAGGGGTAGTAAGCGCTATATAAATACTATTACAATACAATACAATGTCCTACCCACCCCTTTCTCACAGGAACAAGTACTCTTTTTAAGGCTTGATTTTATTCCTTTACTTCTGAAGTCTTCAAGCCAAGATTTATGAATGTTTTAGGGGCTTCTGTGCCGTGTCTATAAGTATTGGACTCCACTGCGCTCAACAGCTTAAGTTGAGGTGTAACAGACTTTCTTTTTTTAGAAGGTGCCTACGAGTAACACAGAAGGAGGCTGGTCCTACTCCTTGGCAGACTTCATCCGACACAACGACATGCCTATCTATGAAGCTGCTGACAAAGCACTGAAAACGTTCCAGGATGAGTTCATGCCCGTCGAATCCATCTCAGAGTTCCTAGATGCAGCTGGTTAGTACCATATATTTGCTTTATATATGTGATGTTCTTAAGAAGCCTATACCTTGCATTCGGTTACAGCACACAGTGAGGGACTATTGTTTCTCACTATGTGATAGTCATTAACATTCATATAGATAGACTATCTCTGAGTATGTGAGGGCATTCTGAACACTTCGACAAAGAAAAATGTCCCTTAGTAAAATTATATCTAAACAGTGGTGTAACAAAGGCTCTCGCGGTGCGGGGGGACCCGAGCTTCACGCGGCCCCCTCATCACCGAACACTGGCCTAAGAGCTCCTGAGTGAGCCTGGAGAGGGGACCTCCATGTGCGGTGCAGTGGGACTCAAGTTTCATTACGCCACTGTTTCTAAATAAAAACCTATCTAAAGTCAACATTCTTATTTTCATGTATTAATAAGAATAAGCTATCCCAGATAAATGATTAATTAGAGATGTTCTTCCTTTTGAAACCCTAAAAGCGTGACAGGGTAGATAGGGAGCAGCCTCAGTGGAAAGGAATTGTGCTTCTTAAGACTTTACGGTACCCTGTAATGACAGAGCCCAGAGTGTAGTGCGTTGATTTAAGAAGCAGGGTTCCCTGAACGTTATTGATCTCTGGCCTTAAACTTTTTTTCTGACAAATCTGATTTTGAAGACGTTTTTGGCTTGATGTCTGTCCTATTTAACGTTTTTTGTAAATGTAGGTTGTGTTTTTAATTGTTTTCTCTCATGAGTCTGTCTCGGTTCAACTTTCTAAATATCTTGCTAGCCGTTTACTTACGATAAGTGTTCCTCTTGTAGTGGGAAACAATGTAAAGACAAACATGTCTATTGGTTGTCTTCCTGATAGTCACAGTGTTCAGGAGCATGGTATTATAAGACAATATCATATTGAACACTGTTTAACAAGAATTTCGTCCCCTGCTGTCACAACCCAGCGATAGAGCTTGCCTCCACCTCAAACCTTGTCCAGACCCAATCTGACACGCCTAATGAACCTTCAGAGCCTAAGCACAATTTACAGTAGTCCACTTTGCTGTGGAGAGGCTTGTAATTGAAGACTTTGCAAGTTACCTGCTCATTGGGGTGCCTTCCTCTATCAAGGACTTGGGGTATGATTTAGATCTTGGAGGATGGAATACGCGCTCACAAATGTGACGGATATTCTGTCTGCCATATTACGATATCCGTAGAATATATTGGAATTGTATGGAGAATGGCATATCCGTGTCATTTGTGATGAGGTAACCCTCTCTGCCAAGATCAGAACCAGGCCCTTGGTGTTGACGACATACTGTCTGTGAGAGGCACTTCTTTGTGAAGGTCACTGATTGAAGCACACACACCTCAAGTGAGTCCGACAATATCATGGAAACTCACTTCAGGTTTCTATGGATTCAAACATGCCTTGTCAGTGTCCTGAGGTCCACAGGTCTAGGGGCCACCATCCTAGAGATACACCACTCTTCAAGCATTTCAGTAAAATATCTGAGGCTCAGTGCCCCAGAGGGAGATCTCGGGAAACGCAGCAATATAATAAAATGTTATAATTGCCTCAGATGGATATTCTACTATCGAAGCAGGACAACAACTGCTTCTTGACAATATTATAAGGCAACTGCTGTGAGAGAGACCCCAGTAGCAGCCTTGAGTGAGGGTGGATTAGCTGCATATACTTACGCCGTACTTTCAGTGATTTAGTGAATGATGCCCCTGAAAGTCTCAAGTGAAACTGCATTCAAGTTTCAAAATTGTGGCTATGCTGAGGGAAGGGGTAATGCGACTTTTCTTTTGTAGGAGTGATTAAATAGTTGAGGATAACAAGCAAAATGCTGACTTTTTGCCCTATCTGAGTAACCTGGTAAACTCAATGCGGCTGGGGACAGCAAAATGAAGTAAGTCTAAGTGCTAAAAGCAGTTTAGGTATGGATGCAGTATCGGGCAGTAAGAAATGTGTAACATGGTGTAGGAGCACCATTCCTGGATTTTATGCCCCGAAATCGTGTGCTTTGTAGTACATCTGCTCCCTCCCCTCCACCTCTGCAGAAATCCACCCACCTCAGAATGGAGCCATTTCTGTTCTCATGGCCCCTTTAGGATTGTTTTTTATAATAGAATTTCTCTCATCCTACCCTCCTCCTGCAGGTGAGTCTAGGCTTTCATATAAAATCAACAGTGCCAGTCTTGCTCGTCTCCAGTTTCCCCTCCAGCTAGAGCTCTACTTAATGTGATAGAAGTACTTTGGTTTATATAGCCTTGAGTGGGGACCATGGGTTGGCTATTCTAAACAGCTTTTTATCTCAATTACGAAGAGATCCAACCTGGGTTGCCTCCAGTCTGTAGTCATATTATACCATGATTCCAAAGTACAAACATGCCCTTTCAGAAATGCAGCCTGTTTCACGAGAAGAAAGGCCCACTCAGAAACTTCTTTCAATAAAGTTATGCAATTTGGGGTCTGTTTTTCCTGGCTATGCGGGTAGGAAAGAAGGCTTAATGTATTTTTTATGAATAAAGAAAATGTGAGTAACAAAACGTTTAAGTTCTCAGACATGGGTAGCTTCAGTAAATTTAAATGCAATCTACCTACCGCCCTTTGAAATCAATTAGATTAGTTTATGCGATTTTCTTTTTTGACTAGTGGTTAAAATCTTTTCTCTGGATTAGCTGTAAACTACCACCCTAGCTGACCTTGCATTGCATCCTAGGACTTTTGGGCAGCCGCTGCTTTAAACACCCCTTCTGAGCCTGGTTGTTAGTCTACCGTAGTGTCTGCTTCTCATTGACGTTACAGAAGACAGACAATGTTGACTTTAGATAGTTAATAGTACAAACATTCTTTTTGGAACAGAAAAATCTATGTAAAAGTGTTCTGGGTTCCTATATATAGAAAGTTATATTTAACGTTACAGCAAAGGCCGCTGCCATAGGGGGCATAGAGGGCCGGCGCCATAACGGCAGCCTTAACCCGCAAGGACCAGTTGGACCGGTTTAACGAAAGGACCGCTGCATGGCCCCAGCAAATGGACCATACACATCCTACTACCCCCCCCCCTCACCCCACCCCCAGGGTTTGCTGGGGGCAGGGGTCGCACCCAAGGTGTGAGGCGCCATCCCAGGGATCAATGGGAGCAAGGAGTTATTCAAACCCCCCAATAAGTTACGGGGGCACCTGGCGAGTGGGGGAGGAAGGAAGGGAGATTTAAGGAGCGCGCTGTCCTCTCAACGAAAGCTAAGCGGACGGGGACAGCGCGTGTGAAGCAGCAGATTTACAGAGAAATCCCACCCACCCACTCCAAGAGCTCAGCGTTTAGCCACGACGCAAAGAGGAAGAAGGACTCGAGTGGACTGTGAATAAGGTTTACCAAACTTTGAAGGCAAACACACCTACTAAGGCGGTGTGCTAAGGAAAGGTCACTTACCTGGGGATGCCTTACGGCAGGGTTTAAAAGGACTGGCAAAGGGGAGCGAGCGGAACACAGCACTCACAGCACCAACCTGCCGTGACAGATGGCAGGGCACAGAAACACACAAGGTAGCGTGTTGGGCCTTTGAAAAACATGGTAAAACAAACAGGATTTGGTGAACCTCCTCTAAAGCGGCATGTAGGATTGACTACAAAAGCAAAGGTCAGAAAGACATGACAAGCAGAGGCCAGGACTGAAAAGAATTTAACAGCAGGGTATGATGGCCAAAGGCTGGTCCATCACAATTGATTTATTGACTCTGTGATTGATTTATGACTCGTGTAGTATAATTGAGACCTGGATATATCCTTAACAAATATGTTTATTGACAATCTAATCATGCATGTTATGTTAAAAACAAAATAATAATAATAAAAGCGGCCAAAATTAATCCACAAGAAATGTGGGTTGGTTTAATTATGGCAGGTTGCTGTTAAGCAAAGGTACGGGTGAAGCAAATGTATTGGTGTATTGGAAAGGGACTGGAGTGGGACAAGTGTGGAAGTTAATGTAGACAGACGATATTTCTGCTCATGTTTTTTGTTTGGCTAAACGCAGTGTCTGTGGTGGGCATTCCCCCAGTGCCAAGCTGTTTGTGTGTTTATGCTCGGTCACTGCTAATGACCTCTGTGGAGCAGGTGGGGGGGGGGGGGGAGTTGGACCCAAGGTGAATGTGTCCCTCCTTAGCCCTCGCCTGCAAGCCCTTATTGTATGCAAGTAGTGAAGCGTAAAGCTAATTCGGGCATTCATCACTTCTGCCTTCAGATGGCCACTACGGGTGAATGGGTTAGAAGGGTCATGTCCTCCTCCTCGCACGGCCCCTCTTCTCCATTAACCAAGGTTGTTTGTGCAATCCTCCGTCCTGAGCAGAACATCAGTTGGTAACTTTTGATGCTTGGGAAAGGCCGCTGCTGAGTGCTAGTCTCTGGGGTGAAAACTCCAGGTTGTGGGCCAGCACACAGCAGCTTCCGGCAGTCCTAGCCCCAGGAAGAGGTCACGTGATGCCCCAGCCAAGGAAGGTTAACTTTTTGAGATGCCAGTTCAAAGAAAGGCTTAGGGTTGTAGACACTGCAGCATTGTGACTTCTGTATGTAAGCACAGTTCATTTCTGAGGAGGTAAGCGCATGGGCAAGCAACTCTGACTAACTCCTTTGTCTGCTCTTTATTTTTTCAGGCCTTTTATCAGAAGTCACTGACCCTGACAGTTTTCTCAAGGATGTTTTGAACTCCGTCCCCTGAGCAGTGGGGAGAGAAGCCGCTTTGTGAGAGCCGAATTCCCATTTTCTTCTGTCGTCTTTATTTCTGCTAATGCAGTTTTATGCTTTCATTGGTTTATCCCACTACTCACCCCCTCCCCAACATTCAGTTTTTTCTTGAGTGATTTGAGGATTTTGGCCTTTGGTTTTATCTTGTTTCATTGCTTGGATATGGAGATGCAGTGTGTCATAAAAACTATTGATATTCAACATTAAAATGAAATTCTTTCACTGGTGGTAGTAACGTGTATTCTTATTAATACTTACATTCAGCACAAACATGTTAAGTAGTTGTCTTGTGAATTGTATGTCAACAAATGAAGGGAAGGGGAGGAATAATGGTCCAGTGTATTACCTCCCTTATTCAATGCACTTAACAACAGAATACACTGTTCCAAAAAGGAAGTAGGAGGGAGAAGTCCTCACACACCCAAATGGGTGTCATGCTTCATCATCGGAATTGCTCCTCATCAGACTGGCGCTGCAATGTCTGACGGGCACCCACCGCAGGGGAGCTCTTTGCCGGAGGTCTTTATTCGATGATGCCAAGACCCCAAAAGTGAGCTTGGAAAGAGGAGAAAGAGAGTAGCAGTAAGGATTAAAATTGGCTCAGGACCCAACACCTAGGGATAACAATTTTTTTCAACCATGGAGGGTAAAGGCCAAGACTAAAAATAATGAGGAGAGTGAAATGAGTATAATGGTCAAAACACTCTCAACCACATATAATGGAGAAAGGAACGTGTGGAATTACCAGACCATCCCTAAAACAAGGGTCAACATGTTTCGCGTCTTTAATGGTCCAAATGGATGCAGCAACGCTTCTTCAGGACAAGGTGGAAATATACTTCTCCTTCTATACAACTGAAAAAATTCCTATAAATTAAGACTGTCAGTTAACAATACTCCAGTCACTTACACTACTTGTGTGTAGCTTGAACGTCCTATTCCTAACTGTCGCCCCTCCCATTAGAGGAACGAGCTTCATGGGACAGCGGCGGCCCGATGGCCAGGCGTAAACTTTTTGAGATGCTCCGTAGCCAGAACAGGGAACCTACCCCTGGCCGCGCTCCCGTAGTGAATTGTATGTACACAAGAGGGCTTTCCTAGAGCTTGTATTTATCAGGCAGGTGCTAATCGGACTCCATGTTTTCTAGGCTCCGGCTTCTTCCTGTTGAAAGTGTGTGTGTATAAAACCAACAATTCCGTAATAGGGAGGATGCTTCTGCATAAATAATTCCTGGGTTGCAGTGTTGACGTACATGATGAAAAGAACCGTGCCATCAGCAAGCTTTAGACTACGTGCTCTCATGTTTTTCTTTGAATCAAAGATAAACCCCTGTCCCTGCAAACAAGAGTACTGGGAATCAGGCTGCTTAGCACTAGATGTGGGCATGCCGCTGAAAGCTCGAGTCAGATGCCTGGTTCAGCTCGAGGTTCTCTTGTATCCATGAGTCCAAAACGAGTTGAGCCCTCGTGTGGCTTTTGCCTGCACCCCACGCTCTAGCCTCATGCAAAAAGATTTAAACACAAGGCAAGTGGCCTTTAATATGGATGAGAGACTCATTTTGAGGCTGATGTGGACAATGTAGAACCAGAAAACATAGGATCAATCCGGCTTCACCAAATTGTGTGATCCGTGACAAATATTTAATTTCACCAAGCATCCTTTTTTAGGTCGAAGCCTACCAGACAGCACAGCTGCCTGGTTTGCTAAATACATCTTGGGGACATTCATAAAGCTGACCTAGGAATATATTCTGTCTATTGCTTGCCATTAGTTTTGTGATTTGTAACTTCCATTTTCTTGCTTTCCATTTACTGTCTTTATTTGTTTTAGGCTGTACAGCTTGAGTTCATATTATCTTGCTGGATACTGGGGGTAGGAAAGAGTTTTTTGCTAGTACTTGGCAACATTTAAATGAAATAAGTATTTCAGAATATGTCAGAATTAGACAACAAATGAAGCACATTTTGGTATTTCTGAAGTGTGTTGGAAACAAATACTTTAATATGATCAAAACAAATCATTACACTGGGTGATGCAATTACCACACATTTTGGTCTGTGAACTGTATAGTTTTATTAGCAAATGTAATGGTCATTTCCTATTGAAAATATGTTGTCTGTAATGGCAGTGTGCTATCACACTATGAATACTCCACTCAGCGCCACTCCACTCTACACCATACCACTGTAAGTCACTTCACACTATAACTCTCTACTCTACCCTCTTCCACACTATTCTATTGCAAAACACTTTTCACAGCTTTACACCACTGCTCTCTTTGCCTCTGCATTCTATACTACTCCAGTCTAGGCCTCACCAATCTACTCTGCACAAATCCACTCTATGCCTCTGTACTCCACACCACTCTGCAACACTGCCTTGTATGCCAATACACTCTAGACCAATTGACTATACTCTGTAAGACTCAGCTCTTCATCTCTATTCTCCTGCACTCTACACCAGTTTACTGTACCTCACTTTACTCTGCTCTGCACCACTGCACTCTACCCCTTCACCCAACTCTGAAGAAATCTACACCAATGCACATTGTGCCACTCTACTTTGTGCCAATGAATTCTATGCCACTCTACTCTTAAACACTGCACTCTACACCAGTTCACTGTACACATCTGGACTCTGTCACTGTACTCTACACCACTGCACATTGACGTTCTGCTCTGCAAAACTGCACTCTGCCATTGAACTCTACACCACTCTACTCTGTACTACTCCACTCTACGAAACTGCACTCTATGCCATGCCCTCTACGCACTATACTCTACACCACTCAATGCTACTCTATACCATTCTGCTATTGCATTCCATGCTACTAATCTCTACACCATTTCATTCTATGCCACTCAACTCTACACTGCGCTCTGCATCACTCAACTCTACACCACTCCTCTCTGTACCACTCTGCACCCCCCCCCACTCTGCTCCCCTGTAACACCCAACAAAATCGAAATACCTGTAAATTACTCCAGTATTGGAACTTTCATAGATTCACATGCTTGAATCAGGCCCCGTTGTCGAGATGGGAGCCCTCAGTACATTTAACCAAGCAGTGTTACCATAGATTTAAACCTAAGGGCCCTAGGCCTCTTAATTTAACAATCTATCAGAGTAATTTTAAGAAAAAGGGCCAAACTTCAGGATCCACCAATCAGATGACACCACCCTCTAGAACCCTCCTGAGAGAAGCTCTAGTACCTCAGATTTTCAGAGCACAAGTGTGTATAACATGACAAAGAGAAAGAGGTGAAGGTGAGCTTTTCCAGGGAGGCGGGCGGGTCGCATGTGAATCTATGAAAAATTCCAATACTGGAGAACTACAGTTACAGGTAAGTAACTAATCTTCTTACTCCAGTATTGGAACTTTCATAGATTCACATGCTTGAATAAGAGTAGCAAGCAGTGCATATGCACATTGTAATACTCTTGCAATCTATTCAAGACACACACACAAAATATGTGAACATACGCCAATATATCAAAATCAAATTCCTTCTTTTTTTTTTTAACACATTCTAATCTCATCACCATAATCATTTAACATGAATCTGAGACTAGTCATTGACAATGTGCATACTTGACATTAGGATGGTGGGATGAGAGGTGGCTCACCTTCACTGGAACAAGTTCCTGAGGACTGCTTGACCCACCGCTGCCTCTCCTTGATTCAAGCATGTGAATCTATGAAAGATTCCAATACTGGAGAACTACAGTTACAGGTAAGTAACTAATTTTCTTAACTGTACACATTTCATAATACATCATTTAGGACCGCAAAAATTAAACATATTTTTGTGTGAATCTGAAGAGTGGTGGAAAGAAAGATTTTAATAGGAATAAAACAAATCAAGACACTTTTATGAAGTGATGCACAAATGATAAATATTTACTGAAACCGGATTCCCACATATCATTTGTGTGCTATATAGTTTCATCAATAAAACTGTACGGCTGTGTAAATTTAGTGGCCATTTCAATGGAAATTGTGTTGTCTATAAATTACAGTGTACTCCCACATGATGTTATTGTCATTGTAAACCTGCCTGCCGTTGTGGCGGTCTGCCCAGCCTGTTTAGGTGTCAGTTGGATCATAGGCAAAAGACCACAGACAGTCTACCATCTCCACTAAGAAACTTCACCCATGTTGACGGCGCCATAGGCAAAAGCGCCTGGTGGTGGGACGACAGCCCCTTTTACCACCGAGCTAATCGCAATGTGCAGTCTTGCTGACTCAACTGTGGCAGCTAAACATGAGTTGGAGGATTGGGAGGTATACAAGTACAAAACTCTCCTTTTCAATGCTTTCCACATTTCTTGCCACCATGAGCCTGCTGCTACTAATCCTGTTGCTGCTCCTGGGCCAGGTCCAAGATGGAAGTCAACCCCATTGTTGCCAGAACAGAAGATAAGTCACAGGCATTCATGTTCTCCTCTGAGTTGTAGCTTCACAATAGCACTGGACTCGTGCATGTGTCAGTAATTTGTGCATACACCACAATAATCCTGCACTTTGCTAAAGTGTGTAATGTTGTCATTAGAAAAAGTATAAGAACAGATCTCAAGATATACGTAGCACCCACCAATCTGGTACAAACTGCCTAAGTGGTAGAGGACACCTACACAAAAAGTCTCAACAATCACAAATAGAAATGTATCCACGCAGGTGTGTGCAATAATGTCCACAAAATATTAAAAGCATCAATTTAAACTGTATTCCAAAGCTGAACAAAATCCCCTGATAATGTAGTAAATAATACACTACAACATGCTACAGATGGGTGTACAAAACATGTACTACCAATTTCACTGCAAACATGGCAGAGATGTATGAAGGTCCCTTGATGTGTGTGCAATATATCACAAACCTAAGATTCCATTTATCTGTAAAGTGCCATGTCCCCTGTGTAATGCATATGTGCATGTTCTTGACACATCATGTCAAAATAAACACACCTACATTAATACGTCCATCACAAATGTACAACACTAATATATGTTTTGGAAACAAAGTAAAATATACAACCTGTGCTTGTCACAAATGAGGGGAAATGCATGGCACACACATTAACAGAAATAACATGATCAGCAAACAGTAACAATTGCAAAATAAAGCCAGGACAAAGGTATTTTCAGTATAAAAGCAAGAAAATAGCAAATAAACAGAAGCACTAGGCCATGAGTCCATGGTATGGGGGTTTGCCCACAATTTGCTTCCTAATGTCACTGCCAAAATAAACCTCCCCTGGAGCATGGACATCTGTGGAGCAGAGAGCAGGCACCTCAATGATCTTAGTTGGGGGATTGGGGGGAGGAGTCCTTGGGTTTAGGATAGGTGGTTTGGGATTTGGGAGGGGTGGCTTTGGGTTTAGAAGGGGTACAAAAATGTTTGGGTGATCTAGGATGAGGAAAGGGACAGGGGAAACATGAGGTCTTGTTTAGAAAAAGAGGTAGAGTGTTCAGGAGGGAGTTGGAGTTGGGAAGTAGAGGGGGTGGCTGTTGTGTGTTTTGAAGGTGTGGGTGCTTGAGGATCTGGTTTATGTGCTGTATCTTTAGATTTGTGTCTTTCTGGTTGTCAGGTGAATGAGTTTGGGCCCTATATGTGTGTGTGTGTATATATATATATTTTTATATATATATATTGTGTGTGGTGTATATAGTGTGTACTGGAGTGGTCTGCGGGTGTGTTTGTGCATGCATGTGTAGTGGTGGGTGCGCTGACTGGGGTTGTGCTTGTGGTGTTTTTAAGGTAGTGGTGGGTGTTGTATGCCTGGGTGTGTGGTGGGGTGTGTTTGTGTTGTGGGTGTGATGCCTGTGGGTATGCTTGTGGTGGTGATGGCGTGAGTGGTGTCTGCATCTATGTTTTGTTTTTGCTGTGTCTGTGTTGGGATGTGCTGCTTGTGGTTGTTTTTGTGGGTACATGCATATGTTTGCATGTGCTTTGGATAGGGCTGGGTTGAGGGATTTGGAAAGGATGGGAGTGTGGTGCTGAGGTTGGGGTGAGTAGGAGGTTGCGGCCAGTGAGAGGCCAGACCCCGAAATGATCTCTGTAAGCCAGATAGGGCACAGTTGCCTTCCAGTTAAGCCAGCATCTGGGTGTTCTGGCCAGCCCTGCCCTGAATGGCATTCAAAAGTACTGTCTGTGGACTTTTACGAAAGATCACTATAGGCCAGCCTCCTGATTGAGCACAGCCTGAGACACCGAGGCAGGGTCGGAGGTTCCCGCAGCAAAGGTGATGCCAACCCTTTTAGGGAGGTGGCTACAGCCAACTGGGGGGGCAGCAAGAGGGAGGTTAGAGATTGGAATTGGGGGTTGACGAAGACACAGATGTCAGTAGCTCCAGGGTCTGCCCCCTACTAGGGACTGGTCTTCATTGGAGGCCATCAAGGAAGATGTCAAATCACTCCTGGCCAGTCCCCTCACCCTCCGTGCCATTGGATCCCTCAGCATCGCTGGAGTCCACACCAGATCCCCAGCTGCCTGCTTCATCCCAGCCGATGTGGATGCTGTCACCTTTGCCTTGCCCAGTTCATGCTGAAAACACAGATAAAACAGTTATCCTTATTGGATCTTTCATAGATTTACATACTTGTATCATCATCATCATCAACACATAGCTTTATTCGGTTACTTTCAACCACAAAAGCAAAACAACCAACGTTTAAATAAAAGAGCAAATAGGAATTAGATTAAAAAAGATAAAAAAGAGATAAAAACAAATATGTCAGCCTTAAAACACATAAAATTATTTTCCTTAAAAAAGACACCTAACCCCCTAATACCTAACATTTAAATTAAACATGGGGTTTTCTTTCAGTCTAGGTGTGTATTTAAAATTTGGCAGCTAAAACACTTTAAGCATTTTGGTCCTCATCAACATTGTTTCCCCAAAAATTTTGTACGTATATGCCAAGCAGCTACAATATACTTGCTGACCGCACAAGATAGAGGGAGAGAAGTTTCCCTCATCATGATCCTTAAGGCAACAATACAGTGTCTTATCCCCATATTACTGCACACAGATCGTAACCACTTCCGACGCGCAATCAAATAAGCAGGACATATAAACATGAAATGTACAATAGATTCTGAAATTTGATTGCAGCTCGGGCAAGTGTCAGGACTTGGGATCGTACTCCGCGTACTGCCATAGGACTTAAGAGGCAGACAACCATATCTGAACTGAATATATAGACTCTTACTTAGTGGATCAAGAATTGTGTCCATAAATGGTTCCAAATATGGATACCATTTAAAGTCAAAGAATTGTGACGTCAATCTGCCGTGTGTTGTGCACAGCAAATAGTTTTCCCTGACATGTATCCAGTAAACGGTTTTCAGATGATTCTTCTGATCCTTCCTTATACTTTCTGGATGACTCCAAAACTCACTAAGACCCAATCTATGAAACCATTTTGAAATGTGGTTAAACCAGGAAATGTTAAGTACATTTGGTCTGTCTAGAATGTCTTGAATAGACTCCTTGTATGTGGATAGCTCAGGGGTGGTCCATACACGGACCCAGAAAAGCAATGGTCGTAGGGCAATTACATCTGAAATGCGTGGTAGGCCGAGGTCCCAGAACATTAGCAGCAGTGGGGTACTGCGAGGACAGGCCAAGATTGACCTTACAAAGTTGTTTTCCCCCACTGCTAGATTGCTAATATTCGAGGGCCCCCAAATTTCTGCCCCATAGACGGCAGCGCTCTGTGCCTTTGCTCGGTAAATTTTAATAGTTGGAGTAATCACTCTCTCAGAGGTGGACTTGTGGAAGCGTAAAATGGCCCCAGATCTCTGTGCCAGAAGAGCTAAGCTTTTATCGATTTGGGGCCCCCAATACAGGTTGTTGCTAATTCTCACCCCCAAATAATCTATGGAGCTTACCATACCTAGGGGGGTTCCATTATAGAAAATTGAGTATCTCTTTGTGGGACCACAGCCCAGGGTCATAAGTTTGGTTTTGCTGTGGTTGAGTTCAAGCCCATAGTCAACACAGAATGAACTAAACTTATCCACAAGTACCTGGAGACCCATAGGAGTTCTGGAGATCAGGAGGGAATCATCAGCAAATAGCAGAATTGGAATTTTATGGCTATTCAAGGATGGAGCATCATTTTGGCAGTTGGTAACGACTTGCACCACCTCATTGATAAACAATGTAAATAACGTTGGGGCAAGAACACAGCCCTGACGCACTCCTCTCCTAATCTCTATTTTATCGGTGAGTTTCCCCTGATTACCCCATCTAACTTGTGCAAATGTTTTTTCATGTAATCTTTTAATTAAATGCACTAAGTTTCCTGGGGTACCGATTTTATTTAATACTCCCCAAAGTTTCTCTCTTGGGACAAGATCAAATGCAGATCTCAGATCTACAAAGGCAACATAAAGTTTTTGCTTGGATAGAGTGACATACTTCCAAAATAATAATGACAGTCTGAAGACTTGGTCCATGGTATTAGTTTTGGGCCGAACACCGGCCTGTAAGGGGGATAAGATTTGGTTGTCTTGGATCCAATCGATAAGCCTATCTAAGACTTGCTTAGCAAACGTCTTCTGAAGGATGTCAATAAGGCTGATTGGACGGTAGTTTGCAGGTGAACCTACATCACCCTTTTTATAAATCGGTATTATTTCTGCGCCACGCCAAGAATCTGGAATAGGGCTACCAGCTGCTATGGCATTAGACAATAAATTGATGTACCATGCCCATATCTTTGGTTCTGATTTAAACAGGTCCCCTGGGATCTTATCTGGACCAGGGGCTTTTGCTGGCCTCAAAGAATTGATTGCAGCTATTGTTTCGGCTAAGGTAAAAACAATGCTCTCAGTTGAGGTCATGTTAACAGCCCAACACTCATCGTATCCAGGATCCACCGGAGCTTGCGGTGCGGGCAGAGCGTATATTCCAGAAAAATAGGACACCCATCTTTCGGGCTGTATATACATACCGATATCATCATTGCCCCTTTTCGCACTAGAGGTCAACAGCCGCCAAAAGGAACTATCATCTTTGTATTTGACTGCTGCAAGCAGCTTCTGCCATATCTCATTATCCCAGTCTTTTTTTGCTTGTTTCAGGGCGTTAGCATACCTACGTCGGGCCTCTTTAATAGCCACTTGAGTAGAGTTTTTTACAGCCTTGTTTAGATTAGATCTTGCTCGCACACAGTCTTGATTATACCAATCCCTACGGGGGGTATCAGCTGGTCTCGATTTGGAAGGGGTTTCCCTATAGAAGATACCTTGTAGGGAATCCACCAATTTAATGTGGATAGACATAATAGGAATGTCAGGGGCTTCTTGATCCTCGTAATCTATGAAGAGTTTTAAAAATAATGAATATAATTCCCCAATCAAGTACGGATTGGATTCAACCTTTGGCCAACAGACCCGAGAACGTCTATGGTTCAGGTAAGGGAGTGGGACATTAGTAATCGTTGTGTGATGGACTCTTAAGAATGCATGGTTGGTCAGTACAAGGCACAGAGGATTATGATTGCTATCCAAGCGAGATAAAATTTCCATGTCCAGTGAACTTGACCATAGCCTGATGTCCACCAGGATATAATCAATAGTGCTAAGGGAAAGTCCTCGCTTGAAAGTGATGGCTCGCTCTGAATCAGATTTAGTGCGGCCGTTACATTCTCTCAGGCCATGTTTCAGGCAAAGGGAAGACAACTGAGATGCAACACAGGAAACGGGGGAAAACACCATTTCCTTAGATTGGGGAATACCCCAATGTTCGTCCTCTTCAGTAGTCAGATTACTGATAGTATTGTCCAACACAAAGGAACAATTGAAATCACCTGCTATGATCAAGAGATCTGAAGGGTCCAAAAGCTCTATGTAGTCCGTCAACTGGGTGAGAACCATTGATTCTGTTCCACGGGGAACGGATCTTGCATAGGTATTCAGAACTATCAGCCTGAATCCAGGTCGAAAAGTAAGTTGCACACCCAGCAGATCATAAGAATTAAACTTTATCATAGAGTGGTCACATTCTAGCTTGTTATTCAATAAAATCATTAACCCTCCTATCTGTCTTCCAAAGCCACCGGAGCAGGTTGGGCAGCAGAAAAATAAGTTGTAAAGCCTTGTATGGATAACTGATCTGCAGTCCAGGTTTCTTGAAAAAGACAGATATCTTGTTTGTTAATAAGGCTTACCCATTCCGTATCATCCAACTTTGACTTAATTCCTGCTACATTCCAAGATATCATATTGATTTTAGGAGGCGTAGTTGTTAATTTGGATCTCATTAAAGAGACGGGAAGTGGAGTCCCTATAGGATGACATTTGTCATTTGCTTTTTTAGGAAGTACTATACAGGGGGTAATCAGTCAATCATACATACTTGTATCATTCCCCATCGTCGAAGTAGGAGTCCCACTGTACCATAACATAGCAGTATGCATCATTACCATAGGTCTCAATGACAATGAACAATCTCTTTAATAACATAGCTATGTCCTTTTTAAAAAAGGACCAAACTTGGACAATGACCAGTCAGGCAAACGCACTATCCAGAACACACCCAAGAGAAGCTGTTTCCCTCTGCTTTTCTACTGCACGTCGTGTGAAGGGAGTCTCTCTGAGCTCTGCTCAGTTTTTTTTTTACTCCTTCTAACTACAATTTCATCCAACAATGTCTGAAACCTCTAAGAATGGGCTATTCAGGTTGTGCAAGTCCTGTGGCAGAAAACATCTGCATGTGGAAGACCCTCATAAAGAATGCCTTTACTGCCTCTATCTCAGTCACCAAGTGAAAGACTGCAAAATATGCGCAACCTTTTCTACACATACCTTAATGGATAGAGAAGGCAGGCTACTGGTTTATCTACAGAAGCCAAAAGACAAACACATTTGAAGAGGACAGAGACACTTCAAAAAAGTCAAGAAAAAGGGCGAGGTCCTCTGAGAAAACATCTGAGGAAGGCAAGAAGGCCTCCAAAATCCCATTATAAAGACGGTCTGAGAAAGAAGTAAAAACACCATATCTACACAGAGAAGGCCTCTTCTCAGCCTTCTACGCTACTCAAAAATATGAGAACGCTCTATGTCCAAAACTATGGAAAAAAAAACATTGCCGACGAAATCAGTCAACAGCACTCTTGTCGACAATTGTGACCATTTCATACATGAGACCATCGTCTGCAGGAATGACGACGGCCATCGATGCGCCCAAACCGTCGACAAAGATTTTGTCACTGTCGATACTACCATCGACCACAGTTCTGTTGACAGCACCACCATCGACAGCACCAAAGAAGGCACCGTCGATGGCAAAGATGTCAGTGTCTACGACGACCAAGCTGCTTGATAATAAAAGTGGTCACAAAGACAATTACACCAGCGATTACCTCTCCAAGTAAGGTCTCGCCTTTTCCTCCTTCACATCTATTAGATGTAGAGGAGTCTGATGAAGAAGGACCATTTAGAACTGAACACAGTCCATCTGAATTCTTGGTTAAATGTCAGAATGATGATGATATTTATGAGGATGATGAGCAATACTACCATCGGTATTGTGCTCCTCTGCAAAAGAGAGGTTATGAACAATAATATTATCAGCAAAGATAGGGAGGAACTACAATTACCTATCTCATTGGTAGAGACTTGCAGGCTATGCTGCAGGTTTATAGGAGGAGATTTTCCTGTCACATCAGGTGCCACCATCTCAGCCTATTGCACCTCTTACACCTCAGCATATCCCTCCTCCGGTAACTCCAAGAATTACACCACCTCCAACGATGGCAGCACCACCTAGAAAGGACTCTTCATCTGACAATGAAAGAAAAGGAGAAATTCCGGAGAATTTTCCTCCACAAATTGAGTGGGATGAATATCTAATTCCCACACCATCACCTCCACATCCATCAGATTCTCCACCAGAGGACATAGGGGGTTTCATAACTTAATGGACAGAGAAGCCATCAGATTTCACCTTCCAAATTCCATCAAATAGACTGATAGTTTCCTTTATGACTTTAAGGAACAGGCAAGGGAATCCGTAATCGACTGTGTCTGGGCGGAGGGGATAAAAATGTTAAAGAACCTAGCAACAGTGGCAGCAGTGCCACCCCAAGTAGACAAGAAGTATAAGGCCCCTGAGGAATCCCGTGAATGCATAACTGGTCGTCCCAAACCTGACTGTTATTTCACAGGTGGTGCGAAGACACTTCAAGAACATTTCCGCTCCCATCTCCACACCACCAGACAGGGAAGGTAGACTTCTGGACAATGTTGGCAAAAGATTTCCCCACGTCTGCCACTGTAGCCCGACCAGCAAATGCTTTGGCTATCTTAAGCCGCTACGATAGGCAGATGTGGTCAGACATTGGCAATCTAATAGATCTTATCCCAGAAGATATAAAGTCAGAAGCAATCAAGATTTTAAAGGAAGGAGTGCGCACCTCCTGTGAGGTAATAGATTGCGCTTTAGCCTCAACAGGCTTTTGCGAGCTGGCTGGAGCAGCAGCCATTAGTTGGCAAGGATGGCTGAAATCAACATCTCTCAAACCGGATGTACACTCTAAAGTTTTAGATATGGCTTACAAAGGAGAAATATTATTTATTAAGCACATTGACAATGCCAGCTAGCAATTAAAACAGATATGGATATTGCGAGATCCCTCTGCTTCATCAAATATAAAAAAAAGTTTGATGGAAGTTGGTGGAAGAGGTTTATCATCCTACAGAGGTTCATACCAGCATCAGCAGTATCAGCCCTTTCAGTCACAGTACAGGACAACTTATCAGTAATAGTACCATCATTGGTCTGCACTAAACAAGGCCCCTGCCGTAAACAAACCTCCCAGACTAGAGAGGTCACAAACAGTGACCTACACCGGGTACTAGCTACAGGCACCTCTCTTCTTCTGGTGGGTGGAAAGATTTCCAAACATCTACACCAGGGGAAATTAATAACATCATAAAAATGGGTGTTAGTCCTGGTAGAGTCTGGGCAATTTACACAAACACTACCAATCTATCACCCAAGGGCAACACATCCATCTCATCTTCACTTATTGAAAAAAGATTCCCTTGCTGTACTTGTAAAGGGAGCAATCAAGAGTTCCATTTTCTCAAAGCGGCATAGGCTTATATTCAAGATTCTTCCTGTTTAGAAAGAAAACAGGAGAATGGAAACCCATCCTGGATTTAAGAAAACTGAACAAATTCTTATGAAAACAATCATTTTGAATGGTCACCTCTGATATCCTGAACCTCCTCAACAGCAGAGATTTTATGACAACTATCAATTTGCAAGACGCATATTTCCACATCTCCATTTATCCCAAGCACAGAAAATATCTTCACTTCACCGTAGCCGGTACCTATTACAAGTTAAAAGTCCCACCCTGCCCCCCCCCCACCCCCTCCCCAATTCGAACTGAAATCGGCACCTCGCACATTTACCATGTGTCTGGCACCAGTAGCAGCCACTGTGAGGCACCAAGGCCATGAAGTGCTTCCCTACTTGGACGACTCGCTACTCTGTGCCTAACATTTCTTCCCCATATTCCCAGGCTTGTAATAACCACTGACGCCTCTTTGCAGGGCTGGGGTAGCCATCTACAAGACCTGCAAATTCAGGAAAAATGGTCAAAGCAACAGAAAACCTACCAACATACTGGAGTTAAAGGCCATCTTTCTCACTTTACAAGCTTTCTTTCCGAGGATAGCAGGCTCAAAAGTGCTGGTTCATATGGACAACACAACGAGAGTGCCCTACATAAACAAGCAAGGTGGCACACAATCGCTGACTCTCCCAAGAGGCTCAAGATCTGTGGAATTGATTCACTACTCACAACATATCCCTGAGAGCTGAACATGTGTCTGGAATCAGCAACGCTTTGACAGATACACTCAGGAGGTCAACATACTGTTGTCACGAGTGGGAGTTGGATCAGACACAACTAAACAGGATATTCTCAGGCTGGGGCACACCGGCATTTAATCTTTGTGCGACAGACAAGAACACCAAATGCCAGTTCTACGCCAGTTGGTACCCACTACCGGGTTCGTTGGGGAATACCCTTTTGATAGGTTGGTCAGAAATCAATGCTTCTGCATTTCCCCCTTCCCTCTCATATCAAAAGTTCTCAGGGAAACTAGGAGGAAACATTGTCTCTTGATCCTGATTGCTCCCAGGTAGCCCAAGCAACACAGGTTTACGGAACTCCTCTTGATTTTGGAATGCAAACCTATTCACCTCCCAATATTACCAACATTATCAAACAGGAAAAGGGCCAAATTCTCCATCCAGACCCACATTCCCTCCATTTGAGTGCATGGCTCCTGAATTCAGTGAGTTTAAAGACCCAAACATTTGTCAGGACTGTATAGATATCCTGTCCAAGACAAGAGCTGAATCCACGAACAAAACCTATAGATTAAAATAAAAGAGATTGTGTTTGGTGTCAACTATCAAACCTGCACCTCTTAAAAGCATCATCTGAACAGATTCTGACATATCTTCTTTCACTAGCTAAATCTGGATTGGTCCATGTTTCCAGATTTGCTGCAATATCAAGATATAGACTGTCTTTTCATTATCCTTCCGTTTGCTCAGAAAGAATAAGTTAACAATTTATGAAAGGATTATTCAGAGCTTTAAAATACCTCTGCTAGAAGGGTCAGTGAAATACAGGCTTTCACTACACAGGAACCATTCATGCAATTCACGACGACTACACATCTTAAGAACAAATCAGCGATTGATTCCTAAAGTGCCAACTCAATTTCATCTGAATGAGCCCATCATTCTCTGCCCTTTTTTCCCCGAATCCTGCCACCCCAGCTGAACATTGGCTTCTTACTTAAATTCTATTTGCATCGTACCAAGCACATACAGAAAGCCGATCAACTTTTTGTATCATATAGTAAAGCACATCAAGGATCTACAGTTACTACGGGCATGTTCGTAAGATGGATTTCCACAGCCATCCAGTTATGTCATCCAAAGGCGGGTAAACTACTTAAAGCTACAACCACAGCACACTCAACAAGGGCAGTATCCACATCAGCTGCTCTGTTTGCAGATGTGCCATTGGAAAAGATTTGCTGTTCTGCAACGTGGAAGAGCACCCACACATTAACGCAGCACTACTGCCTGCAGTCTGCGCACTGCGAAGATGCAGCTGTAGGACAGGCGGTGCTGTGGCATTTGTTCCAGTATGGTGAGCCTTTATTTATGGGTGTTTTGTATATTACTAGTTAACTGGTTACTTGTCATATGCCTTTATTTGTATGCCTGTCTTTGTATTTCTGGCATGTTATTAGATGATGTAGCTTTGTTGCATTATTTTTATAACCCACCATACGCAAGATAATTATATTGCTTCAAAGCATACTTATAATACCTGCTTGCTATTCTGATACAAGCATGTGGATCTAAGAAAGATCCTATGCTGAATAAGAAAATTTGTTACATACCTGTATCTGCAGTTATCCAGTATTGGTATCTTTCATAGATTCAAATGCGACCCATCCTCCTCCCCTGAGAAGCATCCTCAATAGCTCATATACAAATGATTACACTTTTGCTTGAAAATCTGAGGAGATCAGTCTGTCTTGGGATTGTTCTTGAGGGTGCTGTCGCCTGATTGGTCATAGTCCAGGTTTGGTCCTTTTTTTTATTTTTTTTAAGGACATAAATATTTTATTAAAGAGACTGCTCATTGCGGTTGAGGCCTATGGTAATGATGCATACTGCTATGTTATGGTACCATAGGACTCCCAATTTGAAGACTGAAAATTATTCAAGCATGTGACTCTATGGAAGATACCATTACTGGATAACTGCGGTTACATGTAAGTAACTCATTTTCTTTTAGGGTATCTGTGAGAATACAATTGTACATCAATGTACATCGCACAACATTTGTGCTAAATTCAGTAAGCCCCATCTCAGCTCACAAATCATGTATGCCTTTGTCACTTATTCACTTGTAGTTCGCTCCATGACAAAGGGTTCCAACAGCATGAGTAAACACATAGGCCTGGAGATACCTCTGAACCACTGCAGTACAGAGCAAAAAATTGATACACGTTTCCCAAAGGACAAGGTGTTGGAATGGAAATGTACTGCTCAAGATGGGGCAGTACATCAGCTATGTGATGTAACCTTCAATATGTAAATGCCCCTTTCAGTATCACATTGCTCTCTATCATCAATGTCTCCTCTGGTTAGAACTAAGGACACCAAAATGTGGTCTGTGGGACTGACACATTCCTGTCTGTTGCGATCAATTCAGATTGGCAGACAAATTCAGGTTTAGAGTCACAGACCGGTTTGCATGCACATTTGTGAAGAACTCAGATCTACCTGCTACTGTCCACATTAACATACTAGAAGTTTTCTGGACAAACTGCTTTCAAACATTTGTCAGGAATGATGATACTGTACACAGAATTCAAATTCATTTGTTGCAGATGCACATTGTCATAGCACCTACTTACCATGTCAACTCTGATATATCAGTTACATTATAATTATGCAGTTTGCCACATTTTCAAGTAACTGGCCTACATTCACCACACAAATTTGTGACCTACCATCCCACCTGGCCCACCAATCATGACATGGGGTATGTTTTGTGAAACCGTCACTTATGTCATTGAGATAATGCTGGAAATCCCTTTGTTTGCATACAGCCATGTGTCTGCCCACAGCACTACTTGCCTTGGGAGGATGGATATAGTGGCATCCTTCAGCACAAAGCAATACACCATACTCCACATCAGACACTGCTTGATCAACTTATATCCCCAGAAAGCCTCATGGGCTTTGGATGTGTATCAACCTCATTGTTGATGGCATACAACCTAGCTGGAAAATGAAGAGGTTAAAACACAACCTCTACAGACAATGGCTTACCCCCTTGTTGCTTCTGTTGGGCCCTCAACTGCCCACCAAGCTCCAGGTAAGCCACAGCAAGGATATGGGCCATGGGGAGGTGGGGGGGGGGGGTTCTTCAGGGTGTGGTACACCCACAAGGATCACTCGGATAGCTACCTGACTTAGTCCTCAGCATCGGGCAACACAGCCCCCCCCCCCATTTTCTACAGTGTAGGCTGACACACTTGTGGACCCCCAGGGTCTGCACCTTCTTTGCGATGGCCTTCAAAATCTCCCACTTGTGATGGGCGTTGACCTGTATGGATGACAGAAAAGAACAAGAAAAGAAACATGACTGTTTCTGTTTAGCAGTACTGGTGTGACATTACATTTTGGATATTCACACGTACAGTAACTACGTTTTTTTCCCCAAAAACACATTAAAGGTAGCTAAGAAATACTGATTTGCAGTGATCTCATGAGCGCCATCAATACTTGCTAGCTCCCTGTGTTACCTAATAAGGCCTACATCATCATCTTGGCCAGATGTATACAACCCATCCTGTTGTGAGAGCCACCCCTGATTAATCACAATCATTGTGAGCAACTAAAGGCCAAACCACCAGTATAAACTTCGCACATAATCCCACACACAGCTAGATTGGCTTCTTGCCTAAACTCCTAAGAGTCAGAACCCATTGTCTGCATCACATGCAGTGACTAAGGGCAGGAAAGCAGGGCTGCTATGTGTCTGTGACGGCAGGAATTTTTGGGATGTATGAACAAGTGTGTGTTAGAATGGGATAGAATGGGATGGTGCAAAGAAGGGTGAGTCAGTGTCATCTGAATTTGCTGCACATAAACAAATGTTAGCTATATGTGGCTCCAGGCCAGGTTTAAACCATACATAGCAACCTAATAGACATTTTGTGCTGGAATCACACTTGACAGTACAGTATCAGACATCTCCAGACCCTCTACGTACAACCCTCAACAACACTATCATTTCAATATTGGGTGTTTCTTGTCAGTCATACTACTGGTACACTGTCTTCTGGCCACTGGTAGTCAGTGGCCTGCAGTTTGTGTGATAAATAGAATTTGTGTGTTACGTGGACACACATTACTACTCCTATTTTCAGGTGACTTCACATTGCCACACACAGACATTCCAGACAACTCAAATCACTTCCTCCTTTAACAAAAAAGGCAAACCAAATAGCCTGTGGATCAGAAAGGTAGAGGTTACTCATTCAGACATTACCCATTTAGCCATGTACCTTTCCTCTGGGGTCCCATAGAGCTGGCTGTACAGGGACAGGACCTCCCTCACAAGCAGCTTCAGCTCCTTCATGCTGAAGGCACAGAACCTGTCACCTGCTTTGCCCTGCTTCCTGGCTCCCAGAGCTCAGTAACAGCAGCCAAAAATCAAGGGGGTCTTTTTGGCTGCAGTGTTAGAAGGGAAGTGAGTTTTTTTTTCACTACGCACGTAAAACTACACGATGAATACGATCCGGGAGGGAAATGGACACAGCCATTGACTTTCGTGCGTAGCCATCACATGTTAGCCTACGGCAGGGACTGATGTGGAGGGTGCCTTCTACTACATGGTTAACTTCTGCTGGCGGGTAGCCAATGTCCTGGCGGCAAAGATTAGGCAGTTGCTATTTGAGGGAGTGAAGCTGTGCATTTTTCAATTGTAAGTGTCACAAGCACTCCAAATGGAGGTCAGTGTATTTCTAAATGTCAAATACAAACTACACTGTTCTTGGCAAGACGTGACACAATAAAATATTAACTATGACTGTTTGACACCAATAGTGCTATGGGGCAGTACTAACTTAGCTGACAATATTTCTTTTTTTTAAAAACTAATTTTATGTGCGGCGTCAGGTGTTCTGGCCCTTTCCAGACCTTGCCACCATGAAGGAAAGGGACGTCATCAAGACATTTAGACTAAATAGGTAAACTATCCTGGATTAGTGTCAGCCGTTGGAGCCTGATCTCCTGCCTCACAGTATGAATCCAACAGCCATAACACCAATAGTGAAACTCATGGCATTTTGTTGCCACTAACATGTTTCAATACACAGTGGTAGTATCTGGGGGGCATGTCCCAGCCAACTGTCAGTGATGTGCTACAGAAAGTCCTTGCTTCCTTGATGAAACACATCAACTGCTTCAATTTGTAGGTCCACAGGTTTTTGCCACAGTGAAGGGAGGATTTTATGCTTTTGGTGGGCTACCACATGTGGTTGGAGAAATAGATGGCACACATATTGCCTTGGTGCCACCACATACAAGGGAACAGGGCTACCGCAATCTGAAGAACTTCCATCCCATCAATGTGCAAGTTGTCTTCTGACCAGAGTTCTACATCTCAAGTGTGTGCGCCCACGTCCCTGGGTCAACATATGATAATTTGTACTATGGAACAGCAACACATCATTGCAGATGTCACAACTTGGACCTGAGAGGGCCTGCTTGTTGGTAAGTACAATATGACTTCATGCTCTTTTGTCTGAATCCTAGTTTAGGAAGGGACAATGGCTTGATATGTGAGTAATCGGTTGATGTGTTGCTTCTGTGTAAGGGACTCAGCATATCCTAAAGGACTGTAGTTATTGGCACTGTTGAGGAATCCAACTACCCATTGAAGAACACAGAGGCCAGTGGAGTGGGCTTTCGGGCTCCTGAAGACCAGGTTTAGGTGCCTGGACAAGTCAGATGAAACCTTTGTTTACTCACACGATAAGGTGTGCCAAATCACGGTTGATTGCTGCACTCTCCATAACCTCGCCCTGCTGAGGGACAGCCCTATAATTGCAGAGGAGGGATACTGTGATGAGCCCTCGGGTGAGGATTTTGAAATGCCCAATTATGATGACAGTGGTGAAGATGCAAGAGTTGACTTACGTCAGGATGTGATTGACCACTTCTTCTCCTGAGTGTAAGTTTACCTTTACAAATTGGTTACATTGTAACATCCACTGTCAGAACACCTTCTGACACAGGGAACATATCAGTCTGCTATGGAAGTTTGTTAGGAATGGTTGGTGCAGTAAAGTCCAAGGCAAAGATGTTAGCGGATCAGAGTTTCCCTACATTGAGTAATGTGGCTATTAATGGAGATTAACTGTGCTTGTGCTAAGTTTGAACTCGCTGCTCAGGAAGATAGGCCCGATACTGCACTGTGTCCAGAACAGCTCCAATGAAAGTGAGCTACTGAGAAGGAGTCAAGTGTGCCTGCTGCACATTTATAGTGAACACCAGCGAATGCAGGAGGTTCGCCGTCGTCTGGAGGTGGCTGATGAGAGCCTGGGGTATTGGAGCCTTCAACAGCCAATTGTCTAGGTAGGGGAAGACTGAAACCCATGACCTGCGCAGATGAGCTACCACCACCGCCATCACCTTCGTGAACACCTGAGGGGCGCTGGGGAGACCGAAAGTGAGCACGGTAAACTGAAAATGCTTGTGGCTCACCTTGAACCGCAAGGAACGCCTGTGGGTGGGCAGGATGGGGATATGAAAATACGCATCCTGCAAGTCCAATGCTACCATCTATTCTCCTTGGTCTAGGGCACACAAGACCTGAGCAAGAGTGAGCATCTTGAATTTCTCCTTCTTGAGGAAGAGAATGACGTCCCTTAAATCCAAGATTGTTCTTTTTGGGAATCAGAAAGTAGCGGGAATCACCACTGCCTACTTATGACATTGGGACCCTTTCTATAGCTCCCTTAGCCAAGAGAGCCGTAACTTCCCCGCGGAGCAAGACCAAATGATCCTCCTTCAGCCATTCTTTTGTTGGAGGGATAGAAGGAGGGAAGGACTGGAAGGGGAGGGAATAGCCCTTCCGTAAGACCTGCAAGACCCATTTGTCCGAAGTGATAGATTGCCAGTGAGGGAGATGAAATTGAATCCTCCCTCCAACTGGAAGGACATGGTCTTGCAGAACCACACTAGGAGGGCTTGGGCGCAGTGGAGGGGGGCTGTGACAGCTGATCACTGGCCAGACCCTCTGAGTCTGACAGTACCATGACCACGTCCTTGCACGGGATGTTTTGAAGCCAGAGGACGGTGGCTAAGTGTCTGGCGTGGTACCGCGCCCCTTTGGAAGCCTCAAAAGGGACAGAAGACAGACTGCTGGCGAGCTGGCGTTGAGAGGCCCAAGAAACTGGCCGAAACTCGAGAATCCTTGAGCCTTTCAAGTGCAGAGTCTGCCTTCTCACCAAAAAGGCGAGAGCCATCAAAAGGCATGTCCATCAAACTCGACTGGACATCACCTGAAAAGCCAGTAGAACGTAGCCAGGCGTGGCGATGTAGGGCCACTGTTGACGCAATCGCTGTACCCAGCGAGTCAGTCGTATCCAATCCACACCTGATTGTAAACTTGGCTACATCTCTCCCGTCCTTGACAGCCTGGGTGAGATTGTCCTGTACGCTCCCTGGGACCTGGGGCAGCACCTTTGCCACAGTATCCCATAACGTATGGGAAAAAGGGCCCAATAGGCAAGAGGTGTTTATTGACCTCAATGCCAGGCTGGAGGAAGGAAACATCTTCTTTCCAAGTTGGTCCAGCCTCTTGGATTAGAGGAGCGGAAGGGAAGGCACCATAGGAAGTGGAAGCTTGGACCATCAAGCTCTCCGGGGTGGGGTGTTGTGTGAGGAAATCTGGTCATTTGGAGCAGGTCTATGGCGGCGGTCGACTGTCCTATTCACAGTAGCCCCTGTGCTGGGTTTGCACCATGTTCCCAGAAGGACGTCAGTATGAGTCTTATTGAAGGGCAACATCGTCTCTGATTTAGTCACCCCCGGCTGAAGCACCTGTGTCAGGAGATTCGTCCTGACTGGCACCGTGGGCAAGTATAGGTCCAAGACCTCAGCTGTCCTACGCACCACCAGAGCATAAGAAGCCCCCTCCTCTGTAGCCACATTGGGAGGAGAAAGCATGCCAGTATCTGGAGAAGTATCCAGTTCACTGGCTTCTCCTAGATCCTCAAATGAGTCCTGTTCTTGCTTCAGTTTACACTCTACAGGGTCCTCTGACCCCTCCCACTCCTCTCCTGTGCCTTGCTGTCCAAAATAAGACACAGGCAATGATCTGGGCTTAAACGGTGCCGTCGGAGTCTGCGGCGATCGACATCGCTCTGGCTCCGGATCATCCGAGACGAGGATGGGGCTGCCACCAGTGGGTGCCGGTGGTGGGGGAAGCGTTGATGTCTGGATCAGCTATCGGATCCTGGGGTCCCCAATGGCGGCAAAGCCACCAACTTTGAATCCGATGGGGACCCTGCTGACCCCCAGGGCCCACAGACCCACCTGAGAGTGCAGCCTGCTCAAACACAAGGCGCATAGCCTTGTAAAAATCTTTAATTATAGCGGGGCGGTCCGTTCCCCGTAAAGGGGGAAGACGCGGAGTCAGCCCTGGTGAAAGCTCCGCGGAACCGCGCTCGGAATGTCAACATTCCCTAGACGCCTTGTCGGCCGACGAGCATTGCGAATTTGATGTCCGTTTGGACTTCTTCTTCTTTTTGTGCCTCTTACCCGAGTGCCCCGATGACCTCAAATGCGAGGAAGAGGACTTGAGGCTCTGGGAGCGGTGCCAGGACCTCCTCCTACTGCGGGACCGTGACCACCTCGGAGTCACGCCGACTGAAGACGGCTGTCGGGCAGCCAGAAGTTTAAGGGATCACTCCCTCAAGGCCTTCGGAGCCATGGCCTGACAGTCTGAACACGATGTTGAATCGTGGTCCATTTTGAGACACACGTTGTGCGGATCCGTGACCGACATGGTGCGATGACATGCACCACACGGCTTGAATCCTGTCTTTCTCGAAGACATCTCAAGCAATCAAGGAAAAAAGCTTTGACTAACTTTGAAGAAAAAGGGTGTACGTTCGCCGGGGTGGTGCCTATATAAAAGACCGTGACGTGTCAGATGGCTCCAACAACACTGATGACGCCACGCTGAGCCGGACGACGTACGCCGATCCAAACAACACCACTTGACGGTGCGCGCAGGGTACTGCTCAGCAAAAGAATTCTGGATTCAAAGCTGACACCAGGGAATTCTAAGGTAAGGAATCTGCAGCTAGAAGTCTCTATCAGATATATAGTTTGTGCATTTTATGTGTCTTTGTGTACAAAAGGGCCAACCTAACAACTAGAAAGAAAGTTATAGACGGATTAGGTCTTTGTGTGATTTTAATTATTTTACACATGTAGCCTGATTTACACAGATGATAACTCCAGTGCTGTCCTTGTAGAGATGTCCTGAAATGCAGATTTGTTATTTCAGATTTGTAGGTTACACATGAAAGACATTCAACGCAACACAGTGGTGCGTAGATTGGAGTACTGGACCATTCCAAGGCACAGCAGGCTGCAATACATTGGATTGAAAGTGGATCATATTACAAATAAAACTGTAATAGATCATCATATGGACAGTGCATTTAACTTGTAAGTGGCTATTACTTCTATTTAGCATGCCACAACCCAGTTTTGTAAATCTTTGATTCAAAAGACAATGAATTATGTAAGCATTTGCATCAATTAAATGTAGCTATGAGCAGGTGTCAATATGTGTGAGATACACATGAAATTTTAGTCCATTGCATGACATGGTGACTGTCAAATGACTAGTTTTTTAAATGTATAGACATATGTAAGTAAAGGTTGGCAAAGCAACATTACACTATTGTTTTTCAGAATTAAAAAAAACGAGCATCCTGGTAGTTGTAGTCATCTGTTGTCACCATAGACAATACTTGTTTGAAAAGTAAGTTACATATATCACTTTCAGTTATTGTATTGGGAATGAACTTACGTTTGCAACATGATCCATGGGGAACTACACAAAATCTAACTATACATATTACACATTGTTACAATGAGAGCTACAACCATGATCCTAGTAATTGGTATGACACAATATATTTTGTTTCAAGTTCAGATAAATCTGTTATGCTAAAGGTGTTGCAGCATTCTAAACGTCAAATATAAAGGCAGGACTCCATTTGTGATTGTTGAGACATTGCTAAGTGTAACTTACCAGACTCGCTCCACCAGGGATTCCTGTCAAGCGTTCAAGATGTAGGATCTGCAAGATCTTCTCCTCCCAGGGTAAGAGTTGTAATGAGAAGGCTGGGAGAACCACCACAGGTCCTCTGGGCCTCCTGGTGAAGCTTGGAGGCCAGTGAACAGACTTTCCCCTGCAGTTCGTTCCACCTCTTCCTAATCTCATCCTGTCTGCAGATTGTTAGCTACTGCATTCTCTTTGCCAACTATCCTGGACCTCATTTCCCTCTTCTGGGATATGGTAGTATTTTAGACTTGTCCTCCAAACAATTGCGGCTCTACTCTTAAGACTTCATCCACAATGACTGACAACTCTTCCTCTGAAAAACTGGGATTTCTCTTCCCTGCCGTAGTGTTTTATTGTGAAACACTACAGTAGTGTTCAAAAAGATGAAAGATAATCCACTAAATATGATTTTACCAAAAAAAATACAGAGGGAGAGAAACACAGAAAAAAACTGTCTTCTGTGTAGCAAGTCCTGCATCCAAATGGTCTGCTGCAGTGTGATTCCAAAGGATCATGGTCTCAAATGGAGTGTTTTATAGTGTGTTTTGCAGGTGTTCACAATTGTCCAATTTACAACGGGTGTGGGCTGCTAGCAACCAATTAATAGCCACAGCCATTCTACTATATTGATTGGGTTCCGCAATGGACTCCCACCGTCAAGGGCCTGCCGCTGACACACCGCCAGAACTACAGTGATGTAAATAAGCTTGGCGAGATACCGCCGTCAATTTTGCAACAGAGTCTACTCGTCTGCATTGGAGTCTGCCGCATTGGCTGCGGGAGCAGCTGATGCGACAGAGTACACTATGTTGTGACAGTCTTTGGCTTAGCCACCTTACATCTAAATACAACAGGCCAAAGACTGCTGAGTTGGCGATCTTTTCGGGCCCGCCGCCAAAACAGCTTAGGGATAACATCTAAATCAGGCCCTAAATCCTCCAGAGCTCAAAATGAGTCTACATTACATAAGGTCAATCTGGTGCTCAGTTAAAGCACTGAAATGCATGTGGGCAGTGTTTACTTTTAATATACTTAAAGATGCACCACTTGTCTTCGTTTTAACACAAAAATGGATATGAGGTTGTTGGAAAATGACCCTCGCTGAAGGGTCACCCCAAACATTTTGCCTTCTCCTCTTTTCCTGACCTCATTTTTGCTCCTTTTAGGACTCTGGACATGTTACCACTGCTAACCAGTGCTAAAGTGCATGTGTTCTCTCCCTAAAACATGGTTCATTGGCTCATACCCAATTGGCATATTTAGTTTCCTTGTAAGTTCCTAGTAAATGCTACTAGTGGCCCTGCAGCACTGATTGTACCACCCACATAAGTTCCCCCTTAACCGTGTCCCAGACCTGCCGTTGCAAGACCTGTGTGTGCAATTTCACTGCCACTTCGACTTGGCATTGAAAACTACTTACCAAGCCTGAAACTCCCCTTTTTCTTCATATGTCACCCCTAAGGTAGCCCTTAGGTAACCCATAGGGCAGGGTGCTACGTAGGTAAAAGGCAGGACATGCACGTCTGCTTTACCTGTTCTGGTAGTGAAAAAAACCACAAATTTGTTTTCCACTACTGTGAGGCCTGCTCCTCTCATAACTACCCTCACATGTTTTTAAGTGGTAGATTCTGATCTGGAAGGAGTAGCTCTGTCAGGTTTAGTATGGTCAGAATGGTAATAGAAAATCCTGCTTATTGGTGAAGTTGGATTTAATATTATGAATTTAGAAATGCAACTTTTACAAAGTGTGCATTTGTCTGCACTTACTGCCATCTGTGTCTTACAGCCTGTCTCCAACCTACGTTTGGTCTGTGCTGGTTGACAGCTCCCCTTGTGCATTCCACCCATAAACACTTTACACTCAGTCACATTGGCATTCATCTGCATACTGAATGAATCTCCCTGGGGAGGAAGGGTGGGGGGCTTTCTATTACATTTCAAAGGCCAGTGGCCTGCCCTCACACAAAGAACTGATCCCCCCGCCAGGGATTCTGGCAGACAGGACTGGGCTGAAAAGGGAACTTGTGCACTTCAAAACCACTCTTTGAAATTTCCCCCACTTCAAAGGCTTTTTTGGGTACATAAACTGGGTTTCTGACCCCACCAAATCAGACACTTCTGGATCTACACCTGAACTCTTAGAGGAGCTTCCTGGCTGGCCAAATGACTCATCTGCACTGCTTTCCTGAGAAGGACTTCTGGCCTAATTGTTGCCCTGCTGCCTACTGGTCTCTGACTGTGCTGGAAGGACTCTGCCTTCCCCAAAAGTGCACTCCAAGGGCTTGGATTGAGTTTGCCTCCTGTTCTGAAGTCTCAGGAAGAGCAAAGACTTCATCTACTAGCTTTTAGCTATCTTTCTGACTTCAGTGATGCCGAGAACGACTTCAGTGATGGCAGCGCCAACGCCACAGCCTGCTCAAGCCCCGTGAACCTCTGTGCACACGACGACCACGGCCTGCAATGCAAGTCTGAAGTTGCCGCTGATGTCCCCGATGCCCTGCAGTGTTATTATGGCACTGTGAAGTCAAAACATCACGTCTTGACCAACTGGATTCATCGACCCCGCCGGGTCACAATGAACCGATGCACCGACACACCAGCTCCCCCTGCAACCGGACAGAACAGACGTCTTGCTCCCTCTGTCTCACAATACGGAACTGACACTTCACCTCCCCGGTCGCAATAAGGGACTGACTCCGCACCGGCCCCAGCGATGCCCCACCTCCACGACTCCGTGTGACTACTGTTTTTCTTTGGTTTCAAAGGCACTGTACCTGGGCATCCGTGCGACTCCATGACCAGCGCCTGTGGTGTGGGACTATTGGAAACAACTCCGTCAACGATGCCACGAAGGCAGAGAGTTTATTTCTAAGGCCTCTCTAATAATTGTTGGAGATTTTAATACCAAATTTCCTGAAGTTTAGATAACAATTGTGGCTTCTTCGACCTGTGTATGATGTAGGAATTAGCAGATCTGGCTCTGCCCAAGGAAAGAGAGGTGGGTTCTTTCCCAGCTAAACTGGGGAAATTTTGTAACAGTGGGGAAATCTGAAATTGGACTATGCTTTTATCTGCTTTTCATAATTCAAAAGTAGTGTCCAGTTTTTCACTAAGCAAGAAACTATGGAATGATCGTTGCCAATTAACAATTGTTTTCGAATTGCCCAGTCTTTTATCAAATGTAGGTTCCCAAAGTCATAGGAGGTTACGATCTCAATTAAATATAATTTATACTGAGAGACATATTTTGAACCATGTAATAACAGCACAAATTCAACTTGCTGTAAATTACACCATAAGTAATATTAATGATTCTACCTTTGAAAGCTGTGTTACAAATACGAAGTATGTTGAAAATTCAACATATTCATTGTCTATTGTTAGTTCAACAACACACAATGTAAGATCACTATCTAAAATAACTGAAAAGTACTAGTATGGCTAAATTATGGTGGTCCTTACAGAATGCTCTAGCTGTTAGAAATCTTAGTTATTTCAGGTACATCATTCCAAAAAGTTTGGTTAAAGACCACACAAAAAAACAATTCTGCTTGACGAAAATCACTGGTGGCCTTGTTCAGAGGAAATATACTCCAGTACTGATAAGCCGTATCCATTATTTAATACTTGGGAAGATTTGTCAATTGATGAAAGTATTAATGTTATTATGGAAGCGAAAAAACACAGAGCAAGAGAGACATATTAAAATCCTGTCTCAATTCCTGGTCAATATTTTTGAAAAAGACTCTTTGATTAATGCCTAGAAACTGCCACTATTCTGAATTTGTGGAAGAGGGGTAACATAATCCCACATTATAATAAGGGGATAGGAATGACTAAAATTTACTGCCCAAATGTTTGTTCTCGACACAATTGGAAAAGTCTGTGCTAAATGTCCTCGCCGAAGATTATCCAATTGGGTAAATTCATATCATCTCTTTCCTAATAAACAGTGTGGCTTTAGAGAATGTTGTTCCACAATGGATTACTTTTTTGTCTTCAGTATTGATTGCTGATAAGTATGTAAAAACAAGACATGTAAATCTATATTAGGTATTGGTAGATTTTAGAAAGTCGATCACCCATTACTGTGGCAAAAAACTGGGGTATCCCTGACTTTTCATTGAATTCACTGATACATTTATATTCTAAGAACTGGGTAAAAATTTGACAAGGTTCAGAGTCTGAATATACTTTGAAGTTAAGGTTCTAATTGGATTTAAACAGGGCTGTATTTTACCTCATTTGTTATTTTCTTTATACTTATCAGATTTTCCTGTTTACTCAACAAGGCAAATGTACATCCCCGAACTTGGGTACTAAGGCTTTTTCACTGCTAATGCATGCCAGTGATGATGCATGTGTTATGGGGAGCTGATGCTAATGTGTCTCATGGGTGGCATATGCCTCCCTTGGTTCTATTGGAGGCTAGCTGTCGTGAGAAAATAGCGGCAGCCCTTAAGGATTATTTGGACCTGAATTGGGCTATGACAAACTCAAGGGGCTTGGAATGGGATGCCATGAAGGCGGTTTTAAGGGGAGTGTGTACTGGCACAACATGTGGGGTGCGCAAACAAACGAAACAGGAGCTCACAGGTTGGGAAAGTGAACTGGAGGTAGCACAGCATTAGACGCCGATGACCCTGGAGGTTGAGCAGGAGCAGCTTTGGCTATTTAAGAAGGTTAGTGACTGTGGGACACACTGGATAAGGTTACCCTTAGATTGTATAGACAGCGTCTTCACCTGGAGGATGACAAGGCCAATACGCTGCTGGCATGGTTCCATATGCGGGAGGTTGACTCTCCTCCCATCCTGCGTATTAGGAATACAGAGGGGGTACATTTTTCAGGTACTAGTAGAGCATTTGCAGGATGTGTCCAGGGCTGGTCCTCCTGTTTCAGACATTAGATTAGGTGAGTTTATGGGCCGATTGCGACTTCCGTGTCTGGAGATAGATTGCATGGAGAGCCTTGAGGCTGAGATAACAGGTGAGGAGGTGGGTGCAGCATCGGAAACGTTGTTGAAGTCTAAGTCGCCTGGTGGGGAATGTTTCCCGATTGAACTGTGTCAAACGTTTCCTCTTCTGCTGGTGGGAAAAGTTGTTTGCGGGGTTTGGGGAGGCTCGGGATCGGGGTATTCTCACTGAGACCATGCGACAGGGTGTTGTCTGTCTAATGCTTAAGCCTGGAGGGGGCCCTGCTGACCCTTCTTCATATCATCTGCATACTATGCTCAATATGGATGTCATGATTCTATGTAAAATTTTAGCTTCTCGACTGCGTGGAGTGATCCGGGGCCTAGTACACGAGGATCAATGCAGATTCGTCCCCGATCGCAGTACAACTTCCAACTTATGTAGTTTGGCACGTTTTACATGAAACAGCTGAGGCGGTAGACAAATTGGTTTTGGTATCACTAGATCTAGAGAAGGCTTTTGACACTGGAGTGGGAGTACTTATTGGCAGTTCTGCAGGGCATGGGATTTGGCCCTCAATTTTGCAGTTGGGTACGTCAATTATACACTGCTCCCACTGCACGTGTTCGGGTGAGCAGTGAGCTCTCGGATGTTTGGACGATCGGTAGGGGTACTAGACTGGGTTGTCCATCGTCACTGCTTCTATTTACTTTAGCGGTCGAGCTGGTGGCGGCTTTGCTGAGTGAGAAATTGGGGCCCTGGGGTGTTCAAGTGGGATGGGCCATACATGTTGTTTCACTTTGTTGATGAGGCGTTGCTGTACCTCAGAGAGCCAGGTGTCTCGGTCCCTCTGTTATTGCAGTTAATGGGAGAATTTGGGCTATATCTGGGCTACGGGTAAACAGGAAGAAGGCACTGCTGTTTCCCCTGGGTTCACTGTGCGACATCCTGCCGGAGGAGCTCCCTGAGGTGGGGCTCCGGTGGGAGCTTGAAATGTTCCGTTATATGGGTTACACATATGGTGGCGGCACATCTGTAGCACAATGTGGAACGGGTGGTGAAGGAATTGGAGCGTTCTGGAATAAGCTGCCTCTCTCCATGATGGGAAGGGCGGCGGTGTCCAAGATGGTGTTCTTGCCACGGTGTCTTTACCTGGTTCAGAATTCTTTGTTCCCACTGACAGCTCGACTTTTTCATCGTCTGGATAGCTTGTTGATATCCTTAGTTTGGGCTGGCCGTCGTAGCCGGATGGCGTTGTCTATGTTACAGATGGATATGGAAGATGGAGGGTTGGCATTCCCTAATATTACTCTATTACTATGCTGCACATTCACAACATGCTGCTAAGTGGATGACACAGACGGATAATTGGAAGAAGCAGCTGTTTGCTGGCATGTTGGGAGATGAGGCACTGGTGCACGTATTAATGTCGAGTTGGAGGTCGGTGACGCCTGTCCCCTACCTGGTTAAAAACACAGCTGGGATATGGGAACAGGCGGTTAAGAGGATACTACGGCGTGCCCCCTTTGATAGGGAACTGAACATCTGGAGTCTGGCCCCCTTTAGGGACACAGATACTTGTATGTCAAAGGAGGCTTGGAGAAATGGTGGCGGGTGATTTATATCCCAATGATCAATTTATTTCCTTTCAGGAGCCGCGAGATACGTTTGGATTGATGCCAAGATTGAGAGTGTGGCCCGGGAGGTCTGGTCTGAATTCCCGGTGGCTCCTGTGGCTTCAAAAATGTTGAATAGGTTAATAAATAGGGGAGATTCCTACCTGGTTACTCTGTTTTACAGAGCGCTGCGTGGGGGTGGAGTGTGTGGCGCGTAGGGCCTGGGATCGAAGGTTGGAGAACCCCTTAGAAGATGGGGACTGCAGTCTGGCACGGTCTCTGGTACGCACGGTTTCTTGTAATCATAGATTTAAGTTGTTTACTTTAATTTTGTTCACTGTGTGTACATCACGCCTGTTCGTCTTAATAAGATGGACCCGACGAGGGTGACAGGATGCCGTCGGTGTGGGAAGTCAGGTGCTTCCTTGATCCATTTGGCCTGGGCTTGTAGGGAGGTGCAGCAGTTTTGGTGGTTGGTGGTTCGGAAGCTGGATGGGGTTAACGGTCTGGGACTTGAGGCGACTCCATTGACTTGCCGACTGGGTATAATACAGAGACCACGGGGAAGGTGGGTGCCATGCCGATTTGTGCAGCTTACATTGGTATTTGGCTAAGCGTGATGGGTTGGATGGGAGCACGAAGCCCATCTCCTTCTCACTGGTCCAGTGACATCTTGGAATGGGGGGTGGCTGAGGAACAAAACATGAAACTGACACGCTGGGAAGAAGGGGCCCTGGAAGACATAACGGGCTGGAATACATTGTTGGAGCGCTTCACGGGGACCCAAGATTCCAGCTCTGACAGGAGCTCGGATGAGGAGCCTTGATTGCAGGGTGTTATGCAGGACAATTTAGGTGACGACCAATTGTGGTAATAGTGTATTGCTGTTATGATGAGGTATGAACGATTTGGTTACATAGGAGGTCCTTGTGGAAGGGGAGAGGGGGAGGAGACACTGCTGGTCTGATGGATATGCTCCATGTTTTTGTTTACAGGTATCATCAACCTCCGCTCATGAGAACAATGGACATTCTAATTTTGCATATGACAATGCACTGCTTGTTTGTTTGTTTTGTTTTTATCTTTATTTGTTATTATAAAGTCAATAAAACAAAGTTTTAAAAAATGTATGCCAGTGATTTAATCTTTTTTGTCTGTTCCTCCATTTTGCCTCCAACGACAGCTAGCGATACTTGCATCCTACTGAGAAATCAATAACTTACTGGCGAATCAAGAAAATACCAAAATCGTGATTATGGGGGCAGTTTTTATGGTAATATTAGGGGTCTGTATTTGAAGTTGTAAAGACGTACAGGTGCTTAAGAGTGGTTGTTTCCAATAACTTATCTTGGACGAATCAAGTTAATGGGCAAACTAACAAAGCTGCTTCAGGGGGGTTTAGCTTAATAATGTTTTAATTTGTTTGTGGGTTTGAGATGCTTCTTCCTCAGGAAAGTCTATGTATCAAGAATTCAGTCACCACCTTATATGGTGCAGAAACCCATTATATTGCTGCCTTTAAATAAAATAAACTAGTATTAAATCTACGTTATGGAAATCTTATCTAGGACTGGGTCAATTATCCTCAATTGAAATGATTAACCTATAACTTGCAGTAACGAGTATTAATTGTAGAGCATGTGACCAAATTTTACATTAAGTTTATAGGCTTTTTGCTAGCCCTGAAAACAGTATTAAACTCATTTGGGGACATCTATGCATGACTCTACTAAGACTTTCTCATATAGCAAATTATTTTTCTACTCTGCTGCTCACTTCAATTTATCAAAAGAAGTAATTTGTGCATCCAATTAGCTCAAACTGTTATCTTTGATACGGAAAAAAATAATGAAACTAAAAAGTCAGCAAAGTGACCTAGAACATTGTGGTATCTCAAGATTATAAATGTTTTTTTTTATTTGTAACGTATAGGACAATGCAGTTTTATTTGAGAGCGAATTTAGAACCTTGGGTACCGAGTATTTGTATGAAATTTAGATTTGGTCTGCTCCCAGTAGGTACGAATTGATGGACAGAAGAGAATGGTGTATAAGGCCCCCAAAGCTGTCAATGCTGTAATGTTTTGATACAGGATTTAGTTACTGTCCTGTTTTTTTGTCCTGAACTGGGGACAGTGAAAAACAAATATATTGCCCCTTTATGGAAAAGGTATGCCTGTTCAACCTGCGAGGAAGCTAAATTTATGTTGATGAATCCACATTCAGTTATTGTCTGTTAAAGATTTGAGAGTTGTTTTTCTGTCATTTGCCAAAAAGTTGAATATGGTTGTTCAGGGTTCATTATCATGGCAGTATCAGGTTTATACATCGATGCCCTATACGTGGTTTTAGAACTTGAAAGGGTTTTAACAAAGCTGTAAGGAAGCTCTCCTGCTTAAATTGTGTAGGGAATTGGAAAAATGGCAAATCTACGAAGGAGACTCTCTACTCAGGGAAGCTAAGAGAGGATTAAGGCCCTTAGACGTAGCGCAAGCATGGGAGATCCTGGAGGATAGCACGAAAGACTTAAACACTAGATGATCTAACTCATCCCCAGACAGACATTGTCCGAAATGATTAGTCACTTGTTCTCCAGGCGCCACCCCCCACCACTTCCACAATGCCCAGGAAGGACTCCATTCCCCCCCCACACACACACACACACAAAAGCTGTTATAATAAGAGCATTCCCAACACTCCAAGCCACAGGCGAATGACCGAGAGAACAGGAAATCACACTCAGGGAGGGGAAGGAAGGAGGGCAGAAAAGTTATTATTCAATGTTATTGCAAACTCAATTGAAGTGTTTTATGTTGACAGTTACCTTAAATGCAGAGTTAAAGAGACAATGGTGGTCCTCCGATTGCTGTAACAAGGTATAACAAATGCAATAAGATCTGTTTAAAAATAAGGAAGCTCTTCTGCTTCACTCTTTGAATGCTTAATGGCTTGTCAGAGATATTCTCTATGGGTTTTATTAGTATTGGGTCTCATATTGAGAGGAGGCACAAGTTCTGCCGAGTCTTCCTCTGTTAATTGTTTTGATTACTTGTGAATTTTTAATATGTGCCTGTATATGGGCATTGTATTGATTGGAAATATTTTTTTAAATAGGTAATATATGTTTGAAGTTGTCTCGTATTTATAAATAGTTAAATGAATGAAGCAGCGGTTGCCGCATATATCAAGGGGAGGGGACGACGGGGACAAGGGTGAATAAACACATTTTTTTTTTTTTTTTACTTGCAGTTCGTCGTCGTCGCCGCAACCACCGCCATCCAGTCCTGCTGCCTTCTTCGCCCTCCTTTTCTGTTCTGGCGTTCCAGCATTCGCTGGTACACCAGAAGAGGTTCCCCAGCAATCCTGCCGCTCAGACACAGCTCTGGGGCCTGCGCGCTTTCTCCTGTCAGGATGTGTACACAGCCGGGCTGGAGATACCTCAGTGCACATATGTGTTTGGACAGCCGTCTTAGAATGTCCGAATACACATGTGCACCCAAGCCCTCATCACCCGCCACCTCTCGCGGCCCAGTCCCGCAACTGCTGACTGAGTCAGCAGCAGAAAAATAAAATGATATTCAGAAATAATTGTATTTTTCTGCTGCTGGCTATTAGCCAGAGGGGCGACGCTCCTCCGCCATTGTGGAGGAACCGCCCCTGACTGAATGTGTTTTTATCTTCACTGATTTTCTACACTTTTATTGAATATTTGTATTGATGATTCTTTATCCTCTTATTGAATATTCCTATTGATTAATTTACTACGTTATGTTAAATAAATGTGCCTAATTCCACACCACAGTGTGCAAACATTTGACTAGGAGGCAAAACACTAAACAAGACTCTCCCGTCTCTGAATGTCACAGTGACCTGAACTAATAGGCCACAACCATCGCCATATCATACACAGCATCATCCCCCCACAAACACAACATACACCACAAGACGTCACACCCTTGTAATATTGGAAAACAACATGACCCATTGTGTAAGGCAGCACAATCCACAAATCCAGACCTTGTCCCCTAAACCTCAAGCTTTCTTGTAATCCCCACACTCGTAGGTAGTACACTAAAGTGGTCTCTTCACCTGATATAACCAAACTCCTTTCCAACACCAAGTACCACTCATGAAGAAATCTTCCAAAAGTGACACTGCTTCACCGAACTCACCATCCTATATCTTACTAACCATTGAATAATCCATCACTTCTTATGAGATCCCTCAATGCAAAGCAAGCATTACACTGTGAACCAAGCTAAAGAGACTGCTGGTTGTTTCATCACAGTCAAGGAGTAGTGGGATAGGAAGACCAAAATAAGAAAGATACGAGAGGGAGGACCCACCAAACAAACCAAATCGGGTCAAGCATACTGCAGTTACTAGCGGGAAACAGAACAAAGCCTCGGGGGGCACACAAAGACCACACAGGTACATGAACCAGGGACATGATGCCACGCACAAACGGCTAATAACTGCAGGAAAAATTAGAGTACGCCAACCAAGACAAACACTACTATAACTCTACATATATGCCAGATCTCGACTCATCTGAAGAACAACGCCAGAGCTAAGAGCAACTTGCCCCGCCGCAAGCACCTAACCAACACATGCACGAGCAGTAACCAATGCCGTCCCAGGTCTGACACCAGCTCCACAGCCTGTTCATGGTCAGTGGGTGGGGAGGAGACCTGCGAGCCCTCTGCAATGCACCGGACAGTGGTTCTTCTAGAACTCCCCCGTGCACATCTATGAACAGAACCCACCCCCTGGAAGTTCAGAAAATGACTGAAAACACACATCTCCTATCTAGCTCGCAATCCAACGAGTCCAAATCTTAACATTTCAAATAGCTTTCTGACAGCTGTTCCTGCTACACGTTACATTGCTCTCGGCATAAAGCAAGCCTCAGCACCTGAAATGCACTTAAACCTTGTGTTTCTCGATGACGCAGTTATGTTTTACTCTGAACAAATGCAGCTTTGCTTTCCAAGAGGGGCATGCTCAGGGTCTCAGGGGCATGGTAGGATGAAGTACCTACTCTTTAAAGGTCTCTGTTGGCGTCAATATAGATCATTGTGCGAGCTGAAAGACCTGAGCATGCCCGGAAGTCCATGTCTGTGCTGGTGTGATCTAAAATCAAAACATTTCTCGGGAGGCTGGTGGGTACCTGTGGAAGGCTGGTTGGGCTGCGAAAGAGTCAGCCCCAAGTCAAGGCAACCTGAAATGCATCACTTTCTCACAGATATTCTTCATAAATCCGATTACCCCTCCCCCTACCTCCCAGTTCCCACCATTGTGTGTGTTTGTGCGCGCGCGACCACCGTTTGTTTCTCTGGCTTGTTCCTGGAGGGTGCGGATCAAAACGCTGAATTACTCTCGTACTCGTGTGAGACCTGGTGAAAAAAACATGTGTCTGAGCTCGAGTTCATCAGTTCCCATGCGCCACCTAACCTATATTAGGCGCTAAACATTTCCTAGATAATGGTTTACAAAGAATAACAGAGCTCGAGGTCTTACACTCGTGTTAACTATGCGGTAACCCGTAACATTAATCACTATTTAACTGGATATGCCCTAAAAGAGAGAAAACGAGCCCGCCGCTGAAACCTAATCCCTCCCGCCATGGTACAGTGGCTCACTGCGGCTTCCATTTCACAGGCGCGCCTCTCTTTATGCAGAAGAGAGTTATCAAGACGAATTACCTCCAGGGCAATGTGCAGCTTGTCTTCCAAATCGCCGAGTCTCTCCACATGTTTAAGTAAATCTTTATGATAGATAATAACACTTGTTGCCCTCAATAAGGGCTGGCAGCAGATGAGAAGAGGCGGCACCTGCAGGGCATCCTTGGCTCACGGTAAAAAAAAAAAAAAAAAAGGTAAACGCTTTGGTGTTGAGGCGGCCCTGAACACGTGAAGGCTCCAAGAGATGTTTACATACTGGCTGGTAGTGTGCAGCTCATCTTCCATCTACAGAAATACGTTTAGAGAGGAACACAGGTTACCTCTGTGTCTTCCCTGTGGGTTCACACACAAATGTGTTCTCCTGCACAAGGCCCCAGAAGCCCGTCTTTAACCCTTTCGCTGCTAGGCCTTCCCCCCCCCCTGTGTGCGGAGCCTTTTTTGGTGATTTGTGGTAGTTCGCGCTTAGGCTTTCATAACTTTTTTGTCCACATAAGCTATCGATGCCAAATGTATGTCCTTTTTTACAACATCATCGGGATTCTAAAGGTGCCCAGGGTTTGTGGATTCCTCTGGAGGGGACTGAGAAAATAGGAAAGATATAGCAACATTTTGAGTTTTTGGAGAAAAGTATGTAAAAAGTGCGCCAGATAGAAGTATCTGTTTTTCCCCCTAAAAATTGCACCCATGAATGGTTTGCTTTACTAAAGTCACCATCTTCCTAGCTTTCAGGAATATGCAGAGCTGAATAAAAAAAACAAATTTTGTACCACAGTGTTAACATTTTTCTAAGAGGTAGCCTATTTTCCCTATTTTTGTTGTGCACTCAACCTACTTCCAGATTGTGGTGGAAACCAGTGTGGAACCCATGAATGATCCAGAAAAGCTATAGATTTTCTGAAACGTAGACAAAATTCCAAATTCAGCAAGGGGTTATATGTGTCGATCCCTCAGTGTTTTCCCAAGGAAAATAACTGTTGAAAAAAAAATATATATTGAAAATGAGTCAGAAAAAACAGGCATTTGTGACAACATTTTCATCTGTAACTTTATGTCGCAATAGCAGATTGGCAAAAGCAATATACCATTAGGTCTGCTAGACCATTCAAGTTGCAGGGATATATAGGGTTTGTATGTTCTCCAAGAACTCAATGTACCCAGAGCAAACAACTGAGCTGCACCGTACAATGGGTTTTCATTAAGTTCCAAGTATAGACCAATTCTTATAATGAAATAGGCAGAGTGAACAATGGGTATCAAGGAAACTTATGTTTTTCTGAACTGTGCACAAGATATAGAGTTTAGAATCAGTGGTTATTGCTATCTCTCTGAATTTGTGGGTATCCGAACTAGTGTATGATTTGGATGGTATCTTTTCAAAATGTCATCTTTCTTATACACTGGCTTACATTTGAAAGGCGCAAATGTAGTGAAATCCAATCTGTAATAACAAATGTACCACTATTCTATGCTCCTACAAGTCTCCCAATATAAATGGCACCTCACTTGTGTGGGCAGGCCTAGTACCCGCAACAAGAAATGGCTCAAAATGCAACGTAGGCGCAGCACAATTTTCCTCTGAAAACTAACCCTCTTTTTCCAATGTGGATAGCTTTCGGACCCTAGCTCAGCCAGCACGAGGGGAAACCTTGCCAACCTGCACATTTTTTTAAACTAGACACCTAGGGGTATCCAAGGTGGGCTGGCTTGTGTGGCTTTTACCATGTTTTTTTTACCCAGAATCCCCTGTAAGCCTCACACATTGACTAAAAATACTGTTTCCTTACATTTCTGTGATGGAAAGTTCTGGAATCTGCGGGGAGCCGCAAATTTCCTTCCATCCACCATTTCCCCAAGTCTCTTGATAAAAATGGTACATCACTTGTGGGAGTAGACCGAGTAGCCACCTCAGGAAACAGCCCAAAACGCAACATGGACGCAACATATTGTTCCACCGAAACTGACCCTCTATTTCCTCTGTGGGTAGCTCTAGGTTTTGGATCCTAGTCCAACCAGCACTTAGGGAAACCTAGACAGCCTATACATTTTTGAAAACTAGACACATTGGGGTTTTCAAGGTGGGCTGACTTGTGTGGCTGTTATCATCGTTTTTTACCCAAAATCCCCTGTAAATCTCAAATATTGACTACACAAACACTGTTTTCTCACATTTCTGTGAAAGAAAGTTCCAGAATCTGTGGGGAGCCTCAAACTTCCATTTACCCAGCATTACCCCAAATTTCCATATAAAAATGGTACCTCACTTCGGTGAATAGACCTAGTGCCCGTGACAGAAAACAGCCCAAAATGAAACATGGATGCAGCACATTTTTCCAGGAGGCATGACTTATGTGAAGCCCATTAGGATGATTTTTTTACCCATAATAATGCCCTGCAAACGTTTAACTTTACCTGAAATCAGGCATTTTCCTTACATTTTTGTGATGGAAACTTATGAAATCTGCAGGAATCCACAAAGTTCCTATCACCCAGCATTTCCCTGCCTGTGCCGATAAAACTGCTGCCCCAGTTGTGTGGTTTGCAGGGCACTGTGGGTAAGAAAATGGTGTAAGGTGCTTGTGAAGTACACTACCCTAGGCTCCCCCAGATGTCTAGTAATGAGAAGAGCCTGGGTCTAATTGGTTTTTCCAGGTGGAAGCCTACCCAAGCCGAAAAAGTGAAGTTGTTCACCATTGTAAGTGAACGATATTGGGAGTTAGCTAAGCTCTCCTGGCCCATATGTAACACCCGAAAGCGTCAAATGTCCTCTTGCTTGCCACTGGAATGAGATGCTTTAGTCTGCAAGGGGAGTAGAAAGAATGTTACTCCCTTCAGTTGGGGTTGGGGCATAACCATGCACATGGATCTCGGAATCACGTCTGAGGAAGTGCCTGAGTCAATCATAACTCTCCTACCCAGGTGTTCTCCACCCCCAAAAAGGAGCAAAAAGTAAAGAGAAGGTGGATTGTCAGTGAGTACTCCTATTAATCCTTTTTGAAATCTAATCCGATACCTAAGAAGTTTCTGCTGCCTTTTGGGATTCCTACATTTTGGGTGTTTTCTACCTGTGTTGACTGCCTCTTTGAAGAAGACTTTGATTTCCGTTTGGCAGTCATCAATAGAAATTTACCTCTGTTCTCTGTGATAATGTTAGGATGCATCAAGAGGCAGAGTTCATAAGCAACCATGTCATGAGCTTTGCCTAAGCAGCCAAGGTACTCATAATGAATAGTTCCAAATTGCAACAAGTGAGACACGCAAGGGAGACTCGGATTCTCAAGGAGAATTTGGGGGTAGAAGATGTTCTTAGATTGAGAAGGTTTTAAAAATTGAGTTTCTGCTGAAGTCAAAGGTGAGCTTTCTGCCCCTTGTCTGATTGATGAGCGTGTGAAATTGTTCCAACAATTTAAGTTGTTGATTTTTAGCAAACACCAGCACTCTTTTACTCTCTCTCGAGCTGCAAATTTTAGGCATTGTGGCTGACATGGATGCACATTCAGCAACTTCAGCTGTAGGCCTCCTATGGTCTCTATAAAATGAGGCTGATTGCTTTGGAGCAATCACAAGCCAAGATGGTCAAACAATTGATATCAGAGACAAGTAGGGCTCAATTTGGCATGTGGTTCTGGAGTCAAGGTCAATGTGACTTTCTAAGGTTCCTTTGAAGAAAGCCTTCTGTGTTGCGAGTAAAAAGATGGCTAAAATTGCAAGTTATTTAAAAAGTATGAAGACCTCTTTGACCCCTGTTTCTTTAGGGGCTGAAAATTATTATCCAAGGAAAGGGGATTTAGTAAGGCAGAGTATGCAAATTGTGTGAACTCTTCCCCAGAAATGGACTTCGGTTTCGTTGGCACATTTATCGGCTGCACAGTTGTCTTTTGCAGCTATTAAGAAAGCAGCAGAGGGGTATTTCACTTCATAGGACCCTATTTGCAAAGTTAAATTTACACATGTAGATTTATTACAAATAAATTTACTCTTACACTTTTGAGTAACTTTCCCACTGTTGGCTAGTCACCATTTAGGAGTGTAAAGTTCCTGTAAAATGTAGACTTACATGTCTCCATCCCTTGAAGTAGGGAATGAAGTCAGTACAACTGCCAAACAGACCTTAAATGACTTTGCTACAATATTTTTTTATTCTTGGCAGAGACCTCCACAGTCTGGACGGAGATCTGCCTATGTTAAAGTATAGGGACATTTTTTTAAAGTTTATTAAGCTTTATAAAAGAAAAAATATTTTCATGTTAAATATTATTGTTAATTTTTAAATCTAGACCAATATAAATGTTACAGAATTAATAACTTAATTAAAAAATATTTTTTATTCTATTAAATAAAAACTCCTCTCTCATTTTCCATTTTCACATAACACTACAAAATGTCTCTAGGTTCCATTTCAGTGATTTTCATTTGACACTGTTTGGGGTCGACTAAGGTTGTGGGTCTTTCAGATGGTGGTAGAGTAAATGTAGTGTCTTGAGTTATTATATAACATAACTTATGTAATTGAGTGTAGAATGTGTCTGATGCGAGTCACCAGAGTTTTGGTGATTCAGCATTCTAAAAACAACCAGTATTTTGAATGTTGCGGCCGGTCTGCGAGACCTGAGTGTTACCGGCAGTTCGTTGTGCATTATCTTGAAATAAATCTTACATCAAACAAGTATGGTTCCTGTATGCACTTGTTACTATATTTTACTGGCGACAAGCAAACTGCCGACACAGACCCATCGCGATTGGCACAGAATATTCTAATGGACATTTGACATACGGGAAGTACGGAGTCTCGGAGACTATAGTTGTCCCTGAGATAAGAGACACTCAGGAAAGTAAACCTGGTGGGTTTGCCTAACTAGTGATGAGTTCCCTCAGTTTTGGTTCTTTTATGTTGGGGTGCCACCAGCCAACGTAATCTTAATTGGGTATGTCAGGCCCACAATAACGCAACTAACGTGATAAGTCCCTGAAATGCATTACATCTTTGCGCATCAGATGCTACTGGCCATATTGAGGGAATTACATTTTAAAATGCTGCACGTATTTTCAAGGCAAGTTAGTGAAACGCATAACAGCCAATGCGTTTCACCAAGTAAGCAGCCATTTCAACACACGGCCATTTCATCATACGGAACAGTGTTGCTTTCCATGAGGCAGACATTCCATAGTACTGAAGAAAAATGTAAAACACATTCCATGATGAGGAAAATATAGTGCAAATATTGTATAAACACTGATTTGCACAGCACATACAGAAAAAAGAAGGAAAATAAGGAAAGCAGTATATAATAACACTGAACCATTAGGTGTGGACAGATGCATAAACGCTAGTCCGCACAGCACACATCAAGTTATTGTCCCTACAGCAACTCCAAAGTGTGGATATATGCACAATCACTAATCCGCACAGCACATGCAAAATATTCATACAAAGAATATTGAACTATTTATATATACTACGTGTATGGGTAGATCTGCTGATTCACACAGCATTCAATAAACAATACGCTGATCTGCACAGCATTAATGGACACATTTAATTGTTTACAATTTACAAATTTATTGTTGAAATGCTGATTCATATAGAGATATATTGTGCGCATACAGTTGCTTGCAGTTATTCAATTAGTAGTATAGAGAATAAGGCTTAATTACAAGTATAAAAGTACAATATATTGACAGTATTGGATGGTATATGCAAGGAGAGTATTCTGTTTTTCCAGATTCTACAAATATGGAGGCTGTCGATCCACCACCGCATTTCCTAGAAACACTCGGTGAACCTCCAATAAGATGGAAATTATGGTTCGATGATTCTGAAACGTATTTAGGAGCCATTGGAGTGCTTCGGTTCTGTCCTGAAAGAAAAACATATTTATTAATACACTCCTTAGGTTTTGAAGGTAGAGCCATACTAAAACATTTACCTAATCTAGAAAATATTGTAGGTGAAAAATTGGATGAATATCTGGAAACAGTAAAAACATATAGAAAATAGGTTTGATATACTACCTTGTTTAGTTATAACAAGACACAAGTTTTTCAAGAGAGTTCAAAAGCCAGGAGAAGACTTAGATAGATATATAATGGCTTTAAGGAATCTGGTGGCTGACTGTCAATTTGAAATGTTTTCTGATCAGGTGTGAGAGATCAATTTATTTGTAATTGTAGTGACAAAACTATTAAACAACAGTTACTGTCAATGGGTAATCCATCATTGGAAGTTACTATTAAAACAGCTAAGAGTATTGAAACTTCTCAAGTAAAGGTAAAAGATTCAGAGGAGAAAAATTCAGAGTCAGTTGCTGCAATCAAGATTAATGAAAATAAAGGTTCAAAAGATTACAAACAAGGTGACAGGCAAAAGTCATTTTTTTCTCAATACAATATTTGTTTTTGTTGCGGAAATAGCACACATATAAAATAAGGCAAGCAATGTCCTGCTAAAAATGTAACATGTAGGCTTTCCAATACAGTGGGACACTTTCAAAAGTGTCAGTCATCCAAAAACAGTCAGGATTTAGGTGCATGGTAGATGAACAGGTACATAGTGATGATGAAAATAATATAGGAAAAGAATTGAGGGACATGGTTTTGGTTGTGAAAATTGATGAAATTAGAACATGAGGTCCTGATATCTGTGTAGATCCTTATGTAGAGATTATGGTAGGTGATTAAAATCATAAATTGTTAGTGGACTCTGGAATTAGGTGCATAGTAGATGAACAGGCACAAAGTGATGATGAAAATAATATAGGAAAATAATTGAGGGACATGGTTTTGGTTGTGAAAAGTGATGAAATTAGAACAGGTGATCCTGATATGTGTGTAGATAATTATGTGGGGATTATGGTAGGTGATCAAATCATAAATTGTTAGTGGACTCAGAAGCTTGAATTTCAATGATAGCCCAACAGTTATTCGACAAAGTATGACCTAATAGACAATTATTACCACCTGATCACAAAGCTGTGTCATATGAAGGATGTAACATTGATTTAAGTGGCTATATTTAAGATGTTTTAGAGTTTAAAGAAGAAAAATAGCAGGGAAAATGTATGTAGCCCACAAAGGACTGAATATATATGAGGGTGGTTTCATTGAGGACATCTCCACATTATCCTTTAACCAGGTACAAAGGAACAAATATCTGTAATCAGAGATAATGTGGATTTGGAGAATATTTTACACAAGTTTCCACATGTATTGTCTGGAGTACTAGAAGAGATCAATGAGTACATACACAAAATAAAAGTGAAAGAAGGAGTGAGACCTGTCAAGCACAAACTGAGGAATGTCCCTTTCAGTATTTCTTTGTCACGATCTTGAGAAGGAGTTGGATTCCCTGTGCAAACGTGGAATAATTGAATCTATTGACTCCTCGTTGTGATTGTCTCCATTGGTAGTAGCCCAGAAGCAGAACGAGGAATTGAGAATCTGTGTTGACCTCCATTGTCTTAATAAGGAACTATGGGTAGAATTACATCCATCACCTAATATAAAAGAACATATAGCTGGACTCAAGGAAGTCCTTCTCGAAACCTGACATGACATCAGCCTATCATCAAACTGAATTAGACTCAGAATCAAGACATTTGACTGCATTCATGTCCCCGTTTGGTACATATCAATACTGATGTATGCCTTTTGAGTTCGTGTCGGCAGCACCAGCTTTCCAGAGAGTAATGGTGGATATGTTAAAAGGGATTCAAGGAATATCAGTTTTCCAAGATTACATTTTGATTCATGCACCTAATAAGCTGACCCATGATAATATCGTAGTGATTCCAAAAGAGGGGGTGGTTGTTCTTAGAAGAGACACATGTGTTTTCCTCACTGACAGAGTTGAATATCTAGATCACTTGGTGACAGAACATAGTATTACACCTAAGTCAAGTCTGGTCAAGAGTATAGTTCAAGCAAAACCTCAGTGTGATAAAACTGGCCTCAAATCTTTTTTTAGGCATTTGTGAATTATATTCAAATTTTTTTCAAAATTTCGCAACCAAATCAAGCCATTGTTTTTAATGTTAAAGAAAGGAGAAAACTTTGAATGAAGTAATGAACGTCCAAGGGTGTTTGAGTGGGTGAAAGAAAAGTTAACCCCTCCAAACATATTAAAGCAGTATGACCCTGAAATGCAAGGTACAATTACAGCTGATGCTAGCAATGTTGATTTGGGTGTGGTTCTAAGGCAAAAGAACGAAGTAGGTATTCACACAGTTAGTTATGCCTCTCACATGTTGACAAACACTGAAAAAGTATATTCTGTGATTGAAAAGGAACTCCTTGCATGCTGGTAGGCAGTTATGAAGGTTCAAAATTTTGTGTGGGGAATACTAGAGGGTTTACTCTACGTATAGTTAAGTTGTTGATTAAGCTATTACAGTTTGATTTTATCCCAGAATACATTCCTGGTGGAAAGAATGGATGTGCAGATTATTTGTCGTGGATTTCAGATGAAGTGGATCACAATGATGTGCTTGGTTATGATTGTGACAAGGACAAAGAAGATTACATTGTGGCAGCTGTAGACATACCTCAGATGTGCACCTTTTCAGAACACGATTGACTTAAGGCAGTTAAAGATGATTCTACAATGGAAATTGTCATGAAATATGTACAGACAGGTTGGCCGAAAGAAAGAAAGCTTGATTTTAAATTGAAGAGGTTTGTGAAAGTAGTGGAGGAGTTATCGATGGAATATGGGTTGATAGTTAGAGCAGATAAGTTAATACCTCCTTCCACTCTAAAGAATACCATAATAGTCATGGTTCATAAAGGTCATCTTGGATCCACCTTGACCAAGAAAAGGATGACACAATACTTTTGGTGGCCGTTTGTGGATAGAGAAATCAAACAAGTAGTGGAAAAATGTGTTATTTGCTCTAGCTGTGACAAAACTATGACGGTACACAGTCCTCTATTGTGTCCTACTGAAGTACCTAAAACTCCCTGGGAGAAAGTAGGGATAGATGTTGTGGGACCATTTAACTCCTTGGCCAGTACATCCAGATTTGCATTAGTTATGATGGACTATTACAGTAAATGGTGAAATTTGTGAGTGAGGAGGCATCTAAAGCAGTAATTTAATTTTTGAAGGGTGTTTTCCTAAAGGAAGGGTTTCCTGGTACATTAGTATCAGACAATGGAGTTCAATTAGTTTCCAATGAGTTTTTAGAATTGCTGAAGGTGAGTGGAATAAAACATTTGAAGAGTTTTTTATATCATCAAACTAATAGATTAGTAGAAAGGGTGAACAGAGTACTAGGTAAATGAAGTTAGTGGGCTGTGGCTAACACATGTGTAGTTGGAAATGCATTGAAATCTATATTGTGGTTTTATCATACAATGTCACATGCATCTACTGGTGCGTCACCTTTTGACCTGTTGAGAGGATGTAATGCTACAAGATGTTTCTGTCCTACGTGGATGAACAAGTGTGTGAAACAAGGTACTTGTTCAGATGGAAGTGTAAGGTCAGGGGAGGAAAAAACAACAGAAGTCAACAAAGTACTATGATGTTAGAAATAAGGTTAAAGCATCTAAACTCAAGGTTGGTGATATATATCAAGAAACTGAAGTATGTGGTGAAAGGTGGAAGCAAGTTTAGTGTACCTGTTATAGTAAAGAAAGTGAATGGTAACAGTGTACAACTAGGAGATGGTCAGTGGTGGAATTCAAATTGTTTGGTGTCAGTGAAGGAGTTAGAAGTGGATAAAGAAATGGAGTTGGTCAGAGTGAGAGAAGAAGGGAGTAGGATGGAGACTTATGTTGAAAGTGAACCAGAGTTGGGAGTGAGAAGAAGCAGCAGGATGAGTAATACACCTTTGTGTTTCAGAGACTAATGTTAATCTTCAGAAGATTAAAGGTGTAATCTTATGTATATAGTTCTAGAAATTTAGAAGTGTTTGTGGAAAAAAAGCATTATCTCTATAGTAGCTTTTAGAAATAATGTGTACATTTATTCATGATAGCAATGTTTTATCTTATGTAATATTAGATAACTTTTCCAGTGTTCTTACTAAATGTTATGAAACCTAAATTATGCATTAATTGTTTTTGTCAAAAAGAAAACCTGTGTAGTCTCTTGAGTTATTATAGAACATAACTATGTAACAGAGTGTAGAACGTGCGTAACACAAGTCACCAAAGTTTTGGTGATTTAGCATTCTAAAAACAACCAGTATTTTGAATGTTGCGATGGTGTGTGAAACCTGAGTGTTACCGGCAGTTTGTTGTACATCATCTTGAAATAACTCGTACCTCAAACGAGTACGATTCCTGCCTGTACTTGTTACTACAGTATACTCCTCCATTTCTGTCAAAATCGCCAGGTCTTCCTCCTTCTATTTCTTACCACTTCTCCACCCACAAAAGCAGTATGGTTAAATTTCAGAAATTAGTTTTCCGCCACCACATTAGGTCACCTAAGAGGGGGGTGCCCACCCACAGATTGGATGAAAGTTGCCAACAAGTTGTTTCCCGCTCAGGGCTTAAAAGGGGTTATAATTGAAGCCATGGCGTTGCTTTCAAAAGAAGACAGTGATCCTGTGAATGGTCTTTTTTTCTTACCGGGGCCTTGAGATGCTAGTCCAAGAACAGGAAGAAGGTAGTCTCCACTTCACTCTCAGCAGGTTGTTGATAACTAGAAAATCTCCAATTTCTCCTAAAGCAAGAAGATATGCTCGGAGATTTTCCACTGTCAATGTTTCTTCTGTAATGATGAACAAAAGATAAATTATGACAACTTCATGAAATGGGCAAAGTTTACATGTTGCAGACCCCTATTGCAGATTATTATTTATTTTATTTATGGTTTCTCAATAGTGCTAGCTAGACTCAAATGAGTGATAGTGTGTGTTATGGAGAAAAAAGTAGAAAACAACACGAGCGCCATGAGTGGCAATCAATTCCTATTGCAGAGCATGGAATAATGTTATATAACTTTAATCATAAGGAGAAGGGCATGATGCCGGGCACATAGAGACTCAGGATAAGTAACGCTAATACTTTTGATAAAGACCTGAAGTAGATTATCTATGGTGTCAACATTTTTATTTGCTGTCTCATTATTTTTCTCTACACGACAGCAATGGCAGAACAGCCAAGACAATACTATAAGAATCTTTCCTCTTTATTACTCACTGGAAAACAGGAGCCACCTTCCCTTTTCTTTATAATGATAAAAATGTAAAACATTTCATAAAGAACTCCGGTTAGTACCCTGTATAAATCCGGGATGGTTATTGTGATCTTTTTTGCCACAGGATAAGTTCTAAAACCTTTATCATTCTCATTTCACCTGAACACATATTACCTAGAGAAACACACACCAAAAGGCTGAGGCAGTGAGAATGGATAAAACAATTCTTAATGTTATCAATGTTTGAAATTCACCACAATCCATCAATCTTGTGTGAAAGCCTAAATAACCTTTTATATAATGGAAATGTTACATACCTTCAGTAATATTCTTTTTGATGGATTCATATCTTTCCATAGATGGTCTTTTGAAGAAAGCTCATGGCAAATTTTAAGCACCAAGAAAATCATCCTCAGGATAGCCTGCTTTCCCACAGACTGGTATTATTTTGTGGTGGCTTGCCCTACCTGAAGTCAAGATAGCTGCATAAGTTGATTTCTCCAGTGAACGGTGTAGGAGGCTGGACTGGCTTGTAGTGAGTACCAAGGGGTACTTGCACCTTGCACCAGGCCCAGTTATCCCTTATTAGTGTATAGGGTGTCTAGCAGCTTAGGCTGATAGATAATGGTAGCTTAGCAAAGCAGCTCAGGCTGAACTAGGAGACGTGTGAAGCTACTACAGTACCACTTAGTGTCATATGCACAATATCATAAGAAAACACAATACACAGTTATACTAAAAATAAAGGTACTTTATTTTTATGACAATATGCCAAAGTATCTTAGAGTGTACCCTCAGTGAGAGGATAGGAAATATACACAAGATATATATACACAATAGCAAAAATATGCAGTATAGTCTTAGAAAACAGTGCAAACAATGTATAGTTACAATAGGATGCAATGGGGAAACATAGGGATAGGGGCAACACAAACCATATACTCCAGAAGTGGAATGCGAACCACGAATGGACCCCAAACCTATGTGACCTTGTAGAGGGTCGCTGGGACTATTAGAAAATAGTGAGAGTTAGAAAAATAACCCTCCCCAAGACCCTGAAAAGTGAGTGCAAAGTGCACCAAAGTTCCCCTAAGGACAAAATAGTCGTGTTAGAGGGAGAATGCAAGGAAAACACAAATCAGCAATGCAACAACGATGGATTCCTGTCTGAAGGTACCTGTGGAACAAGGGGACCAAGTCCAAAAGTCACAAGCAGCTCGGAGATGGGCAGATGCCCAAGAAATGCCAGTGGTTGGTGCAAAGAAGCTCTTACTAGGCTGAAGAACTGTGAATACTGCAGGAACGACAAGGGCTAGAGACTTCCCCTTTGGAGGATGGATCGCCCACGCCTTGGAGAGTCGTGCAGAAGTGTTTTCCCGCCGGATGGACGCCAACAAGCCTTGCTACACGCAAATCGTGCGTTTGGCGTTTTTGGACGCTGCTGGGGCCCAGGAGGGACCAGAAGGTCGCAAATTGGACCTGCAGAGAGAGGGGACGTCGAGCAAGACAAAGAGCCCTCACTGAAGCAGGTAGCACCCGGAGAAGTGCCAGAAACAGGCACTACGGGGATGCGTGAAACGGTGCTCGCCGAAGTTGCACAAAGGAGTCCCACGTCGCCGGAGACCAACTTAGAAAGTCGTGCAATGCAGGTTAGAGTGCCGTGGACCCAGGCTTGGCTGTGCACGAAGGATTTCCGCCGGAAGTGCACAGGGGCCGGAGTAGTTTGCAAAGTCGCGGATCCCAGCAATGCAGCCCAGCGAGGTGAGGCAAGGACTTACCTCCACCAAACTTGGGCTGAAGAGTCACTGGACTGTGGGGGTCACTTGGACGGTGTCGCTGGATTCGAGGGACCTCGCTCGTCGTGCTGAGAGGAGACCCAAGGGACCGGTAATGCAGCTTTTTGGTGCCTGCGGTTTGCAGGGGGAAGATTCCGTCGACCCACGGGAGATTTCTTCGAAGCTTCTGGTGCAGAGAGGAGGCAGACTACCCCCACAGCATGCACAAGCAGGAAAACAGTCGAGAAGGCGGCAGGATCAGCGTTACAGAGTTGCAGTAGTCGTCTTTGCTACTATGTTGCAGGTTTGCAGGCTTCCAGCGCGGTCAGCGGTCGATTCCTTATCAGAAGGTGAAGAGGGAGATGCAGAGGAACTCGGCTGAGCTCATGCATTCGTTATCTAAAGTTTCCCCAGAGACAGAGACCCTAAATAGCCAGAAAAGAGGGTTTGGCTACCTAGGAGAGAGGAAAGGCTACTAACACCTGAAGGAGCCTATCAGCAGCAGTCTCTGACGTCAGCTGGTGGCACTGGCCACTCAGAGCAGTCCAGTGTGCCAGCAGCACCTCTGTTTCCAAGATGGCAGAGGTCTGGAGCACACTGGAGGAGCTCTGGACACCTCCCAGGGGAGGTGCAGGTCAGGGGAGTGGTCACTCCCCTTTCCTTTGTCCAGTTTCGCGCCAGAGCAGGGGCTAAGGGGTCCCTGAACCGGTGTAGACTGGCTTATGCAGAATTGGGCACATCTGTGACCAACAAAGCATTTCCAGAGGCTGGGGGAGGCTACTCCTCCCCTGCCTTCACACCATTTTCCAAAGGGAGAGGGTGTCACACCCTCTCTCAGAGGAAGTTCTTTGTTCTGCCATCCTGGGCCAGGCCTGGCTGGACCCCAGGAGGGCAGCTGCCTGTCTGAGGGGTTGGCAGCAGCAGCAGCTGCAGTGAAACCCCAGGAAGGGCAGTCTGGCAGTACCAGGGTCTGTGCTACAGACCACTGGGATCATGGAATTGTACCAACAATGCCAGGATGGCATAGAGGGGGCAATTCCATGATCATAGACATGTTACATGGCCATATTCGGAGTTACCATGGTGAAGCTACATATAGGTAGTGACCTATATGTAGTGCACGCGTGTAATGGTGTCCCCGCACTCACAAAGTTCAGGGAATTGGCTCTGAACAATGTGGGGGCACCTTGGCTAGTGCCAGGGTGCCCTCACACTAAGTAACTTTGCACCCAACCTTTACCAGGTAAAGGTTAGACATATAGGTGACTTATAAGTTACTTAAGTGCAGTGTAAAATGGCTGTGAAATAACGTGGACGTTATTTCACTCAGGCTGCAGTGGCAGGCCTGTGTAAATATTGTCAGAGCTCCCTATGGGTGGCAAAAGAAATGCTGCAGCCCATAGGGATTTCCTGGAACCCCAATACCCTGGGTACCTCAGTACCATATACTAGGGAATTATAAGGGTGTTCCAGTAAGCCAATGTAAATTGGTAAAAATGGTCACTAGCCTGTTAGTGACAATTTAAAAGTAATGAGAGAGCATAACCACTGAGGTTCTGGTTAGCAGAGCCTCAGTGAGACAGTTAGGCACCACACAGGGAACATATACATGCACACCTATGAGCACTGGGGCCCTGTGTGACAGGGTCCCAGTGACACATACATATAGGCCACAAACCTATGAGCACTGGGGTCCTGACTAGCAGGATCCCAGTGACACATAACAACCATACTGAAAACATGGTGTTTTCACTATGAGCACTGAGGCCTGGCTATCAGGATCCCAGTGAGACAGTGAAAACAGTGACAAACACCCTGACATACACTCACAAACAGGCCAAAAGTGGGGGTAACAAGGCTAGAAAGAGGCTACCTTCTCACAAACGGGACCTCCGCCACTTGGGTATAACTTGCACAGGGTAGCACTGCCTGCTCATTGGCTGTGTCCTCGTTGGCTACATGCTAACCTGAGCTGTATTTTGGCCGTGTGGTCACTGTAAAGCACTTGCCGCATGGCCTAACTCGCGGGTAGGCCAGAGCGGTTGTCAGCGGCATGAAGAATGAAATGATGGCTGCAAATGACTAGCTGTGGCTCTCATCTAATGGCAGCAGCAGCTCCTTGATGTGAGTGTGGTCCTGAGATGAACTAAGTCCCCTGTGGCGGTGGGGTGAAGTCAGGAAGGGGCATCTATATGCAGCAGTGAGTCCTTGCTCAGGGACCGGCCCTACGACATGGCAAATGCGGTATCGAAACTGGGGGGCCTTGGGCTGTGAATTGGACCGGCCAACAGTAGCTCTGAGCCTGCCAATGGCTTTGATGTGGCACAGAAGTACATGGCAGCTGCTTGGGGCTGTAGATGCCTGATAAATAGCCGAGGATCCCTACATATTGCTGACCTGACTCGTGATTAATGGCACGTGAACTGGAGGCATTTTGTGTTTCTTACCTGCTGTTCGGTACTGCTGAATGTGCGAATTGCTCTCCTGATCTTCTACTTTCGTGATAACTCTTGTTGGGAGGTACTGCTACAGCGTAAGAGGCTTGGAGACTCATAGGTTCAAGGCCGACCTAGTTTCTTGGGGCCTGGTGGTGAGATGGTCAGCCTTGGCCTCTGCCTGCTGTGGGTCTGGGAAGACTCAACTGCTGTGTTTGTGCTCTAAGGTACCTCCCATATAGTGACTCAGCTTTCCATATCATGGGAAAAACTACAGACTGAGCAGTCTAAGCTGCAGTTTGAGGGGCTTAAGGGCACAGGCAGACAGACTCCGATTACCACTCTTCGGAGAACTCTGCTGACTCTGACTACTTTGAACACAAGCAACTGCTCCATAATCTGCAGTCATGTCTCACTGCCATAGATCACAAAATTGTTAAGTTGAATTTTCAGATGGACACCATTGCTGCCAAACTGGTGAAAAACAACAATCGCACCATCGCTCCGCAGTAGAGGATTCACAGCAAATGGATGAAGAGAAGCTCCACAAAAGGGATCAAACTTTGAAAATAGTCAAGGTAAAAAATGAGAACTAGAGGCCAGGTCTAGGCGCAACAGCCTACGCATATTGGGGTTATCAGAATCGACCAACATGGGGTAAATAGAAACCTTCACAGAGACCCTGCTTACCACCCTATTTGGAATGGACGCTTTCTCCAAGATGTCCTTGTTGAATGCGCTCATAGATCTTTGGCTGTTCGCCCGCCTCCTGGAGCACCTGCCAGGTTCATTATCACCAAGCTGCTACATTATCAGGACAGGGACACCGTGTTGCGGCTGGCAAGAGAGCATAGGGGACTGTGGTTTCAGGGTGACCGTATCTCTCTTTACCCTGATTTCATGCTGGCAGTTCAGGATGTGCATCAAGCTTTTTTGCCAGTCACGAAGAAAATTTGTGAACTCCATATACAGTATGCAATGATGTACCCGGCGAAGCTACACATTTCTCTCCAAGGAACTAGCTGGGCCTTTGCTGAGCCACAACAGGTGATTGCTTACCTCAAGAAACTACGACAACCCAGGTCCAGACAGCAAGATGGGGATTTGTTCACTCTCCAGCCGCTTCTGATATTGAAGTGGGTCCCCAACCCTCATGAAGGCGTGGGGGTCCCAACGACTCCCATACTATAAATTGCTCTTGTACATTGCATGTTATACAACTTCATAGATAGGTATCATCACAGGGATGCTCTAATTAGTTACTGTTTGCAGCGTGCTGACCCAATGAATCCGTCATATGTAACACAGAGGGCCCCATGGTCGAGGACCCAGAATTTGACCACCTTCCTTTGGTAAACTCCAGTGAGTGTCAATTTGTTGATTTGTTGATCATTTTGTGGTGGATGCAGATCTTCAGCAATATTTGGGGGCTGACATTATATGTGGGAAGACTGTACGCCAATGTTTGTGTTTGCTTGTGAATTGGTACTGGTGGCAGGTGGACTCTAACTTTAAGCAAGCTGCACTATGGGTGATATCGAGTTGTAATTGTCTTTTGATTTATGGCCCACTCGGCCAATTCTAACCAGCAGTAATGATCATTCTTCTTCCTCAGGTTCGAGTATGCGAGTCTTAGTACTTACAAAAAAAGCAGGTAAATTGTTTCCTTCATGCAGAGGTATAATACAGATATTGCTCTCTTACCGGAGACCCATCTGTCATCTGACCGGGCCCCAGCTTGTTTCTTAAACAGCTACATTGAGCTATACAGCATCCTATTTCTCTTATGCTAGAGGGGTTGCTTTTCCCTTTAAGCAGGGTATACTATTCCAACCACTCTACACAGTACCAGATCCTGAGGAGAGAATTATAATCTTGAGGGGGGCTGGCAGTGCATTCTCTGACGTTTGTTATCCCTTATGTTCCAATGCCAATAATCCAGAGTTTTACCAACAGTTATCGGCCCTTGTGCAAACTGGAGGTGGATCTATAATTTGGGGGGTGAAATAACACGACTGTAGATCAGTGCTTAGATAGATCAGACACCCTGGCATGAGGTCATGTACATTCTGCTTCGGCCCCCTGCCACATTCTTAAGGAGGGATGTTTGAGAGATGTTTAGAGGCTTAGACATCCTGATCTTCAGCAGGGTACATTTTACTCTCGGGTCCATGATATGTGGTCGAGGTTAGACTTCTGGTTAGTGGTTACTGATGCCAGCACTTGGGCGGTGGGTGTGCAGCACTGCATTATCTGATAATTTGCCGTTGTACAGAACATCTGAACTCCCGGGTTTCCTCACACAATGCACCTATGGTGGTTCCTGACAAATACTTTGCTGGACTCAGTTTTCCACATGGAGATTCGGACAGTAATAGGTCGATATTTTCATGACGAGGGATCTTTGGCCTCTCTCTCCTCCCTGTGGCAATCCTTCAAGGTGGTGCTCAGAGAAGAATGTATCTCGAAGCAGCATGGGATGCTGAAGTCGTTGCTATCTCACCTTGCTAAGTTAGAGGCCGACATTAACCGACTGGAAAGCAAATTAGGTGGTGACTCCTCTTCTGTCCTTTATGGTATTGGATGCCCCGTCCTTCATTCAAGTCATGATGCACACAGCATCTCAAGGTATCTTGATAGTCACATTAGCGTGGCTGAGCAACGCACAGAGGCGATTTTTAGCTTGCTCCATCAGTGTGGGGGAACTCACTGACACTATTAAATAACTGCCCAATGGAAAGGCACCAGGTTTGGATGGGGTTCCTGCTGAGCTACATAAAATGTATATTGATCCACTTGTGCGTTGTCTCCATGCAATGTATACAAAGGCCCTGGGGAGGGGGGAGTTAGGTATCCCTTCTTACTTTGTGCGGTTAGTGCAACTATTCTACTCCAAGCCAATTGCCAGACTGTATTTGAATGGGCAAGAATCTGCACCTATTTCAGTGCATAGGATTACCTGGCAAGGGTGTCCCCTGTCTCTATTTTTTTATTTTTTTTGCAATAACGCTGGAACATTACGGAAAAGGTACATTGGTCTTTTCTCTGTGTTTGGGGGTAGACCTCTCTTAATTTCCCTGTACAAGGACGACATTACTCTGTATGTCTGTAACCAGCAGAGTGGACTCCATTCCATTATTCAGGCCTTTGTACAATTTGGAGAGTGGTCTGGGCTCTGCATAAACTGGACCAAATCATATATCTTTATGACTACCTATTAATGTGGACGGACTCTCCCATAAAGTATTTGGGGGTTTGGATTAGCTTAGGTAAAGATGAAGACCTATCTCTAAACTATGATAGATGACAAAATTGCTGGTTGGTTTCAACTACCTCTGTCTATAGCGAGGCATATCAGCTTGATTAAAATGGGGGCACTGCCATGGTTTATTTACTACTTTGTGAATATACCCATTCCCTTGACTAGAAATGTTTTGTACCCTTACCACCTTACTAGCACAATTGGTACGGGTTGGAAAGCAGCCGCGTACAGCCTGGGCTACATTAACACTGCTGTATAGACTAGGAGGGTTCGCCATCCCAGCTATAGAACTATATTACATGTGCGCTCAGGCGCATTTTGCCTAATATTGGTTTCATCCTCCTAACTATTTACCTCATCTGGCAATTAAAGCTGATGTAGCACACCTGCATCCACTCAATGTAACATTTTGGGGAAGTGTGATTCATAGGGGAAACAAGATTAATATTGTGCAGAGTACAGTGCTCACTTGGGATATGCTGTCGTAGATTATCTCTGCCACTTTTATACTCCTGCGGCCCGCTGCAGGCACATCCACTGTTTGGTGTGGTGGCTGAGCCTAAAGCCTGCACCCAACTTTGTAACTGCAGCTAGTTTAATGGGGTGACCTTCATGTCAACAGGACATTTATCGAGCAGAATATGATTGCACTCAATCATACAACTACGCCCTTGGACTATTACTTGTTGCACATGCTTAAAATGATAAGTAAACTGCTGACTCTGATGTTTCTTCAGGAACTTGACAGATCTGGTCATCTTGAAATTATGATGAATTGTTGAAGTTTCAAGCAGTTAATATCCCTTCTATATGGTGCTGTGCAGAAATCGATTAATGGGGCATTTGTTTGGCACGGTTGGCATTGGTAATTGGTAAAATCTCCTTAGAGATTAGCGAAAGGATGGAGAGGAAGTTGATAATGGTATTTATGTACATGGGATTAAGCTCAGAGAATGAGTATTTTTGGTCACATGGGGAGGCTGAGGCCTATACTATTGTATTAAAGGAGGTAAAGCTTCCCGTAACGCAAAGCATTTTGAAGTTCATTTAACTAAAGTGAAGAAAGGAGTTCTGCAGGAGAATATGCATTCTTTGATCACACATACCAGGGCACACTGAGGGCACACATGAAGGGTAGTTTAAAGGCCCAGGGAAATATACACATTTTAGGAGTTAAAAGTACAAACAGTGGTGAGATGTGATGAATTCTGTACTGTAGGGAGGTTGAGATTAACTGTTCAAATACTAAAATAGGGGAGAAAGATGAGTCTAGAGATTTTATTTAGATCACAATATGTTTGATCCTTTGTTGTTGAAGCACTTTCTTTCACCTGCAGAGACTCCTGTAGATCATGATGTGGAATGTGTACAGTTCTAGTTATATAAACAAAATCCCAAAAGACGTAAGAATTTGGTTGAGATCAGAGTGTCTTAGACCGTCATTAGCTGATTAAGTGATAGCCACTCCTGTGTAGGACCTAAACATTCTGGCTTTTATTGGGATAGTAGGACTTGATCCTCATAGGTCTGGCTATAGGTTTGCATATGGGTCAAGACAGATTGCTAGATGCAATCGGTTATTTGACTAAAATATTTGAGTGAGCAGTATGCCTTCTGGGTAACACCAACACTGCTCTATCAGTGGAAAATAGAAGGAGCATGTTGCTCAAGATTGATCCTAAACTGGTGAATCTTGCAAATAATTAATAAGGACCAGGCTCCAAGGGTTTCTTGTTTGGAGATGTCTTCAAAAAGAACATGTCCAAGTTTGTTGGAACATATTTTTCTTTCCAAAAGTGTAAACTAAACTTTAAAAAGGTTTACAATGAGCATGTTTTTGGATGGCGATCAAGGGGTCGGGTCCACAGCCAAAGGCCAAGAGATTATGAGAAATTATTTCTCTCATGGTTAAAGACCCTATTATTAAAGGCAGAATACATACAAAACTCCTAGATTCTTCCCTCAGAGGCATAGGGCTTGAGGTAGAGAAGCCCGTAGTGAGTGCTGGAGTAGACAAACATCAGGTGAGTGTAGACCTTTGTGTTATCCTATTAAGATTAGGAGGCAGACTTGCTCAATTTTATTCAAAATGGGATCAGATTGCGAGGGATCCTTTGTTTTTGGAGAAGGTCTTGAGGTTTTGATTGATTTTGTGGAAGGATAGGATCAGATATGGTCCTCCAGGGAGATAGTTTTCAGCTAAAGACAGTCAAATCTTGTGGCCAAGGAAGTTTAGGAGTTGTTAGCGAAAAAGGGCTATTGCAGAGGTCTTCAAGAGACAAGGGGATTTATAAGCAATATTTTTCTGGTAGGGAATAAAGACAAGAAAATGTGTCCATAATAAACTTAAGGGAGTTGAACAATAAGGTTGTATACATCATTTCAATATGGAAAGTATGTATTTATTAAGAGTTATCCTCCAAAAAGGGGATTGGTTGAACCATCTGGATTTGAAGGATGCATATCTGACGACTCCTATTTGGAACCACTCAGAGGTTTCTTTAAATCTGGTGGAGCAGAAGGATATGGAGGTTTTTTGTTTGCCTTTTGTCAGCACTGCAGTGCTTCACATTAATCCTGTGTCCTCTAGCGCCTTATCTCAGGGAGAGAGGTATAAGGCTGATTAGATATCTGGACAGTATATTGATTTTGGATCTGAAGAAGTTGATGGTGGAATGTCACAGAGTACAGTTGTTGAAAGGCTTAGGTTTTGTAATAAATAGACAAAATTCAGGTTTAATTCCAAGTCTGGAAACTCAGTTCTTAAGTTAGATACAGTTGGGGGAATGCCAGACTTCCAAGAGACAAGTTGAGGACCAGGAATGAAAATTGGAATGCCCTATGTGCAGAACAGATTTCTTGGAGGATGTTGGCTTATGTTGGAAGTCTCTTATCAACAATTCAGGCTATTTTTCCTGGTCCGTTGAACTATTGAGTTTTGCAGCAGCTGAAGGCAAGGCATTTACAAAAGTGGTTTGAAAAATTCAAAGATTGTCCTTATTGAGGAGGCAAAAAGTAAATTTCAACGGAGATTGAAATATATGGAGGACTGGAGTAGTTGGGCGATTTGTGCGGAGAGTCCTCAAGTTATTATAACAAACGATGGTGGTGCAAGGTGTGGTTTTAGTATCAGCTTGTAGTCGCTGGACAGAGGAGGAGCGAAAGATGCATATCTATTGCCTTGAGTTAATATCAGGGTCATTTGCAAGAAGGTGCTTCACAAAGGTCAAGGTGGAATGTTCAGTGTTGCTGAAAATAGATAATGTCTCAGCCGTAAGGTATGTGAACAAAAATGATAGAGAGACCGAGATCCAAGGATTTGGTGGATTTAGCAAAGGTGCTTTTGGACTAGCGCTATGTGAGCGGCCCTCCTGCTGTTAGGAATCATGCCCACAGTAGTTTAAAGCTCCGACTAATGTCTGAGGAGGTATGTGTCAGTAAATGTGGAGCATATACCAGGATTCGGCAACAGTGTGGGAGGCTGGTATTCGTGGAATGTCAAAGATTCAAGCAATTAGGTACGTGGCAGATGTTTTTTTTTTAATAGTTATGGACGTTTTGGGATCCATTCAAGTTGATATTTTTGTGAAGAGACTGAATACTCTGGTAAGAATGCTCTTCAGCTGGCATCCAGATCCGAAGTAATTAGGGAATAGATGCACAGGTCAGTTATTTCATCGGGTCATGACTTAAAAAATGGAATATCAGTGGGACAGGACGTTTTGGTAAGAAGACTGTTAAGGATTATTAGAATTTCTAAACCGCCACTTTATAGCTATAATTCAGTTGGGATATTTGAAAAGTTTTGATTATTTTTCTTTAGTTGATGCATAAATGAGGATTTGCCTTTGAAGGACTTGGCATTAAAAGTGACTATGTTGTTGTGTTTGGTGTATTTTAGGAGGATTTCTGATTTGGATGTTTCATGTGGGTTATTTCCTCCAAAGGGGATAGGTTAATATTTTTTGGGGAGGACAAAAACTAATTCTACAACTACTTTGTATTCATATTTGAACGGTTACGAGATTTATGTGGTACATTGTGTGAAAGTGTAAGAAGATTAACAAAGAAGGTTAGACCTTGTGGTGTAACTCAGTTATTTATTTAAGAAATCATTCAAGAGTGTGTCATCTCCCACAACTTGCAAAACTGGTTAAAGTGGCTATGATGAGAGCAGAACTGAATGTAAGTGTGGTAGGGGCTTATTCTGTTGGGAGAGCTGTGGCTTCCAGAGCTTTTATGATGGCAGGTGGTTTGCCAGACAATTTTAAGATGTGCTGATTGGTCTGGAAGTTTTATTTTAAGCTGGTTAAAAGTGCAGCAAGTTGTTTGTTGGAAAATCCTTGAATGTGCATAATGTTAGACTTCAGTCTTGCCGTAAAATGTAGACTTTTCGCAGCCTGGTGGTCAGAAAATCTATAATATGTGAAAGACTCAGAGGCTAATATTAAGCCTCCCATTTTCCCTTCCTTTACGATGTGAAATTTGTTGATTTTCTTGTGGCTTGCATCAATATTTAACCTGAGTGGTGGTCCTTTATAATGGGAATTGTATTCACTTTCTTGTATCTCAAGTCAATTTTTAACATGAATAGAGGTCTTCTGCCACCTCAGCCACCATATTTTGTGTAGGATTTTATGCTCTAACCTAGGAAGCAGAGGATCTTGGCACGGGGTTTGATCTACAGCTGGAGTTCTTCAAGCACTGGAGATCAGAAAAAAACTCATGTTTTAGGGGTGACGTTAAGTTAAAAATTTGGTTTGCATGTTTTCAGCCAAGATAAAAGAAGGAGGGTGGCTGGGTGTACAGGGCTATTATTTACTCTAAAATTGCAGTGGTCAAAATTCTTTAAATGAACTGCAGTGTGTAGTGGCAGTAAAGGAGATTCCAAAATATCATCATCCATGTCAAAATCCAGATTTTCTGCCCACCAGACTGTGGAAAATCTGCATTCATTCGTTATTCTTGACATACAGCTTCACCTGCTTTTGTTTGTGGAATCCTGACTCACACCATGCTCTCGCACAAAGCTCAGTATCAGCATTGCTGTGCCTGCTGGCTTCCACATTTTTCAGTGGGATTGTGTTGATGGACTTAGATGTATGACAGGATTGGTTCCATTATCTTGACCTCATGGTCAGCAAGACTGATCCATCCGTTCGTCTTTGGAGCTTCTGCTTACTCAGGTTTTCCCAGCTCATAATTTTTCTGTCCCTATTTAACTGTTTATCACATTCCTGGCTGTGAAGCCCCCTTCCTTGAAAATTCCTTTTTTCTATGTTCTTTACTACGTTATCCTATTATTTACTAACGGAAGGTGATTTCAACCTCAGGTTTGACCCACTGGCTCAATGGTTATACATAAATGTAAGCAAGCTTGCAGAAGAGCCAAACAAGACATTTCCTTGTAAGCACATCGGTACATCACCTTAACCATTCCTCAAAGGATGGGGCCCCGATTGAGCACCAGTTGTGAACACTCCCTTTTGGCAATGAGACAGCCCGCGATCCAAGGGGGCTCAAGCCTATCTGAATATTTTGCATGCCATTATATTAGGAGTCATTACATTGTAGTGATTACAAATTGGGAGTGCCTGTTCTTTGCATGTTAATAAATTGGGAGTGCCTGTTCTTTGCATGTTAATAAATTGGGAGTGCCTGTTCATTGCATGTTAATAAATTGGGAGTGCCTTTACGATGCCGATGAGTTTGTAAGTATCACTTAACACACACACACCTGAAATAAAGTTAAAGTGATGATGTGGTGTTATAGTTTGGTGAAAGGGTAAGCTTTAACATAAAATTGTAAACTAAAAAAAAAAAACTCAAATTCACTTGATATAGTTAACTGAAAATAACTATAACTCACTACCCAGTCATGCACAGTGTTCTCATCAATGATGTAATTTCAGGTGTAGCACTGATGATAACAACGATCTAACAGAACATGTAATGAGTGATGTAGTGTGTGATGTCATAGGCAGTGAATAGTGAAGGTTTAATCATGGTTGCTTTGGTTATCTATAATTGGTAAATTTCAGTGTCCTTTTTAATTTAAAATGCTACATTCTCGCCTAAAAACAATGTCACTTTAACCTTTGTTTTTTCCCAATTAGTTTTTAGGGTTTTTAAACATCACTATTACCATATGTAACCATACCTCCCCCTGCCGCAAATGGTCTTTGGCCGTGCGTGACGTGGGATAGTTGCCAAGGCCAGGTCCTGTGCCCAAGCCCCTGCAGGTGATCACTACTCACTGTGCACTGCCTTTGACAATGCGCAGCATGGGGTTAGCCAACGGGCCTGACTCCTGTAGGAGCCAGAACGGGCCCCTCTCCTCCTGCAGAACTTGCAGGAGCAAATGGGTCTTGCTGGTCCGCACAGTACTCATGCACGATCGCAGCAAAAAAAAAAAAATCTAAATTTGACCCCCACAAGGTCAAGGGGCTCAGGTACCCCAAACCGGCCTCCTTATACTTAGCTTGTTAAATATTCAGTACACGTCGACGGTGTCCTATAATGGCAGCTGCAGCATTTCTCTTCAAGTTGCGGCCAGCCAGTCACAGCACAAGCTCCCACAGGATGCGTATGAGCTTTTTCCTCTTGCAGGACCGAGGGACCGACGGGGGAAAAAAAAGTCCCTGGACCAAGCAGATTGCTCTATTATTTGAAGATGAAAGCCCGTGAACCAAAACATTCAGATATTTATACATTTTGAACCTTAATTTCTCAAAAGCTACTGAATGGATTTACAGCACATCACACAAAGGCAGCTTTCGGGTACAAATCTAGCTTTCTGCGAAATGTGGTGGAATTCCCTTCATTTGTTTTGGCAGTAGCGCTGTTTAAAAATCCCTATGGAAATTGCACTGGGGAAATTGAATTTTGGGAACCTTTCCTTTTTCTCTGCCCTTGCTTGACGAATCACCTTGAAACTTTTGAGGAAGATGCTGAGGTGGACGAAAGTTTTCTTAGAAAGTTTTGTGGAGATTCGTCAATCGATTGCAAAGTTATTAGAAAGCCAAAAGATACATTTCCAATGGTAACTAGGTCCTATCTTTAACTGCACAGTGGCGACCGTCACTGTGTAGTTTGTATTTATAAATACATATTCCAATTTTAAAAGGAATAGTCTGTTTTACTTTATTGTAATTTAGTTATGTCCTAATAACTGAAATCACTGTTCCATACTAAATTAATATTACTTGTACTTTAATTTAGCACAGTTAAACTTAATTTAATATTTTAAACCAGTGGTTCCCAACGTGTGGGCCGGGGACCTCTAGGGGGTCTGCGAAGCCTCCTCAGGGGGTCTGCGACTGCTTAAAAAATGTAATAATATTAGGCCTCAGCTATCAGTAATGACTCAGTGGGGGTCCCCGGGTTCCAATAATGATTCAGTGGGGGTCCCCGGGCTCCAGTATTGATAAAATGGGGGTCCACAGAAGTCAAAAGGTTGGGAACCCCGTTTTAAACCATTCCCTTAACTCTAAAAAACACTTACTGCCCTATACACCACCCAGCTCTGAGCCTTCAAAACTCCATGCCACCCCCACAGACTATTCCTCAACCCTGAAAAACCCTTACTACCCTTGTACGCTGGCCCTATTCATGAGCCCTAAAACGTCTTACTACCCCTATACACTCCCCATCTGAGTCATAAAAACTCCTTGTACACTATCATCCATGAGGCCTAAACACTCTGTACTACTCCTATACACCACCCATCCCCGAGACCTACATGTGGCTGTGGAATCCAGTTTGATTTCCTGCACTGAAGTGGTACATAAGATGGAGATTAGAGGGAACCCAGGCAGCAATGTGAACATTAGAGCTTCAACAAAGCATTCCCAATCTCCTTTGTAGTGCACTAGAATATAGGGGTGTGAAGGGTTGCTTGTACATGCAGGAAAAACATATTTGCCCTGTCTGCTCTATAGTTCCCCTAGATGTGTGACCAAAAGCAAGTTGACAGGAATTTAAATGGGAAACCCTCTCCTTTTTTGTGTCATGGTTTTCAGATGTCCCATGACAGGAGACTCCCAACTCCGCCCCATTTTCCTGCTGACACTGTGAGACAGACTGTGGCTTTACCAGTCTGAGAGGAATACAGGAAAGGCAGGAACTGCAAGAAACTGGTACCAGAGCTGGGTCTGTGGAATAAACAAATTACGTCTAAAACATAATGTAATGGCACTGACACTACCAGCCAGTATGAAGAGATTTCTCTACCAGAACTCAGAATCCCAAAACAGTGGAGACTTAAACTATTCTGCGCTACAAGTTTGGGGTCACTGACAGCCATCTCCCTTTTGCCAGGTTTGGGGACAGGGCCCTGCAAATTCTTCAGCCTCTCAGAAGCAGAGATCCCTGGGCTTGCCTTGAAGACAGGAGCTGACTGAAAGGTGAGCAGGTGTGCTAGAGGTACCCTTTCAAAAAGAAGACTCTACCTAGAAAAGCAGGAATTGAAGGAGATAAGGCTTGAAAAACTGAAAGCTGCCTGCTCATCCCAGGTAACTGCATTGCCAGGCCTTATGGGTAGGCCTACAGACCCTGGTATCCCTGAGGTGTGTCCAGGAACAGAAACAACCATAACGGCTAGGTGCACTGGGAAGCCACAAATGCATCCTGTGGGTTTCCCTCTAAGAAGACGCAGCCCCTCTAACCTAGCACTTTTATCAAGCATCAGACATGGTGATCCAAGACTGGGGCAACGTTGCCTTGACTGGGACAGAGTAAAAGTGATCCCTCGCTGCTTGCTGTGAAGGGCAAATACCTTAGGAATATTGTAACCCTGCCTTTACCTGGCAACCACAGCCTCAGCCTCCAAAGGACTGAAAAGACAGAAGGATACTGTGCAAGGGTGAGACGCCATGGGGCAAACTGTAACTTTGGGCTATTCACGCTCTGTCTAAACACTCCGACTGGAAGGGAAGACAGTGTGCACAGAGATGTTACATTAACATTGCATCCCATTTCTCAAGGAAGACTAGTGCACTAACTTGCCCCAGGTATGACCACATGATCCCCTGAAAAAAAGAGCACTGTAAATTAGTCCTGGCTGTTTCTTTACTCACAGTATTTACTGCATTGATAACTGCATACCCTTTAATTGCTCTTTGATATTTATGTACAGTATTATAAGGATTAAATTGTCAGTCAGAAATTAAAAACTTTTCTTTTTGAACAAAAGCACTGACTGAGCTCAGATTTATTGGCTTAAATTTGATGTTCCATTGAGTTCTGAGTTTCTACCTCACACCACCACCCTGAGTAAGCCATGGACTGTTCGACTCGTTACTCTAAAGGTCAGCTTCTAAAAGGGTGCACTTGGTGCTCAGTTTTGGGTTCATCATTAAGGTAAATCCCCAGGATACAAAGGGTAAATGGTTCAGATTGGCACAGTCTTAACCCACTAACCCTTGACTGCCCGGGGACAATTGAAAAAGTTCCAATGGGGAAAGAACCCCGGATACTCTATGATGGCCTTCCTCACTCCAAAACACGGTGACTGACTGGCACATCATCATTATGATCAGAACTTTAAGTGGGATGAAAAAACTGAAGAGGTCCCTTCATTCGGTGCGGCCTTAGTAATTAAGGGCATCACTTAACACAAAAGCTAAAAATCTGTGTTTAGTATAGTGTTCCGCCCAACAGGTATTCTGCTCCCTCTTTATGTTACTGCATCCAGATCTATAACATAACAACTAACATTACACCTAAAACAAGCCAGGACTATTGGCTTTGTCAACAGCTGATAGCTGCGTAAGATAAATAACAACAAGGACTTTGATATATATAGCATTAAAAAATTCTCCAATTCTGAAATGACGAAACCGTGAAATAACTATAACAGGGCTCTTTGAGGTTACATCAAATGCCAGTGAGGGGAGGTACTGTTGCCATGTTATGATTTGTTTTTCACTCTGAGGGTGGAGCAAAAGCGGCGAGCCTGATAGGGACCCATCTCATCACCTGCTTTTAAGAATTGCAGGTGCTGAGCCCTGATTGTGATGTTTTTGCTCAGTGGTGTCAAACAGAGTGACAAAAGGGCCTGCACGAGGTATCTGGTGATGACTCGGCAAGTAGGTTGATTTCCACCTGTAGGAGTGGGGTGGGTTGACCTGAAGTGGCTAGGGCACAGGGGGCACAAGGCGGGGGCATTCCGGCTACGATTGTCATGCTTTGACAGCTATGAGGTTGCACAAGGGCATAAAGGCAACGCACGAGGACACAGCTGAAAAGAATTAAGGTGGAAACATGGTAGCCTGCTAGCCCTGCTGAATGGTTGTAATGTATTGCCTTCTCGGCATGTTCGCGCCAGTGTTTCATCCTTTATATGTTGTTTTCAAACAGTTCTGTTCGCCATCATGAAGTGAAAAGATTCATTGTCTGCACTTGTGTGGCGCTGGAGCTTGAAGCTGTAATCTTTCCCCTGACACCGTCTCTCAACACGACTTCCCGCGGTTTGTCCCCGCCCTGCTGGCGCAGTTACTGAAGTGGCAAAGCGACGCCAATCCAGGGCTTCTGATGAGCCAACCAAGAAAGCAATCGAGCAGAAAATCGCTCGATTGTCCAGAGGCAACAGAGCATTTTTTTTTAATACAAAATGTTCCTCAGTCGTCTTGTTATTTTTCTTGGCTTTGCCCAGGGGCAGGGTACGGAGGGGAGTGCCACGAAGCCGTGTTTTACATTCATCAGTAGTGTTCGCCTTTGTTGTTGTATTTCATAATAATTATTCTTTTGGCCACTGTTGGAATGCATTGAAGGGCGTGTACAAAATATGTCTCTGGTATAAGCTTCATGTGTCGACTGCCATCTTGCCGCAGAGATCAGACTGTGCCCTATTTTTGAGTGAAGATTTAGTTTTTTTGTTAAGGCGCCCAGACTCCTTCCCAGGGAGACTTGCAGACATTTTGACCAATGTTGGATTTACAGGTATACTGAGCTAAATGAATTTGCGGCTGGATATGATGTAGACACCTACCTACCTACCAGTCTTGCAAGAGGAGAAGCCTCCTATGCATGAGTAATTCCATAAAATCGTGGCTCCAAAAAACATGTATAACTTATCTCTTGTTTGCCAATAGCACCATGCACCAATTGTTTTCCTCCAGACGTCTCTTTACGAAGCTGTGGACTTTTAAAGGGCTGTCTCTTTGCTCTGCCTACCAAATTCAGCACCTGTGTAGCATGGATCCATTCCTTATATTTGCGGCTAATATCCTTCATGGAGAGAGAGCTTGAAACAATATAAGCCCATGTGAAAGTGAATATCTTTATTGGATAGTTACTAAAAAGCATTTCAATGCCATGTGAAACAGTGTGCAAATAATCTGACAATAAGGACCGAAAAGTAGTCCTTGACAAAATATTTGTGATTGACATATCCCCTATAATTCATCCATAAAATATAAAGAACTTCCAGAGAACGCTTCCTAACTCTTCAATTAAAAAACTAAGGGCCAGATGTACAAAACCATTTTTCCATAGACACAGAATGGGCAAAACCCTTTGAAACATCTGGCCCTAAGTATGTTAATCCAGGTGAGTAGTTCTCCTGGATATATTCTTCCAACCTCATTTACCTGCTTTGTGTCGCTTTCATGAATTTACTAAAACTGATAACTGCAAGTTAGGACTTTGAAACACCATAAAATTGCTTCATCACATGTTTACACAGCCTGAGCTTTCTGAATAAGGGTCTTAAAAAATAATCCTTTCTCAATATAATGCAGGGCAGTCACATACTATATTCGTCAAAGTTTCCTGTGCACCATTACATACCATGCAGACTCCCCTTGTTGACCTGTCAGCCATTTTGCCTCCAGGCATGTCTAAAACGTTCCTAAGCCAAACAGGGAAAAGCACAACCTGGTTTGTTAATTCCTTGTTTTTTTAAATTTAAAAGGTGGTTGAGTCAAGCACGTGGGGTTGAGTACAGCAGTATGCGTACATGTGAAGTTGTGAAGTGCAGCATGCTTCATTTTGCTTCACAAAACAAAGTCTGTTTCAAAGGACTTTAAATTGAGATGGCCTTTTACATCCACTCTAAAAAGATCTGAGGCTATATCGCTCTCCCAGACCTGTCTTAGATCTAGGTTGTCTAACGCATTACCGATTAGGGCCCAATGATTTATTTTCAAGTTTTGCAACTGCTGCCAAATAAAGTATTTTAACAGAGCGTTTTCAGATGTTTTACAGCGATGAACAGTAACAGGTTGGCGGGGTCGGCTAAAAGCAGCCTTGACACACCAGAGTTGAACTTTACTTGAGCCCTTTTGCTCCTTGAATGGAAAGTCTACTAAATACCTTTCACTGTGCCTCAACCAAGTGTAAATCCGGTTTACTCAAAAACACCTTGCTGCATATAACAACGGGAGAACAAAATTAGATTTAATCTCAAGGAACAGGGGCTTGGCAAGAGGGTTATTCTGCGTGTTAATACATTTAGCTATAGAAAAAGTAGGAGAGTCTGCTGCTAATTTTAAGGGGGCTTGATTTATGCTTAGCATTGTCTTGAATGCAGCCAAATACCTAGATACCTGTCTTTTGAAACTACATTAATTCACTGTCTGTTAAGGTGCCAATTTCTCTTCTTGGTTTTCATTATTACGAAAAGCTGTATTTACAACTAGGGTTGTTCTCAAACAAATATTCGACCACTCCAACTGTCCCGACTCCATCTTGTGTCCTATGTGCAGTGGGTTTTACTCTCCAAGTTCATGTCACCCTTCCCTTGTGGCGCCTCCCTGCCCAAGTATTCCAAGTCATGCTTCCCTTATGGTACCTTCCAGTCTTAAACAATCCCTGATTTCCCTTCCAGGAAGAATGAACCATTGACCCTCCTGTGCTGTTGCTATGCACCTGCAGATAACATTTGTCTAGTTAGGATAGTTACATCTCCACTGTGACCCACTGAATTGTACCATCACACACTTGGAGTTTCTCTGTACTTGTTTATTGTTGCAAATTACAGTTTGCACCCGTCACCTGCTAGACCTCAATCCATTGTATGTAACATGTGATTCTCCCCAGGTTCGTTTGAATATTCCACGCTTCAATGTGGGAAATGTACCGGTCTGGAACAATCTGTTTTGCACTATAAATACCCCCTCTGAACCTGCATGGGGGTTTGGCCTCATCTCCTTTCTGCACAAGTAACATCCCTGCACTCACCTCCTGTGTCATCTGGATCTTCCAGTGTCCAAGTCCTATGCAAGCTTCGTCCCTGCTCTCAACTCCTGAGTTTGCCCAAAATCGCCAGCGCTCTAGTCTTCCAAGCCTTCCTGTTGATCCTGTGACATTGGCTTCTGCAAAGCTTCCAGTGTCTTCCTTCACGAGCTACAATTCCGCCTCCTCTGGAGCTTCTTGCACCCAGCCAACTTTTGTCTATGGATTCCAGTTAAAGTACTAGACAAGGCTAAGTAATTTCCCTTCAAGTTAGTGCGCACCAATCCCTTACAGTAGTAGGCAAGCCTGACTTCCAGCCTCTTCAAGACTCTAGACTTGTCTCCGTAAGGTTTTTACTGCATTTCTTGCTAGTCCCTACTCCAGACCCCCTATCCAACCTGGGCTTTTGAACTGATTTTTGATTATGGACCAGACATCTAATTCGGTCTCAGTCCATGGAGCTGCAGTGTTGAGAAGAATTTTTTTTTTTTTTTAAGTGATTGAAATTTGCATGATCCTTGTAATCTCCAGCCTGTGTTTCAAGCATACCTTGAGAGTGTCATTAACTCCAACCTATGTACCTAGTGTAATCTTAGGAGTTCCAGTAACTCCAACCTATGTACCTAGTGTAACCTTGGGACTGCCAGTACTCCAACCCATTTTTTGAATATATCCTTGGGATTGTTTGTAACTCCAATTTTGTTCCGAGTGTAATCTTGTCCAAGTGTAACCTAGTTCTGGGTGTAACCTTGTTTCTAGCATACCTTGAGAGTGTCTCTAAACTCGAACCTATGTTCTGAATGTAACCTTGTTGCTAGAATGCCTTGGGAGTGTCTCCAACTCCAATCCATGTATTGAGTGTTACCTTGGGAGTGCCAGTAATGCCAATCACTGCTCCAAGTTCACCCTAGGAGTGGCAGAGGTTCCAATCAGTATTTCAACTTCTTCCTAGAGAGTCTCAGAAGATTCTCATTCAAGAAACTATTTATGGTCTTATGCCATGATTTTGAAGAAACTTGTAAGTGTTGGTTATTTGAAGCAGTATATTGTAAATTGAGTAGAGGCTTGCTAGTGTCTTGATAGCAATTGCCGCCTTGTTTTGTCCCTAATGTATTACGTCTTCACACAACCAGAGACGCTGGTCACATAACTGTCCACCTTCACATACCCAGAAGGTCCCAGGAGTGGCACACCCTGTTAAGCAGAGTAGTACCGTCACTGAGGACATCCAGTACTGTAAGTTTCTTTTTCTTATTTTGTCCCTTCCCACCTTCACCCTTTGGAAGCCATGGAATCTATGAGTGCCATCCCTGGATCTGCAACTTCCTGAGAGGGAGTGGAGGTCCAGCGTTGGTTTCAGTGTTGTCTCCGCAGTTGGGACTAGGTGAGTGAGTCACACCTTCTAATACTTGCCGTAAACCTATGCTGGACCTATCTCATAAGACTGTGTCATCCACACACTGCAGAATTGACACTGTCTTCCCACCAAGTTTGGGTGCCACACCCTATTGTTGATGGTAGTTCTATATGACGTAAATATCAAGCAGTAATTGGTGTCAGCACACATCCTTGTTTTAGAAGTAGAATTATTATCAAGCATTAATTAGACGCATGTACTGCTATCAAGAGATTGAACTGTTCTAACAGAGAGGGTGGTATACCCCAATCAGTAAACTTTTTCCACATTCTATTGGGATCCACACCATCAAAGGCAGTATTAAAATCAATATAACCTGTAAAGAGCACAGAGGTACTGCTCTTGCATGGTGTTTGAAACACATTTATAAGACGATTATATTATGAAAAGTATGCTTCGCTGAATCCGGTCTGAAACCAGAGGGTGATGCCTATTTTGGAGGTCCATGTGTTGAATTCATCCAAGATGTACGAGGCATAATGTTCATCTCCACATCTAGATGGGCAATTGTGCAGTAGTTTGATGGATCTTGATTGTTGTTCTTGTATTGCCCTAGTCTAGACATTGAGCCATTCCATGAATCTGGAACTATTGAGGTAAAAAACAAAAACTGTCATTACATAGCGACACCAATAACTGCAACCATTAATTCTGCTTGAATGTGAAAATACTAGCAGGAAGGCCATAACAGCATGGACCACCATGGGGTCTACTTTATCCTATGATTTTAATTAAATGGTCTGCTATGATCCAGTTGTCGTCTGTCAATCTAGATATAGAGTATATGGAAGAACAGGCCAACTATCAATAAGCAAGGGTAGACATATTGCCATCTCCTAGACACTAGCCATAACACTACTACCTTGAGGTTTGGTCACAATGCCAAACAAGCCATGAGGTAGGACCAAAATGTCTCCCCTTCCTTAAATTTAGAAGGTCCAAAAGAAATTAACCACTCCTTTGCAACTTGTTCTCATTTTGCAACCCAGATCTCTTTCTTTTACCGCCTTTGCATTTCCCTTAGTAGTATATGTACGTTTTATCATGATCTTTTAATGCAGGCTTTATGCTATGCTGGTATCCCCCGACATTGTGTTTAATGCCCTTGAGGCTGATGCCAAGATTATGAATGGGACAGTGGCCAAGAGTAAGAAAGCTACATATTGCTGTATATGTGATCTGTAAAATGTGTTCCAAATAAGTAGACCATAATCTGCTTTGTTTGTGAGGTGAAGGTTATCTATATAGTCTGAGAGGGTTGATTGTTTTGGGGGGGACTCAATTTACCCATCTAGCTTATTGCAAGAATTTTTACTCCATTTAATACAATTCAGTTTGTGTAAGCCAGGATCAGAGCCCCACTTCCTTAGCAAGATCGGTTGGTTGAACTGTACGAGCTAGGTGGAATACCTGTTGGATATGGTCACTTTGGTACCTTTGACAACTTCGAGGCTGATTATGTGGGAAAGTGAAATAAACGAAGACTGCAGCTTTTTGAGAGGACACACTAGTATGGTTTATTATTGATCAAATGGAAACTGGCCTAATAATAGTCCAAGGCCGGTGCAATATAAAAGTTCTGTTAATTTACAACCTAGTGCATTGTTTATGATGGATTCAGACAAAAATGAGCGCCTTGTCGAAGGGGTGATACTATAAAGTGGTGATACAAATTGCTCAGTTCTACTGATTGATGCCTTGCGCACCAGAAAGGATGTGCTAATTTCAAAACAAAGAAGTATTAATTTTCAAAGAACGTTTTCTTCACATACATCTATGAGGACCAACAACTGGGAGCCAATTTATTTTTCTTTCCGGAGGATGAATCAATTACTCTGGAGTTTATAGTAGAGCTTACATACAAATAGATGGAATAACATTGTAGTTGAATAGCCTTTATGAAGGGGCCTCCAGACCTGCAAAACACGTATTGGCGGACTGCATTTTAAAGTTATGAAGCTAAACAGGGTATAGATTTGTATTCTGATGTACATGTAATCATTAGTTTTCATATTGTTAATTAGGTGCCGCCTAAATTTGTTCTCCACTTTGTACAAACTTTATTAAGTTTGATTTATTAAGGTTACTAACAGCCTCCTTCCTTCAACTATGTCAAATGCTCTGACATCCAAACCTTTATTTTGTAACAATGGGCTCAGTCCCAGAAAAGTAATTATCGTGAATCAATCAATCACTTGTGCTCAGTCAGCACACACCCCATACATTGCAACTTTGCAACCTTCCCCATGAAAAGAAAAGCCATAGAGGCTTGGCCAGCATGTGGGATACCTAAACTCCAGCCCATTTGCAAAACACATCCCAGTCAGCCTTCTAAAGATTAGCCAGGTTCACAAATAAACGTGGCTTGGAGACAACTGAGAGGAGGAGCATGAAGATGCCCTGTGGGGAACATTGCCCAAAGGAACTTATTACAATCAGCACACGAAAAATAGTCTACTGGCACTACATTTTTAGCTTAGAACAACGTATAATAACGTGATGTGGCATAATAGTGTAATTCTCGAAATTTCACTGAACAAAAATAATTTTAAAATATTGAAATTATGTGAGACTATATCAATCTAACAGGAATTTCACCCAGGCCTACTCCACACCCATCTCCTGGGTGGCCTGGAGCTGTCCCTAATTCCCTTTTCAACCTTGCCCTTCCATTCCACTCTCGCCCATAGTGGGCCATGCACCTTAGTCTAGCTTGTCGACTTCTCTCATGTGCTTCACTCTATTGCTTTGTAGGATTGTGATATATGAATCTCTTACATACATACTGCTGACAGTGGAAACAGAGTACAGGAAGCAAGACTCAAACAAGAATTTGCAATACAATGGGTCTTGCATTTGCACGAGTTAGATCTTTTAGTGTTGTAAACTCCTAACTGGACTTTTCTTGCCACATAAATTGAAAATAAAAAATATAACAGTTGATAAAAGCGAGCCGATTTAAAACGCCACGGCCACCATGAGCATGAGTGCATAGGAGAGAGACAAAAGGAAAAAGAAGTTTGCTCGCAGCCAAACGTATCCATCTAACAGGGTTGGTGTCCAAGGCCCAGAACAAAACCGCCGCACGAAGGGACAAACTTAAAGCATTGACCAATGATGAGAAAGGATTTTTGGATAGTAAGCCCATGAACAAGTGATAGTGATGGGCATACGGTGAGTGTGGTTCAGAGCCCACCGATTGATTACAACAGGTCAGAGTGCTTGCGCCCTCAACATGAAAAGGAATCTGCGCCAAGGGCATATTTGCTAAACCACATTTTTTTCAGACAAAAACTTTAAAGTGGCGAGATAGAATTCAAAGAACATCAGCTACAAATGTACCAAGACCTGCTAGTACATCACAATGACGAGACATAGATCCTTGAAGAAATATAAATCGATGTTCTTTTTATACTGATGTTCAGATGAGATCAGACTGCAGGATGCAGAAAACCTCAAAGGATAATAAGGGGACACGTGCCTTGGTGACACTGGGTGTGGGACTACATCTCCCAGCATGCCCAGCGGCTAGAGGAGGTCGCATGACGTATGATGCTGCAGAACACCCAGAGGCCCTATTTTTGGGACTCTTCTGTCCCCACAGTGCAGGACGTGCGTGGGTCTTGTGTCCGGGCGAAGACCAGGCCAAGAGCAGGCCCATCTGTGATCGGAGGAGGGTGGGCTGGACCAACTCTCTGGTAGTGCAGACACGAGGCCTGTGGACTTCTAGGAGGTATTTACTTCTGTGGTTGTAGTTGATGTTCTGACTGATGCTGATCTCATGGGGATTTACCTATTACAGCAGTATGCCGAGGGCTAACACCTGCAAATGCAAGCTTGCTACTGAAGCCAACCCCAGCTTGCCCGGTATACAGAAAACAAGTATAGAAAATATTATAACGTGGGCAGTTGGCATTATTGATAAAGAACTTGAGCTGGCAGAGCATCGGCTTTCTGTTGCTTCACAACAATCTCACCCTCTAAGAGCTTCTGGGGCTTTATCCTCCTGTTTAGATGTTAATGAGTCGATTCCACAAGGCATTAAAGCTTTTGAGTTGAGCTCTTCAGACGTTGCTCTAACTGGGGCCACTGGGGGTACTCGTCTGCCATTACAGGCCCCACTCCAAACCCCCGTTCATTTGGAGCCCGTAGATGTAATTTCTGTCCCTACTTTCAGTACCGGAGAAAATACGTTAGAGCGCAGAAGTGCCAAAGCATTGGCAATATTCAGTCTGCCAGAAGGCACCATTAAAGAGAGTTGAGCCATTACCGAGTCTGTCCAGGGCATGACGACTGACCAGCTGGAAGATATGTCACATACTGTCCTGGAGTCAAAATTGAAACCGCTAATCGAGCGCTTGGGTTTAATAGAACTAGAACTTAAAAAGATCAGTACTGAACAAACCTCTGAATCATCTATCCCTAGTTCAATTAAACTGACTGGTCATAAAAAACTGGAGCACAGAGTAGCTACTGAGGTCTAGGTAGCTTGTTCGACCAACCATGTTGACTGTCCTTCTGGGTATTCCCCACTGACAAGGGAGAGCAGGTTTCTCAGTGTTAGCAACTGGCCTAATGAGCCCAATGAGGGTATTCAGCAACGACTATCCACTGATCCCCTAATACTGTTATTGTGGGACCGACACCATCCCTAGCTAGTTGCATGGTGGACTTGGGGAATACATCTGCCAGACCGGAAAAAACAGATGTTAGACCCCATGTTCCTCCTGAATGTACCCCATATGTTATAGTTCTTGAGAATGTATCACCTCTCCCTGCAGCGAAGCAAGAGTCGCATGCTTCACTTTTAAACAAAGTTGCCTTTTGGTTGCAGGAACACACTGGGTGGACCTATTTTCTTATTGGGGAAATCATTACTACCTGTAGGGTCTCTTCTGAAAACCTCACAGGGTGACTGTGTCATTGTAAATTTGAAAGTATGTAGTTGTGTTTGAACCCTGTTAAATTTGCGTAGACAATCTTCTCATGGTAAGGGGGGTATTAGAGCCCACCCCTTAGGCTTCTTTTGTCCACCAGTAGCATTGAGTGCAAGCACTGTCCAGCAGAGTCCCCCACAGGTTTGGGGTAATCTCACTGTTAACCTTTGAATTCCCACTCATAATCAATTTCCTGCTTTTGCTTCATTAGACCAACTGGGGATTGGCTGTGCCTGAGTGTGCAACAGGTAGCTACTAAAAGAAGTCATGTACCTTTGATTTCTGCAGATGGGCTGAATCTTGAATCTCCTCCTGAAGTGGTAATTAGCTTGCCAGTTAACGTAGAGCAAAAGGTTGTTCCTTTTTCTGCAACGGCCACATTTAAGTCACATTTTCATTTAATCTCATGGAACGTGGTTGGGGTTAATCCAAAGCTGTGTGACAAGGATTGGATCTCCTTTATTGGGAAGCATGACATTAGTTTGTTCCAAGAAACCTTTGCCGTAAATAGGGTCTTTGTTTGTGGATTTACCACTTACAGTGTAGAGGCAATTCCTCCTAGGAAAAGGGGTTGGGCAATTGGGAGGGTCTTATGATTCTGGTAAACAATAAAATTGCATGCGCACAAGAACTCCTCAAGATAGATTCGCCCAATCTAATGGGCATTAAGTGAAAGTTTCCTAGGGGCTTGTTATTAATCTCATACGCTTGTTCAATGCCAGCCAAGTGCGAGTCGCCAGTCTAAAGTATGTTAGACGTGCTATTGGAGATCTACAAAAAGGATGCCAAAATTATAGTGGCCGGTGATTTTAATACTTCTTTTGAACCTTGTAATGCTCTCAATCTGCACAAAGAGCACGAGTACTGGGGTGTTTCACTTGTAGCTGGCAATCCGCAGAGTCACTACACCAAGGCTGCCTTACTTCACTGGTGGTTGAGCATGGACTGCGCTCCTGTAATGGGAGAACCCATTCAGATCCTGACAGAGTGTTTACATTCAGAAGAGATTGTCAGAGGAATGCCATTGACTATGTGCTAGTGGATGTCCGGTTGTGTCCGGACCTTAGCAAAATGGAGGTGACGAGCACTGAGGGTAGCGATCACAACCCCTTGGTCACCAGGGGTGAAACAATTTTATAGGACATCCAGCTTGGATTGTGCAATACTGCCGGACCCTATTGTGACTAATAACTGCCGTAGAGTAGCATGGCCTAGATTTGCGACAGACAAGTAACAGCATGCCGAGATTTACCAATTATCTCTACATTAGATGTCAGGAATTGAAGGATCAAATGTGGATCCCGGCCATGTGTTAAGTACCCAATACAATATTTTCTGACAAACTCAAAGCTATCTTTTATAGGGACTATCAGGGCAGAGCCAGGGTGGATGGAAAATTTCCTAAATGGTTTACCAAGGATTGTAAGCACGCTGAACTATCCCTAAAGAAAGCTTGGGTAAGGTAAAAAAAGGCACTTAAAGCAGCAAAACAAAAAAGGAGATGAGGACAATTGGCAAGAATTACTTCAGTCTCAAAATCAGAGATAATCGTGCCTTCTGTTCACTAGTTGCAGTGGGGGCCAGAGAGCACAGAAATCCCTGGTGTTCTTATATCCCACCAGACAAGTCAGAGAACCATTTTGGTGCCTTACGTTCTAGGATCAATAATTGTGAGCACTCCTTGGCAGTGGGCGGGGAGAGAAGACACATACTGGTAATAACAGTCTGGTGCCTGGTGTACGTGTCCCACCTTTCTTTAGCTTGGAGGACACCCTTGCTGCAAAAGATAGTCTGAAACCATTGAAAGCCGTGGGATCAGACTGTATCCAGGGGACCTATATAAACCAGAACTTCGTGTGTGGACCTGGTACATAAACACTTTCTCAAATGCGATAGCAGCAGGGGTAAGATGCCGGACACCTGGAAAGGAGCTGAAATCATTTCAGTTTTAAAAAAAGGAGACATGAGTTTCCCTGCCAACTATCGACCTATTAGCTTGTTGGATAACCTCCAAAAAAATGTTTGCGAGATAAGTGCTTGATAAATTACTTACATGGGTAGCTAGTGAGGACGTACTTTCATCCTTGTAGGCAGGATTCTGGGCAAAGATTAATACCATAGATCAGGTATTCAGGTTTTCTGTGCTATATTGGAAACAGGTTCTTCTGCGCCAGCAGAAGTTATATGTATCTTTCGTTGATCTACGAGCCGTCTTTGACCTGATCCCGAGTGACAACTTGTGGAGGGTATCGAGGAATATGGGCACCCTTAGTGACCTTATATACATCCTGGTTAGATTGCATCATGGGAATTATGCTCAGGTACGCTGGGGAAATCATAGGAAATTGATGTGCAGATTTCCTATTGCCCGTGGAGTGCACCAAGGTTGTGTGCTGGCCCCCACGCCCTTTTCTCTGTATATGAACGACGTAATCAAGTTCCTCTGGCAGTGTGTTAATAATTTTCCCCCATTGAATGGAGGAAAAATCCAAATTCTTCACTTTGTAAATGACTCTTTGCTAATCTCTAAATCCAGAATGATAATCCAAGACCTGATAATTAGGTTTAGGTTGTTCTGTCAAGAAAGAGGATAAGAGATCAACTGTTAAAAAAATAATATATATATGGTTTTTGGTAAGAGTCCTGTAAGTACTAAGGGCCACATGTACAAAGATCTGGTTTTGCGACTCGCAAACTGCGAGTCTTACCGACTCGCAAATTGCGAGTTGCAAAACTGGATGTACAACAGTGTCAATGACACTATCTGCGATTCGCAATAGGGTCGCAAATGACCTACCTCATGAATATTTATGAGGTAGGTCGCAATTTGTGACTCCATTGGGAATGGCGTCGCTCACAGGGATGGTGGCCTGCTGGTGTCAACAGACTGCCATGTCTGTGACTGCTTTTATATAAAGCTGTATTTTTTTTTTTTTAATGCAGCCCGTTTTTCTTAAAGGAAAACGGAATGCATTTCGAAAACAAAAATGAAAAGTTTTCTTTTCATTTTTCAGAGCAGGAAGTGGTCCGTGGGACCACTGCCTTCTCTGAAAAAATGTGTTTGCATGCATTCACAAAGAAGAATGGGTCCCAAAGCGACCCCTTCCCTTTTGGCGTATGGGTTAGCACCAATTTGAAAATGGTGCTAACTGCGATTGTTTTGTGACCGAATTTGTGGTCACAAAACAATCATACATACCATTTAGATTCGGTATTAGGAAGGGACACCCTTGACACGCATCTTCCTAATACCGAATTGCAAAACCCAAACTGTGATTCGGTAACAAGTTACTGAATCGCAGTTTGGGCTTTATACATCCCAAAAAGCATTTTTATAGTTGCAAGGGGGCCGATTCTGCCAATCGGTCGCCTTGCGACTCGAAAAATGGTTCGCACATCTGACCCTTGGTGTGTTAAGGTGAGTAATGAAATACTGGACTGGATGTCATGCTTTGATTATTTAGGAATCACCCTGTCGGATAAGTTTAAGTGGGACTCTCAAATTTTAAAGAGTACCCTGATGTTGTCGGACAGGTCTGATGCAATTTTGTGAGTTTTTAGAGCGTCCCCACTCGATCAGTTTCACCGGCTCTCGAGGCTTACCCCGCCAAGGCCTTGAATGCAGCTATTTATGGTGCTGAGATTTAGGGGTACACCAAAACGTATAGTTTAGTGGTGTCCGAGAATACTTTTTTTAGAACTTTATTGGCTGTCCCAGTAAGTACACCACTCATTCCCCTGCGTTATGACTTAGGCGTTAATGGGGTGACCGATCTTGTTCAGCTGAAACTCCTTTTTTACTGGGCTCGTATTTGGTTCACTCCTGAATTGGTTGCCTATAGAGACTGCTTAAGTGATTTAATAAGACTGGATTGTGCCCCAAAAGTACCTTGGTTGAGGTTTGTACATATTTGGAGCAAGAGATTGATGCTGGATGCACTTTAGGAGCACCCTGACCGAATACATAAATCGGATAAGCAGGCTGTGTAGTCGGCATTCTGGTGTTATAGCCTGGTGGACCAACAAGCCAGGGTTAGTCAGGGCCACCTAACCGAAAAGCTCCTTGGGATTAAGCCAGTGCTGATGTTTGAAGTTTGTCTGGAAACTGTAACCCCCCCATTGGCTAAAAGCCTTTACTTGTGATTTAGATACAGCTCTTTGCCTTTGAACGCTTCTTGTAGCTTATGGCGTGAAGGAGGCACATCTGTGAATCTGCTCCTGAGTCAGTGAATCATATTTTCATTGCAAGCTCAGGTTATCGAGAAATAAGGCAGCGTTGGCTTGGACCCATTTGTCTATCTCTAGGGGTTAGGGACTATCTGGTGGCAATACGCCTATTTAGAACAAACACTGCAGAGCCTATTGTGTACTCAGTGAGTTGCTTCCTTCTCACTGTCTGGCACAAGCGAGCTAAGATCTTAGCTTTAAGTTTACAAGTTTAATTATATTCCAGAATTTTTTTCTTTTTTTGTCTTCAGATGGAGTCTCTTGATAGGGTTAGAACCCAGGTAAGGTGGTGCTCAAGAGGCGGTAAGGGTCAAACTACTGCAGTTTAGTGGCAATTTAGCAACCAGTAAACTAGGGTTAGAATATAGGCAAAGGGGTGCTCAAGAGGCAGCAGGGTTTCATTATTAGATACCATAAACACTAATTTTGATGTTGTATTTAGATACATGTAATTAAAACGAAGCCTAAAGTAGGGATGAGTGTCCTTAATAGAGAACTAAGATGGGGGTCTAATTATTGCTTATTTCTAATGTGTTCAGTCCACGCTTATTTTATTTTTTTTCGTTATTTATTTTATTACTTTTAACAACACTGGGTGCTAAAATGCACTTGCTCACTGTTTTTACTTTTTTTAATGTTGTGTAAGTTTGCACTTATCGATTTTTACTTATTTTATATACTTCTATGGCTATAGGTGCCGACTTAAAGATTAACCAATAAGGGGATCATTAACTGCATGGCAGGCAACACAGATCCAAAAGTCATGGAAATCAAATTCATACAAACATCTGCAGAATATGAATGAGAACCGGGTGGTGAGATGGAAGGGTCACAAGGTTATATTACAGAATGTAAGGCTTACCTGACAACACTAATGAGTTAAAAAGTGTTTCTAAAGAGATCTTTTGATGCGCAAAATAGCAATAGACAACAAGGAATGTTCCAGGAAGAGATAAGGCATGGGGTCAGTAATTGAGACATGCCTGGTGGAAGTTGGGGAAGGTGAAGTCATAACATTTGAAGTGTAACACTGTACAGTGAGACACATGTTGGCAAAAAGACACTGAACGGGGGACAAAGTAGGTAACAAATATTCATTCAAAGGGGCCATATTTTAGATAGTTTTCTTAGTGTCCATGAAATTAACACCCCTTATGAGAAAATTAATAAAAACATTTGAATCCTCAAAGGTGACGATTTCATACACAGAATTTATTTTTAGCACAGAGAAAGGGTTGATGTGTGGTGGATTGGATTTAAGTGAGGTGGATTGATTAGAGAGTGCTGTGCTTGATTGAGGTGGTATAGATTAAGGTGGTTTGAAGTAGGTTATATTCAACTGGAGTAGGGTGGATTAATGTGGACTGGTTTGGACTGAGTGGGGTTGATTGAAGTGGATTGTACTGGAGTGTGGTTGATTGTACTGGAGTGAGGGGGATTGGGTAGCGGTGGAGTGGAGTGGGTTGGGTTGGATTAGAGTAGGGTGTGTTGTATTGGACTTTGGTGGGAGGATTGGAGTGGGCTGGGTTGGATTGGAGGGAGCTGGGGTGGATTGGAGTAAGGTGCGTCGGGCTGCAGTGGAGTGGACTGGATTGGAGTGAGGTGGACTGGAGTGGGGTGCGTGGACTGGACTGGAGGGGATTGGGGTGATGTATATTGGATTGGAATGGGATAGATTGGACTGGGCTGGATCAGGGTGGAATGGTGTAGGTGGATTGGTGTGGGATGGACTGGGTTGTAGTGGGGTGGATTGGAGTGGGGTGAACTGGGATGGACTGGAGTGGATTGGGGTGTGGTGGTTTGGAGTGAGGTGCATTGGATTGGAGTGGGGTAGAATGGACTGGGCTGGATAAGGGTGGATTGGATTGGTGTGGGTGGATTTGTGTGGTAGACTGGGTTGTAGTGTGGTGGACTGGGGTGGGTTGAATTGGGATGGAGTGAGTTGGATTGGAGTGAAGCGGATTGGAGTGGGGCAGATTGTTTTTGATTGGAGTGGGTGTTTGGCATTGTAGTAGGGCAGGTTTGAGTGGGATGGGTTGTTCTGGAATAAAGTGGGACATACTGGAGTGGGGCAAGTTGAAATGGATTGGAGTGGGGCAGGTAGTTTTGGATTGAAGTGGGGCAGACTGAAGTGGCACAGATTTTTTTCGAATGGAGTGTGCCTAGACTGGAGTGAGACAGATTGGACTGTGGCAGATTGAGTGGGGCAGATTGTTTTGGATTGGAATGGGGCAAATTGGACTGGGTCTGACTGGAGTGGAACAGATTCTTTTGGATTAGACTGGGCAGATTGCTTTGGACTGGAGTGGGGCAGATTGTATTAGGGTGGATTAGGTTGGGGTGCAGTTGATTGGATGAGAGTGGGGTGAATTGGGATGGAGTGGTTGGATTGGATTTGGGTGAGGTGGATTGGATTGAAGTAGGGCATATTGTTTTGGATTGAGGGGGCAGACTGTAGTGGGGTGGACTGTTTTTTATTGGAGTGGGGCATAACGGAGTGTGGCACATTGGAATGGGGCAGATTGGAGTAGGGTGGTTTCGAGTGGGACATATTGTTCTGGATTCGAGTGGGGCGGACTGGAGTGGAGCAGATTGTTTTTGGATTGCAGTGAGGCAGATTGGAGTAGGGAAGAATGTTTTGGATTGGAGTGCAGCGGATTGAAGTAGGGCAGATTGTTTTGGACTGGGGCATATTGTTTTGTATTGGAGTGGGGCATATTATTTGTATTGGAGTGGGGCAAATGTTTTTGGATTAGTGTGTGGCAGATTGGAGTGAGGCCGATTGCTTTGGTTGGAGTGGGGTAGATTGCTTTGGAGTAGTACAGATTGTTTCTGAGTGGGGCCCTATCCAGTGTGAACTGGATTGGGGCAGATTAGATTGGTGTGGGTTTTGAGGATTGAAGTGAGGTGGGTTGGAATGGAATGGACTAGTTTGGGGTGGGATGGATTGGTGTGGGGGTAAAGTGGGTTGAATTGGGGTGGATAGTATTAGGGCAGATTTGAGTGGGGTGGATTGGGGTGTACTGCCTGATTCCAAGTTAAAGTATCATTTCAGAGATTACACATAATAAAGAAACACTGTCACTTTACAGTATTTTGAACAACGGTCATCTTTTAAGAATAGTTCCAATGAGCAAAAACAAAAGAAAACATGAGTGGAAAGTGAGAAAAGATGGCTTGGCAAAATAAAAGAAAGGCTAGCTTTGAAAAATAAAACTTTGCAATTTTGTTTGTTCTGCTCGGCATGTTTTTGCCAGTCACAAGCCTTGTGTTTGCAGGGCACTAGAAGATAAAAAGAACAAAATAGTACTTCAGTCATGTTGGGAGCAGCGTACAAACACTTATTAAGTTGAATCAATTAGTTCTTGCAGTTGTGGCTTGCTGCGCTCAGCACAGGGTGTGGCGGGCGGGTGCGGCAGAGGGGATGGGAGGGGTACAATTTAATTTAAAAAAATTAAAAAAACACCCGCATGCTGCTGTGCCACTCCGCTCCTCCGTTTCCTCTGTTGCATGCAGGCACAGGCTCCCAGCCTGCCCTGCGGCCAATCCTGACGCTGCTCAAAGCAGCATCACGGTTGATTGGGAGCGCCCAGCCAGGGCGCTCCCAGGCAGACTGGGGACCTGTGCATGCTCTCTCCAACTCAGCAATGTATTCCTGGGTTGGAGAGAGCCTACTGTGCATGTGTGTTTGGCCGGCCCGAGACAGCCTGCCAAGCATACATGCGCACTGAGGGGGGAGTGCTGTGCACTCCCCTCAGTGCTCCTCACAGCCTGTGGCCCTGCCCCTTTCACCAAAAAACAATAATAAACTAAGTTTAGGTAAACGGTAAACGGTTTGCAGCTGCCGCTGCTAGTGGGGGATTAGGGGGGGGGGTTGATACTCCTCTGCCCTAATGGAGGAGCTCCCCCAGCCCCCCCCCCAGTGCTTGATCACTGTGCCACACAGAGGAACAGAAATATTGCCTGGTGAGCCTTGACGAATTATGAGGCTGTAAAGAAGAGTGCCACGCAAACCAAAAAATTGGTGAGCAACAGGCGGGCTTTCAAGCCCTTTACTGAACACAACAGTCTCTCTCAAGCGTGAGGCATGAGCAAATGCATGAACTCGCAGGATCGACCCTAGAAAGGAGTGGGTATATTGCCACACAAGGATTTCAACTTTGAGGGGATGAGAAAGAAAACTGCTCAAGAAATGAGGTATATTTTTTTCAGGAGGAAAAATGGAATTCCCCGCCCACACTGATCTCATATTCCTGTGATCATCAACAGGCTCAAGGAACCTGGCTACTCACCACCTCCCTCTGCTACTTTTAAATCCATAGGCTTTGTCATTGATAGATTTCTTTGTTTAGTACTCCTTGTGAACAATAGTGACAATGCTGTTAACAACCGTATTTACCAGTTGCGTGAAATCAAGCATCTTCTCTCTACTGACCACCTGATATGAGATGCAGAGGTTCTCATTGTTTGCAGAATCAAAACTGGTAACTCCGTCCTAAGCCAGCTTTCCGGGCTGGTTTCTGTGCCCTCTAAAACCAGGTCTTCATTCCACTGCCCAATTGTCACCGAGAAAAGAATGTTTGACCACATCACTGCGATTTTAATGACTTTCAACTGGCTCTCGATAGAACCTTGGTTTCAGTTCAGGCCTTGTTGCCTCAAGTTTAAAGCCCTTCTCTCAGGCAAGCCAAACTACTTATCTGACATAGGTCCTGTCTCGGGGCATCAGAACCCCCGACGCAACGACTGTCTCACTCTTAAATCCCAGAAATTCAACTTGATGATAGCCCCAGGAGACACCTACTTCGGTTTTGCTTCACATTATGTAACTCTCTACTACCCAAACTAAGAACAGCTCCCGAAATCTTGCCTTTCTGGAAACGGCATGAGATCTTCCTGTTCAGAAGATATCTAAGCAATGAACTTCCTGAACCCTTGATTCCTACTCTCTTGTGATGTCTGACTACAATCTTTTCGTGGTTGTTATTGCTCCTTCCCTTCTATAATGCCTTGTTCTCTTTACCCTCCCTCTACATCTTCCATTCCTTATTACCTGGCCTCTGTCCCTCTTAATCCTTCAACCTGTAGTGAAAAACCTTTCCCCCGCCTCCACCTCCCCCACCCCTTCCATTCGCCCTCTTGTTGTGTGTGTTGGCCGAAGTCATATTGCTCTTTGAATCTAACGTTCTCTGTAAAGCACTCAAATACCTTCTGGTATAGTGGCACTATCGAGAAAATGCAAACAAAATACAATACATACAGAATTTCAGTAATTGGTTACAAGAGGCAGCATATTCTGAAGGAAGAGAGCTAATTCTGCGCAGGTTCCTGGTTTTTAATGTGCCACTTCATGGCAAGAAAGGTTGATCCCGAGAAATATCAGAGGAGAGAATGCCACACAGGGTTTTGTTATGAAAAAGTGACCAGCCTGTTTTTTTTTTTTTCCAGAGAAACGTCAGACCATTTTACTTGCAGGACCGTAAAACGTATGCCTACAATTTAAAAAGACAGAACCTTTATGGAAAACCTCACGATGGAAAGCTATAACCTAGAGTTAGGAAAGGAAATCGTTTCAGACACAAAGTTGTGCTTAGTGCCTAATTAAAGCAGATGAAGCCACACTCAAGAAGATTACACCTGGACATCATCAACTGTTAGTGGTTTAGGAGCATTGGAAAAGAAGTATACAAAGATACAAAAAGACAATAAAGCTCAGAGAAAGATAATATGAGCGAGAGGTAACTATTAATACATTTATAAAGGAAAAATATTATCACTCATACTAAGAAAAAATACTCTGATGGGGCATAAATGCAGGCAAACACCTAGACTCTAAGCTACAAAATACCAAAATATAAGAGCTAGAAATGGCACTTATCACTCTGAATAAAAAGGGAATTTCGGAATAATATACCACCAGAAACTGGCAGAGAACCCCCAATTATTCCATTTCAGGCGAGGAAGCAAAGATTGTCACTTCTGACATTGCTTAAAGGTATTGTTTTTCAATAGCCATAATGTAGACTCTAAATGCCGCCGAACCTACATCTGTCAGCTCCACTGCAACAGAGTGAGAAAAAGTAGATTGACCGCCTGTAGTCTAAGGATTCAGGGGGTGCAAATTCTGGAAGGGTAGAGGTCAGGTCTATGAGAATCTGAAGCTCAAGGCTGTCCTGCTGCTATCACACATTCAGTGCAGGAGTAGGTCTTTCTTAACAACTAGCAAACTGCAAATATATTTTGCCACTGTAGTTGGACTGCAATTGCGTATATTACTGAGCTCTCTACGTAGCAATCTATGTAGCCAGTATATTATTAATAACTCTGAACCCTAGGCATATCAGGCCAAGCTGGGTGAGAGTCATTTCCAGCAATCATGCCAGGCATTTGAACCGACGAGATTGAAAATATTTAATCTACTTCTTATATATTTGGTTCCTTCGGATCTCAGGTATGTCTTATCTTTGCTCATAAATCAATTACCTTTCGATATGTGTGTAAATCTTTTCGCAGTGATATAGAAAATTCTAACCTCTCTTACCCATGCACCAAATTTAGTTGCCCCAATGTAGTGGTGTTTCCTGTAACCATTGGGTGTTTTGTGTTGCATCTCATTGTGTCTTTTGCCCTTAGAACCATGTGCATTTTCTAATACTATATTGCTGCCCATGGTAATGTATAAGACATTGATTCGTCAATTCTCAAAATTATTAATTGAACAACTGGAGTAAATCTTACCAAAGCTTTACAACGCATATTCTATTGATCTAGATCAACAGAAATAGCTAGGCAAGGCCACCCCTACACAGGATTGACATGGGTACTAGAGACTGCAATACAATAAGGAGGAAGGAGGCCATGGTTGTGAATAAAAAACTAAAACCGCTTCTCTATTTTAAATAGAGAGCCACACCCGCATTACTGTTTCTAAGTTTCAAAACATTTTTATTCAACTTTTTCAAAGTATGGATAAACAGTATCTTCTGTCACCCCAAATTTCAACATCCCCAATTGGACCCCAACAGCTCCCTCCAGTTCTCTCAATCCCAGTCTTCATCTCACCCACTGGTACTCAAGTCATGCTCTAGTACCTGTTATTGTGTCTCAACAAGAGAGGCCGTATCATTCTAAGCCTGAAGTAACACCACCTAGGCAGAGACTGCTTAAATCAGCCATTACACTAGGTCCTCCAAATATTGATGACCAAGGACCATATGTATTACCTGGTTTGCATTGTTCATGCACCAGGCTACATGGTACAAGAGCAACGCAAACCTTGAGTGAGATTTATGAAGCTACGCAGGGTGGCTTCATAAATTTCGAGTAATGTAACACAGAGCAAATCACTGTGTTAATTACTGCGCACCAGGGAGGCGTTTCCATGGGTGTTGCGTCGATGTTCCCATGCGCAATCTATAGATTTTGACGCATTAGAATATTTAAAAGAACTTGTAAACCTGGGATTGTTCTGAAAAGATACTCCTCCCCAGGAGAGGTGTAACGAGGAGAAATTATTTATTTCTCCTTGTTGTAAAATCTTTGCGTGTGCTGCATTCTGCAGCACACATAGAAAGGGGAAAAAAGCCTCTCAGGATTGTTTCTGTGCAGGAAGGTGCCCCTTCCTGCACAGAAACAATCCTGCATGCAATGCAGGCACCCTTGTATCATGGTGCAAGGGTGCCTGCATTAGCTCTAGGCTGCCTAAAGGTCGCCAGCACAGGGGAAGGGCAGGAATAGTGTTATTCTTTTAAATACTGCCGATTTCTACCTTTCCTTGTGATGCAGGGCAGCAGAGGAAGATGACTTACTGCACCGCCCTGTGCCACAAAGACCATAAATGTGGGCCAAGGAGCCGACTGGGAATACAAAATTCCGAAAATCAAGGTTTCTCCCTGGCTCAATCTTGAACATTGTTTCCAGTCACAGGATCCACAATGACTTTCTAGGAGCAAAATGTTACCATTCCTGGCGTACAGTGGGTATGTGGCTTCCGAAGGGCATTTCAACATACATTTAGGACTTTTTGCCAATCGGGACCAACCATATTACGTCATAGCATGAGTAAGGTGCCTTATTTAACCAAGCACTCTCCAGCAAACACTACACCAGGACTCATCTATGATGTGGATCCTTTCGGGCATTTAATATCATTGACATAAAGTCTTAGGGGTTTCTTTTCCTCGTGCATATGTTTCAAAGGTATTTGCCCTTTCTATTATTTCCTCCCATTGATCCCAGTTGCAGCTCATCCCACCTTTTTCTCTCATGCCTTCTGGAATAAATGCCTCCCATCTGCCTTAGTGTTGATGAGGATGCAACAGATGCCGACTGGTCACCCTTAATCCCTAGTCGTTTCTCAAACAAGGCAAATTTCCTCAAAGCACCTGCCTTAACTCAGAATAGTTTTGCACCCAGTGTCTAAGTTCTACATCTCCCAGGCTCGGGTAAGACAAAGTATTCCCTCCTTTGTTTAAATGATTTCAACTGTCCCTCTTGGAACATACCCCTCAGAGTCAACCAGCCTCCTTCTTTCCAAGTTAAAGTAGGTTTGTCTCACGAAACCTGTAGTAAACGCTTTTTGTGTCCATAGCAGTGTAAGTGGGGATGGGAATGTTGTTAAGCTGTGGTGAAAGTGGATGCTATTCCAGAAAAGTGTTTGCATATGTGTATAACTTGGAGGTTGTCTGGATTCTGGACAACCAAGACATCTCTCAGTGGTCCTCCATAGGCGGTGTGGTCAGTCATGCACCATGCTTTGTTTAATGCTGCCTCCAGTTACAAACAGCGCAAGGGCTTCGACTAGTGATGCTCAGTTAAGTCTGGAATTCCGAGTATTCCGTACTTGGGCCATAGCACATATTGAGCCAGACCCACTCTAGCCTTTAACCCTGCCAAACAAACGCTGAGTAGTAGACCTAAACCTTCACTAAGAATTCCCCATAAAACCCTAGCCGGATTACGTGGAAAATTTACAAAATCCTAGGGAGTATGGGCATTTTGAGTGCTGCTGTTCTCCCCACCTCACATTAAAGTTTTTAAAATCCAACCCTTCTAACTCTGCAGTCGTTCTATATGATATATGTGAGTCACAGGTCTTATGTAACCAACGACCACCAAGGACAAGTTCCAAAGATGCATGAAAGATGTGGCTGCCTGAATGATCAACTGTCTGAAGCTCAACACCGACAAGACAGAAGTACTCATCTTCGGGAAAGGCAAGGACACCCTCTGGAACAACAAATGGTGGCCACCTGAGATGGAACCAAACCCCAAACCCACCAAACATGCCCGAAACCTTATCATCCTTGACAGCCAGCTCTCCATAAAGAAGCAGATCAGCGCCATCTCCTCCACTTGCTTCCTCACTCTCCAAATGCTTAGAACGGTCTTCAGATTATCCCACCCAACACCAGGCAAACAGTCACACAAGCTCTAGCTGCCAGCAGACTAGACTGCGGCAACTCCCTCTATGTTGGAATTACCGCCCAACTTATGACAAAACTCCTGACTATCAAGAACACCGCAGCCAGACTCATCCTCGACCTTCCCAAATGGACTCACATCACCCCTCACCTCAGGAAACTCCACTGGCTACCAGTCACAAAGAGATGCCGGTTGAAGCTGCTCGCCCACGCTTACCAGGCACCACACAATGAAGGACCGACGTACCTCAACACATGAATGATCTTCCACCAACCTACCAGGAAACTCCGCTTTGAATCCCTCTCCCTAGCAATCAAATACACATCGGCCGAAGAACAGTGGAGGTTGCTCCTTCTCCCGCCTGGCGACTAAGACCTGGAACAACCTCCCCCTGCACATCAGAGCCCCACCATCGCTCCAGCAGTTCAGGAAGAACCTCAAGACTTGACTGTTCAACCAGTAGGAGAACTGACAGCTCATCCTCCCAGTGCTTCAAGACCCTAACGGGTGTTGCAGCCACGCTCTACAAATCTGATTGTTTGAAGTATTTCATCATTGTGTGTTTTTTTCAAGAATACTAGTTTCTGTATGTTTGTGTATTGTTTTGTGGTTCAAATCATCGCTGAGGCCGAGGTCCCCATCTTCCTTTAATAACTTGGTGAGGGTCTGTAGATACTAATAATGATTCAGTGAGAGTCCCAGATATTAGCAATAATTAAGGGGAGGTCCTCAGAAGTCTAAAGTTTAAGAACCACTGGTTTAAAGGGCACCAGAGAGTTGCTACAATTGTATTGATAATATGGAGAAGAGTAATGGAACTATGTTTGTTTAACAAGACTTCACGGATTCGTTATTGCATAGTGTTAGTCGAATGGTCCGGTGGTGGGTGGCATGTGCATTAAAGATTATGTGAAGAAAATACAGGTATAAATAACATCAAGAGTGTGAGAGATGTGCTACTGTGGAAGACAATGAGCCTGAGGCACAGATATGTTGAAGGGAAAATTGTATGCTTAGCCATGTAATCCACAGGAGTGAGATTTGCTTTTCATGTTATTGCCAATGAACCCAGGATTAAAGGAGGAGAGTCCTCTAATTGATGGTCCGCTGATGTGATAAGCTAATAATCTGTATGATAAGGTGTAGGGCTGCTGGTTGGGCACATAAGTGATATGTGCTTCCACGGGCGATGGTCCTACTCTACGAAGAGCATGATGGGCGATGCAGAGGGACTTGAAGGACGTTCTTTTTTAAATTGGCAGTCACTGCGGAACACTTAGGGCTGCATCACGCAGGGGTAAGAGTTATGGGGCTCCCTTAAATCTTGCACATTGCATTAAAATGGAAGAACAAATTACTTACTTTGAAAGCACTCTTTATGATAGATACTCTACCAGTACATTTATCACCTTTAGAATATTGCAGGACACCAGACTGGATGCAGACATTTTTTAAACAATGCTCCTGTAGGTGGCTCTGTATAGCTCTTGGAAGAAACTGAATTTATATGTGGGGTGGATGACTACCCACGGCAAGGAATAATCACAACTCTTGTCAGGATGACTCCTCAGTCACTAAATTACCCTGAGCGAATCTCCTGGTAGGTTTGGCATAGAGCACACAGGTTAAACTGAGGGCAATGTGTGAAATACTTACGCAGTACCAAAACAGTAATGAAGTTGAAATGCAGAACAATAAAGTTCTCAAACCAAATTAGAAAAATAGAGTAAAATGTAATAAACCAAATGACGCCAAACTATCAAAAATGTATTAAGGGGCAGTGGAAATATGAATTATTAAGGCTTAAAGTAGGAATAGTGTCAAGAATCACAAAGTGCTAATGATAGTTGATAGTCAATGATGGTGGTAGAATTGGACCTAGGTGCAATTTGATGCTGACTACGATCAAGCATGGTTCGGATACACCAACCAGGTTCATCCTAGTCACACTGGAGTACACTTCTAAAACCGCCTAGAAACTCAGGGGAGGCACTTAGAGACTCATTAAGTGTCTGACAAAGACCAACAGGAGGGTCCAATTGAGGTCCAGTTTCCACTGGTCAGCTGGGCAGTTACAGGAAAAGGCCTCTTGTGGCTTGTTATGTATCTGTAGATTTAACAGGGGATAGCCTAATGGCCCATGGAGTCCACTTCTTTTTTGACCTGGATACAAGAGGGAGCAGGTCCTTCAGAGCTTCTCTCAGTTCACAAACAGCAGGTCCGGTCCTCCTCTGGTCCTGGAGTGTTTTGAAGTGGGTGCCTGAAGGTGCCACATTTATGCCTAGCATGAGCTAGTAGATGGGAATGACTCCTCTGCATGCCCAACCAATGGGGTAAAAGATCCCAGGGTCAATCCTACACACTTTGGGCATTTGTAAGATAGTAAAAGTCTTCGGTTACACTAAACTTGGGCTCTTAGAAATGGTGCTGTATGTGAGGAGTATACTGTGGTATCACTAAAATCAAACAAAAGTCTGGTAGAACAAAGGAGGGTTTTCCAGCAACCAGATAGCGGTTTTCCAAAAATTGTTCTGGCTTCCTGTTTCCTTTTCTTTCAAGTGTGTCCCCAGTGTAATATGGAACAATCCAGAAACAGAATTCTGGTAGAACAAAGCAAGGTTTATCAGAAATCAGACAGGGGATATGGAGGAATTGTCTTGCAATCTTATCCTCTGCTCTTCAAGTGTGCCCAGAGTGTTATAGGTAAATCTAGCAAATCAGTCAAGCAGAATTTAACATTCAAGCTGGATTTGGCACTCTAATGTAAAAAAAAGATGCTTACAGCTCCTACTCTGCCTTTTGGAAAGGTTTAGATGAGTCATCTCTTCCCATTAAAGGCAACTTATTGTTTGCTACTGGGAGGCATTCCATGCCTTTTTCACACCTATTCAAATGCTAGTTACTGGTGGGCAGAAGTTGAAGACCAAATGCAAATTTTAGCCTCCAGGAACTTCGGGTAGGGTAAAGGTAACTTTGTAAGACTTACTTTTCCTTAATAGTTATTAAATCCAACTTCACCAATGAACTGGATTTTCAAAACCTATTTTTTTGCTTGTCTAATTCCCGCAATACAATATTAGATTTTTAATCTACACTCTGTTTTTCTACATGGGACAACTGGGCCTGCAACAGTGAAAAATAGCTTTTGGGTGCTAGACACCAAAAAGACGTTACCAATAAAGTTCTACATGTCATACGTTTAAATACAATGCAACATGCCTTGTGGACTATAAGGCCTACATTGGTATGACTTAATATTTAAAAGGGAGAGTTAGAACTGTCAAAGGAGATTATTTTGACTGGTCAAATTTCAGGGTTTAAACTGCCACCATACGTCTCCAGTAGTATGCCTGAAGTCATCTTTCACACTATCACTGTAGTGGATGGCACAATAGGTGATGCAGTTCACTAGTGGCATTTAACTTACCATCCTTGGGTACATTTTGTACCATATACTGGGGACTTCTAGATAAGTTAAATATACCAATTAGGAATATGCAATTTCAATTATGTTTAAAGAACGAGCACAAGCACTTTACCACTGGTAAACAGGGTTGAAGTGCATCGAGTTCTAAAGCCAGCAAAAAAATAGGGTTCAGCAAAAGGTTAAATATCTGGGGTGACCACACAGAATGGTATATTTCTGTGAAGTGAAAGAGCTGTGCCATATATATGCACCTTTACTGCACAATCAGATCTGTTTCTTTATCAAATCAAATAAATCTTTATTCGACCTAAATAGATCATAAAAGAGAACAGAAAACACAATAAGAACACAGAATTTGCACAACTGACCGCAACAACATTTAAACAGCATAAGACGTATTTTGGACAAAAACACTTCTCTTAAAACGACCGATCAGCAAATGACATAATGAAACAGCTCATAGATCCTAAGTCAAGTTTCTTTCGCAGGTATGTACTGTATAAATACATGTTAAATGAAAATTACCCATCCATTGACTTTCTAGTGGAATTGCAAATTTAAAAAAGGAGCTCACACAAAAACATATTTCATGGAGTTCAGCAGTTGCAGATAAAATAAGGCTTCTCTACATCAGCGGTACCCTACTTTCTTAAAAAAGGGGCTTCAAGAGATGCTTACGTAGAAAGTTATAAAAATCATAAAAAGCTAAAATACAGTAGGGAACTACGTCTGTTTAAGTGGGAATAAATGAATCTTAGATATGGGTGACAATTTCTCCTTTGGTTTTATTTATCAGTATGAACATAAGTAATCAAATGTCTGACTCTTGATTCACTCTTTCTCTTTCCTACCAGGTGTAACCACTGGTGTGGTGCTCCACCTCATGGTTTGCCCCTGGGAGAAAACACAGGAAACTTCAGGTAGCTTTCTTTTATTTTATTTAATATGGATTTTCACCAGTGGAAACAGTGCTCTGGAAAAAATCAGTGGGACTTTGTGATGCCACTCTCAGTATACTTGTCGGAATTTGATGAGTAGAGTACAGGAAGTCTCAATTACCTAAAATGAGACTAACAACTCTTTAAATAGGTCCTTTACCCCTGATGTGGTAAACTCCTTCTTACACCGGGGACTGCTATACAGCATCCATTTTAGGACATCCTCATTCCTCACTCCTCATCCCTACTTCTCATCCCTGCTTCTCATCCATCATCCCTACTTCTCATTCATCATATATCATCCCTACTTCCCATCCATCATCCCTACTTCTCATCCATCATACAACATCTCTACTTCTCATCCATCACCCCTACTTCCCATCCATCATCACTGCTTCTCTTCCATCATCCTTATTTCTCTTCCATCATCCCTACTTCTCATCCATCATACATCATCCCTACTTCTCATCCATCGTCCCTGCTTCTCTTCCATCATCCATACTTCTCATCCATCATCCCTGCTTCTCATCCATCATCCCTACTCCTCATCCCTGCTTCTCATCCATCATCCCTACTCCTCATCCCTGCTTCTCATCCATCATCCCTACTTCTCATCCATCATACATCATCCCTACTTCTCATCCATCATCCCTGCTTCTCATCCATCATACATCATCCCTACTTCTCATCCATTATCCCTACTTCTCACCCATCATCCCTGCTTCTCTTCCATCATCCCTACTTCTCATCCCTGCTTCTCATCCCTCATCCCTGCTTCTCATCCCTACTTCTCATCCATCATTCCTATTTCTCATGGCTCAGTCATCATCCCTGCTCCTCATCCATCATCCCTACTCCTCATTCCTCATCCCTCAGTTATACCAACACATTTTCAGTTTTGTGAAACACACCTTCACACTGATTGGTTTGGAACAGCCAATCAGAGTTATGAGAGAGAGCTGCATTCTTACAGCTCTGCTGGTTTGGGAAACACAAGGAGCCCACAGCTAGGGCCATAAATCAGCTCTTGGAGAAAGTTTTATACAGTTCATCTACAGTTCATCAAAAATCTTTCTGTTTTCAGAAAAAAAACCAGCTCTCAGAGATAAAAACAGCCTCAGATTTAAACTTTTTATTTGTTGAAAATAAAAAGCAGGTTCAGATGTAAATATTTTATCTGTTACAAATACAAATGAAACCAGAAAAGGTTTGGATAAACTGGATTGCACTGTCACCAGAGTTGATTTTAAACATTTTGTTTCTACATATGAAACTGAAACCAGAAAGGTTTTCAGTTGAACTGTAGATGGCCTCTATAACCCTTTCTCCAAGAGCTGATTTATGGCCCGGTCTATGCACTCCTTGTATTTCCCAAACCAGCAGAGCTTTCTGCAGAAGCCTATGCAAACAGAAAAACACTGAGTTAAATAAAATGAAATATTGTGCAGCCTTGAATTCACTGGAAACAAACACACAGTTGCATTTCCTTTCCTCCCTCTTCACCCACCATGTGCAATGAGGAGGCTGTTTTTCATTGAAATCAAATGCAGCTCTCTCTCATAACTCTGATTGGCGGTTCCCAACCAATCAGTGTGAAGGTGTGTTTCACAAAACTGAAAATTTATTGGTGTGACTGAGGGATGAGGAAGGAGGAGTAGGGATGATGGATGAGGAGTAGTTATGATGGCTGAGGCATGAGAAGTAGGAATGATGGAAGATGGATAAGGAGCAGGGATGAGAAGCAGGGATGATGGAAGAGAAGTAGGGATGATGGAAGAGAAGTAGGGATGAGAAGCAGGGATGAGGAGTAGGGATGATGGATGAGAAGTAGGGATGATGGATGAGAAGTAGGGATGAAGGATGAGAAGTAGGGATGATGGATGAGAAGTAGGGATGACGTATGATGGATGAGAAGTAGGGATGATAAATGAGAAGTGAGAAATAGGGATGATAAATGAGAAGTGAGAAATAGGGATGATAAATGAGAAGTGAGAAATAGGGATGATGGATGAGAAGTGAGAAATAGGGATGATGGATGAGAAGTGAGAAATAGGGATGATGTAAAATGAAAGAGAAGCAGGGATGATGGATGAGAAGTAGGGGTGATGGATGAGAAATAGGGATGATATATGATGGATGAGAAGTAGGGATGATGGAAGAGAAGTAGGGATGATGGAAGAGAAGCAGGGATGATGGATGAAAAGCAGGCATGATGGATAAGAAGCAGGGATGATGGATGAGAAGTAGGGATGATGGATGAGAAGTAGGGATGATCTATGATGGATGAGAAGTAGGGATGATGGATGACAAGCAGGGTTGAGAAGTAGGGATGAGGAGTGAGGAATGAGGATGTCCTAAAATGGATGCTGTACTGCTAACCGCTTTCCTTTTCTCTCTCTTCCTCTTCCCGCCTCTCCAAACTAGGAGACGACTTCTTACTTTGTAAGCGCTTGGCAAAACTTTTACGCACCTGTAAAAGCCACGCCTCTCTAGAGACGTGGTGGGGGGTTAGGCTCCAGCGGTGTCCTCTTGGAACAGGAATCTTTGGTTCCACTCTGTCTCCGTCTTTCCCTGTTTCCGTCTCGCTCCAGAGGCAATCTTCTCCGTCCCTCTCTTGGCATCTTCTTGCGTCCGCATCCTTCTCCTGCTCTCTGTCCTCGGCCAAACCCCCTTGAAGGACTTGTCCGCTTCTTTTTCTTTGTGCAAGACAACTGGTGGTGCGGTGTGTAAGAGTAAGGCAGATGAATTATGGGTCTGATACCAGGGAAGATCCTCGTCCCCTATGGTCCTGTCGGTCTGTTTTCTGACAGACAGTTCAGATTCATTGTCACAAAAACAAAGCAGTGCGAGGTTCCCTTCGAAAATCAGATGCTCTTTTAAAACAGAGGAGCCACCAGATCGCACCTGCTCTAAAACAAAAGACGAGTGATGTTTCCCAGTGTGTCAGCTGGAAATTTAAATAAAAAGTGGGTTCTGCAGATGCTGGAAATTTGTAATAAGTCAACATGGTATGCTTGGATAACAACTTTCAATCTCTCTTCTTCACAGTTCTGGAGTAAAAGATGTATCACCTTTAGCTTGTCCGTTTTACTTATATTCCCAGGGTCCGTTTTTCTTATATTCCCAGGGTCAATTAACAAAGAGGCCAGACCCATGGCATCCAGTGTTTTACAAACATAATTCAACCACTGGATTGAAGGGCCCCTCTCCAGGCTAAGACAATCCAAAATTATGTCTCTACAGAGTGACGTCTCTGGGATGGACCATATGCTGAGGCATAACGACGAAGGAGTCAACTCTGCTTGTCTGCACTAGAACCTCGGTTAAGCTCAGAATAGATGATGGAGCTAGAAGTGGATAGAGGTAGGTACAATAGCCTGCAAAGGGTTTGATTTTCCTCCATTTTGAACAATGAGGTGTTGTGAAAGCCCTATACCGCAGCCCTGTATGTGACGGCAGTAACACACTGCACATCATACACCCTTAAAGGGGAAGTATAGACCCTTTGTGTCTCGGTCTAATAAGGTTGCACAGCGCACCTGCAGATCTACTGAGTTTAAGGCAGGAGTTCTTGAGATGGGACTGCCAAGACCCCAGAGAGCTAAAAGATAAACCTAGATAGCTAAAATCACTGGTACCTGTAAGAGGTTGAGCACTGACTATTAACTTGTTTAACCTGGATTTGCCTGGCCCACAAGCCATGATAAGTGATTTACCTTAATTAGTTGTTAAATCCAGACTATTAATAAATACAACTAAGTGATCAACCAGCACCCTCAGGGTGTTGTGGATGCTGGCTAACAGGGCTGCATCATCAGCGTAAAGTAATGCAGGCACCTGAGCACCTGCTATCCTTAGGGTATCCACCGGGTTAGAGATCACATGAGTACTCAGACTATTGATATGAAGAATAAACAGCAGGGGTGCCAAGGTACACCCTTGATGGACTCCCCTTTTTAAGGACAACTTGGGGGACATTTCACCTTGGGCATTCACACATACTTTGGCTACTAAATCACAGTGAACAGAGTATAAAAAAATCATTAAAGAGAGGTCCATCCTAAGACCATCAACATTGTCTATAACCTGGTCCTATTGACCGAGTCAACCGCGGTGGACAAGTCCATGAAGGCCAGGTAGACAGGGGAACAACTAGCAAAGATGTACTTACTTACAACCAAACTCAAATTTAAGCACTGCTCAACAGTGCTCAAACGTGGGCGAAAACCAAATTTGAAAGGCAAAAGAATGTTATTATCTCATGCCCATTTAAGAAGGCGGTTATAAACCACTCTTCCAATGATTTTGATTGTGCTTTTGATTAGTAAAATAGGTCTGTAGCATTTTCGAACCATCTCCCTTTTTAAATATGGGAACTATAATGGATACAGTCCAAGAGCACGGGATGTTTACATTTAGGGTGCGATTTAAAACCTTTGTGATCATGGGTCCCCATAGATCAGACATGCATTTTAGAAGGTCAATTGGGACACCGTCTGGACCAGATGCCTTCCTTCCTGTACAGTGTTGTATTGCCAACTCCACTTCTGATAGCATAATGTAAAAAGGTGGGGAGTGCTGCAGCCTACAGAGAATTGCAAGCACTGTGTCTTGATCCTCCTCCAAATGATATATTGCAATCAAATGCAAGACCCAATCAGATCTGGAATGTTACACTGCAAGAGAGGATTAACCGAGGCATTACTTGATCGGATTTTCTTCACTAGGTCCTAAAATTGCTTACTAATATTTCTTACTGCTGCAGTTTCCAATAGCTCCCAATCCATTTTATGTAACACGTCTTTCTTAGATTTCATAAGGGATTTGAATGCTTGGCATGCATCCTGGACCTCAGTCCCTACCACTGGGATAGCAACTAACATCTTCCTCAATCTACGATTGGTTGCAGAGCAATGCTCATCAAACCATTGTGGTGCCCCCTAACAGGAGCGAGAGGGTTTGAGCAGGGCTTGTTTTACTTGTAGAGTTAAGCTACTGTAATATGATGCCATAACTTTGCTCCCTGCATCTGCCAGACAACGAAGAAACATTCCATAACATGTTTTTAACAACACATCCATTGTATTGCTTGGGTTCTCTAGATGCCAAATAAGCCTTAAATCATCTGTTGAGTGTTAGGAAATAGGGATTATTAATATCACACTGATACCTACACAAAGGCAATTGGGCTAAGGCTTAAAGGGCATTATAATTGCCCCATTCAATCAATAAAACCTCCCTTTTTAAGAACCAGTTTACAAAATCAGGGTTTACAAACATGTAATCAATGGTTGAAGCACATTCAGTCCCTCTAAAGGAAGGTCCCTTCCAAGCATACTGAATAAATCAACGAGATCATGCACCACTAGGTACCTGTTCAACTCTATCCCACTGTTTTTACATTTGATTCCACTCCCAACAATGAAGTTACCTGGTTCCCAAACACACCCTTCCAGCTTTGCACTGTAGTCACCACATAACAACTAATGAGACTGCGCTTGAGTTATACTTCTGGCTGCTTGCAGCTTAGACAAAAATGTGAACAAATGCTTAAAATGGATACTGACAGTAAACGTTAATTATATAAAACTAAAAATGCATCAAACTATTACATATATTTAAAGCTAATAAAGCTGGAGAGCCAGTCTCTACGGCTAAGACCTTCACCTGGAGATTTAACCTAATCCAAATCGTAAGACCACCCATTGCCCTGCTTCAAACAGAAGCGTTGGCAAAATTGGAATAGCATGCGTACCCATTATAGAATACCGGAGTAACAGACCGAGGGGCAGATTTAAGAGTCCCTAGCGCCACCTTAGCATCATATTTTGTGACGCTAAGGAGGAGCTAAAGTGGCATTTTCCCAGCGTCATATGTATAAAGTGGTGCAATGAATGCATTGCACCACTTTGTAAACCCTTGTGCCACATTATGTCTGTGCCATGCATAATGTATGCAAGGGAGACGTTTCCCCATTAGGGGGCCTGAAAAAATGTTGCAAGGAAATCAAAGAGATTTCCTTGTGTCATTTTTTTGACACTTTTAATGACTGCTCAGAGCAGGTGTTGAAAGGGGCTTCCATTATTTATAATGGGCCCTTATGTACTCTGCAGGAGTAGCGCCAAGAGTTTGGTGCTACCCCTGCAAAGTATGTCAATAACGTAAAAAAACGGACGCTATTGCCCCCTACCCTGCGCCATGGTGCACTGTATTTTAAATATGGCGCATACATGGTGGGGGTACAGGGTGCTAAGGGGCAGAAGGAAATCTGCCCCAAGTCTCTTGCAGACCAATTATATCATGTTTGGAAACAAATGCTTGCCACTCTGGCTAATGTATTTTATCTTTGAGGCTGGCTAAGTTCGAAATTAGAATAGAAAATGGCTGACCTTGGTTTGAGGCTATGGGAACTGCCCTTGCTAAGGACAAATTGCCACTCCCTACCAGAGCGGAACCCTTATCATCCATCAACAGGAGTCAATCAAGGTCCTTGAGAACCTCAAATCTGTTAGAGGAATAGGCTGGGTATTGTGCCACACACATGAGTAGCCCTGTAAACATGTCTCAGAACTACCAGTGCAGTGTCTGTGTTGGCAATTTGGAACTGCCAGTTCAACTTGGCAAGTACACCAACTTTCCAGGCCCAAACCATCTTTTTACTACATGTAAGTCACCCCTAATGGGGGCCCACAGCACCCGCATGGGCAGGGTGCAGTGTATTTAAAAGGTAGGACAGGTACTGATGTATTTTACATTTCCTGATAGAGAAATACTGATAAACTCGTTTTTCGCTATTGCAAGGCCTATCTCTCCCATAGGTTAACATGAGGATTGCCTTGAAATATCTTTCAAGTGTAATTTCCCATTGGGAGCAATTAACAAATTGGAGTTTGGGGTCTCTGAACTCACAATTTAAAAATAGATCTTTTGGTAAAGTTTTTTTTTAAGTCGTAGGCTTGAAAATGCCACTTTTAGAAAGTGGGCATTTTCTTGCTTTACTATTCTGTGCCTCTTCCTGGCTGTGGAATACACATCTGGGTAAGGATGACAGTTGGGCTGTTTGTGAAATCTCTCTAGACAGTAGCACAAAGGGAGTTCAGGTGTGCCCTGCATAACCCTGATGGGTCTTCCTGGGCTAGAGTGGTGGGAGGAGCTGACACTTGAACCTGAACAGGGCTGTGCCTGTCCTTACACAAAGCAGTCTCCAACCTCCCTGGAGTGTGTCTGGTCTGCGGCCAGGGCAGGACAGGCAGGGTCTTGTGCACTACAAAGACTTTCCTTTGAAGTTTGCCTACTTCAAAGGCAGAAATGAATAGAAGTATTGGGCATCTGAGACCGCAACTATAGAACACTTCTTGACTGAGGGCATTCTGCCAGGAATAAGAGCTAGAAGCCAGAGGAGGGACTGACAATCTGCCTGTTGGTTTGCTGTGCTGGCGTGCTGCTTGCTGCTTCTGTCCTGGGAGTGACAGAACTGGCCTTTGCTTTCTACATCCTGCTTTCCAAGGTTCTTCAAGGGCTTGAACTGAGCTTGCCTCCTGTAAGTCTCAGGAATATCAAAGCCTTCATCTGCCAGCACCTGGGCTCTCTTGTTGAGAGTCCTGACTCACCAAGTGGTGCCAAATCCAGTTCCTGGAACCTTGGGATTGAGCTCTGGTGTAACCAAGAAGAGACCAAGTGCATTGTCTCCAGAGCGATTTGGGAACCGGTGCCACTGTCTGAGTCCGGGCCTCTGCCTTCACCAGGAGCTGTGGTCCCTACTGAGTGCAACGACCTCTACCGACGCCATAGGCCAGATGCCACTCCAGCGCGTCCGAAGTCCTGCCACAGTGTGAGTCCCAGGTCCCTGATGCCCAGGACACCCGATTCAGCCGCAGTACCGGTGGCCCCATAGTGTGATTGCGACAATGTGAAGTTGACGCCTCACGTCTTGACCTGTGGGATTAATTGACCCTTGCTGGATCATAAGGAACCGACGCCTCGCCAACGATGCCGCATCATCTCCCCTACAACTGTAAGGAACTGACGCCTCACCTCCCCGGTAGCAGTAAAGCACTGACGCTGCACTGGCTCAAGCAATGCCTCACCTCCCCTAATCCGTGCAACGTCTTTGTTATATCATTTACTAAAGGTACTGTGCCTGGGGTCTGTGCGACTCCATGACCAGCCTACACTCCATTGCAAGTAGTGTCGGACTGTTGGGAACATCTCCGGCAACGACGTTGTGATAGTCCCAGTTGGAGCTATTGTTTTCAAGCACTTTTATTGAAATCTAACCTTTAAAAATGTGTATCTTGACTTGTGTTTGGATTTTTATCATTTTGGTCTTGTTTTTATCCAGATAAATATTGGCTATTTTTCTATACTGGTCTGGAGTACTTTTGTAGTGTTTTCACTTTGTTACTGTGTGTGTTTAAATAGTGTACACGTTGCCTCTGAGACAAGCCTGATTGCTCTTGTCAAGCTATCAAGGGGGTGATCAGGGGTTATTCTAGCTGTGTGACTCACTTTCCCTGACTAGCGTGACGGTCCCCACTTGGGCAGGGTGCAAACCACTGCTAACTAGAGGCCCCATTTCTAACAAGAACTATTGTAGTGGGACAAAATAATAGAGCTATTTGGCCTGTCTGAAAGTTGACAGTGGACAACAGATTAGGAGCCTTCTAGGGATATCGGAATTTCACAACAGTGCAGTCCCCAGGCGTATCCAGAGGTTTTGGCCCAATCTATGCGCATCTTTACACTAGTAGAACATCTTTAGCATAGTGGTGGGGTAAACCCTTATATCGCTCTAACCATTGTAAAGTCTGATTGATTAATTCCTCATAGGACTCCTGTTGGCCATTTGGGAGGATAGAAACCCCAATCAAAACACACAAACTGACACGCAGCAGGGGAACGGTTGATAACTACATGTGCAGTGGCAGTACTAGTTGATTGATCCTTCCTAGGCAGATCCAACAAATCAGGGGTTTGCAAAGAGGAGCCCTGATCGCTAGGTGGTTTAGCTTGACAAGACCGCTCCACTGCAATAGCATATCCCACAGGAGCCAGCTTTGGGTGAGTAGCATAACTATCTTCAGGGGCAGAGACGACACCATTAGTGCCCGATTGTGTCGGTCCTTTAGCCTGGGAGGCTCGAATGCTGGCTCCTGGGGTTGATCGACACGAGCACACTTGTATAGATGCCACTTTGGTTTCGATGGAGTTAGGCCTCTGGATAAATGGAGAGATTTCTGACTTTAGCGCTATACAAAAACCATTCATAGAGGTTCTCTAAATCACTCGATGACCGATCAAAATAGGAACCCCCTTCTGCTGTGCATGGCAATACTAGTGGGTGTGAGGGTTTGAATGCCACTGAGTCTGCAGCGTGCAACGGCACTGCCTGTGATCCTGGGGAAGAACTGTTAGATGAGCGCCCTTTTTGGTTTCTTTTTCTTTCTTGTTCCTCTTCACCTGACATACAGCACTTTAAACAAATTGCAGGTGACTGTGTACCAAAATCTAACTTGAAACCTTACTATGATGTACCATAATTATCACCTCGGTACCGGGACAAGGTTGTGAGTCCAGCTCTGTCCCTGGTGAGGTATCTAGTCACCTTCCATTTTGCAAGTCCAACCAGTGGCATAACATTAGTGCCCCCTCACCTCCTGCGGTGAGGGGGAGCTCCAGAGCTCCAGGGGACCCCATCTGTAGCATGAAGTCATGCATTGTGCACTGGCTGGTACTATGCATGGGCTTCTGACTGGGTCAGAGGTGCTGGGGGGATCCATGTGCATTGCAACGGCCCCCCCTGAAGATTTGTTATGCACTAGAGTCCAACTACAGCCTTTCTTCAGTGCAATGAAGAGGACACATATTGTCACCCCTCCCCTGTCATCATCAGCTTCTTGAGGGTCATTAGGTATGCCCTGGATCGCATCAGAGTGGAAGCTGAAGAGTCCCTCTATCCTCTGCTAGTAGTGGCATAGGGGAAGAGCCAAGGCTGTAGGTCTAGCCATACAACCACTGGTGTGCCTTAGATATCTGATAGTGCTACAAAAGCCTGACATGGGGATCTGGTATCTGTGGTGTCAGCTTCGATGTCAACACAGAAGGAACGAAGGAACTGGTGTGCACCGAGAGGCTGGCGTTGACGGCTGAACTGGCTTTGTTATGGACCCAAGCACAGGACAAGAGGAGTCAGTCCTTTGGTGGAGGGCATGCCATTGGAACACAACTAGAGGCCCATGTGGTTCTGCGGGTCCTTAAAGCATGCCAGAAAGAGCTGTAGTGTCATCTCTGAAGTGTGATTGCTAGTTTCAGTCTGCAGAGGATGCGTGGTTAGCACAAGACCCTCTGATCCCTGAATCCTCCATTTCCTTCAGGGTGGACAATAGCCTGTGAAATTCAGGGCACACTGGGACCTGCATGAATTCAAAACTCACCAGACAGTTCGAGTGACACCCTGGCAACTTTACCTCAGACTTTGAGTGGCAGGATGAGGACGAACCTTGCTTGGATTTCTTGTGCATATGGCAAGTTTTTAAAGTCAACTTTCTGGAATGAATCGAGCAGGGTGGAAGTTCGGGTGGCACTGTCCTTGTGACTGAGGACAGCGCCATGACATGGAGTCAAAATTGTACCTCTGTACAACCTCTCCCTGATTACCTTTGGGTTCCTTTATCAAACAGCTTTGAGTCATGATCTTAGCCCAGATACCATAGATACACCTTATGTGAGTCCGTGGCTGACATTTCTTTTCTGCAGTCAACACACGGATTGAATTTTGTTTTCAGGAGAGCCACCCCGTCTGTCTGTGATCAGTTTTGGAGTAGTCATAAAAACAACAAAGTTAGGAGCGGAGCTTTGGATCCAATTCGAAGGGCACAGAAAAAAGGGACCTGGAATCTGTGCACACATTTTGGGGTTATATGCAACTCCATTTAGTTACATCCAGGGTAATAACAAGTCACTGTGGAGTCATATGGTGCCAGATACTAGCATGCGGGGAGGATCACTGAAAAAACTCCCTGGATCCAATAATGCCCTGGCAATATTCTAAAGGTGAGAGATCTGCAGTTAGAAGTATCAATCAGTAAAAAGGCCACAAATATCAAGTGATCCATTCACAAAGATTGTGCTGTGAGTAAGTTTGACTTAGTCTTGTAGTACTTCTGGTTTACTCCTGAATTCCGTGACTAAGCCAGCAGTTAGGGGAATTCAGTAGTACGACTGAAGTAGGACATGCTACAGTAACATCAAAATGTTTCTGTGTCTGGTATCAAGTCCATTAGTGCAGTGGAAGCAATTTCACTGGAAGGCAGTCTCGTTACGGTACGCCCCAGCAGCCACGTGGACTTCGTTTTTTCACAACTGAAATGGAGAGCTGCATTTCCAGTGACACCTATTAGTCCAAACCTGAGTTTTCACCCTGAAAGGCCTTGGTTCCGGAGAACGCTGGTGTTAGTAAATCCAATCTCTTGATTTCTACGTACAGTACTCTGAATGGCTAATGCCTTTTTCATTTACCTTGTTATTCATTTACCAGTCAAACCAGCCATCAGCAATTATTTTCAGCTTATGCTTTAAACTGTAGAATTTGAGAAGTAGGATTACACAGCAGAGCAGTGTTTGAGCTGTAATTTGAACAGGCTCACTTTTAATTAATGGAAGTGTTTATTGATGGACGTGCAAGCATGGAAACCGTTAAACCTTTCCCCTCGTAAACTTGTGCCTCTTAGGCCATCACTTAGGCTTACCCATGACACCAGACTGACAGATACTTTCTTTGAAAAAATTGTAAACCATATATCACAATTAATATATTTTTGAATTTCTTGGCGCGTTGCATTACTTTTGTTCTGTGTTACTATCTCATTTGGTTTAATGCACGCGGAGTTCCTAAAAAATAGATATTTATACGTTTAGCATAAAAAAAAAAAATATCAAGGTGAAGACTAATCAGCAGGGAAATTGTTATATTTCCGAGGGCATGTTACCTCTCAAAGGCAGCATGTTTGGGGTCAGTTGTATTAGACAGGAAAGAAGTTGATGCCTCACTCATGCAAGGCATGCATAGGTTCATTTACTAACTCCGTCCTAGGTTTGTCAGCTTTTTGAAGGCGAGGCCATGGGCAAGATAAAGAAAAAAATCACAAGACAGGCCTGCCTGACGAGACTGACGATGCATCTGCCTGGAAATGTTCCGTTTTCCTTGAAGCCAATGGTAGACACTAGGGTTCTCCTGGCCAGGCGCACCCTGCAAATAGCAGAAGGGCACCATCAGTAAGTAGCGTGAACATGATGGTGCGTGAGCTGTAGTCATTAACTGGGAGTAGGCATGCATATGGTTCCAATATCTGGGGTAAATAAATAATTGCATCCATTTTGTGGGGCAGTGGGGGGTGGGGTGAATGAAAAAAGTAGGGTGGGAGCAAAAAAGCGATGAGACAGCCGGATGGGGAATAATACGGGTAATGCAGTATATTATGGTACAGTCCGACAGGGTTTAGAGTAATGTGAAATAATGCAGAAAGATGTGACAAATCAGGACGGCCAATGAGGGCTCGTGGGGATGGGGGGTGGGGCTAGTTGGGTCCGCAGCCTCAAGTTTGAGGCACTTGAGCGAGCAGATCAATTCACAAACCCAAAGTACTTCTCCCTCACGCCAAGAACAAGCCGAATCAAAGATGAACAAGTCATAATGGAAATTTTTAATTTACTTTTAAAACTTATTGGCATTGTCAGCGAAACAAGACAATTACTGCAGGACGCAACAGGCCTGTTATGGCAGCACGATGACGTAACTTGTTATGTAACGAGTCGCAGAACACACCTGCCGCCAGGAAACCCAGGTAATTGGGGGCCTAGGCGTGTTGGCTTCTGTAAACAACGCCTGTGCCTCCTGGCGCCGCTGAGCTGAGGAGCCACATTCTGGAGCACGCCTGGCTCCAAGTTCTTAAACCTAGCATGTACGAGAGGCCTCATGTAAAGTTTGGTGGGAACTGCAAATACCCCAGCTTTCTGGAGGAAACTCTAAATACGATCTACCATCCACCGGCCGAATTCCCTCAACCACAGGAATGGTATTGTGGAAGGCATTTAGCCGGTAGATTTCGCTCCGTGTTTGTGTTTTTTTAAAGAATGGGATTGGGGCACACATCACCAGTTGTAATAGTACAACGAGGGCTAAGGCACAGTCACACCTAGGTCTAAATTATTTTGTAGCAGAGTCAGTCATGTCAGTGGCGTGACCAAGCTGCCTAGGTGCTGACTAGAGTGGGCTCTGCATCAACACTCGCACTCTATCCAAAAGAAGACTTTGTCACCATCACCAAGGGGACAATGTGTCCCTTTATGTGTCAAAGTTCTGGGACCTTATGAAGGGTTTGGCCGACGAGATGCTCTACCACAAAATTGGCAGATATTCTGTCCCTGTCTTATTACAAGTGTATTATAGCCTAAGGTATTTGTGATACTGTGGACGGGAGGTCAACTACGTTTTGGTGGAATATGCTGTCCGCCATGCTCTATAAATCCCCTAATCTCGTAATAAATCCCAGGCACCTTAAAGTCCACAACTCACTTATCTTAATAAAAACCCATTGGTGCTTTGATGTTCAGGTAACTGTAATTCATACCTCACATGTTGAAAGGAAGATGCCTCAAGAGCCCTCAGTTAAACAATTACAGTCCATACTTCTGGACTGAGTTTGTCACTGTGCCATCATTGGCTCATTTTGAATATGGGATAGACAACCAACATGTTCATTCCAACGTGATCTATATGATCTATTTCCTTATTGCTAACTCTTTCAATCAGTGTCCCTACATACTTGTGTTGTTGCTTTATACTTTGTCCGTGACAATACTGTCCCTCATGGAAGGTGTATATACTTTGAAAGATGAGCTTGTGGCTAACAAAATACCTCAAAGCTAAAATTGTGTGAGAAGTCTTGCATAACCAAATTTATTTCACTGTGACTCTCTACAAAATAATATAACTGGTAGTTAGGACTGATCATACCTATGCCACTGTGTTTCAACTCCTGTGCATAAGTCAAATTCTTTAACAGGACCAAAAGATTGCTATTACTTTAAAATAAAAGTGACCCTAAGGGTTGGTCATTTTAAATGTTATTTTTTCGTTTTTGTAATTTTTCAATAATATAGTATAACATTGGTAAAATACTATGTGGTTTCAGAATGTAATGTGTAATAAGACATCGCACTACTATGGTTCCAGCTCATATAACTAATACAGATAAGGGAGGTAATTAGCGTGCACATGGTGGTGCATGAGCTGTAGTCATTAACTGGGAGTAGGGATGCATATGGTCTCAATATCTGGGGTAAAGAAATAATTGCATCCAATTTGTGGAGTGAATAAAAAAAAAACAGGGTGGGAGTAAAAAAGCGACGAGACAGCCGGATGGGGAATAACACGGGTAATGCTCTATATTATGGTAGTCCGGCAGGGTTTAGCGTAATGGGAAATAATGCAGAGCGATGTGAAAAATCTGGAAGGCCATTGAGGGCTCGGGGATCTAGTTGGGTCCGCAGGTTCCAAAGGGAGGGTGGGGTGACAGGGGTGCTGTCGTAATTCTGTCAGTAGTGTTTAAGGGGTGGAAGGAGTGGTGCTGGATGTTGCGTGGTAGGGGTCGTCTGGAGGAATGGCACCCACACCTGTTAGAATATTGCAGACTGGATTTGTAAATTATTGATGACACTTTAGTGAGCTGCTGTTTGGAGCATTGTCATCGTCCAGTCATCTGGGGAGGGTGGGACAGTGGAGCGCCACTGGTGAAGAATTCAAACTTTGGTGGTAGCTAAAGCTATGTTCAAGAGGCGCTTTTGTGGGAGGGATAAACCAGAGAATTCTCCTGTATCATGGAGGAGTATCCGGGTGTGTGAAAGTGGCATTGGCAACAGTACTGTGGTTCCCAGAATGTCACCCATAGCGCACCAGAAGTGTTGTACCAAGGGGCACAAACAAAGTAAGTGGGTTAGATCGCAGCAGGTGGCTGGGCATCTCCAACAGTTCACATGTGGTAGAAGGCCCCCTCTGTGCAGTTTGGCCAGGGTCCACTGCCAGTCATGGACCGTCTTAAAAAGACAGAATTTCAGGTGGTTCCCACGTGCCCCTATCTAATATCTCCATGATGTGGCCCATGTCTCTTCCTTTATCTCCGTCTGGAGCCCGTTCTGCAATTTAACACGAAGACTGGAGAGGACAGGTTGAGATAAAGGTAATGTGTAATGAGTTTGCTTGACATTACGCCATTGAAGGTCCCAATTGTACTGAAGTAGGACAGTACTGGGGGGACCTACAAGGTACATGTCTCGGTCCTAAGCATTGTCTAAGGCAGTATTGCAGTTGGAGACATTGCCACTCTTGGTTGGGTGGTAGGTCGAAGACCACCTGTAACTGTCTAAAGGGTTTAAGACCACTGTCGGTTATTACTTGATCTAGGCAAACAATATCCACTGCACGCCGCCGTTCCCTTTGTATGGTTCCCCACATTGCATAGGTCATTTTATCCCATAGTGGGGCATGATTGTGTAGGCGTTGAAATATCTGGAAAAGTCGGTGTGCCTTGAGCAAGGCTTTGTGCATGGCAAGGGGCATCAGGTTCCGGAGATGCAGGTGGGACAGGGCGAACGCCCTTATATAAAGGGGCAAGGCTGTGTCTACAGGAAAGGGTTAATGTTTCCGTAATGACCCACTAGAGTGGATCCATTTCGGGTAACATAAATATATATATTGTCCGCATACAAATACATCTTAGATTCTCCTCCTATGAGGGGAATCTCTGTAAGGTCAAGCAATTGGCGGAGCATTGACGCTTGTCGTTTCAATGCTAGTAAGAACAGTAGGGGCCAGAACAGGCAACCCATTCGAGTTCCCCTTTGGAACAGGAAGGGGTCGGATAGGAAACGTCTGCAGTTGACCTGGGCTGTGGAGTTGTCGTACAGAAGACAGACTTTGGCAATGAACTGCTCTCCCAGGCCGAGTCTGCGTAACGCTGTGAAGAGAGAGCCCCATTCTAAATGATCAAACACCTTTTTGGCATCAAGTGATTAGTCCAGAGCTTCATCTGGCATATCTTTGGCTGCCCATAGAGGGTGGGATAAGGTGTCGAGATGGTTCCTTGAAGTGCGCCCCGTACAAATCCCACTTGCGTGTTGTTTACTAGGGAACGGATGACTTTTCGTAGACCAGCTGCCAGCATACTGGTGAGGATCTTGACATCCACGCTGAGGAGCGATATTGGTCTGTAATTACCACATTGGAGGGGGTCTCTTCCTAGTTTGGGGATAACTGTAATTACCGCCCTTTTAGAGAGTGAGCATAGGGAGCCAGATCGTTCAGCCTCTTAGAACGCTGCATGAAGGAATTCCACTGAATCCTCCCATGACCATTTGTAAAACTCGTCAGGGAAGCCATCCTCCCTGAGAGCTTTGTGATTATGGGTGTCTCAAGATCGCCTGTGCATCTGTTAAGCGAGGGAGTTGTACACCATCCTAGAAAGTTGCTATACTGACAGTGTCTGCTACAGTTTCCAGTGTATATACCGCCTATAGAAAGACACACATTTGTTGACTATGTCTTGTGGTCTGGTAAGGACCATGCCATCTAATGAGTGAATAGCTGGGATCGTTTGTGCAGCTTAAGGCTGTCGTAATTGTGCTGCCAAAGATGCCCAGCTTTCTCGCCTTGCTCTTAGTGGCATCCTTTGAGGTGTTGTAGTGCATATTCTGCTTTGGAAGTGTATAAAGCTTTGAGGCCCATACATGCCCATTCAAGTCGGTATCTTATAGGGGGAAGTGCGAGCCGTGTATAAGTGGGCAAGGGAGGCAATATCCCTCTCTAATTCTATATGTCAGGCAGCAGTCTGTTTATTGCTTATCATGGCATTGTGCATCATTTGTCCCCGAATGGTTGCCTTCGCGGCCGCCCATAGTACTCTTTGGGATGTCACTGAGCCCCTGTTATCCTCCAAGTATGTGGTGACATGGTAGCACAGGAGTGATTTGCCTTGGGGGTTCGATACTGATGTAAGGCTAAGCGCCATGGGTTGCAGCGCGGGAGGCAAGTCCCATGTCCATAGTCAATAGGACAGCGGAGTAGTCAGAGAGTGCAGCTCTAGTATTGTGCAACTGCCCTTTGAGAGCCCAGAAAGTAGTCTATTCTTGACTTAGTGCCATGTACTAATGAGAGGAAGGTGTATTACCTGTCCGTGGGATGGGGAAGTTTCCAGTGGTCCACCAGACTGTGGTCGCTTATCATGTCTCGAAGTACGGCCCAGTCCTTGTTGTTGCTCGTGACTAGGGGACTGGTCCTGACTAAGATGGTGTCCTAACAATGGTGGCGGGTAGAGTTTTATGTATCAGAATCGTTATGCCATATTTATGTGATGTCCCACAGTCTTTTTCTGTTTTTTCTAAGTAGCTATTGTATATCACCCTTCCCATCCAATCTCGACGCAGTTTATCAGATTCAGGTCCATCAAGATAGGTCCCCGGCAATAAGGCCAAGTCCACCCTTTTCAACTGCAGATAGGAGAGTATTTTCGTATGCTTCACATAGTGTGTCAGCCCGTTGACATTCCAAGTAAGAATACGTAGAGGGTAGAGGATGATGGGTCAGCTGTCATGTCACCTTAAGGTGAGTGAGCATGTAGCAAGGTTTCTTTGGTTTGGTGGTTGGGGGGGAGGGAGAACCCCGGTGGATGATGATGATAAAGGGCAGGGGGGAGGTTTGGAGGGGTGGGAACCTTCAGATCCGATCTGGGTTGGGTTCTGTGGTCCCTGCTGGGAAAATGAAAGGCCTGGACAGCAGAGATAGAAAGGGAGGGGAAGGGAACAAAGTGAAAGAGTTAGTGAGATCCGGATAATCAGATGAGGAGGGAGTGGATATGGAATGGACCAGTTGTGTGAGGAATCGGTTTCAGACAGAACCAAACTCAGGGGTCTAGATCTGTAAACTGCGGGTCTAATCCTGTGGGTTCAGCACTCCGAAGGGGCTTTTTCAGGCAGGATAGGTGGGCATTAGAGATGTTTAAGACATGCTGACACTGGCGGGAGGGAGTACACAGCCGCTGGGGGAATCAATAACAGTGCAGAGGTCGAGATGGATGAGTGGAGGAGGATGGACGCCTGGGGGCTTATGTTGGAGGATCACAAATTGCTTGCCATTTCCTTGCAAATAATACACAATGATTGGCAATAAAGGTAACTATGAAAAGTAACAATAGCACATAGCATAAAATGTAGCAAAGCGCAAAACACAACAAAGGTAAAGGACTCGTTTGGTGGAGTAAGGAAACGGAGGAGAGGTATGCCACAGGGACATAGGAGATGGAGAGGGGTCAACTCTTTAGTGTCATATATATTATTTGAAGTCCCCTCAAACTGCACGGGCTAGTACTGGGTAAATTAGTCATCAAGCAAAACAATTTTAAACATGTAATCAACAGTCCGGTGTGCCGCAGACTCAGCCCACCGCCTCTTGCAGTCAGATATGGTGCTAAGCGGAAGATGTAGGGATGCGACAGGTAGAGTCATCATTTGGTGGGGCAGGCTTCAAAAGGTATCTCGATTTGTCCCTGTCCTGCTGTTGAGTAAGCTGAGCCACTGCCTGCAGCACTTGGTCTTTGTCGCCTGCTGGCCTTATCATCCTTTTATGGTCCCTCCCTCTGTGATCCTTCCTTTCTGGGGCGCTGATCATTCTGAAAGGAGAGAGGGGGTATTGTTGTCTGGGGGGAGCATTCCAGGGTTGCGGAGGAGGCTGACGGTGCTGTATCCATATTCTAGGTCGTAAGTCCATCCAAGCAAAGGTGAAGGTCTTCCGGGTCAACTAAGTCATTAGAGTTTTCATCTTCAGTAATCCACATCCTTGCTGGTTCGGAAAGGCTGCACTGGCTTCCCTGGAGAAGTCCATGGCAATGCAGATCTCTTGTCCCTCTTGGGTGTAGGGGCATTGTAAGTGGGCTGTGGACAGGAGTGTCACACCTGCTTATGCCGTAGGTCTTTCTGCGTGGTCCTGGTGTACTGGGTCTATGAGATGTGCTTGCTGCAATTCCAGCTGGGGGTCAAAGGTGAGGGTCGGAAGTATGTCCTTGAGAGAGTGCTTCGTGTCTGACCCTTCCAGGCATTCTGGAAAGCAGGAAAAGTGGACATTGTCCCTGTGGCTTCGGTCTTCTATGTCGATGATCTTGCTGCACAGAAACAAGAGTGCTTGGTCTCTATCCTGTAGTGTATTGAGACAGTCTTCCGCTGACGTAATGCGAGTTTCCAGATCCGTCTCACGGATCTGGAACCCTGATATGTCCAAATGTATGGATGTGGTTTCAGTTCTTTGCGCAGAAATGTTGGAGTTCATACTTTCGAGTAGGTGACTTACTGCAGTTATTTCGTTGACGATGAGTTCCATTGTGTTGTCCGGTGGTTGGTCAGTCATGTTCTCCTGAAGCCCTGATGTCTGGATTTCCCGGTTGTTGGCCGTGGGGCGGGGTTGAAGTAAGGCTTCCAAGAAAAGAAGCTGTCTTGTGGATTTACCTGAGGATTTTCTGGGAGTTTTGCCAGGTGACATTTTTAGGTTGGGCACCTGATTGTAGAACTGTGTCCCAAAGGGCGAGTAAGTATGCGATCTACAGGTAGGCTTTAATGCGGGGGGAGGTGAGTCCCTACTGGTAACAGAGCAACATATGCGTAAGATTCAGGTTCCAGCTTCACTTGAAGAACAATGTTATTGTGCACTGTACATTCGGCACTGATGTGTCATGTCGAGTGCTGGGTTTTCTATTTGGCCAGTCACACCTTTGCACGCCCTTGCGTTGTGCAGCTGAGCTTGAAAATATGCTGGGAGCTTTCTCCCCTGTGGTTTCAGACTGTGAGGAGGGGCCTTTAATTCCTGAGTGAGATTTCTCCCTGGGTGTGAAAAGGAGGGGAGCCTCCAACACAGGGGTTGGATGCCACTTATGGCCCGCCAGTGCCTCGGATCTAGCCTGGGTGCTTCTGGCCAGGTAGTGCTCCAGCCTTCCTCCCCAGCACACTCCGCTGTCTGGGCTTATTCCTGTGGTGGTGCTCCATGAGTGCCCGGCAGACATTGTTCTACAATCCGTAACTGTAGTGGGCGGTCTGATGTGTTCTGATGTGCTTGTGGCGTGTAGTGGATTCTCGTCATGAGACCCAAGCTGTGCTGTGCTTCACAGCTCCACTTGGCTTTCCAAAACGGCTCTGCTAGCGCAGATCCGTGAGGGGAGGGCAGGGTGGATTGGGGTTCTATAGGACCAGCTTTCAGAGCATTATCAATGGCCCCTCGGCGCGCAGAGCCCTGAATCAGGCGGGCATCTTAGTCCGTGGCCAGACCACGCCCCCATTTTAAATTTTTCATCAAGAAGTATGTTTTAGGCTTCATTCTCTCCATTATTTATTACCTTAAAAAAACCTATACACTTAATGATCCAGTCCTATACATATCATACATCTTGGTAGACAGGAATTAATCAATTTCAGAACATGTTACATTACTTCAACACAAAAAGGTACCATAGCACACGAGAAACGGAGACTTATTTCCTTTTTTGGAGCTACAAGTCAGAGCCCTATATAGATGTCACAGGAATCCTATGAAGTTATACAGGAAATCGATTTCCTTTGGGAGAGGAAGCCTCACACACTGTTCATGTCATGCTTTATCATAGGCAACCTTTCCCATCCTGGTAGGTCAATGCCACCAGGGTGGACTCAACCTCCTGATGGGTTCAAAAGGAGGAGGGAGTTCTTAAATAAAGTTCAACAGGGCAGGTGATGGGAGTCAGATAAGTTTAAAAAAAAAAAAAAAAAAAAAAAAAAAATACCTTGGGGTACCCAGGCGTATCACCTTTAATATTGGGACACCAGATATATCTAAAAATCTCAATGAGATGGTCAGTGAGAACAATGGCTCAAACCATCTCCCTAAGCCAACATGTTTCTGCCCCTACGGTTAGCATAACTGGTCTTGGCATTCGTCAGGGCCAAGGATCCCTAATGGACTGGCCTATTCGCCAACAGCAAAAACTTTGTGAAACCAAGCCCTAAGGTCCTGAGACATGGGCCCCGTGCTCACTGTGCCACTGGATTCAAGCTAGCCTGGGTGACGAAGGGTGATATGCTGAAACCGGTCCCAAGATGCTTGTTTCTGATCCAGTGAGGACCTGGCCTGGCAATTCGGTGTGGACTGTTCCCATGAGGAACAGGGTCAAGACTGATGTGCAAATGCCTGGGTCCAAACTGGGGTAGCATGGTGATCAAAAGAATGATGGATTAAACCCAGGTCTGTGACTTGGGGTGAGTGTTTGAAAAGTTTCAACACTCCACCCATCATTCTTCTGTCTTGCTTTTTGTGCTTTTATTCACATCTCCATGGCATTTGACTGTGTGGACAGACCAATACTGTGGCAGAAATGAAATTTTTAGCATTAGATATACCAACACATTGATTGAGATTATGGTGTCCTTACAAACATCAACATGGTGTAAATGATAGTTAGAGGAGGAACAAGGGTTTTCAACACCAATCAAAACACAGAACTGACTAAAAGGCTGTTTATTAGCTCATCTCTTATTTTATTTTTTCATCTAAGACTTTCCACATCAATCTATGATTGTGAAGAATTTTTTGCCAAAAATTCGGGTCCATCCCTACACATATCTTAATGTATGCTGAGTATGTGGTTTTATTTGATGTAACACTAATAGGTCTCCAACGTAATTTGACATAGCTGAATTGCTATGTCCAAAACATTTTTTAAAAATATAAATGTTACTAAAACAAAAGTTTTAGCCTTTAGAGGAAAGAAGCAAAGTAAATGATCTAACTGATCCCTTTTAGGGCAAGAAATGCCTGATGCATTAAAAACACGTACAGTTTTTTGGGTAGAACGTTTTTGAGTGACTTAAGAAATAAACATCACTTTACCCAACAAGGAAGCAAGGCTGTGGTACATACTGGTGCCCTTCAGTATCGGAATAAGTCACTGGGGAGAAGACATTTTAATCACTTTTTAAATACTCACAAAATAAAAATTCCACCCACCCTAAATTATGCATTAGAATACACACCAATTTCTAATCTGCCTTTTTTGAATGTTTATGAGCAGGAGATTTTCTGAAAATAAAAATGGTGCACGTTAAGTACAGCAATTCCTTTCTAAGCACTGTGATTAGAGTTTGCATTAATTTGATTTGATGTGTCCATTTATGGAGCGCAAACTGCTACATCCTAGGAAGTGTCCTGGCACTAGAGGAGGAAAATAGCCTAACAATTCCCACACATTCCTAAGCTTCAAAGCTAGTATTGAGCTAGCAGGCTAACAACAATCTTAAATACTGAAAGAGAGAAGGATACACAAAGGGATATACCATTAACCCTTATAAGAGACTAGAAAGAGTTTAACCTTCCCAAAGAAAAGGTGATTCTCTCATGCGAACCCCTAGTGGCACTGAATTCCACACTTCAGCTATAGTGACTGCCAAAGAGTTACGCCTGTGTCTCCTTTTCCTAAATATTAGGGGTGGGGTGACCAAAAGAAATCTATGTGTAGATCTGAGTTCTCATAAGGGATATACCAAAAGAAGAGTGAGTTCATGCTTGTGTCCTGTCTGTTAATATAGATTGTTTTGTGACATAAACATAATGCTTTATGTAAGCATCTTTTATGTATAGGAAGCCAGTGCAAGTTCTATAGGTGGAGTGAGATGGAAGAATTTCTCCTGATACCTAACATTAGCCTGACCACTGCATTGTGCAGCAACTACAGTGTCTCATATTTGGTGCCCCTTCCAGAAGCGCATTACAATAGTATACTCTGGAGATAATCATTGCTTGGGCGCTTTCCTTCCTTGCTGATTGTGGAATGTAAGGAAGAATTTTCTTATTTGCATAGAGTAGTCTGAATCCTATGGTACATATTGTTTATACACGTTCTGTGAAATTTAAACCTTTATCAGTGAAAATTCCTAAATTCTGCGCATAATAAGCAGGGATTGGGAGTTCTCCCAAACATAGTAGCCACCAGTCCAAGGACAAGGCTATATCTGGGCCAAAGACAATCATCTGAGTCTTTCTTCCATTCAGAGCTATGGAGTTAGCCTCCATCCATTTGGCCAGTTCCAGCAAGTAGTTTCTGAAACTGCTTGCTGGCTTGGGTATGTCCTCATCCAGTCTGACAATTAACTAAATATCATCCGCATATGTATAAAAAGATATGCCAACAGATTCCAAGCAAAGTCAGAAGTGCCACATAAAGTTTAAAAGGCTGGGCCTCAACATCAATGCCTGTGGTACCACTGATGTGTTGGACTTGGGTGAGGAACGATATTCTGTCAGCATCACTGTTTGGAAGTGGTCCTGGAGAAAAGACATAAACCACTCCAAAAACCTTCCTGCAATGCCAAGCTCTCTTAACTGCCTGAGTGAAATGGTGTCAGATGCTGCTGACAGATCTAATAAAATTAGGGCATACACTTCATTTTTGTCTCTAATCTGTCTGATCTCCTTTGTTACTTTGGCCAACACAGTTTCAGTGCTGAAACTGTTGGGAAATCCTGACTGAACTGTGCAGCAGCTGAATGGAGTCTAGAACATCCTTCAACTGAATTTGATCTGGGGTTTTGGTCAATTAGGTGAATATAGGTAGCGGGAGAAAGGATGATAATTTGATAGTACCTTCTGGTCTAAAAGTATTTTTTAACAGAGAAGTGACCATGGCCGATTTCCAGTTCTAAGGTACGCAGCCTGAACCCGTGAGGAGTTGAATAGAGTTCTTAGTGATGATATTAACACTGCCTTCACTTTTTAAAGCCATTATATGGGTCAGACACTATTAATGAGGAGGTCATGGAAGTATTACTATTATTAGCTTTCTATCGGCTGGAGCCATAAAACCATCACACACACACAATAAAGTAACAAGGAGTAAATAGTTTCTTGGGAACAGCATGTTGACAACACATAAAATCATAAATAAATAGATCACAGTTCATAAAATGGCTAAAAACATATTTTAAATGCCCCATGGGGATAAAAGCTGGTAATTAATTTGATAGCTTTGGGTTCTTAGCACCAATAACCATTCTATCATAAGCTAAATCCCTCATCTATGTGCCAGCCATAGTAATTTTACGCATACTGTTGAGACAGAGGGTACAGCTTTAATAAATGAAGTGACATAAACACTATTGCAGTCTCAATTTTCAACCGGTTACCACGGTACAGGAATTAGGATCTACATGGTGGGGGATCTCCCTATATCTCACAATCCAAGCACATTGTAAGTAGCTGGCAACTGCGAACACTAGCTTTCCGTTAGTGTCACTTGTTAGTATACGAAGTTTCTCCCGGTGGTTCTGGGAACCAAGGGACCTACATAAGGGGATGATCCCTTTCCTCCTGGGCTTTAAATACCTTGGGCAAAAGAACATAAAGTGAGCCAGGGGTTCTATTTCCATTGGGCAAAAGGGGCAGAAGGTAGTCGCTCAATTATCTTTTTTCCATCTGTAGGTGACGGAATTCAGTGGAAGGAACCCTAGTCTGAATTTGATAAACAGATTTTTGGCCTGGGCTGGATATATGCTATCCATGTAGTGTTCGAATATAGGTGAGCACTTGTGCTGTAGAAAGTTCTCCATTCTCTTGCCTATCATCTGGTCTTGCCAAATCTGAGTTAATACTGCCTCCCAGTAAAGATGCTTTAAACGCTGTGCCATGCTTCTCGTTATACTCTGTTGGCACCTCCATATCTCCTCCACTTTAATCCAGTGGCACAGATCCTTAATGTGTTTTAGCCAGGGGGTTGATACCATTTTGTCAATGGATAGTAGCTCTAACAGGGGTCGAAAAGTTCAGAGGACTTAAACGCACCCAATCTAAAAGGGGTTTTAGCACAATTACACAATGTATTTGGTTTAGAGCTAGATCAAATCTGAGTGGAATGAGGGATGTACTGGCAGGTAAATGTAACAATAAGCGTAGGAACTTATTTTCAGTCAGGGTTAAACTGTGCGAGTCGCAATTACCCCAAAGTTCCATGCCATGTTGCGGCTGTCACTGCTGCAGCCTTATATACCATAAGGGCTGGAGAAAAGGGCCCTCCCATTAAATTCTTGATTTTCCTTCCGATTGCCATTGACTGCTGATAAAGCTTTTTTCTATTTGCGGGGTCTAAGATAAGTTCTCTTTTAATCTTATGCCTAGGTAGTCAAATTGCCTGACTTGCTCAATGGAAGCACCCCCTATGGCCATTTTCCCCTTTATGTGGGCTTAAGGCCAGGAACTTTGATTTCCCTGGGTTAATTTCGAGCCCCCTCATTTCACAGAACACTGCAAATGAAGCTAGTTCATTTTGTAATCCCATCGGGGTTCTTTATCAGCAAAGTAATGTCCGCAAACATGAGGATTGGTACAGGCTTTCCCTCTAGTTTGGGGGCGTCATGGTTACACTCAGGCAACTGGTCCGCCGGCTGTTTATATAGAGTCTAAACAATGCGTGAGCCAAAACACACCCATGCCTAACCCCTCTCGCAATGTGGATTTGGCCAGTGAGGTCGCCCCCCTGGGTCCACCTAACTCTAGCAAAGGTGTCTTCATGCATGTAACTTATTAGCCTTAAGAGGTCGCTATCAAGACCATAGCTATCTAGGACTCTCCAGAGAAGCGCCAGTGGGACCAGATCGAATGCCGCTCTCAATTCAATGAAGGCAACATAAAGGTGATCTTGTTTTAGAAGCAAATACTTCCAACATTACGATTTAAACCTAAACACTTGGTCCACTGTGCTAACCCCTTTCTTAAATCCTGCCTGCCAATCAACAAGAATCCGATTGTCATTAATCCGCGAGTGTAACCTGGTCAAAACTTGTTTGCAAAAAACCTTTTGGCTGATGTTGATTAAACTTATCGGCCTATAATTCCCTGGGGAGTCTCTGACTGCCTTTTTGTAGATTGGAACTATTGTTGCTTCCCGCCACGATGAGGGGGCTACCATCTCCCCTCAGAATAGCATTACTTAGGGTAATCATATAAGGAGGTCTACTCCATGGTAAAGCTGACCAGGTCAAAACTAGAGCAGCTAGATTTGTTGCCTGATTGGTAACTAATGGCACCCTTGGGTGATGGCTGGAGTGCCTTAGCACTATGCTTTCCCCTAAAGAGTTCTTCAAAATGGGTCACACATTGTTCAGGCTGAATTGTGGGACTGCTCTTGAGATTGAGGGGGGTCTTTCCTGTCTGCCACCAATTTCCAAAATAATTTGGTGTCCCCCTCTTGGAGCGCAGCAATTAGGCTATCCCACTGGCCACTCTCCCACCTTTTTTTTTAAGCACCTCTTTGTGTTTTTTTTATAGGACCCCCTAGCAACCTTTGTCTCTGTTGTGTTCCCCCTATTCAGTGCACCCAGTAGCTGGACCTTCGCCATCCGACAAGCCTTTGAGAACCAACTCAGTGGTTTGTAGGTGGCGGTCCATCTGCGTCTTACCACAGTAAAGAGAGATCTCAAGTTATCCATCAGGCTGCAATGCAACTGGACAAAGTTAACCATTGCAGGATGGATGGAGGCCAAGGGGAACAAGCTCTCTGAAACCCATTGTAGTGTGGACTATTGTGTCATTTGCCACCTCTGCCCACTTTAGATTGTTCTTGTTGTTATTGCCCGTTACCCACATGGGCAAGTCATTGTTTATAAATAGAGAGGCTGCAAAGACTGCACTAAGGGCTTGGTGGTCGCTATTGGCTCTTGGGATCATTATCATATCAATAAAGGAAGGCCGGAGCATTTGATCCAGAAAAATGTAATCAAGATGGCTTGTGAAAGTTCCTTTTTAGGGTCGAGCCTGCGTTACATGGGCTCGTGCATGCGTATTGCAGCGAGACTCTTTTGTATTTAGAAAAGGGCTCGGAGCCCTGTCAACATCGTGTCAGTGTTTTTTATTGGTTCGTTGGCTTGCCTAATAAAATCTGCTTGCTTTCATTAGTCGAAGGCACGCATATGTCATGCCTTTTCCGGTGGCTAGCCCTCCTCGAGCGCAGTGACCAAGTACAGAAAACATGCGAGGCTCGCTGTTTTCCATCGGGCTTGTGGACTTTTTTTTCTCTAATTTACCAGCGCGATCTTGCTTGGCAGAAGTCGAGCGCTTTACATAGTTCATTTCACTTTTTCGGGTTATGTACATAAATGCACTTTTGCCTGATAGGTGAAAAGTCGGGTTAAGAGTTTACAACGCGATCAGCTCTAACATGAGCAAACGCGAGACCCGTTGCATTGTAAATGCTTGTTTAAACATGGGTGCAGCCAGAGTGCCTGATCTTGTATTCCCGTTGACCTGCCTTAGCCCCATTCTGCTAATTAGGTTCTCCAGTTGGGCTGCCACCCCGAGACTCTTCGGGTCTGTACCTGCACTGGTCCCGATCCGCCCAGAGGTTCTGCGTAGCTAAGGGTCAGATGAGGAAAGTCTATATTATATCTCAGATGGATATTACAGTCCCCTGCCACTATTACCCTTGTTCCCCCGGGCAGTTGGGTTAGCACGTTCACTACATGAGCTACCATAGGGATTTGGATACTTAGAGAGGCTGGTTGAATATAAATATTTACAATAGCTATATGGTTAGACCCCCCCTGCGGTTCGAGATATAGAGTTCAACAGCCAGAATATCCCTGCTGTTGCAGGGGATTACCTTTACCTATGGGAATAAGTCCTGCTTAAGCCAGATTGCTAGGCCTCCTGAGGCACGTCCTGACGCTGAGGGGAGTGCTGGCTTATAAAAAGTCTGGTACCCCTCTCTATCTACTGGCTGGAGTTTCTATAAAATTGCACCATTCGGATCACTTAGCTTTGGTCTCGATTAGAAAACTCGGTTAGAGATGATGGACTTTCCTGTGTAAAATTAGAAAGAGTTGAGGTGGTAGCTGTAGCGGATCCCTCCTCTGTAGGGCACCCGGCTGATTCCTCTTAATGTCTTTAGGAATCGGGCATCGTTCGTCAGCTTTTTAAAAATAAGACTTGATGTCTTTTCTGGATACCTCGGTTCCCCTCCCACCAATATTTTTAGCCTTTGGAGCTGGCAAACGTTCAAATTCCTCAATTAAGCCATCAATTTGAGCCATAGTACAGTTCTCTGCGGAGTATCTGGGGACTTTTTTAGCCGCACCCAGCCCTGAGGCTTTGTTGCCAGCTTTCCTCTTTCCCACCCTTTCAAATGTTACCCAAGGACCCTGGGGGTCCCTGATGACGCAGAAATTCTTGATAAGAGACAGGAGGGCTTTGGGCTCTGATTGTAGCTGGTGCTGCTAAATAAAGAGAGGGTCGTCGGGGATGGAGGCCAAGAGCCAGGGACCAAGAGGGAGGGCCCTGCCTTGCCTCTTCCTGTGCTGATGGGCGCAGACGGGCCCGCCCTTGACCCGGCCTTTGCCCAGGCATGTCCCGCACCATGGTAGAGGAGCAGTGCTTAATACGCTAGATGACAAGCTCCTCAGGTAATGCCTCCTGGCACGAAACTGTGTGGACCCTGGAGTGCCTTCAGTCAAGTAGGCAATGTCTGCACGTCCTGCGCCATGGTAGAGGAGCAGTGCTTAATAACTCTCACTGACAGGCTCCTCCACCTCGCGCGAAGCTGTGAGGACCTTGGAATCCCCTCAGTCAAGGCGGCAATGTCAGCATGTGCTGCGGTAGAGGACCAGCGGTTAATAGCGCTAGATGACAAACTCTTCCCCTTCAGGCAACGCCTCCTGGCGCGCGAAGCTGTGTGGACCCTGGAGTCCCCTCAGTCAGGACGGCACTGTCAGCGTGTCTCGCACCGTAGTAGAGGAGCAGCACTTAATATCGCTTGATGACAAGCTCCTCCCCCTCAGGCAACGCCTCCAGGCGCGAACTGTGTGGATCCTGGAATCCCCTCAGTTAAGGCGGCAATGTCAGCGCGTCCTGCACCGCAGTAGAGGACCAGCGCTTAATAGCGCTCGAAGACAAGCTCCTCCCCCTCAGGCAAGACCTCCTGGCACGAAGCTGTGTGGACCCTGGAGTCCCCTCAGTCAAGGCAGCAATGTCAGCACGTCATAGAAGTAGAAACCTGTTACACATTCTCTTCAGCCACAGGAACAAATGAGCACCATAATTCTCTATTTGGAGGTATAGCTGCTTGCTCTAGACTATCAAAATGGGCAGGAAATGTACCCATCATTAGTATATAGCTAGCATATATGTAGAAACACTTGCTAAAGTTAGTCAATGGAGATATTGCTTATTACATGTCCCTAAGGGATCTCTGAAAGCATTATTATATGAAGATTTGCTAAGTAGTCCCTCCAAGCAAAGGACCTTTCAGTTTGCATTAGATGAGTTTGGGTGTAAAATTGAATTGCTCTAAATGTAGACCCAAGGAAATTTGTGACTATTTTGGAAAACTCAAATTAAACAATTGAGTTCTAATTTCGATGTAGACCATTGTGTAAAGCTAAAATCTACAAACCCCTCGCTATTATATCACCTTGACAGGTCCAGCCCTACCTATCTTTTTTTGTTGAACAGAGAGTAAGGAGATTAATAATTCGAATATATAATGGAAATTTGCTTCTTAAATCTTTAATGGGGAGATGGTTGGGGCAAACTCGTGACTCCTTCAATTATGATCTGTCTGGAAAGAAACCAAGATCTAAAATATGTTTTACACGTGTGTTTGGCATTATCTGAAATTTGAAGACGGTATCTGGGTCCTATAATTTAGAAATACAAGATAAACATGTAGAATGAGCCTTTATTTTAAACGGAATCCTCCGAATGAGCAAGTGCACTACAGCATATTTAAGTTTAGAAAATATTTTAAAGATCATCACATTGGGATGCAATGATTTGATCAAATGTTTTATTTATTTATTATGTATTACTGAGTTATATTGTTGCCCTCAGGCGAGGTCTAAATCAGCTAATTAATAAAAGTGAAGAAACATGTTGGGTCCCACCTTCCAACCCACCCATGAACAGGGTTGGGCAGGAATTTGCTTTTTACCATCAGTTACTTAGTTGGATTTGATTTCCATTTTATATAGCCCTCGAATTCCATTTTATATAGCTCTCGAATACCCTAGAGCGTCTCGGCGCTTGCACTGTTACAGAAGGGGGAGGGAGAAGTGTGTGCTGGGCTTACTGTATAAAAAGCCAGGTCTTTAGAGATTTTCTGAATTTCAACAAATCAGAACAATTCTTTAGGTGTGAAGGAAGAGAGTTCCAGAGCTGTACCGTTCCGAAAAAAAAATCTCCTGCCTCCCCATGATGCCCGTTTAACCCTGGGCGGCACAAGATTCATGGCAACTGTTGATCTCAGATTCTGAGAGGGTTGGTACCAGATGAATCTGTCCTAAATGTACATGGGAGCAGTTTTATGTACCACCCTTAAGGGTATACAAAGAGCTTTGATTTTTATTCTCCTAGCTATGGGGAGCCGGTGGAGCTTTTTAATGGCTTGGGCGGCGGATTATTTTGGAATGTTCATCAAAAGCCGGTCAGTTTTATTCTGGAGCATCTGAAGTCTGAGAAGGAGACTTTTCTTTGTGTCCAGGAACAGTGCCTTGTCATAATCCAATTTCGATAGAACAAGGGTAGTAATCATTGTCTTTAATAGATCAGGTGGAATGAAACGGCAAATATTTGTAATTATTTTTAGGACATAGAATATAGACAAAGCTCACTTATTGATCTGATGTTCAGAGTTAAGCTGTTTATCAAAGATCAAACCCAAGTTCTTCACTTTCTACATGGGTTAAGGGGATGTCCCCATTTCCTGTGTCCACCACTTGGGGGACCAGAATGAAGTGTCATTCCGTAGCAGGAGGACCTTTAGTGACCAGTTTACCAAAAAAGTAGCAAATCTGCACCCACAGAAGTGCTCCTTGACCTGATGCAAATGTAATACTTTTTAGAATTCATAAACCTTGTTAGTAGTAAGCTTGGAAAGCTGTGCCAGTCTCAGGTTTCCAGGCATGATACTGGCAATCAAACACTCAAAAGGTGGTGGGACGAATGCTTGCAAATAGTCTAACTGGTGGTAATTTGTTGGGGTAGCATTCCAAACTACTCTAGACAGAGGGCCGGATTTACAATTTAGCAGACAGAGTAAAGGCAGACAGCTGGCAGAAGACTTTACTGTCTTAACTCTGCCCGCAAAATGTAAAGATGGCACCAGCCCACAGACATTTCTATACATTGTCATGGCCCGGCATCATTCACACCTCTAACCCCTCCCTTCCCCCTGAATATCACTTAATATGCTATACTCCTTGGTGCAGTGTTCCTGTGCTGCAATGGAATACTACTGTATTACAAATACGATACTCCCACATCACTTTAAATGGTAAACAACGTATCAAATATGCATTTATCCCCTTTCTGTACATTTAGCACCACTTAGCATGAAACCTGACTTCTCTGAGGGCTACATTGTTGAAAGCAAGAAAGGTGCATTACTGTGTGCCCAGAGTAAGTGGCACACAGGGAAGCACACGTGTCTGGATAAGGAGAAGCCCAGAGGGATGGGAACAGCTACAATTTATCCACTTAGTTTGAGTACCGGCACCAACCCAAGAAGGCTCTATCATTAGGCAGGAATAGAACAAGAACATGTGTACAGAGACGGTGCACCACATGCTCAGCCTGGGAATAAGGCTTCATCTGTTAGGTAGGGGTGCTTCTGCCACTTGAAGTGTGAGAATGTTCCAGAATCACAGAAAACGGCCGGAGGTGTTCCATCCTGGTGCCACCTGCTCACTGTGTGAGCCAAAACCTAGGCGGGCACAGTACCAGAAGGAAACTTCATGTGAAAAAAGCCTTCCAACACTGAACAAGAGTGTAGAATCAGAGATCAAGGTGGGCCAGCACAGGCACTGCGAGTCTGTGAAAATTAGGATGGGATAAGGTCATCATTCTCATTGTAAACATACCTACAATTCTCTTTATTCTCTAAAGGCAGCTATGTATTTCACACTCTGGTTTATGGACAACACAGGAACTTAGATCAGGGTGTGAAGAAATATTTCGAAACCATATATAGTTTGAATCGACTAGAAGATGGCAGCAGCCATGCATTCCAGCCCAAGCTCTATTTTTTTTAAAACAAAAGCAAACAATTCATTGAATTCAATTGATAAAACGTACAAAAAGGAAAATATGTCTTATGCCCCAAAGTGAGAAAATCCCCTTACTGTGCTAGTTCACAAAGGAAAGGCGTAGTCATCAAAATTCAGGGATTTTACCACCTGCAACTTTGCAATGGCGCCTTAGAATATATATATATATATATATGCGCAGATTTGCGTGGTCGCTTCGCACCAGATCGCCGGTGGTGCGACACCGTGTTCTAAAATATACACTTTCCTCTTACAGTAGAACAGAGGGTCAGCACTCCAAGGCGTGTATTCTTATTGAAGAAAAACAACAGGAACGCGTTTCGGCATTTCTGCCTTCGTCGGCCTGTTGGACGAATTTTTGTTTACACTTTATATCTCATCAAAATGATCATGTCATTTGGAATCCTCCAAACCGAAATACATATTTTCAAATCAATTTGCTAAAGTTAGAAAACTTTTCACATTATATTCATCATATCGTATAATAGTTCAAAATGTATCTATTATCAAACTTCTTATTCGTGAATCCGCACAAAAAGGTCAAAACGACAATGATAGCTCCACAATATCTAAAGGGAGCCAATCAAGCATAAAAATATTTTCATTTACGTTAGATCTTTACAATCACAGATATGCCATTCTATCATATATGTTGTTTGAATATTTGAACATCAAATATAATTCAAATAACCTAATATACTACTAACCTATCTGGGCAATTAATACATTAATTTACCAATGCAAAATATGTATCAATTCGTTCCTACGACAGAAATGATTGAACATCAGAAATAACTGCATGATCTCCACTAATAATAAAGCATTTACCTAAAAGTGCAATTCCATCAAACTAATATAAAACAGTAATTCAATCACTATGTATAGAAACACTATGATTAATCATGGTTCTCTAATAGCTTTAACACATTGTTTTCCTAACTTGTCAGGGCAATGGTACATAAATTTGCCAATACATAAAAAATAAGTCAATGGTTCAATCAATTTAAACACAAACACTGTGTTAAACTATGTTCCAAGTCACAGAACACTAATTTTATTTAACTCTTTAAATGTATATGTACCTCTTCACTCTTATTCAATCCATTTGGTTCCTTTGTATCAAATGCTAATATGTATCTGGACTCAAGAATTCTTAACTTTTTGTCTCTTATCTCCTCCTTTGAGGTCCTTCGGTATCCCATCTATCATACTATATTTTAAATTATTTGTATCTCCTCCATGCATTTCCTGAATGTGTCTAGCTACTGGATAGGTATCATCTTTATTTTGAACTGCTTTCAAGTGCTGCAAAATACGTTTATTCATTTGTAATTTTGTGCTACCTATATACATTTTGGGGCAGCTGCATATGACAAAATCACTTTTGCAAGTGTACACTCCCTTAATCTTATGTATGGTTTTGCCATTCATAACAACTGTCTTGATGTTTTCTCCATTCCTGCATGCCTTAATGTGAAAGGTTTTCTAACTTTAGCAAATTGATTTGAAAATATGTATTTCGGTTTGGAGGATTCCAAATGACATGATCATGTGATGAGATATAAAGTGTAAACAAAGATGGTGTCCAACAGGCAGACAAAGGCAGAAATGCCGAAACGCGTTCCTGTTGTTTTTCTTCAATAAATTATAGCGAATACACGCCTTGGAGTGCTGACCCTCTGTTCTACTGTAAGAGGAAAGTGTGTATATATATATATATATTATTTTTTTCAGTTTTGTGTGTGTGAAACTAGTCGAAAGGTAGCGGAGAAGAACTGTGTAGGGTCATAGGAAAAGATTCAGTCAACGAGTGATCACGGCAGCTGGGTTCTGCGATTAAAGATGGACTTTTACTTCGTTCTTTTTTGTATACTTTCCTATACTGAAGCAGCATTGAGACAGACCTGATGGATGCAAAGAAGTAGTTCCAGATCTTGGCTGTACAGGATGGATATGACCTGTTGCCTTGGTGCTTTATTTTTTGTACTTCTTTCCTTCTAGTCTGGTAGTGTTGTAGCTGCGGATGTACCTAGAGCCACAGAGGCATGATAAATATGTCAGCCAGATATGCCAAGGTGCTGCTGGTCATGATGCTTTTATTCATGAGGCAACTGGGTTTGAAGATGATGTGGCAGGTTAAGGCGATTCAGTTGAATTTTCTGCAGGGTCGGAATGACATGGTCATATTGACAGGCCCATTTGCACCACTTTCCTGCTTGTGTAATGTGGAATCTTGCAAAACAGACATTACTCTAGTCTTTACAGTAGAAAGATTTAAGCACTGATGCAAAGATGAAGAAAGCTGACTGAGCCACTATATACCACATTATGTAAAACATACTTTTGCCACTATCCCACCAATTGCATCGAGATTGCTGCCACATGGGGAATGTGCCATAGACTCTGACCTGTTGTCTACATGGAGCCAAGACAAGCATTTTAAGAAACTAGGGACAAAGCTAGGATCGATAGGCTTTCAGAGCATTTCTGGGTGATCTTATGTTTCTGAAGGTCCATTTCACAATCTGACAGTGGATGCACCCTGAGAAAGCCCACCTACCCAGACGTAGGGCCTGCTTTGGATCTGGATGGAGGGAATATTCAGTCACAAACATGACAGCTATCCTGTCCGCCGTATTACGAGCCCCATAGGATATATTGGGATTGTAATACAGTGGATGGGATATCCGTCATGTTTGTGATGGAGTATTCCCCTCTGCCCAGATCTAAATGAGGCCTTTAATCTGCTCTATTACATCGAAGAGGCCGCATCCAGTGTGCTTGCAGTTTGTGCCCCACTCAAAAAGTTGAAGAGAGGTTTTGAGAAGACTTGGTCTTGTATTTTGCACCATTCTTTGGGCCTAGTTTATGCCCCATGCTGCAAAAGCATCCAGCATAGTGGGGCTAAGGCCAGCCTGGGTTTGCTGATTGGCTGCACAGCCTCATTTTGCACACATTACTGCTGCCAGAACAATTAAATACCAGAGACAATGAATACCAAGGCTGCTTAGTCTTGTTTTCACCTCATGCCTCTGGTGGTCAACCACACTACTTTTTAGGCACCAGGACTTATTTTTCATAAAACAAATATGGCCAGAGAGAGAAAGGCAGAACAGGGAGGCAGAAAAAAGACGCAAAAATATAAAACAGTGACAAACGAGTAGTTTTGCTTGTGTTGCATTATTCTTTATTTGCAGGTGCGTCTTCACCAGTCTACAGTTAATGAAAGGCATGTTGTGTATTTCAGATAGTGGGGTGCGAAAGGACGTGTTGGCAAGGACAAGGAGCGCTAACGAACTGAAGAAAAAACAGACTCCCCTGTGTGCACCAAGATCCGGAAGACACTCAAGGTCGTCCTGATATTTGTTTTGTGGAAGGAAAGTCGGATGGGATATGCCAACTTCAACTGTATAAGAGAGATGGAAAACTACTGGTGGTGGTGATGTGGATTTCTTGGAGGTTCTACAAGGTCTTAATTGGTATTCATTTAACTATACAAGAGCAGACCCTTTTACCCTTTGGCGAGAGCAGATTCCTCTGAGATTTCCGAGAAGTATGGACCTCTCTATCCTTAATTTGGTTGAACAGCTTTATGCTCCGCACACCTCTCTATCAGAACTTCCACTGAAGTTTCTGCTATGCTGACACTTTTTGATTATTTTTATCATTCCTAATATTTCCTAAGAGATAATTAAGATTCCCCTATAGCCTAGCTAGAACACTTAGAATACATTTGTTTTTAAACGATTAGGCAAGAGGACCGTGACTTGTATACTGATCACCAAATCCTATTTCTTACCTTCTGAATTGCTGCAACTGAGATTCCTGTATGCCTTGTGCTTGTATAATTTAATCTGATTCAATGCTTTACTCCACCTTTGGTGATTCTGTACTTGTAGCAAGTATTTGAGACTCATTTACGTATGTTTGGCCTTAAATTTGTGATATATCTTTTAACTCAATCTCAGACTCCTAGATTTTTTTGTGTGACCAAATAGGGTACACTGTTAAGTGATTTGAAGTGTTGTTTTTAACTACCTTTATCCCTCAGAACTCATAAAAAGGTCCCTCGAAAGAAGAGAAACAAGAAAATGGGCCTGAGGGTCATCAAGAGCTACAGAATGTTCTTAGAACATTTCTGTTTCAGCATCTCAATAGTGTTAGCCCACTCGATCATTGATTTCTGTAGTCCCGTGTGTAACCGCTACTTGCAGCATGAAGCAGTCCAACGACCTGGCCAGGCATTAGGGCACTGCCTTTAAAGGAGTCCCACACCATGCAGCCTCTTTTCATGGTTCAGCTGTGCATAAAGAAGAAACATTCCTAATGAACACTACATTAGACTAATTAGTACTGAAGAAGTACACATGCAGCCTCTCGCTGGGAAAGGTGAATATTACTCATGTTCGGTTATGCATGTAGGCAGAGCCATTGCAGAGCAGCAGAGTTGCTTCCTCCTTGGTTTTTACCACCCACCATCTTCCCAGCAGCTCAGAGTCCCCGAAGGGCCTGGGAGACTGCCTGAGGAGCAGTGGCTGGCGCCAACAGCAGGTGGCCCCCAGACAGACAGAAAGCCGGCTGAGGGAAGCTGGCCAAGCAGCAGTGGCGACGCATCAGAGGCAGCACAGGCCGAGCAAGAAGGCAGGAATGTGTGGACTGCAGAAGGCAGTGAGTAGATTAGGCAGTGGGTGGCCAGTGTTACGGTAGTGCTGCTTGCGTAAGTGGCCTGCTCACAGATCACAAAACCCACCATGGTAGCCTCCCTCTCGTTGCTTCCCGCTGTCCCAAAGGCCCCTGTAAACTCTGGGCTTCTGACACCTGCATTTATGCACCACCCACTCCCGACCTGCCACTCTCAGACCCATGCCCACACCCTATGATAAAAAAACAAGCCAAGAGCAGAAAAGAAAATTGCACCTCTCCTAGAGTCCTGCAGACAAAACGTTGGTGCACACACTTCCCAACATAAGCTGCTGTGTGGTGCTGCTGCAAAGCAGAAATGCTTACAGAGGTAGTATAGAAGGGTGCACTCAATAATGCAAACTCCAGGGATGATCACTTTATGTATAAATTCTTTTTTTATTTAGAAAAACCACAGCTAATGCGTTTCATTCATATACGCTGACACCCTATCCAGCGAGTGACTGGCACGGATTAGCCATCCAAAAAGTGAACTAAGACAAACTACGGTGGCCCAGGCTAGGTGGGCACAAGGTGAGGGCATGAGCGGTAAAAGTGCCCAAATGAAGCACTCAGTAAAGTGTGTCGCAGCAAAGGACAGCCACCTTGGTCCCACCATCAACAAACCTGCAATGGACTTTGAGAGGGATTTTGAGTAGGTCTAACAGTACACTTGAGCACATTTCAAGCAGCTCTCCAGGTTCATTTCTCAGTTGACACTGGATCAGCCTTTGACCCTCAGATTTCTCCTGCACCAGTGCTTGCTACTTGCCATCATTGTGCCCAAGCCACCCATCCCTCCTGGTAAAAAGCAGGCTGTCCTAGAGTCCCCAGAAAGCCGTCAGGGTGACGTGAACAGAGGACAGGTTGTGAGGGGGGTACAAGTGGCAGCACATTTACTACATTGGCTGGCAACTGCCCATTTTCCAAAAGCCCTACTCTTCCATCAATGCGAGAAGTAAACAACCTGGCTCCTAGACAGAAAGGCATCCAAGACGGCAGGGATCGCAATGGTATTATAATTCATCTAAGTCCTTTTACATGCTTCTACAAACATAGAAGATCTTGCTTAGACTTTCCAAATGTAGTGTAAGCATGCATCATCCAAAAAAGGCATACAATCAAATGCCAATGGGATAGATATGGAGTGCAGCAAATAAGGGCTTGAGGGGTGCACAACAGACATCATCACTATCTGGATGTCAAGCAACAGCCAAGGAGAGCCTACACTCAATCAAACATTATTTCCTCATATCGGCAATCTTCCATCTGTTTCCTCCACTAATGCTGCAGAATGTAATACTACACAAAAGGTAAGAACTCAACTCACAACCATTCTGAACTGGACAAATGGCTTAACTCCTGGGTAGGAAATCTGTAACACCTCCGTCATTGAACACTTGTCAACAATGGAACCACCTTAGCTATCCACATCTACAATCCACAGCCTTGGCCCGAAAATAGTATAAAACTATAACTCTATGCCTGCACCTTTGGGTCATCCCATAGAGGTGACAGCACAATTTCATCATGCTCTCATGGTGACCATGGATGAGCCCAGGTCAACCCATGTCCCGGTCTTATCCACATGCAGAATATCACTAACTAAAGGAACTGAGGCACATGTATTTTAAGGAATCCAGCAAGCCTCTGTCTGAATGAGTCAGATCAGAAGTTACTAGAGGTTATTGAACATCCACCATTCCAAATAAACTCTCGAGGGAAGGAATCTATGCCAACTGGGCAAACAGCCATTGAGGTAACAATGTTGTCAATCAACCTAACTCTCCTGGCTGCTACAAACACCATAACTTGGCAGACTCACAAACTATAGCGCTAGGTTGATTTGTGCAAACTCTTGAAATGCAATAACTAGCATGGACCTAAGTTCCAAAACGGCAGGAGCGTGACCTGCACCTACATTCCGATAGTGGACACGATTTGTACACTCCCTGAATTACTCCCAATTCTTGTAGATAATATCAAAATCAGCAATTATATAAAAGAGGAAATCAAAGCCATGGACCATGCTATTGAACCAGCTGCTTCAGAGCAGGGCTACATTACTGTAAGTGTTACACTTCAAACAAGCCTTAGCGACCCTGGAAATGTTGGGATTGTGACAGGAGCGGTAACTTAACCCTTATCAAATGTCTGTCCAGCCATGAACAGCTGCACAAACGGAGAAGGAAAGGGTCCTTTAACTAATTCCCTCCCCTTAGAAGCAACATGAATGACCTTTAAACCTCTAACTAGGAAGCAGAAGAAAAAGATTAGGCAAAACAAGAGTAGCAGGTTAGGTTTCTGCTTTAAATTCAACTCCCAGTACACATAACAACGCCCCTCGCAGCCATATCGTCAGACATCCACCCAAACGCAAACCAACTACAAGACGGCACATCAGATCTCAATTCGCAGAGGAATCTCTGGGTCCAATTGACCCCAAACAGGAGCTAGCAAGTACAGCGAAGAGTTCAAATTTGGTTGATCACAAAGTCAGACGCGGATCGGGCGGGATTGCCACGACGTTATCAGTCAAGACTGATAGTTGCTCCTAGCACTGTAAAAGCATTCTTTTTTAGGCCACATTTCGCAAGTTCGCCATGATTTAATGGGATGTTGTAGGTTTAAGCCAGTTCTTAATCTACAACGTGGTCCTTAAATTTATCAAGGAGGCCAACCTCCTTTGCTTTCAGGGAGTGTTGGTATTGCCTGGATAGAGATCACAGGCTTTCATGGCTTACTTGAACTGGCCATGAAAACAAACCATTTTGGACACCCATCAGGTGGCCTCATAATCAATACAGCTACTAGAACAAATCTCGACACAACCACAGTTGGTACGTAGTGTTAATCACTTTTGGCAGCTAAATCAAAGGGTGTACATTCTACAAGAGGGTCGAACCAATTCTGTTGACATATGTTTAAATACTCACAAAAGTGGTAGGAGCGGCTGACTCTTAGCCTCCTGCAAAGTGTTCACTGCTCTAATTTGTAGATTTCCCACACATAAGAATTTGATAACAGGAGATGTTAACACTCACAGCTTTCACAACATGGAGGACCCGCATCATTATAACAGTGTTGATTTGGCAGGGCTTGGCTTCAAACTCACAAACTTAGAGGCATATCTAGGACCACTTTAGAAGCGCCATAGCGTCACTTATTTTATGCTAAGGCAGCGCTAACGTGACTTTTTCCACACAACCTATTTATAAAATGGTGCAATGCTTCCTTTGCACCACTTTGTAAACCCGTTTTGCGTGCACCAAGCATAATGTAATCAAGGGGGTGTTCCAGCACTAAGAGCCCCACAAAAATAGCGCAGTGAAATTTAACAGATTTCACTGTGCCATTTTTGGCAGGTGTTAAAATGACGCTCCCATAGAAACCTATGGACCTCTTTGGACTTTGCTCCACTAGCGTCAATTATTTTGACACTAGTTTAGCAAAGCGCCACAATAGCATCAAAAATGTTGACACTATTGTGCTAATGACTGCCATGTGCACCGTATTATAAATATGGTGCAACCATGGTGTCGTTAGGTAACAGTAGAGGGGTGCAGAAAAGTGGCGCATTAGCTCTGATGCACCACTTTTTCTTAAATATGGGCCTTAGTTCTTTGTGAACTCCCCAGACTTGCAAAAAAATACTCAAAACACCCATATACACTTTCAGGGGTATCAACATGCTGGACTACTCCTTTGCAAGCATCCCACTACTGGTCTCATGCAAAGCTTATTCGGTTATTGAATGCTCAGAATGTGACTGTTAGACCTGGCATCCTTAGGGTGGTCTTACCCCAGACTTTTTGCCTTTACCTCTTGTTTTGTTGTTGTGTCTTTTTGTTGGCCTTAGGACTATGTGCACTTTGCTACTGCTAATAAGTGCTAACCTGCATGTGCTTGTCCCCTAAAACATGGTAACATTGGTGTATCCAAAATTGTCATATTTAATTTACCTGTAAGTCTCTTGTAGAGGGGTATACCACATACAAAGGGCCTGTAAATGAAAGGCTACTAGTGGGCCTGCAGTACTGATTGTGCCACCCACTTAAGTAGCTCTGCAAACATGTCTCAGGCCTGCCACTGCAGAGCCTGCCTGTGCAGTCTCGCTGCCATCCCAACTTGACATCTAAAATATTTTGCCAAGCCCAGAGCTCTCCTTTTCTTACATATGGGTCACCCCTATGGTAGGCCCTAGGATACATAGGGTGCCATGTAAGCAAAAGGGTGGGAATGTACCATTATGTTTTTCATGTCCTTGTAATGAAAACTCATGAAAGCAGCGTCAGGATTGGCAGGGAGCGACCAACCAGGGTGCTCCCAGACACACTGGGAGCCTGTGTAGGCTCTCTCCAGCCAGGCAACTGTATTGCCGGGCTGGAGAGAGCCGTGTGCGCATGTGTGTTTGGCTGGCCCGAGACGGCTGGCCAAACATACATGCACAGGGAGGCGAGTACACAGTGCACTCCCCTCACTACTTGTCACCCCATATGCCCCAACCTTTCCTTGTTAAAGGATTTGCAGCGGTTGCTGCTGGTGGGGGGCATTGCTCCTCCTCCCAAGCAGAGGATGTAACATTTCAAAGCTCATTCTTTTACTGTAAGGCATCTAATATGTGTGCATTACAATCCCCACTCTCTCTCATGAAATTTGGCATATGCTGTAGTGTACATGATACAAATTGGATTCTGATCGCTTTGTATCTTATGTTTACAATATGAAGAGCCCCTTGTTTTTATAATCTTGTATGGAGTCTTTTTCTGGTGTGACACTATGTTGCTGCATGCGTATTGTACAAATACTTTACATATTGTCTCTGAGGGTAAAGGTGCCTGCTCTGTGCCAAGCTACCAGAGGGTGAGCGCACGTTATCTGTAGCATGTAACTTTCTTGCCCTGACTACAGTGGTGGGTTCTGCCTGACTTAGGTGTATACCCTAGCTAACTAGAAACCCCATTTCTAATAGTTGCCATCATCCAGCCATAGCACAGTTGGATCTCCAGCATCTAATTTGTAACCCATTAAACATACTTGAAAGGAGAGTAAAGTGGAAAAAGGCAAACTTGGATTGATTTAATATCTGGAAAAAATAGCTGAAATACTCACATGTTACCTCTGGCAACCTGCAAAGCAACTGAGCCTTAATCATAGACTTGGCTTTTTGCAACCTCCCAAACTTGCAATAAAATACCCAACACACCCAAACACACTTTCAAGGGTATCAACATGCTGGACTACTCCTTTGCAAGTGCCAAGCTACTGGCCTAATGCAAAGCTTACACGGTTGTGGAATGCTCAGAAAGTGACCATCATCCTACGTTTACACAGTTTGACCTGGAGCATCTAATTTGTAACCCTTTAAACATACTGGGCACCTCTACAGGAGTGAAAAAAAAGCTGGTAAGGAGATTAAAGTGGAGAGAGGCAAGCTTGATTAATTTTAAAATCTGGAAAGGATGGATGAAATACTCAAATTTTAGCACTGGCAACCTGCAACACACCTGGGCCTTAATCACAGACTTGGCTTTTTACAACCTAGGGGGCAAAGAAACCATCAACCACCAGCTAATATGAAAACCCACAGCCAAGAATGCGCCATGGTACTCTATTGAACTAAAGAATAGCAAAATGGTTCTAAATGCTGCCGCCAGAAGACGCAGTAAAGAAAATGAAATCAGGCGACGCATCAGCAGCTGACCAAAATAAGGAAAGCTCACCACATTTTGCTGTGGAACACAAAAGCATAATGTGTGGATTCGGAGTGACTACAGATACATTACCTTTTAGTGGGAAGCAATCAAGATACATTTTGTTTTGGCTAAACATTAATAAGCTGTGAAATGGACTGAACACGTTCAGAAGTTATATACAGATGCCGGCCCTTGGCCAGCCATAAAGGTCATGTGGCAGAATTTAGAGAACGAAGATGAGAAGCATTGGTCTGAGGTCTTTAACCGAGTATCTGTCCACAAGACCATTAAGTTCAAGAGAGCCAACAGGACGCCAGGTCCCAATGGTCTACCGAACGCATTGTGTAAGGTAGACACAGACTTCTGGTTAGAGTTGCTTACCCCCTTGTATGTGGACTGCTTTCACCCTGCAAGGTCCACAATCTTGGGAGGAGTCTATCCTTTATCCAATACACACAAAAACTGGAGCAACACCACTCCTGGAAACAATTGGTTAATTGCGTTACTAGACATTGAGGCCAAAGCCTATGCTAAAATTCTACTGCTTGAACTCGAGGCATGGGTGGCTAAAGCAAATATTATACTGTTTTATCAAACCAGATTAAAACAAAAATCCCCTACACTCTTAACATTGTTGCTTTGACATATTTGGTACACTGTGCCTCCCTTGCATCTTGACCGCCTCGCTTTGCATGTTTCATAGATTACTCTGCAGTCTTCGAAGGAGTTGACAGCAACAAACTTTGGGTCAAACTGGAAGAGTGGGAAATTCCCCCTACTCAAAGCAGAGCAATAATCCCTTCATACTCGGTCGGACATGTGAGTCTGCGTCAAGGCGGGCACAGCCAACTCCATGACAAACCAAATCTTGACTACACTGGGACTAAAGCTGGTGTGTAAGCCATCATGTTGTTAAATCTCTATAATGCCAATATTTCTTGCTTACAGGCAAAGTCAAATATGATCCCACCTAAGTTCGGTTCCAAGTGGCTTTCTATGATCCAATAGACAGATGATTTGCTTATCCTGGAGCAGACAAAAATGGGCTTGCTGCACGCCCTCAATAAGATCCACATCTACAACATAGCAAACAAGCTGGTGGCTAACAACGTGATGATCTTTGGCAGTTATTAAAATAATTCGAAATTAAGATGGGCACTAGACAATTATACCCTCTCCTAAACATCCAACCATAATTATCTTGGAATTTGTGTTAGAGACACAGGCAAGCCCAGTTTACATCTTAAACACATCACTATGAAGATCCAAGTACTCACATTTGCTTTATGTAGATTACATTCTCAACTATATTCGCCATTGGTAGAGGCCATTGTGGGAGTTACACAAGCAAAGTTACCATATCCCATTTATGGTTATCTTCCCCTTTGTTGGACAAGCTTTAGTGCAACACCAATAGAAGGCTGTTTCTCCTCCTAAAATACTCCTGCCACCCCTGCTTCATCGGGATTTTGGCCTGATTGGCCAGCATTTTAAAAGCACGGCCTCCTATTCAGCAAGCTAAACCAGATACCTTACAAAGGACCCTTCAAGTGGTCTTTACCAACTTGATTAATCCATGGTCGCCTTGGACTTAAATGGCAACATGGACGCGCTGGCAGCCACCACAGTTCCCCATTCAAGAATGAAGGCCATCTTGAAGAAAGAAGCTGCGAGGATGACCAACTTAGCGACCGTGGACACCATTTCCTGTGCCACCCCACTTATAAAATCATACGGGGAAATGAAACTGCAACTGTACTTAAAGGCAGCACTAAGCAAGGCGACGAGGCATTGTATTTTAACCCTGCGACTCATGGCTCTGCCGATCAACGTTTTCCGTTATGATTGGGTATCTACTACTGCCATTAGTCCTTGCAGATTTTGTGACTATAGGACAAAGACCATGCTTCATCTGCTGTGTTGCAGCCCAGAGTTTTTAACTGCACTACACACTTTATTAAAAACAATGTTGATGAAGAATTTACTTGGAATGGCGTGCTCTAATTATGTATAACCACTATTGTTCCTATGCATCCGTCACTCTTCTGATAATTTGTCAATACATTCTTTACACCACCAGACTGTGAGGGCTCTGAACCTTTTAACTGCAGTTAATGCAGTAGAACGGCCATTTTATATTTTAACCATTTCAATTTTAGAATGTCTTCGGCCTGAAGTTGTTTTATATCGACTTGTACCATTTTTTAGCCTCTGTTTATATGTATTTATTGGGACCTCATTTTGATACTTTGTTTTATTGTTATTACATTTGTATCAATTTTAAATCATTGACACAAATACAACTATTGTATTCATTGCATCCCTCCGCTGCCCAGGTCCGTTTGAAAACTTTACATTTCGCCACATCAGTGCATTTTTTTTTATTTTTAAGGTCTGGCCTACCGAAAGCTGAGCTGGCTCAGAAGCGTTACATTTTCCAAAACAATCATAACATAAATAAATACAGATGTACATTTATATAAGGTATTTTAGTCCAACCTCTTCATCTTTGGTCTGTTCAAGTGCTATTCTCATTTTGATTCTGTCAACCACAGCCCACAGCATTTTAAACTGATTCAGCCCACTTCTGCCATTGGCTCTGTTCCCTATTAGTGACAGAATTTTTCTCTTGCAAATACGCACATCCACCTCGAAAGTGACCCACGTTGATGCCAGATTGAGAGGGCAGTCTCTGCTTTCAATACATGCTGTGCGCATTTATGTTTGCAATAGGTCAATTTATTTTCATTTTTTTGCACATACACCTTTAGACATTTCTATGTTTTTATTTTTGATTAGTTTAGTATTATTTTAACACCTTCAATGCCTTTTTGCAACAAGTATTTGCAGGCTTGCCAGTGCTAGACTTCTTGGCTTTGCCACTGCTTGTTTTTAATCCTGGGACTATTGCTCAGTGCACTGAACATTTTCTACCAAAACGCAGTGCTCTGAAGGTCATGGGTTTTCATCTGGGCAAGGCAAACTCAGCATCTCTTTTTTGAGTTTAGGAAAGTGTATACCGTCAAATAGGTTATACTAGCACAGCACTCAGAAGCAACTAAAGTGCTACATTTAGTGCTATAGGAACAAACAGGTTAATATTAATTTGGTAGTCAGGGGCCCACTGCACCTCAACTGTGAGTCTCTTTAACTAGTCAATGAGGGGTAGGAGGCCATTTTCCCTACCTTACATTAGTGCCCATGGCACCCTTGGTATGACTCTTGGTGGGACTATGATGTGGGTATGCTCAAGCTCTAATTTAGGTAAGGCCCGCTGAGACATTATAAATGTCGTTCAGCTGTTTCACCTTTGCACCTGGGGCATTTCTGGTGCAAACTCAAGTACAAGCTACAGTCAACCAGATGGACATTTAGTTCCGACCAAGATAAACAATGCATTACCCCACAAAATGACAGAGTTTGGATTGGGAAATCATAAAGGTTTATTAAATAATTATTAATGCTGCAAATTCAAATCATCAAATCACTTATTAATCAGTAGTCAGTACATGAATGCATTAGTCTATATAATTCAAAGCCATTCAAAATCATAAATGCAAATACAAACTGTTATCAAGGTTGTCTCAAAATATAAATCAAAGCAGTCTCAGTCTCTCATGAAGGGAATAGATCACTACTCAGCTAATTTAGGAAAAGTCAGAAAAGTTGGGGAGAATTCAGGGAGAAGGTGCCTGCATGGAAAGCATATAAAAGGCAGAATTAATGCATCAAAATAAAGGTTCACTGCCTCAATAAGGGGACCTCATTTGGATGGTATTGTCAAGCTGCCTAGGCTGTAATGTACCGCAACCTTTCATGCCCACCCTGCAGTAAAATGAATTGGTAGGATCCACCCCTTTTGACAGTTTTGCGCAACATGCGGCCGCGCTAAGGTGGCCTTGTGCCCATGCTTTGCACCTACCCTTTGTGAACACCCACTGTGTAAAACTCAGCACTTCTTCACTGTTGACCCCTTTGCTCAAGTCCTCATGGCCAGTCTACCAGTCCCACTTGTGCCCACAGCTGTCAGGGTATCGGTGTCATGCATGGATCAGTGTAGGGGGGCAGCTCCTTGAAATTCTGCCATTGCAAACGGGACAATGTATCAGCCATAGAGTTGTTGCAACCAAGAATGTGCCTAGCCCTCATCGTGATATTTCTTTAGTTGACATCTTGTTAGGTGGCACAGCAGCCGAACCACACATGGGCATTGTGCTGTCCCGAGGTTAATCGCCTGGACCACTGCATGGTTGTAGGACCATAGAGTGATGTGTCTGTTCGGAGTTTGCACCTCCATATGGTTAAGGAAACAACTATGGGAAAGAGTTCCAGTACTGTTATGTTCTTCGTTAAACCGCCTACCCACCATGCTGTGGGCCAGCGGGCTGCCATCCAGGCTGACCCCAAGACTGCCCAACAACCTTTGCCCCTTGCCACGTCAGTAAAGAGTTCAAGCTGCCTTGATACCCAGTAGCATCCCCAGGTTGACCTCTGACTCAACTTTAGGCCCCATCAGCCTCGTACATGTTGCTAATCATTTCGAGGGATAGGCATCTGGAATATACAGAAAGTATACAGAGATGTTCCAGACTCCTTTACTTTCTGTTTCTGGTGCTGCCTTCATGTCCACTGAGACAAGAGGTGGGAAAGGCAGTGCCAGGGGGAGGAAAGGGGAAACAAGCCAGGGGAGCAGCTCTCACCCCTAACTGATGTTGCTAATATTAAAATATGCACTTCATAGGCAGATGTTAGGGCCAGAGCAATCACCTTGTTTGTAAATATATATATATATATATATATATATATATATATATATATATATATATATATATATATATATATATATATGGTAATATTATATATATAGTAATATTATATATGCGGGAGGTAACTGAGGTTATTCTAATCATGAAAGAAATGTAGTTGTACACCCTGTTTGAAGTGGAGAAGGCAAAGAAGCAAATATTGTTGGCGGAAGGGGCACCTACTACTGTAGGGAGGGGTTGGCAGTGTGTACTAAGTGTGATTGGCTTAGGGAGGCACATGAGCTGATAATGCACATGCCCTTCTGCTGAGCAGCCTACTGTAGGGGCTAAATTGAGACATGATCTGATGGCACAGGGATACCTACACTACTACATGTGGCATGTGGAGGAATAATGGACATGCCACTGCATGTGTACAGTCACACACGTCAGCAGTTGGATGGCCTAGCATCATGATGACATAGGTCAAATGTGCATTCTCAGATTGTTTGGATGGGAGCTCCGTACCACCCATGTTCAGCATTGTACTTGGAAGTGTGCTTTAGCATGTACCATTTGGCCCGATTTTCAAAACAAGCATTTATAATGCAATATGTCTTGCATTTGTGAGAGTTAGAGCTATTGGCATTGTAAATTACAATGTCTTTTTCCTAAGTGTTTTGGTTTGGAGTGTAGTGGATGTATGGCAGGTACCACAGCAACCCTCCCAGGCCAGACCCTCCAGGACAGAGAACACAACAAGGCCGCCATCTTGGCAGTGTTTCTACCTCATTCCTACAGGCTGGCTGTGATATCCTAGAGATGAAACCCTTTCTAGTGTGTTTACCTAAACTTTTATAGCACCAAGCAAGCCACAAAGAGGCACCTTTGTGGCATTCAACCTGGAGAATGAGGAGGTTAATAGACTTAGGAGCTAAGAAAAGGGGGCAGCCATATATTTCTGTATGTTAAACTTTTAAAGGAATTATTCCTCTACATTGGCAAAACCGACCTAACTTTTGAAAACATTGACTGTGTTAAAAGTGAATAACAGAAGAGGCAGCTTAACTGCAACTGAATTATAGCGATTTTCTTAAGAATGGCACCTGCTTTGCAGTGCTATGAAACGGGAGACCCTGTATTACCAAGTGCTATATGATAGAAAAAGGAATTATTTCGAGGCTGCCCCAACACGCACCTGACAAAGAACCCTAGGCAAGAGAATGTGGCATAAGTGCCTGAGCTGCTGACCTTGGAGCTGGGGAACACGGTTTGAGTCTTTTGCCAGCTCAACATCTTGTGATTCTGGGCAAATCACTTAATCTCCCCTTGCTACCAAAAATGAAGGTGTTCTTGTGTAATGTAACTGGTGCTCGTCTAAAGCGCTGTAATACCTTTGTATTGAGTTCGCGCTAACTGAACTCTGTTTGAAGAGGCCCAATTTACATCCAAAGGCTAGGTGTTTTTTGCTATCAAGCTTGAGGCCGTGAAGTGCTTTGGTCTGGAGTCACAACACCTTTTCCACCATTTTGGAGACAGGACCTTGCGCAATATTCTTGCCTAGAACTAACCTCTGTGCTTGATTGGTGACCCTACAGGGGTTATCAAGTGCACGTGCTATTGCCCAGTGTTAAGCTCTAATCAAGTCAGTTGGTTAATGCACCCACTGCAGAGGACTTGACAGAACAAGAATGTCACAGATTACAATCTTGACCTAGCTTTTTCACCTCTTCATCTCTGCAAGGTCAATCCGAGTGAATTATAGCGATTTTGTTAAGAATGGCACCTGCTTTGCAGCGCTATGAAATGGCAGAATCTGCACTACCAAGCGCTGTATAAAATGAAACAAGTTATTCCCAGACTGACCCAACACGCACCAGACAAAGAACCCCAGGTGAGAGGATGTGGCATAAGGGCCACAGCTACCGACTTTGGAGCTAGAGAACATGGTTCGAGTCTTGACGCCGGCTCAACATCCTGTGATTCTGGGAAAATCGCTTAATCTCCCCTTGCTACCAAAAATGAATGTGTTCTTGTGTAATGTAACCGGTGCTCATATAAAGTGCTGTAATATCTTTGTATCGAGTTCACACCATATAAAAGAGCAAAAAAAACTTTTCCAATACCTTTGTGTCGTGTCTGCGCTAATTAAAACGGCAAAAAAAATTCTCCTGACTTAGCTTTTTCTCCTCTTTATCTCTGCAAGGTCGATGCTAATAAATTATAGCTATTTTGTTAACAATGGCACCTGCTTTGCAGCGCTATGAAATGGCACAACCTGTATTACCAAGCGCTATATAAAATAAAATAACAAAAGTGTATTCCCAGACTGCCCCAACACTCATCAGACAAAGAATCCTAGGGGACAGGATGTGTGGAGTAAGGGACAGAGCTGCCGACTTTGGAGCTAGGGAACATGGTTTGAGTCTTGGCACCGGCTCAACATCCTGTGATTCTGGGAAAATCGCTTAATCTCCCCTTGCTACCAAAAATGAATGTGTTCTTGTGTAATGTAACCGGTGCTCATGTAAAGCGTTGTAATACCTTTGTATCGACTTTGCGCTATACAAAACTGCAAAAAAATAAAATAAAGAGCTCCAATACCTTAGTGTCGAGTTCGCGCTACATAAAACTGCAAAAAAACATAAATTAAAAAAAAGACCCCGCAGACATCGTAGCGAAACAGCAAGATGCCCAAAACCAAGGAAGACGAAGAAACAACATACTGCTATGAGCAAAGCGGAGAGGCAAAAGAAAAAATAGTGTGCCGACACGAAGCTTTCTGGCCGATCGTGCAATAATCTATGTAACAGGGTCAGTCTCCAAGGCGGTAAAAAAACAGCCTCAAGGTGGGACAAACGTAAAGCATTTACCAACTACATCAAGAGATTTTTGAAAGGCAGGCCAAGGGCTGAATGGAAGTGATGATCGTGGTTAAAACCCACAGAATATATTACAACAGGTCGAAAAACTCGACCTATAAATGTGGACTCAAACCCACTGGATCACCATGTCTCGAAACCCTCTTGCAATGCGCTTGTTTGCTCAGTGATCAAGTAGTCTCAGTGTCACAGATTTACCTGATAATAGTAGGGGCATACAATAAGCACTGAGCACACCCGCTGTACCCTGGCAAGGTTTGCAACACAGACAGACACTGGAGAGGCCCTTAGTAAAGACACAGGTGGGGCATACACAACATGCAAACGCAAATTCTGCGCAGCCCAGCGCGCACACACACGCACTGTAATCTACTAAAAATGTAGTTGAATCCATCTTAACAGAACTGTGTTGCACTAGGTTCCTTTTAAGTGAAGTCATAACTCATGACACTTCAGTGGTCGTACGTTCAGTAAATGCTCATTAAAAAATCAACATAGATGAACCTTTATCTGTACTGATTTTTTATTTGTATTTATAGAACAATAAATACCCATAAAAATAATAGAATTAGATTGTTATCTCTATTGTTTTTCTTTTCATTGACCCTTCAAAAGTTTGCTTTGGAGTCCCACTTCAGCATTTTAGCCAGAAAGTCAGGTTTTTTTTTTGCATTGATTTCATTATATTCTTGCGTTACACATAAAAGATTGTTAATGCCCTGAGACAAAGGCAATAACATATACTTCCTATCAAATAGAGCTTAAGTGATTCTGTTGCAACCAGCTAAATCCAGTCTCACCTGGAAGGACAGAGAATATTTACTTTTAGGGGGACACTAGGAGCTGAACCCAATCCCAGTTTCACGGCTAAAGGCTATGAAAGCAAAATGACTTTTCTGTACACAATAAGTCTGCTAAAGAAAACTCCAGATTCCCTAAAGGATTGTTGGACAGTTGTGCTTTTCTAAATGGGGCTTCATGAGAGAAACTGACACTAGAAGCACTGGCAATCTATTTTCATTCACTAAAGGTTTTGGTGCTGAAAGCTGTTTCTGGCATAGAGTAAAACTTGTATTGTGCAATGAAATGCAAACCTCCCGCAAATGTATGCAAAGAAGCTTGTCCAGTGCAAACTAGTGCACAGAGCCCTTGGATTTGAAGCAAACTCAAATCAAAAATAGCCTTACCTGATTTAGCCTCAGATCCTTATGGCATATCAAACCACATGCTTGATGATTCTATGTAAAACATATGCAATTTACACAAAATCACACGTCTTACGTGGCTTTCTCATGCGCAGATGTCTGTGCATTGGAATTTATACTGAAGGTGTACCTTTAGTTAGGGCCAGATTGGCCTTTCATTCCACTGGGCATTTTCCTGGTGGGCTGGAGCCGTTCGGGGCCTTTACTGAAAGCCTAGGGCTGCTGCTAGTGCCGCTAAGATTAGATTCCAGAAAGAGAAGAGAGAGAATGGATTATGGAAACAGAGAGAGATAGAGCTGGGAATGAAAGTGAGCAGGGATGCTTGTAGTTCCGCAGTCTGGCCCTAACTCTAGTACAAATCCCATGCTGGACAGAGCTAGATTTCTTTTGCCGCAGAGCGCAAGGCTAAGTGACACACAAAGAGGCTGCAGCTGATTACCTCACTTGAGTGCAGCTCTATTTACGTTGAGTCTGTGACAGCACATGCGGTGCTTGCTTGCAGGACTGCTGTTTAAAATAAATAGCTTGTAGACCACGCACTGCATACCGATTGTTTGCTTCAGTGTCACTTTTTTTTGCTGCCGCCTGATTGGCCAGCGCAGGCCAAGTGCCACTTCCGTTCCTTTCTGTGAAGCATGGACCAAGCACAGATTGATTAAATTACTGCCTGACCGCTGCTCATGCTTTGATTCTGGTATTATTTTTTTTTTCCCCTCCCAATTTCCCCTGCCTTCAGGTGGTGCTCCTCCCTCTTTCCTCCTGTGTAATGCTTCTTCCCCTGCTTTTCTTTAACATATTGCACAGCAGCAAAAGCTGCTGTGCAACATAGCTTTAAAAAAAGCGATATGATGTGGTCAGCGCTGGTCACGTCATGGCACTTTTTTGTTTCCCTTCGTTGTAAACCATGCTGCGGAGGTGCTCGGGCTACTGTGCAACATTCCTAAACAAAATTGACAAAGTCTATAGATCTCGTATATTTATGACCTATTGGCTTTGCCAATGCTTGTTAAATCTGGCGAGGCACAATTTATTTTATTATTCGTGCAATGAGGCATCGCAGTTTTTCACTCAGCGCTTCGTTAAATGATGGATAGTAAATGTAGGGCAAATTTCACAGTTGAAGGAAGTGAAGAGTCTTATGTACGTAGTAAAGAATGTGCACATCTCAGATGTAGGGTGAAGTGTACATTATGATCCCCTGAGATACAAAAGAAGGATTATAAGTATACTTATACACCATATTCTACCCTCCGGCCCATGCAGCCATACAAGAAACGCTCAGTACAGTTTATCATCTTTTACACATATATTAGGAGACCACCGGCTTAACTGAAATGACCACATAAATATTTCTTCATAACTTCTATGTGACTTTCGTTGGTGGTGAGCTATCACGATGATCAAAATATATATTTACTTAAAAGCATGCAAATTATACAAAACATGGAAAATAAAATATAATGTGTCTCTTCAAGTGTGTTGTTGATTTAGACACCTACCTATAACTGTTGTCGTGCCAATCTGCCATTGTCCGTAGGGGAGCGACATTTAAAGAGTTAAACAAACTTCAAACAGGGGGAGACAGTTAGACTACCATCACGCCTGGCCTGAATCTGCGTTCGCCTATTTCTATTTCCTGTAACATGTCAAGTCCCACGTATTCCTGTAGACGTGTGCTCCTGATTTGCTTGCTCACGCGATCTGATGCGCGCTTTTCTGGCGTCCAGGGATTGCTTCTTGTCCAGACTTTGGCCTTGTGGTAGTGGTCCAAGGAATGCGGTTCAGGGGGTGCACACTGTGAGGCATGGTGGTGCTTGGGCCAATGTGTGTGCGTGGATGTGTATGTTTCTCTAGTTTTACCTAGAAATGCGTTGTGGTGTTTTGATTTTTCTGGTGTCATACTGTTAGCTACACTGGCACCCTTCGTCCCCCACTTGTATGTATGTATGTATGGAGGTATTTGTAGAGCGCATTCTACTTCTCTGTCGGTGACCTGCAGTCCTGGTCGCCCATGAGCCCTGCCTAATGCCAGTCTCTGGTTCTTAGTAGCTATATACTGCATGCTTAGTCAGACACCACTTGGGCATCTCCTTACAGCTGTAGTTACTCACTTGGGTGTGAACTTCCAAGATGGGCCTGACTCAGTCAGGAGGGCACCATGGTCCGGCTCATTGGAATGTCAGGAATTGAGCTGGCTGAGCCAAGAGTGTCCATACTCCTGGCTAGTGAAGGGTGGCTCTGCGGCGTGTTTGTTGCGCGTGGCGATGACAGTGCCACATGACATTTTCATAACCCAGGTCCATTTGTTAGCATTAGGTGTGACTTGTTCTTATGAGTATCTAATTGCTGCTCCTACATCCGACATAATTAGTGTTTTATGTACAAACTTAGCTGTAATAAAAAAAAAATTGTCAAAATAATAATACTTAGGCTTGCAGCTCTAACCAGGAATAGAGATGAGCAGTCATTACATGATCGCACCTGTCACGTGCCAAAAGCACACGCAAAATTACTTGAACTTCATCTTTGTCTCTGTCCACAAACTATGTCGTGATCTGGACTGGTCTGCCGCAAGGAGCGTGACACAGGTGCCAGTGAATGACCACACCTTAAGGTGTGCTGTCTAACAAAAGACTTTGGCCCTCGTTTGGACTTTGTTGGTCAATTTGCCTGACCGTCAAAGCCAAACCCGCCACTAGTCTTCCAGTGCTGGCGGTTTGCTGCAGGCCTCCATACTATGGCTGCTGGAAGCAGTCAATCATACTTGTGGTGGAAAGTCGCCAGCAGTCATGCTGGCGGTCGGCGGTGCAGAGGCGGTTCCATTGCGGGAACCGCCATGGCAGCAGGACTCTGCCCGTCTTATTACAAGCCGTAATACTGCTTGGTGGAGTCCTGCTGGTGTGGTCGTGCTGGCGATGGAAGACTGCCAGCACTCATCCCTTCTGAAAGGGGGAGGGTGTCTGTGTGTTTGGGTGCATGTGTGCGTGTCTCCGGAAGGGGGTAGTGAATGCGTGCGTATCGGAAGGGGGTAGTGAATGCGTGCGTATATGCTAGGGAATGTGTGTGTGCGTGTATGTGTGCGTCTGTGTGGATGCATGCAAGTGAGTGGGGATGTCTGAGTGCATGTTTGCGAGAGATTGGGGGTGTCTGAGCGCATGTTTGTGTGTATGTGAATGCATTTGTGCGTGCGTGAAGGGGTGGGGGAGTGTTTGTCAGTGTGTGGATGGGTGGGGGGATGTGTGCATGTGTGGGGACATGTGCGCATGTGTGTGCCGGAGACAAGAATGGAGATTCCTGACCCGGGTGCATGACTGCCAGGGTTTTCGTGGCAGGGTGACCGCCACAGAAAGCTTGGCGGTTTGCAGCCTCGTAATCCAGTCACGAATGGCTGCGGCGGTGCAATCGCACCTGCGGGCCAGGTGGGATTGTGGAGGCTTGGCGTCTGCCAAGCCCCACAATTCTTAATGTGGCGGTCTTTACTGTGGCTCCGCGGCAGAAGGACCGCCATGGCGAGGCTGGCAGTCTCGTAATTAAATCCTTGATTTATCCAAGTCTTATTGGCATTCAGAAGTGATGATATTACAGAACATCTCCTGTTTCAGTGTAGACCTATCCGACTCTTCTTCCAAGGTATTCTATGCAGGGCGCGCTTACTGAGCAGCATATGTCCCTCACTCTCATTCTTACTTTGCTTAATAATCCTTAACACAAAGGAGGACAAAGAAAGCCATAATATAGAGATCTGGAAAGTAGAAGGAAATCACATTAACGAAATACAAAACCACTTTGCGATAACAAAAACAACAGTAAAGGACAACCGACACATGAAAGGCATGAACAAGCAGCAGTTGATAAATGAGACATACATTATTTCCTACATTTGCGTGTACTTTGGGGTTGAAGCTAATACCTATTTTGTGAAACTATGCCAAGGGAGTGACATACGTTATTTGACTTAAAGAGTACGATGACATGGATGGCAGTATAAAATCTGGAGAAGTGACTGAGTGACGAGTCAAACATTGAACATCTCTGAAATTCCGGAGGGTTGGGGAGTGGAAAAGACAGAAATAGCAGCTAAAGCACCCTGAACCTGATGATTGTCTGCAGTTGTTTCACTTGTGCAAACAATGTTGAAAAGACAACAAGATAGTCAAGGGTACTTTTAAGCAAGTTGCCCTCCTTTTCTGCCACTGGAGTGTATTTAACTGCCACAGATAACACTGCATCAAACCAAATCAAATCAGAAGAACTGTATTCGATTACTGACTTAATAAACATAAGAGTACAGACAGTAACACATTAAATACATAAAAATAAATTAGGTGAAAATCGCTTAGCTCCATAAATTAATCACACATGGATTTACGACACCTCACAGTACATTTGAGGAATGATGCTACAGCAGAACTACATCAACAACACAAAGTATCTGTAAAAACAGAACTACAGTGTGCACCTTCTAAACTTTCTTTGTTTTTAAAAGTGTCAATAAAAAGCTTTTAATATACAATCATAGCATTTACAAAAAATAAATAGTGCAGCAATGTCCGTTTCGAAACATCTTCACAGGGGCAGGTACCAATGTTAATACTAGCATATTGGCCCAGCCGGAAACCCAACAGGTGGCGTATTGTTCCTGTCTGGAACCTAAATAAGAAATGCCTACTCCCGGTGGCCAATGTTATGTAATAAATAAGGCTCAAGGGAAAATGCAGTTTTTATCTTGAAATAGCCTTGTATATTCGACATCCTTTGCTCATCACGCTCTTGTTCATTCTGTCTCATGCATACAAAAGCTCTATTGGCACAGAGTTTGTCCTCCTTGCGTATGGCGGTAGCATTGTCAATAAGTTCCTTCCTCCCTATTAATAGTCAAGACTGCTTGATGTAGGGCCTCCAGGTTATATAAAATCGGTATCTACATCGCAGGCAGATATTAAAGCCTTCACAATTTAAAGTGACTTAATCATTGGTCCAAATAGTAACCAGTGTCATATTCTGCAATGGGATGACATTGGTGAATTATAGATATTAAGAAAGGGCTTAATTGGTTCATCACCTGAAGACAGAATCACATTAAATTATAATAAAAGGTAATGCTTAAATAAAGGAAGTTTGTAACCTTAGTTAACTTATTGAATTGCCATTACGTGAACGGGCTTCAAGAGATGCTTCAAAATGTTCTAAAAAAAAGAAGATGGAGCAAGTCAATCCAAGTCACATGAATTCTGCAGGTGCGAAAACCTACTAGAGAGTGAGACCGGGTTACTATCACAAAAGGCACCTTTCATGCTACAGATCCAAAATAAAATGACAGGTAAAAAAAAGGGTGGTCTACAGAAAAAATTCCAAAGGCAAAACCTGTATTCTGTTGCGTTTTGCACCAAAGCTGTACTGACTGGGAGGCAGAGATCTCACCTGGTTGGATTTACTAAAGTTGATAACTACACAACACCCTAGATACCTTATGGGATGAGTACCTGAGTACTGATGTCCCATCTCACTGAGTAGTATCTCAAATGAACAGTGATATAGCAATACTTCTGATTTGGCCTGATTAATCTTATATTCCCCAATATCTGAAAAGCTTGAGTTTTGGTTAAAGCATTCTGGACATTCGAGGCTGTTGCATATAATTTAAATTTGGGGGCTTCATGTAATGGCCACAGGATTGTAGGGTCCTGTCTCATGACTGCAGCCAGTGGCTGCACAAAACAGAGAACTGGCAACATTGGGCATCCTTGTCGCATGCCCCTCCATATTGTGATTGATCATATTAACTTGAAGTTAATCATAATCTTGGCCACTGCTTTGATATATAGGTTGTGCAGCAACCTGATTAATTTAGCTGGAATGCCAAAGCGTCATAGAGTCATAAATAGGACCTCCCATTGGACATGTTCGAACGCCTTTTCAGAGTTGAGCACTATAATGGCAGTTTTAATATTGTTAATTGAAAAGTAATCTATTGCCGAACAAGGTAATTCATATTATTAATAGATATAGATCTTCCTAGCAAAAATCCATTCTGATCCCCATGTACCTGCCGGAGTTAATCTCGGGGCCATGATTTTAGAAAGGAGTTTGTAGTCTGCGTTCAACAGACTTATAGGGTGATAAGAGCCCGGTAGCTCGGGAGGCTTGTCTTTCTTGGGGAAAATAACAATAACTGCCTCAGTTAAATCTTGTGGGATTTCACCGCCATTGAAGAATTAATTGAATAACGCATGTCAAAAATCCACTATTTGTGCAGATAATATCTTATACAGTTCTAACGGTATGCCATCATTCCTGCATGCTTTAGCGTTAGGAATGTTTAATGGCCTCCAGAACTTCTGCCTGTGCTATGGGAGCTTCTATACTTTCCTGCCATTCCCTATCCAGTGAGGGGAGTCTAATCGAATAGAAAAACGCCACAACTGAGATAGACAAAGGGTTATCACTTTGAGAATATAGTTCAGCATAATGGTCTAAAAACACTCCAGCATTCTGGTCTAAGTCCGTTTTTATGTAATTTTGCTTTCGATCTAAGACTGCTTTAATACCCTCTGAATATGCTTCTTCTTTATTAACTATGCTAGAAAGTGTCCAGGATGCTCACTTTCTTCTTAAACCTTCTGGAAACAAGTTCTTTGGCTAATAGTTTAACGTGAGACAAAATCACTTTTAAGGTTCTGGCTTGCATATGCCAGTCTGGCTTTAGACTGAGTTGTATGTAAATTAATATCCTTGTTTCTAACCTGCTCAAATTCTTGCTGTAACAATGCAGTTTCCTCACATCTACCTCTATTTAAAAGGGCGGTATAAGTGATGCCTTCCCTACAAATTAAGGCTATTTGAAGCTGTGCCCTGATTTTTTTTTTTTAAGTCGGTTAAGGCAGACCACATATTAGCTATCCACTCCTCTTGGGTCAGCAAGGATCTCTCCAAGGACCATCGTAGATCTTTCTTAGACAAATCACTCAGTTTTAAATCTACGTACAGGGCGGAATGATCAGAGGAGGGGTCCGAAATATACCTGACCCAGCTCTTCTCCAACTGTGTCATATCAAAAAATAGCCGATATGAGATGCCGAATTAAAGCGTTTAGAGAAGCTTGTAAACTCACTTCTCTTGGGATGGTCAGCTCTCCAACGGTCCATCAAAGCAAGCTCCCTCACCATCTGTGCCAAAACCCCAGCTGATTTTGGCTTATTCTGGTATTTATTAAAGCAACAACAATCATTCTCAACCTCTTGAATGAGGTTGAGGTCACCTCCCATTAGAACTAATCCCGTAAGGGTGGCTAGAAGCTCATAAATTTCTTGTAGTGACGTTGCCTCATCTTTGATGGGTCCATAGTAGCTGACCAGATTCATTGCTGTCTTGTTGTTTCTAACACTCACCAAAACCCACCTGACCTTAGGATCTCGCACCATCCTTAGCACTTCTCCCACAAAGCTTTGAGTAAATAAAATAGCTACGCCCCTCACAGTTGCTTAAAAGGCCTGTGATATACATTTTGGCATCAGTAGCTGTTTCTCTGATACCTTCAAATGCATTTCCTGAAGAAAATTTATTTGAGCGCCTGTTGACTTAAGCCATGCTGAAATCGATCTACGCTTACTCAGATTATTAATGCCATTTGTGTTGCATGAGATGGTCCTAAACATTTTGCTTTGACAACTAGAAGTGGTCATAATCATTTTCTCCCATTGATACCCTAACAGTCTCAATTAATGGAGATTTCACCTCCCTTAATGCAAAACCTCCATCCCCTATCCTCCCTGTCCCACCCCTCCTCCCCCTTGATTAAGGCACTTTGGTATGGCACCTTGAGGTTAACGTCCCAGAGAAGCAGGTAGAGGGTGCTCCAATGTGCTACTAACTGGCCCCTATTCAGCCTTCTCCTATAGCTTTGAGCACAGGCTTATTCATAAGCTTGTAAGACAGATATACTCAGCCTGCCTATCAAGCCTGACACATTTGATCTAAAAAGGTCTTAGCTTGCTTCACTGACTGGAAAATGTGTGAATGGCCTTTATACAAAACTTTCTGTTTTGACTTCTGAACTATCCTGGCTGGTGCCCCAAAAGTCTTGAAAGCGTCAGTCATGCCCTTCAATTCTTTGTGGCCTCGTGCAGCGCCAAGTGACATATCCCAAACATACTCTGAATGATAATTGTTAGAGGTGTGGTAAACTCTGGTTCTTAAAGCGTTTGATAATATGCGTTCTTTCACATGATAGTCCCCAAACTTTACCAAGATAGTTCAAGGATGCTGAAAATGTGGCTGTTGGTGTGATGGAACTCGATGTGCTCGGGTAACGGTAAGATCAGCATCTCTTGAAGCCAGGTCTGGACAGACTTATTTATTTATAAGCTCTGTTATCAGTGCCATGAAGGATCTGCAACCACTAATCGTGGTGTTAACCCTGAAACAGTGAAGGCTCCTGTAGAGCCAGCAGAAACAAGGAGAATGGACCACGTAAGGGCTGAAGAGGCATGCCTTTAGGCCACAGGGGTGCCTGATGCCCTGATGATGAGTGAGGGGATGCCAAGAAATGTATCAGCTTACACTATCTTTGCTATTTCCAATGCAAAAGAACAGCAAGCTCAGCAAATTCAGCTTAAACACAGGCCAGACCCAGGAATTGAACAGGGTGTGGGGCTTAACCCTCTACAAGCAGCAGACAAGGCACATGGCACGGCTATGTTAACAACCACCTCAATTGAGCACTCAGCCATGTATACTTATAAGCTCCTCAGAGCAGCCACAGAAGTTGTGCCCAGAGGAGGCAGCTTGTTCAAAAGTCCTACAATTAAATCAGGCGATACCGGGCCCAGTCACCCCTTCATTTGGATCGTCTTCATCTTCAGTTGAAGTTATTCTGCATCCCATACTTGGAGAAATTCTCAAGATGAAGTGTCATAGGAAGAGGCCCACAGATAAACCTGTGAGCAACTCAGCTAGCTAAATGCGAATATACAGCTTTTGAATTCTCCAGTGTCCCAGGCGTAACAAAGAATATTGGATCTGGAAGATTTCAAACAAAAGCAGGAACCTGCAACTCTTAAAATTTAGCCTGACCTCATTGAACTACAGTTGAAGTTCGATGACTTTGAAAATCGATCCCATCGATCCAATCTGTGCGTAGATGGGGGGAGGATGGGACAACAGTGAACATAATGTGAATTGTCTGAGCATCAAGGAGGGTGGGCTGAGGAGGGTGGGTAGATTTTTTAGTTTACCTCACACTGCTTGCATTTGAAGTTTATTCTGTTACCTGTCCCAGCGCACACGTGAACATTTAAATACGGAAAATAGCGGGTAGAGGTTTTCTCTATTTGAAAGGCGATATAAGCTTGGTTAATCATGGTTTGACACCTTACATTTTTACACGACATTTCTTGAATGGGGAAATCTGTCACATCTACAACACATAGATCCTAGGTTTCGGGTCAGAGTGTGAATTCAGGGCAAAGATGGGCTGATAAAGCTGCCCTAGAACAGCCCCTGCTGGTTAGAACAACATTCACACCTAGTATCAACTGGAGTGTGTCATTGGTTAGGGCCTGGGAGAGTAACCAGCCCCTTCTGAAACTGTAACACGGAGTAGACAGTCAGAGTGCCACTTGTTAAGGTTTCAGACTTCTAGCAGCTGCAGGGGTCTGACTCTTCTGTGGGATCGATAGACCTTGGGTGCAAGAGTGGCAACTGGTCAACAGTCGGAGAGAGGCATTTGTGGAGAGACTAAAGGAGATGCGGCCTACCTCCTGGCTTGAGGGGACTTCAGTCTCTTGTATGACACTGGAAAAGGAGGCCAGAATTTGTTCTTCCAAAACTGTTGTCTCCAGCCAATAGTCAAGGCCACTTGAAATATGTGATTCTGTGGCTGTGAAATTTTTCATAATTATGAATTAACTGCATTTGCCACAAAATCTACCTTCTGCTGCATAATCTGTAGATTTGAACCAAAAATTATTTACAGCTCAAGCGATTCAAACAATGCTACAAACCCAACACGTGTTGCTGTGTAGTGGAAGGCCCTTTACAAAAGTTGACTTGTCCCCTTTCTGTTGCTTATAGCTTATTTGGGTGTTAAACTTGCACGACTTAGGTGCAACCTATACAGAGACAGTGTTACCATGTGTATAAATGGCAAAATAATTAAATGATACTATCAAAAAATGTGCCTCATTATGTATATTTGCCTTTTCTTGCTGCATAATTTAGTAAACCCTGCTTCATAATTAGCGCTTTCCCTGCTGCATGATTTCCAGTGGCCCTGCCACTAGCTCTTGCAGCCAGCCACATAAATGAAGACAACAAAGTCAAAGGCCACATTCATAACACACCCAGTGCAATTCTGGATTTTGAAAGATGCTACTGGGATCAATGGAGTGAATTCCTGGGTTCGTTCTGGCCATCAGGGATCAAGCATATTTATTGTTTGCTCTGAGCTCCTGTCTGGGACTCACATTTAGCAACGCCACACCTTTTGTGCCATTTATGTTCACTGCAGACACCTTTCGCCACACCCTGGCACAGCCTAACACGCCTGCTCCAGAACGCTGACTCAGAATAGGGCATGACGGTTAGGCAGGCTGGGCACCTGTGCAGGTGAGGAAGAAGAAGATGTACTTTCTTTAAGGCATGTGGGCGTTTACTGCGCACACCCTGGCACAGCGCCCCTGCGACTGTTTACTGTTGAAATGTGTAAAAGAACAAAAGATGCTCTCACTCATTTTGGGATTTAAATGTCAGCAATAGTGATTTCAAAACCCTGTACAGCAGTGGTTCCCAACTTTTTGACTCACGAGGACCCCCACTGAATCATTACTGAAAGCCAGGGACCCCCAAACAATTTGTACAATTTAAATTTCAAACATTAATTTAATTAGCAAAAAATGCACAAGAGAGTACATGCCAAACAAATGCTCAAATTACTAAAGCTATAATTATTTATATTGAAAAAACATGAAAAAAGCAAAAAAATAATAATGAGGTTACCGCTGCATCTCCGCGACTAACTTTTCAATGTTTGGTTTTATTTAGGGAAGCTGGTACATTAATCACCAGTTATCTTGACGCCTTTATTTTTGCCCCTTTGCAGTGCTTTTAAAACTGCTGCACAAAGGAAGGTATAAATATAAAAACACACTTTTTGGTCAGAGGCCCCAACCGGAGAAAGGCCTTCCTGCAGGCCCAGGCCTGCGGACCCCCTGGGGATGTGTCACGGACCCCAGGTTGGGAACCGCTGCTCTACAGAGCTGCCAAATATTTCTACAATGTGAGGTTTTTAGACTGGAAGCTATGACCATCTGACCAACAACCCCAGTAAGGATGCAACCAATGAAGCGCATGGCTCACCCAGCACTGTCTCAGGGCACACAATGTTGCGGCATGCAATGATTGGCCTGCATCTTCACTCAAATTCATAAAAAGGAACAAGTCCCTGGTCATTAAATGGACATGCACATTTCCTGCAGACTGCAGGAGGGGTGCAGCATTTCTTGTTGTCACCAATAGAATATGTAAAAGCGCAGCCTGCGTTTGACTGCTCCATGTCCCAGACCACATGGTGTAGGGAGGGTGGGCTGCCAACAGCGCTACATACCTTTCCTACAGATGTTTTGTATTATATTGTATTGCAGCATGAATACTGCGCTTACTATCCCTATGTGGGGTGCTGAAGTACTTGCCTACTTGAGTAGCTCGCTACACTGGGGAGGGTGTGTGGTTGGAAGGATGTTGTCTTTGTTTTGATCCTATGTGGAAGTATTTAGATTACCAATAAAGAAAATAACTCACATGTCCAACACTGCTGAATATGTGAGTAACAAGCTTCTCGGGCACCCCACAGCAGATGTCTGTGATGCAGTGCTAATGACCATTTAAGTCCTACATTGAGTCCAAAAAACAATATTAGGCGTGAGGTTTAGGTCATACATGTTAAATAGGGACATCTTTCAATGGTAGTTCATGGCATCTCTTTGTGACATTCAAGCGCTCCAGTCACGTTATTTAACATATTTAAGTGTTCAGGGTTCTCTTAAAAACTGGAACCACTATTCAGCATTATCCTGCTTGAGTTACATTTTCTGGCAGAGTGCGATAGAAGATGATGCTGATAATCTAACCAAAGTAATTTGTGTCTCTTCTTGTCATAAACCTATCTGCAGATCTTCCTAAAGGTCCACAATTATCCATGATTTTAATTTTTTTTCACAATTTTGATGTAAATTAAAAAAACAATTCCCCCGCATCACGTTTCTTTTATACACCGTTATGATACAAAACATAATCATCAGGGCATGAAAATGTTTCACCTTTAGAGTCCACATCACGAAATGTTCCATAACCAGCATGATTCAAGCCAACCAACATTCAGTTTATAGAGCACAATAAGTTTACCTTTTCAAATTCCTAAGGTTAGTTTCCTATACTAGCTATCGGCCTTCGATAGAGTTTCCTGGGTCTTACTACCTCAAATTACTGTGCAGTATTGTAGTCATGCCACAATTTTACCCAGTATAGCTTGGCAAATGGGATCAGTAATAGACCTTATACTTCTTTTTAGAATTTACGAGCTAAATCATGATTTCATTTGCCTTTTTTGTGTGAATGCTCCCATCAACTGTGTGGTGCAGAGGAAAGCTCTGAGGTGACAGGGAGACCTATGTATGTGTTTGTGTAATCCTGCATCTTTATTTAGAAATGTAGGCTTGTTGCCAGCAGGCAAGGTGTAATACTTGAGACTGGCCGTCAGTTGAGACTCAATATTCCGGTAGTGAACTTGGAAGTCAGCAACTTCAAAACTTCATACCCAGGTTACAAAGGGCTCTGTTTGTGATTGGTGTGGGGGGGTTAGGGTTGGAAACAAAGTTTGTTGTTGGTCATTTACAGGTTTCCATAACAACAAGCATTGGTGAAGCCAATCGGTTTGACATTAGCTGCCAGCCTTTTGGCATTGCCAATATGTGATTTGTTTCATCATTGCTGTTGTCAAATTCTACTGTTGGAGGAGCCACAGGCCCCCGCCAATATACATTTTAAAATGCCTAAAAGCAATAACGTTTTTTGGTTTTAAAACGCTCACATTGCTACAGTAGCCTATGCATTAAGGGAACTAGTTTGGATGTGGGTGTCCTCCGAGTGAAAGAGCAAAATGCCACACTCACAAGGAAGGTAGTCAATGGCTAAAGTGAGTTGACCATGTGTCCCTATACTGTTTGCTGTAATGGGAGGAAAAATGTGGCTGGCACACACACACACACATATATATATATATATATATATATATATATATATATATATATATATATATATATACGGCTAACCCCCCATTTAAGAACAGTGGGAGTGATCTTGGTGTTGTCCTGCTCTACTGACAAAAGGTGTGTCGAACGTGCTAGCCTCCTCAGATGTGAACTCAAGCTTCCCCGTGGTTTAATACTGGAGTTTAATACTGTGAGGGTTAAATAGTGGAGCTTTATACTCCCACGGTTCAATACTGGGGATTAATGTGCTAAGATTTTGCCCTCTTCTTTCTATCATTCTTGCCTTGCTTTTGGTGATCATCTTTGTGGACTCTGGTGACCTTGGCATTACCTGAACTGAGGTTTTGAAGGGATGCACTTTGGAGTGCCAGCTCCTGTAGGTATTCTGTGCTGTTTCTTGCACTACAGTTGGAATAAAGCTTGGGCTGGTGGTTGCTTCATGAACGTTGTAGAGGCACACCACTAAAGGCTTTGCCAACCAGATCCCATTGAAAGCTGAAGTGATGTAGCCCGGTTTCTTTCAATTCCAGGTATAATTTCAGAGCGTCAGAATATGGGTTCATTTACTCTCCAGATGCAACGTGGTTTTGGTTGAATAAAAGGACATCGAGTGCATGTTTCCAAAAGGCCATGACCCTAGTCTGTCTCTATGATGATTGTAATTACATTTTTTGGCCATGTAATCCAAGGCCTCAGTCTTTAGTGAGCGTCCAATACAAGCTAGACCATTAAGATCTTATCATCAAAGTAGGTTATTAAACATTGGAAAATCTTTAGAAATATACAGGGCAGGTGCAACACTACCAGGAAATCCGCCAGAGAAAATTTAAAGAGGTAGTGCTTTTGTAATTGGTAAACAGATTCAGTAGATGGTTAAACAACGGTTTGAGATTGCAAGCTCTGCGATTTTGCAGATTGCAGGGTTTGCGCTCCTAAAATCGATTCATTTTTGGCCCAAGATTGCTCAATGAATTGTAAAATAGCTGTAGATTTGGTAATAAGATAGACAACAAATCAGATGTTTCAGAAGAGTACATTTGATAGTATCTGATTACTTCGCGCACTACAATTCTACAGACATTGAGGCGTGAGTGTGCATGTATCAGTCACATAAATGCTGAAACACGAATTTCAACTTCATTTTATTCAGCGGCTAAAGAATTCATGTGGATAAATGGCAATAAGAGGGATAACAAACATAGATAAGTACATATGGAGTTGAAAAACACATAAATACCGTAAAACTGGGATCAGTATCCGAATTTATTTACTTTATTTCGGTCAAAAGACCATAAAAGTGCAGAGCATCTTCAAATAACAAACGACACTGCATAAAACCAAACATGGTTGAATATAATATTATATAAGTAAACTGGGAGCAGTAATTATTGGGTACCTCTAACTGACCATTAAGGCGCCTCTCATTGACATTTATGGGATATTCATGACATTCTATAGCACCTCTCAGTGAACTAATTATAGACTTCTCAATTATGTTATAGGGCATCTCCCAGTTACTTTATAGGGCATCTCTCACTGCCCTTACACGGTGTTTCCCAGTGAGTTCACAGGTTCTCAGCCTCATTTGAGGGCATCTCTGTTTGACAGAAAAGTTGATATATTTATGGCCTACAGGTATGTGGTATTAGAGCACACTTATAAGTGGTATTATACAACCACTCAGGAATACAGGGCATCTCTAAGTGACATTATAGGGCAGCCATGAGTAACCGAAACGGGCATTTATAAGTGACATCATGAGACATGTCTTAATGACACAATGCCATCTCTTACTGGTTTTATGGAGCACCAATCAATGACATTATAGCAGACGTCTCACTGAGCAGTCTTGATTACCTCTCCTGCGCCTTTAATCCTTTACCAGACACTACCATGCCCCTCTAACTCAATCCTTCACGTTCGTTTTCATCGATTTTTTTTCTCCCTTTGTCTTTGTTTTTCAGTTTTTCTTTTCCTCCTTCTTACCACTTTTGTGTTCTTCTCTTTCTTATTCTGGATCAAAGTCTGATGAGGTATAGTAAGTGGCAGTGCCTGAAAATAACTGCTGGTGGGCCCCACCTGGAACCACTGGCTCAAATTAAGCACCGCCCTGCTGACTGTCCTGTGCTTACTCTATTTATTGTGAGAGTATTATTTAGGTCTGGCTTGACGGTGTTGTTCTCTGAAAGATTTATTGTCACCAGTTCTTTACCAAAGACAGTGTGGGCTTTGTTGCCGCCAAGAGCAGCAATGTTATCTCCCCTTATGCAATTGACTGTTCGTTGTCCTCTTTCGTCTTCAAGGAAGTGTTTCTATTGGAAAGGTTTTTACAGGAAAGTTCATTCAGTCATCACCTGTTGTCACATTCAGGGACTGATGTAGAGTTTGGTAGAGGGGGTCACTCTGTCACAAACGTGATGGATATCCTGCCCACTGTATTACAATTCCATTATGGCCTATGGAACTTATGATTCGGTGGGCGGGATATCTGTCACGTTTGTAACGGAGTAACCCCCTCTGCCAAACTATAAAACAGGCCCTCAGTTCTTTATCGCCTATTTACATTCTATGCAGAAAGCTATCATTTTTGCAACTTCTTTCCCAACAGTGGCAAAACCAACAGGGAAGGAGTTAGTGTGATAAACAGTATTTGTGCATGCAACAATTGTATGGTGTCCAACTTACCAAGAGAAAACTATCAACTATCTTCTCACATTTTAGGATTCTGTAATGACTCAGACACGATTCTCATATAGAACTTTATATGAAATCACCTCTATTCAAATTAAACATGGCATTATGTCTGTGTTAACTTTAATTATTGACCTAGGTAAGACAGCTGTAGAACACCTTTAAGGTGTTTGATTTGTCAACGCTCATTTTATCAATCCTGCAAGAGCTTCCTTGCATTTCTGATTGCTTACTCAGTCTTACTGGCTGTTCGCTACCAATGTAACACTACAAGAAACATCTAAAGAAACAAACTAACATACAATTTAGGTAATCTTTCAGTGGCAAGTTATAACATCTTTTAGTGATATTGTTGGACTTCACCCAGTGATGCTGTATGGCAATTCAGTGACATTTTAGGGTCTTTCTGTGTGAAATATATGGCATAACTTATTGACATTGCTGGGCATCTCTTAGTGACATTGTAGCACTCCTGTGTGTAACACAGACTGGATTTCCCAGTGATGCTCTAGCTAATCTCTGTGGCATTGCAGGATATATTTGAATAATATTGTAGGGCACCTCTAAGATACATTGTGGGGGTATTTCTGACATTTTTTAGCATCTTTCAATGACATTGTAGGACATCTTTCACTGCCATTTCATGGTGTTTCCTAGAGTCATTCTAGGGCATGTCCATGTGACTCTCTAGGGCTGTGGTACTCAAATTATGGCCTGCTGGCCGCCAGCGGCCCCAGCTGAACTTCCTTGGCGGCCCTCAGACCTTGTGGTCTGGTTACCAGACTAAAGCACAAGAGGCGGCATAAACACAAAAGAGGGCCGCTGGAGCATGTGCGATAGCGGCTTCACTGCGCATGCCCCCACTCCAGCGGCCCTCTTCTGTGTTTACTGGTGATGTCACCCACCTGGCGGTAAGCAAAGGCCCTTTAAAAGTGAGCGCTCACACCTAACTTTTATGGGGCCTTCTGGTAATCTTCCAGCTACTCTCACCACCTGTTTTCTGTCAGCCCCCCATTTTTTGCCCGCAGCCCGTTTTTTACCCACTGCTTGAAGCTTTCCGCCTGAAGCCTGCCGCCTGAAGCCAGCACTTTGCCGACACCGTCTCTACCCACAGCCTGCAGGCAGCCCTTTGGGAACACTTAAAAAGGTAAGGTGCAGTAAAGTGAAACAATGATGTGACCTTACTTCAATTAGCGTTCCTTCTGTCCCTTCAGTAAGTGGCCTCATGTGTTCTTTTGTGTTTTTTTATGAAGTTGCCCATAATTCAAAAGGGATAGATGAGGTTATGAGAATATATGGAGCACCTACATAATGTTATGTGAGTGGTAGTTTAAGAACATCACTAAAAAAGAGCAAACGGCATTCCCATTATTTCTGTTACATAAGAAAAATTGTTTTGATTGAAACGTGCCAAATTTCCAGATTTCATAAATGGAGTAAATATTTTTGCTGTTCCAGAAAAAAACATGTGCAATTAGTTTGCCCCAGGTACTGCAAATGCTAATTCCCTTATTCCTGGTTACACAGGAAGTAATACTAGCACAATGACTGCTTTGTTTATTTGAACCGGTGCAAAAGCATGAACTTCATTTAGGGGCTGCCCCTTGCACCACATTTATGACCCCTAGTCTAGCTCCTCAGGCGGGTTACTTCTTACTTTTCAGTTACCCTACTCAGCGTGCCTTTATCAAGTCTCCTCTGTGCTGCTTCCTTCTTGTTTCCTCCATTGCCTTTTCCACTCTGTACCCTCAACACTTCTCGTTTGCCAGTGTCTCCCATCTCCCCCTCCTTAGAGTTGCTGCTTCCCTTTTCCAGTAGCCCTCTTTAACCTGGGCCCCTTCTTTGTTTAGATTAGTGTACTCTGGTGTGTTCCAGACCGCTCTAAGAAACAACAGTGTAGTAAGGGTAGAGAGGAAAGCTGTGTGAATTATTTTATAGGAAATGTACAGTTCTTGACAAATGTACAATTTTGTTACCCAGTTGTAATAAAAATGTAGCACTATCTGTGAGCAGGCTGGTGTGCACTCTTTGTAAACTGTGGATGGAAAACTGATGTTGGGTGTAATTTAAACAACCTGTCCTACTGTCACTTACCTACTTTTCTGTGATTCCTTGGTAAGACCAACCTTGACAGAAAGGGAGGGTTCCTAAGAAACCCCATAATGTTTTATGGGGGACATTTTCCGGTAACAGCCTTAGAAGTTGGACTGTACTTTTGGGATTTTACTTGCTAACTAACGGGTGCAGCAGCTGTAATCCAAAGTAACATTAGCTCTGGATCAGTAGGAGGAATACTCCATTTATTAACAGTGGGCAGGAGGGTGCTTTGTACCCGCTGATTAAGATTGTTTGTAGGGAGACCATTTTGAAATGTGTGCTGCTGTTACCATTTGCACTGTGTGAGCTACCATTCCTAGTAAGGTGGTACTTCCATTGAAAGGTGGATTACAAGTCCCAGACTGCTTTGTGCCCCAGGAGGCGGCCATTTCCAGCCAGGGGCACACCACAGCACGGGCCTTGCTCGGCCAGGCCCGTCCACGCCCGTCGGAGGCAGAATGAGGCTGGGCTGGTCCAGGCCACCCCCTTAACATCTATCATCAAGCAGGCCCCGTTGGTGTTCTACATTACTTTACATCGTATTGCTGTTTTATTCCTTTGGGTTCTAGTGCACTCAAGTTAAAATGGGCAAAAGAAAGGTGAGCCCTATGACTTCCTCAAAAGATACTAACCCTACAGCTTCCATAGTATCATACCTTACCACGGCACTGTCCACATTAAACACCGAAATTGATTTGATCGATGAAAGACTGGAGGTATCAAGGAAAAACACCTGTTTCCTCGCCACCTCCCATGTCCAAGTCAAGTAACATTGTAACTGTGGGAGGGGAGGAGGGCAGGACCCGCCTGGAGGCTAGTAAGCCAAACAAGGGGAGCAAGATAACAAGCATACGAAAGGGGTGCGTCTTGCAGGACAAACTTAACATCTCCTCTGGTAGAGAAGACGACCTGTCCATTAGAGATAAAGACGCCATTGTTTGTTTGGAAGATACAGCTTCTCCCCCTATAAAATGGAAGATTACCCCCCCCTGGGAATTCGAGCATGTCCAAGTCAAAAGTCTCCAAATCCAACAGGTATAAGTGGGGCAATTCCCTTGTCTATAAACCATCTATAGCTGGGAAAAAATAGAGGGTGGAACCTGTGGGTCCCCAAGATCCTGAGGCCGAACATGGGGACAAAGCCTACATGGAATCTATGTTAGAGAGAGCCCTTAAACCCCTAGGAAACCTGTTGCAGAGTATAGACACCTCACTAAAACACTTACTAGAATCTACAAAGTGTAGCCCAGCCCTTACCCCGACCTCGGAGCCGGACACAGTGATCTGTCCCCTGGGCACAGCAGCAGAACATTGTGCTGCAGTACATCATAAGGGCCATTATCCTAGATCAGGAGGACCGAATAAGCTGATTAATACTCCTATGGATCGGCTGCCAATAGCAGTAGAATTCCAACTAAATCCTTATCTGCACCCCTAGGGAAAAATGGGAGAGGACAGGTCCCTGGGAGTACAGGGTTGATGGAGTTTAAAGCACATAATTCACCTAAGGGAAAGAACCTACAAAATCTGCAACTTCCACCTCAATGTACCCCCTACATAATTGTGCTAAAAAATGTCCCACCCCTGTCACTCAACACTAACGAGCAGGATGACCAACTTAAAAATAAAGTAGTAAAGGCACAATGTTCCAGAATTTTTGTGGTGCCTTCCCCAAAAAAGATGCTTTGAGAGCTGAATTGTGCTGCATATCTATCAGCTCCATGTGTGCTTGCACCCTATTCATGCCAATAAGTTTACCAACATCAAGATTTCATGCACTCACCATCCAGGGGTTTTCACCAGCCTGAACAGAGGGGTGAGGGCTCCGTATTGAGAAAATCGCTGTTTGATCTCCCAGAGTTGTCCTCAAGACATGCACCAAAGTTTAGCGTTGGCAGCATTTCTTCTGCATTTGGAAACCCCATAGTCACAGCCAACAGTTTTGGGAAGTGGGTGACGTCAGCAACATCCAGTTGTTCTTTGAATAGCGTAAAGTTACTTTCAAATGAGTAATACCATTCATCATGGAGCACCAAGCTGGTGTTTGCCTTGCAGCATCACATTGAGAGCATTGAAGTGGTCAAATAGATCTGTAAGAAAATGGAGCATTCTAAGCCATTTCACATCCTTTAGTTTTGAGAATGATTGAACCCTACTGTTTACAAAGTGTTAAATTTCAGGGAACAAAGCAATGAACCACTTCAGAACTTTCCCTTTGCTTAGCCATCGCAATTTAGTGTGCATCAACAGGGTCTATATATTCAGCTTCGGAATCCTTCAGCATAGCTTTAAAACATCTATGGTTAACGGCTTTGGCACAAATAAACCTAACAATTTTCACTGCAAGTTTTAGAATGTTATTCAGTTCTTCATGCTTCAATTTTGCACACAAAACATCTTGATGAATAATGCACTGATAGTCTTTCACAGTCTGTCTGTTGAGCTTCTTTTTAATCAGAGATACAAACCCTTGTCATGGCGTACCATGGCAGAAGCCCCATCTGTTGTGGTGCTGACAAGAGTATCCAATGGTGTGTGATATGTTTCAAAGTAGTTGCAGATGCTGTACAGTATATCTTCTGCTCTTGTATGCCCTTGCATTAGTAGAAGGCACAGGAGCACTTCTTTGGGATAAAGTGATTTGTCCAAATACCTCACCCAAACTAATAACTGGGCCACATCACTTATATCTGTGGACTCATCCCTGGGAATGCTTAAGAATAGTGATTCTCTGACAGCCTTGATGACCTCCTCCTGTACGTTTTTACCCATTGCCTCTTTTCTGCATGCACATGTGGAATCCAATAGCTGTAATGCGCCGATTTCTTTTTAAAATGATGGTTTTGTTGGAATAGTTTATTAACAAAATTTCAGCTGCTGAAAGGAAACATTTCTTCACCAGCTCTGCCTCCATGAATGGATTCTTATGTTTGGCAAGCAAGTAGCATATTTTGAATGATGCTTCTGTAACAGCCTCAGATTCTTCATCTGGAAAAGGAAGAGCTTCTGCTGAAAAAGAAGTGATTGCTTTAACGATGACACTTTTGCTGAATGCAGTTTTGAGTGCAATGGGAAGTTCTCAGTATATCCTGCGTGTGTCGAGTTTTGTAGGTTATACCTCTTAAGAACATTAACTTTCTCTTTGCAAAGCAAACAGGTGGCTTTCTCTTTTGGTCATTCAACAAACAAGTACTCTTCTTCCTATGCTGCCTGGAATGACCAGTGTTCACTTTGTATGGATCTGGGTTATTTGCAAAGCTTTGTAACTGGACTGTAGGCCAGTGCAGAGATTGATGAACCAACAGACCCTCACGACCGATGGACTGACAACACGTCTCACTTAAGACTTCTGTGTGCCACACCAAAGTAATTTTTTGTTTAAACATACTCATACATACACAGTGATGAGTAAAAGAGAAGCATGAACATCATGATTAAACATGTAAATGTTAATACACATACTGGCCTTGGTCCATTCCCAGAGAGGCATGTTATAAAAAGGAGTTTCTGCAATTATGCTTGCACCCTGCTAGGCGTCATAGTTTGATGGTTAAAAGCTACTCCACTTGGCTACATTTAGTTTTGTCTGCCCACCCCAGAAGTGAAATCAGCAAACACAGCGCTGAATTGAAAGGCAGCAAGAAAAAACAATGATAATGAGGCCAATGAATGGTAAGTACACCCCTTTTTAGAGAGTGGTTTTTTTCAGTGCACTAGTGCACCAAGAAGTAGAAATCAGCTATGCACGAAATGGCTCTGCAGAGACAGTCCAAGGATTGGCTAAGCATGTATTCTGAACCCATTTATGACCGACTGATGCTAATTTGGTCTTGTTTTGACCACAAAACCAAACCAGAGCAGTTATGCAGTGTAATTTTAATCAGCCATTGCTGATGTACTTCTCTCACCTGATGCCTAATAGGATGTTTCAGGCTAGCTAAGGATGCTCTTCTCTCAATGTGTGGGCATTTTTATTGGAGGAAATCTATTTAAGTGCAGGCAGGAGCCATACTGTGCGGCCATACCATGCATCCATATGCAAGGGTGTAATTCCTAATTTGAAGCTGCAAGGAGGTAACTGCCATCAGGCACAAAACCAGTTCTTTGAAACCTGTTTCATGCTGGGCACAAGTGACCTGATGTAGAAGAGTGCCCGTAAAAGCCTTCTTGGGCTGAAGACTTCTAACATTATACTAATAAATACTAATTCTTTCAGTAACTGCAAATGTGTTTGTGCTATTATGCAAATTTATTCATGTGTGTTTATTATTTGTTACATTTGGCCACCAACTGTGCTAAAAACTGGACAGGCATCAAGGTAGGATCAAGGTAGGATTGCACATTTGTTTGTTAAATAAATGTGGAAATATATGTGTTACTGTTTCATTTATACACAAAGCACAAAATAAATATGGACAAATACTGATAAGATGACTAAAAAAAAAAATATGGCTATATACAGACTGACACATAAAAAGACTATATAAAAAAAAACAAAGCCCTAATCAAGGTTATGCCAACAGTGTCCTTGTGATCTTGCTCCAGCCTTGGCCCTGCCTGTCCATTTCTGTCCGATGTGCAGAGAGGTCCCCTTGGCCTGAAATCTACCAGGACAGCAGATGAACAACTGGGACTGACCCAACAAATCCTACCTTATCCAAATTGTCTGATCTATGGGTGCAAGGTAGTCACAAAAGCTGACCTTGCAATTTTAAACCTATTTAATCATACTAATTATACCCCAGGAACGTCTGCACTCTAAATGGTGTTAGTTGTCGATGAAGTCTAGATAAGAAACTTTCACACACTTACCAACAGCTCCTCTAAGGGCGTCAGCCTGTGAATAATTACAAACTCTCACTTAATTGTCTCTGAGTTTTAAGAGCCATCGGAGTTTTGTATTTAATCTTCTATATTTAATATAAGAATACTTCTTTAAGTTGCTTGACTTGTATTCTAGCTGCTAGGACTAAAGAAGGTTTCTACGTTCACTCTGGCTTGACTCTCTTTGATTTATGTGAGCTTCCCTACTCAACGCTGGACCATCACCCCTCTCCCAGAGTTCCAAAGGGCCCTCAAGACCCGGCTGTTCAAATGAGCCTCCAGGACCTGCAAGCACCTGTATACCCTCTCGGTGATTAGCTATGCTCTGCAAATCCAGATCAATTGATTTGGGAGAGGGTTCGGACAGAAAGAATGAGAAGGGGATGAGATGGCTCACTTAGGAGGAATGGATCAACAGCAGTTCACTGGGAAAAAAAGGATATGGTGTCCCCCTGGTGCTTAATAGCGCTTGCTGGCAGGTGAGTGGGGGCAGCTGGAGCTGGAAATGGCCGCCTCCAGGGCCCAAAGCAGTCTGGGACTCGTAGTCCCCCTTTCAATGTTCAGCGCGTCTCCACTAATATTGGGTAATAGAAGCTCTGACTGGGCCCCTCCTGGGATCACAAAGGGTCTGTCACTTGCAGTACTTTCTGCTTAATGTCATGTCTAGCCATGCAATATCACATTAAGCACCCAGATGAAGTGTTACGACGTATGAGGTGTGCTGCACTAGAAAGCGCTGTGGCAGGGTGCATAGAGCTACCAAGCCTGGAGCTAGTGTCTTTTTAAATGGCTCGGCGCCTCACTTTCGAGGTGTGGGGTATCAATAGATACTGCAAGCCCCTTCTGTCTGTTCCCTTGTGTTCAGGCAATGCACACCCGTATCTGCCATTAATCACAAGTCTCAGCGCAGCTCGATGTCTGAATTGGCTGGCACTTTAGAGTCAGGCAGGTACCGAAACGCGTGCTCCTGATGCCTCTGCCCCTCTTCCCCTCCATGAAGTCTTATTTTAACTATAGAGCTCTCTGCCCTTGCACAGCACCTCAGAGTCTACTGCAAAATGCGGTAGCGAAGGGTCCTAAGCCCGATGGCCGCCACATGGTTCTCAGCTGTCATGGGTCTTTGCGGGGAAACAAAGAGTTTCATTCTTATGAGGACTCATGATTTAGTGTTGGCAAGTGGCATCTCACCGACCTTCACACCCCCTGATATTACTTTTATTGGCGGGGGGTGAGTTTGTAATTGATCACGTAATGATGTCAAGGTCCTGGCGGGACAAACTGGGTGCTTTTAAGGTTGTGCCAAGTGGCCTTAGCGATCATTATCCACTGGTCCTAACGTTCGAATAGGGTTTCAAAAAGAGGAGTCTGCAGAAAATGGGAGGCTCTTTGGAATACCATAGGAATGAAGGTGTTCTATGTAAATGGCAAAAAGTAGACAAAGAAACTCTCCTAAGTATGGTTGTGGGCAAAAACTTGGACACCTTTGAAACCTGCCTAAACACTGAGTTACCCCCGTCTCAGATCTTGGGAGATTTCGCAGACATCTGCATGGCAGTTAGGACACATTTAACTCTACCTACCCAATCTCCCAAAATCAAACTTGTAAAATGATTCGATAAATCAACCACTTACACTCATTCAAATCTCATGCGGGCATTAAAATCCACTCCGAGAAACAAAATGCAGGGCTCAGTACAAGAAGGCAGTTTCAGTTAGGAAGAAAGTGATAAGCGAAAAAGCGTGGGAGAAATTGACCATTGCCTCAGCTATTAATGATGGGGCACAATTTTGGAAAGTCTTCAATACCCCTTTTTTTTTTTAGCTCTTTCACAAACAAAGGTGTTGAGGTACACATCCCAGAGCAGAGATGGGTCAGTCATTTTACAAAGCTGTATAAAGGTCATTCGGATGACTGCAAAACTACCGTCGTAAATGCCCCTGCCATGCCTGGCATTGAGGAACTGGACATTCACCTGAACGATGTCATACTAGCTATTAAGGGCTGATTGCCAGATTGGGCCTCAGGGCCAGATGGGGTCCCAGCTGATCTCTTTAAGTACAACATTGATCTTTGGGCACCAATTTTGGTAAACGTTTTCAGAGCTGTATCAACCTCTGACCTCCCTCCATCATGGTCTAGTGCCATTATTGTACCGATATTTAAGAAAAGAGAATGGAGTGACCCTGCTTGTTATCGTCCAATTTCTCTGATTGACGCCACTGCAAAGATTTTGGGAAGAATCCTCCTGGACCATATGGAAGCCTGGGCTCTAGACAATAACATTATCTCCAAGTCTCAGTTTGGCTTCAGGAAGGCGGTGGGAAGTTGACCAATGTATGAACCTCCACCTGATTAGAGAAAAGTATGTGGGGGCGAAGCAAGGGTGTCTTTATTTGGCATTTACGGATCTAGCGGCAGCTTTTAACAATGTGGACAGAAACAAATTATGGGCGATGCTAACCGATAATGGTGCTGACCCAAAGATAGTGTCACTGTTGACCCAACTCCACAATGATGTGGAAGCTCAGGTCAGATTTGGGCAAGAGGGACAATGTACCAGCCCCTTTAAGGTTAGGCAAGGGGAAAGACAGGGTTGTGTTCTTGCACCCTTCCTTTTTACGTTTTATATAAGTGGTCAAAAGGTAGCTCTAATTGACGAAAAGGCAGATCCCCGTAAGGTCGCCGACAGACCACAACCGGTATTGATGTACCCCAATAATTGTGTTCTGATGGCACGGCCTGGGTGGGCCTCCAAAAACTCTTAAGCAGATTTGTGGATTTCATGATGGCCTTGGGATTGTCGACAAATAAAACAAAATCATACACTATGATTTGTGGCCGCCAAAGAAGTAGAGCACCTCAGTTTTATATTGAAGGTATCAAACTGAGCAGTCTGAATACCTTCAAGTATTTGGGGATTCCCTTTGACTATTGGTCTAACTAGAAGCACCTCAGAGAAATTAGGGTCACACAATACAACCAAGCAGTGGCAGCTCTATGCAAATTCATCATCAAACTAGGCTGCGCACCAACAAAGCCCATTACCACCATCTATAAGGTAAGGCCTACTTCGATTGTCAGATATGGAGCTGGGGCTATACGGGCGCATCATCTCTGCAAATAAGATAAAATAAGTTTCTGAGAAGTCTACTCTCACTCTCACAGAGCGTTCCCGCTATAATTCCACATGCAGACTTAGGTCTCCCTTTTCTGGAGGACCTGATTAAGCTAGCCCATTTAGCCCTCTGGATGTCTGTTTGGACTAGGCTGGAAGCAGCTCTCACTCAGACACTGCTTATGGACTGCATGAGGCTGGATGGAGTACAGAAATGTCCCTGGGTTATGCACATTAAAGAGTCCCTGAGCAGCCTTAACAGATCAGACTTATCCTTTAACACTGGGGCCACAGGCAAGCAGGTCATCCCAGTAGCAAAAAATTAATTCCAAGAGAAATTGGCTACTGATAGAGAGAGGCACGATCTGGGGAAAGGCATGGTGACAGCTTATCTACCCTTATGTACTACATCTAAAATCGAACCATATCTTTTAACTGTCCCGCGGCACCATAGATTTTTCTTGACAAGGGTTTCGTCTGGGCCTCGCCCACTTTTTAGTGGCTTATTCCCCTAAGGTGCACTGCAATAGGGACCTAATACCCTGTCCATGTGATACGCATTCAGAACAATCGCAAATGCATATGTTTTTATTTTGTAAGCTGTACAAAGAGCAGAGGAAGGTGTTTTTAATGCCACTTCTTAAATCACTGAATATCAGGAGGCATAAGGTAGCTATTTTTAATCTGCAGTTACTCCAGTCTGATATGATCTGTATAGCTATTTATCGCTGCAGCGATGAAAGAAAGGAAATATCTTGATTCTAACTGCTAAGCACCTTGCTACAAATTTGCACAGCTCGGCAAACAATATTTTAGATGACCAAAAGACTATCTGCTCAGGTATGCACATTTTAAGAGGTTCCAATTATTGTACTGATCTTCTTATGTACATATATCCCATTTGCTATTTAATGATGTATAGTTCTGCAAATAATATTTTAGTTGACCAAATGACTATTTGATCAGATATGCATATTTTTAGAAGCTCCACTTATTGTACTGATCATTTTATGTACACATATACTACTGCTATTTATTGATGGGGTTTTTACTTATCTTTTTAACCTATTAATTAACTTTTTACATATGCTCTTTTATGGATTTCTATCAAAGATCTGAATAAAGATTTTCTGATTGATTTGTATGTTTGTGTCAACATGTGTTTGTGAAAGTTAATTTTCCATAATGGGACTGTTGAAGAGTAAACTCAGAAATAAGCTTACAAACGTACATCTGGATAAGCTCTTAAAACTTGCTGTTTCAGACATAGTACCAGATTACAGGACACTAATAGGAAACATGAAGTGTAAAATAAGTTTAGTATATTTTTCTTTAACGTACCTGTTTTACAGACTCAGTTAAACCTGTGCTGAATATCTGGTTAACTAGGATTACCATGCAATGCCTCTTAAGATTGTTGTTGTCTTATATTAAAAATGTATTATCAAAATGGCCTCCTTGTAGTTTGTAGTTGTATCTGGCTTCGAGATACAGCATTGTCTAGTAAATTTTGTGTTTTGAAAAGGGGCTTTTTTTGTTAGTTTTTTACCCCTGTAACTCTGACCCTGACCCCCCTGCCACACCCGACCCTACCCGCAGGCCCATCAGTACGGCCCTCGGCAACAAACCAGACTGGAATTTTGGCCCTCGGAAAACTTTGCGAGTACCCATGATCTAAGGTACCGCTTGAAATCTTAGGGCAGCTTTCAACGCCATTGCGAAGCATTTCTTTGTGGCATTTTATGACATAACTCACTGACATTCTAGTGCATCTTCATGTGACAGGCATCATTATATGCAAGCCCTTAGTGACTTTATTGGGCATCTCTTTGTGGCATTCTTTGACATAACTCAGTGACATTCCAGTGTATTCTTGTGTGACAATCCTATTATGGCAGCTCTCTGAAACTTTATTGGGCATCTCTCTGTGGCATTTTATGGCACCCCTCATTGACATTCTAATGTATCTTCATGTGACACACATCATTACGGGGCAGCTTTCAGTGACTTTATTGTGCATCTGTCTGTGGCATCCTTCACTGACATTCTAATGTGTCCTGTTGTGACAAGCATTATATGACAGCTGTTAGTCACTTTATTAGTCATCTCTCTGTGGCATTTTATGGCACCCCTCAGTGACATTCTAGTGCATCTTCGTGTGACAAGCATTACATGGCAGCTCTCTGTGACTTTATTGTGCATCTCATTTTGACATTTTATGGCATCCCTCAATGACATCCTAGTGTATCTTCTTGTGACACATTATTACAGGGCAATTCTCAGTGACTTTATTGGACATATCTCTGTGGCATTTTATGTCACCTCTCAATGGCATTCTAGTGCATCTCTGTGTGACACACATCATTACAGGCAGCTCTCTGTGCGGCATTTATGGCATCACTCAATGACATTCTAGTGTATTTTCGTGTGACAACCGTTATATGGCAACTGTCAATGACTTTATTGGGCATCTCTGTGTTACATTTTATATCATCTCTTAGTATCATTCTAGTGCATTTTTGTGTGACAAGCATTATATGGCAGCTGTAAGTGACTTTATTGTGCATCTCTCTGTGTTATTTTATGGCATCCCTCAGTGACATTCTAGTGCATTTTTGTGTGACAAGCATTATATGGCAGCTGTAAGTGACTTTATTGGACATCTCTCTGTGGCATTTTATGACATCCCTCAGGGACATTCTAGTGTATGTTCGTGTGACAAGCATTACATGGCTGCTCTCAGTGACTTTATTGGAAATCTCTCTGAGGCATTTTATGGCACCCCTCTGTGACATTCTAGTGCATTTCCGTGTGACACACATCATTACAAACCAGCTCTCAGCGACTTTGTTGCTTATCTCTCTGTAGCATTTTTTGGCATTCTTCAGTACTATTCTAGTATATCTTTGTGTACAACACATCATTACAGGGCAGCTCTTAGTGACTTTATTGGGCATCTCTCTGTGGCATTTGTGGCATTTTATAGCATCCCTCAGTGACATTCTAGTGCATCTCCGAGTGAGTAGCATTAAAAGCAGCTCTCAGTGATATTATTGGGCATGTCTATGTGCCATTTTATGACATTCCATCATGGCATTCCAGTGCATCTTTGTGTGGCAAGCATTATATTGCAGCTCTCAGTGACTTTATTGGACATCTCTATGTGCCATTTTATGGCATCCCTCAATAACATTCTAGTGTATCTTTGTGTGATAAGCATTATATGGCAGCTCTCAGTGACTTTATTGTGCATGTCTCTGTGGTATTTTATGGCATCCCTCAATAACATTCTAGTGTATATTTGTGTGACAAGCATTATATGGCAGCTCTCAGTGACTTTATTATGCATCTCTACGTGGTATTCAATGACACCCCTCAATAACATTCTAGTGCTTCTTCGTGTGACAAGCATTACATGGCAACTCTTGGTGACTTCATAGGGCATCTCTCTGTGGCATTTTATGACATCCCTCAATAACATTCTAGTGTATCTTCGTTTGACAAACATTCTATGGCAGCTCTCAACGACTTTATTGGGCTTCTCCCTGTGGCATTTTAAGGCAACCCTCAGTGACATTCTAGTCTATCTTTGTGTGACACACATTACAGGGCAGCTCTTAGTGACTTTGTCAAATCTCGCTGGGGCATTTTATGGCAGCCCTCAGTGACATTCTAGTCTATCTTTGTGTGACACACATTACAGGGCAGCTCTTAGTGACTTTGTCAAATCTCGCTGGGGCATTTTATGGCAGCCCTCAGTGACATTCTAGTCTATCTTTGTGTTATACACATCATTACAGGGCAGCTCTTAGTGACTTTGGGGGCCATTCCAACCTTGGCGGTCGGTGTTAAAGCGGCGGCTAAACCGCCAACAGTCTGGCGGTAAAAAAAATAGAATTCTGACCCTGGCGGAAACCTCCAACAGAGACCGCCACTTCAACACACCGCCCGCCACGGTGGGACAAACAAACAGCGCGATGGTCACCACCAACAGACAGGCGAGAGTCAATGTACTGCCCACCCCATCACAACCTACCAATCCGCCACCTTTTCCGGGGCGGTAGCCCCGCCGATAAAAACACGGCAGAAACAGCCATTTCGAACGGAAAACGCTCACCTCCATACACCCCACGAGGAATCTGGACAGCATGGAACCCGAACTCCACATCCTCCCAGCGATTGTCTACCTGCTCCTCTACCAGGAGCACGAACGCCGGCGCAGAAGACAACGGTGAGTACTGCACCTATGACACAGGGGAGGGGGGAGGGAAAAAATTACGGGGACACACATACGCGACACACCCACCCCCACCCTCACCCACTACAACACACACATCAATGCATAGCAACAACTCATAGTTACACCTCCCAAACCCCCTGGAAGAATGCAAAGTCAAAAGGAAATTATTCTAAACATTGGAATATATTGTATCACTGGCTTAAAAATATATCACACATCTAAAACCTTTATATACATATATTTTAAAGTCCGATCATTGTAGCAGGCATTGTCCGTGGACCACTGGGCCCAAATCACATGGGCAAAGCCCACACAGGATACCTGACTCCAACTGAGAGAACACCATGGCCACTGTTCAATCCTGGGAGTGCAAAGCCACAGTCTCACAAGTGGATAACAGTCTCCACTGGTTCTGGAGGGGGACTGGTGCCCAGAGTGCTTCGTGCAGCCCTGCCCGACACAGAGGCGGGCCTGCCCCTTCCGCCAATGTGCCAGCGGTGCTTGAGACGGCGGTGCCCTGTTCAGCGGTGCTTGAGACGGCGGTGCCCTGTTCAGCGGTGCTTGAGACGGCGGTGCCCTGTTTAGCGGTGCTTGAGACGGCGGTGCCCTGTTTAGCGGTGCTTGAGACGGCGGTGCCCTGTTCAGCGGTGCTTGAGATGAAGGGCCCAGTTCAGCGGTGCTTGAGACGGCGGTGCCCTGTTCAGCGGTGCTTGAGACGGCGGTGCCCTGTTTAGCGGTGCTTGAGACGGCTGTGCCCTGTTCAGCGGTGCTTGAGATGAAGGGCCCAGTTCAGCGGTGCTTGAGACGGCGGTGCCCTGTTCAGTGGTGCTTGAGACGGCGGTGCCCTGTTCAGCGGTGCTTGAGATGAAGGGCCCGGTTCAGCGGCGCTTGAGACGGTGGTGCCCAGTGCAGCGGTACATCCGATGAGTGTCCAGCTCAGCTCAGCATGGAGGTCATTCGCCACCTGACCTGTGGCTGGCGGTGCCTTCCAGCCCATCTGTCGTGTGGCTGGCGGGGCCCTCCTGGGCTGCAGTACCGGGCTGGCGGACTTGTCGGGCGTGCTGCCCTTCCCAGCCTTCCCTGTTTGCCTGTGGCCCTTCCCCACTTTGGTGGTGTGCCAGGTGGCACCACACTTCCTGCCGGAGCCATGGTAGGGATTTTGGTCCCTGGTGTCTTCGGCCTCTCGCGCCGGCCACTGACAATCTTCGGATGTTTTACCGGGGGTGGGCTGGCCGTGCCTTGGCTCCTTACTGAACTGGCTGCCCTTGAGGGTGGGGGACCCCAAAGTCCATGGCACACTGTCATTACAGGTCCCGCTTTTGTGGTGGCTGAGGTGCTGACTGGAGTCCTATGAGATGGACGGGGTGGGGGAGTTGTTGGAAAGAGGGCAAGTTTGGAAAGGAAAACCAATTTAGGAACAGAGGGACGGGTAGGTGTAGTGGGTATGGGAGTGGAGGAAGAGGTTGTGGTTGTAGGAGTCTTCAGTCTGATGTCTTTGGGTGCAGGTGCTTGGGCTGGATGCTGTCGTGAGGTGGATGGCTGTTGGGTGGGTGGCTGCCTGCATTTGTGTAGCTTGGAAGAGGGGGTCACAGACACAGTGGGAGAGGACACAGGGGACGTGTAAATGGTAGTGGGGGTGGTGACTGCACGTGTGCGGGGGGTTCTGGTGGGTGTGCTGGTGATGGACGTAGTGGCTGAAGATGTTGTGCATGCAGGTGTGAGTGGAGACGTGACAGGGAGGGAGGAGGGAGACTAGGAGGAGGGGGACACAGTGGAGGCAGTGGGTGTTGGTATGTCTGTATGTGGATGTTGCTTGTGTGAATGCTTGTGTGATGTGTGGTGCTTATGTCTGGATGAGCTTCCCTTGGGTGTTGAGGTGTGTGCAGGCTGGTCTGATGGTGTGTCTGGGATAGGCAGAGGTACAGGTGATAGGGTATGGGTGGAGGAAGTTGGAGGGGGGAGGCTAGAGACAGGGATAATTGCTGCCATCAGTGCTGAGGCCAGAGTGTTGAACGATCGCTGAAGGGCAGTCTGACCAGAATGAATGCCCTCCAGGTATGCATTATTCTGGTGCACCTCCCTTTCTATACCCTGGATGGCATTCAAAAGGGTAGACTGCCCAACAATGAGCGTCCTCAGGAGGTCAATGACCTCCTCACTGAGGGCAGCAGGGGTGACTGGGGCAGGGCCTGAGGTGCCTGGGGCAAAGGAGATGCCCACCTTCCTGGGTGAGCGGGCACGGGGCAAACGCTGAGGGGCTGCTGGGAGGGCGGTGCTGGTGCGCTGGGTGGCGGCTGTACCTGTTGGTGTGGGGGGCACGGATGTTGCCGCCACCACAAGGGAGCTCCCTTCAGAGGACGAGTCCGTGTCACTAATGTCTGCACGAGTCCCTGCTGTGGAGCTCCCCTCGCCCTCCGTCCCACTGGTGTATTCGGAATCCGTTACATGGCCCTCCAGGGCCATGTGGGATGCAGCTCCCTTGTGCTCCGATGCCATTTCTCCTCCACCTGATGATGCTAATGCACACATGAACAGGAAGACCACAAAAAAGGGGGGGGGGGAAATGAAGACATGTTGAGTGCATGCGTTGGCACACCGTTGGCGGACAGGACAGACACAGAAGCCCCCTGCACTACCCCACGCACTTGGGGTCCACTACTCAATCCGTGGGACATGGCCTACAACCTATGGACGACAACTGCACACATAGATGACACAGCGCCATGGATAACTGTACTTGGCACCCTACAGAGGTGGGGGGCGGGGGCACAGGGCCATGCCTTATGGAGGGGCCTAGCCTACAGAAATCGCCCTGGCCTAGGGATACCCACAGCCCTCCTCCCCCACCCAGACACCTCCACTGCGCGCAAAGTCAGCAGAATGAGGTTGTACTCACCCTCTTGTGTCTGCTGTGATGTCCTCACGCGCCCATCCAAATCGGGGTAGACCACCGCCAGGATCCGGGACATCAGGGGGGTCAAAGTACGACTGGCACCCCTCCCACGTTGGGAGGCCATCCCCAGCTGAGCCTCTGCCGTCTTCCTGCTCCAGCGTCGGATGTCCTCCCATCTCTTCCGGCAGTGGGTGCCCCGTCTGTGGTGGACCCCCAGGGCCCGGACGTCCTTGGCGATGGCACGCCAAATGTCTATCTTCTGGTGGGCGCTGACCTATGTGAAATGTACAGGGGGAGAAAAAGAGTCATCACCTTCTGCACCCTCAATGTGAGTGGCCCCCCATCCCTACCCTTGCCATGTGGCACATCCTGTCATCCGTCGTCTGATGCATGCCTCATTCGCTCCCCTCCCCACCATCTTTCATCCACCCGACTCAACACAGGCATTGGCCACAAAGCATGGTCCCAGTGTACTTACCTGTTGGTCTGGAGGACCGTAGAGTAGCGCATACTGGGGGAGGACCCCATCCACGAGTTTCTCCAATTCCTGAGCAGTGAAGGCAGGGGCCCTTTCCCCAGTCGCATGAGCCATTGTCTCTTCCAGACCGAGGTCACAGCAGCACTTGCAGGCTAGGTCCTCTCCTGTCGAAGATCAGGTATCGAGTGATTAAGCTGATAGAAAATGGCAGTCACGCCCGCGGCGGTGCGTACCGCGACCGCCGGCGCACATCGTCATTGGCTCCTGAGACCCATAGGGTTCAATGTTAACCAATGCTGCTTTGCGCTGCGGTCTTCGACCGCCTACCGCCACGGTGTGCCACACCATCGCATTGACCTCACATCCCATTGTCACACTTCACAGGTCAGGCAGCCGCCATTTCAAGGGCCCACATGGCTTACTTTTAACTGCGTCACACATACCTAGGCCTTGCATCAACACTCCTACAAACCATTCAATGCATTGGGAATTGTGTTTTGTGCAAACTGTGGTTACGTACCTGTGGGCTGATTGACTCTGTGCTCTCTGTTGTCCTACATAGGCACCGTCCGCTGGGACATGCGAGGAGATGGAGGAATCTTCCCGTGTACAGACCGCTGGTAGACCTGTCGACAAAGGAGGAAAGACATGTCATACTGATATACAGGCTTGACCGAGCCACTATTCAGGAACTGTGTGCCCAGCTGGAGCCAGACCTGATGTCACCCATCCGCCAACCCACAGGGATCCCACCTCTAGTGCAGGGTGCTGTCAGTACTCCATTTCTTTGCAAGTGGGTCATTTCAAACAACAGTGGCCATATCATCAGGGATGTCCCAGCCTATGTTTTCCAAGGTGTTGTCCAGAGTGTTGTCTGCCCTTCTGAAATACATGCGGAGCTACATTGTTTTCCCTGAGGTGGAGGATTTGCCTACAGTGAAAAGTGATTTCTGTGCCCTTGGACATATCCCCAACATCATAGGTGCCATTGATGGGACACATGTGGCTTTAGTACCCCCCAGCAGGAGTGAACAAGTGTACAGAAACAGAAAGAGTTATCATTCGATGAATGTACAGATGGTGTGTTTGGCAGACCAGTACATCTCCCATGTTAATGCCAAGTTCCCTGGCTCTGTGCATAACGCCTACATCATGCGGAATAACAGCATCCCTTACGTGATGGGTCAACTCCAGAGGCACCGTGTGTGGCTAATAGGTGACTCTGGTTACCCCAACCTGTCATGGCTACTGACCCCAGTGAGGAATCCCCAGACAAGGGCAGAGGAACGGTACAATGAGGCCCATGGGAGAACTAGGAGGGTGATCGAGCGGACCTTCGGCCTTCTGAAGGCCAGGTTCCGCTGCCTCCATATGACAGGTGGATCCCTATTGTACTCACCAAAGAAGGTGTGCCAGATCATCGTGGCCTGCTGTATGCTTCACAACCTGGCTTTGCGACGCCAGGTGCCTTTTCTGCAGGAGGATGGTCCAGATGGTGGTGTTGTAGCAGCTGTGGAGCCTGTGGAGAGTGAAGAAGAGGAAGCCGAAGAGGACGACATAGACAACAGGAACACAGTAATACAGCAGTATTTTCAATGACACACAGTCCAACCCGTCATATTACATATACTTAAGCCCTACTACCTCTCTACTGTCTGACCTTTTCCCTCTGTGTATGGTAACTGAGTTGTGACTTTCCCTTCCAATTTCAGAGATGTGGGCCATACTGCGTGACATCTGCTTTGTTTCCCCATGGACTACAGCTGTGTGACAGTGGTATGTTGGCATCACAATGTAAATATGCATTTTGGGACGGTAATGTCTAATACATTAGTACAAAATCACAGCCAGACTCCTGATTGTTTTGTCGAATAACTGTTTATTTAAGTGTCCTATATTGGTGGGTGGTTGCAAGTCGGTGAGGGGTGATGGTGGAGGATTGTCCATGGCAGAGTCCAGACTATTAGTCTCACAGGTGCAATGTCCAAATGCCTGTGGAAAGTGGAGCATGGGCAGTATAAGAATGGACATGGTGTCAATGTGGGACAGTGGGATGACAATCAGGGAGGTATCCTTTCCTGGCGGGGGTCTTGTCATCTTACTCTGTCTTCTTCCTGGATCTCAGGGATCGCTTGCGGGGTGGTTCTCCTTCTGCAGGGGGTGGGGTGCTAGTGGCCTGTTGGTCCTGTGGGGGGGCCTTCTGTCCACTAGCGCCAGCGGAGGTGGTAGGCAGTTCTTGGTCCATGCTAGTGTCAGGGGCCCTTTGTCCTGCCACAGTGTCCCGCAATGTGGTGACTACCTGATTCAGAGCCCCTACAATGGTGGCCAGGGCGGAACTGATGTTTCGTAGTTCCTCCCTGAACCCCAAATACTGTTCCTCCTGCAGAAGCTGGATCTCCTGAAACCTGGCCAGGACCGTCGCCATCGTCTCCTGGAAGTGGTGGTAGGCTCCCATGATGGGGGAGAGGGCCTTGTGGAGAGTGGGTTCCCTGGGCCTGTCCCCCCCCTGTCGCACAGCAGCCCTCCCAGTTCCCCTGTTTCCCTGTGCCTCTGTCCCCTGGACCGTGTGCCCACTACCACTGCCCCCAGGTCCCTGTTGTTGGGGTGGGGGGTTAACCTGGGTGCCCTGTTGTGGTGGACACACCGCTGATTGACGTGTCCTGGGGACTGAGGGATGGGCCCGCTGGGTGGGTGCTGTGCTGGTGTTGCCAGAGGGGGAAGGTCTGCTATGTGCTGTGGCTGTCTGAGGGGAACCGACTGTCCCGAGGTCCCCGATGGGCTGGGCTGGTCACCTAGATCCAGGTCGACAGAGATGCTGTCCTCACTGTGGGCCTCTTCTGGGGGTGGAGTGGACATTTGTGGACCCTCCTGCGCGGTGACATGGCGTTCGGGTCCTGCAGGGGTATAAAAGTATGGTTATTGCATTTGTGTGTGCCATAGCGTGTAATGGGTGGGTGCCCTTGTACCCCAGTGCTGGCATTCCCGTGTGGGGGCTTTTGTGATGGTGATTTGGTGGGGGATGGGTATGTGCAGTGGGCATGCTTTGGTGATGGGTGTCCATGCTTTGTGGTCGCATGCAGGGCTTGGTGTTGGGATGGGTGGGCTGTGATGTGGAGACATTTGCAAGGAGCAGGATGTGATGGGGGTGAGGGTGGGGGTATGAGTTGGCATGCTGGTGGGGTGGGGGGGATGAAGTAGTGAAGATGAGACTTACCAGAGTCCATTTCTCCAGATACTCCTGCGAGGCCCTCAGGATGCAGGATCGCCAACACTTGCTCCTCCCATGTTGTAAATTCTGGGGGAGGAGGTGGTGGTCCGCCGCCAGTCCGCTGCACCAGGATGTTGTGCCTGGATACCATTGAACGCACCTTCCCCCGTAGGTCGTTCCACCGCTTCCTGATGTCGTCCCTATTTCTTGGGTGCTGTCCCACTGCATTGACCCTATCGACTATTCTGCTCCATAGCTCCATCTTCCTGGCAATGGTGGTGTGCTGCACCTGTGTCCCGAAGAGCTGTGGCTCTACCCGTACAATTTCCTCCACCATGACCCTGAGTTCATACTCGGAGAACCTGGGGTGTCTTTGCGGTGCCATGGGGTGGTGTGGGTGATGTGTGGGGTGGATTGTGTGGTGATGTGTATTGGTGTGTTGTGTGAAGTTGCGTGGAAATATTGCTGGGTGAAAGTTAAATGTGCGTCTGGGTGCTCACTTCTCTTTTTCTCAGTGCGTGGTCCCGATTCTGTAGAAGTGGGGGTTTGTGGGTGATGTGGGTGTGTGTTTTATATTGTATTGGGTGTGTGGGAGTGGTGTGTGTATGTGTATCAGGTGTGTGTATTTTGAATTGTCCAATGTGGCTGTGTTTTGTAAATGTGTGTGTATTTTGAGCGCGGCGGTGTGTACCCCCAATGGAATACCGCGGTTGAAAGACCGCCGCGTGGATTCGTGGGTCGTGATTGTGTGGGCGTATTTCTGTTGGCGTGACGGTGGAGGTTTGGTCATCGCCAGTTTCTCGCTGGCCTTTGGTGTGGTGGACTTTTGTGGATGTCTGCATTTTGGCTGTTTGCCTGTTGTGGGTCAGAATGACCATGGTGGTTTACCGCGGCCGCGGCGGTATGTTGGTGGTCTTCTGACGGCGGTAAGCGGCTTTTACTGCCAAGGTTGGAATGACCACCTTTATTTCATATCTCGCTGTGGCATTTTATGGCACCCCTCAGTGACATTCTAGTGCATCTTTGTGTGATACACATCATCACAGGGCAGCTCTTCGTGACTTTATTTCATATCTCGCTGTGGCATTTTATGGCACCCCTCAGTGACATTCTAGTGCATCTTTGTGTGATACACATCATCACAAGGCAGCTCTTAGTGACTTTATTTCGTATCTCGCTCTGGCATTTTATGGCACACCTCAGTGACATTCTAGTCTATCTTTGTGTGATACATATCATCACAGGGCAGCTCTTAGTGACTTTATTTCATATCTCGATGTGGCATTTTATGGCCCCCCTCAGTTACATTCTAGTGCATCTTTGTGTGAAACACATCATTAGAGGGCAGCTTTCAGTGACTTTATTGTGCATATCCCTGTGGCATCCCTCAGTGACATTCTAGTGCATCTTCGCATGGTAAGCATTATATGGCAGCTCACGATGGCTTTAGTGGGCATCTCTCTGTGGCATTTTATTGCAACCCTCAGTGACATTCTAGTCTATCTTTGTGTGGCACACATCATTACAGGGCAGCTCTCAGTGACTTTATTTCGTATCTCTCTGTGGCATTTTATGGCACCCCTCAGTGACATTCTAAGACATCGTCGTTTGACACACATCATTGCAGGACAGCTCTTGGTGACTTTAGTGGGCATGTCTGTGTGGCATTTTATGGCATCCCTCAGTGACATTGTAGTGCATCTTCGTTTAACACAGATCATTACAGGGCAACTCTCAGTAATTTTATTGTGCATCTCTCTGTGGCATTTTATGGCCTCTCTCAGTGACATTCTAGTGTATCTTCGTATGACATACACCATTGCAGGACAGCTCTCAGTGACTTTATTCGGCATCTCCGTGTTGCACTTTATGGCACTGCTCAATGTCATTGTGGTGCATCTTCATGTGACACACATCATTACATGGCAGCTCTCAGTGACTTTATTGTGCATCTCTCTGTGGCATTTTATTGCATCCTCAATTACATTCTAGCGTACCTTCGTGTGACAAGCATTATATGGTATCTCTCAATGTCTTTATTGTGCATCTCTTTAGTATTTTATGGCACCTCTCAAGGACATTTAAATGCATCTTCGTGTGACGTGCATCATTATAGGGCAGCTCTCACTGACTTTATTTTGCACCTCTATGTGGCATTTTATGTCATCATTCAATGCTATTCTAGTGCATCTTCATGTGACAAGCATTATATGGCGGCTCTCTGTGACTTGATTGGGTATACACGGTGGCATCAGTGGCATTGTAGTGCATCTTCGAGTGATAAGCAGTATGTGGCAGCTCTCGGTGACTTTATTGGCGTCTCTATGTAGCATTTTAGAGCATCGCTGTGTCACTGAAAAGCATCTTAATGACATTGTCGGGCATGTCTGTGGCATTGCAGGGCATCACTCAGTGATAGCATATGGCCTAACACAGTGAAAATGTACGCCACAATGCCAACCACTGACATTATGGGTCACCTCATAGACTTTCTAGGGCATCTCTCGGAACACTGAAAGGTATTTGTGACCGACGTTATAGGATATCTGTGAATTAAAAGGCATTTGATTTCTTATGGAATTCTTGCGGGTTCACAGGTTACTTAAGTGGGTATTTCACCGCTGAAGCGCACTCACCGATGCTCATAAAACTATGCTGTGTGTGCTTTATAGAGATGATGAATTAGCTTGCTATGCACTTTAGTGACATGGCGCCCTTCCTTCCTGGCGGCTCGTGATGGTGATGATGACGACGATGAAGTCAGGACCTCCCTCTGTAAAGACGTGAACACAAAGGCGCCGTACTTCCCAAAACTGTCAGTCAGTCTTGGCTAATTGTTGCTGGAGTCGTTAGCGGGCAGTGATTCACTGGCGGGCGAGAGGGGCCCCAGCCCTCCTTTTCAGAGCCAAAAGTCACTGACAGAGGCTGCTTGTTCGCTCTCTGGCGGGGCCTTTGTCCGCGTGCTCGCCGCTCGAGCTGCTGTCACCACAACACGCAAACGTAGAATGAGGCAAATTAGGCTTTCGTAAATAAGCCGTGCCCTTGACTGAGGTCACTGTGCAATAAGCCCCAGTTTTACACTAATTACCGAAGGGGGACGGCTCCACTGTTAGACAGAGGAGAATTCCAATCCACCCTGAAAGGCCTGGTATACCTGGTGAACGTTGAACCAGAGCTCGTAGTCAGGAAATTTATTAGGCATAACGTGCTGTTACGGCCAGAGCTGACGACTTTGGAAGTGGAGAACCAGGTTGGATTCTCGGCGTCGGCTCAGCACCCTGTGATTTTGGCCAAATTGCTTAATCCGCCCATGGCAAAAGAAACATGAACGTGACATTGTGCCATGTAACTGGTGCTCATGTAAACCTCTCCAATACCTTTGGTTTGAGTGCGCGTTATGAAAAAAACTGCAAAAAATAAATATTGTTTACAAAAATATCGCCCAACTGGATTTAACACTAGAAAATCTACACCCAAAATGGACGATATTTGCGACACAATCATTATATCAGTTTTTACTTACAATATCCTGCCATGGTGAAGAGTCAGTCATGTATCTGGCTTCCACTGACATATTATAGGCTTTACCCTACCACTTGCAGCCCTTGATTGCAGTGAACATCATATAACAATAGCTTGGTTAGTTCTTATTTGTAGTCGGTGGTTACAGGTGAAGCCCCAGCACTCATTTTTGGGGACACACTTATTTTAACTCATTTGATTTTTTTAAATTATTTCTATTTTATTAGATGTTAAACATACAATATAGTATGAGAAACAAAATGAACAGACCAGACATCGGCCAGGCCACCGTAACGATTGTACATTTGGTTCAGTATATAATCGAATGGACCAATTGCTCCTGACGCTACTTAGAGCAGTACTATGCATTGAGGTACCATGCATTGAGCATCGCTGGCAATTAGCGGCCCCATCTCCCCACACATAGTCTGACTCAACGATAGACACGATGATGCCCCATTTTAGCAGGACCTAACTCACCATAATTTAATCCACAGCAAGAGAGAGAAAAACACAAAGAGGGAAATAAGAGTGAAGAGAAAGAAGTAAAAAACAAGCACAAAGGGAGAAAACAAGGATGAAAAAGAACCTGAAATAGTAATATAGGGAGGCAGGGATTGTCTGATGGTGTATTAAAGAGGCAGGCGATATAATCAAGATTAGGCATCCTTGGTATGTGGCACCCCAACATTTGATAGTGCAGGCTGAGAGCTTCTGAGCAAACATTTGGCCCCCAACACTCATGATTGGCTTGTTTGCCCTTTCGGTATCCATGGAAAATGCCTTGACAACCCTTGGTGTTTAAGGTTCAAGAAGACGGGGCAGGTAAAGAATGTAAACATGGGTCAAACACACCTGTTCACCGTTTTTTGTGTTCATTCCCCATTCAGCGAATGCGGTTACCCTCTTAAACACCTAGCTTCACATGCAGTTTTCATTCAAGAAGCTGTCGGGTATGTCAAAGTGCCTTCTTTACCTCCTGTAGTGTCTGCTCTTTGCCCATCCCTTACCCGCTTCATCAGACAATAAAAGGAGGTGACTGAGGAGTAAAGGGCGGGACAGGAGGTCAACCATGTAATGTCATAAGGGGTAAGAAAGTCGATGATGTGTTGCCGCTACACATGTAATTGCGGTGATTGATGTCTAGGAGGCACTGGCATGTTGAGAAGTCTTTCCATTTACCATTAGGCTAGTCCAACTCCACAGCTACTGTCTATAATTTACTCTCCCAAGTTTCTCACTTATTGAAATGTGTGCTCACACAATTTGATTGCACATAATCTCAAATAAATTGATGACTAGCTCAATTCTCCCTTCAATGCAAAGGAGCAGGTTTACCAAGATTCATGCAATGCAATGCTGTGAAAATATACCCAACGTTGCGTGAACAGACAAAACAACAATGATGTCAAGGCCAAACAGATAAAAATTATGCTGTGTTTGCATGACGCATAGTCTGATTTACATTATGCCACGACACAAAAGGTGAGCCAGTTTTAAATTGTATAAGTTTTGCACTTGAGGCACTCCATTGTGTACAATTCTCCTTACGAAGATGAGTGCCCAGAAGAATAATCGGATAAGATGTATGATAATTCACAGATCTCAAAAATGCAAAATAATAACGTCATAAAATTGAGGTAAAAAAATACATTGCTTGGCTCATGATCCATATCAGAGCTTGGTATATGACCTTATGCAGGCGGTATAATAAGTAAGGCAAGGGTTTTGTTGTTTTCAGACGGGAAGGGTAGAAATGTTGCATTGCACCCTTAAAGTAGTGGTGGGAGGCACACAGAGTAGTAATAGCTCTGTTAGGCCCATATTTATACTTTTTTTTGTGCCACATTTGTGTCATTTTTGCCGCAAAAGCGGCACCAACTTACAAAATATAATTGCTTATATAAGCTTTTGCGTCAAAAAATGACGCAAATGCGGTGCATAAAAATTATAAATATGGGCCTTAGTGTCTATGGTTACATACGAAGTCGTCTCTACTGCCATTCTATTAACATTTCATCAAACAAAAGCCTAAACTATTGGTTTGTGAATGCTTATTTTTTTTTTCAATGTATGTATTCAGTATAATAGGGATTTTGTATTCGTAAACAAAAGATGGGTTCTCAGTTGCAGATTTTCAAAATTAATCGAAATGAACGAACGGAGGACACCATGCTCAAACTTATGAAAAACTCTTCTTTATGAAAAGAATCCTTTGGTCAGTACTTTACAGCGATCTGGCATTAAAAGTAGTAGGAAGGTGGGACTAAAGCGCGAGGTGGTAGGACTTCAGAAAAGCAGCCACCTACTGCATAAATGGGTGGTGTTGGCAAATATGGAGCTGCTGCTTGTTTGGGCATGTAGTTGTGCCAGTTGTTCTTTGACTCATGCGTGTTGACAGGCAGAAGAGGCTGCTCTTAAAAAAAATGATTAAAGCCCGTGCGAACAATGAACTAACCAAGGCCACTCTAGAAACACAAACCCAAGTTATGTCAACAAGCTTTGAATAAACATTTGGACTACTTAATTTGTGGAGGTGGTGGTGAGCACTAGCACTCGTTTCTGGACACCTGGGGCATCATTATGTAAAGGGCGCTGACCCTGTTTATGCCCCAGCCCAACTTTAACTAGATATGCCGAAGGTAAATAGGAACGCAGCTTTTGATGGTTGGTTGGAGTGTGATACCCCCTAAACAGATGTATTCTTGGCTTGGTAGTTGGGTCAGAAGGCACAGAGTTGGGTCCGCAGCGCATGAGTTGTTTTTTCTCCTGATCATATTTAAAAAGGTACTTTCGTCCCCATTTTATGAAAATAATGTTTTTAACTTGTTAATTTTTTTTGCTTGGGGAATTAAAAATATATAATGATTGAGTTACAAGAACAGTAGTAAATCCTCACCCCAGGAACACGTACAGATTTACTACTTTTTGGAATTCGACAACATTGGCACTAGTAAGCTTGGAAAGTTGCACTTGTAGCAGTTATCATGTCATAATCCTGGCAATGTCATGTGATGTTTTGGTCATGCAACATTTTTCAGTGTGACTATTTACAAAATGCAGATTGTGCATACAATATGGTTCCTCATTGGGAAAGGCTGCTTTCCAGTTGTTTTCTTTTCTTCATGAGGACAAATATTTTTCTTCGCAGAGAAAACCCTTTATCCCCACAGTATTTGGAGGTGTTATATTCCCATTCTGATCCACCTCTCTGCTGGAACAAACCTCTGAGAATTTCTAGGGTGGGAAAGGGTCCAAGAGGAGTTTTTGAATGCCGTAAAGCTTATAAGTTGGGGGGCATTCAAAGACGCTCAAGACAAATCATGGTTGAGCCACTCACACCACATTTCTTGTATGCAACTTACTACTGAGTAATTGAATGGAGCTGCGATAAACATTTACACAGAAATATATGCTAGGTATCCTTCGATGGGTACCTGACGGGCATACCTTTTAAGCCATAAATCTAACTTTGTGAATTGGGCGCACACAATGTAAATATATTAAGCGCAGCAAAAATCTGACCCATTCCATTAAGGTTTGCCTTATCCCAACAACAGAATCTGAGCCAAACTTGGAACATTTCAATTGATTTGACAGCACAATCTTCTAAGCATATTTGAAGGAGAAAAGGCTGCGTGCTCAATTAAAACAAGCATTTACAATGCAACGGGTCTCGCGTTTGCTCATGTTAGAGCTGATCGCGTTGTAAACTCCTAACCCGACTTTTCACCTATCGGGCAAAAGTGCATTTATGTACATAACCCAAAAAAGTGAAATCAACTATGTAAGGCGCTCGACTTCTGCCAAGCGAGATGGCGCTCGTAAATTAGAGAAAAATAAGTCCACGAGCCCGATGAAAAACAGCGAGCCTCGCATGTTTTCTGTACTTGGTCGCTGCGCTCAAGGAGGGCTTGCCACCGGAAAAGGCACGACGTATGCATGCCTTCGACTAATGAAAGCAAGCAGATTATATTAGGCAAGCCCACCAACAAATAAAAAACACTGACGTGAAGTTGACAGGGCTCCGAGCCCTTTTCTAAATACTAAAGTGTCTCGCTGCGATACGCAAGCGCATGCAACGCAGGCTCGACCCTAAAAATGAGTCTAAAAGCTGCACCTACACGTTTCTGAGCTTCCATGCTTGCAATACCCTTTGGTCATATCACTCCTTCACCCTGCCACCCACCATTTTGTTTGATACAACATTTGAGGTTCACATCCTCCCGGATCTCACTGACCAACATATGCCTCCGGGTGAAAACAGGGGCTGTGCACTGTGTTACAGATAATGTGCTACCCCTAGGGCAGCTGTAAACTTGCAGCTGCCCTGGAGGCAGTATATTAGTGAAAGGCAGCTGCGGCAGGAGTTTATCCCTAATATGATGTGGGCTCAGGGGCAATGTTTTTCCTCAATTAACATGTTGGCACAACCCAATGCCAAGGGGGAATACCCCCTCAGAATTGTGCTGGCCTTATATGCGCACAGACATGATCTGTAATACATAAGGGGCCTCACAAGCATCTGTGGCCCCTTCTGTAATACCAAGGTGCCCCGGGGTGCGGAAAGCAGGCGCACATGGAAACGCACAAGTGCCCCTAGGGCACTTTATGTAATACAGCCCCAGGACCTATTTCAAATCCTCGGTCCAGAGGAAGCGAGACAGAATGGTAGAAAATGGAGAAAGACGGACACAAATTGAAAAGCAGTGGCAAATGTAGAACGCCAGAAATGAAAAGAACTTGCAAGACTGAGATAAAAAGATAGGAAATGCAGAGTGGTGGAAGAAGGAACACCTGAACTCAAACCAAGCTAGGACTGGGATTTGGCAGCATTGGCACTCAGAGGGCACTCTTAAATACATTAAGCACTGCTCTTATTCTTTCTTTCCTAGTTAAGCATGTAGCAGTGTGCTGTGGTGTAAGGCATAGTATCTTAAAAGTTTGATTTTGAATTATATTTCTTTAAAACATTAGGGCTGTATCAAACTCAAGAGGCCGTGGCGAGGAAGTAAAGATAAAGAAACAAATTTACAAAATTCTTAGGGGATTGAGGAGGAAGCTACGATAGACACGTATTCTTTGGTAGTGACTGAAGTCATAACATGGCTTGGAGAGTCCAGTTATCACTTGCCATGTCCTATTACCTTTTTTTTCCTAGTCTTTATGTATTTCTCCCATTGACTCAACAGTCAGTCTACCCGTGGTGCTTTACTTCTAGACCTAAGAGGCTCTACTGGTTAAGAGTGCCCACCTAGAGTATGGTCCCTCTCATAGGCAAAGTGGCAATGCCCTCTCATACCAGATTAATGGGTGATCAGATATCAACAGCTAATTGTTAGTAAGGTGATTGCCTACTGGCTCTCCACGTGTAAAATCCACATCAGTCATCCAACCCTGGCCCTTGCTTTTCCTACAGTGTATGCAGTGCAGCCTGTTGTGATACTTGTGTTTGGGATTGGCAGACTTTACGCTGAATAGATAGTATTCACAGTTGACATAATATGTGAGTCTGCACAAAGTGGCGGTTCCTCTGCAGCCCACCTTCATCCTCTGTGATTGTAACTACCAGTACCACCTGTGCTCCTTGAACTGTGTACCTTGGAGGAAACTTGCACGCCACCCTTTTCTGATCCAGAATTTCCTCACTCATAACCACAAACTCAAAACCAAACAGAACTCCCGCCCCAAACTGAGAAGCTTTAAGATTGTTCCGCAATGCCCATTATAACATGGGTTCTAATTTCCCAAGACAGGCCTCTTCGATGGTATAGTCGAAGTTTTGGTCCTCTATCAGTAATTTATTGGGTCCATCATCAGGACATGGTGTTGGTCCCAATATATTATTGGTGCTTTGAAAAACTCGATATACTAATGCATGGCATCAACTAAAGGCCAAAGGCACCACCAGCAGTGGCTCCTCCACTATGGTGGAGGAGCACCGCCCCCGCCAGCAGCAACCGCTGCAAATCTTTTACAACTAAACGATAATAAGCAATGTTTATTATCGTTTCATTGTTAAAGGGGGGGAGCATTGGGGATTCTGGGATGTGTGTTTGGCCGGCCGTCTGGGGCCGGCTGAACACACATGTGCACATGGCTCTCTCCAGCCCGGCACTGTGTTGCTGGGTTAGAGAGACCAGACACAGGCTCCCAGTCTGCCTGGAAGCACCCTGGCTGGGCCCTCCCAGACAATCCTAACGCTGCTCTGAGCACCGTCAGGATTGGCTGCAGGGTAGGCTGGGAGCCTGTGCCTCCTGTCAGGAAGAAGGAGCGGCGGCGCAGCGACGAAGTGAGGGAAGTAAGTTTTTATTTAAACAAAAATAATTTAATGTTTATCCTCCCACCAACATCCCCCCACCCCCCCCTCCCCGCACTCGCCCCCCCCCCCCCCCACGTGCTGCCTCACCCCTTCACAGCGTAACGAGCCATGACTGGGCACCACAGTAAATTTCTTTGCTACAGGCCGTTTCTTTTTGAGAGAAGCAATGCGCTTAGGTGGGCCCCGAAGGATTCCGGATCAACTGGACCGCTTCATGGTTATAACATAAATGCAGTCAAAAGGTGAATTAAAAAGGTAATGTGTAAGGCAAAGGACCACAAGCCCACAGTACTCTTGCTATGTTTTCCTACAAGTCCTAAAGTTAAAAATACTCCCAACTGAAAAGTACCACACTTTGTTGGAACGTCCTCTATATTAATTCTTGTTTTGTCATTACAACAACTACTGTCCTAAAGCACATAAGAAATAAAATATAACTACACTAAGTGATTTGATAAGACTGTTGAGAAATGTGTAAACTACTATACCTATTTCACTATGCTATATGACTTAATAAGAATTAAGATGTAAATAGGTTGCTCATGGGCTTGTTGGAACTGCCACTGTTCTTGGCTTGACAGAGACATTTTACATTTATTGTACCTCTCTTACACTATATATTTGGCTATAAGCCAGAATTGAGATGTCATTAAACTGGCCAAGACTTGTTAAAGCTGCTCGTGTTCTCAGCCACACCAACATTGCTAGGCTGCGCTTTCATGTGGTAAGCATATGCTTACAAGACTGCTGTTATTACAGTATTACACCCTCCATGAGAGCATGACCACTTGCACTATGGCACAACACAGAGCATTACAAATAATATGACAATCGGCACAACAGTGTGTATCATCACAAAGTCCCTGCTTCTCACTCCTTTCGCATCAAGTTCATGCATAGGCGAAGTGACAAAATCAGGATAAGGCATCACATCTACACTATTATATAGGCCGTATTGAACACACACTCTTCCATCCTTGGCAACCGCACAGATCAGCATGCTACTTGTGTGCCAATCACTCTGTCAAAAGTAAGCAGCGCTATATAAATGAAATTACAATTTCAAACGGGGATAACACAGAGGATAGTGACTCTTCTGATAGAAATAGAAATGAAGCATAACACCTTGACATGAGCCATGGCCATTCATCAATGTGACCCAAGGGAAATGCAAAATCATCGATCTCGTGAAAAGAATTGCAAGCCACCATAATATGGCCACAAAGAAGGATAAAGCAATGGCTCCAGTGCTTATTTTGTGCAGTTCCAGGGGTGAACACAGCCACTTGTTTTCAACATTAGGCTTTGAGCCACATCAAGGGAGAGAAGGCAATACAAGGGAGAAAGAAAGAAGGAAGACAAAGCGAGCAAGAGTGGCATATGGAGACAGCAGGGATGAAAAAGTTCCTGGAATGACATAAGAGATAGAAAGCATAGGACGGTAGAAGAAAGGACTATAATCACTACAGCCTTGGTATGAGGCAACCCTGGAATCCAGCAGTTCTGGTGGAGGACTCATGAGAAAAGAATTTGCGCCCCTACAATTTTGACAAAATAAACATTGATTGGCATATTGCTCAAATCATCTACTGTGGTCAATGAGTTGGTGGGCATTTCAATGACAAGTATTGCCTTTGGGACCTGTTGACTTTGTCAGTGTTTGACATTGCTAATGGTCTTTAACCATGCTGTATAGCGTCCCTGGTAATTTCACCTGTGGGGCATGAATAACACAGAGGAGAAAAGAGAAGCCCCCCAAGGAGACAGCTGGAACACACATGCACTTTTTTGGAGTGCTTAAACACGAGAAAAAGTAGGTCCTTCAAAGTGAGCAGTGAAAAGACACAAGCAAAGAGGAAACGCTCCAGGTGCGTCACAGACACAAGATGGACAAAGCAAGCCATCGAATAAGAAGCAAACAAATGAGAGTGACAGGAAAACCAACGCAAAATAAGCTCATGAGCTGCCTGTCTAGTAGGGTTGACCTAAAAATCGGCCTGAGCGCTCTTGAAGAATTGAGCACTATGTCTCAAAACGCAAGAAGATCATCTATGGAGTCTCCCAAGGATCGTCCCTCAGCCCAACAATCTTCAACACTACATGAACCCCCCCAGCCATCACCATCAGATCTCATGGCACAGAATCAACATCATCTCCTCTACCATGGACACACAGCTCATCCTCTCACTGTATGAAGACGTCTTCACACAAGCAAATGCATGTTGAACGTATCGGACTAGATGAAGGACAACTGTCTCAAACTCAACACCAAAAAAAATGGAAGTTCTCATCTTTGGGAACAACACTTCACCATCAACTGACACATTGTGGCCCACAGAGCTCGGCACCCCCCCGCCCAGCAGGCCATGCATGCAACCTCGGCATCACCCTGAATTGCATGTTATCCATGAAGAAACCAGTCAACGCAGTCTCACCCGCCTGCTTCCACACCCTTTGCATGCTCTGCATGATCGTCAGGTGGCTCCAGCAGACACCAGAAGGACCGTCACGCAGGCCCTCATCACCATCAGACTAGACTACGGAAACACGCTTTACGAAAGAATCATATCACGTCTCCTGAAGAGTCTCCAGATAATACAGAACTCAGCTGCAAGACTCATTCTCAACCTCTGCAGAAGATCCCACATCACACCCCATCTAAAAAAAAAATAAAAAAAAAAAACGAAACTGCCTCCTGATTCAGAAGAGGTGTCATTACAAGATGCTGACCATGCCTACAAGGCCCTACATAACTAAGGATCACCATACATCAACAAACGCTTGAACTTCCACCAACTGCCCAGCCACCTCAGATCAGCGTCCCTCTCCCTCGCAGACACCCCACAGATCTGTTGAGCCAACAGCAGAGGATGCTCCTTCTCGCACCTGGCAGCCAAGGCTTGGAACAGCGTACCCCTGCACCTCAAAACCACACTGTTACTCCAGCTATTCAGAAAAGAACTAAAGACCTGGATGCTTGAATTATCATTCCTCCATGCAGAGCAGCATTCAGCTCCAGTGCCTTGAGACTCCCACGGATGAGTTGCGGCACTCTATAAATGTTTGTTTGATTGACTACATCTAATTTTCAGTGTAAGCATTTTCATTCAGTAGGAGAATGGCAGCGCTTAAACATGTTCCTCTCCAGTCGTTGAACCTTCCTCTTCAGAGGCGAGCACCATGGTGAGGGTTGTGTCTTACACTCAACTTTTGCCTTGGCTATCAAGTGCATGTCATGATGTTAACAATATGGGGGGGACGTGGCCTGGGACCAATGGAGCTGCACGCGTAGAGCGGCGCTCCCGGACCATAATCCAGGCCTGAAGCTTAAATCCTGCCATAATAACGACCGGAGGTCTTAAAAACTGAAGAGAAGTGATCGGAGAATATACAGCACGAGTAGAGACCGCAGCGATCCACTTTGGGGCAGAGTTTACCCGGAAAACTCCTCCCGACAACTTCGTGGCTGCCGTGACCCAAAATGGCGGCCGTGACAGAGCAGTGAACCTGTTGCAGCCGCGGCCCGCGGCCCGCAGCTGAGAGAATATGAAGGTCCCGTAGAGGTCGGGGCCCCCACACCATTCGTTGGAGGGCGCGGGGGGCTCAGACTCTTTCACCACAAACAACGAGGGCAACAGTACGAAGCGGAACATCAGCAAATGCGGCATAGTGTGGTGACTTCGGGCCACATTCCAAGCCCGAAGTTTAAATCCTGACATAGTGACAACCGGAGGTCTTGGGGATTGAAGAGGAGCGATCGGAGAATATACAGCACAAGTAGGAGCAGAGTCACTTGAAGACGAGGCTTTCAGAGCCCAACTGGGCACACAAATTACGGAATTCTTCGAGAACAATGCTGGGACTGCCTCGTCCAGGTCTGTCGAATGGGATTCCTTTAAAACAGTGATCAGGGGATATTGTATTAGCACAACTGTGGGAGTACAGAAGGTGCTAGAGATAGAACTAACCGATCTCGAGAATTCCCTTAGAGATCTCGAACGTAAACACCCAACACAACCCGACCTCTCAATACAACTAGAAGAGACAAGGGCTAGAATAATAGAAACTAACACTAGATTGTCTTGCTTCGATTACAAACAATTCTTGCAGAAGCAACATACAGAGGGCAACAGAGTAGGTGCCCTACTGGCCTGGCTGGCCAAACCGCCCCAACATCAAACCATAGTGGTGGAGTTAGAGACCACCCCGGGTATTAAAGTATATGGACAGAAGGAGATCAATGCCACCTTTCTTAAATATTATTCAGAGCTATATGCCCCCCCACCGAAGTACTCAGCAATGCGCAATTACAAGATCTGGGAAACCTCAACCTCCCGGAATTACAAGGGGAAGATAGAATAGCCCTGGCGACCCCCATATCGCTTACAGAAATAAAGACTGCAATCCAGAGTATGGCAAGGTACCGGGAGCAGATGGTCTCCCTTTGGAGTTCTATCTTACGTATCAGGACTGATTAACCTCCCAGCTCAGCATCTTATATGAAGAGGCATGGAATAACAACAGCTTGCCTCCTTCCACTACAGAGGCCATAATGATTCCCCTTCTGAAACCCACCAAACCCCCTACAGAAGTTCGATCGTACCGACCACTATCAATGTTGAACTTAGATTATAAAATACTAAGCAGGGTACTAGCTAACAGACTTCTACCATGCACGTCCTCATTAATCCATCAGGACCAATCGGGATTCATCCCAAAGCGAAGCACAGCCCAAAATATCCGTCGATTGATTTCACTCCTTCATGCCCTGCTCTCTGATGCAAATAGAGCAGTAATCATCTCGATAGATGTTGAGAAAGCTTTTGATAGCCTACGATGGGACTACCTAGAACGAGTGATGCTACAGCTAGGGGAAGGGTTTGTCAAATGGACGAGGCTTCTCTACACAAACCCCACAGCGAGAGTGAGCACTGGCCGTACAATATCCCCTTCCTTTGCCATAGGTAGGGGTACAAGACAGGGCTGCCCGCTATCACCTTTGCTTTTTGCGTTGGCAGTTGAGCCTCTCGCCCAATCAGCTAGGTCCCAGAGGTTCTACGAAGGCATTACAATCAACGCATGGACGCATCATATTGCTCTCTATGCGGACGACATGTTACTCTTCCTCCGGAATGCAGAGACCGATCTACCAGGGGCAATGACAATGTTAGACAACTTTGGGGCTGCATCTGGGCTCTGGATAAACTGGGGGAAGTCGTCCATTTTTCCAGCTACTAGGGCTATTGAAAAACTAATGGACAATAGGGGTCTCCCATGGTCCCCATCCACATTCAAATATTTAGGGGTCAATATCTATCACTCCGCTGAGGATTTACTAGAAGGGAACATTCAGAGCATGATTAGGAGTATTAAAAACAGCATGATATTCTGGCAAACTCTTCCGCTAGAGGTCACTGGGAGAGTTGCACTGATTAAGATGATAGTATTACCTAGAATGTTATATTACTTCGCAACCATCCCACTCACTATACCGAGGGTGGTATTTAAAACAATTTCGTCCTTGATAACAGGATTTATATGGGGAACCAACAGACAAAGGATAGCATTGCACACCCTCCAGAGAACAACAGCAGAAGGTGGTTTGGCTGTTCCTGACTTTGAATTATACTACTGGGCGAACCAACTCCAATGGCTGGCATGATTCATCAGAGCACCCCCAGTGGGGGAGGCACTGAGAGCTCCTCTCCACTGCTCCCGTGATAGAATTCTGGGCATTCTACTAAACCCCAAGAAACAGAATAAACCACTTCCGATAGAATGGGAAGCATCGCGTCACTGATGGGAACAATACCTAAAACGAACACATACCAGAACACCGTACTCACCAGAGGCCCCCCTAATCTGTATAGGAACCGTCACAGAAAATCATGTGATAAGGGGTATCACCCAATTCATGGCACTTCAGATCGACACCATAGGGGCTCTATATAATAATGGGAAAATGTGCACTTATGCAGAACTGCAGGAAAGGTTCCAGATACCATCAGGGCTGTTCCTAACCTTTAACGCAATTGCTAGGTCTCTTCGTAAACAATGGGGCACAGGACTAGAAGAACCCCCCAGACATAATACCTGTGACCAAATATGCACTATAGGAGACCAAGGGAAATTGACATCAGGGATATATTCATCTCTACTAGCCAACATATGTCTTCCCTTAAATAAATTTAAGACCAAATGGCAGGGGGAACTAGATATTACAATAGATGACACACAGTGGACCAGAATAACCACACACATATATACAGTTTCCAGAAATGCCAGGTTTAAATTAATAAACATATATGTTTATCACAGAGCTTACTTAACCCCATATATGATATCAAAGATTTATGGTGTAGAAGACGCCAGCTGCCCTCGGTGTGCAGAAATAGCAGCAGGGTTGCTGCACATGCTCTGGAGTTGCCCATTAATCGGGGACTACTGGACGGGGATATTTGAGGCACTCTCCACTTGCATGGGCAGAACATTATCCCGATCAGCCATGGTGGCGGTTTTGGGAGATTTCCCCTGCCCCAGCAAGAATAAAATCACAAACCGATTCATAGACCTGGCTCTGATACTAGCAAGGAGAGAAATAACTTCACACTGGAAAGATTTGAAGGGCCCACAGATAAATCGTTGGAGAAATGCATTAATCAAGTGGGCAGAAACTGAAGGGACAGTATTACTAAGGGAAACACTCAGGGGCCTAGGAACTAGAGACAATGCTCAACATTGGAACACGATACTGGACAATTTTAGAACACCTGACACTTCTAACTCCGATGCAGAGGCAAAGTTATCAGAGTCAGATCATGTATAGTTGACCAAGTTATCTCAGTTGAAGATCGTACAAGAGACCAAATAAGTGACTCATTTGTGAACCGAACAAATATCTCTGTATAATTGATGGGAAGTGCGGAAGGGGAGAGGGAGGGAGGGGGGGGTTATAAAAAGATGGGAAGTTATTTTGTTCTGTATGCGTTTTCATGCAATTATAAAGCAATAAAAGAGATCTTAAAAAAAAAATGATGTTAACAATATGGATTGGCAGTTTCTTGAATACAGAACAAAGTAGTGTGCACTATTTGGAAAAGTTTGTGTGTTTTCAAAAAAACTTGAAAGAGGATGTTTTCCAAGTTAAAATGAATAGTGCGTTTCAAACTTTGGACTAATCAGTGATTTACTAATAGAACCTTTAAAAAAAGGAACTTTTGTTCCAGTAATTTCTCACTTAGTGCAATGTGTCATACAATCTATGGCTCAACATTTCAGGCAGTAAATGGAAAAGTAGGCATGGGAAGAAATGTACAGCACTTGACCGCCATCTTGAATTTGTTGTTTTGTTAGGAATACAGAAAGAAAAAATTACACTCCATCTCAGAGGACCTGATTTATCATAAAATTAACATATCTTTATGGAGTGCTTCATACCATACTTCAGCAATTTCTAAACACTTTAAATAACAGATGTTGGCAAATAGCCAATTTATGCTGTTTGTGCTATTGACCTTGGAAGGACTAGTCTGTCTAGCCACGGTTCAAACTCATGGACTAAAGAACAAGCATTTATCGTCATCAAGCATTGAACTTACTGAGGCATCCTGCTGGCTTACTCGAAACTGTTTTATATAACACCTGATACCACACCTCCGTTGTTTCTAAAGGCTGAATAACAGATTTTACAATTTTCAGTGCCTAATATTTTGACTGTGGGTGGCTGAACCTGCCTTGCTGGTATTTGAACGGGATATGTCAGCGGTGAGCTTTTAATTTGTGATCCATTCAATAGGCTTGCAGTATTCCCAATGCTGTAACAGTCATTTATTGACTGTAACTTTGCGTATGACACCGTACAGTGCACTGCTGCCTTTTGCCTAGGCTTGTGCTATACAAATACTATATACATACATATTCCTATAAGTTATCTGAGGAAAAACTAGCAACTGCACACATACAAATCTACAAAGTGTGTGGATTGTTCGTACGAGACCTCAATCAATCAGGGAATTTGCAAAGCACACTATTCACCTGTGAGAGTCTCAAGGCGCTGAGGAGGGGAGGCTGCTACTGCTTGAACAGTCAGGTCTTGTGAAGTCTCCTGACGGTAAGGAGGTCCTTGGTCTGAAGCAGGTGGGTGGGAAGAGTGTTCCATGTCTTGGCGGCGAGGTGCGAGAATGATCTGCCGCCGGTGGTTGTTCTGCAGATGTGTGGGACCATGGCGAGGGTGAGGTTGGTGGAGCAGAGCCTTTGGGTCGGGGTGTAGAAGGAGAGCCATCTGTTGAGGTATTCTGGTCCGATGCTGTGCAGTGCCTTGTGAGCGTGGGTGAGGAGTTTGAAGGTGATTTTCTTGTTGATGGGAAGCTAATGCAGGTCTCTCAGGTGGCCTGTGATATGTCATTGGGGGGGGGGGATGTCCAGGATGAGGCGTGCAGAGGTGTTCTGGATGCGTTGCAGCCTTTTCTGGAGTTTGGCCGTGGTTCCTGTGTAGAGGGCATTGCCGTAGTCTAGTTTGCTGCTTAAAAGGGCTTGGGTGACTGTTCTTGTGGTGTCTGTGGGGATCCATTTGTAGCTCTTTTGGAGCATGCGGAGGGTGTTGAAGCAGCAGGAGGAGGAGATAACGTTGACTTGTTGGGTCATAAATAGTGAGGAGTCCAGGATGAATCCCAGGTTGCGTGCGTGGTAGGTAGGTGACGGAGCGGTTCCCAGTGTGGCAGGCCACCAGGAGTCATCCCAAGTGGAGGGGTTGGAGCCGAAGATGCGACCTCAGTCTTGTCGGAATTCAGTTTAAGGCAGCGGTTCTTCATCCATTCGGCGATGGCCTTCATTCCTTCGAGGAGGTTGATCTTGCCGTTGTAATTGGTGAAGGAGCGGAGCAGCTGGGTGTCATCAGCGTATGAGATGATGTTGAGGTTGTGAGATCCGGCAATGTTAGCAAGCGGAACCATGTAGATGTGGAAGCGGGTTGGGCTGAAGGATGACCCCTGGGGTACGCCGCAGATGATTTTGGTGGCTTCAGAGTGGAATGGAGGGAGGCGGACTCTCTGAGTTCTGCCAGTTAGAAAGGAGGCGATCCAGTCCAGAGCTCTGTCGGGGATTCCTGCATTGCTGAGGCACGTGCGTAGGGTGTGGTGGCAGACAGTGTAAAACACAGCTGAGAGGTCCAGGAGAATGAGGGCCGCGGTTTTGCCATTGTCCAGTATGTTTCTGATGTCTTCAGGGGTAGCGATTAGGGCAGTTTCAGTGCTGTGGTTGCTGCAGAATCTGGATTGGGAAGGGTCCAGAGTGCTGTTCTCCTTGAGGAAAAGGGTCAGTTGTTTGTTGACAATTTTCTCTATGACTTTTGCCGGGAAAGGGAGCAGGGAGATGGGCCCGAAGTTCTTGAGGTTCTTTGGGTCTGCCTTAGGTTTTTTGAGGAGGAGTTGATCTCGGTATGTTTCCAGCTCTCCAGAAAGGCGGTGGATTTGAAGGAACTGTTGATGATCTTCCGGAGTTGGGGGGCGATGACGGATCTTGCTTTGTTTTGGATGTGGTGGGGGCAGAGGTCGGATGGTGAGCCGGAGTGGATGGTGTTCATGATTTCGATGGTGTCGTTGTCGTGGGTCCAGGAGAGCAAGAGGCTGGTGGGTGGTGAGTCTGTGGTGTCAGAGGTTGACGGGGGGGTCTGAGTGCTGAAGTTGTCATGGATGTCTGCGATCTTGTGGTGGAAGTAGGTGGCTAGGGAGTCGCAGAGGTCTTGTGATGGGGGTGTCATTGGGGTTGGAGCGTTCCTTCACGATGTTGAAGAGCTCCTTTTGGTTTTGTGCGTTTTTGTTGATGCGTTCTTTAAAGGTGGTTCTCTTGGCAGTTCGGATGAGTTGGTGGTGTCTGCGGATGGAGTTTTTGAAGGCTGTGTGGTTGTCCAGAGTCTGATCTTGGCACCACTTCTTTTTGAGTCTTCGGCATGTTCGCTTAGATTCTTGGAGGTCGGCGGTGAACCAGAAGACCTTTCTGTCAGTGCATCTGCTGGAAGGAATTTTGATTGGGCGAGAGTGTTGGCACAGTCATCGATCGATTGCCTGAAGTTGTGGGCAGCTGTGTCAGTGTCAGTAGTGTCGATGGGTGGGTTCCGGGAAAGGGTAGTGATAAGTTGGTCTTCGGTGACCTTATTCCATCTGCGGTGTGGGATCCGTTGGGGTGATGGTGTGTTGTGGGTTTCTCGAAAGAGAAGTGGATGCAGCAGTGATCTGTCCAGTGGAGTTCGGTGGTGTGGCTGAAGGAGACGTGTTTGCTGGCGGAGAAAATTGGGTCGAGTGTGTGTCCTGCGGAGTGGGTGGGTGTTGTGACAAGCTGTGTGAGGCCGAGGTTATAGAGGTTGTCAAGCAGGGTGGTGAAATTGTTACTGTTGGTGTTCTCGAGGTGGAAGTTTAAGTCCCCAAGAAGTATGTAGTCTGTGGATGTGAGAGCGTGCGTGCTGATGACGTCGGTGATGGAGTCGCTGAACTGCTGTCAGGGGCTGGGGTACTGTAAACAAGGGTCTCTCGGAGGGTGGTGTTTGGGTCGGTGTGGATCTGGAAGTGCAGGTGTTTAGCGGTGCTGGTCGTGATCCTGAGGGTGTTCTTGTGGACGATGGGGATGCCTCCTCCTGGTTTGTTGCAGCGGTCCCTGTGGGTGATCTTGTAACCGTCCAGGATGGCTATGGCGATGTATGGCACTGAGGAGGGGTTCATCCAGGTCTCGTTCAGGAAGGCAACATCTGGGGAAGATGTGTGGAGTAGATTCCATAGTTCGACTGCATGTTTGTGGATGGAGCAGGTGTTGAGAAGGATGCATCTAAGATGGTTGCATCCTGCCTTAGCGGGTGGGTGGTCCGCGGGTGATCTGCTGGGTGGCTTGATGGCAGGCAGGTGAGCAGCCGGTGTTGAGGGCATGGAGGGTGGAGGCATTGTAATGAAGATGGGTGTGGCGGTGGTGGGGGGGCCAGGGGTTTTGGTGCTGGGCGCTGTCCGGGAGCAGACGGTTTTTCCTTTGGCGTGCCAATGGCGCACCCGCTGCACGTGGCCGCCATTAAGTGGGGGGGAGAAGACAGCTGGGAGGCGGGAGCGGAGGTGAAAAAAGGGGGCTGGCTGTAGGGGCAGCAGTGGCAGGAGAGTGGCGTGAGAGAGCGGAGGGGGGGTGGGCTGCGGGGGCAGCAGCGCCGGGGGAGAGAGAGAGAGGTGAGAGGGAGAGAGACAGTGGAGAGAAAAGCAAAAGTAAAGCAAAAGTCAAAAGGGCACAGAAGAGAGCGGGTGGCAAAAAGGGGCGCCGGGGCAGGCACGGAAGAGAGAGCACACGGAGAGAGAAGCAGAGGAAAAGGAGGAGAGAGGCAGCCTAGTAGGAAAGCAGAGCTCTCCCCCTAGATACCAGGGATGAGGTGCAGGCAGAAGCCTGCGGGTAGAGGAGGGCCTGGAACTCCTGACAGGGGTCAGGAGTGCAGAGGAGCGAGGGCTCCACTTAGCAGGTGGAGCCACTTGAGGCAGAGCAGTTCACAGACCAGGTCAAGGTTTGGGAATGGTGTGTTTTCAGTGGAGCAGGCAATATACTAAAGTGAACAATCAAAAGGTGATAACTGGGTGTTGACAAACCTTTGCAATGTTTTCCACACATTTATCTGCACACAACACACATGCAACAATCCCATTAAGCAAAGGGTGAGGGGAAAGAGAAATATTCACATGTAAAATTATTTGTTTACAATTATTGGTAGTTGGGCAAGCCACAAAAAAAGTCGTTCTGCCTTGAATGTGCATTAGTGTTCCATGAAAGCAGTAAGACAAATGTGTATTGAAGTGTGCGGTCCTTGGGGATTTCTGACCAATCAGTTTTCACTTTAACAGCACTATCACCAATGTATGTTTTTTTTAATAATATCGTCTAGATGTGGAGGTATTGAGTCAACTGATTAGAAGATGATTGATGATTGGTGGTGGCAAGTGGGTCCCACAAGGAATTCACCATTGTATCCCTGGTTATTGTTGTTGAAGTTCCTTTGTCCCAAATTTGTTTAAGCTCAGCATCTGTGAGGTACTGCGCTCTCACAGCTTGGATGTCAGGAGACCTCTAGCTGTGGCCCACAGACACTTCTTTTAGAATCCAGACCCTTGCTCACCCCATGCTGGGCGGAGGCTGGCAGATATCAGAGTTGACTCTGTGGGAAGGTCCACACAAAATGTTTTTCGGTACAGTGCAGAATGTGCACCAGGCAGACACATCACCCCAGGAGGCTCATCCGAACTCGAAAGATAGAATTTTTTAATCAGCTTTACTCATCTCTGGTGAAGGGTTGAAATGGCTTCTAGGTGATCTGAGTCTGACAAGCTTTCTCTTCCTTGTGTATATATATTTTTGTCAAAGGCAAAGCAAACTGTGAGGTTCGGTTTCACAGGGGACATGGAACACACATGATTTGTTATTTGACTGCTAAATGACAAAACAACAACTTATGGCAGCAATGGAGACACCCGCTCATCTCCCGGCGATAAAGTTCTACCTTTAGTTAATCCACAGCAAATTGTACAGCCAACACCTAATGGACCACCACGAGTGACAACTGGGCATTAAACAGCCCAACCCAACTGGCTATGGGGGTCCAACGAGAAGCCGTGGTCAGCTTGGACCATCTTGTTTAGCCCTCTGTGTGCCATATTGAATCCCCTCCGGCTGCCTACATTGTTGGTGCTCCACCACGTCTCCTACCTGTACCCTGAGTTTGTTGTGCAGCAATGGAGACACCCGCTCATCTCCCGGCGATAAAGTTCTACCTTTAGTTAATCCACAGCAAATTGTACAGCCAACACCTAATGGACCACCACGAGTGACAACTGGGCATTAAACAGCCCAACCCAACTGGCTATGGGGGTCCAACGAGAAGCCGTGGTCAGCTTGGACCATCTTGTTTAGCCCTCATATTGAATCCCCTCCGGCTGCCTACATTGTTGGTGCTCCACCACGTCTCCTACCTGTACCCTGAGTTTGTTGTGCATACCATGCTGTCTCAGTGTGGTTTCTTGTCATTTTTATCCTCTAGCTTCAGTAGTATCGTGTGCCAGCGGGTCATGTGGGAGGGCCTTCATTTTTGCTACAGTGTAATTGCTGAGCCCTCTGCTGTTGCCCATTTACATCATTCTCTCAGTGCAGTAATGTAATGCAAAAGGATAGGACTCCATACAGAATGTTATAAGGGGCCCCTGAGTTTTCCATATCTCACATATATTAATTGACCTTGAACTAAATGAGGTATCATGAAGGGTTGGGGCCATCTGGTGGGTTAGGGGTCCCCCTATGCCGCAGAGGCTGCAGGGACCTACGTTACAATCCTGTCTCAGTGCAGTGTTGGATTTCCACGAGGTGGCCAGTTGACGTGTGGCAAGGACCTCAAATGTACACTGTTTCTTGGTGCAGGGCTGCACACCAATCACCAAGGTTCTGGGATTATTCATTATTTCAATACCCACTTGTTGTTCAGTAGTGCCTACAGCTTCATCCCAGTAATGATAGATGACTACTCTGTTCCATGGCATGTGCATCATCAAGTCAGGGACAGTCGTGGGTCATGGTGCATGGAAGGGGCAGGGCGGCGTGCGGGGGGTCCGGTGAGAATAAAAATTAAATAAAAAAATAAATAAACACCTTGCTCTCTCCCACCACACTGCTCCATCTGCTTCTCCTCAGCAGGCACAGGCTCCCAGCCTGCCCTGCGGCCAATCCTGACGATGCTCAGAGCAGCATTAGGATTGTCTAGCGACACTCGCAGGCAGACTGGGAGCCTGTGCATGCTTTCTCCAGCCCTTCAACTGTGCTGCTGGGCTGGAGAGAGCCTACTGCACGTATATGTTTGACCGGCCCCAGACAAACACACATGGCCTCTGCACTCCCCCTCACTGCTCGTCACTCCTGTGGCCCCACTCCTTAACACTGTTTATTATTGTTTCTTTGTAAAGGTTTTGCAGCTGCCACTGCCGGCAGGGGGCAACAGTCCTCCGTCCTAATGGAGGGAGCCGCCCCTGATCAGGGGTTAGTGATACATTTTCTATAAGCAATTAGGCACCAGATATGATTGGTGTAAAATGTTGTGCTGGATCAATTTGAAACTAGCATTTTTGGCCACTATTTGCAGGTATCCTATTGCTGCTTTGCATTGTAGTCTTGGCTTCTAGGTCTGGGGACAAGTTTCTCTCAGCACCTGTTGACTCATCTTCATCATGTCCATTAACGCTCTGCACAGTCTACCAGCGCTCATTTGCCATGTCCCATCTCAGTGACTGTGTCCAGTACAGTGTGGGTTGGTGCCACTTAAGCCCTGCTTGACCAGCTTTCTAACCCTCTGGGCCACAGCGTGGAAGGGCAAGAGAAAATCTGTGGGGATGGGACAAAATATCAAAAGGTAGATATGTATAGATTTTCTATACTTAATTCTACATATGTGTATCTTCAGGATGTATATATCTTTAAGGTACATAGATGTAGAATTAAGAATAGAAAATCTATAACGGAGCGGTTCCCAGTGTGGCAGGCCACCAGGAGTCATCCCAAGTGGAGGGGTTGGAGCCGAAGATGCGACCTCAGTCTTGTCGGAATTCAGTTTAAGGCAGCGGTTCTTCATCCATTCGGCGATGGCCTTCATTCCTTCGAGGAGGTTGATCTTGCCGTTGTAATTGGTGAAGGAGCGGAGCAGCTGGGTGTCATCAGCGTATGAGATGATGTTGAGGTTGTGAGATCCGGCAATGTTAGCAAGCGGAACCATGTAGATGTGGAAGCGGGTTGGGCTGAAGGATGACCCCTGGGGTACGCCGCAGATGATTTTGGTGGCTTCAGAGTGGAATGGAGGGAGGCGGACTCTCTGAGTTCTGCCAGTTAGAAAGGAGGCGATCCAGTCCAGAGCTCTGTCGGGGATTCCTGCATTGCTGAGGCACGTGCGTAGGGTGTGGTGGCAGACAGTGTAAAACACAGCTGAGAGGTCCAGGAGAATGAGGGCCGCGGTTTTGCCATTGTCCAGTATGTTTCTGATGTCTTCAGGGGTAGCGATTAGGGCAGTTTCAGTGCTGTGGTTGCTGCAGAATCTGGATTGGGAAGGGTCCAGAGTGCTGTTCTCCTTGAGGAAAAGGGTCAGTTGTTTGTTGACAATTTTCTCTATGACTTTTGCCGGGAAAGGGAGCAGGGAGATGGGCCCGAAGTTCTTGAGGTTCTTTGGGTCTGCCTTAGGTTTTTTGAGGAGGAGTTGATCTCGGTATGTTTCCAGCTCTCCAGAAAGGCGGTGGATTTGAAGGAACTGTTGATGATCTTCCGGAGTTGGGGGGCGATGACGGATCTTGCTTTGTTTTGGATGTGGTGGGGGCAGAGGTCGGATGGTGAGCCGGAGTGGATGGTGTTCATGATTTCGATGGTGTCGTTGTCGTGGGTCCAGGAGAGCAAGAGGCTGGTGGGTGGTGAGTCTGTGGTGTCAGAGGTTGACGGGGGGGTCTGAGTGCTGAAGTTGTCATGGATGTCTGCGATCTTGTGGTGGAAGTAGGTGGCTAGGGAGTCGCAGAGGTCTTGTGATGGGGGTGTCATTGGGGTTGGAGCGTTCCTTCACGATGTTGAAGAGCTCCTTTTGGTTTTGTGCGTTTTTGTTGATGCGTTCTTTAAAGGTGGTTCTCTTGGCAGTTCGGATGAGTTGGTGGTGTCTGCGGATGGAGTTTTTGAAGGCTGTGTGGTTGTCCAGAGTCTGATCTTGGCACCACTTCTTTTTGAGTCTTCGGCATGTTCGCTTAGATTCTTGGAGGTCGGCGGTGAACCAGAAGACCTTTCTGTCAGTGCATCTGCTGGAAGGAATTTTGATTGGGCGAGAGTGTTGGCACAGTCATCGATCGATTGCCTGAAGTTGTGGGCAGCTGTGTCAGTGTCAGTAGTGTCGATGGGTGGGTTCCGGGAAAGGGTAGTGATAAGTTGGTCTTCGGTGACCTTATTCCATCTGCGGTGTGGGATCCGTTGGGGTGATGGTGTGTTGTGGGTTTCTCGAAAGAGAAGTGGATGCAGCAGTGATCTGTCCAGTGGAGTTCGGTGGTGTGGCTGAAGGAGACGTGTTTGCTGGCGGAGAAAATTGGGTCGAGTGTGTGTCCTGCGGAGTGGGTGGGTGTTGTGACAAGCTGTGTGAGGCCGAGGTTATAGAGGTTGTCAAGCAGGGTGGTGAAATTGTTACTGTTGGTGTTCTCGAGGTGGAAGTTTAAGTCCCCAAGAAGTATGTAGTCTGTGGATGTGAGAGCGTGCGTGCTGATGACGTCGGTGATGGAGTCGCTGAACTGCTGTCAGGGGCTGGGGTACTGTAAACAAGGGTCTCTCGGAGGGTGGTGTTTGGGTCGGTGTGGATCTGGAAGTGCAGGTGTTTAGCGGTGCTGGTCGTGATCCTGAGGGTGTTCTTGTGGACGATGGGGATGCCTCCTCCTGGTTTGTTGCAGCGGTCCCTGTGGGTGATCTTGTAACCGTCCAGGATGGCTATGGCGATGTATGGCACTGAGGAGGGGTTCATCCAGGTCTCGTTCAGGAAGGCAACATCTGGGGAAGATGTGTGGAGTAGATTCCATAGTTCGACTGCATGTTTGTGGATGGAGCAGGTGTTGAGAAGGATGCATCTAAGATGGTTGCATCCTGCCTTAGCGGGTGGGTGGTCCGCGGGTGATCTGCTGGGTGGCTTGATGGCAGGCAGGTGAGCAGCCGGTGTTGAGGGCATGGAGGGTGGAGGCATTGTAATGAAGATGGGTGTGGCGGTGGTGGGGGGGCCAGGGGTTTTGGTGCTGGGCGCTGTCCGGGAGCAGACGGTTTTTCCTTTGGCGTGCCAATGGCGCACCCGCTGCACGTGGCCGCCATTAAGTGGGGGGGAGAAGACAGCTGGGAGGCGGGAGCGGAGGTGAAAAAAGGGGGCTGGCTGTAGGGGCAGCAGTGGCAGGAGAGTGGCGTGAGAGAGCGGAGGGGGGGTGGGCTGCGGGGGCAGCAGCGCCGGGGGAGAGAGAGAGAGGTGAGAGGGAGAGAGACAGTGGAGAGAAAAGCAAAAGTAAAGCAAAAGTCAAAAGGGCACAGAAGAGAGCGGGTGGCAAAAAGGGGCGCCGGGGCAGGCACGGAAGAGAGAGCACACGGAGAGAGAAGCAGAGGAAAAGGAGGAGAGAGGCAGCCTAGTAGGAAAGCAGAGCTCTCCCCCTAGATACCAGGGATGAGGTGCAGGCAGAAGCCTGCGGGTAGAGGAGGGCCTGGAACTCCTGACAGGGGTCAGGAGTGCAGAGGAGCGAGGGCTCCACTTAGCAGGTGGAGCCACTTGAGGCAGAGCAGTTCACAGACCAGGTCAAGGTTTGGGAATGGTGTGTTTTCAGTGGAGCAGGCAATATACTAAAGTGAACAATCAAAAGGTGATAACTGGGTGTTGACAAACCTTTGCAATGTTTTCCACACATTTATCTGCACACAACACACATGCAACAATCCCATTAAGCAAAGGGTGAGGGGAAAGAGAAATATTCACATGTAAAATTATTTGTTTACAATTATTGGTAGTTGGGCAAGCCACAAAAAAAGTCGTTCTGCCTTGAATGTGCATTAGTGTTCCATGAAAGCAGTAAGACAAATGTGTATTGAAGTGTGCGGTCCTTGGGGATTTCTGACCAATCAGTTTTCACTTTAACAGCACTATCACCAATGTATGTTTTTTTTAATAATATCGTCTAGATGTGGAGGTATTGAGTCAACTGATTAGAAGATGATTGATGATTGGTGGTGGCAAGTGGGTCCCACAAGGAATTCACCATTGTATCCCTGGTTATTGTTGTTGAAGTTCCTTTGTCCCAAATTTGTTTAAGCTCAGCATCTGTGAGGTACTGCGCTCTCACAGCTTGGATGTCAGGAGACCTCTAGCTGTGGCCCACAGACACTTCTTTTAGAATCCAGACCCTTGCTCACCCCATGCTGGGCGGAGGCTGGCAGATATCAGAGTTGACTCTGTGGGAAGGTCCACACAAAATGTTTTTCGGTACAGTGCAGAATGTGCACCAGGCAGACACATCACCCCAGGAGGCTCATCCGAACTCGAAAGATAGAATTTTTTAATCAGCTTTACTCATCTCTGGTGAAGGGTTGAAATGGCTTCTAGGTGATCTGAGTCTGACAAGCTTTCTCTTCCTTGTGTATATATATTTTTGTCAAAGGCAAAGCAAACTGTGAGGTTCGGTTTCACAGGGGACATGGAACACACATGATTTGTTATTTGACTGCTAAATGACAAAACAACAACTTATGGCAGCAATGGAGACACCCGCTCATCTCCCGGCGATAAAGTTCTACCTTTAGTTAATCCACAGCAAATTGTACAGCCAACACCTAATGGACCACCACGAGTGACAACTGGGCATTAAACAGCCCAACCCAACTGGCTATGGGGGTCCAACGAGAAGCCGTGGTCAGCTTGGACCATCTTGTTTAGCCCTCTGTGTGCCATATTGAATCCCCTCCGGCTGCCTACATTGTTGGTGCTCCACCACGTCTCCTACCTGTACCCTGAGTTTGTTGTGCAGCAATGGAGACACCCGCTCATCTCCCGGCGATAAAGTTCTACCTTTAGTTAATCCACAGCAAATTGTACAGCCAACACCTAATGGACCACCACGAGTGACAACTGGGCATTAAACAGCCCAACCCAACTGGCTATGGGGGTCCAACGAGAAGCCGTGGTCAGCTTGGACCATCTTGTTTAGCCCTCATATTGAATCCCCTCCGGCTGCCTACATTGTTGGTGCTCCACCACGTCTCCTACCTGTACCCTGAGTTTGTTGTGCATACCATGCTGTCTCAGTGTGGTTTCTTGTCATTTTTATCCTCTAGCTTCAGTAGTATCGTGTGCCAGCGGGTCATGTGGGAGGGCCTTCATTTTTGCTACAGTGTAATTGCTGAGCCCTCTGCTGTTGCCCATTTACATCATTCTCTCAGTGCAGTAATGTAATGCAAAAGGATAGGACTCCATACAGAATGTTATAAGGGGCCCCTGAGTTTTCCATATCTCACATATATTAATTGACCTTGAACTAAATGAGGTATCATGAAGGGTTGGGGCCATCTGGTGGGTTAGGGGTCCCCCTATGCCGCAGAGGCTGCAGGGACCTACGTTACAATCCTGTCTCAGTGCAGTGTTGGATTTCCACGAGGTGGCCAGTTGACGTGTGGCAAGGACCTCAAATGTACACTGTTTCTTGGTGCAGGGCTGCACACCAATCACCAAGGTTCTGGGATTATTCATTATTTCAATACCCACTTGTTGTTCAGTAGTGCCTACAGCTTCATCCCAGTAATGATAGATGACTACTCTGTTCCATGGCATGTGCATCATCAAGTCAGGGACAGTCGTGGGTCATGGTGCATGGAAGGGGCAGGGCGGCGTGCGGGGGGTCCGGTGAGAATAAAAATTAAATAAAAAAATAAATAAACACCTTGCTCTCTCCCACCACACTGCTCCATCTGCTTCTCCTCAGCAGGCACAGGCTCCCAGCCTGCCCTGCGGCCAATCCTGACGATGCTCAGAGCAGCATTAGGATTGTCTAGCGACACTCGCAGGCAGACTGGGAGCCTGTGCATGCTTTCTCCAGCCCTTCAACTGTGCTGCTGGGCTGGAGAGAGCCTACTGCACGTATATGTTTGACCGGCCCCAGACAAACACACATGGCCTCTGCACTCCCCCTCACTGCTCGTCACTCCTGTGGCCCCACTCCTTAACACTGTTTATTATTGTTTCTTTGTAAAGGTTTTGCAGCTGCCACTGCCGGCAGGGGGCAAAAGTCCTCCGTCCTAATGGAGGGAGCCGCCCCTGATCAGGGGTTAGTGATACATTTTCTATAAGCAATTAGGCACCAGATATGATTGGTGTAAAATGTTGTGCTGGATCAATTTGAAACTAGCATTTTTGGCCACTATTTGCAGGTATCCTATTGCTGCTTTGCATTGTAGTCTTGGCTTCTAGGTCTGGGGACAAGTTTCTCTCAGCACCTGTTGACTCATCTTCATCATGTCCATTAACGCTCTGCACAGTCTACCAGCGCTCATTTGCCATGTCCCATCTCAGTGACTGTGTCCAGTACAGTGTGGGTTGGTGCCACTTAAGCCCTGCTTGACCAGCTTTCTAACCCTCTGGGCCACAGCGTGGAAGGGCAAGAGAAAATCTGTGGGGATGGGACAAAATATCAAAAGGTAGATATGTATAGATTTTCTATACTTAATTCTACATATGTGTATCTTCAGGATGTATATATCTTTAAGGTACATAGATGTAGAATTAAGAATAGAAAATCTATAAGTCCTTGATATGTACTTACATTTCGATATTCTGTCCCTCTATATTTTGCCTCAATGTTAAGATATCCCGATATTCCTATTCTCAGTATTCAGTAGTGCAATCCTGTGCTGGGGCATATGGTACCCTTATTTTGGTCTATTGAAGACCTGTCTCCTGCAATGCGTGGTGACTTCCAGGATCTCATTCCTCTATTCTCCTTTGGATTGTTCGGGAAGACTTGTATGTATTTCATCAGCATCCTCTTAACCACTCAACAGGCTGGGGTTTTGACAAAGGCAGAACAGGAGCCAGACAGCCACATTACAGGTGAGGTATCAGTCATATACCTTCACAGGTCATGTTACAGTCCCACATTCTGGTTCACACAAGTATGGATGATGTAGTTCTTCCATGTGCTGAAGTGGATCTTCCATGGCTGAGAAATTCAATTGCATTTGAGATGCCAGCAGTCAAATTGGAGACTCTTCTCTCGCTGAGCCAAGAAGTACTTGTGTTGCTCCAAGCATGCACTGCAGACACTGGCGGCTAATTGCGAACACACAAAGAATAACCACAGGATGCTGCTGTGGTGTGGCACCTTGCGTAACCCACTCAGAGTGGCCCTATAGAAGTAGTGACAGATGAGTTGACCTTGACTTTTCTGTTATTAGCATCCATTCTACATCTTAAAATCAGCTTTGCACAAAATTATATTAATGATCACATTTACTACTCCTAAATATAGGTTATGCAAGGTGATTGGAATCCTTACACACTTGTACTCATTCTAATTGTTACAGTAAGTCAAATATTAAACAGCCTTGGGGTCTCTGTGACCAGGGACACTGGACTTAAGTTACTCTGGAGTTCACCAGGCATCAGCCTTGGGTACAGTTACTACTCCAAAAAAATTAAAGCATTACTGCAATCAGCTATGGTTTAAGTAATGCGTTGGAGGGGTGAGGAAATTAAGGAAGGGGGCAGCCTCTCCATTCTCAGGGGTGTCTCTTTACAGCAACAGATTTTAATTTGGGGATCCCTGTAGTTATGGGTTCGTTGGACTTAGCCAGAGATTAATAGTACAGGAAGGACCCCTGGAGACAAGGAGTAAATAGCATATTAGGCAGCTGTCATGAACAGCCATGGACATTGGTCCTACCACTGCTCACGGAATGTCACCACTTCGAAAGATGAAAGCATGGGACGCTTGTGTTGCATTAAGATATGATGAGATCTGCTGTGCACATGATCTGAACCAGATTACAATGGTATGTTTCTATTCTGGAATATTGGATCATAAGCAGAGGATAGTGCTTGGCATATGTGCAGACAATCTCCCCTGTGTTTCAGGGAAGGTAACCACCTTCTACTTTACTCACTTCAGCAGACCCTCTTGGGAAGCAAATTAACCAGTCTGTGATGCATTCCACTCACATGGAGTCACAGTGGATACTGCAGGGTGGCGGTGACCTCGGATATATCCATTATGGACACCGCAGTGTCTGTCTGTGTGGCCTGGTGCTCTTCAGGTGGGGATGTGGGGCAGAACCTGCCTGGAATGACCAGTGTCTTTGTGAACCAATGCGTCAGATAAAGATACACTGATGTTCTTAATGACGACTGCTGTGATGTGGTTATAAATTGCTGTGTTATATTTTAAGTTGGAGGTGTTTGCATTTTTTTAATGTGTTTATTGAGTTTTCACAAGAAAATGAGTTACACCATAAAAACAGTATGATCTTCCATGGCACAGAGTTTAAGTGCCGTCAAATTTCAACACATAATCAATTGCCAACACATAATGACAAATAAAGATAACGTGTTTCAAACTATAACAGTTGTGACTATGGAGTCTGCTGAGAATGTGGCCAGGGCAGTTCGCGTGATACCAATTGGGACTGCCACCCTGTTGTGATAGAGGGGTAGATGTATTGTGGGTCCCAGGTGCAACACCTCTAACATAGGAGGTGGAATTTGGTGGGGGCAGGGCAGTGCAGGAATTTGTAGGAGTGTGGAGGAGTGCCGCTTTGACTGCCAACAGTTTGTGGCGTGTATCCAAACGGGATGTCACCCTCCTTAATTAGCAGCCACCGCTATTCTATGTTTTCAGAACTATGCGGGGGAAATCTATTGTGTTCAGTAGACTCACGTCTTGTGGGTGCACGGTGCGCTTATGTTCACCCGGGAAGCTGCCAGCTGCATAAGGCATAAGCAGGAGTGCATCTAGTGACCCAGAGGATGCACATCAGGGCAGGCGGTTGTCATTTTTTGCTTCAATATTGGTGACGGTTTAGCCGTGCATGGCGTAGCATGCAGCTCCCTGAGCTCCCAAAAGACTCCGAGCCACGAGGCCCATTAATCCTGTAAAATAGTGATATCCAGTTAAAGAAACATGCTAAGCGAACCCTGGTCGAATGGAGACAGGCTAGAATTCGGCGACTTCACAATGGAGGCAGACCCAAGGGGAAAATAAACTCCGACGTGCCCGGTTGAGATCCGGCAAGACGGCGGCCGCCGCTCTGTAAAGTGAAACAGTGAGGCGATACAAATAGCGGAACAGAGAGAGTGGAGGGGTCACAAAAAAACACCATAACGATGGAGCACTGAAACAATAGACAGCCGGGGGAGGGTGACCCACGCAACACAGCATTAGGAGTAGAGAACGCGCATAAGACCGGTGGCTCACACATAGTGCGACCAACAAAATGGAGATATGGCAGGGAAGGCAGCCTCCCCTCCACGTGAGAGGATGGGCTTCCCCCGAGTAGTACACTGTGCTGCCTTCACCCCACACCTCAGGGGCACCGATGAAATTATTGGGGGATGAAGTGGGTGAACAGGGGGGACACAGCCAAATGGGGAGGAGGCCAGAAATAAGGAGACCCCCCCAGTGTACCCAACCACGTAGCGGAGGACGAGTCTTGGTCCCTGTAAACAACTCAATTCCTCCCACCACACCCCATCCGTGGAACCAAACATCTACACAGGTGCGGAAGTGCAAAGATAAACGTCATATCACCGGTCGGGACCTATCGGAGCACTGGCCACCACTATCAGTTGGAGGGCCCTGGAGGATATGGATACCCAGATAAAAGACACAAGGGCAAACCTCACCGGCACATTTCAGCCACTGCGTTATTGTGCAGCCCCTTCAGCGGACAAACCTTGTGGTCCAAAATAACCTCGAACGGAGGACTTTCAGCTGGGGACATTGTTATGCATAAGGAAACAGACAACAGACAATGGCCTAAAATATTCTATGACCCTCTGACACAGCACAGAAGACGGTTATCTCAGGACTAAAAAAAGGTGTAATATACGCCTTACACTTCCTGAATTGTTGACATAGGACCAACACACAAGCACATTAGACCAGAACAGCCATTGGCACGTCACGGCCCATGTGGTGAGGATTGTGCAATGCTCGGAATACAGCCACCCACAAAAGGAAATTGGGCGACCAGTCATCACATCAGGAAAAATGCTGCACTCCTGCACTGGCGAGAAAAGTGCTACATCAGGCATGGAGAGGGTTGAAAAAGAAAAAGACGCTGACTCCCTAGACACGCAAACGGTGACCTTTCTTCAAACGATCGCAGACACAAAAAAATTCATGGAGACGCAAATAGCAGCAATAGCGGGTGAAGTGGGGCTTCTAAGAGCTGAGCACCGAAATCTGACGGGCCGCGTCAAGGAATCTGAGGACAAAATTAAGACAAGTTGAAAAAAGGAATACAACAACTAACAGACTAGAAGATGCAGAAGGAAGGTTGAGACGCCACAATGTGAGAATGGTGGGTGTTTCAGAAAAAGCAGAAGGGCACAACATTGAACAGTTTGTGGAAGACTGGCTGACAAACAATATTCTGAATGGCAAACCAACAAAATTCTTCTCTGTCAAACAAGCACACAGAATTCCAACCTGCACATTGCAACCAGGCCCGCCTGCCCCAGGCCGATAATTGCTAGATTAATGAACTTCAGAGATAGGGAGGTAATACTCCAAATTGCAAGGAAACATGGCCCGTGGTTTGTGGAAAGCAGCGAAGTCCACATATATCCGGACTACACAACCCCGGTTCAGAAGCAAAGAGGGACATTTGTACCAATTAAAAAACTACTTCAAATTGGCCTTAAATATTCTCTCATATATCCACCTAAACTACAGGTAGAACTGGAGGGGAAGACGCACTTTTTCCAAACTGCACAAGATGTATGGAGTTGGATGGAGCACTGTGGATTATGGTCCGGTTCACCACCGAAAAGAAAACCAGACGTGAATGGGTGCCTGCAAATTCCGGCTGTCGAAACTCCAAGGGGAGGAGACACACCTCAACACCCACCAAAGAACAAATAAAAGAGAAGCAAGAGCAACCTGTCAGGAACGTAAACAACACATGGACGTCCTAACGGGAAAACAGCTGGAGAACTCTAGTCGTCGAGAGCAGCAGGAGCGATATGGACCACACTGAAACAGGACAAGATCATGAAGATGAGCAACTACCAAGGGTGACGCCCTGACGTCTGAACACTTGGGGTGAGACTAACGAAGGCCTCGGGCGGTCTTCTACTTGGGGAACTGCTCCATCACAGAGGTAATAAATGTAAACAAAAAGTGGAGGACTTCATGCATGACTGATGAGAAGCCATGCCCTGGCAACAACTGCACACATTGTTTATCAAGATTGGGTACTGGGGAGAGCACATACCCTATGTTTAGGGGGTGGTTACTCATACTCATTCTGTTCCGGAGCCCACTCAATGCACTCCCATCTAGACTACTTCTTCACAACCCGGGAATCATTAGAGAGATTTATTGAGGCGCAATACTTCGCTATTGGATTGAGTGATCACTCCCCACTCCTGATAACCCTAAATCTCGTGACCCACAAGCCCAAACTCACATGGCGAATGGAAACATGGCATCTGAACAATAAACAGGAGGTGGAACGTCTCCAAAAGGCCTCTAAAAACTAATTTGCTGAAAATAATAATATAGTGCAGAGCACAATGGGGGTCATTCTGACCCAGGCTGGCGGCGGTTGCCGCCCGCCAGGCGGGAACCGCCATTTGGCCGCTCCGCGGTCAAAAGACCGCTGGGGCCATTCCAACTTTCCTGCTGGGCCGGCGGGCGCTAGCCAAGGTAGCGCCCACCGGCCCAGCGGGAAAGGGGCCTGCAACACTGAAGCCGGCTCCGAATGGAGCCGGCGGTGTTGCAGGTGTGCGACGGGTGCAGTTGCACCCGTCGCACTTTTCACTGTCTGCTAGGCAGACAGTGAAAAGCAGGCTGGGGCCCTGTTAGGAGGCCCCTGCACTGCCCATGCCAGTGGCATATGCAGTGCAGGGGCCCCAGGACACCCGTTCCCGCCAGCCCCTTCCTGGCGGTGTAAACCGCCAGAAACAGGCTGGCGGGAAGGGGGTCAGAATCCCCTGGGCAGCGCTGCTTGCAGCGCTGCCCTGGCGGATTCGCCCAGCCGGGGGAAATCCGGCGGGAAACCGCCGGACCCGGTTTTCTGACCGCGGCTTTACAGCCGAGGTCAGAATGGGCCAGGAAGCACCGCCAGCCTGTTGGCGGTGCTTCCGTCATTCGCGGCCCTGGCGGTTTTTTACCGCCAGGGTCAGAATGACCCCCAATGATACTGTTGGAGGCATATAAGGCCACAATCAGAGGAGTGATAATTTTGGGGGAGACACAGGATAGACAAGGCAGGCATGCAACCTTAGCCAATCTAGAGGAAGAGATAACACACCTAGAGGAGAAGCATGTAAAGATGGGGTACCAGAATAGCAAGAGAGCAGTAGAACTGAAGAGAACTGAGTATGTAACAGTAGCCAAGAATGAGGTAAAAACGTCTTACCGAGTGAAGCAGAAAAGTCTATATGAAGGAGGAAACAAAACAAGCAAATTGTTGGCATGGCTGGGAAGGAGAGAGAAAGATAGAAGGACAATCAGAGAGCTAGTACAGCCTTTGGGGAGTAAGACCCGAATAAGTGAGGAAGTAGCAGACACATTTGCCATATACTTGGAAAACTTATATGACTCTCACATGACTATCCCTGATGTAGAGTTGCGGGCTTTCATTCACGATTGTCCAATAGGGAGACTTAACGACGGTCAAAGAATGGCTCTTGACACAGATACCACGATATAGGAGGCGGGACTGTCTTGGGACAGAGACAATTGGGGAAAACTCCTGGCCGTAATGGATTCCCAGTCAAACAATTTAAACGGCTACATTAACACACAATTGCCCCACTACATGTAGCCTTAGTGGAAGCATGCCTGACAGGTACATTATTGGCTGACATGCGCACTGCAGTTGTGATAATGATCCCAAAGGCAGGGAAACTACCGGATCAATGGGACTCCTATAGGCCCATTTCCCTTATAAACGCAGACATTAAAATACTTGTGAAAGTACTGGCAAATAGGTAAAAAACAGTCCCCACACATTTGGTACATCCGGACCAGAATGGATTCATGGCGGGTTGTTCGACTAGGCTGAATCTTTGGTGCCTACACAACAACCTAGCCTTCGCTCAAGACTCGCCAGAGGGGAAAACAATAGTCGTGTTTGATGCAAATAAAGCATTTGACTCAGAGAAATGGACATACCTTTGTGGAATATTGGAAGGGATGGGATTTGTCCCCAAATACATCCGGTGGGTCAGACTCCTATATGACCGCCCAATATCCAGGGTGAAGGTCAATGGATACACCTTGTTGGCATTCAGCATATGGAGGGGCACCAGGCAGGGTGGCCCACTTTCTCCAATGCTGTTTGTGTTGGAGATTGAAGTGTTGGCAGCACGGATAAGAGTTAATACACAAGTGTGGTGCTGGCTGGGATGTGAGGGGGAGGGGGACTGTATCTCACTATATGCTGATCATATGTTGCTTTACTTAAACAACACAACGCACACACTAACAGGCTCCGACATATATTTGACATGTTTGGGCACATTCGGGCTTCGCTATAATTTGGGACAAACATTATTGTTCCAATTGGATGACAGGCAGACAGATACCCCACTCCCACTGTCACTCTGAATAGAGTGAACCAAGTTTAAATATTTGGGGGTCTCGATAACCCACTCTCCGGACAAATATTATGGGGCTAATTTGGCACCACTACTGCAGCACCTTGAACAGGAGGTAGGATACTGGCAATTGCTGCCACTTTCCTTGCTAGGGAACGCTTCAATGTTTAAAATGATAGCGCTCCCCAAACTGTCCTATCTACTGCAGAATACACCATACAGAGTACCAGAGAAATTCTTCACCTGACAAGAAACTTGATATTGGCGAGTGGTCAGCCACGAATTTCACTGAAAACACTACAAAGATCCACATACGAAGGGGTATAGCACTACCAAATGTAAGAAAGTATTATGAAGCGACACAGGCAGGTATGGTGAATGAATGGGCATACACGGACGGGACCATCTGGCATTTTGGAGAGACAGAGTAGGGGTGGGGATTTATAGGTATCTCCATGAACTGTAAGGAGGCCGTCTCTCCCCCCCACTCACCTGGTGACACTCAGGGTGTTTAAAGATGGGGGAAACTCACAAGAGAAATGGGCTGGCACAACAGACTAACTCTGAGGACCCCACTATGGGAGGCAGCTAGACTAAAAGAGGTTTCCTCACTGCTGGGATTTGGGGGATGGAACGCCATACGATTATCCACATTTGCAGATGTGTGGAATGCTACGGGGTAGTCCCCTTCGCACACCTGCGGAAAGAATACCAAATGTCTAACATACAATGGCTTAAATATGGCCAACTATCTCACGCCCTTAAAAAGAGTATCCCGTCTGAGGAGGAGACACAGGATTTCCCACTAGAGATTAGATTGTTAAATGGTAGAGAAGAGACAAAACTAGTATCCCAGACATATGCCACAGTAATGTGAAACACGCAAAATCCACAGACAGATGGGCAATGGATGTAGGGGACCTGGTTAAAGACGACTGGAGTGAAGCCCTAGCATTTCTGATGCAAGGGGCTATAAAAGCAAGCTTTCATCTGATCCAACTCAAAATACTACACAGAATATATTATACGCCCACCCTAGTATATAAACTAGGTCAGATACCAGATGAGGGCTGTAGGAGATATTGCGGCATAACAGGCTCCTTTATTCATGTCCTGTGGAACTGCTCTCACTAACATTCTGCGGAAGAGTGGACAAATCATTAGTAAGAGCAATAGGTATGCCTTTAACTCTGACACCATGACTAGCATTGCTGAGCATATGGGAAAGCTATCAAAGATTGCTTATTGATTTGGGCTGTATGGTGGCAAAAAGAGACATTGCCCAGAGATGGGGATCAGGGTCAATCGCTATGCACTGGAATTGGGAGACAGGAATGATGTATTGCACAGTTATCGAAAAAGAAGTATACAAAGGTAGAGGCTGGATGAAAAAATACAAAAAAATATGGGGAGGATGGGATATTGAAATGGACATGGAAGTGAATGATTGAAACACAGGCTTATTTTATAAATGAACTGTGTACAAGCAGGCAAACACAAGAATTGCATAACTCATATAGAGAAATAACTCAACTACACAATTGGCTGGTTAATCTGGACGGGAGAGACCTGGAAGATACAAAAGATGTGACTGGATGTTATCAGTTTACATTTCTCAGTTATGGAAATATTGGGACTTATAGAATGATATGTGATGTATCACTGTAAGAGATGACAAAATGTAATTAAAATATATTGAATGCAATATTTGTGATGTAGGTTTCCCCCCACTCATTGCCTGTTCTGTTGCCCCCCTTGATCTGAGCAACTTGAGAGTGTTTGTTTCCACGCACACCCACGTCAGAAGTGTATTTAGCCACCTCTGGTGCCACATGTGCCTTCCATTACATTGCTGTCAGCCTTATTAATAAGACAAAAGCAAGGTCAATTAACCTATGTAAATGTTTGTCCCTTTGGCTCTAGGGCGTGGGCTTAATAGGCAGGGCTCAGATGCTGGGTCAAGGTTATGATCTGTGAGTTCGGCAACCGTGTGAATGATCTCATGCCAGACCACCCGCAGTGTCCAGCACTCCCACACCATATGATAAAAACTTGCATCCAATAGTCTACATCTGGGACATTCGGGGGTCAGTGTAGGAAATATTTGCTTAATACGTTGTGGGGAGTAGTAGGCATAGTGAACATAATTAAATAGCGTACAGTGGAACCTCTGGTTGCGAGACGCATCTTTCACTTGCTGAAGCACTATACACCAAGCCTTGTCAGATAATGGTTTTGGTAGGGCACCATTCTATTTAGTTCTCGCACCCTCAGCATAACCCGGTGGTGGAGTGTTTAGGGATGTGAATAGTGTGGTGACAGCATGGCGTGTGGTCTTATGAATGAGTAGTGTGTGCAATGTGGGGGATGCAGGCGGTTCCCCATCTCTCGCTGCTCATGTGGTTTTCAGTGCGTGTTGTATGACCTGATTTGTCAGGAAGTGGCCAGCTCCCATGCCTTCATTGTCCATATTGTCCTGAAATGCCATGAGGGTGCCTTTGTGGTAGAGATGCCCTTGTTGGTCGATCCTCTTCTCCCTGCATGGGTCAGTGTAATACCTCTGCACCTGCTTATGAACTCCCAGTAGTTTCCATATCTCCATATCTATGACTGGGGAATACAGCATGTAGGGGCTTTTGCTGTGTACAAGGCTGCACCAGCACAGTCTAGCCACCGTCATCTGGTGCGGCATCCGCCGTGGTCGACACCTTGGGGCTGGCAGCCATGTGTAAACACTTGTTCTCCCTAGGAAACCCTTAATAGTGTCCTGTTGGGGGGATGGAGTCGGTTGCAGCTAGCCCATAGGCCACTGCAGCTGCAATGCTGCATAGTACAGTTCAAAATTAGGCGCTCCAAGTCTGCCCTCAAGCAAACGGTGGTGTTGGAGGGAGGTGAGAGCCACCAGTCATCAGCCTCCACCCCATGTCAATTCCAACAGTAGGCCGTGGAGTTCACAAAAAAAACTCAGAGGGTGCATAGTCAGGAGTGCGGTGAAAAAGTAAAGGAGGTGGGATAGGACCAGCATTTTGGATATTGCCACTTGGCCTAGTAGGCAGAGCGGCAGCGATTGCTAAAAGGGCAGAGAGTTACGGATGGAGGCCATTGCTTTGTCCACATTACCTTCCTGAATGTTCTTATCCGAATAGTATATCTGGATTCCTAGATATTTGAACGTGTCATAGCACTACTGAAGTCAGGAGCCCGTCGGGGCAATTCTGTCTGGGTCGGGGGTCAAGGGGAACACACATGATTTATGCTGATTCACTTTGAAACCTGAAATGACCCCAAATTCGTCCAGCAGTTGTACTAATCCTGGGAGGGAGACCCTCGCCTCACAGAGGAAAACTAGGGCATAATCTGCATATAATAATAATTATTATTATTATTTATATTCAGAATAATTATAATAATTAATAATATGATGTGTGTGTATAGATCTGGGATCCCCCACTGTTGTGCTCGTTGACGCAGCTGGCAGGCAAATGGCTCCATCTTCTAGGCAAAGATTAGTGGAGAAAGCGGACACCCTTGTCTGGTGCCTCTCTGGAGTATGAAGCTCTCTGATACTGTCTGGCCTGTTTGGACCCTCGGTATCGGGCTCTGGTACAGTGTGTGGATCCAGCCCAGATAATCCCATGTTTTTTTAGGGTTTTGAGGTTTAAAGTATCAAATGCATTTAATATGTCCAGGGATACAGCCAACCGGTCATAGGCCTGGGAGGGCTGTCCTGTATGAGGTGCAATAAACGTCAGATATTGATGAAGGTGTTGTGCTCAGGGATGAACCCCGATTGATCTGCATGCTTGAGGGTGCAAATGATGGGGAGCAATCTGTTCACCAGTATTCTGCCTAAGATTTTATAATTGATATTCAGGAGCGATAATGGGCGATACGAGTGGACATCAAGTGGGTCTCTGCTGGGTTTAATTAAGACCACTCTCAGGGCTTCCCAGAGCAAGGCCCAGGAGGTGGTATCGTAGTTTGACTCTTGCTCTAGGCAAGACTGCTGGTTTAAGAATGACAGCACTTATGTTTGTAGGTGACTTTGCCAGTCCTACAACAAGTCGCAACTGTCGTCCCAGCCCTCCAGGCAGACAAGCAGTACTTCACCAAAAACCCAAACAGTAAAAGCTGATTTGTGGCAGCCTTTATGCATGGACTCAAGAGTGCGAGATCTCAGGGAGGTTGTAGTTAAACGGAGACTACCCCTTTCTCACATGAACAACACGTCTCAATCAAACACAGGCAACAAAGGAGATGCAGTAAAGTTTTCAATAGGTTTTATTAACGAAACTGCAATCTACGATAATTTGCATGAGCTGCGATGATAAGGATAATGAATAAAGCAAGAAACAGAATTGTGAACACGAGAGTCATTAATACAAAGAGCCCCACCATCTTGCAATAATAACATAAAATGACATGAGATATGAAATATGTCCTAATACCCTAGCATGATGAACCTAATCTCTTGTCTCGATTCACCTTGGGCTTACCGTCGAGGTTGGAGAGAGGTGGTGAGCGGCCCCGGTTCCTGCAGGTCCTGCTTTGGCCGAGGTAGGGGCGACCCCTTCCAGTAGCCATGGTGCTGTTTGACAATAGTAAGCCACTACAGTCCGTGCCCTCCAGAAGGAGTCCCAGTGGAAAAACCCCAAAAGGGTAAAAAACCTCCAACAGGAACTCCCTGAAACAGAAGGAGGACACAAGGACGTTAGGACTTAAGATTCTGGAATTCAGGAATTCTGGAGACGGAAAACAGATCAAGAACAACTGGCGCCACAAGAGGAAACCAGCCGGAGCGTGACTACCACCACAGGAGTGTTGCAACGCAATGAGAAGAAAGATCAATTCCCCTTATATACCCCTAAACAGGAAGTGGAAAACAGGAAGTAGAAAAACCACCATCTTGGTTTGGGAAAAAGATCAGAACTAGCATAGAAAACGTGCTCCTAAGAAAAGGGAAAAAATGCATGCAGGGAAAAGAGGAAGTGAACAGCGTGCTGGGAAGGGGAAAAGCATGCATAAGAATGAGCCATGTGCATGCATACGGCTTTTGGCCGTGTAAAAGGTAAGTGGTGGCAAGGAGGGTTCCCCGGGGAATCCCTAATGTGTGTTTAGTTAATTAAATATGCTGCTCGCGCTAAGCGCAGCAAGGTTCGAGACCCGACTCGGGGTCTTTTATCCTGCCGCGGCTGCCCTGGAACAGGCAGCTGGAGAAATAGGCAGCGGCGTTTGCCGCGACCCTGACTCCAAGCCGTGGCTTTTCCCGCGGTCAGCCCGCGGGCTGCCGCGTTCCCTTTATGTTGCGCGGCAGCGGCCCTAAGACGCTGCCGCGGCGCAACATCTCTAACCTAAAGAGAGATAGGTGTGTTAAACCTAATCTGCCAATGCCATGTCCATGGGAAGAGCCCCCAACCCTTGTTACCTTGGAATGAGGTCTCTAGCTCAAACTCCGTAGGGACACGAAGACTGGGTCGGCGTCAAGGTGACTTGCAGCATGGATAACATTGATGGCATCTGGTAGGAATCCCTATGACTAGCTGTCTATGTGAGGTGTATTTATACAGATCTACTCGGACTCCTGACGTAGGTCTGTTCCCAAACAATAGATAACAAGACATGCTTGGGCCAGCAATTACATAAACAATTCCTCGAAAGCACAAAGTGGGAAAGTACCCAATGTAAATACCTACATCTTATCTATCTTCTGGCGCTGATAGTGACGCCTTAGCAGAGTGGCACTGATAGCAGGAAACTAAAACATTGTCCTAACTAAAAACAATGCAGCCATCTTGGGAAGATATAATTAAATGACTGTGCTAAAACAGAGCAAGCTAAGTAGGGTAAAAGTCACTGGGTGACGGGGGCACAGGTCTGCAAGCCAGAAGGCTAAGCTAACTCCTGCTTCCCATTAAAATAAGATAGAATTTACTACACCCTCCCCATTGCCGGAGCAAGTATGACGCCATAAAATGAGGCCATTGAAGGCGAATGAATTCAAGCTAAAATGCTCTGGAATAGAAAAACACTAAAAATAATGAAATCATATTTAAAAACATGTTAAAAAGTAGCTAAAACATGCAAAGAGATATTGGCCCTGATTATAACATTGGTGGTATATACCGCCTACTGCTGCATCGAGGGCCGCCAAAAGACTGTCGCAGCCGCTATCAGCTGTCAGCAGTATTATGACTACAGCCGGATTTCTGCCAGAAGGATGGCGGAAATCTCTCTGTGCCCATTCCAGTGGGTGGCAGTAAGGTGGCGCTGCTGCCAGCAGCAGCGCCACGCCAGCAGACCGCCGCAGACCGTACAATAACCCATGATATGGCCTGGCGGTGTTCTGCTGGCAGACACTGCTGCTAGCAGCAGCACCCCGTCCTGTCTCCTGCCGGAGGACCCCCTCACAAAAGGTAAGTCGGGTGCTCTGACAGGGGAGGCGGTGTTGTGTGTGTGGGGGGTGTGTGTGTATGTCTGCACATGCGTGTATGCAGGTGTGTGTTGCGTTTTGTGTGTGTGTGTGCATGTATGGATGTGTGAGTGCGTGTATGTTGTGTTGTGTGTATGCGTGTGTGGCTCTATGTATGTAGGTGTGTGGATGTGTGTGTGAATGGATGTCTGCATGCGTCCTTTGATGTGTGTGTGAATGAAGGTGCATGAATGAAGGAGGGGGTCTGTAGAGGGAGGGTGGATGGGGGGATACCAGTGGAGGGGGAAGGAGGCGGGAAGACCCGTATCACTGACAGGGAAGGGATTCACTGTCACTGATAGTGCCCACTGCCATGGCTTTCATGACGATAAGGAAGCCATGAAAACCATGGCAGTAGGCGGGGTCATAATCCCGCAGGCGGGCTAGTGACAGCCGCCAGGCTGGAGACTGAAGACTCCAGCCCGGTGGCCATTACCGCCAATGTCATAATATGGGGAAAAGTACTGCCAGCCTGTTGGCAGTACTTTTCTCCATTTTACCGCCGTCCACCGGGGTCATAATGACCACCATAATGTTGACCATGACAAGCACACCAGGCCAAAGTAATGGCAATGAATGCAAACTTTGAATTTGGTAAGATAAGCCAATCATCAAAGCAATTTAACAGTAGTCATGATCTTGAAGAGCATCTTCAAAGCCATTGAATGGAAAGGACCTCAGGAAAGAGGCCACATTGGCAGATGTTAGATCGATGACAAGATAGGCAGATGGATCCAAGGAGCAGTAGTGCGTAGCAGTCTCTTGTGCAGGTCCATCTGCAAGAGTGGGACTCTCCACAGTGCAGAAAAGAGCCAGATCGTTCACCAAGGGTGGCTCATACGTGGCCTCACGAATCAGCCTTAGTCTCAAGGGACACGACCATGAAAGAACCCTCATCGGGGACATCAGCAGTTCTTGGTCCATAGGAGGCACTGGCGGAACAGCAAGACACACTGTAGGCAAGTGTTTGAAGAGGCACTACACGCAGTGAAAGACTTGCTGCACACACCATAGGACTGGTCAGAATGACAATGACTAATCACGCTCCAACTCTTCTAGCAACGGAGCATTAAAGAACTGAGCCATGCGTTCACAGCACAATTGAGCTGGTGGCAGTGGATCCATAACTCTGCTTAGCTGTAAAGGCACAACCACTGCGAATCAGAAGCAATAGCAGTAGTATTCCGCCTGTTAACACAAAAGTTATAAGAAAGCCACCAAACACACTTGAAAAGAGTGAGTGGATGGCTGAAGGAATGGCTCCGAAGAAAGTCTAGAAGATGGACACAAATCCAGACCCAACAGCCTTAAAGAAATGGACGATTCTCATAGTGCTCGAAGCGTTGAAAATTCTGGATTCCAGCTCTCCAGCTTGGGGAAGTTGGTATTTAATCTGGATTGCATCTTGGCTGATGATCTTGCTATCTGGAGAGCAAACGCTTCTCTAGCCCATGTCAACGCAACTTGTTTTTGGAGCAGTAACGCCTTTAGTCTACTCAGATTGTCATAATTTACATTAGCAGTATCAATGTGAGGCCAGATTTCTTATACTCCTATCTCTTGTGTGTGTGGGGGGGGGAATAAAACATGTCCGCAACACGTAATGACCTTGGAGACTGAAATTGCGTAGGCAATTTCTGGTCGCATACCTCAACAGCTTTGGTCGCTCAGCACCACCTAACTTCCATTTGAAGATACATGAAATGCAGGTCGAATCAAAGGGATGGGAGTACCCTTCAAAAAACAGGCCAAGTTTGCGACCCCCACATTACAAAGGCCATGAAGAGAAATCTGCTTGCAGATCATAGAATGACTAACAGTAGTCTCACATTCGCTTCTGCTGAGAAACATCTCTGTTTCGCTGTTCAGACACTTATTTTCAAAGGGCAACTCCCACTCTTCTTTAATATAGCTATAGGCGATAGCTATATTAAAGAAGAGTGGGAGTTGTTGCTCATATCTGCCAACAGCAATATGTTTCAGGCATTTCGAAAAATGAAAAGTGGAAATGGGCAGATTTATAATGCCATGTAGGAGCCATACCGTTGATGGACTCTCTGAAACTGTGAAAGGCAACTTCTCTAACTTTTTTATGTGAAGCATGGTGAACCTTGCTTCCCTTTTAGCAATTGTCTGTTGTTCCTTGTATAAATTAAAAGCAGTAAACAAGTCACTACCGTTAATATACTTCCACGGAAGGTGGCCGTTTTTCAGAGTCTGTAATGTCCAACCTAACTGGATGATGGAACGCAGCTGACTTTGTCCATGGTATAAAAGGAACATACCTGTCTGAATAATATCAATTGCAGATGACACTATGGGGGTCATTCCTACTTTGGCGGGCGGCGGCGGAACCGCCGAATGACCGCACCGCGGTCAAAAGACCGCGGCGGCCATTCTGGCTTTCCCGCTGGGCCGGCGGGCGACCGCCAGAAGGCCGCCCGCCGGCCCAGCGGGAAACCCCCCTCTACGAGGATGCCGGCTCCGAATGGAGCCGGCGGAGTCGAAGGGGTGCGACGGGTGCAGTGGCACCCGTCGCGATTTTCAGTGTCTGCAAAGCAGACACTGAAGGGGGCCCCCAGGGGTCCCACGACACCCGTTACCGCCATCCTGTTCCTGGCGGTGAAAACCGCCAGGAACTGGATGGCGGTAAGGGGGTCGGAATCCCCATGGCGGTGCTGCAATCATCGCCGCCATGGAAGATTCCCTGGGGCAGGGGAAAACCGGCGGGAAAACGCTGGTTTCCCTTTTCTGACCGCGGCTTTACCGCCGTGGTCAGAATTGCCCCGGAAGCACCGCCAGCCTGTTGGCGGTGCTTCCTCCGTCCCCGGGCCGCCAGGGGTCGGAATGACCCCCAATGTTCGTTAGGGAATAAATCCTGTTGGATAGAGTGTTCATGCCATTGTCGACAACAGCTACAGCCTTTCCTAAATGTTCTTTGTCTATATGCCTTAAAAGCGCATCAGCTTCTATCTGGGAAAGCTTCCAGATCTCCTTATATAAGGCATAGATGAATCTTTTAGAGCGTGGCTTTCTAAGACCTGACAGGAAGTTCTATAAGTCTATTTTTTCAGAAAGAGTGTAAGATGTTCCTTAACTGAGGCTAACGTGTTAGTCTGTACCCACTGTTGGCACAGTTTACCCACACTGTATGTTGTAACTATACCCGTGTGTTGACCCGAGACAAAGCAAGGGTCTGGCCGGCTAATCCTGAAACCCCCTGAGGAATTAACAAAATGTGCCTGACACCCATTTGTGTCCATTGGCCATAGTAACCACCTGTCGGCACTGGAAAGTGAAGAGTTCTAGGTACAAGCCAGAAACTTTGAATCTAGTTCTTCCTCAGTGACATTCAGGAAGCATTGCCAATTATTTAATTTTGCCGGCGTGGGGATACTGGGCGCATTTATTTCCTTCATTTTTGCTAACCCCAGACAGGATGCCTGTTGAATGGTGTCATTCAGAATGATCATTTCACAGGAATAAGGCACGCTCCACATAAAGCTTCCCTATCCTGTATTTGCCAATCTTGTGTTCCCTATACACTCTTCAGATCAATAGTGTTCTTGCAGTATTCATAACCTTCAACTGCAAGACGGGAAACAAAGGAATCTGAATAAATCAGTTTTGTGTCAGTCAGCAAAATCTTCCTAATTTTTGAAGGAGGTAACTTGAAATAATATGACTCTGGATTTTTTGTGTCATGCAAAGAAAAATAAGTGAATTTGTTCGAATAATGTTTTGGGCTCCCCACAGGTGGAGTTGAACAGTCTTCCCACTGTGTATAGTTAAATATTGATCCATGTCTAGTGTCATGGTGTAAGTAGTAAGGTTCACAGTTGTTATAGCAGAACATTTCCCCATAATTCTTTGTATTGGTGTATACATCATCACTTTCAAATACTGAATAGTCCTTCATTTCAGTTAACATTGAATCAACTGTCTAGACATCCCAATCATCTGATACAAAACCAGGTGTAATTACATCAGTCATAGAAATTTTGAAGACATATGGAAATGAATGACCTCAGGAGGCCCATATATATCAAAGGGAACCTTATCCCACACAATCTCTTCGGACATTCTAAAGTTATGGAGTTAAGACTTCATCCACAGGCACATTGAATCAACTGTCTAGACATCCCAATCATCTGATACAAAACCAGGTGTAATTACATCAGTCATAGAAATTTTGAAGACATATGGAAATGAATGACCTCAGGAGGCCCATATATATCAAAGGGAACCTTATGCCACACAATCTCTTCGGACATTCTAAAGTTATGGAGTTAAGACTTCATCCACAGGCTCAACAGAGGAGTGTTCAGGAAGGTAATGACCATTTAAAAGCAAGAAGAAAACAGTCACAAAACCAATCCATAGGTAAAATGAAAATAATGTCAGTGATAACCATAGATAGTTCCATGGGTGAATCAAATAGTCATTTTCAAGCCATAGATACAGCTTACATTTCTTTGAAACAGTTTCAATAGCAGGAGTGAATGAAGTTGAAGAAAAGTCATTGATGAAGTAACCAGAAGCTGTCTCTGCAAATGCAGGAGGAGGCGCATTAACGGTGGATGGATCCACTTCGCGTGGAGACTCATAGTAGACGATGGCGTCAGTTTGTGTTGTGTTGGAATAAAAGACAGCCACGTCTTGAACAGGTGATGTAGTTGAGGTGGTAACAGGAATCAGCAAGAGCTCATTTTCCGTCTCCCCATGGTCGAGGAGGTATTTGTAGCATCATTGGACATGCTTGTGTAGTCAGAAGTGTTGTTGTTTCTCCTTTGAAGAGGTATGTCCTGTTGGGTAGTGAGGGGGGACCGGGAACTACCCAAAGGACCTGTGGTTCTACTGTGCAGGATCAGCCACGTGGTGGAGTTTGATGTCGTCAATGGAAATGAATCTGTTTGCTTTGGAACTAGGCAGCAGTGGTAGGATAACAGTTCTGGTACCTTGTATTCCCAGGACTGGGACCGGTGCTCTGTAGGATGGACCGAATTCCTTCTTCACAGCGATCTTCTCATGAACCAGATCCCAAGCTTTAGGAATCCAGCCAGTAGAAGTAGTTGGCACATCCATTATTCTTAAGGTGGCAGCACTGGCAGATGATTTATCATCATGAAATTGCTGAAGCTCCTGTAAGACAGTGAGACGTTCATTTATGTCAAAAGATGTAGCTGCTGCCCCCAAACCAGGGCCATCAAGATCTGGGACATACATAGGTATCCCAAACAGAACCTCATAGGGAGTGCGTTCCCCCCAAGGACCATCTTGGCAGATTATTCAGTGCTTTCTGGACCCCATATAGGTAATGAAGCCAGCTGCATCCAGAACCTAATACTCTGGCTGTTAAGGACTGCTTTAGATCATGATTACTCCTCTCCACAACTGAATTTCCCTTGGGATGGTATGGTGAGGCGTAATGGAGTTCAACACCCATCGTCCCCATGGTATCCCTGAATACCTCAGAGGCAAAAGCAGGGCCCTGGTCCGAATGGAATGCTGCAACTGCATATGTATCAATGAAGATCAGCAAGACTTTGATAACTGTTCGAGAGTCAGCCGACTGCAGTGGCCACACCCACAGGAATCTAGTACAAGAATCTACAGAGACTAAGATGCATTTGTAGGCACCATCAGGTTGTAGCAGGCTGCAGTGGTCCAGGTACACACATTGTAGTGGTCTGTTGGACACTAAGAGGGATGTCTGCGGTAGGCGTTTGATATTTGAGCCCTTTATCTGCTCTAAGATGTCACAGACCAGGACATATTGCTTGGTCTGCTTGTATAGACCTGGCCACCAGAAGCGTTTCTGTAAGAGTGTTACAGATGGCCGAAATACCAGCATGAGCAGAAGCAACATCCTCATGTGCTGCTTTGATGAAATCTAATCTCTGGTCTTGATTGGGGATCACTCGATCTCCAACCCCAGGAAGTGTTGCAGAGGCAGCACTGTGTGCACTGATGTGGTAAGAGTATTTTGTAGGGTATGTTTTTGGGAAAGGCTTGCCTTCAGCCGAAGCTTTCACGGCAGTCAGAATTTCACTATCCAATCTCGTCTGAGAGCAAGTCACTGCAGCCACAGAAACCGTAGCTACTGCAGATTTGGCTGCTTCGTCAGCCAAAGTGTTGCCGATAACGTGTACTCCTATACATTTGTGGCCCAATGTATGCACTACATAGACACAAGGTAGCTTATCTTTGAGATCAGCCACCCTCTCCCACAGAGTTCTGTGTTTTATAGCATTCCTTTTGGAATCTCTAAACCTGTTCAATTGCCAATGATTAAGGTAATTGTTATAGGACTGGACGCAGTAATATGAGTCAGAGACAGTCAAAGTCATTAGTCCTGGTTCAGTGTGTTCTAGCGCTAATATGAGGGCTTTGAGTCCCTGAGGGTGTGCATGTAGGTATTGTGAGGGTGGAATACACCAACCTTCATCACTCCGCTCACGGCTGTGCAAGCGGCTAAATATTGATGTTTAGTACCTACAGCTGGTTGTGCTGAATCATCAGTGTAAATGACAGCATGGTATCTGTCAAGTGGCAAAATATCTAGAGGTGCAGGGTACTCCTGTTCGTATTGGAGAAATTCTTGTGTCTGAAGTTTTGGATCAAAGATGTAATCTATATTGGTGGCAGACAGGGAGGATGCCCACTAATTCCAGCATGGTGCCGACCGCTAAGGCTGGCACCAGGGTAATGACAATTATGTGTTTCCCCTTAGGCAAGTGGCCTCTCCTTGATGACAGCCATCTAAACTGCAGTTAGAATTTCTTCTGTGGGTGCAAAAAGCTGTTCTGCGTTTGAGTATAAATGTGATTTATATGCAATGGGTACTGTGTTGCCCTTGTTAAAGTTGACATAAGTGAACCCAATGGCACCAGCAATTATTCTGATGACCAAATTTGTCTTGTTGTCACGGGTGTGCAAGTGTTTTGCTTCTAGCATGTCCTGTTGCAATTCCCTAAGGATGCATGTTTGTTCTACTGTCCAATGTCCACTAGAAAAATCAGGGCGTATTAAGTCGTAAAGAGGCTTGATAGGTTGTGCATAATCAGGAATGTATATTCTGCCAAAGTTGAAGAAACGAAGTAAAGACTGTAGCTCCTTAATTGTATTTTGTGGTTGGAGTTGAGCACATTTCTCTAGAAAGTGCGGGGCCAGGCTCTTGCCCTCGTTTGATAGCTCGTATCCCAGGAATAATTGGCTGAGATAGGCTATTTTAGTTTTCCTAAAATTAAATTTGTAACCAAGGGCTGCGAATCCTAAAATGATCACATCGACCCTGGCAAGATAAATGTTGAGGTCGCCATCTGTTAGATAGATGTCATCCACGTAAGACAACGCCTCAGGATCAGTATTATCTATTATTAACGTTACATGGGCTAAGAACAACCCTGGGCTGTTCTTGTAGCCTTGGGGCAAACAACAAAAGCGTTTTTGTCAGCCAAATGAGAATGCACTTAGGTCCCGACATTCGTCATTGCAGAGACACAGGGCTCAATTACTCCCTGGTACTCGAGCTGAGTGAGGATCTCCCTCACTGGAGCTTTAGCTTTGTGTTTAACAGGATATTGTGACTGGGGTGTAGACCAGATAGGTTTTACATGGCAAGGACAATCCTTGTCCCAACCTATATGATTGGGGTACAACGCAGGTGCCTGCTCTAAAGCCCAGTTGACTGCGTAGGTTGTTTTACCGCTTCTGGAACAAGATCAGAGAATGAAGGCAAAATTACATCTTCCCCATGTGGGAGCTTACGGACATGCTTGGGTGGCCAGTACCTCTCGGCCAGCAATATACCACAACTAAGTTCATCCCAGAATATCACACCTATGGTGCGCTCTACGTCTCCCTCAATTTGGATTTTTACATCATAAACCCTGTCGGGTGGGAGGACACGCCCATCTGCAGTGTCAACTGCAATGTAATTGTTAGTTGCTGTCGCATCCAGATGATCTTTCAGACTCTGGCCACATATCGTGACCTCTGCTGCACTTTCTAACAGTGTCACTGCCCACGTCTTGTTCTTCAGCAATGTTCTCAAGTGTACTGTCATTTTTTATTGACAGTGTTGCCACCTTTTTCTTTTTAAACTGTGGCTTTTGTTGTGGGGACTTGCCTTCTTTTTTGTCTGAAGACTGTAGTGAGTCTTTCTTCTGTTTCACGTAGTCAGGACATCACTCTGACCGGCCCACTCTCTCACTACGTCTGTCCGGTGCATCCTGAAAGGAATGAGAGGGATGTGTATCAGTATATCTATCAGGAGCTTTTATATTTTCTCTGTTTCTGAGAGTATTTCTCCTGTCTGAGTTCTCCAGTTGTAGAGAATCTGCTCTCTGATTTCGTCTGTCTTTAAATTGCTTTTGTTTGTCCCAGAACTTTTTAGAACCCTCCTGTGCTTGTTTAGTACCTTCATTAGGGGTGGTACTCTGTATTTGGAGCTTTTTCGGCTTGGCTCCCAAACTATCCTGTCCTATACTGGTATAGGTGTCGGAAATTATTTTCGGTAGCTATTTATCCTGTTCCAAGTGTAGAAGGCGCTGGCATATAGCCTGTGCTACTGCATTCCTTCTAATGTTACTGAGTATGATTGAGGAGACTGCGTCAAAGTTATGCATTAATTTCATCCCCATATCTAGGGCCAAGCACCCCATACTCATTCATAAGTTGTTTTAATACTTGCAGCAAAGACTGTACCCCATGTGGCGCAGTCATCCACTGAGGGAACCATTGTGAAGGGCAAGCATATTGTGAGAATTCTATGTTTTTCCTGTGGTCCCGTAAGAGGAAATACAGCTTCCAGCTGATTTGTTTTCTGGGCTATCCAGAACGGAATTTTCTCTCGTCTGTGGGTACTTTACCCATAATAGAATGTACTGTTTGTGGATTGATCCTAGTAGTAGTCAATTGATAACCAGCAGGTGCTGGTGGTGCTGGATGCACTGGTGTAGTGTTCAGAGTTCGTTTTACTAACTGAACAAGTCATCTATATAGTGTTACTAGCTCAATGTATAAATTTCACAGGTCTGCTACCTGCATGTTTTGTATACCTGGACCAGGTGTGTATGTGGCAAAGATAGGCCACGTTGGTCCTTCATTACCTAAGGGACATAATCTCATGGGTTGTATTACGTGTGGTAGGGCGCCATTAAACCAGTTCTGATGTTCGAGGTTTCAAGGTATTGGTATGCTTGGTACCGTTGAGGTACGTTTACAATTCTGTATGGGTGACATGTGAATGATCTTTGGTCTTCCTCAGGAAAGGTGACCCAAGAGAGAATGATCCTGTTTGGTAAGCTTCACTAGCTTCTACTATGAATATAACATCCCCGCCCTCGTCTGTTAAGCCATGCGCTACTAGGTGTAGAGTCAATGCTTATCTAGCCTTCTCAGGAATGTCTCTGGTTTTAGCTATAATGTGAAGTGAGTAAAGAGATGGAACACCAATTGGGGAGAACAGTCCTTTTAATGGTTCGAGCTTGAACAACCTGCAGCTTAGTTAGGTGTTCCCTGTTCAGCTGAGGAGGAACTTCCCCAAGACCAGGGACATCTCCGTATAAGGGTACCTAGGGGACCTGTTGTATGTGAGACAGTGATAGTCAGGGTATCTGTAAAGTGCCATCGTTGGTGGTGCCATGTTGTAATTTGACTCTTGCGCTAGGCAAAACTGCTGGTTTAAGGATGACAGCACTTATGTTTGTAGGCGACTATGCCAGTCCTACAACAAGTCGCAACTGTTGTCCCTCACAGCTCACAAGCAGTACCTCACCAAAAACCCAAACAGTAAAAGGTGATTTGTGGCAGCCTTTACGCATGTACTCAAGAGTGCGACATCTCAGGGAGGTCGTGGTTAAACGGGGATTACCCCTTTCTCACATGAACAACATGTCTCAATCAAACACAGGCAATGAAGGAGATGCAGTAAAGTTTTAAATAGGTTTTATTAACAAAACTGCAATCTACGATAAGTTGCATGGGCTGCAATGATAAGGATAATGAATCATGCAAGAAACAGAATTGTGAACACGAGAGTCATTAATACAAAGACCCCACCATCTTGCAATAACATAAAATGACATGAGATATGAAATATGTCCTAATGCCCTAGTATGATGAATCTAATCTCTAACCTAAAGAGAGCTAGGTGTGTTAAACCTAGTCTGCCAATGCCATGTCCATGAGAAGAGCCCCCGAACCCTCGTTACCTTGGAATGAGGTCTCTAGCTCAGACTATGTAGGGACACAAAGACTGGGTCAGCGTCAAGGCGACATGCAGCATGGATAGCAGCGATGGCATCTGGTAGGAATCCCTCTATCTGTCTACATGAGGTGCATTTATACTGATCTTCTTGGAGTCCTGACATAGGTTTGTTCCCAAACAATAGATAACAAGACATGCTTGGGGCGGCAATTACATGAACAATTCCTTGAAAGCACAAACTAGGAAAGTACCTAATGTGAATACATACATCTTATCTATCTTCTGGCGCTGATAGTGACGCCTTAGCAGAGTGGCACTGATAGCAGGAAACTAAAACATTGTCCTAACTAAAAACAATGCAGTCATCTTGGGAAGATATCATTACATAACTATGCTAAAACAGAGCAAGCTAAGTAGGTAAAAGTCACTGGTTGACGGGTGCACAGGTCTGCAAGCCAGAAGGCTAAGCTAACTCCTGCTTTCCATTAAAACAAGATAGGAATCACTGCAGTGGCCTGTCTCTCTGGATTCGTTGAACACCTCTAATAAATGTTGGGTAACGTGGGCAGAAAAAGTAGATTAATACTCATTCAGTAGCTCATCCTTGCCTGGTGTTTTGTTGTGGGGAATTTAGGCTATGGCCACCCATATTTATTCCAGTTGGAGGGGCTCCTTAAGGTCAGCCGCTGCAGCAGGAACAGTTTGGCCAGTGGTAGGGCACATAAGTAGCCCCTCGTTCGATCTGGGGGTGAGAGATCTGCTGTATGATGCATCAATTGGTAGTAGTCCCAGAATGTGACATTGAGGACCGGTTGTGTTGTGGCCAATGTGCCAGTAGCCAACATAATAGCTCCTATCTAGGATCACCTTAGGTCCTTTTTTACGAGCCAGGCCAGCAGTCTCCCAAATGGCCCCCTTCAGTGTGCAACATGGTTAGACATCGTTTATAGTCATGCTTCCCCAGCCGTGACTCAGCTTCACTGCGTTTTTTACGCAGCTGTTGTAGCTGCTCAACTGTCAATGTACGATTTGACACCCATGTTTCCACAGGGCACAACTTCCGTTCAAGGGACAACCTGCATACCCCCTATGTTGATGTCATGCAGTGACCCCTTACAGCCACTTTGTGTGCATCCCATTCGATCACTCATGACTGAGTTAACCCCTTGATAAAGACAAAGTATCGGTCAATGCATTGTGCCAGGTCCTCCCGAAATAAAGGATCAAGAATAGCCTCCATTTTTAGCCTCCAGAAGGCAATCTTGGGGCATGGTCTGCCCCATTGTAGGGTCGTTTGTAAGGGGCAGTGATCCGAGAGGGTATGTGCCAAGCATTCCGATCAAGTTATTTGGGTGCCCTCCTATTCGGTCCATAGGAAGAGATCTAGACTAGTATGGAGGTCGTGGACCAGGGAATAGAACAAGAGTTTGTGATCTAGTGGTTGTGTGAGCCACCATTCATCTTGCAATCGTTGTTGCTTGAGCCAGCCGTGAAAGTGTTGTTTTGTGCGGGTGTATGTAACGTGATGCAATGGCGGGATAAATTGCCCACATTCGTGTTCAGCATGCAATTAAAATCGCCACCCCATAATCCTGATGAATCTGGGTCCCGGAAAAGTGCAGGGGTAAGTGTATTTAGAAAGCCAGATTGATTAATGTTAGATGTATACAAAGCCAACAGTGTGAGGGAGCCCAATCAAGGAGTCCCTTTGTGATGACAGACAGGCGTCGTCGTGGAGGGGTGGAGAGGTCAGCCCAGGGTGGACTCGCCTGGGGATCCTTTCTGGCTAGTTGGACCACCTGGACACGGGCCGTGGGCATCGGGTGCAGAGTGGTTTAGGACTCGCGCTTCTGGAGTGAGGTGGGAGTCCTTTGGAAGCAGTGTCTTCTTCCTTCTTGTTCGACAGGTCTGCTGTCTATGGGAGTTTCTTGGTCTTCTGTGATGCAGGCAGTCCCCTGGAGGCTTTTCAGGGGTCGCTGGACCTGTAGAACACTTTGCTCTTCTTTTGCAGCTCTTTGAAGCAGGAGACGGGCTGGTAAGGCTGGGGCAGAGTCAGTTGTTGTCTCCTTCTCCTCTGCGCGGTTTTCAGCTCAGCAGTCCTTCTTCTTGTGAGGTCATCAGAAATCTGGTGAGCTGGGTTCAGGTGCCCTTAAATTCTAAATTTAGGGGTGTGTTAGGGCCAGGGGGCAGTAGCCAATGGCTACTGTTCCTCAGGGTGGCTAAACCCTGCAGCTTAGCGGTTATGTGGAGCCCTCCTGCAGGGCAATAGTGGCCCCCCAGCAGTGACGGGCTGCCCACACTGATGTGCAGCAGAGGGCAAAGTCCACATGGACACCACTGGATGACAGTCGCGCACTCTCTGGCAGTGGCAGCCTCCCTCTCAGAACTACTAGGGTGGGGGAGCACCTGCAGGGGCTGGTGTAGTGCAGCGACAGCTTGCCCACATGTCGAAGGTAATTAGGGCTCCCTACGCAGGGAGGGCACCAATCAGGACAGAAATACTGGCCTCTCAGGGACGTTTGGGGCCTCAACTGGTTCATGTTGAACACAATGGTGACTGCAATCTTCCATTTGCTCCCACGTCGCACCAAGGGGAGTTACGGTGAGCCCATGCACGGTCACCCATCAGCATGGGGTGGTGTCAGGCCGCACCTTATCCTGGCACAGTGATTGTCCAGACTTTGGGTCCCAGGATGCCTTTAGTGCCACCATCGGATTCAGCGGGGTAAGCTCACACCCATAGGCACTATAGGCAGACTTGTGCACTTGGAGGGGGGGACACACCACACTGCTGTGAAGCACCCCACCGCAGGTACCTCTGGGTCTGGTGGCGGTTGTGGCCTGTGTTTGCCAGAACCACTTGGGTCCCGCGCTGTGCCCCAGGGGCCATGTGCACTTGCACTCTCACCCTAGCGTGACCTCGCCTGCAATGCTTGTAACATCCTGCAGGTACGCTGGCAGCCCAGCCGGAGGCGAGAGCAGCCAAGGGCCTGCAACAGGCTGCACTCAGCAACTGCACCGCTAGGGCAGCGATTTTGCAGCTTTAGCCCCCCTATAGCCCTCTGAGGTTACATTCACATTAGGGAAGGGTTGGTCATGCAAATTATGGCAGCGGCACGCCGGATGGTGATGATTAGGCAGGATACATTTTCAGCCCAATGCGAAGCTCACCCTAGGAGTGTCTAATGCTGCTGCCATCTTGGCCATGCCCACGGGGTAGTTACATAGCATACAAAATAGTAACAATTAGTATGTTGAAGATGTGAGCTCCCAAGTGGATGGATTTCATGGTGGAGGTGATGTCCTGGGTGGACAGGATGTTGCAGGTGGTCAGTGTGTGGTTCGTATCAGTTACAGTGGTGGCGTATCTGTCAAGGAAGTCTGTAGGTGTTGGCTGGGGTTCAAGTTTCTGTATATGGTTGCAATCTTGTCGTGGAAGAAGTGAGCGAGGTTGTCGCACAGTTCCTGGGAGGTGTAATGTTGTTGTTTTTGCCAGCAGGAATTAACAAGAAATCCTTAATGATATTGAAATGTTTCTTGGTGTTGTTAGTGCTGGTTTTGATGCATACAGCAAGGGCTGACTTCTTTGTTCCCCTCAGCAGGAAGTGGTATAGGTTGAGGGGGGTCTTGAAGGCTGCTGTGTCGGAGGTGTCCATCATGATGCACCATCTCCTCTCCAGCTGTTTGATGTCTTGTTTCGCTGTATTGAATTCTTGGGTGTACCATCTGGCCTTTTTGGAGGACTATCTCTGGACGTTGCTCTTGATGGGGACAATGCCATTGGTGCAATTGGTAAACCAGGTGTTGAAGTTTTTCATTCCCTGTTTGAGGTTTGTGGCTGTAGCAGGGTTGGATGTGTTGATGGTGTTCGTCCAGCTTGTCTCTGAGATTTTGTTCCACCTTCGGTGGGGGCGCTGGTCATCCTGGGGGCGGAGGTGCGGGGGCTGAAGATGCTAAAGTGGACAATGTAGTGATTGGTGCATGTGAGTTCTGTGACATGGCTGGAAGTGAAAATGGGATTCATTGTGTGTCCTGCGGTACATGTAGGATCGTGGACGATTTGGGTCAATCCGAGACTGCTCATACTGTTGAGGAGTTGTGCAGTGTTGTTGTTGTGGTCGTTGATGTGGAAATTTAGGTGCCAAGGAAGATTTAGTCCTTGGAGTCTAAAGCTAGGGGAACCATGAAGTCTGCGATGGTGTCAGGGGTGGCTCTTTTGCAATGGTGAATGAGTGTCTCTCGCCCCGGCGAGCCAGGAGGTGAAAGATAAAACAATATTTCTTTATCATTTTATCTTTCAATTGCTGGCTCAGCCAGCAGCATGTGAAGAGAGTGGTTGCCTGGGCCATGGAAGCTGGGAGGGGGAAGAAGTGTGCATGTGTGTTTCTTAGTGAGGAAGACGATGTCGGGTACGAGGTCCCATAAAACGGTAGAATGCTTGTATAGTGAGCGTGTATTGAGAAGGGCGCTTGTGAGTTGGTGTTTTTGTTCAGGAGGTGTCTGTGATGTGTTCGGGCTGGGCTTGTTCAGTGGGCTGGTGTGTTTGCTGTGGCAGTGGTTGTAGGTGAAAGGTCGTAACGTGGAGCGTGGGTTGGCGCGGTGAAAGTGTTTGTTGTGACATCCGGAGTCAGGGGTGTAGAACTCAGGGATGGTGTATCTTTGGGGGGGGAGAGAGTGCCAGGGGTTGTGGCCAAGGGTTGTGGCACGGGGCACGGTCCAGGGCCGGACGGGCACAGACGGACTTGCCTTTTGCACCCCAGTGGGCCTTAATTAAGTAGGTTGTGGGGTGGGCTGGGTGTCTGTTAGCAGGAAGAATGGTAAGTGGGAAAACCCTGGCGGGAAAACCCAGGCACAAATAGTGTCACTGGATCAGCCTGGAACAGGCTGCAACTGGAAGCCACAGGCAACTGGCAGACCAGGGGTCCAGGCAGCTTTCAAATGTTCTCCCCTTTATTTCTTTTGAATTGCCCTCTCCTTCTCTTCCACCTTCTTCTTGACTCATCGGTATATAGACTCTTGTAAGTCGAAAGCTGGTCTGCTTTAATATCTTTCTTTGAAACCATTTTCCCGCAACCTAACACTATCTTTAATCATCTCATCACCCATTTGCTTCTCCCATAGCCCCTTCTAATGATTACATCATATCATTAATGTACCACAAAGAAACTGGAGTGAACACACAGGATGGTTGTTGAGCACACTACTAATCCTATATCCCAATGATGGAGTAACCCCTAACATTGGGTTCCTCAGAAGGCATGGTACTCATTGTAAAGCACTTCAACGCTTTGTCAGGGGGTAGTAAGCGCTATATAGATGCAATTTTAATTAAATATACTGTTGGACAGTGTTGCAGAATTCTCAATTTGGTAGACTGGCAGTCATTGCACCAAGTTACAAGCCAATTACATACAAACCTATCATGGCTGTATCCTCTTCTAGGATGCAGCCATGGTAGCTTTGTATTTTAGTGGCCTAACTGCTTGGCTCTCACCATATATGATGTAGTGATTTGTACAGAGTTCTTAAGACTCTCCCTCCACATCAGAGTTTATACTGTATTTTACTGCCCTTGATCCGTGCCGGATTCCAATGGAAATATATGCTAAGTGCATGTCATTGAGTGCTCCATATCCATTGCCAGCACAACTTCCCTGTGTATTCTAGTTTTGAAAGTATTCCACCATGCCTGTCATACATTCTATGGAAATGTTAAGGTCAATCCCCTCTCAAAATATAATTTCAGTTCACATAAGGCATATTGTTCTCCTATCATGCTAGGTGGCCAAAATTGTCCTTGTTGGTTTAAATTTAAATGTGGGCATGAGTCCTGCTTGGGTGAGCTCCTACATCAGCCAGGCAGCCGCCATCCCGTGTCATCACAAGTACTCAGTGGCAATAAATAGAAGTGACTCCGACTTCAATGACCTAATTCTTCACTTGGACACTTCAAGGCTGTACATCCAAATAGGCCCTGCACGAATGTAGTCATAAATAAATAATTTTCCCAAGTGGGGTCAAATGCTACGCAATAATCAGACCACTTCTGTCAAGTTTGTGTATGGAAACTCCTGCTGGGATTCCCATATAGTCATCGAGCCTGCAGAAATACAACATACTTTGCTGCCTGAACCCCAAGGAGATTGAATTCTGTGTTTTCCTTTAGGGAGTGAGAGAAAGGGTAGGTTCTTAAACCTAATAGGAGATCTGAAATATAGTACACTTTCACTTTGCAGGCTTGCAGGTTAAGTCGCCTTTTAAATAATACCAATGAACCATTTCAGTTACATATTAAACAATTTTATTTATGAGTATCGGAATTCACATCAGAGATAAGGAATTGTGTTCTGGGAAAACACACTATAAACTGTTCAGCAAACATCATTTAGTGCCACAACAGCTCATATGAATGAATCACATTTCTGAAGTAGTCAACATTGTGTAGAACAATGACTCATTCGTCCTAGGGTTGTATTTGTCCCAGTGCAGGAAGCTCGATTGAAACTCTACATTCACTGTACCTCATGGTAAGCATCTCGGTAGAAGGGGCAGGAAGTGTCACATTAGGTGCAATCTGTTTCTGAAAAAAACCTCTTCCTATGACAGCCATTCTCTCAAATGCAGGCTGTCTGATGTTCTTGTTTGGGCTTTACTGGGTGTACCTGGGGATAAGATTCAACATCCTTCTGGTGTTATTTATTCGCCTCACTCAATCTGCATTCATTCACCCAGTATTTCTGCAGGTATTTAATTAGTATTGGGACGCCCTTTTGTTCGTGTCAAGACAGTGGATTCTTGAAATTCAACCACAAACCTGTAACAGTTGTTCAGTTTTCTTTTAAACCTGGCGTTTCTCTGATAGTTGGGCTACACCAGCCTGGACAATATGTCTGGTCTGGAAGCCATGTGCGGATCCGGGAAACTTGGCAGGGCTGGCCTAGGTCTCCTCCATGGAAAGCATGGAGAGCCCAGTTTAGTGCTTCGACCTTTCAGTATGTCCTTGTAGTAACTCGACTGAGCTGTTAGCTCTTCACAACCTGCTGCTTTCCCAGCAAAGCTCCGAATCTTGCTCTCACCCCAATCCCAATCAGCCTGCATTCCCCATTCCACTATGACACCTTAGGCTCTGGCCTGCTCAGCTAAAGTCATGTGGCCAGTACAACTCCATCCTTTGCGAATCAGGGACTGTGCAGTTTGCACACTGAATGATTTGCAAATGGGAATGCAGTTTATGACGTGACCTACGTACAAATAGGTCACGTCGCAAATTATCTGTTCGTAACTGACTAATGCATTTTAATTACGCAGGTTGCAATTTGAGACACTGTGAATGGCTGCCAATGCAGAGATGAAGGACTGCAAGAGACAAGAGACCTCTGTTCCTGCACTGCTGTCTGAAACAGGAAGCCTTTTTAAAAAAAAAAAAGCAGGCCATAATCAGTAAAGTCACAATTGCTGCTTTAATAAAAATGTTCCCTCTGAGAATACATGCAGTGGTCACTCCCTGCTCCCAGTGGTGCTGGAACTAGGGGACCCCAGTAAAACTTGAAAGAGTTTAGATGGTGTATGAGCATAAAGCGGGCCCTTCAAATGTTTTCCTTCTAGCAGCATTTGCTGCTTTTTCACATGCAAGCGTCATGTATTCGCCTTTAGCGGGGTGGCTTTACTGGCCAGCACGCCTGCTTTAAAAATTGTTCCAGCACCACTGCATGCTCCCCTGGGCCTCTGACTTGATTCATGTAATCAGTTACCAGTTTAACCTGGGGGTAGGTAACTCATTTTTAATGTTTGGCAACTGCATTTACAGTCATAAGCCATTGATACATTCCTTCCCAATTTGGAGGGGAGACGTCCCGTTTGCTCTCTCTTCTATTTGCAAATCATAAACGATTACAAAACCTTTTCAAAAGTTGGAAACAATTTTCTGATTTGTGGAAGGTCTTTTTCTGCATTAACCCCTTTGCAGCCAGGCCTTTTCCCCCTCCTGTGCCAGGCCTTTTTTTGGCTATTTGGGGCAGTTTGCGCTTAGTCTTGACTTTTTGTCAACATACGCTACACACGCCAAATTTACATCCTTTTTTCCCAATCTACTAAGAATTCTAATGGTAACCAGAGTTTATGGATTCCCCTGGAGAAGACTGAGAAATTAGCCAAAATACAACTAAAATTTCGTTTTACAGGCAGACTTGAATCAGAAAACCACATTTTTCAACACAATTGTGGCATTTTACTGGGACATACCCCATTTTTACTATTTTTTGTGCTTTCAGCCTCCTTCCAGTTAGTGACAGAAATGGGTGTGAGACCAATGCCGGATCCTGAACAGCTAAACATTTCTGAAAAGTAGATAAAATTATGAATTTAGCAAGGGATCATTTGTGTAGATCCTTCAAGCTTTTTCTACAGAAAATATCAGCTAAAATAAAACAATATTGAAATTGACGTAAAAAAAGAGCCATTTCTGTCCATGTTTTCTTCTATAACTTTTGCCAGCTATGGCAGATTTTTAAAGCAATATACCATTAAGTCTGCTGGACTCTTCTGGTTGCGGGGATATAAAGGGCTTGTAGGTTCATCAAGAACCCTAGATACCCAGAGCCAATAAATGAGCTGCACCTTGCAATGGGTTTTCATTGTATACCGGGTATACAGCAATTCATTTGGTGAAATACAAAGAGTGAAAAATAGGTATCAAGGAAACCTTTGTATATCCAAAATGGGCACAAGTTAAGGTGCTGAGAAGAAGTGTTTGTTTGCACATCTCTGAACTCTGGGGTTCCCCTAACTAGCATGTGAATTACAGGGCATTTCTCAAATAGATGTCTTTTTTACAAACACTCTTACAATTGGAAGGAACACATTTAGAGAAAGACAAAGGGCAAAAACACTTGTTCTTCTATTCTGTGTTCCCCCAAGTCTCCCGATAATAATGGTACCTCACTTGTGTGGGTAGGCCGAGTGCAAGCGACAGGAAATGCCCCAAAACACAACATGAACACATTAAATTCTTCTCATGAAAACTGACCTGTTTTTTGCAAAGTGCCTAGCTGTGGATTTTGACCTCCAGCTCATCCGGCACCTAGGAAAACCTTGCAAACCTGGCATTTCTAAAATCTAGACACCTAGGGGAACCCAGGATGGGGTAACTTGCTGCGCTCTCATCAGGTTCTGTTACCCAGAATCCTTTGCAAACCCCAAAATTTGGCAAAAAAACACTTTTTTCCTCATATTTCGGTGATAGAAAGTTCTGGAATATGAGAGGAGCCACAAATTACCTTCCACCCAGCATTCCCCCAAGTCTCCCAATAAAAATAGTACCTCACTTGTGTGGACACATCAAAATTATCAATTACAAAACTACCTATTTTTGCAGAGGGGGGGCACCTACGTTTTAGGTCCTGGGCTCAGCAGCCATGTAGGGAAACGTACCAAACCCAGACATTTCTGAAAACTAGACACCCGAGGGAGTCCAGGGAGGTCTGACATGCGTGGATCCCCTAGTGGTTTCTTACCCAGAATCCTCAGCAAACTTCAAATTTAGCTAAAAAATATCCTATTTTCCCCACATTTCTGTGTGGATGACCGCACCGGCACATATTTCCTACAACCCAACGTTCCCCTCAGTCTCCTGATAAAAATGGTACCTCACTTGTGTAGATGGGCCAAGTGCCTGTGACAGAGAAGAGCCAAAAACATGTCGAAATTGAGGGGTAACCATAGTGTGTCCAAAATGGCAGTTTGTAAAAAAAAGTTTTTGGCTGACAAGTGGGGCAGAATTTTTATTGATATAGGTGCGACAATGCTGGGTGGTAGGAATTTTGTAGATTTTTGCTGATTCAGAAAGTTCTATCAAACAAATGTGGGTAAAATGTATGATTTCAAACAAAGTTGGGGGTTTGCAGGGCATTTTGGGTAAGAAAATGGTGCAGGTGCATGTTTAGTTTTCAGATGTGTCTAGGTCTTGTAGCTTTTTCTAGATGACATCATCCCAAATTCCACAAAAAGTGCAGTCCTCACCATTCCAAGTGGGACGATTTTGAGTTAGCCAAGCTCCCATGGCCCAAATGTAAAACCAAAACCCAAAATATTCAAATGTCCTCTTGCTTGCCATTGGGATAAGATATTTTAGTGTCCGGGGAAAGAGCTGAAAGACTGTTACCCCCTTCAGTTGGGGTGGGAGCATAACCCCCCATTTTTATTTTTTTTAAATTCCCTGGCACTTCTGACCCCGGGGAGTGGATCAAGGGTAATTACCCCATCTGCCCACCGGTGGGCGAAACAACTTTGTCCCCATTTATTTGGGGTGGGGGTATGGCCATACCCCCACCCTCTTTTTTTGGAATAGAATTCTTCCCTGGTGTCTGGTGGACTTTCTGCCTCCTTTGGGGGCAGATGGGCCTTACAAAAATAGGCCGAGCTGCCCCCAAGGGGGGCAAAATTTGCCAACAGTAATGTGCCCCCATGGGGAGAGACCCTTGCCCAAGGGACTAACCTCCCAAACAAAACACACACACCAGTTCCTGGTGCCTAATTGGTTTCTGCCCCCTTGGGGGCAGATTAGCCTAATAAAATGGGCTGATCTGCCCTCAAGGGGGGCAGAAATGGCCTAAAATAAATTTGCCCTCCAGGGGAGCGACCCTAGCCTAAGTGGTCGCTGTAAAAAATACAAAAATATATCCCTGCTGGCTAGTGGTTTCTGTCCCCTTTGGGGGCAGAACAGCCAAATTAAAATAATGGGGGCAGATATGGCGTTAAAGTAAATTGACCCCCTGGGGAGCGACCCTTGCCGAAGGGATCGCTCCCTTTATGTGTAAATATATTTTTTTAAAGTCCCTGGTGTCTAGTGGGCATTTCTGATAGCGATCAGGCTGCAGAAATGCTCACAGAAACACAAAAGGAAAGGAAAAGCGTTTCCTTTCCTTTTATGTCTCTCCGATCTCCCCCACCCCCGATCGGGAGAGAAATGCTTTCATTTCTCTTTCGATTGTGCTGGAAACTGAGCTTCCAGTGAGATGGGGGCAACCTCTGATGAGGTCAGCTCGCCATCACGCGCTGACGTCACCAGACGTCACTTGGGAGGGCGGGGGTTAAAGGGGAAGCGATTCCCCTTCCATCCCTGCCCTGGGAGAGTGGATGGGAGGCCCATGGGGGAGCGCTACCCCATGGGCCGTTGCCAGGACGTAATTGTTACATCTGTGGTGCAGCCGTGCTGCGCCACCAGAAGTAACCATTACGTCCGTAGCACCCAAAGGGATAAGAAAAGCTGTTTTGCGGTTGTGACCATATGATTTTGCAAATGGAAAAAATACTTTCTACGTCGGCCCTTGAATCTTTCCTGGTGTGGGCAAATGGTAATTGTTGCATAGATCTGAAATTTATAGACAAAGAAAAAATAGAAGTGCATCGAAATCTGAAACAATGCACTTTGCCTATCCCAACTTCAATTATCACTATTTGTTCATGACCTTGTATCTGACGACCAATTGCATCACAAAGTACACAAACGAAAACATGCAGTAGGTTCATCTGAACACCAATCTTACAAAGGATTTAGTAACCAAGCAAACAAGCATTTACAGTGCAATAAGTCTCATATTTTCTTGAGTTAGAGCTATTGGCATTGTAAATTCCTAACTGGGACTTTTCTTGCCACATAAATTGGTCAATCCTGCCTCATAATTTCATCTTTTCCTGTCATATAATTCCAGTGGCCCAGCATTTAACTAAAGCACTTCCATTTACCTTCTTCCTTTATCTTAAAACATATACAATTATCATATAAACCTTTATCAGAAATAAACTTTTGGCATTAGAGCGTAATGCTCAAAACATCATAACAAACATCATTTATGAAGGATTGGAGGGTGAAAGGAAAGTGGGAATCGGAAGTAAAGAAGGAGAGGAAAAGTGGCGTAGTAACGGTGTCATGGGTCCTGGAGTAAGAAAGGAAAATGTTTGACTGCAATTTCGGTAGGAACATACAGCAGAAATTAGAGTTGAGTTGCGGTCTATAGGTCTCTGGGCCTCCGGACCACTGCGTCTGTTGGTCCATTGATAACTAGGCCTCAGGAGAAATAGCGGATGGGGCAGAAAAAGTGGATCAAAAGGAATACAACAGACAAAAGGAAGAAAGAGAAGGGGTCGCAAAGAAATCAAAGAAAGAAGGGAAAGAAAGAACAAGGAAATGAAAACACAAATAAGAGAACAAATAGAGCAAATGTGTTAGACAAAAGAAAAAGGGGAAGGAAGCTAATGAACGAAAGATAAAAAGGAAAACATAATGAAAGAAGTGTGAAAAGAGAGAAAAATGAACATTAGAGAAAAAAGAGAGATGGCGAGAGAAAGAAGCAGCTTAGGAACCAGGGCACGGATGTACTGACACATTTCCCACAGACACAGAATGGGAAAACAACTTTGACACTTTGGGCCCCGACAAGTAACTTGTGGCTTCCATATACAGACGGGAAATATAGGTATTTATAGTAAAACATGAACTAAAAGATAAAGATAAGAAAAACACCAGAGAAGGGAAGGAAGAAAGATCGAAAAAAAGGTGAAAGGATACATACCAAGTCAAAGGAAAGAGCAAATAAAAAAGACAAAGAAAGAATGAGGAAAGAGAAAAACATAGTGAAAGAATGAACGTCTGATGAAGTAAAAATAGAGGAAAGAAACAAGGAAAGAAATAACCAAGTTTTTGCGAGTTTGAAAGAAGAGGTAGCAAGAGAAATAAAAAAAAGGGAGAGGAGTAGAAATACAAAGTTGAACAGTTGAAAGAGCGAAACTGTTAATGTATGGATTTTAAGAGCTGGAAAGAGAAAAGTGGGGGAGAAAGAAAACTTTGAGAGTAAATCTAGTAAAGGAAAGTACTGAGTGAGATAGGCGAAACAGACCCTCCCAAATAAAGATGGTAGCTAAGAATAGACTTAATGAGCTCCCCCACGTCCTCAAACAGAAGTCAGTGTGTGGAACAGTGGTGGGCACTGCAGAACAGCAGGAGATGCATTAGCAGTACTATATGTGAATCCCAATCCAGCAACATTGGGGCGCTTCAATTCATGATTGGGGGTGTAGACAGAGCTGTGTCCCGGCCCAGCGCTGGAATAACAGAAAGGCAGCAGGTGAGGAATGAGAAACGGAATGCCATGTAATTCCTGGTATTGGAATAATGTGGTGCTGCAGGTTAGGGTTGAGGTGCCCTGAAAGAGTGGTACGTGGGCTGCAGTACTGGAATAGTAACAGGCACACAAAGCCAGAAGTGAGGTATGTTAATGGAGCTATGTGTTGAACCTAGTATTGGCGTGCCAGTGTTACCTAGTGTTAGCCTGGAGGTGCCCTGGTGAACCTGCAAGTGGGGCCCACTATGGGAGTGGCATTGCCTCTGAACCACAGGAGCGAGGAGCCCTGAATGGTGTGTGCGTGAGCCTTAGTACTGAGAAGACGTGTGGACTGAATGTTAGAAATGATGGAATCTTTCGGAGCTATGGTGGTTCATCATACAGTGGCGTATGACGAACCACCATAGCTCAACAGTCCCATCAACAGTGGCGTTGGATGTTAGACTTGAGGTGCACTGGCAAAGCTGTGTTTTGCTCTTTTAGGTCCAGTATTTGCTTGGCAGTGGGACTGTATATTAGAATTGAGCTGCTGTCATGGAATTGTATGTGAGCGGGGTCCCAGTATAGGAAAGGAAGCGACCTCGCTGAGGTAGAACTGAGGTGCACTGATGGAGCTATGCCCCTGTAGTGACTATAAGAACTTAGGTGCTCTGACAGACAGCGTGTGTGGGGTTCCTGGCACTGGCACGGATGAGGGCATGGAGTGTGTGAACTATAGTGCACTGATGGAGCTGCACGAGGTCCCAGTACTGGAGCAGCAGAGTGTCCTGACTGCAAGAACAGAGGTGCTCTGGCAGACAGCTTTGGGGGGTTCCTGCCACTGGCACGGCTGAGGGCTTGGAGTGTGTGAACTGTGGTGCAATGATGGAGCTGTGCCCGAGGTCCCAGTACTGGAGCAGCTTAGTGTGCTGACTGCGAGAACTGAGGTGCTCTGGCAGACAGCATGTGTGGGTTCCTGGCACGACTGAGTTGCTTGGAGTATGTGAACTGCGGTGTACTGATGGAGCTGCACCCGAGGTCCCAGTACTGAAGCAGAAGACTGTACTGACTGCGAGAACTGAGGTGCTCTGGCAGACAGCATGTGTGGGGATCCTGGCACGGCTGAGGGCTTGGAGTGTGTGAACTGTGGTGCACTGATGGAGCTGTGCCCGAGGTCCCCGTACTGGAGCAGCATAGTGTGCTGACTGCGAGAACTGAGGTGCTCTGGCAGACAGCATGTGTGGGGTTCCTGGCATGACTGAGGGGCTTGGAGTGTGTGAACTGTGGTGCATTGATGGAGCAGCACCCGAGGTCCCAGGATTGGAGCAGCAGAGTGTACTTCCCTGGACAGAAGCAGAAAACAAAGTAAAAAAAAATAAGTCCCCTACAGACCACATAAACAGGACAAAGCGAAATACAGTAGTTGGTCTCTGCTCCCCCACAGAAGAAGGAGGGACAACAAGGCATGACTGTTCACTAGCAAACAAGGATTTTTTAATGACACTGAAACTAACACATTAAATAGCTGGAAGCCCACAGAAGAAGTATACTTAAAAGCATACAAGAGGTTGTACGCTTACGCTCGACCTAAAAAGCTGTAATTGCAACGTGGAAAATAAGTGCATGTAGAAGCAAACTGCAAAAATATTGAAAAAGACCAATTCTGGATGTACGTCCTATTCACAAATCAGCAAAATTCTCCTGAAATTGCGATTATGTTGCCCACTGACTTATTGTTACCATGTATTTTTAACCTCTGGGTACTGCCATGAAGAAAACTGGACTCTGATCTTATTTTATTGATGTATGGAATATGACTTTTTTTCTGTTCCACAGCCAAGCACCAAGTATCAATGAGGGACAACTTCTTGGTGGAAGCCAATAAAGTAACACAAGACAAAAGGAATAAAGAGGATTGCAAATTGGTTCATTGTTTAAAGGGGGATAAAGGAAGTGGAAATAAAACAGTGGAGGAGCTTGTGATCACCAATGGCTGGTGATTAAATTTCAATTCAATAACAAGTACTAGTAGCAGGGACGTCTGCTGTCGGGGCAAAGTGACAAAAAGAAATTAAAAATAGAAATAAAAGAAAACCACATACCTGACGCCTGCTGCATTGTTGCAGCATCATCGCTGTTCTGGCTCCACTCACTGAAGACACAGGCTCCCAGCCTGCCCTGCGGCCGTTCCTAATGCTGCTCTCATGTTGCTGGCAGCATGAGAGCAGCGTCCGGATTGGCCAGAGCGCCCTGGCTTTGCGCTTTCAGGCAGACTGGGAGCCAGTGTCTGGCTCTGCTGTAATTTTACCTGTACATAATGAGGTAACCATGGATTCTTCTAATGTTGAAGGAGATATTGTTCACTCAAGGCACTGTTTCTAATGAGCTGGAGTTTCTCTCCAGTAGTAAGAAAATGCTACCTAATTGAAACTTTGAATAGTGATGTGACACATCACACAACAACTACCAGAAAATCACAATCACCAATGCACATAGAGTCACAACAGTTGGCTGTTGTAGTTGAGAGGGTAGCAGTGGCCACTAAGAGTATTGAGAAAACCACTTAGCCATTCTGTAATGGTATAGAGTTTTGAAGGCAAGGCTGAGGCCACATGAGATGTACATAAGAGGCTGAAACAGATGAACTAGATCAGTGGGCATCAACCTGTAGTCTAGGGACCCCTGGGGGCCGGTGGAGCGTCCTCAGGGGGTCCGTGACTTCTTAGAAAATTAAATAATATTAAAACAATTATAAAGTGTATATAAATAAAGTGGCTAAATGTATGATTGAAAATTCTAAAAAGACCTGTGAATGTAAAAGAATTTGAAATTGGTGGCTAAATATTAAATTTGTATCCTCAGATTGATTTCTGGGAGCAGTGCAGGTGCATCAAACAGAATATAGTATGGACAATGTATGGCTTCCCTTGAATTTATAAAACTCCAACCTTCCTATTAAAATGATGTATTTTTCTTATTTATATTTGTTTGCCAATTAAATAAAATGTGTTTTCATTTATGTTGGTATTTGATGGGATGCTTCTTTCTGTATTTTTGTGTGTTGTTTTGCAGTTCAAATTATCAACAATGTTTAGTTAGGCCTGGGTTCCCGAATTCCAATAATGATTCAGTGCGGGTCCCGGGTTCCAGTAATGACAAAGTGGAGGTCCACAGAAGTCAAAAGGTTAAGAACCATTGCTGGTTGCTCATCCATGTTTGATGTCCTGTTGGACAGTTCACTGATGTTATTGGAGGCACATTTTTATCATTATACCTTAACCAGATGCAAGCAATAAGTCTTCATCAAGTGATTTGTTTTCGTTATCGAAGCAAACACAGCTTTAGCACAAATGTATAATGTTATTGTTTATAAATATTTAATGATAAAAACAGTTTTCACGAATTTGTGTGCTTGTTAATGTGATAAATGCCGTCAAACTTTAACAAATGCACTAATGACTTTGGCATAGTCTTTTGTTTGCCATGGTTTGTCTTCAATGAAAACCATGTAGCATAATATGATTACTTTTCCTAAATTACATAAAGGACAGGGTTATTGAGTCAAAACTCAAATTTAGGCCCGTATTTATACTCCGTTTGCGCCGAATTTGCGTCGTTTTTTTTGACGCAAATTCGACGCAAAACCAACGCCAACTAACGCCATATTTATACTATGGCGTTAGACGCTTCGGGCGCCAAAGTGCCCGGAGTGTGCGTCATTTTTTAGCGTGAACCCCTTCCTTGCGTTAATGAGATGCAAGGGAGGCGTTCCCGTCTTAAAAAATGACTCCCAGGCCTTTACGTGGTATTTATACTCCCGGGCAAAAATGACGCCCGGGAGTGGGCGTGGCCAAAAACAGCGCATTTGCGCCGCTTTTTAACGCCTGGGTCAGGGATGGCGTTAAGGGACAAGTGGGCTCAAAATGAGCCCACAGTGCCCTCCCCTGCCCCCAGGGACCCCCCCTGCCACCCCTGCCCACCCCAGGAGGACACCCAAGGATGGAGGGACCCACCCCAGGGACATTCCGGTAAGTTCAGGTAAGTATTATTTTTTAAATTCTTTTTTTTTTTTTTGTGGCATAGGGGGGCCTGATTTGTGCCCCCCTACATGCCACTATGCCCAATGACCATGCCCAGGGGACATAAGTCCCCTGGGCATGGCCATTGGGCAAGGGGGCATGACTCCTATCTTTACAATGATAGGAGTCATGTTGATGGGGGATGGGCGTCGAAAAAAAATGGCGCAAGTCGGGTTACGACGATTTTTTCGACGTAACCTGACTTGCCCCATTTTAAGACGCCCATACGCCATTTTCCCCCTACGCCGGCGCTGTCTGGTGTACGTGGTTTTTTTCCACGCACACCAGGCAGCGCCGGTCCGCTTGCGCCGGCTAACGCCATTCCATAAATACGGCGCCCGCATGGCGCTTCAGAATGGCGTTAGACGGCGCAAAATTTTTTGACGCTAAACTGCGTTAGCGCAGTTTAGCGTCAAAAAGTATAAATATGGGCCTAAATGCGAAATAGGTGCTTATTCTGTGGCTTTTTTAAGGGTCATATACGATGTCAGCCCCAGGGACGAGAGGGCACTAAAATCAGCTTTTCAGCAGTACGAAGGTTCTATCAGTAACGTTCCTTATCTTTTTATTTTAAACAACATTTTTATTTTAATTGGCATCATAACAATTAACATAGTCCGGGGCTCAACACCAGAGAAATCTTTATGGTAATCAGTACTGTAAAACAATCGCTATACATTTACCAGCAACAAACCTTAAGATAACAACAGAATGTACATAATACTATACGATGAAAGGCCCTTCCCTGCCATAAAAAACCCTCCATCCCATCCCATCCTAGCCCCTACCTCTGCCCAGACATCTCATAAAACATACAGCACAATGGCCACTTGCTTCATCGCGTATAAGCAGCTGCAAATTCACGAGGTCCAAGAAGTCGTTCAGGGCCCCAGGGATGGGGAGAAGGTGGGTGGGGGACTTTCAAGTCCAGCATGGGGGCATATAGTGTGGTATATTATTCCTTGAATCTCCTGTCAGTACTGTACTGAATGTAGAGGCGTTCACCTGCCTCTGATTCTATCTCCATGATTAACGAGCTCCTGGTTGTTGGGTTGGCAAGCTACGCCACGATCGTACTCACTTTATCACGTTTCATGGGCATGAGCCATGTATTCGCGATAAACGAAGCAGCAGAGTTTCTCAGTGTAGGCCACTAGGAGCTTTTTGGCATCCAATAGTTGTTGCCTCAATCCGGGTCTGGTGAGCTTGAGGCCTTGCAGTGCCCGTTCCTGGATCTCCACCTCCCCCTGCAGTGTGCGTCTTACTTCCACAACTTCCACAATACAGCGTCCCCGAATGACTGCCTTCAGGGCTTCTCATTCGATCTGGGGTGAGGTAGCGGTCCCTGCGTTATCGACAAAGTACTCCTGTATGGCTTCCCCAATAGTTTGTTGAAACATGGGGTCTTCCAAGTTTTCAGCTCGCAATCTCCAGTCCGGTATTCAGAGATGTTCTCTGTACCAGTCTAAGGAAAGTAGTACTGGGTTATGGTCAGAGATCATCCAACATAAATATTCCACATTACGCACTGCCCCATGGACTCCTGGAGAACTCAGGAAAGTATCAAGGCATACGTGGAGCTCATTCATCCCGGAGTAGAGGGAATAATCCCTGAGCCGTTGAATAAAGACATCTCCAAGACTCCACTAACCCCCATCGATGCTTCCAGTCAGAGAATATACTGTATGTGCTAAATGAAAGACCAGGGAGTCACCTAATGGTGGATGGGACCTATCAAGATCCGGGTCGGCAACACTATTGTAATCCCCACCTATTAGTAAGGCCTGGCTTATATACGGACGAAGATTCTGGACAACACGTCAAGCCCTCCCCCACCCCAATCAGTGTTAGGGGCATACATCCCAGCAATGACTAAGTCTCAGTCTGCTAAGCATCCTGCAACTACTATTTATCTTCCATTGGGGTCAATTAGTTCACTTGTTTTCTGAAATGGTACCCCTGGTCTGATCCACAGCAACACCCCCTGGCAAAGGCTGGATGTGTAGTAGCATATCTGGCCTTGCCATTGTTTGTGAAGCGCATTTCTCTCAGTAGCAGTGAAGTGGGTTTCCTTCAGGAGTGCAAAGTGTGCTCCTCTCCTCCTAAGGTATGTGTGTATCTTATACCTTTTAGCCATACTGTTTAAACTTCTAACATTCCAGCTGATAAAATTATACTCGGGGATGCAATTGAAGGGTACTGTAGTTACCTTTGGGGACCACAAGGAGTGGAGTCAGGACCCCTTTCAGACTAGAGGGCCAGAACCACTGTGGTAGGGTCCAGGGCAAGCAGGCAGAGGCATCACAACAACATACTCCATAAAAACCAGTGACCCAACTCACCAACCCCAGGACAAGAAGAGAACGACTCCCCATCCAAACCAATAGAAAAACATTTAACACATGCAATCATCACATGCATAACAAACGACAACACAGGAGTTGTGCCAGCCACAGCACCTCCTGGCTTCATATCACACCGTCCAAAGGGGGGGAAATCAGGATAAAGAAGCCCACAAATAATCTAACATTAGGGTAATAGCATAGTTAGTGTGGTCCACAGGAGCTGTGTAAAACAACAAAGGAACAACCCTGTAACCTGTGGACCCAGGTAAATCAATTAAAAAAACAAACAAAAGATCCCTGCAGGGAAGTATCAGCCTTGACTTCTACAGCCAAAGTTATCCACCAGGTACAGTACAACCCAATTAATTGTGTAAAGGATTCACAATTTCTTTGTTCATTTTTTCTAATCCTTTTTATTAAATCCTTTTTTGTTAGAGAAAGTCCACATCAAAAACAGACTCCACTCATACTGTAAAACATTGCAAATGTGGTGCTCCTGCAAGGTGACGGCGCAGTCCAAAAGTGAATGAGTGAAAAGAGCATCAGTGTTATTTACAAATATGTACACGTAAAAAATGTGGCTGTTGACTAATTTGATATTCAAGTAATGCAGCATCCACTGTTTGCATGACATAAATCAACAGCTTTGTAGTGAGCTACAGTTCACAGTCAATTATTGTCAATGTTACAACCCTAAAGGTAAATCAATTGTCAGCAGGTCATCATCAGGACCAAAGAATATGATAGGAAGCACCCACAAAATTATACCTGAATCAATCACCTCATCATTCTGGTGTCTTGCCCATGGCAGCTTGGTTGGTTGTCAGACGCTTGCAGCCCTGCAGATGAAAGTCGAGGATTTGGAGTCCTGCTCTCGACTGAACAATCTCTGCATAGTGGGTATCACGGAATCAACCTCCATTGACAACATGGATAAATATGTTGAACTCCTACTTATCCAACTGTTGGGCTGCAAAACTTTTTCAGACATGTTTGTGGTGGAGAGACCACACCATTCGTGGGCCACCCCACCTTCTCCAGGGGCGCCACCTAAGCCGGTGATAGCCAAACTGTTAAACTACAGGGATCAGGATGCCACCCTGTAGCGAGCAAGGGATCTGGACATTACTGCGTGAGGGAATGGAAATGTTTCTCTATCCCAATTTCAGGCAGCAGGTCCAGGAAGCGAGGCAACAGTTCATCCCGGCGAAGCGTCAATTATAAGAACTACAAATGGACTACCGCATGCATTACTCGGGGAGGACACGACTGCTGTTAATATCAGAGAGAACAATCAGAGATTTTGGAGGTTTGTCTGTGCGGCTCATGAAGTTGCTCAGACAAGTTAAAAAGGAATAGTTGTAATGTAAATTTGAGAGACAGCTGGCGCTTATATGTACACGAGTCTCCAGCTACTGAGATGTAATGTTTATTTTGCGATACTGTTGCAGGGGGGGCTTTGAAGGCGAAGCATTATTTCTATTTGCATGCACCCTAAAGTCAAGGGGGGGACAATTTCCACATGGGAATAGGCTTTCTATTTAGGAAAGCTGGCCAGACGGATACAGAAAAGGGGACAGTCAGGTATCATCCACCCCAACATGTAGGGGTGGGAAGGAGAGGGTACACATATAGAGACGGGCAGAATGCAGAAACGCCTATTGTGGGTGGGGGAGAGGGCACAATTGATAAGCTGCCAGATGGGTTTCTTGGGTTAGTGTGGCAGTTGTTGATTCACTGTAGGAACGAAATGATAGCAGACCATGGTTGCTAACATGGAAGGTCAGAGGATTGCAGGATAGTGTGGAAGGTAGTAGCCTACCTTCAGGGTCATGGAGTTGACCTGGCCATACTTCAGGAAACACATATAGCCCTACGCAACACTGTTCTTACCTCCAAGAGATTGCAAGGTCAGTTTTTGGCAGCTGGGTTCACTTCTCATGCTCGGGGAATACTGATATGGGCAGCTAAACACTCAGACATACCCTTACAGGAGCTCATTATAGACACCAATGGTAGAGATATTGTGGCCCGCTGCAGCAGAGGTGATCTTGCCTTTCTGCTAGTTGAGCTTTATGGGCCCAACTAAGATGGCTCCCAATTTTATCTTGACTTAGCCAAGAAGGTTGCAGCGTGGGGGAGCCTACCACAAATATGAGGAGGAGACTTTAATTGCACACTAGACCCAGCAATAGATCAGTCAGGGGGCACACACTGGGGACTGGTGGAAACAGCAAGAGCAACGACTACTATTATAGCAGACACTGGGTTGGTGGACATTTGGAGATACAGATACCCTGATACGGAGGGATACACCCATTACTTGACAGCGCATGAGCTGCACACGTGCATCGTCCTCTGGTTGGTGTCCAGGAGCCTTGTCCCTAGAACACAGACACAGGACCTCTGGCCCAGAACATACTCGGATCACTCGCAGGTCCCCCTTGCTGTTGAGGTCGGGCCTCGACGGGTCGCCACATTCATGTGGCTGTTCCCACGATATTCTCTAATGGATGCTTCAATCCGTGATTACTTAGCCAAAACCATCAAAGAATTCTTTCAAGTGAATATGGGCTCGGTCTCTAGCTTTAGCACTGTGTGGGAAACGTTCAAAGTCTACATCCGCTGGATCACATAGGTAAGCAGGCTGGGGTCCTGATATCACTGCATAACAGACTGGTCCTTTTGGAGGAGAAAATTTGCAGCTGGAGAGGGAGAACGTGATAACAGAAGACAAAGAACTACTGGGTCGTATTCATGAGAAGATAACAGAATTTAACGACACAGCACAAAACGGGGTCCAACACATGGGGAAGTATACGATGGCCCTCGTATATGGGGAGGGAGAACATCCGGGCGCGACACTAGTAGGCAAGATGCATCCCAATAGAGAGAGGGACACAATCCTAACATTACAGGAAGAGAATGGTGGCCTCATTAATGACCCTGTGAAGACTGTAAATCGATCCTACGACTATTATGCAGCACTATACACAAATAAGATCACTCCCTTTATACATGCAATCACGGACTACCTGACACATATTACCATGGCCTGGTTAACTAATACTGATAGAGAATATCTAATGGCACTGCTGCAACCAGCGGAGATACGCAGGGCCGTCAAAAATATTACTGAAGAGAGGGCCCCGGGCCCGGGTGGGCTCTCAGTGTCTTTCTATAAAACTTATCAAGATTTGCTGATCCCACACCTAATGACACTGTATGAGGAAATGGCGAGCGCCAAGGAAATGCCACCCTCTATGAGAGAAGCACTAATCATTACACTGCTTAAGCCAGGTAAATCCCCTTTACAGTGCTTCTCTTATGGGCCACTGTCCCCGATCAATGTACACACCAATATTTATGCTAAAATCCTGGCAGATAGACTGGCGTTATTACTGCCTAACATGGTAAAGCCAGAGCAATCGGAATTCATCCCTGGTTGCAGCCTAACGGCAAACCTTTGCACAGTATTTGGCATCATACAACACATAGATCCAGGGGTGAGTGCTATTGCAGTCTTTCTTGATACTGAAAAGGCCTTCGACTCCATGGAAGCAAACTTCATGCTGGCAGTAATACGCTGTGTGAGGGTGGGCAAAGTTTTTATACAATTAGTGCAAACTCTTTAGTGCACCCTCAGCAAGAGTTAGGATTAATGGATCTGTCTCTGAAGTGATATCTATCACTAGAGGCACTAGGCAGGGGTGCCCACTATCGCCAATGCTGTATGCAATGGTTACGGAGCTGCTGGCGTGTGCATTGCGCGAGTATCATGGACACAGAGGCATCTGATTTCCAGGAATTAATCTAATAGTTTCTGATATGCGGATGATACTTTATTATATATTTGTGACCCCAGCTGCAACTTCGCACCTGCGCTCTGAGAGGTTACAAGATTTGGTGCTCTTTCTGGTTTGTGGATTAACTGGGATAAATCTGTAGTGTTCCCCCTAACACTGACCACGATTCCAATAGAAATGGATTTCCCCCTCAAGTGGGAAATGGGCTCGGTTTGATACCTAGGAATTCAAACTCACACAGACCTCAAGATAGTTGTGTCAGACAATTACGGTAACGCAATACAAAAGCTAACAGAAAATGTGAGAGATGGATTAGGCTGCCACTGTCTCTAGTGGGACGCATAGCACTCATGAAGATAGTGATACAACTGCGGCTTTTATTATTTTTTCATAATATCCCTATCCTGCTGCAGAAATCGATCTTCTCCACTTTGAGGACTCTCCTCAGACTTGCGTGGGTGAGAACGCTGCCATATGAGATGGGGGGACTCAATGCACCCGACTTAGAGACATACTATAGAGCAACACACTCAGTGTTCGCACATCGCTGGATAAACGGTCCCTCTAAATTGCCTCACCTGATGATAGAATGAGAGATGTCGGCTCCGTACCCCCTGCCATGCCGGCTGTTTCAGCCCCCCCATCTATAGGCATGGGGCCTCTGATTCCCTAAATACTACTACCCACACATGGCACAGCGGATGGGCACTTCCCCAGTTAAAGTCTCCTCATTTACCAATTGAATGGTGTGCCTGGTTCCCATTGAGGCGAGATAAGAATGTGGTTGCAACACTTTGAAAAATGGGCATCAAGACAAGGGAAGGCTTCTTTCGTGAAGGCACAATGCGCACCAGGGCATCCATCACTGAACAGATAAGAGCCACGACCCCACTCATGCAATATCAATTTTATAGGGCTCGCCATGCTATGCGCGCACTAGTGGGGGACGATCTGCTGGAATTGCCTGATATGCAGGCCCTCTCCTAGAGTATTGAAGAAATTCAACCCTGTAAGTTAGTGACCAGACTTTACGCCTATGCTCAGGGAGCACGAGGGACAGGGCTGATGAAAGCCAGGGCAAAAGGCAAAGGGACTTAGGAGTACACTTAGCAGATACACAGTGGTCATACTGCTGCTCTGTGACTCGTCACTTATCACTTAATGGAAGTCATCGCCTGATCCACTTTAAATACATCAATAAAACATACTACACACCCCTTAGGCTATCCACGCATGGACTGCATAATACAGCATATTGCCCCAGGTGTGGGGAAGAAGAGGTGGTCATTCTTCACATGGCGTGGACTTTCCTGAGCATACAATATTTTGCTGCACTGGAAGACATTGCGGGAAGCCGGCTGGAGTGCTCGCCCCTCTTGGCCCTCCTGGGTTATGATAGAGATGTGGAGGGGGAAGACCGGCGCTTAGTTTCCAGAGGTGTGCTGCTGGCAAAACATAGGGTGGCTATGAGATGGATTGCGGCCCCCTGCCGGCCTTAAAAAAATGGCACTCAGATATGCTCTATTGTAACACTCAGACAGATACACATAACAAATTAATTCCTCTGAAAAATCGATCCAAACAGTACTGGGAACCCTATCAGAGGCATTCAATTGGAAAGGAGCTGGGAGAGGGTGAATAAACGAGTGGCATTAGTATAGTGTGTTGCAGATCTTATATTAGTGTGACTTTGCAGCACACAGTATTGCATTGGGGAGTTTAGGCTGCAACCCAGATGGCAACACTGTAATGTACTGCCATAACTGACCCCCTGATAGTATATGGTCTATATCTATGGGACTGGTTTAAAGTTTTATTTGTATTGTAAGTTTGTAATCAGTGAAGATGTAACTGTCGCTTGTTTGAGTTGTTCTAAATGTAAAAGTAGAAATACATTTTAAAAAATACACTTCTTTTTATATATGTTTTGAGACCAAGAACTTTGTAAAGGAGTTAAGTACAGCTTTCATTATTATTTCTCACGGGTAATAAAGAATTCAAGCATTTGCGCCTTTTCACCTTTACCCCATTGAAATCCCATGGAAGGAAAAGCCAATAATGCATAAAGGTAAGTTCAGTTGGTTTCAGAGGTTCACCTTCAAGGTTTAGAGATGTACTACCATCAGTTCTTTAGGAGCTCCCTGAATTCCACCAGGAGCAGGGTGCTGGTGAGGTTGTAGCTGGGTTCTACAGAGAAGGGGGGTACCTGGATACAGGCTGCACATGGAGAACTTGGGGACAAGTCTGGGAGCTCCCAAACAGAGGCTTGGGATGCAAGGGCCTTAGAGCAAGAGGGCACAGCCGGTTCTTCGGGATCCGGGCCGGGTGGCTCAGATGCAGAGTGGATAGGATGACTGGGCCAGTGCGCAAAGATGTTCCTTGCAGTTAGGATCAAACAGCTGGCAGGGGCAAGATCAAGACTGCTGGGCCCCTCACAAAGTGGCTCTCAGTAGTGCTGACGTCCCTCAATGGCTGCTTGGTCCTGCTGCAGCAGGAATCCAGAATAGACTCTCACTGTTGGTGCTTGGTGCAGGCCATCTGGTACCCAGGGGATTGGTATTGCATGGCTTTGATTGGTCTTGGTGTAGTCACACTCAGTTGGGAGACAGTCCTGGTCCTCCAGAGCACAGGTACCTCCTCCTGGTCATCTGCAGCATCATTCAGGAGTCGGGAGCTGTGAGGCGATGGACCTGACTCTGCTTTTTGGTACCTGTGAACTGCAGGGAAGTAGTTCCTCTACTCCAAAGGAGACTGGCAGCAATGTTCAAGGTGCTGGCAGGCTACCAGGGGCTTTGGTAGTTCTCAAGATTTGCAGGATGAGTCACCCTGTCGCAATTGTTGAGAGAGGTGTGGGCAGGCAGGGTTTTGTGCCAAAACGTCCACAACTCTTCTCCTTTTCTCACCAGGCGGTTTTTCTTCTTCTCTTGATCCATCTAATCTGAGGTCTTGGGTTCAGGGGTGCCACCTAAATACTCAATTTAGGGGCATTACAGAGAGTGCCAGATAGTAGCCAATGGGTTGCTTACTTGTAGGGTGACAACACCCTACAGATGACCACTTCCGCTGAGAAGTGGGCATAACCCTGACCCTAGAATGCTAATCTGTTCAAAACAAAATGCAGGAATATGAAAAGTGGTGTCCACAGCAGATGGTCCACATTAAGGGTGGGACTGGCATGATGCAGGCACAGCTCCTAATCTTAGTACTTTTCCCACCTGTCTTGCTGCCAAGAAGTGGGGTCAGAACAGGGGAGTGGCCTTCTCCGCCATCTGGAGAGTCCTGGGTCGCATAACAAAGGCAGCTGGCCCTATTAAGCTTCCCGCCCTGGAATGTTTATCCTGCCTGGAAGAGGTTATAACACCTTTGCCCAGAGCAGGCTTTGTTCCTGGCCTCTGAGAATGCTAGTTCTCACCTCAGGAGGTCAGAAATCTGTCTAGGGTGGCTTTGCTGGCTTAGATCAGTCAGTCGACACACTAGCAATCAGTAGGTTTTCAGGGAGCACCTCTAAGGTGGACTTTGGGTGCATGTATTAATAAATCCATCACAGGATTCAGTGAGGGTTTATTAATACAAGATGTTTGATACAAAACATCCCTAGGTTCAGAGAAGCCATCAAGTAGCTGGGGTACTCGTATTGACCAGTGTCCCGCATATGTTCTTACAATGGCTTCCCTGTCCACTTACTGTGTCAAAGAATCGACCAAAACATAGAAGGGGCATATCTGCTCATGCAGATATGCCCTCACATGTGCTATAATGCTCCCTACCTTAGGGTTGGAAGACCTTCTGTAGGGCTGACTTACACATATCATATGCAGTGGTTGGGGACCTGGAACACAGGGATGTGTGACAGGACATGTTTTCTCTTTTGTCTGCACCGAGACAGGCAGCCTGTGATGGCAGCATTGTGTGCGTTTGGTGAGGGGTCCCTGAGGGTGGCACAATTCGTGCTGCAGTCCTTAGGGACCTTCTTTAGTACTCCAGGCTCTAGGTACCAGGGGTACCATGTATTCCGGACTTACAGAGGACGCTAAAGGTTTTTCCAATCAGGAAAAATAACTAAAATTTTGGGAAAGAGATCTAGCACTGGGGACCTGGTTAGCAGGAACCCAGTACACTTTCACTCTAAATCACGTCAAATACCAGGCAAAAAGTGGGGGGTAACCATGCCAAAAAGGGGGCTTTCCTACAGCCTATACTTCGAAAATTATTTCTCAAAGCCCTATTTTTGGCATCTTCAGCTTCCGCTGTCTTAAGTTTGCCCTCCAATAGCAACATTCTTTATTGGGTAATGTCCTCTAAGGAGCACTCAGTAGAAGTGACCCTTTCTGCTGGCCTTTGCTGATCAGCTCTCAAGAGCCCCACATCTGTGACCATAGTATCAATTTTCAATTTCAGTACTTCATGAGAGGCAGCAATGGCTTGTAATATAGTGCAGAGTCACTTCTTGGTGTCCCCCCCCAACTAAAGAGCCCCTGTTTAATGGCACATCCACCATGTGGACAGAATCGGACTCCTGTGATGGGCAGGGGTCCATAGCTTTCTTCTTTTTCAAATATTTCCCCATGGCAGCCACACAGTTCTGGTCCCCCAGGGGAGGAGATGGGTATAAATAGTCAGTACACTAGGGAAAGTCCTCTTGTAGACTCAAGAGCGTTCACTGAGGCTCCAAGGTCAGTGAGATCCCTAAAAAAAACAACACTGGAAACAACAGGGTGCAGGATTCGCAGGTGGTTCATCAGGTAGGGTTTAGCCTAAAGGGTGTTCCCCGTGTGGGAGGTTTTGTCAGACAATATTTTCGAGGGCCGTTTGTGAAGGGCTGCCCTCCACTTCTCCAGGAACCAGCTCCCAGGTCCTCCCCTTGTGTGAGGATATAGTCTGGCTGAGGGTTCTCTACCTCCTGGGACTGCAATAGAAGGAGAGGGGAGCGAAGAAGTTCCCTGGTCCTGCTTCTGCTGAAGGAGGGGTCGGGGATGTGGGAGACTCCCTCAGATCGACCAAACACCCAGTTCAGGTCTGGGCTTCTCCACTGAGGGGTTCACAGTAGTAGTCTCATCTCAGGGAGAAATTCCAGTGCTCTTGCTGCTCTGCAAGTATGGCTTGTATTACGCCGTACACCCTCAGTCCCTGTACAGTACAGTATCTAATCTGTGTCGGGGGCGGGCAGGGAAGAGGACCGTGGAATTGCAGCCCTTGGTGTCAGGCAGCTCAGAGAGTGAGGGGGATCGTTTGTGCTGTCTCAGCGACCGTGAGGCCTCTCCCAGTATGCTGGCAGGCCCCCCAGCTCACATGTGGCTGCAAAGGAGGGTGGGTGCTGTCTGTCAGGGGTCCCTCCGCTGTCCTCCTCGCAGGCTCTCTGTGTGACTTCTGCTGTGGCCTCAGCGAGGGCGTCCTATTGGTCGCTGCTCCAGCCACTGGCTCAGGGACAGGGCATCGGTGTGGCATCAAGGGGGGAGTGCACCCAGCGGGAGGCCCACAGTCTCTTAGGGGCTCCACATTGGGGCAACTCAGTCCTCCGTCAGTTCCGGTGTACTGTACTGGGCCATCAAGGCAGGGCAGGCTATGATCAAAGTAAATGTCGGTCAAGGCCCAACAGTAAGGCCCTCATCTGCAGTCTTCTAATTGTGGGCAGGGGTGCTGGGCGACACAGCAGTACTCGCTGGGCCGCCAGCACTAGCACCAACCCTCTGCGCTCTGGTCACTCAGCACCAACCAGACTCCGTTTTTAGGTTGAGCATAGCAGCATGCAAGCGCTGCTTTTCCAACGTATTGGTATGTATCTGGGCTTTTAGCCACACCCACTGAACACCCATCACTATCACTCGTTTATGGGCTTGCACTTCAAAAATCCTTTATTTTCATTGGTAAACGCTTTACGTTTGTCCTTCCTTGGGACGGTTTAGTTACTGCCTTGGACGTCGTTCTTGTTAGTGGCTAATTGCACTTTTGCCCATACGTTTGACTGCGAGCGAACTTCTTTTTCCTTTTGTGCGCTGCTTCACGCTGATGCTGTGACGCTTTGAATCGGCTCCCTTAAGTGAAACCGTATTACTTTTCATTTTCAGTTTATGTGGCAAGAAAAGTCCGATTAGGAGTTTACAACGCTAATAGCTCTAACTTGCGCAAATGTGAGACAGTGCATTGCGAGTGCTTGCTTATGCTGCGACTTCCACGAGCTCCGCAGCGGCACCTTCTCTGTTCGTCGCGAGGCGCCAGGTCCCGTGGGGCTCGGCAGCACAGATTTCCGCCACCTCTACTGCTCAGAGCGATTTGAGGGCTTGTCAGTGGTCTGCCCCCAGCTCCGGTCAGCCCACTGAGCCACTCAGAGCAATCCACGCAGTCTAGTAGCAGGGGATATATTTGACTCCTCTGAGTCACACCGCCAAACTGGAAGTCGGCGTTGCTGCGTCCTCAGGCCCAGCAGCGAGGCTGCACAGTAGTGCCCAACATAAAGCAGAGCTCCTGGGTGAACCAAGCGTGGACTTCTTGCCCAGGAGCAGAAAAAGGGGCAAAGTGGGCAAATATCAAATAGGATGCCTCAGATGGTGGAGCTAGGCCGGGAGCACTGTAGCCCTCGTCCTACTCCATTGGCGAAAACCACTCCCTCCTATTGTTTCTTATCTTGATATGTGCTGCCTTATGTTTATGAATCATGATTCCCAGTGAAGAATTATGGTTATTAACCATGCCTTCGAGGTATAACCACTACCACCTTTTTATAAGCAGAACAAATGTATAGGGGTAACAGTCACTACACTCTCCACTCACCTATAATCCTTAAAACTACCCAGTTAGTAACTCATTATGTTTGTGTAGTAAATGTAGCCATGGTTCAAGGAGCAAGGGTGGTCCTCATGGTACATACATCATGTGCTGAGGCAGTATAATTTGCATGGTAGTACATCGAATTTCATTTGCACATTCAAAGGGCCTGATTTAGTGTTTGGAGTAATCTTCGCCAAGGTGACAAAGTAAATCGCTTCCTCTTCCTGACGGACATCCCATCCTCCAAATCTAGAGATATCCACCGCCCTGCGATCAACCATGAACATTGGCAAGAGGTTTGAGAGATGAGGATTGCAGTCCTTCAAACTTTTACATAATTTTACTTATTTAAAAAACCAACCCCCAATTTAGGATTTTTTTAAATAGAAAAAGTAAAACGAATGAACCAGCAGCACGGGAGGTTTTTTCTATGGTGTAGGGATTCATTTTTTATTTTATTTTTTACTGTCCCGGCAGTCAAGGACAGCAAAAAAGAAGCGATACAACCCCTACTCTAAATTGGGCAGACGTTGAGTGAGTAACTTCTGACGGTCTGTGTAGGAAAGTACCATCTTGCCTGGCATGTTACCCCCATTTTTCACTGTATATATGTTGTTTTAGTTGTATGTGTCACTGGGACCCTGCCAGCCAGGGCCCCAGTGCTCATAAGTGTGCCCTGAATGTGTTACCTGTGTTATGACTAACTGTCTCACTGAGGCTCTGCTATCCAGAACCTCACTGTTTATGATCTCTAATTTCTTTCCAAATTGTCACTAACAGGCTAGTGACCAATTTCACCAATTCACATTGGCATACTGGAACACCCTTATAATTCCCTAGTATATGGTACTGTGGTTCCAGGAGATCCCTATGGGCTGCAGCATTTCTTTTGCCACCCATAGGGAGCTCTGACAATTCTTACACAGGCCTGCCACTGCAGCCTGAGTGAAATAACGTCCAAGTTATTTCATAGCCATTTACCACTGCACTTAAGTAACTTATAAGTCACCTATATGTCTAACCTTTACCTGGTAAAGGTTAGGTGCAAAGTTACTTAGTGTGTGGGCACCCTGGCACTAGCCAAGATGCCCCCACATTGTTCAGGGCAAATTCCCCGGACTTTGTGAGTGCGGGGACACCATTACACGCGTGCACTACACATAGGTCACTACCTATGTGTAGCTTCACAATGGTAACTCCGAATATGGCCATGTAACATATCTATGATCATGGAATTGCCCCCTCTATGCCATCCTGGCATAGTTGGCACAATCCCATGATCCCACGGGTCTGTAGCACAGACCCTGGTACTGCCAAACTGCCTTTTCAGGGGTTTCACTGCAGCTGCTGCTGCTGCCAACCCCTCAGACAGGTTTCTGCCCTCCTGGGGTCCAGCCAGGCTTGGCCCAGGATGGCAGAACAAAGGACTTCCTCAGAGAGAGGGTGTTACACCCTCTCTCTTTGGTAAAGGTGTTAAGGCAGGGGAGGAGTAGCCTCCCCCAACCTCTGGAAATGCTTTCATGGGCACAGATGGTGCCCATTTCTGCATAAGCCAGTCTACACCGGTTCAGGGACCCCTCAGCCCTGCTCTGTTGCGAAACTGGACAAAGGAAAGGGGAGTGACCACTCCCCTGACCTGCACCTCCCCTGGGAGGTGCCCAGAGCTCCTCCAGTGTGCTCCAGACCTCTGCTATCTTGGAAACAGAGGTGCTGCTGGCACACTGGACTGCTCTGAGTGGCCAGGGCCAGCAGGTGACGTCAGAGACTCCTTCTGATAGGCTCCTTCAGGTGTTGCTAGCCTATCCTCTCTCCTAAGTAGCCAAACCCTCTTTTCTGGCTATTTAGGGTCTCTGCTTTGGGGAATTCCTTAGATAACGAATGCAAGAGCTCATCAGAGTTCCTCTGCATCTCTCTCTTCACCTTCTGCCAAGGAATCGACTGCTGACCGCGCTGGAAGCCTGCAAAACTGCAACAAAGTAGCAAAGACGACTACTGCAACTCTGAAACGCTGATCCTGCCACCTTCTCAACTGTTTTCCTGGTGGTGCATGCTGTGGGGGTAGTCTGCCTCCTCTCTGCACTAGAAGCTCCGAAGAAATCTCCAGTGTGCCGACGGAATCGTCCCCCTGCAACCGCAGGCACCAAAGAACTGCATTACCGGTCCCCTGGGTCTCCTCTCAGCACGACGAGCGAGGTCCCTTGAATCCAGCAACTCTGTCCAAGTGACTCCCACAGTCCAGTGACTCTTCAGTCCAAGTTTGGTGGAGGTAAGTCCTTGCCTCCCCACGCCAGACTGCATTGCTGGGAACCGCGTCTTTTGCAGCTACTCCGGCCTCTGTGCACTTCCGGCGGAAATCCTTTGTGCACAGCCAAGCCTGGGTCCTCGGCACTCTAACGTTGCATTGCACGACTTTCTAAGTTGTCCTCCGGCGGCATGGGACTCCTTTGTGCAACTTCGGGTGAGCACCGTTTCACTCCTCTTTGTAGTGCCTGTTCTGGCACTTCTGCGGGTGCTGCCTGCTTTTGAGAGAGCTCCTTGTCTTGCTGGGCACCCCCTCTGTCCTCTGACACAATTGGCGACATCCTGGTCCCTCCTGGGCCACAGCAGCATCCAAAAACCCTAACTGCACAATTTGCAGATAGCAAGGCTTGTTGGCGGTCTTTCGGCAGGAAAACACTTCTGCACGACTCTTCACGACGTGGGACATCCATCCTCCAAAGGAGAAGTTTCTAGCCCTTGTCGTTCCTGCAGAATCCTCAGCTTCTACTGCCTAGTAGCAGCTTCTTTGCACCCACAGCTGGCATTTCCTGGGCATCTGCCCACTCTCGACTTGGTCGTAACTTTTGGACTTGGTCCCCTTGTTCCACAGGTACCCTCATTTGGAAATCCATCATTGTTGCATTGCTGGTATTGGTCTTTCCTGCAGAATTCCCCTATCACGACTTCTGTGCTCTTTGGGGAACTTTAGTGCACTTTGCACTCACTTTTCAGGGTCTTGGGGTGGGCTATTTTTCTAACCCTCACTGTTTTCTTACAGTCCCAGCGACCCTCTACAAGGTCACATAGGTTTGGGGTCCATTCGTGGTTCGCACTCCACTTTTGGAGTATATGGTTTGTGGTGCCCCTATCCCTATGTGCTCCCATTGCATCCTATTGTAACTATACATTGTTTGCACTGTTTTCTAAGACTATACTGCATATTTTTGGTATTGTGTACATATATCTTGTGTATATTTGCTATCCTCATACTGAGGGTACTCACTGAGATACTTTTGGCATATTATCATAAAAATAAAGTACCTTTATTTTTAGTATATCTGTGTATTGTGTTTTCTTATGATATTGTGCAAGTGACACTAGTGGTACTGTAGGAGCTTCACTCGTCTCCTAGTTCAGCCTAAGCTGCTCTGCTAAGCTACCATTATCTATCAGCCTAAGCTGCTAGACACCCTATACACTAATAAGGGATACCTGGGCCTGGTGCAAGGTGTAAGTACCCCTTGGTACTCACTACAAGCCAGTCCAGCCTCCTACAGTCTGTACTAAACTGGACCATCAGAGGAGTATGTAAGTGAGGGACCTGGATTAGGCATACTTACGTTAAAAGAGTCAAAGTACCAATATTATCCTTTATCGTCCCTTGTTAGTGATTTCAACTTGTGTCTATCCACCCTGCTAACAAAGGGACACCTGGGAGTGAATGAGGCATTTTTATTACACGTAGTTTCCCCCCCTTCACCACAATATCTAAAGTGCTCCCTGGAACAAGGTTGAGCCCACTCTGGATTTTAGGGGCTGGCTGAACCCAATGGTGAAACATGCCACTACTAGAGTGGGTGAGGGTTATATGTAAAAGAATACATTTTTTCTGCATGTCAACCACTGACCAGGTGTACTTGAGGTATTGCTAGGCGGGGAATGCCCGATATTGTTGTGTTGTAGGCATACTGTTGACAAACTGTCAGTCCATCCACTTGTAAATCATCCAGGAGAACTGCAGGTTTGGCGGAGTCAGTACTGCAATGGAGTACCCCCTCCGGGGAGGGTAAAGGGGTATATTAAAAGGCATTAACTATCGTGTTGAATAAAGTACGTTGGTGCTTGACTTATCTGTTAGACAACTGAAGACCCAACAGACCTCACAGTCTGGGAAGAAAGACATTCCTGTTAAAATGATTTGAAACGGGACAGAGATATGATACCAACAAAACTTAATACAATTTGACAAAAATGGAGTACCCTCTCTACCAAACTATGAATCAGCAGCAGTCTCCTTCCTGCTGTGGAGAACGCGCTCTCTTGCCCTTAGGCGGCCACCAACCGACATGGGTGCAATGGACACAACTGACAGCATTGGGTGAATATGCAAGCACTCACATGCTTGCTTTGGAACTCCTTCTTGGTGTCTCCTCCTGCACGCTCTTCCCTCATTCACATCCTGCAGAGAAGCACTGAAGACAAGACTGATGATAGAAAACTAGGCCCATATGCAGGCTCTGTTTGGGATCACACCAACTCCTTTTATTAGATCAGACCCTTCACCTTGTGTAAGTTACTGTTCAATTGTTCCCTTGGCTTAAATGCAGCTTCCTGTTTCTGCTTCTTTGCAGACTTAAGGCCTGATTGACTTTGAATTCCTACACCATTCCTAGAGGCGCTGCGAAGTGTCCTTGGCAACATGTTACCTCGTTACACATCAAAACAAATAAATAAATGTGCTACCTTCTTTGCATTCAGCCTTGCGTTGCTCTTGCAAGCCTCAGTCTGTGCAGAATCTCGGACATCGTGGCATCCAGAGCTTGCTTAAGTTTGCAGGACAAAGTGGGCTGAGAAATACCAGCGGCCCCAGCAACTGTTTACTGAATAAAACCAGCGGCATAAAAGTCCACCACAGACAAGAGCTTGACGGATGGAGGTCCTGCCGCGAAGATGTTTGTGCACAGGCCTAATTTGACAGAAATGAGGTGAAACATGGCCTGGATGTTTTGTTCCTCAAGTACAGAGAGAGTATTTGTTGGGAGCTCATGAAAGAAACCAATTCTGTTTCGGTTTATCCTCTTTCTCGTTATTTTTCTCTTCGGGCACAACATCTTCTGCAAATTCTGCAGGCTGTTGTGCAGCAATAATGCTCGTACTTGCTGTTCGCCTCCTCTGAAGAGCAATAGCTAGAACGATCACAACCACCGGCTGGTTCTCACTTGGAACCCGACTGCAAAGTGGTGTATTTTTGTCATTTTTTTTCAAACTAAAAGAATCAAATTAGCAAACACAGCTAAGTATTTTTGTACGCACAGAAACTATCAACAATTTAGTTTTGAATCTGTTACTGAATATTAAAAAGTATAAAGGAAATCACTGAAATTAAGGACTTCTATGGTAAAGGTAACTGGTCACCTTTCAGTTTCTCCTTTCTGAATTTAAATGTTGCATGGGTACAAATGAAGCAAAACTTTTACAATATAGTGTTAATCGAAGTTGAAATGACAAAATAGCAAAATAATACTGACACAAAATGTGCACCTTAATTTGGCAATACATTGCACAATAATTCTAATAGCCTCACATTCTATAGCAAATACACAAAAACAAAAACAAAAAATGATAAATCAATTATATCTTTAAAAAAATGTTAAAATTGTTGAAAAATATAGACAAACCGAAATTGAGTTTAAAGTTATGACACACGTTAACAAACATTGCCAAAGCCAATCGGCCTTGCCTTTACAATGCTGGTTACAAACTATTGACTTTCCGATGTTTGTTTTTAAAGCACTGTTGTAAAAGAAATTATAATAGAAAAAAAGAAATATAATATAGAAAATAGTTCAACACACCAGAGAAACAGCAAACTCATATCTTAAGATATCCAAAAAATGAACACTGAATACAATGATTTCAATCTTTAAAAAATATAACAATATTTTCATGCCGAATTTAAAAGGCTTGTTGCACGTTTTTCATCTTAAAAATAACAATGAGGGCTACGTGCTGGTAGATAAAAGAACACAACGGCTGTCTGGGTCCATGAATAAGGAACTGTCAGAATTTAAGGTAAAATGCTTTCCAAGGCCTAATTTACTTTCCACACAAGTGGGACAAACTTTAGGCCAGTGGTTACTTTGCAGCAGCCCAAAGAGCAGATTGAAGGGCTACTGGAGAGGAGTCATTTCCAGCTGAGCTGGGTGCTGCAGCCTGTCCCTCCCCACATGCCATAAATTCTGACTTAGTGTGCCCAGGTGTGGGATTTCATGCAACCTGATAAAGTCTGCTCTCTAGTCACACCCCAGCAAAATATACCTTCAGGTGTGTAGGAGGCTGGCCTGGCTTGTAGTGGGTACCAGAGGTACTTACACCTTGTGCCAGGTCCAGTTATCCCTTATTAGTGTAGAAGAGGTGTTTCTAGCAGCTTAGGCTGATAGGAGGTAGCTATGGCAAAGCAGCTTAGGCTGAACTAGTAGACATGCAAAGCTCCTACTATACCACTGGTGTCATATGCACAATATCATAAGAAAGCACAATACACAGAGTTACTAAAAATAAAGGTACTTTATTTTTATGACAATATGCCAAAAGTATCTCAGTGAGTACCCTCAGTATGAGGATAAGATATATACACAAGATGTATGTACACAAACCAAAATTAGGTAAGTAATAGCAAGAAAAGTAATGCAAACAGTGTAGAATTACAATAGATTGCAATAGGAGCACATAGGTATAGGGGCAACACAAACCATATACTCCAAAAGTGGAATGCGAACCACGAATGGACCCCAAACCTATGTGAGCTTGTAGAGGGTCGCTGGGACTGTAAGAAAACAGTGTGGGTTAGATAAATAGCCCACCCCAAGACCCTGAAAGGTAGGTGTAATGTGCACCTACTACCCCCAGAGAGCACAGAAGTCGTGATAGGGGGATTCTGCAGGAAGAACAAACACCAGCAATGCAACAACAGTGGATTTCCGGACCTGAGTACCTGTAAGACAAGGGGACCAAGTCCAATAGTTGCGACAGTGTCGAGAGTGGGCAGGAGCCCAGGAAATGCCAGCTGATGGTGCAAGGAAGCTGCCACTGGATGGAAGAAGCTTGGAGTTATGCAAGAAAGAAGAGAGCTAGGGACTTCTCCTTTGGAAGACGGATGTCCCACGTTGCGATGAAGCTTGCAGAGGTGTTCCCATGCAGAAAGACCACAACAAGCCTTGCTAGCTGCAAGGGTCGCGGTATAGGTTTTTGGGTGCCTCTGTGGTCCAGGAGGGACCAGGATGTCGCCACTTGGAGGAGGAGACAGAAGGGGATGCCCAGCAACTCAGGGAGCCCTCACAGAAGCAGGCAGCACCCGCAGAAGTACCCTTACAGGCAATTGGAAGAAGAGTGAACCGGAGTCCATGCGAAGTCACAAAAGGGAGTCCCACGACGCCGGAGGACAACTAAGAAGGTTGTGCACTGCAGGAAGGAGTGTCGGGGACCCAGGCTTGGCTGTGCATGAAGGAAATCCTGGAAGGGTGCACAGGAGCCAGAGCAGCTGCAAATCACGTGGTACCCAGCAATGCAGTCTAGCGTGTGGAGGCAAGGACTTACCTCCACCAAACTTGGACTGAAGAGTCACTGGATTGTGGGAGTCACTTGGACAGAGTTGCTGAGTTCCAGGGACCATGCTCGTCAGGATGAGCGGGGACCCAGCGGACCAGTGTTGCAGTCTTTTAGTGCCTGCGTTAGCAGGGGGAAGATTCTGTCGACCCACAGGAGATTTCTTCGGAGCTTCTGGTGCAGGGTGAAGGCAGGCTACCCCCAGAGCATGCACCACCTGGAAACAGTCGAGAAAGCCGGCAGGATGAGGCGCTACAATGTTGCTGGTAGTCATCTTGCTACTTTGTTGCGGTTTTGCAGGCGCCCTGAGCAGTCAGCGGTCAATCCTTTGGTAGAAGGTGAAGCGGGAGATGCAGAGGAACTCTGATGAGCTCTTGCATTCGTTATCTAAAGAATTCCCCAAAACAGAGACCCTAAATAGCCAGAAAAGGAGGTTTGGCTACCTAGGAAGGAGGATTGGCTACCAAGAGAGGTAAGAGCCTATCAGAAGGAGCCTCTGACTTCACCTGCTGGCACTGGCCACTCAGAGCAGTCCAGTGTGCCCCCAACACCTCTGTTTCCAAGATGGCAGAGGTCTGGGACACACTGGAGGAGCTCTGGGCACCTCCCCTGGGAGGTGCAGGTCAGGGGAGTGGTCACTCCCCTTTCCTTTGTCCAGTTTCACGCCAGAGCAGGGCTGGGGGATCCCTGAACTGGTGTAGACTGGCTTATGCAGAGATGGGCACCATCTGTGCCCATCAAAGCATTCCCAGAGGCTGGGGGAGGCTACTCCTCCCCAGCCCTCACACCTATTTCCAAAGGGAGAGGGTGTTACACCCTCTCTCAGAGGAAGTCCTTTGTTCTGCCTTCCTGGGCCAGGGCTGCCTGGACCCCAGGAGGGCAGAAACCTGTCTGAGGGGTTGGCAGCAGCTGCAGTGGAGACCCTGGAAAGGCAATTTGGCAGTACCCGGGTACTGTGCTAGAGACCCGGGGGATCATGGAATTGTCCCCCCAATACCAGAATGGTATTGGGGTGACAGTTCCATGATCTTAGACATTTTACATGGCCATGTTCGGAGTTACCATTGTGATGCTATACATAGGTAGTGACCTATGTATAGTGCACGCGTGTAATGGTGTCCCTGCACTCACAAAGTCCGGGGAATTTGCCCTGAACTGGCTAGTGCCAGGGTGCCCACACACTAAGTAACTTTGCACCCAACCTTCACCAGGTGAAGGTTAGACATATAGGTGACTTATAAATTACTTAAGTGCAGTGGTAAATGGTTGTGAAATAACGTGGACATTATTTCACGCAGGCTGCACTGGCAGGCCTGTGTAAGAATTGTCAGAGCTCCCTATGGGTGGCAAAATAAATGCTGCAGCCCATAGGGATCTCCTGGAACCCCAATACCCTGGGTACCTCAGTACCATATACTAGGGAATTATATGGCTGTACCAGTATGCCAATGTGAATTGGTAAATTTAGTCACTAGCCTGTTAGTGACAAATTTGGAAAGCAGAGAGAGCATAACCACTGAGGTTCTGGTTAGCAGAGCCTCAGTGAGACAGTTAGGCATCACACAGGGAACACATACAGGGCACATGCTTATGAGCAGTGGGGCCCTGCCTGGCAGGGTCCCAGTGACACATAGACTAAAACAACATATATACAGTGAAATATGGGGGTAACATGCCAGGCAAGATGGTACTTTCCTACAAGGTGTCCTTTGACATAGGTGCTGCTAGAAGTGTGGTGAGCGAAAAGATAAGATTCTGGCTAAATCTACCCAAGTATACAGTCAAGATGATTCAGTTTTTATTCCAATCAATCCCGGTCTTCATTCAGGACATACTTTTTGACTTCTAAGGAGTTGGAAGACTATTATGCTGAACTAACCTTAGTACCCAGCCACTGCTCTGACCATGCAATGTTGACTTTGGATATGCAAAATTGTCATGCAATTCAGCCTACCTCCACATGGTCTTTTGGACGCACTTTATAGCAAGATCAAGAATTCCACTCATCTTTATAACAACAGACAGCAGAATTAATTCACTGTAATGCTGGATAATCTTACTCCTTTATAGTTTGGGGCTCCCTCAACACGCATGTAAGAAGATGTACAAGAAAATATCCTTGCTTAAGGAAAAACAAAAAAACAAGATCAACAATGAATTATTAGTCACAATGCTAAATTAGCAAGAGATTCTCAATAAAGTCAGTGACCCAAGATTACAATCAAGATATCTTAGAAAACTTCAGAAAGCTCAAACTAAATTTAAGAACAGGCTTATGAAATTAATTGCAGAGATTGATGCGGCAAATAACTCGGTTATTTGAGCTTAATGAAAAAAGCAGAAAATGCTAGCTAGAGAGCACAAAAAAACTCAGAAGAAGAGACGTGTTACTCATATTTATCCTGATGGCATAGACTATTCGAAGCCATAAGAGATCATCAAGACACTTTGAATTGAATATTCAGTAAATTATACTAAATCTAAAACATTTGAAAACATCAAATTAACTATACAATTCATATATGCTGTATTGTACATACATTAAAGTTTGTAAATATAAAGTTAACTGAAATACCTTCGATTTTCCAGCTTTACACCACAAAAGAGACTCCACACAGGATTATATGAAAAGATAAATTTCTTATATTGACTCATGACATAAATCATAAGCAGTGCCACAAAGTACCCTTACAGTAATAAGAAGGTAGTCTGATAATGTAAGAATCCAAGTCAACATGCCTCCTAACATCAGTGAACTCTTATGATATGAGATGCAGTAGATTGTTAAATAGGCCAAGAACTATCCCATTAGTGCGAGCAACACAACTGTTAATGAACCCAGAACATCAAGTGCACAAATCACTGTAAAATTATAGGGCATAATGCCCCTATAAAACATGATGCGATAATCAGGCCACAAGCATAGGCACAGAGGCACCTGGGCGCTTATCACTTATAATACAGTAATTAGGGGGAGACTCATAGGCTACAGGAACACCTGCCTTCTTGCTACATGTGTGTTAGTAGATTTCCAGTGATTGATGCTTAAGTAGGGTCTTCGTGGAGGACTTAGCCTGTGAGTACAAACACCAAATGTTGGTGCCTCCAAGTATGGCCCAATGAGCTGGGGCATGCACACACTGTAGCTGATGGTATTAGGCCTCCCTATATCCCCCGCACACTAGAAATGAGGCTAGGTAGCTGCCAAGAGTATCAGTGCTGCCCTTTTCGGCCCGCTGCGCTCGACCCCTGGATTCCTTTGGATGGGGAGGGGGTGTCAGGCCATGGCACACTGATTCAGAGAGGTATTGGGCTGAGCCAGCCAAACGCAGTGGACCTTGCCGGTCCAGCTCAAGAGTACCAAGAGGCGCTCTCAGCAGCAAAGGGCAGTGCTCACCATGCGCTGTTGAGTACGACAGAGCCTGGCCTACAATATTCTACCCCAGCCTCTAACGCGCATCCTCTCCATGGCTCTGAAGTTCCAGCTGCCATGGGCCTCACAGGGGAAGGGGGGGTCTCCGCACCTTTGGCAGTGCTGCTTCCTGGCAGGGAGAGGATGCCTTGGAACTGTACTTTTCTCCCCTTTGTGGTACGTCACTACCCTCCTTGCTAAAGGGGGGAAGGGGAGTGCTGTATGGGAGGAACACACGCCTCTCTGTTTGGAGGAATAGAGAGCGCCCACCATGTGCTCTATGGAAGCCGGGGAAGGTGCCTTCATTTGCTATGTGCAAATAGGCAGAGAGCAGTCCCCCATTACAGCCCACCCTGACAGCTTGGGGTGGTTTGAGAGTGCTCAACATGCGCTGTGCTCTCCGGAGAACACTTGGGTGCCCTAAGTAAGGTAATAGGCGACATGCCAGCATATCAGGTGGGTGACTATGTAGCAGTCCCTTTAGAAGCCCAGCAATCAGCAAGCCACTGACCAGCGTAAAAGAGCAAGTAGCCTACATGGAGGTTCCTCATAGTGGCAGCACAGAACCTTTAAAAAGATCACCCCATTATAGTATTCTACCTCTGAATCCCATTCTTTAAAATAGCAAACACAATTAACATTCCAGGTAATTGTAGAAATGCTGTTGCAGCACACTTAGTGGTACAGGGACTCGCTCTCAATGGTGGGGATGTTACGTTTGTGGGAGAAGTCCACAAAACATACAAATGCAAAGATTTTTATTCATGGGTCGATTTTCCTGCAGTAGAAGCAAATACACAAACCTTCCTCACTTACAATGAGGCTGCAGCACCTAACCAAAACAGGCCTTACCAACAATTAGAAATAACAATAATACATCAGGAACATCAAAATCAGGCCTTGCTAACAATTAGAAATACCATTAACATATCAGGAATATTAACAAAGCTTCCTTCCACATGCACTGCATAATACAAGACTGGGTCCCCTCAGCAATGTTTGAGCAGCCTGGCCAGTTCTAACCAGCTGCACACCATACCCAAATTTAGCACCATTAAATGCAGGTGAACTCCATACCTGTACATAGGTCTGGTTGGGCTATAGAGAGGTTTAACTCAGTTTGTTATGTGTACAATAACAACTGCCCAGCAAAGGCTATGCAAGTTGCGCAGGCAATTTAGCTGTGCCTGCAATTAGTCCTGTCACGATACATGCAATTATGGGTAAGGTTTCCACCAGATGGGAGGAGATTCCGTTCTGGATTGCACAAAAAGCAAACCAGATTGAAGCAGTGTTTTTCCATAAGGGACCCCAAAATAAGGTTAGAATTCTCACACTGTGCTTACCACTTGGTATGGTTCCCCTTCTTGAAGACTATGCCACGTGGGGCACCACCTTTGCTGCTATATATACCGAAAACAGGCTCACAATGCTCATCTGACATCATCATAAAAAGGAATAGAAAATTCGACAACAAAAACCCTAGTTCAAAAAGACGAAAGTGGCAATATTACAGCTATACATGCCACACATATTGAGAACGCTTCTTCAGAACAAGATGTGGGCATTGACACTAGTATGCAGTGCAACAGAGGTCACAATAGTTTGCCAGAATCTTCAAGAGTTTCTGGTTTCAAGAGCAACTGGTAAATTCATTCAAATTGAGACCCCAGATCAACGGGTGAGTCATATCGACAGACTTTATGAACTGGAAATCCCAATTGAGGGTGACATACCATGCACTATTAAAGTATTATTCTGGGAGAAATTAACATATACCTATGACATACTCTTGGTTGTGATAGATTGGCTACATTGAGTTTGTTAGGAAAGTCCCACAAGGAGAAGATGTAATATTACCTTCCTTCTCTGTTCTTGTACCTAAAGCAGTTAAACAAGTGTATGCTGAAGACTGGGCGCTTGCACAAGCCCAGGCATTGTACTACATTCAAGTAGGTTTGGACAAGGGTTCCCATGCCCATATGATACCTATGCGCCCTAGCCACAAGTGCAACCACAATATCCAGTCAAACATGAAGCAAAATCTTCAGTGAGGGAAATTCTCTTCCAAATAGAATACCAAGGAGTAATTGAACCCTGTGTGTCTCCCATGAAAAATCCTCTTTTTTCCTGCAGTGAAACCAAATCATTCCTATCGCATAGTCTTAAACTACAGATATTTAAACAGTCACACATACACTTTAGCAATTAAAAATTCACACAGTACGGATTTAATGACCAATATAGTGTGTATAAAAATACAAAACGACATTGGACATTTTTAGTGGGGTTTTCTGCCAAAGTATAGCAGCTGAAAGCTGAGATCTAACGGCTGTTACTGCTCTGGGAAGTCTACAATGTTTTTGTCGACTTCTTCAAGGGTATAAGGACAGTCGTGGATTGTTCACTGCCCCAGTAACGTCAATTTTACAAGAAACCGACTCAGAAGCTTTGTCTTATGTTGATGACTGTGACACAGGGACGGCACGGAGAAAGCCATGAGCAAAGAGCTTGTTGTGAGTTCTGTGATTTATTGTGGTTAGAAAAGTAAAGGATAGAGCATTGTATTGATCCAGGGAAGAATGTCTTCTTCATCTCTCCTCAAGTTCTCTCTTGCTCTTCACCAGTCTATTGTCTCAGTGTGCCCCTCATCAGCAACCTTTAGGAGAACAACAGAGGTGCCTGTGAGTCTATTCCTTCAGTTCAATTGTCCTTCACCACCAACACCTTAGTGCTTCACACAGTAAATACTTTGTCTGAGAGTGGGCTGTCACTGTGATGTGTTCCCCCTTTTCCTCTTGCAGATTAACACTTGTTACTAGTGCAGGCTGACCCACACCTTGTAATCTGCCCTCCCTGCCACCCCCTTAAACATGCAAGCCTAGGCTTGCCTTAGGCTGTTACTTAAGGGACAAGCTGCAGCTGTCAGGTCATCTTTGACCCTTCTCCCGGTCGCACTCCTGAGTCTCTGTCGGTTTTGTCTCCTCCTCCGGCTGCAGGGTTCTGGGGATGTGCAGGGTCTGGCTCACCCTCAGTGGTCTCTCGCAGCTCCCTTCCTGCCTCCACATTGCTCGGCTCGGTGTCTCCTCTCACTTTGCCCTTCCTTGCCCTAGCCTTGCACCTGACCACTGACACTCCTCGAACCACCGATCCTCACCTTCCCTGCCTAGTTGGCCGTCCTTCCTCTCAGTTCCAGTCCGCTCTATGCGTCAGACTCAGTCGCAACATCTAGTGCATTGTCTGTCTGCCCCGACAGTCCTCCCACAGTGGCCATGTTGAATTCATCACAACAGATCCTCCTCCTCAGGATTGGCCACTCGGGCCAATCAACAGCCGCATCCCTGGACAAAAAGTCAACATGGAGTAGAGACAGACCCGCCTGATGCCGTACCTGAAAGGAGAACGGTTGGAGAGCTAAAAACCATTGTAGGATGCAAGGGTTAGTGTCCTTGTTTTTAACCAACCACACCAAAGGAGCACGATCAGTGTGAAGGAGGAACTGATGACCCAACAAATAATATTCTAGGGCTTCCATAGCCCATTCTATGGCTAAACACTCTTTTTTAATTGTCACATAGCGGAGTTGTCTGGGATGTAGTTTTCTGCTGATATAGGCAATGAGGTTGAGGCGGCTGGGACAACGCAGCTCCCAACCCCTTACCAGAGGCGTCTGTTGGCAACACAAAAGGTTTCAAGGAGTCAGGACATATCAAGATAGGAGGATCACACAGTAGCCTCTTGAGGCGTTCAAAGCTGTCTGGTGTACTGTGCTCCACTGGTGGGTGGTAGTTGGTTGCGTCTTCATTAACAGGTCTGTAAGAGGGGCAGCCAGTTTTGAAAAGTGGGGTATCAAGTTCCTATAATTACCCATGGGTCCCAAAAAGGACTGCACCGCTTTTTTGTGGTCCATGGTTGTGGAATGTCTTTAACTGCCTGTACTTTGTCAAGTTGGGGGCCAACTTTAGGTGTAGCACAGGTACTGAATGGTATCAATAGCAAGTTTGCATTTTTTTAAGTTTACTGTGAGATTGGCATCTTTTAGGGCGGACAGAATATCAGACAGATGTCGGATGTGTGAGGCCAGGCTGGATTGAATACCACTATGTCGTCCAGGTATATGCAGCATACTAACGATAGGGATGTAGGATAATATGCATGAGCCGCTGGAAGGTGGCTGGGGCCCCATGTAGGCCGAAGGGTAGAACCTTGAAATGATATAGCCTAGATGGAGTGGAGAAGACTGTTTTTTTCCTTGGCGGTTTCTGTTAAGGGAGTTTGCAGTTTCCTTTAGTTAGATCAAGTGTGGTCATGAAGACTGCATTTTCCATACTCTCTATAAGTTCATCCACTCTGGGCATTTGAAATAGTGTTGAGTTGACGGACGTCTATACAAAACCCAAGGCTCCCATCTGGTTTCGTCACTAGTACTACAGGGGAACCCCATTCCCAGTGGGAGGGCTCTATTATGCTGTATTTTAACTTCTTTGACACTTCCTCCTCCACTGCCTTACATCTAGCCTCAGGTATTCTATGTGGTTCTAGATACACAACTTGGCTACCCTCGCTGATGATAGCATGTTTAATCAAGGGGGTTTTCCCTGGCATTCCTGAAAATACTGAGGTAAATCGCTGTATCAGGGTATGTAATTGTCCTTTTTGGTCAACAGTCAGGTGGGGCCAGATGGGTTTCTCATTTAAGGATTCTGTCTTTCCCGTGTGGAAAAACATGATCTGAAGGGGCTGTGTAGCTGTGACTAACAGGACTAGATAGCCATGCCCATTCCCCTCACTCGTCACCACCCACTATTTCAGAAGGTCTATGTGATACACATGTCCCTCAGGTCCCTTATGTGCTACAGAGATTCTATAGGTGACAGGCCTCACCTGTTGAAGAACTTCAAATGGTCCTTGCCAGAGAGTCAGTAACTTGTTTTTGGACAAGGGTACTAATGCTAACACTGTGTCCCCAACAGAGAGGTGTCACACTCAACTGTTTTTGTTATATTCCAACCTCTCTTTTCTTGTGCTTTTTCTAGATTCACACGTACCTCCTCCCACAGCTTTTGTACATTCTCTTTCAGTGTTGATGTGTACTGCATGAGGTTGTCTACCGAAAAGGATTTCAAAGGGTGAGAACCCTATTGAACTCTGTATATGACTGTGTATAGCAAACAGAACAAGGGGTAGCTTCTTATCCCAATCCTTTCCTCTGTCGGATACCAGTTTTTTAAGTCGAGTGTTTATGGTGCGGTTATATCCTTCCACCAATCCATCAGTTCGTGGGTGATAACCCGAGGTGCGTAATTGGCATATCCCTAACACCTTACAGATCTGGGACATAAATTGAGACATGACTGGAGTGCCTGGTTGGTTAGGATTTCTCTTGGGAAACCGACCCGGGAAAATAACTCAATCATAGCTTGAGCCATCACCTGTGAAGTTGTACTAGTTAAGGGCACTGCTTCCAGATATCTACTGGCATAATCTACTAGGACTAAAAAAATTGGTATCTCCTGGATGACGGCAAGAGAGACCCTACTAGATCAAGTCCTACTCTGGAAAAAGGAATATCAATAATGGGGAGGTGGTCTCGGGGTGCTTTTCACCTGCCAGCACATTGACTAATTGACATTGCTCTCAGCTAGTACAAAATCTCCTAACGTCCAAATAGACCCAGGCCTGTAGAACTTCTTAATAAATATTCCTCGGTTTAATTGCATACATAGTGACCACCTCCTTCCAGGCAATGTGCAAGATGTAGCACCTGGTTACAAATAGGTAGTGGTAGCACTAGCTGCATATGTATTTTCCTGTCTTTCTCTACGCATCTATAAAGCAAGCCCTCTTTTATAACAAAAAATGGTCCTACCTTATGGGAGTCCCCTGCAGTTGCTTGAGCCCACACCTACACTAAATTGGGGTCCTCTCTTTGCGCTGCACAAAAACTGTTTTGGTGTTCCCACCTGCTTTCTCTAGAGGAAGTGAAGGAAACAAAATTAGTTGTATTCATCAGAATATAGATCTGCCTATTCAAATGTTTTTCTGATTTTGATTGTTTCAGTTTCTTACTACCCCTTCCCACTGTCTCCTTGTAGTACAGAGCTTCATGTAGGGCCTCTTTGCTCAGGAAGGGAAGGGAAGCGTCGACGATCAGAGGAGCGTCAGCCGTCAGAGGAGCAATGACACCAATGAATGTTTTGCTGTCTTACAGGTATTATAATACTTCCACGATGAGTGCTCAAATGAAATTACCAAATGTTCTGCCACTGACGAAGTGAAGCAGGAATCTAGTTCAAGAAAAGTTTATAAATAATATGGAATTTGGCCCATCATTCCAAGGACCTGTTCCAATCATTATCTTCGAGGTATCAGAACTGTGAGTTTGCCTCCCCTTGCTGGTTGTAAAAATGAAAGATTGTTTTCAGGTGACCCAATCAAGCTATACCATGATGCCAGTCCTACACAGTAGGCCAAGAACGCTTCTGGGTAGTTCCCTACCTTATTTCACTACCCTGCAGGAAATCCCTCTACAAGCATTAAAACACACAAGTATTGTTTCTCCGTGGCTGGGGACTTCAGATGCTGAATTTCCACTAGTTCCAGTTGCAACTATCAATACAGAACCTGCTCCAGATGTGAGCCTACAGTTTCAGCCACTGCTTCTAATAATGAAGTTGTTTATTACCAACCATCTTTGGAGGACCCTAAAAGTTCTGCTTTACCACAAGAGGCCCTTGTTTTTGCACAGACTGCCTCTGGTTACTTTGTCAACATTGAAGATTTCTCTTCACACACTTCCCTACATGGAGTACATGCATTTTGTCTTCGGCTGAAACAGACTTATCTGATTCCTCCTCAATCCTATATTTGAATTGCGATTTCACTGTTTTCCTCTTCATTTGGATTGGATTTGTTACAGTATTCTTCTTGATTTTGAATGGACATTGCCTTCCAGAATGCTCTGCTCCTGAACTGGTAGCTGGGGTGTTAAAGCCTCATTCTTCCTCACATAGGGTGCAAAGAGACCTGTCGCTGGTGAACATGTCTGCATTTCTCGTCTCTGATGGAACTGTGTGGTATAAGGTCCCTTTCGATATTTTTGGTTCTACAGAAACATTTCAAATACCAAATGTATTCAAAATAACTACGGATAACATTGTTACTCCTGGTGCCATCTCCCATGAACAGGACATGGAGACTAAGAAGCATGCTTTCTGAATTGGAAAGTTACACTGTATTTCAAACTGAAGGTTTGTGTTTGAATTCTGCTAATTATAGTGAAATGTTTTGTTATAATAATTATGCTCATCACTATTTACACAGCGCTAGTTCTTCACATGCAGTTTTTAATTACACACGATGGGAACATTGCTCAACCCCACCAGTGGGTAGTTCAAAAACATATTTGAGAAAGTTTGCATATTTTTCAGGGCACAACTCCTTCAACTCCAGTTATTATTATTAGAAGCTAACCCCTTCCCCAGCAAAGAAAAACATGCTTACCCAACTAAATTGATTTAGTCAGACTCATTTATATTCCAACTAACCCTAAAGGGACATGAATATTGGAAAAATTATATTGATTTGAAAACGATTAGAGGAACACGCCATTGGCACGTACAGGGCATTGATGTTTTGTTTAGAGCCTGTTTCATACCTAGACAAATGTTTTTTCCTGAACAACACAGTGAAACAAACAACATGCATGGGTCTGGCTAAAATTAAGTAAGTGAAGGCTCCTAGTATTCCCTCCATTGCACATTTTGACAATTGGCAACATTTGAAAAATTCATGGAAGAACAACTAAATGACATCAGTCAGAATGGTACATTTACTTCTTCAGTTTTAGGTCCAAACGGTTGGTTAGTGTGGCCATTTAACACCAATGGTTGTCATGCATGTTTTTTAAACTTCTCCATGGGTTTTATAGCAAGCAGACCAGACCACCTGTACTTGCAGTCCCAACATTCAGGGGTAGTCACAACCTGGAGCATAGGGAAATTATGGCAGCAACGGTTACAATATTCTACGTTAGCTGCAGTTAAGGAACACCTATCTCTCCTTCCTGATGACATGGATTTCCAAGATTTCTTGTTAGGCCCTAGATCACTATGTCCAAAACACTTCCTGAATGCCATTTATAATGAGATTTGGAAAATATCTCAGCAAGACACAGCTGAACGATTAAGACAGATTGACAGGGAAAATTTATAAAAAAGCATTGGCTGTTGTGGACAGTGGCATGACTATGCTGTTAAATCGTATTTATTCTTTGAATTACATTGTATCATATGCATTCAATATCACACAGAATGACATGTCTCTATTACAGCATAGACAAGGTCAGTTGAGGTGGATTATGCAACGGAGTTTCCGGTTTTAAAATCAAAAACCGTGCTCCATGGAATTATCTGAACCCAACACAGTTGTTTTTTATATATAATTTAACATGCATACAGAGACTGATGGTGAGAAAAGATGCACCTTGTACCATGTTGAACACTGAGCTTTTAGAAAAAGTACCCTTTTTAGTAACTTAGACACATTCTGCTGTGTGGTTGATCCACAGCTTTATATCATTACCAATCTGTGCATTTCTGTTAACACCTTATCTGAAATATTTTGAAGTAGGCAAATAAGAAGCTATGGGAGATGGTTTTGTTTATCAGTCCTGGGTTTTACCTTTTGATTACAAATGCATGATTGGTGAAACAGAAGTCTTCCATACTAGAAACAAATGTGAAACTTCATTTGGCTATTCATTACTTTTTAAAGAGGTGATACTGCATGGCGCACATAATGCATTCATGGCCAATTTGGCATGTTATCTGAAAGGCGCACCAGTCTCCTTGGTTCGTCCAGTGTTCCGATTACTCTCGAATGGGAGATATTTGGTTCTGAATGACCAATGTTGTAATAATCAGGTGTCCCATAAGTGGTGTCAGTCTCCAGGGTCATGACCTGCTGTAACAACATGTTATTTCCACACACACAAATGGTTAGGGAAATTACCGTTTGGCCTTCCAACCCTAATTTTAATGTTAACTTTGATAAGCTGGGCCGACTGAAAGCCTTATTGTTTCAGAAGTTCGTTGCTTGAACATCTGCCCAAGAGACTTTTGATCTCGTTGGAGGCAGCTTCTTACTTGCAGGCATATCATTGCTTTGGCTCTGCACCTCTGACACCGTGCAATATGAATGGTGCTTTTGTTATAAAAACTGCCTCTGTGCTACATTCGGGAGAGGAGCATTTCTGCTGGGATTATCTTGGAACTTTGTGCACTGTGACTGCGATGCAGCCCTGCTGACTTTGACCTCCATCCTACAAGGGAAGATAGCTTGCACTACACCAGACTGGGTCCCAGTACATCTTTCCCAGGTATTGGAGTTAGGCTATCCCAATTGATCTGGCAGTGGGTACTCCAACTATGCTCAATAGTGTTGGTAGTAACAGAAAGGAGTGTACTAACACGGTAACATTATCATGGTTGAACTGTTCATCTTTTTTACCTTTTTCATAATGCTGGCTACCATTCTCTGTTTTATTTGCCTAATAGTTGCAGTTCATGCTTTTCATGCAAGAATGCTATTGCTGCAATAAAGGTTTGAAAATACATTTTTGTATCTTTCTTGTGTCTCAACTTGGGTGTGCAGAGTGACAATGAAAGAGTAGATCTGTTTCCACAATTTTCTTGGGAATCTTAGTAGTCATGTTTGAGGTTGAAAATACCATATGGTACTATGGCAAGTTTAGGGGTTCAGATGAGGCACTGTGAGCTAGCTAGGAATTGTGTCAACATTTCCTGGTGGTATAGGTGGACTGAGTCCCTATATCCTGACGTTTATACTGACCTGATCCTCAGCCCTACTTAATTCAAAGGAACCATTTAACAATTGAGTTAAAGCTGTGCACCCTTTCAGGAAAATGGAATAATGTTTTGTGAAGGAAGAAAAACCCCATGCATGAAATTCCTCATGCCTCCATAACTTACCTTCTGTTTCCTGCCCTGCGCCCACTGAATGTCCCACAAAGTAGTTGTGACTGTGGAGATACTGACGCTGGCAATGCAGAGTGAAGAGAAACCTACCACAGTGTGCTGAGAACATTTACTGGAGACATGGTTTCTTCACATTGAACAATGAAGGCCAAAGGAAAACTCTATGGCTGGTGAGTTCCACTCTGAATCCTGCTCTGAAATGTAACCCCCCATAATACTGTCAAAGAAAGGAGAAGTGATGTTGCATTTAAAATGTGATCCGCCATCATGATAATAAATTGGTGGAACTGCATACCCAATGCAGTTGCATAAGAGGAGTACTATGGACCTTAATGAGGCCAAGAACAGGAATAACGCCTCCTTTGTCCCTGATTAATAGTAAAAAAAAAACAGCACTAATTAGGGTGAAGTGCCCCCATCACACACTTGAGGCCTCGTGCCACTGCACCAGCTGAATAGCAATAGATACACCCCTGCCTAAAGCCACCAGTTTATAAGGTACTCAACTCGGAAATGTGGTGTAAATTGTTCCCCAAAGTTGTTTTACTGTATTAGGTAGGCAACCTGCTGGGGAGACAGATTTAATTAGCTATGACCCAAATACCTACCTTATGAACAAAGGCAGAAAGGGACCCAGATTTACCAATCTTTGTGTTGCAGTGCTGTGCAATAGGCAGCTGTGTTGAACTGTGCAAAGTGACATGTTTAGCTAAGTGCTGCATGTATTATGTGTTGCTGCAATGAAAACTTTGCGTGTGCAGATGCCTTCAAAATTGTGCTACGTCTCATTCTCCTCATGCATTGATGATCTGCACTAAGGCGAAACTAAAAAAACTACAAGAAAAGCATTGGTGCCCAGGATGGTCTAAAATTTCTGATTCAGGGATCTGAAATCAGGAGAAGAACCTATGAAGCGAGGAACTGCAGATCAATGACAGGATGGCAAGAAAGATGAAATTCTCATTCAGAGGATGACCAAATATCTGGACAAATTATTTGTCTCTTCAAAACTACTTCCTCCTGTCAAACGAAAAAAGTACAAGCGCACCTTTGAACATCATCGTGGGGAAAGTAAACATGGTGGAACCCATCATGAGGACTGTGACTGAACTGAAGAATTGCTTGCATAATATGAAGTGCTGTGTCACAGAGAAGCTGGTACAAAACAGAAAGGCAGCACTGGCACACATGGTGGACTAGACAGCGAAAAAGGAACAAATAGCTCCTGTAATTACCCCAGAGCTGGTGTCTGAACTCCAGGCATCAACAATTTAGAGAGTAAGGGCCACATGTACAAAACATTTTTCTAGTCGCAAACCAGCTGATTCGCAGAATAGGCCCGTTTGTGACTGTAAAAATGCTTTTTGGGTTGTACAAAGCCCAAATTGCGATTCGGTAACTTGCTACCAAATCGCAATTTGGTTTTTGGGATTCGGTATTAGGAGGGGGCGTGTTCAGGGCGTTCCTTCCTAAAACCAAATCTGAATGGTATGTAGGATTGTTTTGTGACCGTGAAGGCAGTCACAAAACTATCGCAGTTAGCACATGTTTCAAATTGGTGTTAACCCATTCGCAAATGGGAAGGGGGTCCCCGGTACCCCTTCCCCTTTGTGAATGTATGCAAAAACGTTATTTAAGAGCAGGCACTGGTCCCACTGCCTATTCTTAAAAAATGTAACTGAAATGTTTCATTTTTGTCTTTTTAAACGCATCCTGGTTTCCTTTCAGGAAAACAAGCTGTGTTTAATAAAAAAGATTGCTTTATTTAAAATCTATCATAGACATGTTGGTCTGCTGACCCCAGCAGGCCACCATCCCTGTCATTTTTGCGATTCCCAGTGGGTCACAAATTGCGACCTAAATCATTAATGTTAATGAGGAAAGTCTATTTGCGACCCACCGGGAATTGCAAAAGAAACTCAATGGAGTTTCTTACATTTGGATTTGCGATTTCCTAATTGTGATTCGCATTGAATCACAATTAGGAAATCGCAATTCCAAATGTTCGTACATGTGGCCCTTACTCCTCTTATGAAGACAGTGGATAGGGTTCAGCCAAACGCATAAAAAAAATTCCCCTAGACTTATTGTTAAAATCCAAACTTCTGCTTTGTGGATGCGTAATTATCAACACAAGAACAACAGATATAACTGGGATCTGAAGCAATAGCCAATTATGTTCAACCACAATATTTAGAATCTCATAAATATGTAATAAAATACATATAAAATACTGGTGACATATGTTAATATAGTTTATCATCCATTGGATCGGTTACATCACCAAAAACATTTGATCAAAAGCAATATAGAAAACAACTGTATACAATCAAAATACTAAAAACGTTATTGTGTTGACACAATGTTTTGGTGGCTCCTTTAACTTTTTTAGTATTATGTTTGTATTCAGTTATTTTCTATGTTATTTGTGGACTAAGGGGCATATTTATACTCCGTCTGCGCCGATTGTGCGTAAAAAAATTTGACGCACAATCAGCGCAAACGTTGCCCCGTATTTAAACTTTGACGCCCGAGGACGACAAAATTCTGCTGTGTGCATAATTTTTTGGATGCGGCAACCCGCCTTGCGTTAATTATATGCAAGGTAGGTGTTCCCATCCCAAAAATGGCTTGAACGGCCGTGCGTCGTATTTATGCTTTCGGGCAAAAATGACGCACGGCCGGGAGGCGGAGCCAGAAAATGTCGCACAGCCCGATTTGCGTCAAAAATTAACGCCTGGGTCAGGGCAGGCGTTAAAATGGGGTGTAATGGGTTCTTTATCTCCTGTGGGAGAGATATTGGAATAACTTAGATAGGCGCCGGTTTGAGGGGATAAGTGATTTATTTATTCTTAATTAAGATTGAATTTTGTCCTTTTTCTTTTCCCACAGGATAACTTCCTGTTAGGGTTGTTCAACTCCTTGTTCTCTTTTCAGGGTTCTTGTCCTGGTCCCGCTGGGGTCTGATCCTGACTTGGGAAGAGGTCCGGTCTTATCCCGTATGGGTGTCACCCAGGTTCCCCAAAAGAAAAAGGAGAACGAAAAACAGGTAAGTGTATAGGTAAAGAAGGATCTATATAGGATTAATAGGGGGTGTGAGGGTAGGTATACGTGAGGGTGGTGTGGGGATACCTTTCACTCCAATAGTGAGCGTCGCCTTCCCGTGAGCTGTCTAATTTCTTTCTCCGGTAGTGTTCTCTCTCTTCTCCTACTTTCTTTTCTCTTCCCTGGGTTTCTCGGTGAGATTAGGGGGGGGATAGGGTTAATAAGGGTTCCCTGGTTTTATAGGGTCTCCCTTTCCTGGCAGGACCTCCCCGCTATCCTCCCCGTATTCCCTCTCTGTTCCCTCGTTCCCCTGAGCCACTCGGGTATGAATGCCCAGGCTCGGTACGAACGTACCTGTAAAGGCCACGCCCCTCCGGGGACGTGGCCGGCTGTTCCGCGGTCTCCCGACTTCACTTCGGTGGGGGCAGGAGGCGCCCTGTAGTTTCTCTCCTCTTCTCGCTCTGTTTCTCTTGCGTCGGACTTGGTCCCGTTGGTCCTCGGGTCCTGGGTGCTGGCTGCTCGGCTCTGCGTTTCTGCCGTCTCACTGCGCGCCCCTGTCTTTTTGCCATCGTTCTTTTCTCCTCCCGGCAAGACATCCTCTGCGTCTGACGTCATGCCTCCGAGGCTCTCTTGCATGCCCCGGGGGTATGCTCTTACGGCCCCTTGGGCCGTACTTGGTCCGGCGTCGACGGACGTCCGGCTACACATCCCCTCCCTCGAATGAGGCTGTTCGAGACCCAAAGGGCCCGGGAACCGGGACAGATAGTCAGCCTGACCCATAAGATCACCAGGGAGATGGCAAACCTGGAAGGAGAAAGGTTGAAGCTCCATGAACCATCTCAGAATTCTGGCGTTGGTATCTTTATATCTCGAGAGCCAGGTAAGAGGAGCATGGTCCGTATACAATAGGAAAGACCTTCCTAGGAGGTAATATTGTAAGCTTTCGATCGCCCACTTGATGGCGAGACATTCCCGTTCAATTATGGGATATTTCTGTTCTCTGGGAAAAAGCTTACGACTAATAAAGACTACTGGGTGGCTTACGTCATTCCTATCCTTCTGAAATAGCACAGCCCCCAGACGAACGTCTGAGGCATCCGTTTGCAGGTGGAACGGAAGGTCAAACTCAGGACACTTTAAAACTGGTTGGGTAGTAAGACACCTCTGCAAGGTGTGGTAACTATGGGACTTTGCTGGGTTGAGACTTGCAATATTTTTGGGCTGACCTTTCTTCAGTAGATCTGTCAGGGGAGCGGCCAAGGTGGAGTAGTGTGGTATAAATCTCCGATAGTATCCTACTAGGCCTAGAAATGAATGGATCTCTTTCTTTGTAGTGGGTGTTTCTATGCGTAGAATGGCGTCTACTTTACTCATTTGGGGTTTAATGATACCTCTCCCTATATAATATCCAAGGTAGGAGATTTCATTAAACGCTAGCCGGCTTTTGGAGGGATTGGCTGTCAGCCCTGCCTTTTGTAGGGCTATAAGTATCTTGGTTAAATGAGACAAATGGTCATCCCAAGTTTCGCTATAGATAACGATGTCATCCAGATAGGCAGCTGCATATCTGGTATGAGGTCGTAGAATGGTATCTATGAGATGCTGAAAGGTGGCGGGAGCCCCGTGTAACCCAAAAGGGAGAACATTAAAATGATATAGGCCTGAGGGAGTAGAGAAGGCTGTTTTTTCTTTATCCTCTTGTGCTAAAGGAATCTGCCAGTACCCTTTGGTCAAATCTAGGGTAGACATGTATTTAGCTTTTCCCAATTTCTCTAGGAGTTCGTCTACCCTTGGGAGGGGATCCGTATCGAATTGGGATACGGTATTGACTTGTCTGAAATCAATACAAAAACGTATAGACCCATCCGGCTTTGGCACTAATACCACCGGAGAACACCAGGGGCTGTGGGAAGGTTCTATAATACCCAGGTCTAACATCTTCTCTATTTCATTTTCTACCAGAACCTTCCTAGCTTCGGGGATACGATAGGGCCGTAACCGAACTATCTTACCAGGTTGAGTTATGATTTGATGTTGTATCAACTTGGTTCTACCCGGTATCGGGGAGAACACAGGGTTGTGGCCGTTGAGGAGTCGAGTTAACTGTCTGTTCTGTTGTAATTAAATTTCTGTATTTATCTGGGGCATCTCGTTTCCGGTAGGTTGGTCAGTGGGACACCATCCTATTTCCAGTTCCTTAACCGTATTAGCTAAACATCCAATAGTCGGGCCTCCCATAGGTTCTTCCCATTTTTTTAGCAAATTGACATGAAAGATCTGAGACCTTCTGGGGTTATCCGTGAGTTGGACATTATAGGTAACAGGTGTTACCACTCCTATCACTTTATATGGTCCCTGCCATTTTGCCAACAGTTTGTTGTCGGAACTGGGAAGAAGCACTAACACCCTGTCTCCTTCTGTAAAGGTCCGCATTTGAGTATTCCTATCGTAATATCGCTTTTGCTTATCTTGGGCCCTCTCCATATGTTCCCTTACGTTTTCCCATACTGTTTGTAAGCGGGATTTTAAGTCACTGGTGTATTCCAAGAGGGACTTTTCCCCATCTTCCTCCTCCTCCCATAATTCTGCTGCCATGTCTAATAGCGTCCTATGCTGTTGGCCGAACAACAATTCAAATGGACTATGGCCCGTAGAAGCTTGTTCATGTGTCCTGATGGCGTATAACACTAATGGGAGTTTCCTATCCCAGTCCTTACCTGACTCTGAAATCGATTTCTTTAAGAGAGTTTTCAGGGTGCGGTTATATCTCTCCACCAACCCATCCGTTTGTGGATGATAAACCGCAGTCCTCAGTTGTTTGATCCCCAGAAGTTGACATATCTGTGCCATCAAATTGGACATGAACTGTGTACCTTGGTCTGTTAAAATTTCTTGGGGAAAACCTATTTGGGAAAAGAACCCTATCATGGCATTGGCAACACTCTTGGTGTTAATACTGGTGATGGGGATGGCCTCGGGGTATCTGGTGGCATAATCTACCAATACGAGTATATAACGGTAGCCTTTAGAAGAAGGTAGTAGAGGACCTATAATGACCATTCCTATTCTTGAAAAAGGTATGTCAATAATGGAAAGGGGCTGTAATGGGGCCTTTTTCTTTGGGCCAGGATCGACCAATTGACATTTAGGGCATTGCTGACAGAATTTTCTAATCTGTGAAAAGACCCCGGGCCAGTAGAATTTCCTTAACAGGTACTCTTCCGTTTTCTCCCTCCCATAGTGACCACCCCCCGGCTGACTGTGGGCTAGGTGTAGTACCTGTTGCCTATAAGGTTCGGGAACTAGTAGCTGTTTCTTTTCTTCTCTATTATTGCCAGTGATCCGATATAATAGATTTTTAACTATCGTAAAAGACAGACCCTTGTCATTGAGGGTTCGGGGTCGGGCATGTTTCCAGGCATTGACCAAACTCGGATCTTCCCTTTGACAACTGCGGAAGGGGGGAAGACCAGTAAGGGTATGGACCTGTGTAATTACCCTATCGTAGCTCGAGCTTCCTGACACATAGGATTTCCTTGCTTCTCTTTTCTCTCTTCTAGTAGGATTGTATCAAACAACCGGAGGTTGTATTGGTAGGTTAGAGAAGGGAGCGTTCCTCCACCAGGCACTCATGTCCTCTGTGTTCCTTGTACTATCTAGAAGTACTGAAAAGTCTTTGAAATCGGTTCCTATCATGGCCTCTTCAACCAGTCGTTCAACCACCCCCATCCTTATGGGGGTCTCTTTTCCTTCCCATGAAAGGGTAGCCCAGATTAGGGGATATTCTCTGGTTTCCCCATGTATACAACAAATGGATACAGTAAGTCCCGGAGTGAAGGTATGGCTATCTATTAAATCTGCTCTGATTACGGACTGACTGCACCCTGAGTCGATGAGGGCCACCGTTAGTCTCCCATTGATAAAAAGCTCCTTTTTGTATCTGTTTTCTTTTCCCCCTGTAAAGAAGACTCTCCCCCTAGTAACTCCTATTTCCATAGGTTCTGGTGTCTCAGATTTCAGGGGACAAACCAGGGCAATATAGCCCCATTCCCCACAACTAAAGCATTGGGGTTGTTGTACATATGGCCTTTCAGTTCCTCGTGGTTTCCCGGGGTCCTCTGCTGTTCTTCGTCCCAGGGACGAGGGTTGTCCGAGGCTCTGTCGGACAGGTTTGGGCGGTGTACGTAGGAGGGGTGTCTTGAACTCGAGGGAGCGGTGAAAGGCACAGGCTAACTCAATGGTGGTGTTCGTATCAGGGCTCGGGTGTTGTTTGATCCAGTTGCGGGTATTGGTGGGTAGGGCGTCTAGATATTGTTCCAAGAGGACAACTTCAATAATATCTTCCCTGTTGGTTCCAATGGGTCCTAGCCATTTGAGACCCAAATCTTTAATCCGAAAGTATAGCGCCCTGGGATTCTCGGAGGGTCCCCACTTGGCTTTCCTAAACCGAACCCGGTAATGTTCTGTGTCAAAGCCCACCCGTTCCAGGATACTCTTTTTAATGTCCTGATAGGGTGTTGTGCCGCCCAGGTTTACCGCTTGATAAGCTGCTTGGAAAGTCCCGGTTAATAAAAGAGCAATATACTGCCCCATCTATCCTGAGGCCAGGTGGCGGAAGTGGCAACGTGCTCAAAATTGGTAAAAAAGGCATCCGGATCTTCGCCTTCCTGATACCTCTGTAAGACAGAGCTGGGCACGTTTGGATGTACCCAGGTGGCCGCAATAGTGTCCGTGAGGGTTTTTAGTGCATTCTCATGTACCAATTGATTATTGGCCATGATAGTGGCCTGACTTTTGAGGGTGCTCTGGAGTGCCTCCCTCTCCACTTTTCCTTCTTTCTGCTGTTCCTCCCACACGATTTGCAGGTGTCTTTGTCCCTCAGCTAATTGCTGCATCATGTCTGCTATCGTGGGAGTACCCTCCATGGTCTCAGTCTAGTTGGCGCCTATTCCAATATCCCACTTCTGACACCACTGTAATGGGTTCTTTATCTCCTGTGGGAGAGATATTGGAATAACTTAGATAGGCGCCGGTTTGAGGGGATAAGTGATTTATTTATTCTTAATTAAGATTGAATTTTGTCCTTTTTCTTTTCCCACAGGATAACTTCCTGTTAGGGTCGTTCAACTCCTTGTTCTCTTTTCAGGGTTCTTGTCCTGGTCCCGCTGGGGTCTGATCCTGACTTGGGAAGAGGTCCGGTCTTATCCCGTATGGATGTTGCCCAGGTTCCCCAAAAGAAAAAGGAGAACGAAAAACAGGTAAGTGTATAGGTAAAGAAGGATCTATATAGGATTAATAGGGGGTGTGAGGGTAGGTATACGTGAGGATGGTGTGGGGATACTTTTCACTCCAATGGTGAGCGTCGCCTTCCCGTGAGCTGTCTAATTTCTTTCTCCGGTAGTGTTCTCTCTCTTCTCCTACTTTCTTTTCTCTTCCCTGGGTTTCTCTGTGAGATTAGGGGGGGGATAGGGTTAATAAGGGTTCCCTGGTTTTATAGGGTCTCCCCTTCCTGGCAGGACCTCCCCGCTATCCTCCCCGTATTCCCTCTCTGTTCCCTCGTTCCCCTGAGCCACTCGGATATGAATGCCCAGGCTCGGTACGAACGTACCTGTAAAGGCCACGCCCCTCCGGGGACGTGGCCGGCTGTTCCGCGGTCTCCCGACTTCACTTCGGTGGGGGCGGGAGGCGCCCTATAGTTTCTCTCCTCCTCTCGCTCTGTTTCTCTTGCGTCGGACTTGGTCCCGTTGGTCCTCGGGTCCTGGGTGCTGGCTTCTCGGCTCAGCGTTTCCGCCGTCTCACTGCGCGCCCCTGTCTTTTTGCCGTCGTTCTTTTCCCCCCCCCCCTGGCAAGACGTCCTCTGCGTCTGACGTCATGCCTCAGAGGCTCTCTTGCGTGCCCCGGGGGTATGCTCTTACGGCCCCTAGGGCCATACTTGGTCCGGCGTCGACGGCCGTCCGGCTACATGGGGCAAACACACCTGTATTTAATCAGAACACACAGAACAAACAGCAGAGCAGCAACAGGGAGCCATGGAGGTCATTTTAATCCAGCATGCACGTAGACGCAGAGCCCAGCAACAACAACAGCAGCTACAACAACACCAGCAGGGACCCCAAAGGCAGCGCAGAAGGCAGGAGAGGATATTCCGCCCAAGAACAACCCTTCAGGGCCTCAGGGAACACGACATCATACAGAGGTACCGGTTAAACTGGCAGGCCATTCAGCAGCTGCTGCGAAACATTGAACAGCAGTTGGCCCCCACTTTGGTGACACCCCACACCATCCCAACAGAAATAAAGCTGCTTGCCGTACTTCATATGCTGGCAAGTGGCTCTTTTCAAACAACTGGTGCCCTGGTTGGCGGAATATCACAACCATCATTCTCCGCCTTTTTGCCCAAAGTACTGGATGCCATCATTCGACTGACACCCCGCCACATCTGCTTCCCTAACACACTGCAGAAGCAGCAGGAAACTAAACAGGGGTTCTACGCAATCAGTGGCTTCCCACACGTCCTTGGTGCAATCGACTGCACACATGTGCGCCTTAATCCACCTGCTGCAACTGAACACCTCGACCGCAACAGGAAGCACACACATTCCATCAACGTGCAGGCCATTGTCGATCACCAGGGATTGATCACCAACATCGTGGCTAAATATCCTGGGAGTGTACATGACTCATACATCTTCCGTCACTGCACCATCAATCACCCCCTTCCAGGATGGACGGTATGGCAATGGACTACTTGTTGGTAAGTACAAAAACCTACATATATATATACACTGCACAGCAACCCACTAGGACACACAACACAAACACCACAACAGCAACATGTCAACAGGAACACACTGAGGTCGTGACATCGCTAGCCATGTTTCTTAGGTCACCATTGAACCTGTCACACATCAGAAATTACTGTACAGCCTAATGTGAATACGTCAATGAGTGTGGTTGCCTAAATGTCACCTTGCAAATTGTAAGTGTCCCAATGACCTTTACATTAATACATTGCCTAAGTCTAAAGGTATGGGATGTCCAGGGTACTTTCATATGAACGTGCTAACAACACTTTCAATTTTAACTGTGCATGGAACTATTATCTCACCCAATGCTAGGGAGGGCACACTGTACTGAAAATTCCAAAACTTATTGCTGACAAACGGTTAGCAGACAAACACTTGTTCACCCAAGGAAACAACACAATGCAGATGGTATAGCCTACAAGCATAAGATGTCACATTAGTACACAAAAGAGTCACAGACAACACAAGACAACTACTGCCATTGAAGGTCTTTTCAATAGTGCCAGCTACATCAACATGATCCCATTCATTTTCTATTGCCGCTGATCAGGGGTATGGCATCCAGCCATGGATTATGACACCATTTGGCAACCCAAGTACAGTTGCAGAGCGTGCATACAACGAGGCCCATAGGAGGACACACAGCATTGTCGAGCGGACCTTCGGCATCCTCAAGTCAAGGTTCCGCTGCCTCTACATCACTGGTGGTAGCCTCCTATATTCCCCCGAGATGGTCTGTAGGATCATCCTCACATGTGCAATATTGCACAACATTTGTGTCAGAAGAAACATTCCCCTCCTGGAACCAGAGCCACACATGCCTGAAGAGGAGGAAGAGGAGGATGATGGCCTGCAACAGGAGGGGGAACTACAGAACACAGCTGCTGGTATACGCAGGGAGCAACAGATTCTAAATAATTTCTCCTGAATATGATCACCTTCACCACTTTAGTTAACTATTTTAAATAAACACCTATTCTAATCCCCATATCATGGTCTGGCTATTCCTTTTTACACACCTTCATCTCTACTTATCAGAATAAGAGTGTTGCCTCATGGAGCATTGCTGAGATACTGAGTAGGACACGGAACATCCCAGAGCTTATGTGATGCCTAACATACAATGGTCACATACACACACACTCTTAATGACATATATCATGTATATATCTCCTTTGAAGGCCTATAGCAGAGGACCACAACTATTTCACACATACATGTTGAAAGCAAGGTCCAACGCATCATATGGCACACAACTATGACACCATCACTCAATAAGGGGAATACAAGCCTCATACATGAGGCAGTCAATGTGCTTTGGCATCACTAACAGGAATGTCTGACAAGACCCTTGACAGCAGTTAGTCCAACTGCATCCAATATTAGCAAGGAATATCTGTGACTAGAGTTCCATAGAAGCAGAACATAGACAGCAAACGTGCCACACATATGACATGCATTGCCCACATTACATTCCATGTACATGTCAGCCCATTTCCTAACTCATCGCACACCCATGCACTTGGTCACAACCCACCTGTCAGAAGAGGTCCCTGGAATACTAAGATGTGTACCCTGATAATACCTCCTCTACAAACACAGACCAACATTAGCAAACCAGTGTGCTACACCCTTTCCTAAGGTATGCCATTGTCAAAGAACATCTGACTGCATGGACGTCAGGTAAATTTATACACTGTCTCCTAGTTTCAAAGCCCTGTTAGCACATGTAGATTGCTTCCCCTTGTGAAAATGTCTGTTGGCCCTTAGAATGCAAGTCTCACCTACAGGACTGGTGAGAAATAGATGCAGCCCACACCTGTGAATACCTCCATGCACACCACCCATTACAAAAAGCACTGTCCCTGATGATGCCTGGAACAGCATAGTAGTAGCCATGATGTTGAATACATCGTCAACCATTTATAGTAATTAAGCCGTGTAACACAGCCACTGGGTTCATTTGTCACCTTCAAAAACACAGGACATACACAGGTGGACATGTCAGCTGTCTAGTTTGTCCTCCAAACAGTCTCAGTCAGACCACTGATTATGTAACTTGTCCAGTAGCTGGCTCCAGAATCATCTTGCATTCTGTCAGCCTGACTGGCAACTGTCTGTGCGTCACACTAAAGTATCCCTGTGTCTACATATGTACCACACTTGCGTTGTCAAACCTGCCATTCATCCGGGGGCATTGGGCATGGGCTTCTACCATGCATTCACAAATACATTGCATAGCATCATCTGCCTTTTAACTGTACCATTTGAGTTCAATCCTCTTGGAAATGCAAAATTCGTGGCCCATCACTTTTCTGGGTTGCATTTATGCATGAATGACAAAGTGTGATAGTGTCCCAGGGTCATAGGCAGGGCTTGGGTACGGGGCTTTCAGCACAACCAGCAACCTCTGATAATGTACATGACTAATACACAAATGTCAGGACCATGACAGTTCACACACAGCATCACAGTGCGCACAACATAGTGATGGGCCGTGTGTGCTGAATAGCTGCGAGAATAAACAGCACAGAGGCTATGATGTTCCCAGATGCAGTGGGAAGTGCAGAGGCCAACCTGTGTACAAATTGTGTATTGACACCTGCCGGAACATGACAATTGAGACATTATCTCACTCAGCACACCAAGGTTGCCCTGTTGACTGTCTCATTACACGTCTTTAGTGACAGGGTGGGACCATCCACATGTTGGTTCACATGTCCACATCTACTCTACTCACATTGATCAACAAGGGATACTCAGTAGTTACAGGAATAGCTGCCACTGACACATGATGAGTCCTGGTCCGAACTGTGACAAATTACATCCCAAAAAATCTACAGGATCACCATTGGCCCACACACATGAACAAGACACCTATGTGCAATTGATCACTGGAAATATGTGGACATGTGCTGTCTTGTATGCTGGTCCACCACAGCCACTTGATAGTTGGGGCTTTCTTCTATGGCCTCAACTGTGGTGTCATCATACATATGAGATTGACCCTTGTCTGTCTGTGTAAACAACATGGTACCCACTTCATCAATGCATGTGAATGATTCACTGTGGGATTCATCAACTAGTGCCTAGGAAGCTCTTACCAATACTCTAGGACATAGGATGTAGAAATTGTGGACCTTTGACATGAACATGTGTCTGCCTCCATCTGGTGCATGCTATGTCACATGTGGTGTCTACGTGACCCTAAAACTTGGAAGTATACTTTGCGGGTGTTGTTACATGTATGACTAACACATGCCCTTGCTCATTCCAATATTTACTTGCATCTTAGGGTTGGACACATGGACGTCACCTTCATACAACCAAATGTACAATAATGCTTCATGTGATGTACACACACACCTGGTCAACCAACAAATTAGTTGTCAAAGCACACACTTTGAGCCAAAGGCAATTAGGTATTGTACATATGTGCGTCACGTTGCTATCCTCTCCTTATGGCAAACATGTACAATTAGTGCCATACATATATGTGGGCCACACATATGACCATCTATGACATAAGCCAACTGTAAACATACTGTGAAGGGTGTAGTGGATGATGTTCCGCTGCAGTATGATGTCACACATGTGAACATACACCATCAACACCATACTGTCTTCAATTAGCCAATCTCTGAAGTGATCCAAAAGTAAAATAACCAAAAAAAATGTAAAAATGCCCCAAACCAGTTAATGCACTGTGATTTTGATGTCCTTAGCGGTGTGCGTCATTTTTTGTTGCAAAAAACTTTTTTTGCATCGTTTTTTTTGACGCACAGGAGTGAAATATAGCCCGCATCCAGATATTTGTACAGTCCATGTATCATTATATGGATGCGGGTTAATATTCACGTCTGTGCGTCAAAAAAATGACGCAAATACAGTTTTGTGCAACAAAAAATGACGCATAACGCGAAAAAGGCGGGACTTTTCATTCAGGAAGTGATGTAATAGGATATCCTGTTTACAGATCATGTACAGTGGGTGTACTTTCACTTTCACTTTGCAGTTTATGATCCTTCTAGACTGTGTGGCTGTGTAGAGAGTGTTGTCCAGAGATTTTGTGCTGTATTTGTCCTGTGTGCTATCTGTAAAGTCCTTTTGTGAAATAAATTTTGTTTGTGTATACTGTAGTACTGTTTTTTGTCTACATTTGTCCATTTATCTTGTGTATTTCTTGTTTGTGGGAGTCTGTTGTGGGTAGTGTTAATTTGGGGATAGTTGGGCTGTTTTAGTGTTTAGGTTTACTTTTTTTCTGTCTTTTTACCCCTACTTTCACCCATTTCCCCTTTCTTTTTCTTTTACCCCTATTCCTTATCTTCTTCTATAAGTATGTCTGGTAGGCCACGTCTTGGCAGGATGGGGAAGAGGAGTTTGGGGGCTTCATCTGGCTGGTTACACATTTCTTGCCGCTCATGATCCAGGCAGGGGGCAGGGTCATACAGGGCTACCCGACAGAGGCGCGCAGAATCCAGTGGGGAAAGGTGCTGCATCACCTTCAGCGTGTGTATGCCAGCCAGAGGAGTGACCACCAGCTGAAGCACCGGTGGGCTGACCTCATCACCAGGGAGCAGGATCTCTTGGACCACCTGGGAATCATCATTGGTGGCACTGTTGTGACATCAGTGGATTAGTGCAATGTCTGCCACCTAACTTGATGACTGTGCGTAATTTTGGGGACATATGAGGGGATCATTGATGCACTATTGCAAGGATCACAATTGATAGGTGTCAGGTAGCACGTGCTCAGCAAACTTACAGGTAACTTTACCATGAAGGAAATTGGTGCGGCCTTTCTGTCAGCACAGCTAACAAAATAGGAGCCAATCATGTCTATATAGGGTACTATTGACAGAGAAGTACAGATGTACCAATATTTAGGCCAACTATGTTGACGCAATTGCTAGACTGACTTTAGAATCACTACATGATGCTGAAAATGAGTGCTGCCTTCACAACAATTTTTAATAGCAAAGTGGCTCAAACATTGGTCTCATGTGAGTCTGGTGAGTGTGGAAGGAAAGCGTTCACAGAAGTACTATGAATGTGTGGGATTATTGTGTTTCTTAATCTTTTAGGATAAATGTCAGTTCATGATTTGAATACATCGTGTAAAGGTGTAAGGTGCCCTCAGCTAACATCGTAAGATGGTTGTTGGAATCGGTTGAACCACAATCCAAATATGGATGGCAGACCAAGTGTATGCACATGGCTTTACATCTCCATGGTTGGTGCAAATCACCATAGCTGGGCCACATCAATTGACTATACTGTAACAACAGGATGGCTTACATGAGTCCCTGCCCCTCATTCAGTACGTTGGGCCTATGTGCAATAAATGTGTCATGGCCACAAGGCATGTTTGACTGGTAATGCAGTCCTCAAGTAACCAGGCGTTGGATGTTTCTCTTGGATGCACATGATGAGACTATTACACTCCATATTTTTTTCGTGCTCACCAATTATGGGGCAAGTTTGCAACCACATGATAGTTAGGGCCAATGTATGTGTGCAGATATGTGTGTAACTGTCACAGGAGACCCATGCTATGTACAAGTTGGCCGTGAAAATCAGATGCAGTACCATCATGTCTGAATGGCTGCCATTTACTTATTCAGCCTACACATTGTAAATGATACTGAAAATGTTGCACTGTGCACAGATTTTGAGCTCATTTCTTCCTTCCATACCTTACAGGTGACCGGCGCCCTACACTGTGGGAGAGGTGGCGACATTTGAGGACCCCGACCACTACATTAAGTGTTGATATGTCTGTTATGTGTTGTGTTTGCTGGTTATGGACTCGTGTGAGTTGGACGCATACCAAGGTGTGATGCTGGGGTCAAGTTTTTCACTTGTTCCATGAGTGGGAATGCAGTTTTCACATGTTTGGAGTTAGCCAATGCATATCCAGTGGTATCATGTAGGGATTGTAGGACATCCCTGTAGGCCCCACTGTGAGTACAGGGGATAGTCATGTGTCTGACACTTGTATCACCAAGAGTCGCAATGGAAGTCAGCCCCTATTTAGTCAGCCTGTCTGACCCACATTCTCTAAGATTGGTGGAGCTAATAGCTTCCCAATAGACATCTGCTTCACTATTTACCAACGTAATTTTGAAACAGTAGGTAGAACCTCCTAGCATCATGTACTTCCACATGTAGTGCATCAAGTCTGTGGAACCTGAGTGTAATGGCCTAGGTGTGCATGCAATTCATGCTCATGGGTGTTCTAGCAACTCTGTGCCTGATGTAAGTCAGGCCTCACTGGAAGTAAATGTTGTGTATTAAGTTCTGATTTTCCTGACATGTCTGACCCTATGAGTGCTCTAGGGTTTGCTGACTCCAAAATGTAGATAGACCTTACCTGTGGTGTGTCTGTAGAGACAAACATGTGTGGAGTTGCCTATACACTCCTCGGTGTACATGTTGTTGGCAAATTATAGTTGTATATCCACCGCCCCCCCCTCAAACACGGCCATGGGTTTGTGAATGGGGTACCTAGTATTGATGCTACCAGTATGTTACACATGGGTGTGAAGAAGTGACGTTTTGGTTGCATACTAGTATACACACACTCAGGTTTGGCACTTGGTACCATACTGGAAATTCCAGTTACAACTTGCAGACCATGTGGCTTTAGTTTTGCTTTCCGTACACTGACATTTGCAGCCCAGCTCTTGGTGGAGGATATTCAGCATGATTCTTAGCTGATAACTGTCAGAACTCAGATTGCAAGTCAAGGCCAGTTGTTACCCATCTTGTGGGTTTTGAATGTGCTTTGTGTGATGTGACCTTTGTTGTCTGGCCTGCCATGTACTTCCTCAGGGACATTCGATGCTCTGTATCGTGATATGAGCTGTTAGAAGTACAGTAGATGTATTGTCTGATTAACTTGCTGTGCTGTTTCACACAATGGAGTTACTAATGTGGCATATCTGCATTTGTCTTCACAGCAGCTAACATGACTCCAGACCAGGTCCGTGAATTTCAGCACCGGGCCATGCGATACTAGCACATCCTGCTGGTAGAGTCGGGGTTCCGGAGGATGGCCCGGCGATATCGCCATGAACGCGCCTCCGGGGCATGGCGAGCCTTCCCACAGGGTGGGCCTACTGTGCCCACCACAGCCAACACAGAAACAACCACCAATGAGAGCCAGGTGGCCCCACCCACAGCTGCCTCTGTTGCATCTACATCTGCTGGACTTCCTGGCCCCAGCATTGCCACCGGTGCAGGACAGCCCACACAGACCTCCTCCACCGGTACCCAGACTGCCACTGCTCCAGCTGTTGACCCTGCCGCCTTCAATAGACTTGAAAACAAGATGGACAAAGTGCTGCGCAAGATGAGCCACCTGAGCCGGGACGTGCGGCACATTAAACGGCGGGTGAAGGATATCAAGAGGACCCTCCGGAGGGCCAACCTCTAGACAGTTGATTAGATGGACATGATACCCTCCCATCCCTCCTCTTTCCTTGTTCTTATACTTAGTGGGCTTAGTGTTAGGTTAGTATAGGCTGTTAGTTTAGTTAGTGTTAGTGGGTGGGGGGAGGGGGTCCTGCTTGTTTTTTTTTTTACTTATTACATGTGTTGGGCTATGTTGGGGTTTTTGATATTGGGGAAACAGTTTTAGGTCTGACTGCAGTGTGATGATCATGCACACCCTTACAAGATGAGTTCTCATTGGCAATCTTGTAATCTTGTCTTCATGACCCTCATACATCATTTGTGACACAGTTCAGCATGATTACCTATTTGTACGTTAACTCAGACACCTTCATTTGTGGAGTTTTTTTAGTGTTTACTTAGATTAGTGTGGCATGTTTATTGTGTTATTTTTGCATGTTGACAACATTTAGCGGGCACTATTTGATGACTTAGTTATCCCCTGAGGAAGCATTCTTCTGTCCAACACAGCATGGTGGTCTATGGTTTCTCACTTCATCAGATTATTCCCTCAGAATGGGCAGAGTATGATGCAATCATGGTCACTGTGCAGATTTCTCTAACTACATAATATCTGGACAGTTGTATTGAGAAGCTACGTTATTTGACAGTAGGGACATTTCAGTTATCTACTGCGCAGTTGATATGTCACATTACCCAGAGACAGATTTGTGGTGTAAGTGCTATTTATTGAAAAGTGCTGTAGTGCTATATGTACATTGTCCATGACTGTGAGTCCATTATAGTGACATTTTAAATTAGGATCCAACACAAGGGTTTACCAAAATGCTTTTGTCATGCTGGGGTTGCTGTTTCAGACAGTGCAGAGGGACAGGATTTGGCAATGAGTAGGAGAGAGACAATCACTGGGCTGGGTGACAAGATATACAGTGGTTTGCAGAACAGTGCTTGAGTACAGTTGTTGCAAGACTGGCAAGTTACAAAGCGCAGGACCTTGGTAAATGTCGGCCATGTGGCAGGGAATAGTGCTTCCGGGTCATTTTCCTTGTGAATGAGATCTGTTCCATGTCTTCTTCTTCTGATGTGTGTGTTGCCTGCTTTGTCCTTGTTGTTGTTGGTTGTGAAGTGGCAACACACACCTCAGTGTTAGAAGACGTGGAGTCAGACATCCCGGTCGCTGCTCCCTTTGAAGGTCTTAAGGGCAGTACTGCTGCAAGGAGGGCCTGCTGGTTCTTGAGAATAGCAGCCACATCACGATGGTAGGCAGCCAGGTCGTCCCTGAGGGGTTCAATGTTGCATTTGTGCACGCGTTGACAGGATTACTGTTGTAGGTGTTGGGTCAACTGTATTACAGCTGTGCTGATTTCCTTCTGGGTTTTCTGCAGTTCCTGCAAGATAGATGTTAGGACTTGCATAGCTGCTGCCTGATCTGCAGATGACATCATGCACGAACGCACCCCCTCAAGGCTGGCTGCCATATTTTGCATCCCCACCGCACCTCCTTGGCCAGCTCCCGCTGTACTCCAACTACAGTTCTCTCAAAGCTGGTGTCAGTGTCGTCTGAGTCCTCAGCTGTATTGGAGCCGGCAGGTCTTACAATTGGGGTGGTGGGTGGTTCCTCTGCGATGGCTGCTTGTTCTGTGCTCCTCCTTGTGACTGAAGGTGGGGTCTGGAGGGTTTCAAGGACCTTTTGGATGGTCTCCTGGGGAATGTTTTTTGGCTCGTCATCCATGTCATCAGGGAAATCTGGGACAGGCATATCGGCAGGAGATCCATCTTCCTTTGCAATGAAACAGGGTACAATTAGTGTGTCTGTGTTGTGACAATTTTGACGTGACGTGCCTGCCTTTTGATGAATTCACTTTGTGATCTTGTTTTGTATTAATATCTGCAGTCCTTCAGATGGGCATTGTTTCAGGCATATGGCCCACCTGTGTGTTACATGTATGTTATTGAGTTATCAGACTTGTCAGCCTCATTGCCTCTAGGTGTTGCTTTATGCCAAATAGAGAATTGCCACCTTTTTGTCCTACTCGACCCTCCGTGTATATCCATTCTCATGGTGAGACCTTTCACTGGCTGTGGGTGTTCTGATGGCCCTGGCAGCACACTTAACTATCAGGACCTGCCCCAATCCCTGATCGTTCACATCGACTTAATTGTAATTGACATGTTGCATATCCTATGCATGGCAATGTTATGATGTGATATGGATGTTGACATTGTTAATGTGTCCTGCTGATGTTGGGTAATGTGTGTTACATTGGATTGCCCTGATAGTGGTATCAGTGTCCTATTTCCTCCTCTGACTGTGCAGGTGTATTTCAGTGACCAGTTACATGTGTCCCCTCCTCAATGCTGTTGTCTGAGCAGTATGACATTTGTGATGTTGCCTTGTTACCCAGGCACAGGATGGACCCTGACATATGCAGCATGGGTGTGTCCTTAATGCTGTGTCGCTCCTATTGTTGTTTACATTGGCTGATGTTTGTGACAACTATGGGCATTGACATTTGAGTGTACTGGGGCCTTTGTCTTGTTTCAGGAGATTGTTGCAGATGTCATCCTCACCCCCTAATTTAGGTATGTATGTTCCATGGGGAGGTTACTGCCATTGGCTACTTGAGCTGCACACAGATCAGAGGTGGTAGTGGCAACTGTTGTTGCAGTTACATTGCAGTTGTCGGTTTGGCTAGAGGATTGCTAATAGGGCCCTAGTTAATATAGGAGGTATGTTGGCTGACGAGTGCCAGGATGTCAGTTTGACGTAGTGGCCTTCCCTCCTGTCGTGGCTTTCCCTTGGCTCCATCGTTGGCATGACAGCATGCCCCCATGGGACTGTTGTTGGTGTAGTGTAATGGTGAGCCCCAGCTTATGTTTGTGCAGGCCATGTCCCCCTGCCGTACCCCTTTACCCATGCCACTCCATGTATATGATGACTTACATGCAATGTGTAGTAGGTATTCCCCCCCCCCCCCGGTTGCAGTTGACATTAGTGCATTTCAATTACCCATGCGACTTACCCTGCATGTGCGTTGTCTCGTGGTAGTCTGCGCTGTCCTGTCCTTGAATCCCTGTGACGATCTCCTCAGGGATGACGGCTGCAACCATCTCCTCCATGTGGTCCAGGGCCTCCTGGTGTGCTGGACTCCCCCCTCCAGTCTGCAGTGCTGCCTTCCTGTTCCTGGCCATCTTTCCCTTGGTCCTCCGCTTGCAGTCATGCCAGCGTTTCTTGCACTCGATGACAGTTCTGCGTACTTCAGCCACACTGTTAATCTTGTCGACAATTTGTTGCCATATAGCCTCTCTCCTACTGATTGGCAACTTTGATGTGACAAACAGTTGGTGCTGGTGTTCCGTCACCTCTTTAACCAGGATTTCCTGCTCCTCTGCACTAAAGCGACACTTTATTTTCTTCCTAAAAGTGTCCTGGTTCTTGTGTGCATCCTCCTGGCTGGTTACTGGTCTGCTGTCATCTTCCTGGGGTCTGTAGTGGCATCTGGGATCCATTTTGGCTCTCCTCTGGTGAACTGGCAGTGTTCGCGTTTTTTTTTTACACTATTCGTACCACAGTCATTTCCGCCGTGTTAACGTCGTTTTCCTTTACGACTTGACGCCGCGGTGTGCATCAAAAATAATGACTCCCACCTGTTGTTTGTGCCGCCGTGTGTCAAAGTATAAATATGACGCCCGCACGGCGCACCAAAATGGCGTTAGCCAGCGGTAATATTTTTGACGCAAAACTGCGCCGGCGCAGTTTTGCGTCAAAAAGTATAAATATGGGCCTAAATGTTTTAGATGATGGTATTTCTCTAGTTGCATTGTTTTACACTATATCAATAAAAAGAAGTCATTTTAAGGAAACAAAACAAGCGCAATCACTGCTGATATATGTATATGAATATATACACACACACACACACACATATATATATATATATGTGTGTGTGTGTGTGTGTGTATATATATATATATATATATATATATATATATATGTGATCAAGACCTGTTTAAGGTTGAAACACGTTGGGTGGTGGAAGCACTGTTTATGAAATAATTAAAGGCTGGAATAAGATTAAGAACTTCCTGGAGTGCGATGATTTACTTTGGTGAGAAAAAAAAAAATATATATATATATATATATATATATATATATATATATATATATATATATATATATATAATCTATTGGTGGTCACCAGTAGGTAGTTATAGTTAGGACCATTTTCCCATAAACAGAGCGGTTTTTGTTTTGCCAATAACTTTGGCGCCGTTTGACGAATCTTCAGGGTTATCCGTCAACTGGGGCCTGAGAAAACGGTGGGGATCCCAAAACACTTTACCCCATTCTACGTCAACGGGATTTTTCAAATATTTTAACACAACTACAGCCCGAACTGCTGAACGGAATTACACTAAATTTGGCAGAAATATACCTATTGGTCTAGAGAGTGTGCTTTTTGTGATTTGGTGTAAACCCCTCCAGTAGTTTTGGAGATACTAGAGTTTTAAACACACTCTGCAGGGATGCAGATCCTACATGGATGCAACTTTCCCTGTGCTTATATCTGATTAGCTGCCAACATTTTAACACAGAAGTGAAAAAAAGAAGAGGGCCCTGGGTAGTATCGCCTTGAGCCCTTAGCCTTGGTCTAGGGGGTCCCTCAGAGACCCACCAAGGCTAAAAAGCATTCTTTTTTAAATGTGGGGAAAATCCGCAGATCTCGATTAGCTGATTTTCATGACATTTTTTTTTTAAAAAAGGCAGTCTCCCAACCTTTTCTTTTATTTTGCCCCCTCCCTGGGTAATTCGGGTCCTGGGGGCATTGGAGGATTTGAAAAGGAGGGGGGTACAGTGGGCCCACCTCCTATGAGCTTGTATTAGACCAGGGTACCACCACCTCACCGGGGCTATCTTTCAATTATATGCAGGGGCGTGTAGCCCTCACACAGCCCCAGGGAGCACCGCCTCCAGGGTGCAATAATTGAATTGCAGGGGGGGACCACCAGCTCCCCGGGGCTAAAATAAAAGAATGAAGGGGGTCCGTTGCGGACCCCGGCCTCAGTGACCACCACCTCTCTGGGGCAAATACAACATTGGAGGGGGGCCGCACAGCCTCCCTTGTGGAGCCATACCACAACCCAGGGCCGGTTCCTGCTTTGTTCTGGAATGTCCACCACCGGGATATAGCTGTTTACTGACAGCTCCCATGAAGCAAAAGCAAAAATAACTCCACCCTCTGCAAGCAGGAGCTGTCAAACAGCTCCCGCTTGCAGAAAGCAAATTTTTTATATGTTTCCCTGCACACAAATAAGCGTGCCAGAGAACAGATAAAAACAGTGCTTCCGCAAGCAGGGAGCTGCTATTTAAAGCAGCTCACTGCTTGTGGGAGCAATGCCTTCAGGCTCCCCCTGCGGTCCTCCTTTAGCAGCAAGCATCTTGCTTGTATGCCACTTTGAAATTATTCCATGGAGAGACTATTGCAATATCAATTGTCTCTCCATAGAATGACTTCAGAGCAGTACACAAGCAAGATGTTTAGTTTGAATGTTAAAGTTATATTTTGAGGCTCAGAAAAAGAGAGTCTCTTCCGGCCTACTGGTAAGGCTGTTGGACAGTTACTTAGTAGGTTGAAGGTTAAAGTCCTGGTATGTCATGCAGTCTGTCTGTTTATTCACTAGTTTTGAATGTTAAACATTCTTAGTGATGTAATATTTATGCCTTTTTCACCAGCAAAATCTTAGGCTTGAATGTACACTAAGGAGTCATTATGGACTAGTGGTTAAGGTCTCTGAACCCTCACACTGATGGTTGAGAGTTCCAGTCTTACTGTGTATCTGGTTGTTTGCCTAAATTAATTTCTTTAAAACTTCAATAGTTGGAGGTATATACTGAAAGGTGATCTCACTCTTTTTACTTGACAATTACATTTTTCTTTTCAATTTGTCCTAAAATATATCATTCTAACTATATAATTTATGAAAGTTTAGAAAAACTCTCTGGGTGGTTACAGGGCCAAGACTGGCGGCCAACCCGTGCCAGGCACGGCCAAAGGCCGTGGGCAGCGTGGGGATGGATGGATTGATTTGCCTGTCTTTGGCACCATTTGATTAATCTGTATGGAATTTGCTGAAAAACATGTGCCCAAGGGTCTTGTTTTACATGAAACATTTCGTGGTGATTCATCAAGTCGGGGCTGAGAAAAGGGGTGGGGGTAAAAAAAAAGTGCATTTCCTATTTTAATTCCCATAGGGATTTTAAACACGACTACAGCCCGAACCGCTGGATAGAATTACACCAAATTTGGGAGGAAAGGTAGCTCTAGCTCCAGAAAGTGTGCTTTGTGTTAATTGGTGTAAATCTGTTTAGTAGTTTTCCAGATATTAAAGGAAATACAAATTTGTATATCTGGGTGGAGCCTAAGCACAGATCTCATGGGGAGATCCGATTCGCAACCAACATTTCAACCAGAAATTGAAGGCAGTAATCTTGGGAGCAATATACTTGATAGAACCCATTGAAATGTATTGAGGTGAATGGCAGGTTTTGAGGGTCACAAAAGGAGAACATATAAAGGGTGATAATAGATTTTAGTTAATCATTTGTTGCTAAGGTGATTTTACCGTGTAAAAAAGCCTTGTGCTGGAATGTCATGTATCATGTTTGGGAGAAAGTAGTTTTCTCATGATTTTCCCATAGAGGGTATGGAAAGTGCTCCAGAAGTAAAATGAGAGCATATTTTCTGTAATTTCACACTATCTTTCTCAGCCATGTGAGAATGAAGTCTGACATTCGCAGTAAAACATGTACTTCCAACAGGAGCAACCTGTCAGTTAATTCTATGTCGGGACCAGAGGCGAGGATTATGCATTTCTTTCTTCACATTTTATTAAACAGCCAGTTCAAAGTTCAACAAAGAAAAAACCTACATAGCCCATGGCTCACAACACAGTATCCGTGGTAGCCACTGTCCAATCCAACAACAGTCCGATTGTCCATATATATCCCCCATTCTACAAGTCCTTCATCTTTCTTCACTGCTCGGAGCGTCAGTTAAGTCCCTCTTACCTTATCTGACTATCCATATAACATGTGTATTATTACTGTGTGCTTATTCTGCCTGATATATATTTTTTCCTAGCTAATTTGCTGATTTCGACAAAATGATTGCGCGGCAGGCTGCAGCCCGAGCGCATATTCGCTTCTCGATTACACGTCGGTCCACCAGAGGACGCTCTTTCGCACCACTACTGTGGCCTGGATTGCGCGCAGCGAAACGGATTGAGTCGCCAAGCAACGTCCGATTGATTTCGCTAAGCGAAAAGGAGAAGGAGCTCTGTTTAAGGACAGTACTCCTTAATCCCCTTCAAACCCATGCAAGACACTGCTTTAGCGGTAAGTCAGAGTCCGTCTGTGGGCCCGGTCCGGTAACCGCCTAATGGTTATACTCCTTCAGGGGCAATTATTACAGGCTGGCCAGAGCACTGTGGGGGGGCTGCCTGCATTATCTACAGGACGTTTTTTGACCAGAATTTTTTTTTCCCTTCATCTTTGTGCTCATGCTGTCCCACAAATATTCTCCCAACATGCCTACAGAGGAGGTCCCTCTCAAAGCCACCTTCCACCAGAAGTGGATGCCCTCTTATCTCAGGCCATTGCTAAGGCACTGGCGCCAATGCAGGAGACTGTGGCCAAGTTAACAGCCCAGGTTTCTATAGGGGCAAGCATGTTTGAGGATATGGGAATAGGCCAGAGTGGCAATAAATCAGTTGCTCCCAAGAAATTGCGCAAATGTGACGCAGGGCACCTGGATGGCTTAGAGCGTCTCACCAAAGCCTTCCATAAGAGTGCGCGCACGTTAAAACAGGCACCCTTCCGGAGGGATGTATGATCCGGAGAGACTGGTGACGAGATCAACCCTATATCCGACCTTGAGGAAGGGTTACCCGTACAGGGACAGGATGGCACAGATGGTGAGATGTCCTCAGACGAGGATCGCAACTCCTGTCGTCCATGGCGACTGACTGCGGCCACTCCAGACCCTGATGAAGGGGACACGTCCACCTTGGACATGTTCGACCCAGAGGGTATTTAACAACCCAGGTCTTCTGAGTGGTGACTGGACCAAAAAGTTGCAGAATACATGGCCAGCAAGATCTGACAGCCTCTCAACAAGAGGTTTCGGGCCAGACTAAGTGCGGAATGCCCTCTCCCTACTCTGGAGGGCAAAGTGGTGGCTATGATGGACATTGATCCTAAACTGTGCACTTTCTTTGGGAAGTACACCAAGGACCCTAAAAAGGGTATTGATTGATGATAGAGGTTGTGCCAGGTCAAACTTTTAGATGTGTTGGGACCCCTGACACAGATTATTCAGCTGGTCGAACAGGCGAAGCACACAGGCAGACTCCTGCCACGGACATAGTGACAAGATGGGCCCAGAGGACAGTTTGCCTCCTTGGTAACGCCAATTGCGCTACCTCAGCAGAGAGGGCCGCTCCCTACTCATAAAAATCAACCCTAAACTCAGAGAGCTCTCCGGTTTGGCAGCAGGGGCGGTCATCCAGGGTCACCTGTTCGGCGACCCCTTTGTGAAAAAATAGGGGAAATTCGTAGCAACCTTTTTGGGACTTGACAAAGTGCAGACATCCATTAAAAAGTTTATCCCCTGGAAGGTTTTTAGCGAGGGCCGGAAGAGGTAGGGGTCGCTCCTCCAGCCGTCCCAACCTGCAAGGCCCCAGAGGAAACTACAACAAGAGAAACAATGGTTGGCGGGATGGCCAACGAGGAACATTCTTCCCCAACTGAGGAAGAGGGAGGAGCAGATTTTACTCCGGTCAGCCACCGACTGGGCAAGGCAGAGGGTTGCCTGAGGGTCATTCCTGCACTGAGGTTCGGTTCCTTCTGGTCCTGGGGGCTGCGGGTGCAGTGCTTTGCCCCAGCGTCGGGTTTCTTGTTACAGGCAGTCGCGGTCAGGGGGAGCCTCTGGATTCTCTTTGCATGCATCGCTGTGGGGGGGACAGGGGGGTTGTCTCGGGCTAATCACGATGTCGCACTCGCCTGGGAATCCTCCCTGTGGTGTTGATTCTCTGGCACCGGGGACGTCGGGTGCAGAGGGTGAAGTCTCACGCTTCCGGTGGGAAGAGTGAGGTCTTTAAAAGTTGCAAGAAAGTTGCAATATTGTTGCTGTTGTTGAGCAGAGCGGCTGCTCACAGGAGTTTCTTGGTCCTTTGGTTCAGGGCAGTCCTCTGAGGCTTCAGAGGTCGCTGGTCCCTGTAGGATGCGTCGGTGTTGCATGTTTCTTCGAGTCAGCAGACAGGCCGGTAGGGCTGGGGCCAAAGCAGTTGTCGTCTCCGTCGTCTATGCAGGGCTTTCAGGTCAGCAGTCCTTCTTCTTGTTTCAGGTTGCAGGAATCTGATTTCTTGGGTTCTGGGGTGCCCCTAAATATTAAATTTAGGGGTGTGTTTAGGCCTGGGGGGCAGTAGCCAATGGCTACTGTCCTGGAGGGTGGCTACACCCTCTTTGTGCCTCCTCCCTGAGGGGAGGTGGCAATGTAGGAAAGACTGAAGGCTCCAGGTTAATTAGTAATAAAAGAATCCGAATATAATCCAAGAAAAACGGTGTAGTCACTTTATTCAAAATAATGATCCACGACGGCAGGCAGCACCCTGTCAAGTCCCAAGCCAGTGACCAACTGTCAAGAGCTGGCTCTAGAACCTAACAAAGCACTGACGCAGTCATAGAACAAATACACAACAAAATAGAACAGGAGTGTTAAAGGGAGAGAACATATTATTACATCCACATCCTTAATCCTATTGGGGGAATCCTCCAATCTCAAGATGGAGGATTTCTGAAGGTAGGGGTCAGCTCAGGACACCTTAGGGGCTGTCCTGACTGGTGGGTGACTTCTCCTTGTTTTTCTCATTATCTCCTCCAGCCTTGCCGCCAAAAGTGGGAGCAGTGGCCAGAGGGGCGGGCATCTCCACTAGCTGGGATGCCCTGTGGCGCTGTAACAAAAGGGGTGAGCCTTTGAGGCTCACCACCAGGTGTTACAGTTCCTGCAGGGGGAGGTGAGAAGCACCTCCACCAAGTACAGGCTTTGTTCCTGCCCACAGAGTAACAAAGGCATTCTCCTCATGTGGCCAGCAACTTGTCTGGTTGTGCCAGGCTAGCAGAAACTGGTCAGCCTAGCACTAGGAGTCAGACTGGTATTCAGGGGCCATCTCGAAGATGCCCACTGGGTGCTTTTTACAATACATTCCACACTGGAATCAGTGTGCATTTATTGGACTAAGAAGTTTGATACCAAACTTCCCAGATTTCAGTGTAGTCATTATGGAACTGTGGAGTTCGTGTTTGACACACTTCCAGACCATATACTCTTTATGGCTACACTACACTTACAATGTCTAAGGTTTTGCTTAGACACTGTAGGGGCATAGTGCTCATGCACATATCCCCTCACCTGTGGTATAGTGCACCCTGCCTTAGGGCTGTAAGGCCTGCTACAGGGGTGACTTACCTATGCCACAGGCAGTGAGGTTGGCATGGCACTCTGAGGGGAGTGCCATGTCGACTTAGTCATTTTCTCCCCACCAGCACACACAAGATGTGAGGCAGTGTGCATGTGCTGAGTGAGGGGTCCCCAGGGTGCCCTAAGACATGCTGCAGCCTTTAGAGACCTTCTCTGGCATCAGGGCCCTTGGTACCAGGGATACCATTTAGAAGGGTCTTCTCTGAGTGCCAGGGCTGTGCCAATTGTGGAAGCAAAGGTAGAGTTTAGGGAAATAACATTGGTGCTGGTGCCTGGTTAGCAGGGTCCCAGCACACTTTCAATCATAACTGGCATCAGCAAAAGGCAAAAAGTCAGGGGGTAAGCATGCCAAGGAGACATTTCCTTACACATGCACATTCTGAATTTATGCCAAAAGCGTGGAACATCTGACCACCATCTCGATGGAATCGAAGTGGAAAACAGAACGCATTTTCTAATCAGGATACTGCAGTAAAGATGAGGGAGATTAGGGAGCTTCATAACAAAGAAATCTCCCAAGATGGCCACCAGAGGAACAAAAGAGCCTAAATGTAACACAAATATCACCCAAATGTAGCCCAAGGATAGCCCAATGACAGAAGTGTGCAAAACACATACTTTTTTTTTTGCAGTTTTATATAGTGCAGACTTGACCCGAAGGTATTGGAATGCTTTACATGGGCATCAGTTACATTACACAAGAACACTTTCCTTTTGGGCTTTAGGTATGGGGAAATAAACTGATTTGTCCAGAATCACAGGATGTCGCGCTGACGCTGAAACTCAAACCTGGTTCCCCAGTTGCAAAGTCTGCAGCTCTGGCCATAACGCCACATTCTGACCCCCTAAGTGCAACATATAATCAAGTGATCAACAGGATAAAAAAAATCAAGATAGCAAATCATTTCAAAGTGCTTTGTCACTATTTGAGAACTCAGAAAATATGTCCTCATTTTAGTTTTTTAGAGCACTATCCATAATTTATTTTCATAATTTCTAAAGGAAATGCTTTAGGCATTACAGTTTTGATTACTTCAAGATGACGTCAGGCGTGCCACATTTGTGTAATAAATATAGAATGTTAGAAATCTAGTTGTTCATTAGAATACTGTGGGGAGGCAGGTGTCAGGGGCATGGACCCAGATAACTGAGGGCAGGGATGAGGATGCAGATGCATCAAGTTGACCACGTTGGGCAGGTAGGTGGGGCAGTGGCAGCACAAGGGACCATGGAGGGCAGTGGAAAGGGGGAGGCAGGGGAAATAAACCAACCATGCAAGACAGGCAAGAGAGGCTGTGGCAATATAACAGACCATTGAGGCCAGAAGGAAGAGGCAGTGCCAGTACAACCATACATGACAACAGACCTGCAGCTAGCAGGAAACCTTCGATGTTTTTAAGCCCAAAAGGGCTTTATTTTATATGGCTCCTGCTTAATATCTTCTATTTTGAAATGTATGTCAATGTGAAAAATCAATTCCCCAGGTTTTTTTTTTTCTCAATCTCTCCCTCTTACTAAGTTAAAAATGTTAGCAAGTATGGTACATTGGATCACTATGGGAAGGCGGAAAGAGGTAGGGATATGGACTCAGACAACAAAGCCCAGGAGGGAGATGGTTTGGGGCACCAAACTGACCTTACAGGGCAGGCGTCACAGTTTGCAGCAGCACAATACACCACACAGGGCAAGCAGGAATGGACCATGGAAAGCAATAGGGAGGGGACAGGGTCATGCACATTGACAACAGAGAACAGAGGGGAAAGAGGTAAGGGCAGCAACCTGACCATACTGAACAGATAGGAGGGACAGTTTCAACATAACTGACCATGTAGGGCGGGATTAAGGGGGCAGCGGCATGACAACGGACCAGACAAGGCAGGAGGGAGGGGAAAGGGGCCTGCCCATGGAAAACGGAGGGCAGAGACAAGGTGGCAGAGCTGGAGTAGCAAGCTGACCTTGGAGGGCATGCAGGATGTGCACTGGAAACACTACACACCATGGAGGGCAACAGTGAGATTATAATGGCATACATGCAGACAATGGAGGGAAGGTGGGGGGGCAGGGGCAACTAGCTGACTACAGAGGGCAGGTGGGAGGGGCTTTGGCAGCACAGAAGGCCATGCATGGCAAGTAGGACGGTTGGTTGCAGCACAACAGCCATGGTGGGCAAGACGGAGGGGACATGGGCATGTACAAAGGACCACAGAGGACAGAAAAGATGGGTAGGGGCTGGACACAGGCAAGAGAGGGCAGGGAAGGAGTTTCACAACAGACCACCCAGGGTAGGCAGGAAGAGCATCTGCTGCACAACAGAGCATGGAAAGCAGAAGAGAGTGGCAGCAAAATGGACCATGGAGGTCAGGAGGGAGGGGATTAGGCATATGATCATCTCTGTAGGAAAGCCCCCTCTTTTTGGCATGGTTACCCCCACTTTTTGCCTGATGTCAGTGTGTTTTTGACTGTGTTCACTGGGATCCTGCTAACCAGGACCCCAGTAAAAGTGCTCTTTTTCCCTAAATTCAGTTATTCATGCTTTTTACACTTCACAATTTGCATACTGGTGCCCCCATGTAAGTCCCTAGTATATGGTACCCAGGGCACTGGGGCACCAAGGGTCGCCTATGGGCTGCAGCATGTATTATGCCACCCATGGGAGCCCATACAAAACCACTCCCATTGCAGCCTGCGGGAAAGGGTGCATGCACCCTTTTCACTACAGGTTACTGCAACAGGTCACTGTAAGTCACCCCTATGGTTGGCCCTCCTAGCCCAGAGGGCAAGGTGCAGGTACCTGTGTGTGTGGGCACCCCTGCATGAGTAGAGGTGCTCCCACAAACTCCAGCTCCATTTTCATGGACTTCGTGAGTGCGGGGACACCATTTTGCGTGTGTACTGGACATAGGGCACTACCTATGTCCAGCTACATAATGGTAACTCCAAACCTAGGCATGTTTAATATCAAACATGTCAGAATCATACCCCAATACTGTTGCCAGTATTGGAAGTATGATTCCATGCACTATGGGGGCTCCTTAGAGGTCCCCCAGCATTGCTCCTACCAGCTTTCTGGGGTTTTCCGGGCAGCCCAAGCTTCTGCCACCCCTCACAGGTTCCTGCCCTCCTGCTGTTTGTTCATCTCAAGCCCAGGAAGCAGAACAAAGGATATCCTTTGAGAGAGGGGGGTAACACCCTCTCCCTTTTGAAATAGGTTTTACTTGGCTTGGGAGGGGTAGCCTCCCCAAGCCTCTGGTATGCTTTGAAGGGCACAGTTGGTGCCCTCCTTGCATAAACCAGGCTGCGCCGGTTCAGGGAGCTCCAGTCCCTGCTCTGGCGCGAAATGGACAATGGAAAGGGGAGTGACCACTCCCCTGTCCATCACCACTGCAGGGGTGGTGACCAGAGCTCCTCCAGAGGGTCTCTTGGTTCTGCCATCTTGAATTGAGGGTGGACAGAGGCCTCTGGGAGCATCTGAGTGGCCAGGTCAGACAGGGAATGTCAGAGCCCCCTCCTGATAGATGGTCACCTGGCTAGGCGACCAATCCCCCCTTCCAGGGCTGTCTAGGGTCTCCCTCTTGGGTGGGTTCTCTAGCATGGGAAACTGGCTGGGTCGATGGTGGCCGTGCGCAGCCCAAAGAAAGTGAGGAGCGGGTCACGGGCCTGCCCGCTCTCACTCACCTCCTTTTCTCCTCCTGCCGTCTTCTACTGACCTGTGCCAGTTTAAAGCCTCTGAGCTAGAACACAGATAAGGGCGGCCCCACAGATAATGTTCCTATCTACTTATGCCCTACTTCTGCCAGTCAGGGCAGTCGCTGTGATCCTTCGCTCAGCTGATGGCGGCTGCGCGAAGAGACGAGGAGCGGCCCAAACCCCACGATATTTTAGGGTCCGGCACACTCCCACTCATCTTCAGCCGCCAATGATCTTTGGGCCTTCAAGCAAGATGGCAAGTAATGGTGCTGCAGTCCATCGACCTACACTCCTTTCGGCTCGAACAGGCAAGTGGGCTTATCAGACCCACAGGGAAGCACACTTATGCCAGCCGCAGTGGCTCTCCTCTGTACTCAGCACAGCAACCACGCTGCCTTGGGGTCCTTCGGCTGCACCGTGTTACTCGAACGGCCGCTCACCGCCCCGTCAGTAGTACCTGGGGCAGCAATCGATTCTAAGCCCCAGTCACCCTCACCTTGGGCGATGGCCTCCTTTAAGCAACCGATTACTGTGGATTACTGAGGTCCGGGCCGGGAGCCGCCCTGCTATGCATCCACCATCTTGGACGGCCAGCCACGCCCCCTGAAAATGTTGCAGTGATAATATTAAAGATGCCATAGAAGGTGTCATCAATGATATAATATGTGGAGTAACTAGCTGTGCATGGCAAAGGCGCGAGCTATAGTTACCTTATGGCGTGAGTTAAAGTTACTTGAAATAACTCTATTACTGCTGAATTTCTATGTTTTTGTGTGAGTAAATTCAGAACTTAACTATAACGTCCCTGTAACCTTTGTGTTTTTCAGTGAATTTCTATGTTTTTTTTAATGTAATTTTAATTACTCTCCATATATTCACCCTAAGCCGCTCACAGCCACCCAACCCTGAGCTGCGCATGGCCTGTGGCCGTGCACAGCAGGGGTTGGCCACTGGGCCTGTCTCAGTCAGTGGATCTGTGAGTGGGTGCGTGATTGTCTGAGTGGATCTGAAAGTGGGTGTGTGAGTCTACGAGTGGTTCTGAGTGGGTGCTCAAATGTCTGAGTGGGTGTGTGAGTGGACGCATGAGTCTCTGAGTGCATATATGAGTGAATGAATTAGTGTATGAATCAATCTGTGAAATTTTATTTTGTAAATTTTTTTGTGCTTATTTGTGATTAATCTCGATTAAATCCGAATATTACGCATGGCGAAGAAAAATCGTTTTAAACTCAAAATATGACCCTCAAACACCCCTGTATCACACCCTTGGGATCATGGTACTTCCACCCTGACCCCTCATGCTACTTTTTATTTTGTTTTTCAGGTCCAGGACCATCTCCTGGGACCTTAAAATGGTGGCTGCAACTTTCTGTTCGGGTTGTGGCCAGCCATTTACAGCGCTTCTATTCGCTTGTGCATTCGCAAAAACTTGTGAGTATTTGCTAATTATTCGCGACCTCAGATATACAAATTTATTTTCCTTTTAATATCTCAAAAGCTACTGAACAGATTTACACCAAACACCCAAAAGCACAATCTACATACTGACATCTAGCTTTCTGCCAAATTTGGTGTAATTTCATCCAGTGATTCGGGCTGTATTCATGATCAAAGGTCCTATGGGAATTAACATGAAAAACACAACTTTTTTGTCAAGCCCCGCTTGATGGATCACTCACAAACCTTCTGTGTGCAACAAGAATCACTGCCAGACTTTTTTTTGGAAAATTTGATGAAGATTTATCAAACAGTGCCAAAAATATAGACAAGTCAAAAAATGCTTTTTTATGGAAACATGGCAACTGCCAGAGTTAGTTTTATATATATATATATATAGCACTTGCACACTCAGGACTCCAGGAAAAGAAAAAGAAAGTTTAATACAACACAACGTGTTTCGGCTGTCAAGCAGCCTTGGTCACGTGATAAACACCACATCCAAATCACCATTAAGTACTGCCTCAACATAGACATAGAAATGGGACAATAACACCTAATTGGAAACAAGTCCATATACCACAACCTCCCAACCTATACAGTTTTTTAAGACATAATAACTGATTTCAAATTTAATTAATGCACCTACAGTTGAGTCAATATATAAATAAATAAATATTGCCATTATCTGTGTAACAGGAGAGAAAAGATGATAACATGTACCAGTGTAATTAAATAAATAAAATTCATATTCACCGGACCATTCAATTAAATAGTAAAATACTATAAATAAGGTCTTCTTAAGAATATAAATATATACAATAATCAACACTGTAATCCAAAAAATTATGATCTCCTACATCACAACTGATAAGTACAATATATTACTATACTTAAAATATTCTTATCTGTAAACTCAGCAAGGAAGGTCCCCCAACAATAACGTGAAACTCAAAAAGAATGATGACAATAGATTTCCATCCGACCCCTCATATCTGAAAGAAGAATTATATATAAATATCAATAAATAGAAAACTAATTTGACAACTAACCAAATAAGTAAATATATACATATAAATACCTATCATTACCTAATACCTAATACCTAAACCAGTTAAAACACATTCATATTATACTGTCAATCATCAATAGATCATGCTAGTTTTCATATAAGTGGGTATTTCATTCCTCACCCATATTTAATCCATTCGGAATCTTAGTTTCCAATTCTATGATATATTTAGATTCCATCTTCTTCAATGTCAATTCTCTATTGCCCCCCCCCATGACAATGGGAAACATGTTCAATGCCAAAATATGATAGCTTAGTGCAATCAGAGTTATGTTTTTCCTTAAAGTGTCTCGCAACAGGATAATGCTCATCGTTAGTTGTAATCGCACGCATATGTTCTAAAATGCGTTTCTTAACATTATGTTTAGTACTGCCCACATACCATTTTAAACACGGGCACTCCAATATATAAATCACAAATGGAGTACTACACGTTATAAATTGGTCAATATATCTCACTTTTCCCTGTTGGCATACATCATATTGCTTCCGCATAATGCTGTTGCGACAGGCCTTACAATGTCCACAAGGAAAAAAAAACTGTAAATTGTGTTGTTTCAATTGAGGAATTGTAGTTATATCATTAGATCTTAACATATCATGTAAACTACGTCCTCTCCTATAAGTAATCTGCGGTATGTTGAATAACATCTCCAATAACAGGATCACTCTTCAAAATTTTCCAATTTTTTTAAATAATCTTGTTTATATGTCTCGTATCGTCATTGTATGTCGTAATCAGTCTAGTTACTTCTCCTTTCTCCTTTTCTAATTTCATAGTATTATCAAATAGGGTATCTGTTCTACTAATCCCCTTTACCTTATCAACTGCCCTTTTAATGACCCATTCCGGGTAACCCCTCTGTTTGAATCTTTTGGTCATCTCAACTTGTTCTGCTTCAAAGGCTTCCTCAGTACTACTAATTCTTTTATCCCTTAGCAGTTCTCCATACGGGATACTCCATTTTAGACTATCTGGATGACCACTAGTAGCATGCAACAAACTGTTGCCTGCTGTACTTTTACGAAACAGTTCAGTGGTAATTGTGTCTTTTCTGATCTTAATTAGAACTCCCCCTGTTCATCATGGTTGTAGTATTGTGACATTTAGCATGAAATTACAGTAATGTGTAATGCAAGTACAAATCAGATCCATGTCAGTGTGAGGTACACAGAAACTGCATACGTGACTGCAAATATATGACAGACAGAGTTAGAGGATGTTTCACACCAAGATGAGGCCTCGCACGTATTGTGACACACAGTACCACAATTAAATTAAAACACACGATGTATCAGGTCACACTCTCCCATGCAGTGTAAAAGAAAATAATGACTTTTTGACTATCACTGTACATTATTTCAAGGCCACTGGCCACTGCATTGTTAACAGTGTTTATGACTGTCCTGTGAACATCATTCAAATCAGTACACCTCGAAAAGTGTATGCACCTAAATATGGTTACATGGTATAAGAGCACTGCAAATTGTCACAGGTTTTTCTTTTGTCTTGATGCATTTTAACTGATGATGATGTAAGCAAACTCCTTGATAGCCAGACAAACCTACTCTTGCCATACAGGGAAGATTGTACCACTATGTTATTGCAAGACATAATAGAAGCAGCAACTGAGGAAACAGAAGACAGAAGGGAAGATGGGCCTATGATCTAAAATGCTGGCACATTTGCCATGTTAAAACATACAATCCCAAAGGCCATTGCGGTCACAGTGCCCCCTGACAAAAAAGATGAGCCCTTTCAATTGGATAACAGGATACTTGAGTGCCAGGTGCATACAGCCTTTCATGCAGACTTTCACCACGCAAGGGGATGCAAGGGCGACACAAATCCTAAATGAGATTAAGCCACGCCATGCTGCCTTGCGTGGCTCTGCATGGCTTGATAAATCTGAAGTAACTCAAGGCAGCACAAATCACTGCCTTGCCTAACTCTGCCCCAGGGAGGCGTGACATGGGTGGAGCTTGGGTGTTCCCACGCATCCACCCATGTATTTTTTACGCTTTCTTAGATTCACCATTAGGGGTATACCTGGGAATGTGTCAAAATCCTATGCCTCCCCAGGTGAGGCAGAACAAGGAGAAATTTATGTATTTCCCCTTGTTTGTTCCCCTTTCCATGTGTGCTGCATTGTGTGCTGCATTCTACAGCACACATAGAAAGTGGACAATGCCTCTGAGGATTGTTTTTGTGCACAACAACAATCCAGCCTACAACACAGGCACCCTTGTTCCATGGTGCAAGGATACCTGCTTTGGTGCTAGGCAGCAAAAAGTTTACTAGCGCTGGTAAAGGACAGGAAGGCACTGCACAATGTTAAATTCAGTGCATTCCTGCCCTTTCCCTTTCACGCAGCTCAACAAGGTGGCTTGCTGTATCGTGCTATGTGAAAATATGATAAATATTGGCCTGAGTGCCTTGGGAGAACATGCTTACAATATGAATATATACCTTACAGCTATGGATGACACCATGATGGGCATCAGGCCTTTACGACAATCTGCCTTTCAGTGCTATTCAGAAGACACTGAGGACCAGAATTATTTAGGTTGTGCATTGCCCTTGCACCATGCAAGGCGGTGCAAGGGTGAAGCAAAACCTAAGTGAGATTTATCAAGCCACGCAAGGCCACTTTGCGTGTTCCTGCATAGTTTCCCTTCCTGCACAAAAACAATCCTGCCTGTAACACAGGCACACTTGCTCCATGGCGTATGGGTGCCTGCATTGGCACTAGGCTGCTAACTGTGCACCAATGAAGGCAAAGGACAGGAATGCGCCCTATCTTCATAGATAGGGTGCATTCCTGCCCTCCCTCTTTCATTCAGCGCAGTGCAGTGCAGCAAGAGGTCTTTCTGTGTTGCGCTGCTTGAATGTTTGATAAATCTGCATGTAGGAAACTGGGCTCATTTGCAGATGCCCCCCCCTACTTTTTGCCCCCTTTTAGAACTATTAGCTGTTGCATTTTGACTCTGACAGTGCACTGAGGCATGCTAAGCAGACCTCAGTGCCAGTAAGCTTTCCTTAAGTTGCTGTCAGGCCTTTTCCCCCACCTGTGCCATGCCTGTTTTTGACTATTTGGGGTAGTTCATGCTTAGACCCTCATACTTTGTTGTCCACATAAGCTATCCAGGCCACATTTATGTCATTTTTTCCAACATCCTAGAGATCATAAAGGTACCCAGAGTTTGTGGGTTCTCCTGGAGGAGATCAAGAAATTAGCCAAAATACATCTAAAATTTGTTTTTTTAGGAAAATGGGAGAAGTGCTATAGAAGAAAGCACATGTTTTTTTCCCTGCAAATGGCAACAACAAAGGGCTTGCAGTGCTAAAATCACTATCTTCCCAGATTTCGGGAACAAGCAGACTTGAATCAGAAAACCAAATTTCTTAACACAGTTTTGGCATTTTACTGGGACATTCCCCATTGTTACTATTTTTGTGCTTTCATCCTCCTTCCAGTTAGTGACATAAATAGGTGTGAAACCAATGGTGAATCCCAGACAGCTAATCATTGCTGAAAAGTAGACAAAATTCTGAATTAAGCATTGGGTCGTTTGTGTAGATCCTTCAAGGTTTTTCTATAGAAAGTAACAGTTGAAATAAAAAATATTGAAATTGAGTTGAAAAAAAACCCACCCATTTCTGTCTACATTTTCCTATATAACTTTTTCCAACTATGACAGATTTTTGAAAGCAATATACTGTTACGTATGTTGGACCCTTCTGGTTGCGGGGATATATAAGGCTTTCAGGTTCATCAAGAACCCAAGGTACCCAGAGCCAATAAAGGAGCTGCACCTTGCAATGGGTTTTCATTGTATACAGCAATTCATTTGGTAAAATAGAAAGAGTGAAAAATAGGTATCAAGGAAACCTTTGTATTTCGAAAATGGGCACAAGATAAGGAGTTTAGAAGCAAGGGTTATATGCACATCTCTGCATTCGGGAGTCCACATATTAGCATGTGAATTACCCCCGATAAAAATGGTACCTCATTTATGTGGGTAGGCCTAGTGCCAGTAACAGGAAATGCCCCAAAACACAACATGGACACATCATGTTTTTCTAATGAAAACAGACAGGTTTTTTGCAAAGTGCCTAGCTGTGGATTTTGGCCTCTACCTCAGCTGGTACGTAGGGAAAACTAGCGAACCTATACATTTTTGGAGACTAGACACGTAGTGGAATCTAGGATAAGGTGACTTGTGCCGCTTTCACTGGGTTCTGTTACCCAGAATCCTTTGCAAACCTCAAAATTTGGCATTTTGGTGCTGGAAAGTTCTGGAATCTGAGGGGAGCCACAAACTTCCTTCCACCCAGCATTTCCCCACATCTCTCAATAAAAATAGTACCTCACTTGTGCAGGTAGGACTAGTGCCCGCGACAGGGAAGGGTCCAAACCACAACATAGACACATCAAAATTATCAATTACAAAACTACCTGTTTTTGCAAGGGGGGGCACCTATGTTTTTGGTCAAGGGCTCTGCAGTCATCTAGGGAAACCTACCAAACCCAGACATTTCTGAAAACTAGGCACCTGAGGAAGTCCAAGGAGGTGTGACTTCCTTGGATCCCCCAGTGTTTTCTTACCCATAATTACCTGCAAACCTCAAAGTTGGCTAAAAAATCACATTTTCCTCACATTTCTGTGTGGGATCAATGCACCGGCACAAATTTCCTACCACGTAGTGTTCCCTTTGGTCTCCTGATAAAACTGATACCTCACTTGTATAGGTGGGCCAAGTGCCTGTGGCAGAGAAGGGCCAAAACATGTTGAAATTGAGGGGAAAACAAAGCGGGTATAAAAGGGCAGTTTGAAAAAAAAAAAATTTAGGTTGAAAAGTGGGGCAGAATTGTTATCAGTAGAGATGCGACAATGCAGGGTGGTAGGAATTTTGACGATTCCTGTGGATTCCAGAAGGTTCCATCACAAAAATCTATGGAAAATGTGTGATTTCAAGCGAAGTTGGAAGTTTGCGGGGTATTATGAGTAAGAAAATGGTGTGGGGTACATGTGAAGCACCACCCTGGACTCACCCAGATGTTTAGTTTTCAGATGTGTCTAGGTCTGGTAGATTTTTCTAGGTGGCAACGTACCAAAGTCCAAAATGTGCAGCCGTTCACCATTCCAAGTGGGACGATATAGGGAGTTATCCAAGCTCTCTTGGCCTACATGTAAAAGTAAAACCCAAAAGAATCAAATGTTCTCCTGCTTGCCATTGGGATGAGATGCTTTAATTTGCAGGAGGGCTGAAAGACTGTTACCCTCTTCAGTTGGGGAGGGGGGCATAACCATGCCCATAGTGGTTGGCAGCCCCCAACCCTCTTTTTTTTAATTCCCTGGTATCTAGTGGGCTTTCTACCTCCCCGGGGAGCGGATCGAGGGTAATTACCCCATCTGGCTCTCAGTGGGCAGATGACTTTGTTCCCACTGATTACCCCCACACTCTTTTTTTTTAAAATCCTCCCTGGTGTCTAGTGAGCTTTCTGCCCCCCTTGGGGGCAGATGGACCTTACAAAAATAGGTTGATCGTCCCCCCCCAAGCAAAACATAAACACACACACCAATCCCTGGTGCCTAAGTGGTTTCCGCCCCCCTTGGGGGCAGATGAACCTAATAAAAATAGGCCAATCAGCCCCCAAAGGGGGCAGAAATGGCCAACAGTAATTTGCACCCACGGGCAGCGACCTTGCCCAAGGGGCCACCCCCCCAAACGAAACACACACACAAAACGATCCCTGGTGCCTACATGGTTTCTGCCCCTGTTGGGGGCAGATGGGCTTAATAAAAATAGGCCAATCTGCCCCCAAGAGGGACAGAAATGGCCTAAAATAATATGCCCCCATTGGAAATGGCCCTTGCCCAAGGGGCACTCCCCGTATGTAACATTTTTTTTAAAAAATCCCTGGTGCCTAGTGGTTTCTAGCCCCCTTGGAGGCAGATAGGCCTAATGAAAATAGCCCGATCTGCCCCCAAAAGGGGCAGAAATGGCCTGATATAATATGCCCGCCTGGGGAGCGACCCTTGCCTAAGGGGCCACTCCTTTTATGTAAAAATTAAAAAAAAATCCCTGGTGTCTAGTGATTTGATTGGCCTAATGAAAATAGGCAATCTGCTCCCAAGGGGGCAGAATTGGCCTACAATAATATTCCTCCACCCCCTTCCGGGGATCGACCCTTGCCTAAGGTGCCGCTCCCCTTATGTAAAAAAATAAAATTTAACTAATCCCTGGTATCTAGCGGTTTTTGCCTCTGTTGGGGGCAGATGGGCCCAATTAAAATCGGCTGATCTGCCCCCAACGGGGAGTGACCCTTGCCTAAGGGGCCGCTCCCCTTATTTTATTTAAAAAAAGAAAAAACAAACTCCCTGGTGTCTAGTGGACATTGCTGCAGCACAATCACTATGTGATTGTGCTGCTGAAATTCTCAAATAGACATGAAAGTAAAGGAAAAGCCTTTCCTTTCCTTTCTTGCCTCTTTGAAACCCCCTCCCACTTCCAAAGGAGAAACTAATCAGTTTCTTTTCGCGTCAGGGGCGACTTCTGATGAAGTCAGTGCGCCGTGCATGCTGATGTCATCAGATGTCACCCAGCGGGTCGGGGTAGCAGCGGAAGCACTTCTGCTGCCATCCCTTCCCGGGTGGGTGGTTTGGTGGCCCTCAGGGGAGCGCTAGCGCTCCCCCTACGGGTCACAGCCAGGACGTAACAGTTATGTCCATGGCACAGCAGTGATGTGACTCTGGACGTCCACGGCGATTAACACAAAGTATGTCTAATTGGCACAACTTACAATGTTTCCAATTCAAAAGTTTACAATTGGCAGAGGATTTAGCATCCCTATAAGTCTCAAGTAAATGGTACCCCTGGTACCTACGGCATGGGTACTAAAGAGGGTCCCTATGGGCTGCAACATAACACATGCCACCCTAAGGGACCCACACACAAGCTGCACACAGCCTGCCATTGCAGACTGCATGTCAGGGTGCAAACTTCAAGTGAAAACACGACATGGCATACACATTGTATACCATGCCAAAGCCACTGCATGCATTATATGTAAGTAACCCTAAAGTAGGCCTTAAGACCTCTAAGGCAGGGTGATTTATAACACATGTGAGGACATATCTGCATGAACAGATATGCCCCTGTGATGTCTAGTTCCATTCCTACACATTGAAAGTGACCGGGCAGCCATCTTAAAGCATGTACTGGACACTTGTCAGCAAGAGTGACCCAGCTACATGAAGGCTGCACAGAAAATAGTGGTGTTTGGTGTAAAACACCTCGTCTTACTGAAACCATACTGATGCCAGTATTGGATTTATTATGCACCCAGAGGGCACTTCAGAGGTGCCCCCTGAAACATACTAGTCCTCTAGTGTGCTGGCTGACTGGTTTCCACCAGCCTGTCACCAAAGATGAGTTTCTGACCCCCTGGAGGTGACGGCCTCTGCTCCCTGCGGTATGAAGCAATGCCTGCTCTGGCAGGAGGTGGTATCACCTCCGCATTCAGGATGGCTAGTGAATCTGCATACCAAGGCCAGGGACCTTCCCCCAGACCTGGGAAAGGTAACCTCCTGCCCTGAGGCACATTTGGCAGCAGGACAGGTGGGAAAATGAGCTATGCAGGACGCGTGTTGCACTGCCAGGAAGGACACACCTCTAGGGGGACCAGCCCGAAATGAACACAAAGTTAGGAATTCCACCATCTTGTGAGAGGTGGAATTAGGAATTCTGGGACAAGATGATGTCTACTCCTCACAGAAAGAAGTCAACTAGGGGGTATAGTGACTCCAAGAGTGAGTAGCCCATTTTCTATTGGGGACCTCCTGATAGCAGGACTACTGATTCACTGGACTAAAGAAGAAGGACCCAAAGAGCTGCAAAAAGCAAGAACTGAGGAGCAGCAACTAACTTGGCCCCAACCCCGCCAGCCTGCCTGCTGTCCTCGACAATTGTGCCAAAGATGACTGATCCTGTAGTTGTTCTGCCTCTAAAAGCCTAGGAGGACTGCCAGCACTTTGAGAAGTAACCAGGATCGCCTGTGGAGTAGTGGAGCTGCCTACCTGCACCCTTCAGGTACCAAGAAAGGTTCACGAGTACTCAACAGCACCACTGCACCCGTACCCCCAAGCCTAAGTTGGTATCTAAACTCACATAAAGATGAGTGTTATTTTTATAAATTCGTATTGGATTTCTTTATTGAGTGTGTGTCTCTCTTACTGGGTCTGTGTGTGCAATAAATGCTTAACACAGTCCTCTAACAAGCCTAACAGCTTGCCCACAGTACTCTAAGAGAGAGCTTTTAGGGTTTTCATTTTAAACCCCTGTCAGCCAATAAGGAAATGCAATCAGAGACGCCCTGGACTATCTGCATAGTGTCCCCTTACATTGGTACACTACATAGATAGCCAGCTTTCTACACTGCTCCATAACATAGCTGATGTACCAAAGGTCAAGCGATCACCCCTCTTGTGCTCCCCACTGGATTGTAGGTGAGGAGTGATACAAGTGTCCTTCATCAGTTTCATCAGTGATGAAGGTGAACCTCATTGTGAGCCATAAATGATGTTTGCACAAAGGAATGAACAACGGTCACATGGGACACAATGTGACTAATTTTTCATTTAATTAATCAATATTTAATTTCTCATACGTGAGGGTATGATGATGTGTGGCAGCATGTTCGAAAAACACTGGTGTGCAGTGACACATGGAGTTAGTCTGTCAGTGCTTATATTACAATCACACGTAAAAAATGTGAAGATTTCTTGTCTCCTCAACCGTCCACATTGTGAGTCTGTGTTCTAGGGTTTGTGTTGGTGATTGCACATTGTTGTCTGTCTATTCCTCAAGAGACTTTCCACTTCGCACCGAGGTAGTAATATGTGACTTGCAGCCATGCCACAGACAATTTTGAGACAGTAAAATAGCCTACCCCTCGACAGTTCTAGACAGTGGGACCTGAATCTGAGAGTGCCAATGCGCCGTACAATGATGCCACGGGTTCACCATTGTTAGGGCCGGTTTATGGAGGGTGCGACCACTGCGGCGGTACTGGGCACTGACCGGGGGAGGGGACGCTGACCTCTGGGGGCGCTGTGTTCAGCAATAACTTACGTTTTGGAAAACACCGTCTGCAGAGATCCTTGCGCCCCCAGTTTTCAGGCAGTAATAAAATTGTCGAGATGACTCTTGTGATTAATATTCCTGCTAGAGAGAGAGAAAGGAGTTTTAGTGGCAGTGTTAACTCGCCATAAAGTAGCGCAAAGGGTTAATATGGCTGCTGCACAGAACTCGCAGGTCACAGATCTGTATTCTATCTGGACAGAGTGGATTACTGCATTTGTCACAGATATCCTTTCGTTACCGCAGTTCATAAGATACAAACCTAATATAGAACAGCGACTGTTACAAACTGTTATCGGAGAACTGCAAACTAACTGCATCAAATAGATTAGGACGTATGTGTTTTTCCCAGTCTTTCATTATCTATTCCAAATAATGCTAAAAGGGTTTACCAGTGGTTTAAAACAAATAAAGCGTATGTGACAGAGGGTCTATGGAGAGGTGAGTCAATTTTAGCCCATGGTAGTGAGGGAACCGGAGGAGGAGGTCATGGGGGAGGGGCAAGGAGTGGTTGGTGGGGGGTCAAAAAATAATTGTGCCGCCGGGCGCCACCAGCTCTCAGCTTCTGCGGCGTTTGGATTTTCAAAGGATGCCGTCATGCATGTTCCTAGAAATAACCCTGGTCACCTGTGGTAAAACAATGAGTACAGATTATACTTGTTCCCTTTTACCTGTCATCTACTCACCAGCGTTTTCGCCCTGTAGTCATTACTTGACTGTCCTATTGCAGTAGTGTCAGACTTTGTATATTACAAATTCCTTTGTAACCTTTCTGGTGCGTTTCTGGTGAGGATGAGGTGGGTTTTTGTTGAAGCCTTTTATGTTGTACAAAAAATTCATGAACTGTTTCGAATTACTTTCATGAAGCACAATTTTAGTGCAATTTGTGCAGGTGCTCGGTTCCCCTTCTTTGTGCCATTTTAAATAGGTATGGGTTAGCATTGATACCCATGGGTGTTAAGCAGTTCTTACCCACAAAACGCCACTTTCCAGGATTTGCAATGCGCAGCAAATCGCCCCTCAGGGTCTCTAGGCGCTGAATTGTAAGCACCTGGAGATTACATGATTTGCCCAGAATCACAGGGTGTTGAGCCGAAGCCGAGACTTGAAATAGGTTCCGTCAGCCACATTTTGGTGGGATTCACTCTTCACTCGTAGAGCAAAAACGGCTTCTGTGAAAGAAAGTTTATCGACATTGATGTTTGTGCTGCTTTGTGCCTTGTAGCACTGCTTAGCATCAGGGGAGCAACAAACGCAGCTTAGTAACTCTAGGCTATGGAAGCAGCACGTCACTAAATGGCCTCTATCTCTATTTTCACAAGACCTTGGAATTTTGGAATAGCACACACTTATTCAAGATTCCAAATAATCTTCTCACTTTACAAGACTTCAGAATGATATTCCCTCGTAGATTCTGAATAAACTGCTTTCTTTCCATGACTTCTGGATAAACTGTTCACTTTTCTGGAGCTAAGAACCACCTTCCACCTTTCCAATACTTCGGGAAAACGTGCCATCCTTCCATGACTTTATAAAATTTAACACATTAACCAGATAATTTATTGAAAGAAGAATTAAGAGATCCCTCTTCCGACTCCACAGTTACCCATCCAGGTCTCTGTAAAGCCTGGTTGTGTTCCAAGACTATGGAACAACCTCCCACTCCGAGCACTCAGAAATAACCATGCTCGTTTGCCAGAATTTTGGAATAACCTGCCTGTCTTCCAGTACTTCAGAACAACAACATTCCTCTCTCCCAGGACTTTGAACTATCCTGCCCTGGCTATAGGGCTCTGAAATAACCTGCCCACCTTCCGGGGCTTTGTGACTCATTCCCAAGCACACCTATTTTTTAATGAGGGCTGATTTTAATGGTTTTCTTTGCAATGCTTCGAGTTTATATTGAGTAATCAGTGTTTCATGAATTCAGGGAACATGAGGTTGGCAGAAGTGTATACAAGAAGATGGATGATAATTTACCTGATGCTGGAAGATAGGTGTGCGGGACTGGTTTTGTTGTAGGGTTTGTACCCAATAATCAGTACCTTTGATAACTAACCTGAGAAGAGAAAAGATAAAGTGCGACTTGGGTGCTGTCTGCCAGTAGCTAGAATGTCAGCCGAGTAACCAGTAACTAGTGAAACACACAATGATGGATTCTTCACCTGACCATGTAGTGTTATCTTGGCCTAACGAGCTTTTGTACCCTCTTCTGTCACATTTAGTGTTCATTGCCTTGTGTGTCCGATCTTATCATGTTGATTGCTTGTATCGCGATGTGTTGTCCATAGAATGCTACAGAGTACACAAGGTCAACATACGAGGGATGGCGAATTGAGGATTGAGGCAGCTCTGTATTGTGTTGTAGTTGGCTTTATTTAGCCCTCCATGCCGCTTTGTGGGGCGATGGACCAAAGTATTGAATGGGTAGCATGCTAGATCATGGGGGGGATGCTTGGGTGGAAAGGGTTGTACGCGTTGTGACCAGAGGGGTGTTCTTGCTGTGCCTTGGGGTGCAGTGCTTAGAGGTGTGATGGAGGGACGGACAAATGAGACATAGGCAGTTCAGACTATGACTACTGTTAGTTAGCAGCTACAATTCATTCTTCAGGTCTTGCGTTGAATTTGTGGAGATTGCAGAAACCTTTCCTTTAACTTTTTTCTCTCTATCTACTTCCTGTGTGTTAACAGTAAGAGTCACCAGCATTGTAAATCTGGGAAGGAGGAGAGACAGGTGTGGAGGGGCAACAAAGAGGATACAGTGATCCACCTGGAACACCTTCATTACAGTCATCCCTACATGAATATTCTGTAGGTTGTCTCATTTCGATTATGGTGACAAATGAAGTGGGGGTCTGCAGGGATGGACTACATTAAAGTCCTCCCAGGTGCCAACTAAATGCAACAGGTTTCTTCAGACATTGGTTACCTGTCCTTGTTGGTTTTGCATGGGTTGTGTGGATTGCTAGTAATTTTCTGGTGGTAAGAAAGAGCTCTTTGGCACTTTTGGGCGAGTATGCTAAAGTCCAGGTAGGCTCAGGCGTTTTATTTGGACCACCAAGAGGGTATATTTATTTCCATCCTGCACTGATTATGCTCGATCTTTGTAGAATTCGGTCACAGTAATTCCCTTGACATCTGGGTGCCACACTCACCCCACCTGCCAATTTCTGCTGGCCATGACTAAAGTCTGATTGCGAAGTTCTATTGAATATCAGCGTTCTTGTGCACAGTATTCTGTCCTAATCATGAATGTGGACCTGCTGTCCAAGAAGCCCAAGAAGCAAGTCCTTTTGGGTTGTCATCTCAGGAATATTAAGACTTTTACTTCCTTCTTGAATACAACATGTTCTTATAAATGTCGTATTTCTTGGTTGGCAAGGGACTTTATCAAGAGGAACAATGAGTCGATGTGTTATTCTTGAGCGTAACGTCCTGTTCTTGAGTAATGTTGAAATCTCATGTGTATGTGCAAGGACCATCCCTTGGATAGCTCTGTGGACGATGGAAAGGACATTGAAAGGAGAGCATCTGGCTCATGGAGTGCATACCACTATCATGTATTCCCTTGGGTGGAGTGGTAGTAATAATCTTCCTCCAGTGCTTTTGTTTATTTACAATTTTCAGAGTAGAAGGCAGGGAACACAGGCAATATGCGTACACCAGCGACATTCTGAAGGTGATAATGGCCTGCTGTGTCTCATAATACCCTAGTGGAGGGAGGATACACCCTAGTCTCCAATGAGATGCAAAGAAGAGAACTGGAGTAGCAATGAATGCAGGAAAGAAGGGTTTATTGCTTGTTCTGCACTTATGCGGTCCTTAAGCCAATTTAACTTTTTGTACAGAAAGGAGTACTGTGGATGAGGGGATGTTGAGAGGGAAGGGGTGTTGTGAGGACCCATTTAGGACCCGGGTTGGTCACCTCTGTTATAGGTTAGTTTTACAGCTTATGTTTTTATTAATATTTTATTCACATTTTATTCATGTTTGCGTGACTGCTTTTAGGAAATGCTTTTACACATTTTATCAGTTTGTTTTTATTCTAGGAAAGCAAGAGAGGTGCCGCTTGTTAGCTTACCCTTTGCTACAGATATATGTAATCAGTACCTTCTGTCCAAGACTATGGAATGCGGTACATGATATGCTAGCTTATGTTACCTGTACAGGAGACAGCTTATATTATCCTGACTCAACATTACATCAGAACTGTATCTCTGAGGTGGTATAGTTTATAATATAAACCATATAATGACCCAAGGAGGGCAGAGGGCATTCCTGCCATGGTGATTCTGGGACACATGCTGTGTGACACTCAACTCGGCTGGCGCTGCTCTGCCAGCTTCCCAAGAGGATTTCCACCCACACCACAGGCTGATTCCTGACACTCTGTCCAGGTATGGAGCTGGGGCTTATCCCATAGATTGGTCCAGGCAGATGGTTACAACCACTATGCTCTAAGATGTGGATATAGGGTTAGGTAGGAATCTCTAGAACCTCTAGAACATCTAGAACCACATACATCATGATTTGATTATTTATCCTTTTTACTCTGATCGTAATATTGATTATCTTTCTTTGTTTCTTCTGCCTAATTATAACTGCTCACTCTTTATATGCTAGATTGCAATTGTTTCAATACATTTATTGAAAACGTATTTTGCATCTTTGTGTCTCACCTTGGCATGCATGCGTGAATAGCTGAGTGAAAGGGATCTGTTTCCACAACTTGTCTAGGGAGTCACAGTGTCTTGTTCAGGTTGCCATAATCACTTTTACCCCGCTGGGATTGGAGGTTGGGGAAGGCACTGTGAGCTAGCCAGCAGATAGCGCAACAGCTACCAAAGGTTTGGGGTACACTCAGTCTCCCACACTCTGCACTGCTGCCATCCTAAATATGCAGTCATATTAACAAAGTAGAAACCACATAACAGGAGAGCCCATGTGTGAGAGAAAAAAGGACATACTGTTATTTGTTTGACCAGGGACAAATTAGGTCTTGTCACAGTGTCCCTATCTGATTCATTCTGAGCTCAGGCTAATCACATTAGCTCAATTAAAACAATAGCAATATTTAGGGGCAGACTAGTAGCCAGTATGTGTGGCAGAGAATTTCCATGAATTAATTATGGTGCTGCCAAGAGATGCCACCAAGCCCCAAATGGCAGAAGAAAACAAAAGGGATGCTCATTGTTTAATTTTCGCTGGTGATTGCAGGTGGTAGGCACCAGTAGTAATGTTTGGGGACCATTACTTATTTTTAGTTATCAGACTTTGACCCAGAGCAAAAAAGAGATAGAGGGAGGAATTCAGCAGCCCCAACATTTGTCAGTGCCATGAGCTGGGTCCTAAGAAAAAATGTGGCCCTCTGTACCTTTCCCTTTGCAGGTAAAGCATTTCACCAAAGGACGACGTTCCCTTACCTTAGGACATCTCCAGAGCCACTCGCCAGACATCACTGATTTGTTCACATATCAAGTTAAGGTCTCACTGAGATATGGCTTACCATTGACAAACAGGTCCTTAACAGGTCACCATGAAAATTTGAAGTTTTCCCAATACACCAAGGTCTTCAGAATTCTGATAGTGGTGGGGCATTGTAGAGGACCCAGACTGTGGCAAAAACAACTGGCACTGCACCATCCCTGTCCCCCTTTCATTGCTACAAAATTACCAGTTTGTTTATGGAAAACAAAGGTCACAGTAACCACCTCGTCATACCAACCTGTGGCATTCCATTAATAGACGTCCTTGGAATTTCACATGATTCTTTTTGCTGTTAGGTTTGAGCTGCCAGAGGTCATGAATCTAAACTACATATAACCATTGCACATCATATGGAAAACCCATTATAAAACTCATGTAATTAAAAAGACAATCATTTAAATTACTCCTGTGCTTGCCTGATGCAAGTCCTGGAGGGTGGCAAGTTATTCCTTTATTACTTTGCATAGGGTTGCCTTTTGCACTCCAGTTATTTGAAAGATGATTCATTGATTATCCAATGTATTCTGACGTCATGCAAACTCTGCAGGTCGTCCATTAAGCTCAGCCACAACAAGTCATAATTCCTACTACTGACCAAGAACAGAAAACAACATATAGTCCAAATCTGGCTCAATTACATCAACCGCAATGGATTCAGACCTCAACTGATCAGATTCTTTTTGGACATTGAACTCATCTAAAAGAACACATCGCCAAGAAAATCAGTCCTCATACCAGCTCTCGCTACTGAAGAAAGAGAAACTATTCCTCCAAGAAAGCAACTTCATAACTGCTATATGTAAGGAAATGGGTTCTGCCCATCAAATCCGGCCAGATATTTTGTTTCTGACCACCTGACATGTGACATTTTTACTGTGGCTGAGCCTCACAACGTTTAACTCACCCACTGTAAACTCATCGTAAATGGACTGCAAGTGTTTACCACCAGTGTGAGCCTTTTAGATAAGGCTGCTGTGACGCACCAAAGGTAAGAGGCACTTGGCTAGCTATACATGAACAAGTGTGCACATGCATGTGCGCACGTGTGAGGGAGGCACATGGGAGACTCCTGTCGTGCACAGCCCAATAACTGTGCACAGGTAGCCTGGCGCAGAGGGGACACTGCAGGATTGGGTATTGACCTGGGGATAGGCCTCATAATGTTAGTTTACACTCATAGGGAAAGTCAGTGTGGTTTACTATCTTGTCTGCAGTGACACTGCATTTTACACTCACAGAGAAGGCTGCCTTAGAGTGCAGCTTTGCTCCCCTTTGGTCTACAGACACCAGAGACGTACCAATTTAGGGCATACCCGTATAAGAAAACGAATTTCTGCAAGTTCCACAAGCATATCTGTACAATTTATGGGTCATCCAGGAATGCCATATTTCTCTGGCTCAGTTAATTAAATTTCTCTGCAGCAGGAGGAACAAAGACCTCCCCACCCAAAGGGAGCAATTAACAGTGTTTAACTCAGCTGCTGAGGTGCAAGGGGTGGGGAAAAATGCTCTACATCGATCAGCCAGCTGTCACACTGTGCCAGGGAGGATTCTGCCCAAGCCCACTAAACAAAGGAAGAAGCCCAGACCTCTGGAGCCAACACTGGAGGGGCCTTCCTTTGAAGCGTTGCTGAGAAAGGCCCTGGTTGTGATGTCAGTGAGAGGCTGAGCAGAGGTCCCCAGAGTAGATGTGACAAGTGACTCCTAGGTGATGCCATTTTGGAATGTCCCAGCAGGCGGAGCAAGAAGGTGGGGTCAGGCTCGGATTGGTAATATAGCACCCCAGGATAGGGCAGAGTTCCATCCCTGGTGGATCCTCAACTTAAAAGGTCTTGCTCATGTATGTGAGCTCCCTCCTGAGTGTGTTTTTCTGCTGAACACTGGGACTAGAGGCAGCCGCCATGAACAATTGGATGAAAGATCCCCCTGATGGCCATATGGACTAACAACTCTGACTCTAATTGACCCCAGGACTAGTGGGGCTCTCCTCAAGACCAGGGAAGCTAGTCCCCTTGTACCTCCTGAGGACCAGGTGAGGGGAAAGACTGGGCTGCTGCGCCAAGGAGGAGAGTGGCCAAGAGGTAAAAAAAAAAAAGAAGAAAGGCTGGTGCAGAGAGTCAGTGAAACCAGATCCCTGCAAAGTTTCTCATTTGAGGCCAGGAGGTCGAAAGAAAGTGCTTTAGGTTCCTAGGGCTCACTAGCAGGAGCAGAACAAAACCAGTAATAAGTACAACAGCCCAACGGCCCTGAGTTGTCAGCCTCAAAAGGATTTTGACCCTTGACCTCCAGCACAAGCCCAGAGGGCATGCAGCTCCGCTGCCTGGCTAATTTTATCCCCCGGGTTGAGCCAGGGCACGGGGGTTGCCTCAGAATGAATCCTGGAAAATGGAGACGGGAGAGGTCAAGCATGGCCCCCTTGACTCTTCTGTGGACCTGGAGACTCCATCCTCCAGGCCGGTTTTATTATTGGTGGGGGGGTAGAGACCCCATCTCCAGGCCTCCGATGGTGGCAAACACAGGGATGTCCCATTGTCCTTCCCCTTCATCCAAAGATGGCAGAGGGGCCCAGGACCCCACCCTGGGCCCAGAGAGGAAGAGGAGGTAGGAGGAGCATTGCCATGCTCCCCTCCAGTCTGACCGGACCACCCCACTCCCCATTTCTGAGGGGAGCGGGAGGCAGTGACCTGATAGTACAGATGCTTTTGTGGAAACCAAGACATTGTAAATTACTTACATTGCATCTCTTGGGGCACCATATGTCAAGGCGGGGGCATCTTATGGGAATTTCTGATATAAAACGTTTGGATGCAGATAGATCAGGAAATGCCCATATATTGAAGGCAGAGCCCTTTTGTCTATGTGCCAAAGGAATATGTCCTTCTATAGTGATTGGGGGGATACACGTTTGGCAGATATAATTATCTATCTTCAGACCATTTTCTACAAATGACAATAAATTGTCTCTTCAAAGTCCTGATGAAGTCTCTATAAAATACTGTATGAGCTGAAAAGCTTTGCCTTAGACGCACCACTGGATGATCTGTAAAATTTATCAAGGACATGCAACTACATCAGAAAGATAAGAACATGCATTTTCTCTGTTATTAAGAGTAATTGAAATTAAGGTTACTGTAACAGAATCTGAAAAACCTGTAAGTGGTAATATGCAGAAACACTATGAAAAATATAAGTAAATGTGCAGTCTACCCATTTTGCACTGTCAGTAACGTTATCCCTGTGAGAAAACTGCATTTTGGGGAAAGTAGTATACAATGGGCAATCTTTGAACATAGAAAATTTGGTGTAGATTGCTCAAACAGACGAAGGCTGTGCAAAACTTATGACTTGAGAGAGTTTCTCTAGGAATAACTTTGAAACTGCTGTAAGAAAGGCAAACAAATTTCACCGGCACAGCGGTTTATCAATTACACAATGCCTTTCTTCAGTCTGGTAAACCGTCCAGTCATTTTGATTTTATAACTAAAAATTCTGACTTTCCATTACAAATGCTCCAACTTGGTATGTATCCAGGAATGTTTGTTTTCAATCAAAAACAAAGGTGTAGGGAAAAGGCCCTTGTTGCAGTTACCCCCCCCACACACACACACACTTTTTGCCTAATATTGATGCTGACTTGACAACATTGTGTTGGGATCCTGCTGAGCAGGCCCCAGAACCAGTGTTCTTTCCCTAAAAATGTACCATTGTTTCCACCATTGGCACACCCCTGGCATACAGATAAGTCCCTTGTAAAAGGTACCAGTGGTACCAAGGGCCCTGTGACCAGGGAAGGTCCCTAAGGGCTGCAGCATGTGTTGTGCCACTCTAAGAGACCCTTCACCTATTGCATGCACACTGCCACTGCAGATTGTATGTGTTGGTGGGGAGAAAAAGGCAAATCCAACATGGCATCCCCCACAAAATACTGCCTGTGGCCTAGGTAAGTCACCCCTCTAGCAGGCCTTACAGCCCTAAGGCAGGGAGCACTATGCCACAGGTGAGGTCATAGCTGCATGAGCAATATGGGTCTAAGCCCATTCTTAGACATTGTAAGTACAGTGTGGCCATAATAAATATATGGTCTGGGAGTTTGTCAAAACAAACTCCACAGTTCCATAATGGCTACACTGAATACTGGGAAGTTTCATATCAAACATCTCAGCACAATAAACCCCCACTGATGCCAGTGTGGGATTTATTACAAAAATGCACACAGAGGGCATCTTAGAGAGGTCCCCTGTATTTTACCCAATCCTTCAGTGCAGGACTGACTGGTCTGTGCCAGCCTGCCACTGAGAGACAAGATTCTGACCCCCACCTCCCCCTGCAGGAACTGTAACACCTAGCGGTGAGCCTCAAAGGCTCAGGCTTCGTGTTACAATGTCCCAGGGCACTCCATTTTGTGGAGATGCCCAGCCCCCGGACAAAGACCCACTTGTGGTGGCAAGTCCAGAGGGATAAGTAGGAAAAACAAGGAGGAGTCATCACCTCAGCCAGGACCACCCCCTAAGGTGTCCAGAGCTGAAGTGACCCCCTCTTTTCAGAATCCTCCATCTTGGTTTGGAGGACAGGGACCAATAGGGATAGGAATATAGGAATGTTCTCCCTCACCAAAGGGAGTAGGCAGAGGAAGGGTGTAGCCACCCTCAGGGACCATAGCCATTGGCTACTGCCCTCTAACCCCTAAAAACACCCCTAAATTTAGTATTTGAGGGCTCCCTGAACCAAGCTGTTCAGATTCCTGATGACCTCAAGAAAACAAGAAGGACTGCTGAGCTGAAAACCCCGCAGAGAAGAAAAGGAGACAACAACTGACTCGGCCCCAGCCCTACCGGCCTGTCTCCTGCTTCAAAGACCCTGCACAAGAAAAGCGACACATTCTACAGGTCCAACGACCTCTGAAAAGCCTCCAGGGAACTGCCTGCAACACCGAGGACCAAGAAACTCCAGTGGACAGCAGACCTGTCCAACAAAAAGTAGAGGAAACTACTTCCAAGGGACTCCCACCTCACTCTAGAATCGTGAGTTCAACACCACTCTGCAACCTACACCCACGGCCTGTGTCCAGGTGGTCCAACTATCCAGAGAGGATCCCCAGGTGATTCTGACCAAGTGTCCACCCTGGGCTGACCTCTCCAACCCTCCATGATGACGCCTGCAGAGGGAATTGCAAAAAAAAACCCTGACCGCGACTGCCCGGGACGAAGATTTCTTTCGCCTGGAGAAGCGCTGCACACGCAGCCCCCAGACTCTGGAGAAACCGACCACTGGTGCAGTAGTGGCCAGCAGACGGCCCTCCTCCCTGTCCAGTCAGTGGCTTTACCGAGAAGCCCCCCTATGCCTTGCCTGCAGCGCCTAAGTGACCCCAGGGGTCCACTCATTGAGTTCCATTGGGAACCCGATGCCCTGTTTGCACCCTGCACCTGGCCTCCCCCATGCCGCTGAGGGTGCGTGCTTGGTGCCTACTTGAGGCCCGTCCAGTGCTCCTCTAAACCCCCCTGGTCTGCCCTCCAACAACGCGGGTGCTTACCTGCAAGCAGACCAGAACCAGAGTACCCACTATCTCCAAAGGGGCCCACGTTATTTTGGCTCCTGTTTGACCTCTGTACCTAATCGGCCCTCTGTTGCTGGTGCTGGGTGTTTGGGGTTATCTTGAACCCCAACAGTGGGCTACCTATGCCCCAGAGACTAAACCTGTAAGTCGATTACTTACCTCCAAATCTGTACTGTACTTTCTTCCCCCAGAAACTGTTGAAAATTGCAGTGTCCACTTTTGAAAATAGCTTTTTGCCATTTTAAGAAAAACTGTGTACATTGTTGATTCCATTCAAAGTCCTGATTATGACTATGCAAAGTACCTTTCATTTAATGTACTTACCTGCTAATTGAATCTTGTGGTTCTAGAAATAAATTAAGAAAGAATATTTTTCTATATAAAAATCCTATTGGTCTGGAGTTGTCATAGAGTGTGTGTTTTTCTATTGTCTGTGTGTGTTCAACAGATGCTTAACACTACCCTCTGATAAGCCTGACTGCTCGACCACACTACCACAAATAGAGCATTAGTATTATCTATTATTGCCTCTGTCAAGCCTCTTGGGGAACCCCTGGACTCTGTGCACACTATATCTCATTTTGATATAGTATATACAGAGCCACTTCCTACAAAGGGGAATACTCAATCTCCTACACTGAATAGTATACAAAACTGTTCAAGTACCATTTATATATGCATATATGATATTGTCAGATGAAACATTACATCTTAAAACTTTATCAAATGTACTGCTCTTATGGTTATGTATTAATTGTACCTCAAATTTAATTGCCACTTTTCCTAATACAATAGTGATCTAATTATTGCAGTTTTTCACATAAGATGTTCGGAAGGTTTTATCCAGGACAAAAGTCCTAAAAAAAAAAGTGGGAGGCCTAACAAAGTTCAGTATGCAAGTGACATCATGGCATGTGACATTGCACGTGGCACCACAGGAAGTGACAGCAAAGCAAGTGACATCACATTCAAGGACTTTACAGGAAGTGGTATCACAAAAAGTGACATAAGATATTAAGACCACACACATATGTTAGCAGGTCTACATGAGTACATTTGAGTGCATTACGAGTATACGTGCAAACACTCCTGATTTAGGCAGAAGACTCACGGTTTTTTAAGCTACACATAAAACAATGTTGCCTTTTGTCAGCGTAAAGCTTCCTTTAACCAAGGACTGAGCAAACTAACTCCGCCACCAGCCTGCTCCACCAGCATATTTCCATGTAGATGTGATTTTTTTTTATCTGCCTGAGCTTCCCAGAAGTGAGACCACTCTCCTATGCGAATTATGCTACTCATCCCTACCCACCACTTAATGTGTTTATGTTGGGCACCTGCACTGATTTTAAGAGACTGAGACACATTTTTCACCAACAGCCTACAACCCAAATGAAGACAGAAAGACAGAAAGGAAAGAAATGAGAACGAGAGGTAGAAAATGATGAAGGTAGAAAAGGGGGTGAAAAAAGAATCTGCAAGAACAAACAAGTGAAGAGTACTGACAGAAAAAGGTTATGGCAACCTTGGCATTCAGCAATGGAACCCTAGGAAAAGGTTTGGGGCTCTGTTTTCACAAATGACACGCTGCCACCCAAAACATCTCCTCCACATTTAGCAGCAGACATCTTTCATGTTCTTACAGATGGCATAACTATATTTAAGCCATCTCACATTCACCAGTACATCCTATCAGCTCACCCTGAAATCAGTAAAGCCAGAATACCCACAGATATAAAGGAAAATACATTTCAAAGTAAGAGCTATCAGCGCCACATAAAAAAAAGTGTAAGCCACCTAGTGTCCAAAAATGAGAAGGAAATGGTGACAAATGTAACTCACAAGAAAAAGGCACATGCAGTTTCAGTCCCAATTGGCACTTTCAAGAAAATATTGGCATTCAGAAGGATTTTTTTTTAGTTTGCATAGAAAAACTACCCAAGTACCCACAAACCACCCACAAACTATGGCCAGTCATCTGTTCTGCTTAGTTGGTTGCAAAGTATGAATTTGAAAATATCTAATGGGGTTAAGGCACCTGCTGCAGAGATCTTAGTGTTCCCAATAAATCTAATTGAATTATAATAGTGGTAAGATAACTATAGTGGTTAATGCATTTGCGGGAAAGATCTGTGTTTTGTCTAGTCCCAGTTTTGACTCAAATTAGCATAGAGGGTTACTGAATCTCCTGCAATGCACTTCATGTAAAATGCATTTATAAAGGAAGGTAAGTGGGTTACTGCTTTTAACACTGAGATCCCTTTGTCACTTGAAGCTGCCCTGTAATCCGTTTAATATAGCAGTGAGCTATGAACAATATGTGACTCTTACACCTTGTAACCTTCACTGCCTTAAGTAACATATCCCGTACATTGATTTACAAACTTGTAAGATTTGTTGTCAATGTAATGTGTATGTGTGATGTAAAGCGCCCTGACACTCTGCATTGGGATGAGTAGTGCTATAAAAGAAATAAAAAATAGTCACATTTAAATTGTTTGGTGTAAATACTGTCACAAAACAACATATCTGACATTCTTCCAGTGCATGCATACCTCTTATATACAGGTACTGAACAAAGTCAAAATCCTGCCACTCTTAAGTAAGTGTGAAGAGCTAACAAGCTGTGTTCCACCACATTTACATCTAGATGTTGCGCTCCAGATAGCTCTGGGGCAGGATAGACTACGACAACTAACCAGCCACCTCGAAGACAACGACATCCTGGACCCCTCCCAGTCCGGCTTCAGATGAAACCACAGCACTGAGACTGCCCTTCTCGCCGCCACAGATGACATCAGCCGCCAAATGGACAACGGCGAAACATCAGCCCTCATCCTCCTGGACCTATCTGCCGCCTTCGACACAGTCTGCCACCGCACCCTGAAAACACACCTCCATGAAACCGGAATTCAAGGAAAAGCCCTCGACTGGATCATCTCATTCCTCTCCGACAGAACCCAGAGAGTCCGCCTCCCCCCTTCCGCTCCGAAGCCACCAACATCATCTGCGGCGTCCCCCAAGGCTCAGCCCGACGCTGTTCAACATCTACATGGCCCCCTCGCACAAGTGGCCTGACAACACAACCTCAACATTCTCTCCTACACCGACGACACCCAGCTCACCCTCTCCCTCACCAAGGACCCGGCACCGCCAAAACCAACCTCCACGAGGGAATGAAATCCATTGCCGAATGGATGAGAAGCAGCCGTCTGAAATTGAATTCGGACAAGACGGAGGTCCTCATCCTCGGACCCACCCCCTCCGCCTGGGACGACTCCTGGTGGCCTACCTCACTAGGAACCACACCGACCAACCACGCATGCAACCTGGGCTTTGTCCTTGACTCCTCCCTCACCATGTCTAAACAGGTCAACGCAGTTTCCTCCTCCTGCTACAACACACTCCGTATGCTCCGTAGTATCTACAAGTGGATCCTGACAGAAACAGGAAGAACAGTGACACAGGCCCTCGTCAGCAGCAGGCTAGACTACGGCAACGCACTCTACACAGGCATCCCAGCAAAAGACCTACGATGCCTCCAACGCATCCAAAACGCCTCTGCCCGGCTGATCCTCGATGTACCCAGCCGGAGCCACATCTCCCACCACCTGAGAAACCTTCACTGGCTCCCCATGGACAAGAGGATCACTTTCAAGCTTCTTACCCACGCTCACAAAGCGCTCCACGACACCGGACCAGCCTACCTAAACAACAGACTCAGCTTCTACACCCCCACCCATCAGCTCCGCTCCGCAAACCTCGCCCTCGCCATTGTTCCCTGCATCCAACGAAAGACCTCCGGCGGCGGAGCCTTCTCATACCTCGCTGCCAAGACCTGGAACATGCTCCCTACCAACCTGCGACAGACCCAAGACCTACTCACCTTCAGAAGACTCCTCAAGTCCTGGGTACGTAGAGCGCTTTATAAATTCAATGATTGATTGATTGATTGATAGTCAGGAGGCCTGATGACCCCTTAAATGTAATGTTTGTTATGGACCCAGCCGGAGTTTCAAATATGAAGGCCCATCAATGCCTGCACGTTGTTGCTTGGACTGGATTGAAAGCAGGCAACATGCAAATCATGCTGAATGTGTCCCGGTGTTTGAAAATGACACTGGGACGACATCAGCATATTTTAAAATGGAGCCCAAATTCTTGGCAGGGTGGACGGCGTCTACCCACTAAAAATAGTGTGTGAATGCCGTCAACTTGCATGTACCCCCAACTTGTACCCTGGTTTTATCCAATAAGACCGCTTTTTGCACCCTCAAACCCATTGTGTAGAACCAGAGCAAGGAGGTAATCACATAGGGTCAGCAGAGCAGGGAGAGGGCACTACTTTGTGTTCCTGTCCCATCCTTGTACAGTAGGGGGAGATGTAATTCACTCTGGTAGGTGTTACACCAGCGGTAAACCCTGCTTGGGTGACCTTCCAGTCTCCATGAGACATGCAGGGGGCAGAATGCTGTTTCTCAGAGAAGGCATTTACAGCCGAGAGAGATACAAGGACGCACTTCTCACTGGAAAATAAAAATGGAAGTATACATTTTTAAAAACATGCTGATCTGACGTTGCTCGATTCTCGGACAGTTGAGACATTTCTCATAAAAGTCAGCGAGGTCTTTTGTAGGTTCTTTGTGAAGTGGTTTTATTTCTGCTTTCTGCATAAATATTAGGGGGCTTTGTTGCTTGGGGACTGTAGTAGTAATGAGCTCATCACATTCAAGCGTGGGCAGAGATTAGTCTGGGGCCTAACAAATCCTCTCTCTTTTAGGAATTCAGTGTGGGTGTTTGTTAATGATCACATTATAAGGATATCTTCGATGTGTGTACCCTCCTCTGAGTATAGGTCTGCGAGGTGACAGGCTGTATCCTTGTGCCTGTCCCTTGAAACCCTACCGTTCCACAGGTGCTACACTTGTTTGCGTCCCCCTAATTCTTTGTCGATATCCCAACACCCACTCATCTGTGGTAAAAATTTCTATACAGGACCGACCTGTGACAATTATGTCCTAATGGTGTTTATTTTGAATATAAGGGTTTGTTAAATTATTTTGGAACTCAGCTTATTTTCTGGAAGAGAGGTCTCTGTGGTGATCTTTGTATTTTGATTTCAATTATGGCTCTTTTTCATTCCTTCCCACAGACACCGTTCCAATATGGCTGCTGCTGAAGCAGGGATTCCCCTCAGTAAGGACTCCCCACTCACTCAGTTTATGATGGAGCCCAGCGACGTGTCCCACTCGGACCGGCTTTCCCTTCCAGCGGACGAGCGGAAACAGGAGACCTAGAGTACACACAGCGCCCGCTGAACCCCGAGCGGTGACCTCTATGCATTTTGCTAATAAGAGTCATTGTGATATTTTACTCTTGTCCTCCCCAAGATGGTGGAATACTTGGCACATCCAGCATCAGACCTACGATCTACTCAACACTGAAAGGAATCACCCATACCTGTGCCTCTTCATCACACCTGAGAGTGATAATTATCACTCGCTCCAGCATAAGTATTGCCTCCTATGCTCCTTCATTACCTCCAGGGTGGCAAAGAAGGGTAGGTTGCAGCTTTTCTAGAGTGCTGGATGCAGTGAGTACTTTGAATAGTTCTTACTTTGTGTGCCTTTCTCCACTATTCCAGTGCTGACTGTAGGAGGCTGGCCTGGCTTGTAGTGGGTACCAGAGGTACTTACACCTTGTGCCAGGTCTAGGTATCCCTTATTAGTGTAGAAGAGGTGTTTCTAGCAGCTTAGGCTGATAGAAGGTAGCTATGGCAAAGCAGCTTAGGCTGAACTAGGAGACATGTAAAGCTCCTACTATACCACTGGTGTCATATGCACAATATCATAAGAAAACACAATACACAGACATACTAAAAATAAAGGTACTTTATTTTTATGACAATATGCCAAAAGTATCTCAGTGAGTACCCTCAGTATAAGGATGAGACATATACACAAGATATATGTACACAAGCCAAAATTATGCAGGTAATAGTAAGAAAAGTAATGCAAGCAGTGTAATGTTACAATAGATTGCAATAGGAGCACATAGGTATAGGGGCAACACAAACCATATACTCCAAAAGTGGAATGCGAACCACGAGTGGACCCCAAACCTATGTGAGCTTGTAGAGGGTCGCTGGGACTGTAAGAAAACAGTGAGGGTTAGAAAAATAGCCCACCGCTAGACCCTGTAAGGTAGGTGTAAAGTGCACCTACTACCCCCAGAGAGCACAGAAGTCGTGATAGGGGGATTCTGCAAGGAAAACCAACACCAGCAATACAACAACAGTGGATTTCCAGACCTGAGTACCTGTAAGACAAGGGGACCAAGTCCAAGAGTCGCGACAGTGTTGAGAGTGGGCAGGAGCCCAGGAAATGCCAGCTGAGGGTGCAAGGAAGCTGCCACCGGATGGAAGAAGCTTGGTGTTTTGCAAGAACGAAGAGGACTAGGAACTTCCCCTTTGGAGGATGGATGTCCCATGTCGTGAAGAAGCTTGCAGAGGTGTTCCCACGCAGAAAGACCGCAAACATGTCTTGCTAGCTGCAAGGGTCGCAGTTAGGGTTTTTGGATGCTGCTGTGGCCCAGGAGGGACCAGGATGTTGCCACTTGGATGAGGGGACAGAGGGGGTGCCCAGCAAGTCAGGGAGCCCTCACAGAAGCAGGCAGCACCTGCAGAAGTACCAGAACAGGCACTTGGAAGAAGAGTGAACCGGAGTCCATGCAAAGTCACAAAAGGGAGTCCCACGACGCCGGAGGACACCTCAGAAGGTTGTGCACTGCAGGTTAGAGTGTCGGGGACCCAGGCTTGGCTGTGCACGAAGGAAATCCTGGAAAAGTGCACAGGAGCCGGAGCAGCTGCAAATCACGCAGTACCCAGCAATGCAGTCTAGCATGGGGAGGCAAGGACTTACCTCCACCAAACTTGGACTGAAGAGTCACTGGACTGTGGGAGTCACTTGGACAGAGTTGCTGAGTTCCAGGGACCACGCTCGTCGTGCTGAGAGGGGACCCAGAGGACTGGTGATGCAGTCTTTTGTTGCCTGCGGTTGCAGGGGGAAGATTCCGTCGACCCAAGGGAGATTTCTTCAGAGCTCCTGGTGCAAGAAGGAGGCAGGCTACCCCTAGAGCATGCACCACCTGGAAACAGTCGAGAAAGCCGTCAGGATGAAGCGATACAAGGTTGCTAGTAGTCATCTGGCTACTTTGTTGCGATTTTGCAGGCGTCCTGAGCAGTCAGCGGTCAATCCTTTGGCAGAAGGTGAAGAGGGAGATGCAGAGGAACTCTGGTGAGCTCTTGCATTAGTTATCTGAAGAATTCCCCAAAGCAGAGACCCTAAATAGCCAGAAAAGGAGGTTTGGCTACCTAGGAAGGAGGATTGGCTACTAAGAGAGGTAAGAGCCTATCAGAAGGAGTCTCTGACATCACCTGCTGGCACTGGCCACTCAGAGCAGTCCAGTGTGCCAGCAACACCTCTGTTTCCAAGATGGCAGAGGTCTGGGGCACACTGGATGAGCTCTGGGCACCTCCCCTGGGAGGTGCAGGTCAGGGGAGTGGTCACTCCCCTTTCCTTTGTCCAGTTTCGCGCCAGAGCAGGGCTGGGGGATCCCTGAACCGGTGTAGACTGGCTTATGCAGAGATGGGCAGCATCTGTACCCATCAAAGCATTTCCAGAGGCTGGGGGAGGCTACTCCTCCCCAGCCATCACACCTATTTCCAAAGGGAGAGGGTGTTACACCCTCTCTCAGAGGAAATCCTTTGTTCTGCCTTCCTGGGCCAGGGCTGCCTGGACCCCAGGAGGGCAGAAACCTGTCTGAGGGGTTGGCAGCAGCAGCAGCTGCAGTGGAGACCCCGGAAAGGCAGTTTGGCTGTACCCGGGTTCTGTGCTAGAGACCCGGGGGATAATGGACTTGTCTCCCCAATGCCAGAAGGGCATTGGGGTGACAATTCCATGATCTTAGACATGTTACATGGCCATGTTCGGAGTTACCATTGTGACGCCATACATAGGTAGTGACCTATGTATAGTGCACGCGTGTAATGGTGTCCCCGCACTCACAAAGTCCAGGGAATTAGCCCTGAACAATGTGGGGGCACCTTGGCTAGTGCCAGGGTGCCCACACACTAAGTAACATTGCACCCAACCTTCACCAGGTGAAGGTTAGACATATAGGTGACTTATAAGTTACTTAAGTGCAGTGGTAAATGGCTGTGAAATAATGTGGACATTATTTCACTCAGGCTGCACTGGCAGGCCTGTGTAAGAATTGTCAGATCTCCCTATGGGTGGCAAAAGAAATGCTGCAGCCCATAGGGATCTCCTGGAACCCCAATACCTTGGGTACCTCAGTACCATATACTAGGGAATTATATGGGTGTTCCAGTATGCCAATGTGAATTGGTGACATTGGTCACTAGCCTGTTAGTGACAATTTGGAAAGCAGAGAGAGCATAACCACTGAGGTTCTGGTTAGCAGAGCCTCAGTGAGACAGTTAGGCATCACACAGGGAACACATACATATCGGCCACAAACTTATGAGCACTGGGGTCCTGGCTAGCAGGGTCCCAGTAACACATGACAAACATACTGACACCATAGGGTTTTCACTATGAGCACTGGGCCCTGGCTAGCAGGATCCCAGCGAGACAGTGAAAACACCCTGACATATACTCACAAACAGGCCAAAAGTGGGGGTAACAAGGCTAGAAAGAGGCTACTTTCTCAACGCCCCCCCCCCCCAAACGAAGGACAATAAGGCTAACCTTAGCCAGTTGAGTCTTTATTGTCTAAGTGGTGATAAGTGGAGAGTAGCTCTGCAATAGACTGGTTACTCCCTTTATCATCCACTATATGGTTACTTCCCTGTGGGGATGTAAACCACCCTGTTTGAAGTTTTTTAGCTAACCAACAATGTGAAGATATATTTTCAGAGTTCCTATCAGTAAGTTTTAGTTTAGAACAGTGGGAATTGTCCACTGGACCTATTTCTAGTGATGAGAATGCCAGACAGGGATGCTGTCTCGGTAAAGCCATAGGTGGGCAAAAACATTGTCCATATGGCTGTAAGAGAGAACAGGGATGCTGTTTCTCTTTAGTTGGAGCAGGGCAGGGATGCTGTCCTATGAGCTCCATACTAGGGCAGGGCTGCTGTCCTAAGTGTTGTGAGGCAGTGCAGGGTTTCTGCACTAAAGTTTCTCTGGGAGGGTCGGAGGGATGCTCCATGTTAATACAATGGTGGACTTTTTCTCACCAATATTAGTTATCCCACAGAGAGGTACTTCCACCTCAGGGAGTACAGCTATGCCAGCTGATGATTCCCTTGGTACAGGTGCCACCCTAGGAGAGGTTTCTCCCACCACAGGAATGGTATCCTGAATGGCAGGGTGGGTAGGGGATACTGTGATACCCTTTTTACCTGTTGTTGGAGAAGGATCCTGAGTTTTCAGGCCTTTTTCTCTCCTTTGCTTTTTCATTTCAGTAGAAATGAGAGGGAACAATTCCTCAGGGATACCCAGCATGGCTGCATGGGTATAAAACTCTACCTCAGCCCAACCTGAGGTCTCTAGGTCATTACCTAAGAGACAGTCTACAGGTAGGCTAGGTGACACTACCACCTGCTTAGGGCCAGTAACTCCACCCAAACTAGGCTGAACTATAGCTAAGGGAAGAAACTTAGTGGAGTTATGGACATCAATAATCTTGTACTGTTGTCCAATGATGTGTTGTTCAGGAGCCACCAGGTTTTCAGTCACCAAAGTGATATTGGCACCTGTGTCCCTGTAGGCCTGGGCCTCAACACCATTTATTGAAACTGTCTGCCTGTACTTATCCATTGTAAGGGGACAAGCAGCCAGAGTGGCAAGGCCAATGCCACTAGGTGTAACAGAAACTGTCTTGGGACTGACTACCCCAGTTTCTATGATGGACCCATAAGGGAACCCAACTACACCCTTAGTTTGACTGTTGCCCGCAGTCCCACCACTATTACCACTACTGCTGGGGCACTAGAGTTTGATGTATTAGTGGTGGTTGGCTCAGGGGGTTTACCTGGACAGGGCTTATCCCCTGGCCTATGGCCTTTATTTTTACACACAAAGCACCAAGGCTTATTAATGTGTGTATGTTGTGAAGAAGAGGAAGAATTTGATTTATCCCCACCCCCTGAAGAGTGTTTAGGATTTGAAGAAGGATCTTTGGTTTTACCCTTATACCCATGCTTATCCTGAGATTTCTCACCATCTTTCTTCTTGCCATCCTTGTCACCCCCTGTATGAACTTTTCTGTTCACTCTTGTTCTGACCCATTTGTCTGCCTTCTTTCCCAATTCTTGGGGAGAGGTCAGATCTGAGTCCACTAGATTTTGGTGTAACAAGTCAGACACACAGTTATTCAGAATATGTTCTCTCAATAAGATTATACAGGCTTTCATAGTCAGAAACTTTACTGCCATGTAACCACCCCTCCAAGGCCTTCACTGAACAGTCAACAAAGTCTATCCAATCTTGTGAGGACTCTTTTCTGGTGTCTCTGAACTTAATCATGTATTGTTCAGTGGTTAAGCCAAATCCATCCAAGAGTGCATCCTTCAAAACTGCAAAATTGTTAGCATCACTTTCTCTAACAGTAAGGAGCCTATCCCTACCCTTTCCATTGAAAGATAGCCACAATATAGCAGCCCACTGTCTTTGAGGGACCCAATGTACTATACAGGCCCTCTCAAGTGCAGCAAACCACTTGTTGATGTCATCCCCCTCCTTGTAAGGGGGAACTATCTTGTGCAGGTTCCTGGAATCATGCTCTCTAACAGGATTACTATCAGGAATACTGCTGCTGCCACCATGGGGTCCAAACCCCAATCTCTGTCTCTCCTTCTCCAGGTCGAGGGATTCCCTGTCTAGAGCCAGCTAGCTTCAGTCTGGTCTCTTCCACTCTCAACTTTTTGAGTTCCCTTTCTAACATGTTGTCTTCAGGGTGGGTGGGTTGGGAATGCTTGGACACTGAGGGCAAATTGGAAATAACAGAGGGAGACCTGTCCCTAACAGCGTGGACCCTAACAACCTGGCCTCCAGGAACAAAAACATCCCTACTATGATGGGAGCTTCTATTACTACCAGCATTGCTCTGTGGTCTGCTGAGGGGCAGATTTGGAAGAGAACCCTCCACGCCTCCCTCAAGGGGTTCCCCTGAGTCAGAATGGGAGCTACCTACTAACTTCTCAGTTGAAGTGCCAGCTAGGGACTTATCATTCTCAATGAGCATGTTATACATAAATTCTCTAGAAGGGTTCTTTCCTATCACTAAATCTCTATCAATACAGAGACTCCTTAGGCTCTTGAAGTTTAAATTGTCATAAGTAGTATTGACCAATTTAAGAGCAGTTCCTACATCAGACATGATAAAAGAAGGTTTAGAGACAGTGAGAAGAGAGAAAAGTTTCAGGACTTTTTAAAGAACAGAGCAAAAAACTTTTAAAAACTTTTTGGAAACTTTTAGAAGTTTGGGAGTACTTTTCAGCACTTAGTAGAAAGTGTAAGGGAAGAAAAGCAAAACTTTTTGGTTAGGTGTACATACACTGAACTTGTTTTGTATATTATTCTCTTATGAAAAGTACAAAATGACAGAGTGGTAAGTAGTTACAGGTACTTATCCCACCGCTGCACAACCAATGTAGGAGGCTGGCCTGGCTTGTAGTGGGTACTAGAGGTACTTACACCTTGTGCCAGGTCCAGTTATCCTTTATTAGTGTAGAAGAGGTGTTTCTAGCAGCTTAGGCTGATAGAAGGTAGCTATGGCAAAGCAGCTTAGGCTGAACTAGGAGACATGTAAAGCTCCTACTATACCACTGGTGTCATATGCACAATATCATAAGAAAACACAATACACAGACATACTAAAAATAAAGGTACTTTATTTTTATGACAATATGCCAAAAGTATCTCAGTGAGTACCCTCAGTATGAGGATGAGAAATATACACAAGATATATGTACACAAACCAAAATTATGCAGGTAATATCAAGAAGTACCGGAACAGGCACTTGAAAGAAGAGTGATCTGGAGTCCATGCGAAGTCACAAAAGGGAGTCCCACGACGCCGGAGGACAACTCAGAAGGTTGTGCACTGCAGGTTAGAGTGTCGGGGGCCCAGGCTTTGCTGTGCACGAAGGAAATCCTGGAAGGGTGCACAGGAGCCGGAGCAGCTGCAAATCACGCAGCACCCAGCAATGCAGTCTAGCGTGGGGAGGCAAGGACTTACCTCCACCAAACTTGGACTGAAGAGTCACTGGACTGTGGGAGTCACTTGGACAGAGTTGCTGAGTCCCAGGGTCCACGCTCGTCGTGCTGAGAGGGGACCCAGAGGACCGGTGATGCAGTCTTTTGTTGCCTGTGGTTGCAGGGGGAAGATTCTGTCGACCCACGGGAGATTTCTTCAGAGCTCCTGGTGCAAGAAGGAGGCAGGCTACCCCCAGAGCATGCACCACCTGGAAACAGTCGAGAAAGCCGGCAGGATGAAGCGATACAAGGTTGCTAGTAGTTGTCTGGCTACTTTGTTGCGGTTTTGCAGGCGTCCTGAGCAGTCAGCGGTCGATCCTTTGGCAGAAGGTGAAGAGGGAGATGCAGAGGAACTCTGGTGAGCTCTTGCATTCGTTATCTAAAGAATTCCCCAAAGCAGACACCCTAAATAGCCAGAAAAGGAGGTTTGGTTACCTAGGAAGGAGGATTGGCTACTAAGAGAGGTAAGAGCCTATCAGAAGGAGTCTCTGACGTCACCTACTGGCACTGGCCACTCAGAGCATTCCAGTGTGCCAGCAACACCTCTGTTTCCAAGATGGCAGAGGTCTGGGGCACACTGGAGGAGCTCTGGGCACCTCCCCTGGGAGGTGCAGGTCAGGGGAGTGGTCACTCCCCTTTCCTTTGTCCAGTTTCGCGCCAGAGCAGGGCTGGGGGATCCCTGAACCGGTGTAGACTGGCTTATGCAGAGATGGGCAGCATCTGTGTCCATCAAAGCATTTCCAGAGGCTGGGGAGGCTACTCCTCCCCAGCCATCACACCTATTTCCAAAGGGAGAGGGTGTTACACCCTCTCTCAGAGGAAATCCTTTGTTCTGCCTTCCTGGGCCAGGGCTGCCTGGACCCCAGGAAGGCAGAAACCTGTCTGAGGGGTTGGCAGCAGCTGCAGTGGAGACCCCGGAAAGGCAGTTGGCAGTACCCGGGTTCTGTGCTAGAGACCCGGGGGATCATGGACTTGTCTCCCCAATGCCAGAATGGCATTGGGATGACAATTCCATGATCTTAGACATGTTACATGGCCATGTTCGGAGTTACCATTTTGACGCCATACATAGGTAGTGACCTATGTATAGTGCACGCGTGTAATGGTGTCCCCGCACTCACAAAGTCCGGGGAATTAGCCCTGAACAATGTGGGGGCACCTTGGCTAGTGCCAGGGTGCCCACACACTAAGTAACTTTGCACCCAACCTTCACCAGGTGAAGGTTAGACATATAGGTGACTTATAAGTTACTTAAGTGCAGTGGTAAATGGCTGTGAAAAAACGTGGACGTTATTTCACTCAGGCTGCATTGGCAGGCCTGTGTAAGAATTGTCAGATCTCCCTATGGGTGGCAAAAGAAATTCTGCAGCCCATAGGGATCTCCTGGAACCCCAATACCCTGGGTACCTCAGTACCATATACTAGGGAATTATATGGGTGTTCCAGTATGCCAATGTGAATTGGTGAAATTGGTCACTAGCCTGTTAGTGACAATTTGGAAAGCAGAGAGAGCATAACCACTGAGGTTCTGGTTAGCAGAGCCTCAGTGAGACAGTTAGGCATTACACAGGGAACACATACATATAGGCCACAAACTTATGAGCACTGGGGTCCTGGCTAGCAGGGTCCCAGTGACAAATAACAAACATACTGACAACATAGGGTTTTCACTATGAGCACTGGGTCCTGGCTAGCAGGATCCCAGTGAGGCAGTGAAAACACCCTGACATATACTCACAAACAGCCAAAAGTGGGGGTAACAAGGCTAGAAAGAGGCTACTTTCTCACACTGACTTTTACTTTTCTCTACTAGTTTCAGTCTGCAGCTAGCGCAGTCTCTGCCATCACTTAAGGGGCCATTTACTTACTCAAATTGGGTAAGCTCTACCACTTATTTGGCATTTCACTGCATTTTTGCATTCCAGATTAGCTACAAAAGTGGTTACCCACACTCACTTATATGGATGATGGGACTTATATATGTGTGTATATGTTATATGTCATGTGTATCACCTGCTTGTTGGCTTATCTGTGTTCTTATATGTATTTGCATGTGCATTGACACGGATGATTTCACCTAAGGCACAGATTTTCTACAATTGCCTAATGTATTGTTGTGTAACAACATGGTATGACCTGCTGAATACCCTCCTTGGCTTTAATTCTCAGTCTCCCTGTATGTCTATTTTCCATTTCAGGTCAGATTTTAGACATCATAATGTACAGCCTACACTTTGAGGGTGACGTTTTGAGATTGGGCATTGTTGCTAATTACCACTACTATAACTCCAGTCATTGCTAAATTAGATTACATGGTCCTGACGAAGTGCCCAGATCCGCAGGGACTTTACATGGCACAAAGCATTGTGAGCTATACCAGATCATTGTCTCCAACACAGCTACCTTTTGTTTTTATTTATAACAAGAGGTCCCACTTATTAAAACTTTCAAGGTCTTTACACCAATCTACACCCACAGCATTTCCACTTACACTTCATCACGGCATCTTATTTTAAAAGCCCTCCAGCAAAGAGCCCCCTTGAGTCCCCTGCGTCCATACAACTCTACAAGTGACATCCTCTGTCTCCTTGTGCCTGTCCCGTGAGTCCCTACAGTTCTACAGGTGACATCCTCTGTCTCCTTGTGCCTGTCCCCTGAGTCCATACAGTTCTACAGGTGACATCCTCTGCATCCGTGTGCATGTCCCCTGAGTCCCTACAGTTCTACAGGTGACATCCTCTGTCTCTTTGTGCTTGTTCCCTGCGTCCATACAGTCCTACAGGTGACAGGCACGCTATCCCAGTTGTAATCCCTTAAATCCATACGGTCCTGCAGGTGACAGACTATGTATGCCAGTGTTAATCCCCCGAGTTCATATTGCCCTACAGATGACTGACTTTCTAGGCCAGTTCTAACCCCCAAGGTCCATGAAGTCCTCCTGGAGACATTCCATATATTCCTATGCCTACACCTGCTTCAGCTCTAAGGCTCTAAAAGTGACATCCTGTTCTTGGGCTAATCTTCAGGGCTGTCTAGTCACACTGGTGTCAGGCTGCCCATCGCTTTACCCCAGTGCACGGTCATATCACAAAGCCCCCTCTCTCGAGTGCCCAGTGCTGAGCCTCAGCGTACAGGTATTATTGCACAGCTCGCACCACCTGTGCACAGGCTGCCTATTTACCTGGTGCCAAATGGCACACCGCCTTGGCATCTGATTATGTTAATACTCATTTAAAGCTAAGCAAATAAAAGCAGCCTGACATGGCAGATTAATAGGCGGGCTCGTGCACTGCTTTATCTTTGGCTGGCTGCGGTCTATTTAAATGGCTAATGGAGGTGACGCGGCACGCCCCACTGATCCTAATAGATCAAGAACAGGGCTTGTTTGGATATGGTTGATGGCCTTCTGTAATGCCACAGGCCTAAAAATGGTATGGAATACGCCCAGAGTAATTACCAGTAGTTCCGATTTGTTCAAACATTCCTACCCATTGCTTACTTTTTGCTGCCCTCCTTGGTTGCCATAATTGGGTGTGGACATGCCCAGAGATAGGTTTCATAGAGACTCAAGCTGTCTTTCACTAATATGGTTCAGAAAGGTTGAATTAACCATAATGGAACAAAACAAAACTGTCTTGCATATGGTCGACTCCTTCTGCAATGACTGACAGGAAAGGTGGAATGGAACGGGACCAGAGAATTTACTAATGGTTCAGACTTGTTGAGCCATTTGTATTTGTACCATTCTGCTCTCCATGCCACGTGGCTTCAGTACCCATACATAGGTCCCTTGCCTACTTAGGGACTCAAGATGTACCTCAATAATAAGGCCCACCAAGGCAGAAACCGGCTTCGGGTCACTTGTATTCCTATTCAGAGGGGACACAGAACCAGGACAACTGTCAGCTGCTGTCCCACTGAAAGATTTGAAACATGTTTGTAACTTCAAATCCTCTTTATTGGTTTCTCATAGGTACATAGAACTATGAATGGCAGTAAGCATCAAGCCAGTACATAGTCCAGTATGCAGGGTTGAATCTACCGCATAAGAGAAACCCTTCCCCTCAACTACCCTTCTTACACCTCCCTCCAGGACTTCCATGGACATAGGGTTTCCACTTATCTAAAGGCACAACAAACAGTTTCCCCTAATGAGCCCTCTTCAGCGCTTTCCTTCCTAGCAGACCAGATATCTGCATCCGGTACTTATTTACCGGGTTGAGGGTAGTAAATGTGTATGTATGGGTCTCTCCACCACAGGCAGACTGCTCGTGTAAAAAGTTGGAGGGCACACAGTTGCGGAGGTGCGAAGACCATGATTTCCATCTTCATGCCGCAGTGTATTAGCAGGGACCATCTTGTTCTGAATTCGTGTCCGCTTGGTGTATGTTGTGTGTGAGCAGTTCCATTACTAGCAGTTAGCAGAGCCTGTGAAACCACTGTGCCACTGAAGGGGGGTCTCCTTTTTCACAACAGGGCGATCAATTGCTTCTCTGCTCCTAACATATGGAGGATTACAAACCAGTAGTGTGACTTCATGTCACATAGTGAGGCATGGCACAGCACTAGGATCACCGTTGCTTTATCAACTTGAATGGGGAAACCAAGGACTCCCTTCACATCACCCAGAATCCCCTTCCAAAAGGATAAGATGACATAGCAAAACCAGCATTTTTACCTAGTAGTGCCAATTTTCTGTTGAACCTTCAGCATGTGTCTGTTACTGAATGGAATATGCAGTGCATCTGTGCTTGGTTGAAGGGCCATTGACGCTTCACTTTGTATTCCGAATCCACATTAGAGATCCTCTTATCTGTTCTAGGTATATCTGCCAAGAGGTTCTGACAGGCTGTGTTGGTTGTCTCTCTCCCACTTCCATTGGCATGCCCAGTTCTGTTTCCACGTGTGTGCTCTTAGTGTTTGTATATGCTGCACATGAGACCCTGCCATCCCGAGAAGGACTTGGCTTTCGCATTGGAGTCCTAGTGGCTGCTTTTGCATTGGGGGCTACAGTGCCCAGTGCCAACATTGGAAATACTGTAACCTATCGTTCTCACATGCCTACTCTGATTTGCTTTGGGTAAATGATTTGACCTGACTCTGGCATAATACACCTGCCATAACTCTATAATCCACCTTCTCCCTCCATTGGAAGCTGTTAGCTCTGATGGCGCGAGGGGAAGTCCGAGTTGTAGTCAATGGGTGTAAACAATGATGGGAAGAACGGTAGCCCCACACTTCAGCCACCCTTTCCCACACCTCAAGAACTGATTTCTTGGTGGTTGTGGATCCTCGCACTACTACCCGATTCATGAAGCCATTTTTATGCTCTCTCTCTCTCTTTCTCTTTCAGACCTCTCCAAGAGGAATCTCAGATGTGCTGGCCAATAACATTGCAAATGATTGGGACAGGACAGCCCACCCATCTCAACCTAAGAGTGTCCGTCAGAGTACTCGTGATTTCTTCCCATCCCATACAAATTCCATCAACTGTTAAGAACTAGGATGTTAGGTGCTTATGTCATTTCTGTTGGCAGCTGTAGATGGTCAGACATGAGACACATGCAGTTCTTTCCTTGCAGGGTGAGGTTCTATTTCTTCCTCAGAGGCATTCTCATAAGCTTCATTTCAGGTCGTTATGCCATTTCCAGTGGAACTAGTCTTACCCGCTCACACAGGGCTGCCGTTCCACGACACTTCAATCACTGGAGAACCAGAGACAGATCCATTAAGACATCTGTTAAGAGTGTTGCACAGCACTTGGGCACTGGGATAAGCACAAAAGGACCTGGACGCTTGCGGCTACATTTCTACAATTATATGGCAAACCTGCTGGCTGCTATACAGACATAATGTTGACATATCTGTGGCCACCTCAGCCTATTTTTTGCCCTGATATCACTCTTCATGCTGTGATCCCACTGGTCTATTCTTTTGCAATATAGCTCCTTGCGGTTCACTGATGAGGGCTTTTGGATTAACATATTTGACCAAAACTCATCGACACTCTTAGAAGGCCCTCGAATAATTAACTCAAAATTATGGACTCACAGTATGGTGGGATGGACCTTGGTATGAATATCCTTCTTCCTTGGAATGATTTGGCTTCCCCATATTGAATTGGCTCTTATGACAGGCATGGACTTCTTTCTGAAATATTAGTTCAAGGACAATTCAAGTTTCAGTGACTTTCAAATAATTTTAACGTGATTGATATATACAATTTGCTTATGAATTGATCGTGTACCATTATTTTTGCGTTAATAAGGTAACATTTCCTGACATTGCTTTGGTTGTATTACATGGTATGTTCAATTAATGAATTAATTTCTTGTTTGTAATTGACTCCATGGTGCATTATCAACAAACAATTCAGCTGAAACATTTAAAAAAATATTCCCCTTTTGAGTCATTTTCTGTGTCTTCCTAAACTCTTGGGAGTCAAAAGGTACAACCAAGCCTTCTTTTTTTTGGGATACTGACTGGGAGCACCTTAAACAGACACAGGACCCTCAGGAGACTATTACATTTTAGAACATTCAAACGTTCCAGCCAAGAGACAAAGGCATGATTACGAGTAAGTAGTTTTTTCCCATCCTGTACATAAACTCAGTTTACCCACTGGTCAGATTTAATAGTTGAGTTTTATTTAACTCAACCAGTCATTATCGGATGCGTTAAATACCTCAACCTTTGCAAAATTTCACCCCATCAAACCTGCCGAAATTTAACAGGAGAAAACCATACGGTAATTACTGTTTCATGCAGATTTTGGTGCGTTAAACACCAAAAGATTGATTTTATTCCCCAGAAACTTGTAATAGGTGCTATTTATTACACTAGACAAATAACAATCCCTGTGGTATCTTTATTCTCCATGTGCAATAGATAGCACCTGCCCTTGTAATCAGGCCCATAGAGGGGCCTCCAGCACCACAGATCTTCATGTATCTGCTTGCATACAGTCAGCAAGTTGGCATCTCTCCAGACCTCACGCTTATTAGTTAGGCTTAATCCTAGATGTGTACTGCATATTTTCTCCCACCTCAGGGATTCTAGTTTGGTTACCATTTGTTGTGTGACCGTTAGGTTTGAAAAGAAATATTGTTGTTTGTTGCTTTGAAACCCGACGCCTTCTTGAAGAGGTCCAGTTCCTCAAGCACCTCTTAGGGATTTGGCTGCATCTGTCGAGTTAGTAAGATGTTATCGACAAAGACACACAGTTTATGCTCTTCCCCGATCTCAGCCGGTGTTCAAATTCTTATAGCCAGGGCGTCTACCCCAAGGCAACAAACATTGACAAGGCCTGCATGTCACACCTATGGAAGACCTATTGGCTGTGTCAGTGTTTTTAAGATATGTTGCACAGCAGTGCGAGAAGCTGTCGCACATAGCTTAAAGTAAAGAAAAAAGTGGGGAGTGGGAAGTAGCTGTAACGGACAGTGGGAGTAGGGGGGTATGAGGAGCAGAAGACGAGGGAGGTGCAGGAGAGGAGGGAGTACTTGACTGCAACAGGGCGAGTGGGAGGAAGAAGAAGAAATAGTACCTCAATCACAGCACGACCAGCAGATGGGTACTAATAAGTTGAATCAAGCTGTGCTTGGTCCATGCTCCACAGAAAGGAATGGAAGTGACGCTTTGCTTGCACTGGCAATTAGGAGGTTGAAAAGAAGAGTGATATTGAAACTAACAAACATAAGCAGTGGTAGTGTTCCAAGCACTAAACAATAGTGTCTCCCAAGCAAGAGAACATGCAAAAAATGCACTGTCACAGGCTAAAAACCAAAGGTAACAGCCCTGCTGTCAGACCTTGTGCATGGGCACTCCATCCGATCCTTTGTTGAAAAAATATATATGTTTACTGAAAGCTAGCAACAAACAACAACCAGCATCAGAATACAGCAGTACAAGCACGAAATATGCTGTACAGAGCACAATAAATACACCAAATATTTTGCGATCCATCGCCCTCTGGACTTTGCACCATGCAGCCTGAGCCTATAGAGGCCATTACTCATAAAATCTAGGAAACAAATCAAACTGCCATCTATGGCTGCCATATTTGTTCCCATTTTTGGGACATCCTCTCCATTAATATATCTGTTTTTTTGGTTAGCGTACCCCAGTCTAGATCCATTTTTCATTATTTCAGCTCTGGATGGGTAGCAAATCCTCACAGTCTACTGTTGGACAACATTCCTACTGGCAACTATGAACACTAGACTAAAAGGATTTGGGGTATCATTACATAGTGTTCTCTCTCCAGATGCCCAGTACTGCCAGCATGGCCAGTGGAGAACCTGAAAATATTGTCAGATTAGTAAGACACTTTCCCACCCCCATCCAATAGCCCTCCAGCTGCAGATATTCCAATAATTTTTGCCCACAATCTTATGGGCACAATCCGTTGCCAGAAGCCCAATCTTGGAAAGGAGTACTTTGATGAGAGCTGCTCTGTGTAGCACTCTTAGTTGCACCATCCCTTATATAGACTCAGTAAGGGCACTCAGTACCTCGTCCTCCTCACATTTCTCTTCCAGGAAGATTCCCAGATCTTCCTACTAAATAATCTGTAGGTCCCCAATTGGGTCCGGTGTGTTTTTGGTTCTTTTTCCTATACATCACAGATATTACTTTTGTAGGAAAATCTCAGTTATACATCTGTCCTCCGGTGTGGGGATGTCCTCAGTGATCATTCCCCTTAGTATATGGGCTGCAGAAAATGTAATAATTGCAAATGTTGTAATGTTTCTGACTCTACAAAATCATAATATTTTTTGGGAACGTCAAGTGGCTTGAGCCCATCCCATATTGCTGATACCAATTACTTCCCATTTCATAAAACCATGTAATGAGTTTACATCCCTCAATAGGTCACTGGTCTAGAGAGAAGTTTCCTTTGGTAACGTATCATTCTATTTTAAGTGTTGTATGGCCGTGCCCCACTTATTGATTACTGACAAATTGTGTTGTGAAAGTGCTGTCCTATTTCTATGTTCGTATAAAGTAGCTGGGTAGATTTATGGCTCCATAGCATGCTGTCAATCCTGAAAAAATGGCAAGTCCAAAGGTGCAAAGGTCCAGTCATTCATAGTTACCAGCTCAGAAGTCCAGTCATAAACCTGTATATCTGGTTGGGCAGTTCCTCCCTCATAGACCCCCTAAATAGTTTCCATAGTGCTATCCTGGACAGCGTCCAGTTTGCTAGCTGTGTCCTTATTTTTGCCTCTACATTTCTTTAAAAAAATCAGCTAGGACCCAATACGGTGTGTTTTGGATGGCATATATGAATTTAGGTATTACAATAATTTTGAACATTGCTGCCGTAACAGGAGGGACAGAGGGAGGCTTCTCCTGTGTAAAACTTCTTCTCAGTATGCCTCCGAATTTTGTGTGAGATAAATGTCAAGATATTTAAAGATAGCAATATCAATAGTGGTACATTTTCAAAGTAGGTTTAGTTAGTGGGTATACAGAGTTAGTCAGCCCTTTTTTCTCGGTCCCGCTTGACAGATCACCTCACAGTCTTCAGCCGTGCGTGGCAAGGGTTGGCTGCAGGGACTAACCTGTGACTAGGCTCTGTGACCAAACCCTATAACAACTTAATCCTGTTCAGGGTTTGACTGCAGGGCGGGGCCTGGGGCGAGGCCCTGCTACCAAACCCTATAACAACCTAACCCCGCACTATGCACAGCCTTTGGCCGTGCAGGGGTTGGTCGCAGGGCCTGACCTGTGGCCAGGCCCTGCGGCCAACCCCTATAACAACCTGTAGACGGGTCCCGGAGACCACGTCTAACTTGCCTCGAATCCGCCATCTTTCGGCTGACTCCACGGAAACGGCGCGGCGTTCCCCTGGCAACGGGGAGACGCCACGTCGTTACAGCATCGACGACTTCCGGTCAAGGGGATTGAAGAAGGGGGCGGATCCGGAAGAGAGGCGCGCGACGCACAACCAGAGAAGAGAAGAGAGGAGCACGACGAGAAACCAGGAAGGAGAGAAGAGGACAGAACATTTGGCAGCCCCGGCGAGAAACCAGGAGGAGGTCCACAGGAGAAGCGCCGAAACGCGAGAACCAGGGAAGCAAGCGACGTCGGAGAAACGAGAAAGCCGCCACGACCCCGGAGGGTCGTGGCTTGACAAGGTACGGTCCCTCCTAGGGACAGGAAGGGTCACGGGGAGTCTCGGGCACGGGGAAAGGCACCAGGGAAGTGGGAGGAAGGGCGGGGAGGGTGAGTAAGAGACAAGGGAAGGGGCACGAAGGGAACCAGGCACGTTGTGGACCCCAGGAACCCTAAACCCCACCACTGATCATCCCCTCACGAACTTTCCTGCTTGCTGCCTTTTCCCCTCACGAGCACAAGACCCCACTCCATACCTCCAAAATACTTACCTGTTCCTTTTCTGTTAATTTTCATTTCTGCCGGGATTCGAGGGAGACGACCACATCCTCTCACAGACCGGAAGAGACCAGGGAACGAGGAAACCCAGGAGAGAAAAGAAAGGAAGAGAGGAAAGCAGAAACCCCAAGACTTACCCAAACCCCCTTCGAACAATGATTAAGAGAATAACCTGTGAATAAAGAGAGAATAAAATATCAAACATAAAGAACCCCAGTCTTTTGCCTCTGCTTGATACGCTCGTAAGATAGCCTGCCACAGTGGTGTCAGAAGTGGGATCTAGTCCTCAGGTGGTCTTACGAGCGTTCAATCATGAGTGAAGCTCCATCTGTTGAGGATATGATAAAACAACTCGCAGAAGGACAGAGGCATTTACAGTTGGTGTGGGAAGCACACCAAAGAGAGGCCAAGGAAGACCGGGAGGCCTTACAATCAGCTTTAAAAAGTCAGGCTACAATCCTAGCCAATAACCAACTAGTACACGAGACTGCATTACAAAAGTTAACCGATACGATCGCGACCAGTAAGGTACATCCAAACGTTCCCAGTTCGGTTCTCCAGAAGTACCAAGAAGGGGAGGACCCAGACTCATTTTTTACGAATTTTGAGAGGGTAGCCTCATCTGCTCAATGGCCAGAGGACCGCTGGGATCAGTATGTGGCCCCCTTGCTTACGGGACTCCTGCAGGCTGCCTACCAATCCGCAAACCCTGATGGTTCTACCCCCTATAAAGAGATTTAAAAAAGTATCCTGGGGCGAGTCGGGCATGATACAGAATATTATCGTTTACGATTTAGAAAAATAAAATGGAGTACGAATGAGGATCCTCGCTCCTTCTACTTTAGGGTGAAAGACTTGGCTATAAAATGGTTGGGACCCATAGGAACAACCCGGGAGGATGTCCTCAAAACAATTACTTTAGAACAGTATTTGGATTCCCTGCCCCTGAGTACTAAGAATTGGATCCGACAACATCCAAAGGTGGACACTGAGATTGCTATTGATTTGGCTTGTGCTTTCCATCGCTCCAAAGAACTTAAACCCATGGGCCCGAGACCTTTCCAAAAAAAACCCGTCCCTCTACCAGAACCAGTTCCCAGGTATTTCCCCGAAGAAACGCGGTTCCCTAAACCCATAGAACATCACCCTATGCAGTCCCCACAATGTTTCCACTGCGGAGAATGGGGACATATTGCCAGAATATGTCCCAGGAAATCCGAAGGACCGGAACCTATGGAAATTGGGGTCACACGACGTAGAGTTCTATGTACAGGAAAAGGGAATGAGAAATTTAGATACCTGATCACCATAAATGGACGGGTCATTTCGGCACTAATTGATTCAGGATGCAGCCAATCTGTAATCCGGAAGGATCTAATCTCTGGGGATACTTCGGTCACTAATCGCTGGGTATCCATATGTTGTATACATGGAGACAAAGGAACTTATCCCCTCACCACGGTTCAGATAGAATGGGGTCCCTTTCAGGATATGGTTTCGATAGGGGTTATGGACCGACTAATCGAGGACTGTATTATCGGGACTGATTATAATCGATTCTATGACCTATTAGATCAAATCCGTGGATCCGCTGAGACTCCAGAGTGGTGGACCGAAGCCCCTTTTTCCAACGTCCCCATAGAAATACCACTGCACCGAAAGAAACTTACACGAAACGAGAAAAGACAGGAGAAAAGACAATATCAGGAAACCCGAAAGACAAAGGATATTCCTCAACTAGTAGCAGAGATTAGTAGCAGGCCCATCTCCTTCCCAAACAGCCAGAGAGAAGATCCCACCCTTTCCCATGCCTGAAGCTCGGCAAAAACAGAGATCACTAATGAGGTGGGTCCTTATTTTCTTATCAAGAAACACCTCCTATACCGAATAACTAGAACGGTAAAAGGGGAAACCAAGCAACAATTAGTAGTCCCAGAACCATTTCGAGCTCATGTACTGTTTTTAGCCCATAATCAACCCGGGGGAGGCCATTATGGTCGGGAAAAAACGGAAGAATATCTGATGCGAAAATTCTACTGGCCAGGAGTATATGCTCAGATACGCAGGTACTGTTCCCAATGCCCTAGATGCCAATTAACTGAACCAGGAATGCCCAGGAAAGCACCATTATACCCTTTACCCATCATTGATATCCCTTTTAAACGGGTGGGCATGGACCTGGTAGGACCCCTCCTTCCCTCTTCTAAAGGACATACCTACATCTTAGTCATAGTTGACTATGCGACTAGATACCCAGAAGCCATACCCCTCTCCAGCATGACCACTAAAACAATAGCCCAAGCCATGATAACAATCTTTTCCCGAATAGGTTTTCCCCAGGAAATCTTGACGGATCAAGGTACACCCTTTATGTCAAAACTCATGAAACAGGTATGTCAGTTATTGGGGATCACCCAGCTACGCACCTCGGTCTATCATCCCCAGACAGATGGCTGGTAGAACGATATAACCGTACAATAAAGACACTGTTAAGGAAAACCGTGGATGAATCCGGTCGCAACTGGGATCAGAAGCTTCCCTTGGTCCTATATGCCATAAGAACCCACGAACTGTCCTCTACGGGACATAGTCCCTTTGAATTGGTTTTCGGGAGGCAGCCTCGCAGTCTCCTGGATATGGCTGCCGAGACATGGGAGGAAGAACAGGAAGAAGGGAAACCCCTGATGGACTATATCCATCAACTTAGAAGTCAGTTACAAACCCTCTGAGAAGACGTTCATAGTCATTTAGTCACGGCTCAGAATCAACAAAAATCACACTATGACAAGGGAAGCAAAATACGTTCCTTTCTCCCTAATGAACAGGTCCTCATTATGCGACCTACATCTGACCATAAGCTGATTGCTAAATGGCAGGGACCCTATAGGATCATTAGATCAGTCTCCCCTGTTACCTATCTATTAGAGATGAGTACCAACCCAAGGAAAACCCAAATTTACCATATAAATTTGTTAAAACAATGGAAGTCTGTAGAAGAGACTAAAGACCAGACGGATATCGGATGTTTGGTCTCTTATACCAAAGAACGAGAACTAGAGATATGTCCTATAAGGATAACACATCCAGAAGAAAAACCCAGTATTAATCAAAAGCTAACTGATACTAAAAAAAAACAATTAGACATCCTAATCGAGCAACATCCCCATTTTTTCTCCAAAACACCAGGAAAAACTTCATTAACCTATCATCACATTAACACTCCTATAGGACACGTAGTACGTCTTCGTCCTTATCGCATCCCTGAGGCACGAAGACCTATCATTGAAGCCGAAGTCGAGGCTATGTTAGCCTTAGGGGTTATTGAACCCTCCAATAGTCCCTGGAATTCCCCCGTAGTGTTGGTTCCTAAACCAGACGTATCAATAAGATTTTGCATTGATTTTCGCAAGCTTAATGAGATTTTCCTTTTTGACACATACCCTATCCCCAGAGTGGATGACATCTTAGAGAAATTAGGAAAGGCTCGTTATTTATCCACCCTGGACTTAACCAAGGGATATTGGCAAATACCCCTCCACCCCGATGCCAAGGAAAAGACAGCCTTTTCAACCTCTTCCGGCCTTTACCAATTTACGGTTTTACCTTTTGGTCTTCACGGCGCTCCCGCGACTTTCCAGCGTCTGATGGATCGAATCTTAAAACCCTTCCAGGCTTTTACCGCCGCCTACCTAGATGACATAGTCATTTTTAGCGAAACCTGGCAAGATCACTTAAAACATCTAGATATGGTCTTCTCCGCCTTAACGGAAGCCGGTTTAACTGCCAACCCTAAGAAGTGTTTACTAGGAAACACTGAAATCTCCTATCTGGGTTATATCATAGGAAGTGGCACTCTACAACCACAACAAAACAAAGTTGAGGCCATATTACAAACAGCTAAACCCAAAACAAAGAAAGACCTACGGTCGTTCCTAGGCTTAGTAGGATACTACCGCCGATTTATCCCCAATTATTCCACCATTGCTGCCCCTCTAACTGACCTCCTGACCAAACAGAACCCCAAAAAATTGGCTCCATTTACCGACTCCCAACAGAGTAGCTTTGAACGATTGAAACAGTCCCTTATCTCAAAGTGCCCCGATTTCTTCAACACTTTTCACTTGTATACTGATGCATCGGACGTAGGTCTCGGAGCCGTACTCACACAGCCCGACGACGAGGGTTTTGACCACCCAGTAGTTTTTCTAAGTAGGAAACTGTTTCCACGAGAGACCCATTACCCTACGATCGAAAAAGAATGTCTCGCCATTAAGTGGGCTGTGGAATCCTTGCAGTATTATCTTTTGGGTACGTCCTTCGTTCTGTTCACTGACCATGCCCCTCTCACCTGGCTTGCCTCTCACAAAGACTCCAACTCCAGAATCTTGAGATGGTTCCTAGACCTGCAACCCTTTACGTTCCAGGTTCGCCATATCCCTGGTTCCCTGCAAGGTCCTGCCGACTACCTCTCCCGGTTTCCTCCTTCATCGGACCTCGAACAGCCCCGATCAAGGGTAGGGGATTGTAGACGGGTCCCGGAGACCGCGTCTAACTCACCTCGAATCCGCCATCTTTCGGCTGACTCCACGGAAACGGCGCGGCGTTCCCCTGGCAACGGGGAGAAGCCACGTCGTTACAGCATCGATGACTTCCAGTCAAGGGGATTGAAGAAGGGGGCGGATCCGGAAGAGAGGCGCGCGACGGACAACCAGAGAAGAGAAGAGAGGAGCACGACGAGAAACCAGGAAGGAGAGAAGAGGACAGAACCTTTGGCAGCCCCGGCGAGAAACCAGGAGGAGGTCCACAGGAGAAGCGCTGAAACGCGAGAACCGGGGAAGCAAGCGATGTCGGAGAAACGAGAAAGCCGCCACGACCCCGGAGGGTCGTGGCTTGACAAGGTACGGTCCCTCCTAGGGACAGGAAGGGTCACGGGGAGTCTCGGGCACGGGGAAAGGCACCAGGGAAGTGGGAGGAAGGGCGGGGAGGGTGAGTAAGAGACAAGGGAAGGGGCACGAAGGGAACCAGGCACGTTGTGGACCCCAGGAACCCTAAACCCCACCACTGATCATCCCCTCACAAACTTTCCTGCTTGCTGCCTTTTCCCCTCACGAGCACAAGACCCCACCCCATACCTCCGAAATACTTACCTGTTCCTTTTCTGTTAATTTTCATTTCTGCCGGGATTCGAGGGAGACAACCACATCCTCTCACAGACCGGAAGAGACCAGGGAACGAGGAAACCCAGGAGAGAAAAGAAAGGAAGAGAGGAAAGCAGAAACCCCAAGACTTACCCAAACCCCCTTCGAACAATGATTAAGAGAATAACCTGTGAATAAAGAGAGAATAAAATATCAAACATAAAGAACCCCAGTCTTTTGCCTCTGCTTGATACGCTCGTAAGATAGCCTGCCACACAACCCAACCCCACACTGCGCACAGCCTTTGGCCCTATGCAGCAGTGGTTGGCCGCAGGGCCTGGCCTGAAGCCACACCCTGAAGCCAACCCCTATAACAACCCAACCCCATGCTGCGCACGGCCTTCGCCTGTGCGCAGTGGGGGTTGGCCGCAAGGCCTGGCCCATGGCCAGGTCCAGCGGCCAACTCCTTTAACTATCCAACCCCACCTTGTGTGTCCATGCGGCCCTCTCCCCAGGCTGATTTTGGCCCTGGAGACCCCATTTCCCAGGCTAAATATTTAATTTTTAGGGGGGGAGGGCATCCCTCCTCCCCAGGCAGATTACAGCCCCAGGGACCCCATCTCCCAAGGCACTGCCTAAATATTTTTTTTCTGGGGGGAGAAGGGTGTGTGAGTGTCACTGTGTCTGTGAGTGGGTGCATGAGTGTGTCAGTGGGTCTGTGAGTGGGTTTATGAGTGACTCATTGGGTTTCTGAGTGGGTGTAAAAGTGTCTGTCTGGGTCTGTGAGTAGGTGTCTGGGTGCCTGAATGGGTCTGAAAGTGTGTGTATTAGTACATGAACGAGTGTGTGAATATATATATTTTTTATTTTGTATCAGCAGGGTTCAGGACTCTGTCACGATGTTACAAGGGAGGCAGTGCTGAGTACCCCAATGTAATCATGACACCACACTCGTTGCCAAAAAAAAAGTTTATAACGTTATAAAAGTAATGAAATGTGCCTCAGACACCCATGAACAATCCCCATGGGGTCTGAGTACCTCTACCCTGACGCCTTCTATTGTTGTCTCATTCAACTCCCCTCCGGGTCTGTTGTCCAGTTCATAAAATGGTGGCAACAACTTTCTGCACAGGTTGTGGCCAGCCAATCACGCTACATCTTCTGCCACAGGGAGTCGCAAAGCTCCGTGCAGGAGTCGCGACAGATCCGCAACCCTATACATACAAATTTGGTTTCCACTTAATTACAAGAAAACTACTGAACTGGTTTACCTCAAATCACAAAAAGGTTGCTTTCTGGACCAGGACCTAGCTTTCTGCCAAATTTGGTGTAATTCCATCCAATGGTTCAGGCACTATCACTGTTCAAAATCCTATGGCAAAATAAATGGGGAAAATGCATTTTGTGACCCCCCCCTTGTTCTCAGCCCGTGCTTGATGGATCACCCTGAAACTTTCCAGACAGCAGTTGACTTGAGTGTTGTATTTTTTTGGAAAATTTCTGGAGATTAGTCAACTGGTGCCAAAGATATAAGCAAGTAAATAAACACTTTTTCTATGGAAACTAGGTCCTGAGTATAACTACCTAGTGGCGACCACCAGTAGGTAATGCGTGTATATATATATATATATATATATATATATATATATATATATATATATATATATATATATATATATATATATATATATATATATGTATATATATCTATATATATATATAGATATATATACATATATATCTATATATTTATATATATATATATATATACACAACCTCACTAGAAGATGAAGGATCACAAGAAAACAACAGCCATACAGGCCAAAAATCTGGGTCCCAAAGGATACAATAAGTCACAAGAAAATGAAATATCCAAGAAAGAAGTGACACAAACAGATGGTCTCACTGAAGCACACAAATATATTTCCACTACAAAGTTTCAGCTTCCGCCTTCCTCAGGTAATCACTGCTGGATTTTCAAAAGCATCATGAGTGAAGATTCCAATTGGAACGTGGAATCAATCCAGTCCTGAGAACTCTTCAAATATGCAGAAATCAAGTGGTATTGTCAGCGATGTTCAGTCCATCTGGATGCAGTGATTTTAAACGGTACATCCAGAAGTTTTCTCTGATGTCCAGTAGTTCTTCCTTTAAGACATTTTCCACAGGGAAAATTTTCAAATCTGATAGTAAATGGTTCACATGGTTAAAATGATTGGCTATAGGCTGGCCAAGTTTCTTGTTAAATATTTCTGATTTGTGGTTCATTAATCGTGTACGGAGGCCATTCACTGTTTGGCCCACATATTGGCCCTCATTTGGACCTCGGCGGTCTTTTTCCAAGATCGCCGAGGTGCTGCCGGGCTGAAGACCGCCAGTGCAGGTGGCCTTCCTCCCGGCGTATTATGACTGCTGGCAGCCCTCTGCCCTTTTTTGGACGGAGAGCCGCCAGCAGCCATACTGGCGGTCGGCGGTGAAGTGGAGGCTGCTCCACCTCCACCACCACGTCATCAGAACACCGCCCACCGAATCACAACCCAGGATTCGGTGTGGTGGTGTTCTGGTGACGGGGAGCTGGTGGCGGAGCAGCCCCCATGGATCCCGTTTCCTCCCGTAGGATCACCGGAACAGGTAAGGTGATTGTTCGTTAGGGGAGGGGATGGGGAGTGTTTTGTGCGTGCATGGGGGTGTGCGTGTGAGTGTGTAGAGGGGGTGTGTGAGTGCGTGTATGCATGCGGGGGTGTGTTGTGTGTATGGGAAATGTGTGCGTATATGTCTGTGTGCATGTGTGCGTGTATGTGTAGTAGTTGTGTGAACGTGCGTGTGGTGGGTGTGTGTGTCAATGTTTTTGGGGGTCGGGAGGGGATCCTGCCACCTGTAGGTGGGTCATGGGTTTGGGGAGAGGACTCTGGGGAGGGGGAGGGAGGAGGGGGAGACCCATATCAGTGCCAGGGAATGAATTCCCTGGCACTGATAGTTCCTACCTCCATGGATTTTGTGGCGGTACAAAACCCCACGAAATCCATAGCGGTATGTGGGGTCCTGATACAGCCGGCGGTCTAGTGACGGGCGCCGGGCTGGAGACTGAAGTCTCCAGTCCAGCGGTCGTTACCACCCAGAGTGTAGAAGTGGCGGTTTGGCATGGCGGTAACCACCATGCTTGTAATAAAAAAAAAATCCGCCGGCCTGTTGCCGGTATTACCGCCACTTCTACATCGACCGCCAGGGTTGTAATGATGGCCATTGTTTTTTACAGCTTTTGCGCTGGCATTGAATCACACAAATAATGCCTGTTGAGCGACATGTAAGATGCTGTTTTATTCTGTAGGTCCTTCTTGTAACTGAGCTAGTTACTGATGATGTTTGTAAAAGATATTCACATGTGATGCACCTTTTAGAATCACAGCAATGAACTTCTGCATTTGTTACAGCTTGCTTAATTTCAGCTCTCACAATAAGCAATTGTAAATTGGGAGCTCTGTGGTAAGCAATGACTGGCGGTTTTGGAAAAAGCTTTTGCAATTTTTCACAAGTGGATAGTAAGGGAAAAGTTGTTTGCATTATATTTCTGTAGTTGGGTGCTGATGGTCAACGACAAACAGGATTCTGTTGCTTTTGTTTCTTCTGTTGGTATTCCAAATAAGTGCTTCCCCGGGTAAATGCAAACATTTGTCAATTTGTTGCAGAATAATATGCAGAACATGCCTCACTTTTTAAATAATGTAACAAGCTCCTGTAGATGGTCTTTACAAGTGTCTTCATTGCTACAGATGTATCTTATTCTGAGTACTTGGCTGTAGATGATGCTGAGTTTAGTGTGGCGAGGGTGACATGAAGTCCAGTTTAGATACAAATGAGCATCTGTAGACTTGTGGTAGAGATCAGTTATAATTTTTTGTTCATGAATGGTGAGGAACACATCCAGAAAAGGGCAATGACTCTTCTGCTTAGTATTGCTGCCAGTGAATTTGATGGAAGGATGCCTACTGTTGATAAAAGCTGTAAATTGTTCCAATGTTCTGCTTCCTTCATTCCATTTTATAAATATGTCATCAATGTATCGTAGCCATACCAGTGGTTGATGCTAGAACTCGCAAGTATATAGGCCCATAGTTATGGATGGTTAGCGTTGCCTTAGCGCCATTTATTTAGGCGCTAAAGCAGCGCTAACCTAACTCCATATTTATATTTTGACGCTAGACCCGTGTAGCGTCAAAATATTGGAGTTAGCACCATGTTTAGGATGCGTGAAACTGCCTTGCGTCAATGAGATGCAACCTAGGCGTTCCTGTACTAAACACAACGCTAACCCCCTAGTGCCATATTTACCTTCCGGCGCAGAAACAACGTGCAAGAAGGAGGCAGACCTAAATAATGGTGCTAAGCCCATTTAGCCCCATTATTAAACACGTCGGTCAGATCAGACATTAGGGTGCAGGTAGGCCCATTTACATGGTGAAACACCATGGTATGGGCACAAAGATGCACACCCCAAGCACCAGCAACACCACCATCCACACCACAGGGACACTACAGGAGGGGAGACCCCATCCCAGGTAAGTATAGGTGAGTATATTTTATATTTTCTGAAAGCACCATTGGAGGCGGTTTACATGGGGCCCCCAGCCTGGCACTGGGTATTTTGGGCATGCCCAGGGGACACTGGTCCCCTGTGGTGGGCATTGGGGTGGTGGGCATGACTCCTGTCTAATTGTAGACCAGAGACGTTTTTTGGCTGCTTGTGCATCAGTAAATGATGCTAGGCTGACTAGCGGCAAAACTTTTCCTGCCAACCAGCCTAACATCATTTCTGACCCACTTGCACCATTCCCCGTAACGTCATACCCCCCCTCCCCCTCCAATCCCCCCCTACCATCTTTTTTTTACACTAGCCATTCCTTAGCACCATGGTGCGTCATTCCATAAATCTGCCGCATGGATGGCTTGTGGGGAATGGCTGCAGGGACTGGCCTGTATCCAGTCCCTGCAGCCAACTCCCTATAATCACCCAACCTGGTTTGCGCACACCCTTTGGCCATGTGCGTCACGGGTTGGCAGCAGAACCTGCGGCCAACCCTCTATATTCACCTAACCACGTGACATGCACGGCCTTCACCATGTGTAGCCTCTGGCCAGGCCCTGAACCCAATGCCCTATAGTGCCCAAGCCCCTATAACCGCCCAAAGGCCATGCATGATGCGGGGTTGGTTCCCAGCAGCAATTGACAAGAAAGGACCCACTCGTCACAGTCACTACATGAGATATTGTACTCGAAAAAGGCAAGGATGCTAATACCTCTATCAAGGATTTCAGTTAACTTTTCAAGGTGGAAATGCAGAGCCTTGGCTATGCGCACAAAGTTAGGCTGATTAGTACTTTAGAAAAGTGGAACATCAACAGGGGCACCTGCTTTTATTATACAGGTGATTTTACAGAAATTAATCCTCAGAGGACGCTGAGGTTTAATTTCTGTAAAATGACCCTTGCGCCAGAATTAAGCCTGCCATGTGTATTTATCTATGAAGAGGCCACTGCTCTGTGCAAAATGTCTACCCAACTAACTGAGTGCCATCTTGTTGGGTAAATGTTTAGTGATTCTCCTACTTTACAGCTGCCTAAAGGCCACGCAGGAAATGGATATGGGGAACGCAGGGGTGCCTCAAGGCCAGGGCCGGCTTTAGGGTGGTGCGAGCAGTGCAGCCGCACTGGGTGGTGACATGGATTGGGGGGGTGGGGGTGCTGACCTCAGGGTGGTGCTTGCTTAGTAATAACTTATGAAAATTGCGATTGAAAAACACTTGCTGAAAAGTTCCTTGTGCGTCCAGCCTTCAGGAAGCAATTAAAATGTCAAGATACGTTTGTGATTAATGTTCCTGCTAGAAAAAGAGATGGGAGAGGGATGGGAGTGTTAACGCCTCCCTTTATGATAATTTATTACACATCAGGTCTCGTTTTAGGCCAATGAATCTTTTGACCCAGTTGAGAGACACCTTAGGACGAGATAGCTAATCAATATTTCAAACAATATGTCAATAATGTCATCAATATTTATCACAATATATTTCACCTTAGTCAAAGTCATTTAATTAATTCAAGACGCTACCATAACCTTTCAGCCATGAATAACCACGCCGGTTAGTAGAATTTTATTAGTTTCATTACCTATTGCTTACAATTCTAATATCAGGTACGTCAATCTCAAAACCAAGAAACATAATAGCATGGTCACAATATGTCAACTTTGGTAAGATTTCATTAAAGCGAGAATCACAAACATCAGAACATAACACGGTGTGAACATAGATCAATTTAGCAGAGTGTCAATAATGCGTCAATTCAACAAAGCATAGATTCGGTCATTTGTTTATTTGCGTCAGTTTTGGAGAACACCTGTCCTAACCACTGATTAGCATTAGCATGTTGGGCTTCATTCAAAACAATTTAGAATACTAATTTGGAAATTGGAAACTAGGGTCTCTGTCAAAACGTAAGCAGTTGGTACCTAGAAAGGAAAGCAAAGAATCACAAATGCATTGTCATAATTACCCTCCAAGGTTTAGGTCAGTGCACAGGTTCAGTCTTCGTCTTCAGGACATCAGTAAATTCGCCATCAGTCAAAACTCATGTCCGGGGCAAAAGGGAACTTCCCTCATAAGGAGGTAAAGCGTAACATGGACAAATCTAAGGGCGAGGATGGTTTCAAGTAAAACAACAAGTCACCAAACAGAGTGACAGAGTTTCTGGATAAAATCAATAGCATTCCCTAACCCACCTAAATGACTCCCAGTGACATGGGTTTTTATCCCTTTTCCATTGTACATTCCCCCAAAACTCTATTGGACATTTGTTATACCCCACTATCTTTAACCTATCATAAAATACATTAGGTCACCTAACTCTTCACCCCATATTATTGTACAAGTCTTTGATTGCTCCCCATAATTGACGTTTTCAGAGGTGGCACGTCCGGTGTGATTTCATCTTTTTGTAATTCTTTGCACATCTTTTGGTCAGCAGCTCCATTGTCTTCACCGGTTTGAATGACCTTGTACATTACATTAATCTACACTGTTTCAATTGGTTTTTAACATTTATTCTGCAAACAAGAAAAAGGCTGTGAGAACGGATCTAACATGGTTACATTCGTCTTCTAGTTTGAAGGAAAAAGAACATGCAGGGTTGTGTCCTTTTATGAGTCAGCACACTGCAAAATAGAAAATACATTTAATATGAGAGCCAAGCAGCTAAGCTTCAGCTCATGCTAACTTAAGGCCTATGAGGATCTCAGCACAGATTAAATAAAGCAATCATTAGTGCAAACTTATTTATACATAATATAAACATTTTAGTCATCATTATTAGTCTACGTATACATTGGCGGCCACTCCCCGTGGTCACATTTCAGGTGCTAGTTTAAGCAAAATTATTATTACAGTTTCTATGCAGCATTATCACATATTAATTCATAAACATTTCATGTTAATATAGATTATATATGCTACACTCTCTCAGGAGTTTTGTCTAGTGACAGCTTTGACTCATCAGAAAGTAGCACAAAGGTTTAATATGCCTGCGGCAAAGAACAGAACTTCTTTATGTGGTTAGCTGAGTGGAATAGTAAAACCAACCTTTAAAAATGCTTTAAAACAAATGAATGTATGTGAAAGGGGGGCTTTGGAGAAATGAGGGGCACATTTGCGGGGCAGCAATGAGGGAATCTTAAGGGGTGGTCATTAGGTGGGCACCAAAAAAGACTGTCGCACAGGGCACCACCAGCGCTAAAGCTGGCCCTGCTCAAGGCCCCATGGTCCCAGACAGCTCCAGACTCCTGAGGGAGCTGGCATTTCTTCTGTAAGCATGGAGCCGCTTTAAATAGCAGCTCCCTGCTTGCTGGAGCAATGCTTTCATCTGTTTCTCTGGTCGCATAATTGCATGCAGTGAAACAGATGAAAACTCTGCTCCTGCTTGCAGAAAGCAAAACTATGTTTGATTTTGTTTGGTGGGAGATATCAGCTCCAGAGGGTGTCACCTCTGGAGGTAGTAGGAGCCATCCCTGGGGGTGGCGGCCCCCGGGGCCATCCATGGCTTCACGAGGAGGAGACCCATGCAGCCCCCCTCCATTGTTAGAATTTATCCCTGGGAAGGTGGTGGTCCCCCGCACGCACCCCCTCATATATCTGAGTTATTGCTTTGAAGAAGTGGTGCTCTTTGGGACTGTGGGGGAGGGTGTGCACAAGGACCCCCACATTAAATGAAAAGCATTTGCCCCACAGAGGTGGCCGGCCATGGGGCTTCGGGGAGGGCCGGGTGGGCCCCCTACATCAATTTAACAACTTTTGCCCCGGGGACCTGGTAGTCCCTGGGGTGCAGAAGTGCCGCACAGGCACCCGCCACGTAGATAATAAACATTGCCCCAGGGAGGTGGTGGTCCCCAGGGTGTCAGAAAGCTCTAGGAGGGGGACCCCATGCGCCCCCTCCATTTATCATCTTCCAATGCACCCGGGACCTGGCCTACCCGGGGGCAAAATAAAAGAAGAGCACTGCAGATTGCGCTTATTTTTTCTTAAATCTCTGAAAAATCGGCAGATCCATATGCAGATTTTTCTGATATATTTTTTAAAGAAATTCTTTTTAGCCCTTTTTCTTTTTTCTTTGTGTTTTTTTGTGGGATTCGTCTGAAGCTCAGTCCTTAAATGGCTGCCACCACTTCCTTGTTGTCGCATCCCTAGATATCTACATATTTTTTACCTGTAGTATCTCCAAAACTACTGAAAGTATTTACACCATTGCCACAAAAAGTACAATCTGCGCAACAAGATCTAGCTTCCTGCCAAATTTAGTGTAATTCCGTTCAGCGGTTTGGGCTGTAGGCATAACTAAAGACCCTATGGAAAAGTGAATAGGAAAAACTAGTTTTGGTCCCCCACCGTTTCCTCTGCCCCCACTCGACAGATCACTCTGAAACTTTCAAGACAGGAGCTGAGCCGACTGAAGTATCAGTTTTGAAACTTCCATGAAGATTCATCAAGCAGCACTAAACATAATGGCAAAACAAAAAATGCTCTTCCTATGGACACTAAGGTGGTCATTACAACCCTGGCGGACGGTGTTAAAGCTGCGGAAATACCGCAAACAGGCCGGCGGACAAAAAAAGGGAATCATGACCCTGGCGGAAACCGCCAACTAAGACTGTCAGGTGCTAGCCGGCGCCTACAGGGCCGATCGGGAGATTGTAGTCATTAAGGACTACACTTCCCATGAAGCCCAGCGCGGTAGAGATCGCGTAAAAGTCGGCGCACCCTGGAAAGGGTGTGCGTTATTTGTGCTAATGAGGCAGGTCGGAGCCTCAACGAAGTAGGAGCGGACGGCGTTCCCCAGGGGGGAATTCATCGGCGGCCCGAAAAGAGGAATGAGATTCAGCATGGCCCCCTCCTGGAAACTGACCTTTTACCGGTAGAAGGAGTTCCGAGCTGCTCCTCCTTTCGAATTCCGAGTACTAAGAAGGTGGTAAGCGGCAAGCTTGCTACTTGCCGGAGGCTATCGCCTTTCTTTATTCCTGCATTCCTTACGGCCAGGTTGGGGGTGACTGTCATAAATTGGAGCACTTTACTTTTGAGGTACCATAATAAAGGAACGGCGATCTTATGAGACATAATCTTTTGGCTTTTTGTTGGCGGCGATTCAGAATGAGATTTACTGTTTGCAGGATTCCAAACAGCCGGGACAAATAATTCTTGTCAACATTCACTGAGATATGAACGAAGTACTTCTTCAAATATACGTGACATTAACGAAAGGCTTAGTGGGTTAACTGAATCATAGGAAGAAGTACAAAATAGATTTTCTTCACCTTATTCTTTCTCCTCATGTTCGTTTCGTTATACGTTCTGTAGTATTGTTTAGGAGGAAGGGCGGTGAGACCCTTAGGTGATTATTAGTGGCCGTAGGTGGCTTGGGGCATCCATTGGTGATGCTGATGGAACATAGTCAGGCTTTGGACTAGTTCTGCCCTTATGAGTTATGGGCAGTCCAGGTCGTTTTGGTTTTAGTGAGACCTTATGAGAATAGACAGACAATGTGATAATTAACACTGTGTATTTTTCTTTACAGTTATCCCGTCCCTGCTGATCCTTCCCCTTCCTTCCCTCGCTTGATTACTCCAATGCACTGTGGTTTTTTTTATCAGTGACTTGGTGGTGTCAGGAGGTGGACCTTGTTTGCATCACACCGAGTCGGAGGAGTACCTACACCGTGACAGAATAACGCACCCACGAATAATACTCCTCCTGCTCGGTGTAATGCAAAGATGGCATCTATGGATGATGTCTTACAGGCGTTAGTGTTAGTGCAGCAAGAGTTGGCAGATTCTAGGGTGGAGGCAGCGGCACTAAGTGACAAGGTAGAAAGGCTTACTAGGAATCCCTTCGATGCCTCAGCATCTACACCGCAGATAACCGTGAACGTCTCCCCTCCAATTCCTTTGGCCAGTCCGGAACGGTTTTCAGGGGACCCCAGGAAAGTTCAGGCCTTTTTAACGCAGTTGTCTCTCCAATTCTCATGTAGACCGGCGTCTTTTCCCTCTAACCTTTCCAGGGTAATGTTCGCTATTTCTTATCTCTCGGGAGATGCAGCCAACTGGGCAGTGCCGTTAGTTAGAAACGATGACCCATTATTATCGGATTGGAATGCCTTTCGGTCGGCCTTTGAGAAGGTGTTTGATCACAGAACAACCACCTTTAGTGCTGATAGAGAACTGCTGGAACTGAGACAGGGGAGGTCTGACCTGGTTACCTATCTTACCACCTTCAATAGACTGGTAGCGGAATCAGAGTGGCCAGAGGAGAAGAGAATGTCTCTCTATTATCAAGGATTAAGAGACGACATGAAGGATATCCTAGCCCAAATAGATCCACAGCCTTCCACGTGTACTGAACTTGTGAATCTTACCTTGAGATTGAATCATCGGCTAGCAGAGAGAAGGGGAGAGCGTAGAGCGGGTGATAGGCGGCCGGTCATTCCAGAAAGAGAGGGGCGACCAGTTCCTAATTCCCCTGATTTATGCGGGGAACCTATGGAAGTGGGAGCCGTTAGGGCACCTCTGTCAAAGGCCGAAAAAGAGAGTAGGAGGGTACAGGGGTTGTGCATGTATTGCGGCAGGAAGGGTCATTATGTGAGAGAATGTCCCCAAAAACCAAGAAAAAGGTTCTCCTACTCCCCCACTCAAAAGGCCGCGGTGACGTCAGGGAAGATATCAGAGAAAGAGGATTTGCCCTTTATAGAACCCCTATCAGGGTTCCGGTTGACTTCTTTAACCCTCTTGCCACCAGAAGAAAAGGCGTCACACCTGTTGTTATCCGTAGAGCTGGTGTCCCAAGATCGAAACCATCCTGTATGGGCAATGATAGACTCAGGAGCCACGGGAAATTTCATAGATGAAGGGGTGGTTAAGAGACTGGGACTTCTGAGAATTCCAAGAAAGAACCCCGAAATTGTGTTGGCAGTTGACGGTACACCACTGAAGTCTGGACCCCTTACTGAACAAACTGAGGATGTGGGGTTGGTTTTCAGTGGAGTATCTCCGGCACGCAGAGAAATAATCAGGCTAGATATAATAGAGGCTCCTCAGTATGAAATAATTTTGGGAATGCCCTGGCTAAGAAAGAGCAATCCTGTTATCGATTGGCAAGCCAAGACGGTTAGTTTTCAGTCCGTGAGGAGTGAGAAAGTCGGTTCCTTATATGATAACCCCCCCGCGTTAGCTTTGGCTCAAGGGTTACAGTTGGCCACAGTGGTGGAGAAAGCGGTGATATTGCCCTCTGTTTACGCCAAGTTCAAGGATTTGTTCGACGAAGGTCAGGCGGAGACATTGCCACCCCATCGTATATACGATTGCAAGATAGATTTGATTCCGGGAGCACTCCTTCCTTCTTGTAGGGTATATGCTCTATCAGACCCAGAAACCAAACATTTGCGAAGATATCTGGACCGTTTCCTGGAAATCGGGTTCATTAGACCATCTTGTTCTCCGGCAGCTTCTCCACTCTTTTTCATAGCTAAAGCGAATAAAGAGTTGAGAACCTGCATCGATTATAGAATGCTGAACAAGAACACGATAAGGAATAGATACCCTCTTCCCCTCATTCCGGTGTTATTGGAACAGGTGAAAGAGGCAACTATCTATACAAGGTTAGATCTGAAGGGGGCTTACCATCTGGTCAGAATCCGTGAAGGGGATGAATGGAAGACGGCGTTTAAGACCCGTTATGGCCTGTTTGAATACTTGGTAATGCCGTTCGGGTTGTGTAACGCCCCGGCGGCTTTCCAATACTTTTTGAACGATGTTCTCAAAGAATACGTAGATCACTTTGTGATCGTCTATATAGATGACATATTGGTGTATTCTACCTCCTTAGAGCGGCACATGGAACATGTTTCCCTAGTACTCCAAGCATTGCAACAGCACCATCTTTATTGCAAACTGAGCAAATGCGAGTTCCATGTACAGAAGGTTGAGTTCTTGGGGGTGGATTTAAGCCCGGAAGGGTTCTGCATGTCGACAAGAAAAATACAGGCGGTTCAAGAGTGGCCAGTGCCCACTAGTGTGAGAGACGTGCAATGCTTCCTGGGGTTTTCTAATTACTATAGAAGATTCATCTGTCATTTTTCCCACATTGTGTCACCTATAACAAGGTTGCTAAGAAAGGGAGTGTCTTTTGTTTGGTCAGAAGAGGCAGAGGAGGCCTTCTGCTTCTTAAAACAGGCCTTCTGCTCAGCGCCTATACTCCAGCATCCACAGCCAGAAGTACCTTTTATAGTCGAAGCAGATGCCTCGGATATAGCCATTGGGGCTGTGTTATCCCAAAGAAACAAGACCTCAGGACAGCTTCATCCGGTGGCGTTTTTATCTAAGAAGCTATCTGCTGCGGAACTCAATTATACGGTGGCAGAAAAAGAACTACTAGCCATCAAGAAGGCATTTCAGGAATGGAGACACCATCTCTGGGGGGCCCAACACCCGGTCACGGTATATACTGATCACCGAAACCTGCAGTATATGAAGGAGGCTAGACAGCTTACCCAGCGGCAAATGAGGTGGATGCTGTTCTTTTCAGAATATGAGTTTGTAGTAACCTTCCGTCCTGGGGTCGACAATCGCAAGGCAGATTCACTGTCTAGACAAAGGGACGCGAGGAACGTCACTTCAAGACCTGATGAAGCAATCATCCAACCGGAAAAAGTGCTTTGTGCCCTTCATATATCTCACTTCCTAGAAAAGGTCTCTAAGCATAAGTCTGCTGCTCAGTGGAAGGAGTGGGCCGAAGTAAGTCAGGACCGTACCCTTAAGCACGGAATACCGTTGCAAGGTAATCGTTTGTATTTACCAACACCTGAACTTCGAATGCAAGCCTTCAATTGGTGTCATGATGCGGTAACAGCTGGTCATCCGGGGTACACCAAAACTGCGCAAATAGTGCAACGACATTTCAGGTGGAAAGGTTGGGCTAAGGACGTTGCGACATGGGTAGCTCGGTGTGAGATATGTGCTCGATCCAAGGGAGAAAACGCGAAGAGCCAGGGCAAGCTGATGCCTTTGCCCACTCTGGAAAAACCATGGCAAACCATCAGCGTGGATTTTGTGGTAGGATTGCCAATGGATCAGGGGTACAATGCTATCATGGTGGTAATTGATAGTCTTACCAAGATGGGTCACTTTCTCCCTTGTAGAAACCTACCTACAGCAAGTCAGACCGCCCATCTAATTCTGTCTCAAGTGGTGCGGTTACATGGTTTACCAAGAACCATTATTTCAGACAGAGGCCCCCAGTTCGTTGCTAGGTTTTGGCGCATGTGGTGCAAGGTTCTGCGCATTGAATCCGCCCTATCCACCAGTTTTCACCCACAAACCGATGGCCAGACGGAGCGTCTCAACCAAACCCTGAAGAAATATCTGAGGTGCTATGCAAAAGACGCGCAGGAATCGTGGGTGTCATTGCTATGGCTGGCCGAACTATCGTACAACAATGCTTGGCATAGCTCGATAAGGGAGTCTCCTTTTCGTGCTAACACAGGGTTCCACGCGGAGATGTTGCCCATAATCATACCTCGGGAAGTCACGGATCAACCTACTGTCCATGCTATGGTTAAGAACCTACAATCCATGCAAAAGAAAATACGATTTAATTTGGATAAAGCCAAGGAACAGTATAAGAAATGGGGTGATGTACATCGGCGTGAGGGGCCGGTGTACCAGCCAGGGGACCGAGTGTGGCTTTCCACCAAGTATATACGTTTTAAGATGCGTAGCATCTTTCATCCTCGTTACATTGGTCCTTATGAGGTGGTACGCAAGATAAACCCTGTGGCTTACCGTCTCAACTTACCTGCTTCCTTAAGAATCCATCCGGTGTTTCATTGCAGCCTTTTGAAGCCAGCTCTGTCCGCGACCCGGCGGGCGGTGCCTCCGGTGGTTAGAGACGGACAGCTGGAGTATGAGGTGCGCAAAGTGTTGGATTCCAAACTACGGGGGGGTAAGTTATGGTACTTGGTGTCGTGGAAAGGGTATGAGGCCGAGGAGGATTCATGGGAGCCGGAAGGCAATGTTCATGCCCCTAGGGCGGTGCAACGGTTTCATGCTTGTCATCCCACTAAACCTGGCCCTAGGAGGCGCTTTGGAGGTGGGCGTACTGTCAGGTGCTAGCCGGCGCCTACAGGGCCGATCGGGAGATTGTAGTCATTAAGGACTACACTTCCCATGAAGCCCAGCGCGGTAGAGATCGCGTAAAAGTCGGCGCACCCTGGAAAGGGTGTGCGTTATTTGTGCTAATGAGGCAGGTCGGAGCCTCAACGAAGTAGGAGCGGACAGCGTTCCCCAGGGGGGAATTCATCGGCGGCCCGAAAAGAGGAATGAGATTCAGCATGGCCCCCTCCTGGAAACTGACCTTTTACCGGTAGAAGGAGTTCCGAGCTGCTCCTCCTTTCGAATTCCGAGTACTAAGAAGGTGGTAAGCGGCAAGCTTGCTACTTGCCGGAGGCTATCGCCTTTCTTTATTCCTGCATTCCTTACGGCCAGGTTGGGGGTGACTGTCATAAATTGGAGCACTTTACTTTTGAGGTACCATAATAAAGGAACGGCGATCTTATGAGACATAATCTTTTGGCTTTTTGTTGGCGGCGATTCAGAATGAGATTTACTGTTTGCAGGATTCCAAACAGCCGGGACAAATAATTCTTGTCAACATTCACTGAGATATGAACGAAGTACTTCTTCAAATATACGTGACATTAACGAAAGGCTTAGTGGGTTAACTGAATCATAGGAAGAAGTACAAAATAGATTTTCTTCACCTTATTCTTTCTCCTCATGTTCGTTTCGTTATACGTTCTGTAGTATTGTTTAGGAGGAAGGGCGGTGAGACCCTTAGGTGATTATTAGTGGCCGTAGGTGGCTTGGGGCATCCATTGGTGATGCTGATGGAACATAGTCAGGCTTTGGACTAGTTCTGCCCTTATGAGTTATGGGCAGTCCAGGTCGTTTTGGTTTTAGTGAGACCTTATGAGAATAGACAGACAATGTGATAATTAACACTGTGTATTTTTCTTTACAGTTATCCCGTCCCTGCTGATCCTTCCCCTTCCTTCCCTCGCTTGATTACTCCAATGCACTGTGGTTTTTTTTATCAGTGACTTGGTGGTGTCAGGAGGTGGACCTTGTTTGCATCACACCGAGTCTGAGGAGTACCTACACCGTGACAAAGACAGCCACTTTAACACACCGCCCGCCACGGCGGTACAGACAAGCAGCGCGGCGGTTACCGCCAACAGACAGGCGGGAGACAATGTACCGCCCACAGTATTACAACCCGCCAATCCACCACCTTTTCCGGGGCGGATTCACCGTGGATAAAAACACGGCGGAAACAGCTTTTGCTATGGGAAAACGCTCACCTGAACACATCCCACGAGGAAGGAGGCCACCATGGAGCCGGAATTACAAATACTCCCTGCCCTTGTCTTTCTGCTCCTCTACGACCAACAGCTACGTAGGCGCCGAAGACACCGGTGAGTACTGCACCTACGACACGGGGAGGGGAAAGGCAAAAGTTAGGGGGACACCCACCAAACACCCCCACCCCCACCCTCGCATATTACAACATAAACACCAATGACTTCACCAAAATCACAGTAACAAACCACAATCCCCCCTGAAGAATGAAAAGACAATGTGAAATTCGGTCAAACATTATAATGTGCCAATATACATGTCATATAAAAATATACAGATATATATTAGAAAATCAGTCATAATTATATATACAATAGGAGAAGTAGTGCAGATATGTACACAACAATGTCCGTGCACCAACAGTCCAAAAATGCATGGGCGAGGCCCACAGACGATACCTGACCACAATCGAAGAGAACACTGCCAGGGCATCAGATAGAAATACTACAGGCACCTCAGGGGCAAGGGAAGGGGGGGCACCTCAGCCAGATCAATGCGAAGCCAGATCCACGACAGGGCTCCATGCCCATTGATGTATCCTGGGAAGTGCAAAGCCACAGTCTCTCAAGTTTCTACAGTGGGTGGTTTGCCCACTGTGCCATCCTGGGGAGTGCAAAGCCACAGTCTCACAAGTCTCTACAGTGGGTGGTTTGCCCACTGTGCCATCCTGGGGAGTGCAAGGCCACAGTCTCATAAGTCTCTACAGTGGGTGGTTTGCCCACTGTGCCATCCTGGGGAGTGCAAAGCCACAGTCTCACAAGTCTCTACAGTGGGTGGTTTGCCCACTGTGCCATCCTGGGGAGTGCAAAGCCACAGTCTCTCAAGTCTTGACAGTGGGTGGTTTGCACACTGTGCCATCCTGGGGAGTGCAAAGCCACAGTCTCTCAAGTAGATGCAGTTCTCTACTGGTACTGGGTGGGACTGGTGCCCAGACTGGATGAGTCTCCCCGTGAAAGTTCATGTCCTGTCACTGTCCCAGCTGCACATGTGATAAGGATGCCTGATGTGGCGGCCTTTTCATTCCTACACGGTGCTTGCCCTGTTCAGCGGTCTTCACCATGGCGGTCTTTGCCCTGTTCAGTGGTGCTTTGCCATGGCGGTCATTGCCCTGTTCAGTGGTGCTTTGACATGGCGGTTCTGGACTGTTCAGCGGTGCTTTGCCATGGCGGTTCTGGACTGTTCAGCGGTGCTTTGCCATGGCGGTGCATGCCCTGTTCAGCGGTGCTTTGACATGGCAGTCTTTGCCCTGTTCAGCGGTGCTTTGACATGGCGGTCTTTGCCCTGTTCAGCGGTGCCTTGACATGGCGGTTCTGGACTGTTCAGCGGTGCTTTGCCATGGCGGTGCATGCCCTGTTCAGCGGTGCTTTGACATGGCGGTCTTTGCCCTGTTTAGCGGTGCTTTGACATGGCGGTCTTTGCCCTGTTCAGCGGTGCTTTGACATGGCGGTCTTTGCCCTGTTCAGCGGTGCCTTGACATGGCGGTTCTGGACTGTTCAGCGGTGCTTTGCCATGGCGGTTCTGATACGGACATTGGTGTGTGGCATGACGATCTCTACACTGGGCATTGGTGTGTGGCATGACGTCTTCTACACTGGGCATTGATGTGTGGCATGACGTCCTCTACACTGGGCATTGGTGTGTGGCATGACGTTCTCTACACTGGGCATTGGTGTGTGGCATGATGTCCTCTACACTGGGCATTGGTGTGTGGCATGACGTTCTCTACACTGGGCATTGGTGTGTGGCATGACGTTCCATCATTGCTCAGCGGGGCTGTGGCAGCCGGGGCCCTCCTGGGCTGTGACTCCGGCGGTGGTCTCCTGACCAGTGACGATACTTGTGCCCTCCTGGGCTGTGACTCCGGCGGTGGTCTCCTGACCAGTGACGATACTTGAGCCCTCCTGGGCTGTGACTCTGGCGGTGGTCTCTGGACCAGTGACGATACTTGAGCCCTCCTGGGCTGTGACTCCGGCGGTGGTTTCCTGACCAGTGACAATACCTGTGCCCTCCTGGGCTGTGACTCCGGCGGTGGTCTCCTGACCAGTGACGATACTTGAGCCCTCCTGGGCTGTGACTCTGGCGGTGGTCTCTGGACCAGTGACGATACTTGAGCCCTCCTGGGCTGTGACTCTGGCGGTGGTCTCCTGACCAGTGACGATACTTGGGCCCTCCTGGGCTGTGACTCTGGCGGTGGTCTCTGGACCAGTGACGACGGTGCTGGCGGTTGTGTCTGAACCGCCGGAAATGATGGCGCACTTTTCCGCTGTGACACTCACAACAGGCTGGGCAGACTTCCTCTGGACCTTCCCCACCTTTGTTGGAGTCACAGCTGACTCACCAATCCCCTTCGAACCCATGTCAGTTGTTGTCCCACCAGGAGTCTTAACACGGTCCCTTCGTCCACTCTCCAATTTTAGAGCTTTTACAGGGGGTGGGCTGCCAGTGCCTTGGCTCCGGGTTCTACTGCCTGCCCTAGTGGCCGGTGCACTCCACAAGCCTTCAACACGCACCACTGGTGTTGGAGGCTTTTTGGCTGAGGCGCTACGACGGGACTGATGAATTGGAGTGGGGGCAAAAAGGTCAATTTTACAGAGGGACAGTTTCTGACGAACACTGGGATGGGTAGCTGGAGGGGGTCTGGGAGTGGAGGAAGAGGAGGTGGTTGTCGGAGGTGTCACTTTAGCTGTTTTGGGTGCAGGTACTGGAGGCTGTCTTGAGGTGGATGGATGTTGGGTGAGTGATTGCCGGCGTTTTTGTACTTTGGGAGGGGGCGTCACAGACACACTGGGAGAGGACACAGGGGACGTGTAAATGGCAGTGGAGGTGGTGAGTGCAGGTGAGCGGCTTGTGGTGCTGGGTCTCCTTGTGCGACTCATGGTGCCTGTAGATGTGGTGCATGCAGGTGTGTGTTTAGATGAGACTGGGAGGTAGGAGGGAGAAGAGGAGGAGGGGGACACAGTGGAGACAGCGGATGTTGCTGTGTCTGTATGGGTGTGATGCTTGTGTGAGTGCCTGTGGGATGTGTGGTGCCTATGTTTGCTTGAGCTACTTTTGGGTGTTGACTTGTGTGCATGCTGGTCTGTAGGTGTGCTTGGGATGGGCTGGGGTGCAGGGGATTGGGTCTGGGTGGAGGAAGTTGGAGGGGCGAGGCTAGACACAGGGACAATGGCTGCCATCAGTGCTGAAGCCAGAGATTGCAGGGTTCGCTGAAGGACAGCCTGACCAGAATGAATGCCCTCCAGGAATGCATTACCGTGTTGCAACTCTCGTTCTACACCCTGGATGGCATTCACAATGGTAGACTGCCCAACAGTGAGTGACCTGAGGAGGTCAATGGCCTCCTCACTGAGGGCAGCAGGGGTGACTGGGGCAGGGCCTGAGGTGCCTGGGGCGAAGGTGATGCCCACCCTCCTGGGTGAGCGGGCACGGGGCGAACGCTGAGGGGCTGCTGGGAGGGCGGTGCTGGTAGGGCAGGTGGCGGCTGTACCTGTAGAAGTGGGGGGCACAGATGGTGCCGCCACCACAAGGGAGCCCCCATCGGCGGAAGAGTCCGTGTCGCTGGTTGGTGATCCTGTGGCCGACGTGAAGCTCCCCTCGCCCTCGCCCTCGCCCTCCGTCCCACTGGTGCATTCTGAGTCCGTGGTGTGGCCCTCCATGGCCATGTGGGATGCAGCTCCCTCGTGCTCCGGTGCCACTGTACCTCCGCCTGTTGATGCTGATGTACAAAAGGACAGGGAGAGCAGGAAAAGGGGGGAGAAAGAAGAAAGAGAGTTTTAGTGCATGGTATTCCGCTACCGTTGGAGGACAAGACAGACGCAGCAGCCCCCTGCATTACGCCGTGCTCCTGCACTCTGCAAACGCAATTTCTGGGTTATGGCCTACATGGCAATGGTAGACATCTGCGCACATGGATGCCACAGGGGCAACTATACCTCGACTAGGCACTCTGCTGAGGTGGGGTTGAGTGCCACATGGCCTACATTACGGAGGGGCCTTGCCTACCTAACTCGCCCTGGCCTAGGGACACCCACAGCCCACCTCCCCAACCCAGACCCCTCCACTGCACGCAAAGTCCGCAGAATGAGGTTGTACTCACCCCCTTGTGTCTGCTGTGATGTCCTCAAGCGCCCATCCAACTCTGGGTAGGCCACCGCCAGGATCCGGAACATCAGGGGGGTCATGGTGCGACAGGCACCCCTCCCACGTTGGGAGGCCATCCCCAGCTGAGCCCCGCTGTCTTCTTGCTGCAGCGGCGAATGTCCTCCCATCTCTTCCGGCAGTGGGTGCCCCGTCTCTGGTGGGCCCCCAGGGTCCGGACCTCCTTGGCGATGGCACGCCAGATGTCCCTCTTCTGGTGGGTGCTGACCTACATGACATGCACAAGGGAAGAGGAACAGTCATTACCAACTGCACCGTTGATGTGAGTGGCCCCCTCCCTACTCTGCCCATGTGGCCCATTCATTCCCATGCATTAATGTTCTATGAACTCTGCCCCCTTCCCTCTTCCAACCAGCCCTCTCCACCCAGGCCTAGCCCATACAACGTGCTCCCTGTGTACTAACCTGTTGGTCTGGAGGACCGTAGAGTAGCGTGTACTGGGGGAGGACCCCATCCACAAGTTTCTCCAACTCCTGTGCAGTGAAGGCAGGGGCCCTTTCCCCAGACGCAGCAGCCATCGTCTTTTCTAGACCGAGGTCACAGCAGCACTAGCAGTGTAGGTCCTCTCCTGTCGAAGGTCAGGTATCTAGTGATTGAACAGATAGAAAATGGCGGTGACGTCCGCGGCGGTGACGTCCGCGGCGGTGCGCATCATCACCGCCGGCGCACCTGTTCATTGGCTCCTGGGACCCATAGGGTCCAATGTTAACCAATGCAGCATTGCGCCGCGAGCTACGACCTCCTACAGCGACGGTGTGCAACGCCAGCGCAGTTACCCCACAATCCCATTGTCCCAGTTTAGAGGTCAGGCAGCCGCCATTTCAGGGGCCCACATGGCTTCATTTACTACTGCGTCACACATAGCTAGGCCTACACTCAACACACATACAGGAAGGGTTTTGTGTCTGGTGTAGTCTTGTGTGTAACTGTGGGTACATACCTGGAGGAGTAGTGACAGGTTCTTCGCTGTTGTCCTTCGTAGGCACCGCCAGGTGGGACATATGAGAAGATGGTGGAATCCTACGGTGTACCGACCGTTGGTGGACCTGTTGACAATGGAAGAAAGACATGTCATCGTCACCTACCGGTTTGACCGTGCCACTATCCAGGAACTATGTACCCAGTTGGAGCCAGACCTGATGTCACCGATCCGCCAGCCGACTGGAATCCCCACTGACGTGCAGGTGCTGTCAGTGCTCCATTTCCTTGCAAGTGGGTCATTTCAGACTACTGTGGCCATGGCATCAGGGATGTCCCAGCCTATGTTTTCCAACGTCTTGTCCAGAGTGTTGTCTGCCCTGCTGAAACACGTAAGGAGATACATCATTTTCCCTCAGGTGGAGGATTTGCCTACAGTCAAAAGTGACTTCTATGCCCTTGGACATATCCCCAACGTCATAGGTGCCATTGATGGGACCCATGTAGCTCTGGTCCCCCCCCCCCCACAGGAGTGAACAGGTGTACAGGAACCAGAAGAGTTTTCATTCCATGAATGTCCAGATGGTCTGTTTGGCAGACCAGTACATCTCGCAGGTAAATGCTATGTTCCCTGGCTCTGTGCATGACGCCTACATCCTCCGGAATAGCAGCATCCCTGATATGATGGGTCAACTCCAGAGGCACCGTGTATGGCTATTGGGGGACTCTGGTTACCCCAACCTTTCCTGGCTATTGACCCCAGTGAGGAATCCCAGGACCAGGGCAGAGGGACGGTACAATGATGCCCATGGGCAGACTAGGAGGGTGATCGAACGCACCTTCGGCCTCCTGAAGGCCAGGTTCAGGTGCCTCCATATGACAGGTGGAACCCTATTCTACTCACCGAAGAAGGTGTGCGACATCATCATCGCCTGCTCCATGCTCCATAATTTGGCATTGCGACGCCAGGTGCCTTTTCTGCAGGAGGATGATCCAGATGACGGTGTTGTAGCAGCTGTGGAGTCTGTGGAGCCTGTGGACAGTGATGAGGATGAAGCTGAGGAAGAAGAAAACGACAACAGGGAGTCAGTCCTACAGCAATATTTCCAGTGACACACAGGTGAGAACATTTTCTGGTTTAACATTACATTAACTTTCACACGTCTACCTCTATCCTGTTCCTCGATTTCAATCACTATTTGTTAACTGAGTTGTACCCTTCCATTACGGTTTCACAGGTGTGGTAACCTATGTGTCAACTGCTTGCATCCTTCAAGGGCTTGTGATGTGTGACATAGGTATGTTAGCCTTACAATTGTACAGCCATTATGACACTGTAATTGATAATACAAAGTACCAAATCATAGACTGACTCCAGATTTTTTTGTGTTTCAAGGGTGTTTATTTAAGTGCTCAAAAAATGAAGGGGGGTTGTAAAATGGTGATGGGGGTTGGCGGAGGAATGTCCATGGCAGAGTCCAGTCTATTAGTCTCACAGGTGCACTGCCCATCTGGGCACAGGAAGTGTAGATGGGGCAGTTCGAATATGGACAGGGTAACAAAGTGGGAGAGTCGGAGGACAATCAGGGTGGTCTCATTTCCTGGCGGGGGTCTTGCCATCTTGCTCTGTCCTGTTCCTGGATCTCAGGGACCGCTTGAGTGGTGGTTGACCGTCTGCAGGGGGTGGGGTGCTGGTGTGGTGGTCCTGTGGCGGGGCGTCCTGTCCACTAGCACCGGCGGAGGTGGTGGTCATTTCATCGTCGTGGCTAATGTCAGGGGCCCCTTGGAGTGCCATGGTGTCCCTCAAGGTCTGCTGTATGTCCTTCAGCACCCCTACGATGGTGCCCAGGGCGGAGCCGATGGTCCTGAGCTCCTCCCTGAACCCCAAATAGTGTTCCTCCTGCAGGCGCAGGGTCTCCTGCAACTTGTCCAGGACCGTTGCCATCGTCTCCTGGGAGTGGTGGTATGCTCCCATGATGGAGGATAGGGCCTCGTGGAGAGTTGGTTCCCTTGGCCTGTCCTCCCTCTGTCGCACAGCAGCCCTCCCAGTTCCTCTATGTTCCTGGGCCTCCGTCCCCTGGACCAGGTGCCCACTACCACTGCCCCAAGGTCCCTGTTGTTGTTGGGGTGGTGGGTTACCCTGGGTGCCCTGTAGTGGTGGACACACCGCTGATTGACCTGTCCTGGGTAGGGAGGATTGGGCCCGCTGGGTGGGTGCTGTGCTGGTGTTACCAGAGGGTGGAAGGTCGGTGTTGGGCTGTGCCTGTGCAAGGGGAACCGCCTGTCCTGAGGCCCACGATGGTCCGGGCTGGTCATCAAGATCCAGTAGGGCAGAGCTGCTCTCGTCACTGTGGGCCTCTTCTGGGGGTGGAGTGGTGTTGTCTGGACCCTCTGGTGTGGTGATGGTCCTTCGGGTTCCTGCAGGGGCATAAGAGCATGATTATTGCATGTGTGTGTGTAATGGTGTGCAATGGGTGGGTGTGCGTGAACCCCAGTGCAAGCATTCCTGTGTGGGGTTTGTGTGATGATGGTTGGGGGGGTGTTATGGGTATGTGCAGTGAGCATGCTTTAGTGAGGGGTGACAATGCTTAGTTGTGTTATGCAGGGCTTGGTGTTGGGATGGGTGGTTTGGGTTATGGGTACATTAGTGAGGAGTTGGGGTGATAGGGGAGGGTGTGAGGGTGGGGGTGTGTGATAGCATGCAGGTAGGGTGGGGATATGATAGTTAAGATTTGACTTACCAGTGTCCCATCCTCCACCGACTCCTCCGAGGCCCTCAGGATGCAAGATGGTCAAGACTTGCTCCTCCCATGTTGTTAGTTGTGGGGGAGGAGGTGGGGGTCCGCCGCCAGTCCGCTGCACTGCGATGTTGTGCCTGGAGACCGTGAAACGCACCTTCCCCCGTAGGTCGTTCCACCTCTTCCTGATGTCCTCCCTATTTCTTGGGTGCTGTCCCACGGCGTTCACCCTGTCCACTATTCTGCGCCATAGCTCCATCTTCCTGGCTATTGATGGGTGCTGTACCTGTGAGCCACGTAGCTGTGGCTCTACCCGGACGATTTCCCCCACCATGACCCGGAGCTCCTCCTCGGAGAAGCGGGGGTGTCTTTGGCGTGCCATGGGGTGGTGAGGTGTGGGGTGGTGTATGTGTTGATGAGTGTGGTGAGTGTAGTGGTGTGTGGTGTTTTGTGTGTGGATGTTGTGTGGGTGATGGTGTTGTGTGCCTCTGTGTGATGGGGTTGTCAATTGCTGTGCTGTCTCTCTGGCCTTCTTTCAGTATTTCTGGTCGTAGGGGTTTGTGGGTGATGTGGGTGTGTGTTTTATATTGTGTTGGGTGTGTGGGAGTGGTGTGTGTATGTGTATCAGGTGTGTGTATTTGGAAATGTCCAATGTGGCGGTGTTTTGTAGATGTGTGTGTATTTTGAGCACGGCGGTGTGTACCGCCAATGGAATACCGCGGTTGAATGACCGCTGCGTGGATTCGTGGGTTGTAATAGCATGGGCGTGTTTTGGTTGGCGTGGAGGTGGAGGATTTGTTTCCGCATGTTTATCGCTGACCTTTGGTGTGGCGGTGTTGTGTGGGTGTCTGAATTTCGGCGGATTCCGAGATGTGTGTCATAATAGCTGTGGCAGAATTCCGCGGCCGCGGCGGTGTATTGGCAGTCTTCTGCACGGCAGTAAGCGCCTTTTACCGCCAATGTTGTAATGAACCCCTAAGTCCTGACTATAACTACCTACTGGCCACAGCTAGCGCCAGCAGCTAATATATATATATATATATATATATATATATATATATATATATACACACACACACACACATAGATTTACATATATATATATATTTGCATACACATATTTATCTGTTTCGATGTTCCACCCAAATACTTATATATGTACAGATATAATGGGGGGGTGTATATATATATATATATATATATATATATATATATTCATACACACACACTTAGATATACTTTACCTATCAGCATTCGCCACTAGGTAGTTATAGTAGGATCTAGTTTTCATAGACAAAGTGTTTTTTATTTTGCGAATAACTTTGCTGCCATTTGACGAATCTTCAAAAAAAAATCCAAACTAGTTTGCCATTCAATTCAGCTGCTGTCTTGGAAGTTTCAGGGTGATTCGTCAAGCAGGGGTGAAGAAAAATGGGGGGGCCAAAATGTATTTTTCACTTGCAATTTCCCATAGGAATTTTAGACACAGCTTTAACGACTGAACAAGATTACACCAAATTTATCAGAAAGCTAGCTCTTTGTCCCAAAAGAGAGCTTTTTGTATTTTGATGTAAATCCATTCAGTTGTGTTTGAGTTAGTGAAGAAAAAAAGATTTATGTATATCTAGGGACATGGAGGGTCTGCGGATCCCAGAGAATGCAAAATGAAATTGGATGCCTATGGTAACTATAACTCGCGCCCGTGCCACGCACTGCTAATTACCTCACATATTACATCACTCATGACATTTTCTATGATATCATTGATAATATCAGTGCAACATTTGCTGTAAAATTATTGCTCAGAAAACTGTGCATAGAGGGTGAGCGAGTTATAGTTACCTTAGGGCACGATTTATAGTTTCTTGAGATAACTCTAAATATAGCTACTGAATTTCTATGGTTTTGTGTGTGTAAATTGTATAACTATAACTTCCCTGTGACCTTGAGCTTTTTTGGTTAATTTTTAAGGTTTTTTTAAATCCTATTTCCTAACTATAATGCTATAACGTCACTGTTACCTTTGTTTTTCAGTGAATATGACATTCAGTGAATATATATATATATATATATATATATATATATATATATATATATATATATATATATATATATATTCATTCATATATATTTATATACACACACATATATAAATTTATATCTATATATATATATATATATATATATATATATATATATATATATATATATATATCATTCCACAAAAGCTGCTAATGTTACCGAACAACTTTCAGATGGGTGCCTCCTTCATGCAAGCAGCAAGCACGTAAAATACAAACACCAAACAGGCTCCACTTCCGAGCCTCCAGGAACACTCTTGGAATTCACAGCCACATTAATTTCATCTCCCCAGCGCTCTTAGCTATGTTTTCAATGGGGAACGCAAGTCCTATTTCACTTACAAGTACCATGATTAAAGAGCAATGAAAGAAACGTATTTAAGCACCTGTGTTTAAATGTCCTTTTCACTACTGGCATTTGGGAAAGGCAGGTTGCCGAAACGCGTCATGCTGGGGAGATTAAATTAATGTGGCTGTGAATTCCAAGAGTGCTCCTGGAGGCTCAGAAGTGCATTGAGTAAAGTAAAGGTGACATATATACATATACACACACGCAACATGGCATTCCTATAACTATGAGGACCTGACATTGACCTTAATGAAGTGTATATTTACTATTCTAACTCCATACGCGCTTTGATAGTAGGGAAGGTTATAAAGCAGACCGAGGCAAATATAACTGCACTTTTAGTTTTTGGATGCACTCACTCGAAACTACCTAAACACACTATGGAGACCCGCCCTCCTAATACAACAGTCCTCTCAAGGATAGTCTGGAACTGACAGTGTTTACCCATGCTAGGAGGACCAAACAGGTCCTCACAGCGTGGGCTATACATGCCCCCCTCACACACACACACGCACACATGTACATATACACCTGTAAAGATGTGAAGATTTAGACCTAAAAGTAGAGTGGGCCAGTAACTCGCTAAAAATGATGAGAACTAGGTAAGGATGAAACCTCGGATTCCAGCTGCTGCCAACTGACGAATTAAGATGCCCACATCAAAAGCAAAAGAGACAACCAATAGAATAACCCCAGTCCAGTATTCAATTATGTTGAGTCTGTTTTCAATGCCATCCTCTGTCACCAGTTTAGTCATAAAGATCCACCCCAGTGATTCAGGCTGAATTAGCCCACTCCTAAAGAGCCACACCTGTTCTCCTTCCTGGCAGAACATCACCATGCAAATACTAACCAAACCCATATTGTTGGTTGTATTATTGCCTCCGAGGGTGGCCACTCGCCTGATGCATGCAGTTCTGGCTAAATCACACCTAACACATTGAGGACCCTCTGCTTTCTGATTAGGTGTTGGAGGTGGACGAGGGGCAGCTATTGATCCTCTAAGTGGATGGGCATTGGGTTTGGTTGTCGTCGCTTTCTCAGAAAACTAAGATTCTTGTTGTGATTCACTGGTTTCGCCTATTTTTTGACATTTTTTCCAGACTTTTTTCCATTGTATATGACTTTTAGCACTTGTTGTTACAATGATAAAATATTTGATCCTCATCACCCATCAGTTTCAATCTTTTGTGAACTTCATCTTGCCCTATTTCTGCAGCATCTCAAACTCTCTTCTGCACAGCGGCAGTTGATTCTTAGCTTTTCTTTTGTATTAGTTTGGCATATGACACATTTTTCTTTGTTGAAGGAATCCTGAGATTTTGTAGTTAGCAATACTCTATCAGGAGGTAAATATCCTCTGCTACCACCTATTTCACTCATGTTACGGATTTAAATCAACGGAAAACCTGAAACAAAAACAATGATAAAATAAATGACCAATATGATGACTAAAACATATCATCATAGAGCCACCATTTTGGAAAATGACAGAAGGGTTTCACTGAGGAGTTATTCTCTGTCGCTATAAGACTACTTGACCCCCCAAACCTATGTTTTGACACCAAAATGAAGTATATAGGCTTCATGGTTCCTCAAATATTACATCATCCCTGCAATGCATCCGCATTTTTAAAAATGTGTGCAGAAGAATTCGTCCCCAATCAGGAATATCTATAAAAGCTAAATACCTTTTCTAATGATCCAAAAACACAAATCAAAAATAAAAATCTCTGGACAACAATTTCTTTACGGAGGTATATCAGGGGGCCGGGATTATATTTATGCCTATCAGGAACTCAGAAGGATTCCTGGCAGTGTAACTGATTCTATTTCTTTGTCTTTCTCTGCCATGAGTACAGAGACATTTGTGGTAGTAACATCCACGTACAGAGTGGGCTCTGGGCAGAAGAAGGGGTGGAATGACTTGAAAGTTTGTGAATGCCTATAAACTTGTGAGTTTTTTGGTGTCACAAAATTCCATCAACCCTTCTCCACTGGGAAGTTCACTCGAGCAAGGGCTAGAGTAAATACCAGTCAGGTGAGAAGGAAACAGATCACTTCCAGTTTTGGAGGAGGTGTAGTGAAAGGGGTTCCTCCACATGGACAAATATTTTCCTTGTTAGAAAAAAAGAAAAGATGCACAAATCTGCCATTATTCATGGGATACATTTCCTTGAAATGGAATTGTGAACTGTATACAATTCCAAATGTGGAAAAAGAGCCTGGGGAACATGTCACATGACATTCCCATTAGTACGCCTAGAAACGTACGCAGCTTTCAAGGAGTACAACTGGTACTGTTTGTGAATTCCCCAAAATAGTACTTGTGAACCCTTTCGTGGGAGTACTACTACGGATGTAGATTTACTACTTTTTGTAACTTGAGCCCTTAGACTCTGCTTCTACTTTCGTGAGGAATGCACTGATGTGGTAAAATGTTTCTGCATTAGAGTGGTGTTATGATTGTGGGAACTGGTTGTGGCATCCCAGGACACACTGAGGTGTTGGCCGCCAATTGTGTCAACTGGGGCCTTTTACCCCTGATGTAACAGGGCATTAGACACTGTTAGGCCCTAAACTGAATACCAAGTGAGCCCCTTCAGCACTTGGTCCACGAGATAGCAAAGAGGAGCGATTCAAGGTTTAGCCAGGAAGGTGATGTTAAGTTAGATACTCAGAACTCACTCTAGGACTAATCCATGCAATAAATTAATGCCCAGCCTTGGTCTTAAGAAGGGACAGTTCTTTTTTCTAGTAACAAAAATTATAATGCATTCATTGTCACAAATTTCGGCGTCTACTCAGTTTGTTCAGAGTAATGAGAAATCTATTTCTACATACAGTGGTTGAATCCCAGTGCTGTGTAAACGTCTCTGTCTCACTTCCACAGTCACTCCTGGCGTGCATGAAAAGCTGCCCTCGGTGTACTTGTTGCCCAATGCTGGCAACGGGTGATCAGAACCCAACTGTATCTTTGGCCCACCCCAGAAGGTTAGTCAAAGGTTAGACTACCCCTGTCCCCCTTTAGTTCTTGAATAACAGTCACGAAAGTTAATAGTTTTCAGATGTTTTTCTCACCCCAGTGCCCTGTGCAGGTCTCAGCATGCTCATATGGCAGCTGGCTCTGCAGCCTGCTCTCGGTCTGTCCCTCCCTGCATTATGTGCACTCAGGCTGCAGCATTTGCCTTGGCAGTCAGGGCTGGAGAGATAAGATACAGCAATGTTGCTGGTGCATGAGGCAAATGCCAGTTGCAGTTTTCAAAGTACTCACATGGTCAGGCATGGGTGGTGGTCCCCAAGCGGATTTCACAGGCCCAATACAATCCCCATCCCACCCGGATAGGAACCAGGGAGCCCATCCACTGAAGGTCAATAATAATAATAAAGATAATAATAACAATGTAATTTATAAAGCCCATGGCTACTCCTTGCGGGGTGTTCCAGCGCTACGGTGCTGGCACAGTGTATTTGGGGGTTACCCAGTTTAATGGGGGAAAAACTCACTCTAAGCCAAAAAGTCAGGTCTTCAACTTCTTCCTGAATAGGAGTTTGGATGGGGCTTGCCGAATTTACTCAGGCAAGGGATTCCAGGCATTCGCAGCTAGGAGACCAAATTAACTGCCTCCTGCCCTATCCCTTTTGAATTTAGTGGCCTGTTTAGTTACAGTTGATCTCACATTTCTAGTGAGCCCATAGGGATTAATCATCAGCTGGAGGTAGTGAGGACTCTTGGAGGAAACACCCTTAAAGCAATAACAGAGTGCTTTAAAAAGAACCTTATGCCTCATCGGAAGTCAATGTAGTTTCTGCAGCACAGGTCTCACAGAGGCCCGCCTGAGGAGCTTTAACAATGTTTGAGCCACCACATTCTGGGCCCATTATAATCGTTTAGACAGCTTTTTGGGCATTCTCTGGTAGAAGATGGAAAACTTTCCTCAGCGACCTCAGTATCCCAAAACACTTCCCTGTGAGGGCTGTGATTTGAGCATCAAAAGATAGTTTAGCATCAAACCAGATGCCTAGGTTTTTAACCTTAGCCTGAGAAATGGGTAGAGGACCAAGGTCATCGGGCTCCTGGCATTCGACCAGATGCCAATGTGCTTGCCTAGGACCACTACCTACTTCATTAAGTTTCAAACAGTTTAAGTTAATCCATGCCATAAGACAATAGAAAACCCATGCCGCTCAATGACCTCTGCCAAAGGGTGGACATAAACATTAAAGAGAGTGGGACTAAGTGAAGAGCCCCGTGGGGCTATCTGCTGCAGGATGCACCCTGTGGAGGCCTGAAAGGTGCGTCCTGAGAATAAAGAGGACGGCCAACACAATACACTGCCACTGATTCCACAATTCCTAAGCCTCTTCTTAGGTTATTATGTGCCACTATATCGAAGGCGACACTAAGGTCCAACAAGAAGATGGCTGCTGTGCCTCCCTCATCCCTAATCAAACGAGCTGAATCAGAAGCCAGGGACAAGGTGGATTCGGTGCTATGTGCAGGGCAGAAACCAGATTGGGTCTTGTGCAGTAGATTATTCAACTCCAGATAGCTGGACTACTGCCTGTTCATGTGTTACTCAGTAGTTTTTTAGAAAAGGTGTAAAAGTGATATGGGCCTGTAATCTTCTTGTTTGGGAGGTTGAGTAGTGTTTTTAGAAGAGGTACTGCCAAAGCATGCTTCCATTGCTGGGGAACACATCCGGAGGCTAGGGATAGATTAATGAGTTCAATAGGGCCTGCTGGATGGTTTCACATCCCTGTTCCAAGATGGTAGTAGGAGAAATGAGGTCAGCTTGGACCTTTGATTTAACACTGAAACAGAGGTACGTGAGTTTCTCAATTTCGATAGGGCATATGTGATGAAGCTTAATACCTTCGCCTATCAGGTCAAACAATGTCTCCATTTGTCACTGGTTTCTAGCATTCGAAGATAAAGAAGCATAAATATTGCCCACCTTTTTAGAAAAGAAGGAGGTCCTGATGTCACAACTCTCAACTGAAGGACATGAGGAAGATACAACAACCATTAATGAAGTAATGGATTTGATGATCTAAAAGACTGCTCGAGAGGAGCTCTTGGAAGCAGAATTTTTCATAGAATAATACTTTTGGCATAACTGATTAATGTGCACACAATAGGTTTTCTAGCCTGTCTTATAGTTGTTTCTGCAACATTGATCATAGGATTTATCCCAGCAATGTTTGAGCTTCTTGCATTGGTTTTAAGAACCAAGAGTTTAGCAGAAAACCATGCAGCTGACGGTTTACTTCTGTGGACGACTAGTTTTGTGATGGGAGAAATCTTGTCTAGTGCACGCCTGAGCCAATCATCACACTGACTGCTGACTTTGTCGAAACAGTCATCGAAGGTTGGATAGTTGTTGCAGAGGAGCTGGTTAAGCCTCTCGGGTGTCACTTTTGACCATCTCTGTGCCCATATGAGGTGGAACAGGGTTCCCTAATACCATAGTACAAGATATTCTAATAGGAATTGCCAGATGATCTACCCAAACTGGTGGAACAGGGGACAATGTTTAGGCACGGATCATGCTAGTAAACACTGGGTCAAGTGTGTGTCCTAATCTATGTGTGGGGGAAAAAATGCACAGGGAGAGCTGGATACTCGCCATTTCCTCAACGCTAGCTCACTTACCATTATGTTTCAAAGGACTCCAAAGGAGGCCACTGATAACTGCTGGTGCCTATACACCAGAATTCCCGAGTAGGTACAATGATGGTTTTCACACTTTGACTTGAATGTGGTAAAAGTTCATAGTGGCAATGCCAACACTTTCAGGCCCATGGGCCACAAGAATCACCACACCTTGGCCAATAGGTGATCACAGAGCCTCTGTCGGACCTCGTTCAGCGGGGATTTCTACTCCAAGAGTAGCTCACCTAGAGATAGGTTCCGTACCTGTCACAACACAGTCTGGTGGCTCACAATTAGGGGGTGATGGGAAACTGCCAACTCTTCTTACCACAGCTCTGGGTGACACAGATCCTCCCCCTCACTTAACTCAATGCCTTCCATTTATGGCTTCTCTGTCTGTCAAACAGATATTCACCTTCTTCAGGTAATAACTGTAGATCCTTCTTCTAGTCATGTCCTCATGATTGGAATATCCAAGTGTTCAGTGTCCAGTGTTCTTTTCTCCTCAGAGATCACTTCCTACTTTGTCCTCCATCCACAAAACCTATCATGTGATGGTAATATGACAGCAGCTCTCGTCCTGACCTAAGAAGAAGCTGGGCACCCTTAGACACCAACCCTGGAAATCAGAGATCTTCTCCTGCTCACTGCTGTGGACCCCTTGAACACCAGTCAGTGACAAATCCTAGGACACTGATCTGGGGATATAACTGCATATTTATAGTAGCCTGACCTGATGTGGGTGGTCTGGCATTAAGGCAGAGGGGTTCACCTCATACTGAGCTACTGGACAATTATTTTGTAAATGTTGCAGGCAGGTCAGTGGAGCAGATGCTCCTTGACAAGAGCTTGCAAGGCAAATGGCACAAAAGGATCTGGTCTTCACTCAACGTGCAAATAAACACAACCTGTCTGTGTGCACCTATTGAGGATGATGGCGCAGGGAAGGAGGCAGACACTACCCTTACCATTCAGAGGAACTCTACAAGTGTTATGACGTTTCCCTGTATTAATTTTCTGACTGAATTTTATGGATTCCTCAGAGCTAAAAATCTGTAAACAAATATTTACATTAGAAGAGTTTGGTCATATTAGTATTTTTAAATAGATTATTCCACACATTAGCTTAAGTGGTAGAAATATTTAGCCAAAAAAGGAAATATCAGGGGAACTGGAAATCTGTGACAGATCTAGAGGTCCTAAAGCAGGTCAGGTGCAGGTTAATGACACGCCGTCTACATGAGGAGAACCTCGGCAAGATCAGGAGCACCTCAGGTTCTAGGATCTCATTGAGGCAACCACAGGTTTTCACAGATAGCTGAGAGAGCACGATATCAGGACATGGTGACTTTAGAAGGACTAGAATATCATCTAGGAACAATGTCTGGGCTACCAAAGTATACACTGCCTTCTCTCAGTCTATTGAAAGCTCAAGTGGAACTCAGCCAGAACCAATGGACCCTAACTGGGGTTAGGTTATTGAGAAGACTTCAGCCCTAGGGTTAAAAATCTTTCCTTATTTAGAGTGTACACACAAATTATGTCAGAGCTTTCCCACTCTCCTCTATCTTCCAAAGAATGAGGATGATGTTGGACTGAGACAGCTGAGTATTCCACCATAGTCCTAGTGATAGCTGAAAGAGCACTAGGTCTATTGTCTTCTATCTTGGGCTTCTTTCACTCCCCATTCTTTGAGTGGAGAGGAAACTGAGGGAAGGAAACTGAAGACAGATGACGGCTGCCCCAGCATCCTATCTGCAATAAATTATTCTTGGTTGGACAAGAAAACATGGGATAGATGACACCTTAGCAAAAATGGCTCCCTACTCAAGCAAGAGTGTCATGGGCCCCTGAGAGATTGCCAGTCGTTAAAGCCCTCCCCTTGATGCTGTGCCCGCCCACACATCACAACGCTATCTGCAACAGTGGGGATAGGAGCCTCCGGAGCCTCAGGGAGAAATTTTGGTTTTCTGGTTGCTGCAGCCCCTAAACAATTCTCCAGACCGGGCCTGGTCTGAAGGGCCAAGGAGCTCAGTCATAAAGGTTGCCCCACCAGCCCAGACTCTGTTTACTTCTACTACAGCATCGGCTACCGATATTGTTACGGCACCACTGTGTGCGCTGCTGTTGCTGCTTCCGACATGTCACTGTGCATCCCTGTACATTGTGTTGAGTAGTGGTGCTGTTTCTTGGAGCTGTGGAGGACTGCAGAGTTCTAGAGGGCTCCTTGAGCCTAGCCATTCACAGGCAGATTAACTATGGCTAAAATTGGGCCTGTCAGCTTTGAGTTTTATATCTCGAGGCCACTATTATTTCTTCTACTTTTATCGTCCTGCAGTGGTCTTTCATTTTGTGTGGGTGGAGGCGGTGGCTACAGCAAGGACAGGGGGAGGATGTACGTAGTTAGTTGTTGTCGCTGCTGTTGTGCTGTTGTGGGGCTGTGACTTTTTTCCTCTGCTTCTGCTGATCTTGATGAGGTTCACTGATTGGCTGGCCTCTTGTTGCTGAGGGATTTGTTTATGCAAAATGGTAAAGGGAAGGGGAAATGTTCTGCGTTCAACCCCCTCCATTACCACGTCACTCACGTCTGCAATGGGGGCCTTGTCTACCGAAATCATTCTGGTTGAGAAGCAGACTGAGGCTGTTAAAAGCCAATTCATTGTTCCAGTGCCTTCAACTGGTATTCCCTCCATTTCCTCAGTTTCCTCAAATATGCAAAAGGATATTACTATTGTTGAGTCCACGGACCGAGTGCGCATGTGTCCTTGTAAGCCTTTCAAAAAAACAAATCAGCAATAGTCAAAGTCTCATAATGAGATGAATGAGATAACTATAGATTCACCAAATTCTACTCCCCCGAAAAAACAGCCTCCTTCAAAAAGAAAGAGGGGTGAAGAGAAAGTTTCTGGCCTCCCTTTGCACAAATCTGTAATTAACAGGCAGCCTTCTGTGTGTAAAAGTAATTCAAATTATTTCTTGAAACAATGTAGTCAGTCGGCTATTGCTGCAGTGTAAAAAATGTTGTCAACTTTTTTGGGGGGAATGATAGGTCAGGTGAAGTGCCTAGCAGACAAAGTCCAGACCCTAGCAGCAGTATTACAAGGAGTCACATTTCTGTCTGGAGGAGACCAGACATCAGCCTGTTCTAAAATCCAAGCCACTGACCAGAGCAACAGAGATACCCCCCAGAATATTCTGAGTCCCCATGCTGCAGGTCCCAGGACTCAAGCACCACCTATGCATGCCAACGTGTCAGGGGATACCCACAGGTCAATGTCTGTATATACAACCTCTAGGAAGGTGGTTCGCACAGTCTCCAAAAGCCAATTAATGAATGTACATCTTCCGCTAGAAAGTATACCATACACAATTATTTTAGAGGCGGTTACACCCCTAGCGGAGGGGTCTTTTGAGGATTGTCAAAGTCTTACAAACAAAGCCGCACATTGGTGTAGGATCAACGCTGGCTGCCATTTTGAGTTGGTCCCTCAAGAAAGACATCACAAGGTGATTGCGTGGTCCTGTATTTTAGAGACCCAGGGTTGGTGTATTATCTGTTCACACGTCTGAACTTTTTTACATCTTTTACACCTCTCACACAACATGTTAGTACTCATCCGCTAGGGTATTTTTATGGCCCTCCAACATCAATATCTGAATATAGGGCGCCCTATCTAAATTCAAGGTTTGACCCAGGTCATTCCCCTGATCCACCTATAGCTCTTTCTAATCGCTTTGATGCACTTTCCAGCCTTACGGAAAATGACTGACTCACTAATATAGCTGTAACAGAAGCAATTATAACTTTGCGGCCGAAAATATAAACTGTGAGCCCTCTTAATGGCAAATGTTAAACCAAACTACTATCAGAGCTATAAAAAAAAAAGGTAGGGACGGAGGTTGCAAGTGATATCATGGAATATTGCTGGGCTCCAACAGAAGTTGACTAATGAGGAGTGGGTATCCCTTATATGTACATTTGATATAGTATGTGGTCAGGAGACCTGCTCTACCAATCCCGTGCACATTGACAGTTTTATATCCTATAGCTCCCAGGCAATTCCGTCACCAGCTGGGAGGAGCAAGGGAGGTCCGGCTGTTTTCATATCTGTAAAATTTGAGAATCTTACCATCAAAGTATTAGAGATTAAGCCATGTTAAAGTTGTGGGCTTTGATGGAGGCAGCTGGGGTGGACCCACCATTGTTCGAACCATATCAGGCAGTTACTCTGGGATACTACCATAAAGGTCTAGTATACTCAACAAGGCGATTGCATGCAACCTATAAAGGTAGCTAGAGGAGAGAGGCAGGGCTGAGTAATGGACCTTTTCTGTTTTTACTTTATATTAATTCTTTAGAAAAAGCCCTGAGCTTATGCTGTGATGATACACCTCTTGACCAGTCCCAGTTCTTATATATGTAGATGACGCGTTTTTAATTACACAAACAACAATTGGCCTTCAGAAACTTATAGATGGTTATAACAGTTTTATGACAAATCTAAGTCGAAAGGTAAATCACCAGAAATCATACATTTTAACTTGCGATTCAAAAACCACCAAAACAAAATCCTTTTTTATTGGCGAGACCTCGATCACTAAGGTTTTACGGTTCATTTATTTAGGCATTCTGTTTGAAGCAAATTTGTCATGGGATGGCATGACTAACCAGAGAATACAGAAAATGCGAGTTGTGTGCAAATCTATTTTTAAATTCGCAACAAAATTGGGGCACAAGCCAATTAAGGAGATGGTTCAGTTATATAAATCTAAATGTCTGGGAGAAGGAACATATGGAGCTGGCGTGTGGGGTCATAAAGCACGAGCGAGAATGCAGGTTTTTGAAAACAAGTTCCTCTGCTGATTACTGGCCATCCTCAAATCGGCCCCAAGTTTTATTTCTCACATTGAAATGGCTTTGAGCTATTTAGAAGATAAAGTTAAAATGGCGCCTCTTTGACTCTGGGTTAAAAATGGGTGTACCCCTCAAGCAGGTTTTTCGTAGTGATTGTCTGAAGCTGGACAATAGGTACTCTATCCCTTGGCTGTCATATGTCAGGAAAAGGTTCAATGATATGGGCCTGACCAACCTTTTTGAATATTCCAATAGTATTGGGCCCCAAACCAAGGCCATGGTTAAATAAAGATTTCTCACGATGAATGAAGAGATTAGAATTGCAAGATTAAGTCACCTAACTTCAGTTCTTAACTATTTGCCAATTTCCACAACGCCTGGGATAGAGCAGTATCCTATCTGGGTGCAAAAGCCAGAGCACAGGTTTTACCTCGTGAGGCTCAGGTTACATTTAAATCATGTTTTGGTTGCTTTTCCTAATCCTGGTTACTGGTTTGAATCTCTTCCAGTCTGTCCATGTAATAATTCCTCACATCAATCGACAGTGCGTTTTCATGTTTTTTTGCACTTTGTATAGCAGCCTGAGAAGAAGCTTCTTATTACCTCTTGTAAAGCATCAGCACTTTACGTCGCACCAAGAGAGGTTGACCTTTATAAAAAAATTAAATACCTCTACAATTTGTTTCTCTGTTCTTAACTATCTTTTGTCTACAGTGAAATCGTAAAGGTTTGCTTCATAAGAATATTTTTGAGTTCTGATGAGATGTTAACAGTAGTCAAATGAAAGTTAGACTCTGGGTGCTCATAAAGCAATTTTATATCATTTGTCAAATGTATACATAAATAAGAATTTATGTTGATTTTAAACATTGTGCTAATTGCTGTGTAATTTTTTTTTAATAATCGCTGATTTTGGAAAACCATATGATTTATAATGTATTTTTAATTTTGTTTTTATGGTAACTGTTATGATTAAATAAAGACTATTGAAGACTCCCCACTCTAAGGTAAAGGAAGAGCATGAAATGTAGCCCTGATGTTGGGTAAGGCAGGAGAGGGTGGAATAAATTCCCTTAGACAAGGCGGTGGTCATTAAACCCCTGCTACCTTTGAGCAAGGTGAGAAGCTAACAAATTACACCTCCCCCATGAAGACCTTTTGGGCGGGCAAAATATTCAAGGTTTGGCATCACTTTGGTTTTTGTTCCAGTGTACAGTATAGATTTTAAAAAATTGTTTTAAAAAGACATTTCAGACTTCTGACTAAGCTAAGCATAGAGTGGGGCGCTAATTGCTGGAAATGTGCTCCTGTCCAACCCACTACAGTTCTTAAACAGCATCAGGGAGACCTGGATCCTACCCTGACCATGGGACAGTGAAGAAAGTAGAGTCACATGGGAGAGGTGTCCCCCGTGCCCAGAGCAATGACTAAGCAGCCTGCTGGAGTGGACACCGAAGAGCCGGAGCAACCTCCAGGCAGAAGATATGTGGAACAGCCATATTGGCTGAGGCACAGTTTCTCCCTAAAGGGTCAGCCCTGACCATGCAGCAGATGTAGGGAAGGTTTGGAGTAATAATAGGAGAATCAAATCTAATGGGCGCCCTTGACCTCAAGAGCATCAAAGGTGAGGAAATACGGTTTGCAGGTACAAACTGGAAAGGTTCGCATCTGACTTTGCTAAGGCCCACATGAGGGAGCAAGGAACTGTTTCACGCAGCAGATAGAGAATGGGAGGACCCTACCTGGCACAATGCACCAGCAACCAAACTGTGGTATTGTTTGCAGATTCCATCAGAACCAAGTGACATTACACCAGTATCAGGAGAAAGACGTCCCTTTGTGTACTTGTTCATGGAGTGCTGGAAGCAGAGTCTGGGCCCAAGCTGAAAGAAGGAGTCAAGAAAGCACAGAAGGCAGGCTGATGCACTCCCTTCACAGAGACCTGCGGTAGAGTACGGAGGGCCATGAGGAGAGCCTGTTAGGTGAAGTACAGCAGCAAAGAGAGAACAGGAGAGACCAGAGTTTTTCTCTGTGTGGCAGCAACCACCAAGGACTCCCACATGGGTAGGAACAGTGGGCCCACAAACGGCATAACATCAGAGGGCCCAGGACCTAGAACTAAGCATGGCCACTGCCACATGAGGTGCTAAGTCCAGGTAATACACACTAGTCCTATGTCTAGGGATACTATATAAGGAAATGACACAGACGTGGGTTCCCAGCACAGCAAACACCTAATGGCGGAGCCTTGGAATGACCTGGGCTAGTACACACTGGAGAAGACTTGAATATAACGGGATAGAGCACCTCTTGCAGTCTGATAATCAAGAAGCTGTTAGCGGAGACAAGAAATCCTGGGTGAGTAAATGAGGCCAGGCCATGTTAGAAGGGGGCAACAGGAGGAAGGGTGGACAAGCCCACCCCCTAAGGCGTCAGAGAATAGTGAAACTTAGAATGAACTATTGGTTCAAACAGCAGCATGGCTTATTAGGTGTGTTTGATCAAAGACTAATAGGCTACAGAAGCAAACCATCAATCTAACCTAGGGCCGCTCCCGGGTGAGGATCGCAAAGTTAGGGCAACATGATAGGGAACAGAAGCAAGAAGCAAAATACATCAAGGATAGTTGGGCTCACATAGCAACAAAAATGGATCAGGCTCAGGAGAAGTGGAAGACACAACTTGAAGCCCTGAAAGAGGAACAACCATCCTGGGCTTAGTTATCCTTATTTAGAAATAATTTGAGGAGTCCCAAAGATAAATATGCACAAAAGTGGGCATGATCCAGAGTGACCATAAGTCATGCCTACAAGAGATGTGAGGAGAATTTGTGGTGCTGTTGGGCGGTGTGGATGAGTTGAGTGAGTGGTCAATGACAGTTTGGAGGAACAGGATCAACTTTGGGCTAGATTACAAATACTGAAGGAACAAAACATTGAACTTCAAAGTAAACACGAGGGCTTTGAGAACTACTCCAGAAGAAACTATATCAGAATACCGAGGGTTCAGATAGGAGCAGAAGGAGACAATATACAATAATTTATCAGAGATCTCCTTCACACTATGCGCCCAAGTGAGCCACCAGTGAAATTAGACTGCAGCCATAGAGTGGGGTAACCCAGGGGATGAGGCAACACGCCTCCCTACATCCTGACCAGGGCACAGTTATATGACGAGAAATAGCTCATAATGCAACTCATCAAAGCCTATGACAGAGTGCTGTTCTAGGGTCACAAAATCCAGGTCTTCCAGGACCTGTCCTCAATTACACTGCAAATACGCAGGGAATTCCACCCCATTACAGATTTCGTGAGCGAGCAACAAATCAGCTACCAATAAGACACCCATTCTGTATTCTGCTTCAGTGGCAGGGGAGGTAATAGAAAAATGAGGAGTAAATTCTCTGAGTGAGGTAAATCAACCTTTGGGCTGAGCGAAGAAGATGGAGACAAGGAGGGTGCTGGCAGCTCAAACTAGTTGAAAGACGGGGAACGGTGAGACAATAATGAACTGCAGGTAGACCACCAGGAGAAGCATAGGGGAAAGGAGTAAGAGGGGCCCCTACAGCAACTGAAAAGCATTGGAACTGTAAAGATGACAGAAACAGGCAGTGCCTAGGCTGGCGGTGCTTCCTGGGCCATTCTGACCGCAGTCAGAAAAGGGGAACCAGCGGTTTCCCGCCGGTTTTCCCCTGGCCCAAGCAGCGCCGCCATGGGGATTCCGACCCCTTTCCCGCCATCCCGTTCCTGGCGGTTTTTACCGCCAGGAACAGGATGGCGGGAACGGGTGTCGTGTGGCCCCTGGGGGCCCCTGCACTGCCCATGCCACTGGCATGGGCAGTTCAGGGGCCCCCTAACAGGGCCCCATAATGATTTACACTGCACCCGTCGCACCCCAGCAACTCCGCCGGCTCCATTCGGAGCCGGCTTCATCGTTGCTGGGTCTTTCCCGCTGGGCCGGCGGGCGGCCTTTTGGCGGTCGCCCGCCGGCCCAGCGGGAAAGCCAGAATGACCGCCGCGGTCCTTTGACAGGGGTGCGGTCATTCGGCGGTTCCCGCCAGGTGGGCGGCTACCGCCGCGGTTGGAATGACTGCCTGAATCTTCAACGAACGCCTGAAACATTTGGGACAACTTAGCAAGGGAGACGGGAATGAAATAGAGCAGAACTGTAGGTGCACAAGAAGAGGGTAGAGCTTGGACAGAAACTGTTACTTTCTTGTTTCAGTCGGTCACTCCTCACTATGGTCTTTTTCTATTTTACTGACTAGTTGGGAATTACATCCCTTCAGGCCCATAACATGGAAGCCTGTGTCATTGGTTTTAAAGGTTAGAGTGGGTCCCTGTTGACTGGGAGTTTCATTGGGTTAGGAGGTGAGATCAAAAGGCACAGGGGAATAAGGTGGAGACAAATCTATTTATGTCAACAGGCAATTCTACCTCTTACCCTTTAATGTGAAAGGGTTGAATTCCTCTATCAGAGGCGACACATGTGGAGCTAGATTACAAAACGTGACAAGATGGTGTGTAGCTACAGGAAACACCCCACCTACAGCTAGACCAGGTTCACATGAGGCACAAACAAAAATCTATCCTGTTTTGGACATCAGCTTCCACGAAAAGTGCAGGAGTAATAGTCCTGTGTAAATTTAACATGGCAGGAGAGGGGCTTAAGGTAAAAATGAGCAGGGATGGACATCTCAGTAGGGTGCAAATCACACTGCAAGGCATGCCATACTTTATCATATAGCTGTACCCACCTGTACATAACAAGACACATTCTTATATGTACATGACAGAACCTGCTGTTGGAGGAGAAGGACAGCATCATTTCAGTCTAGTTTGAGACCCAGAGTTAGACCGACTTATGTCACAGGAGCAATGTCAGAGAAATAAAACAAAGGGATGACTGATATGGGTGTGGTGAATACTTGAAGGTATCCACAACCAGGTATAAAGAATTTCTCCTTTTAGTCTCATGCACACTCCTCATACAATACTCCTGTAATGACAACGTCCTTTTGTCCCACTCCCTTCTCGGATTGCTGTCAGAAGCACACCTCTCTGATGCATCCCTGCTGGATCACGCACGTATTGAAATAACATGGGGAAATGTCCTAGGAAAGGATAGTGGAGGCTCTGAATGAATGTCTCTAGGGACTCAGTCCATAATGCATCACCGGTGAAAGAGATCGAAGAAGTTTTCTAAAATAAGAAACCGGGGGGAAATGTTGCGTGGCACAACTTATCATTTTAAAGCAATAACTTGAAGAACTGCCATTAGCACAAGAGCAGTCAGAGGGGGTCAAAAAATAGGAGGAAAGTAAGCTCATAGCAGGATTAGAAGAGCCTGGCGCAGCAGTAAACAGAACCCATCGAGAGCAAAAAAAAGAGACACCAAGCACTGGTCGGGGGCAGCTGAGAGTGTATGGAAGAGACAGGATGGAGACCACCTGTTAAAATCGGGACAACATTATCATTACCGAGGAAGCAACATTGGACCTTTTCTAGCCACTAAAAGGCAAAGGCCCGTGAGGCTAAGATTAAACAGGCACATGATTTATGAGTAACACGAGAAAGGAACAAACAGGAATCGTTCAGGAAATTCTTTGGAACCTCTGCGCTAGAGAGTGGGTGAGCAGAGCACACTAATGAGACTTCAGATCCTACATGATTGTTCTTAGTTGACCCAATCAGATGAAATAAAGAAGTCTACTAAATACCTCAAAGACACTTTGGAAATGTATGGCTTCTTGAAAGCAACGTCTCCCAACAAGACCCCAGGGTCTGATGGCGTCCTAATTGCATTCTACAAAACCATTCCCCATAGCTGGGCAAACCAGTGGCATCTCTTTTCAACACATCAAAGCAACAAACATCAGGCCTCACTGCCACCACAAGTGAGGAGGACAGGACCTTAATCCCTAAAGACGGGAAAAGCCCAGATGAATAGGTGTCATACAGACTCTTAAATAATGTTGGTGGATACATAATATTCACCAACATTATTTTCGCTGCTATAGAGAAACTTTTATCAGGCTTCGTTGACCCAGACGGATCAAATGGGTTTCTTTAGACAATGACAGGCTAGCAACTACATTCAGCGATTTGTCCAGCTAAAAAAGTCAGAGCGAAGGTACCTATTTTACTGTCTTTAGGTACAGAAAAAGCACTTGATTGTGTGAGCTAGGGTTCCTGCGAATAGTTCTGGACACAGTAGGTGCTGGTGAGAGGATGGAGGAGTGGTTTGTGGTCAGGTATAGGTGCCCAACAGTAACCATATAAATAAATGCTAAAAAATCAGACTGGGTGGGCTTTTCTCTGGCAGTCGAGCATCTGGATAGCTGCATATGTAGTGATGCCACCGTTTGGGGGCTTTGATGAGAGGGTATATGGAAATAATATATTTCATTATACACAGACAACATACGGCTTTACTTGGTGGACTCAGAGCTAACATTCGACGTCTTGCTTGCTACATATACTCGAGATCTTTGGCAGGCACTTCGGTTTCAAATAAATTGCAGGAAATCTGAATTACTCCTGCTTTTGTGGTGGGCACCCATATCTATACATTTTGAAGCTTAATTTCTCTCAAATGGCTGGACAGATTTTCAACAAATCACAAATAGCATGCTTTCTAGGTATAGATCTAGCCTTCTACAGAATTTGGTCTAATTCTGTCCAGCTGTTTTATCTGTACTGTTGTCTGAATTTCCTATGGGAAACTAAATTTCCAGTGGGAAACTGCATGGGGAAATCATGTGTTCGAACCTCTCTTTTTTATCAGCCCCGCGTGACAGATCACCATGAACACTTCCAGGAAGGAGCTGAGGAGAGTGATTTGTTTTTTTATTTTTTTAAGTTTTGTGAGGATTTGTCAAATAGCGCCAAATTTATGAGAAAAACAAAAAATCTATTTCCAATGGAAATTCGGTCCTAACTAATATCCATTCAGCTTTTGAGAGAAATTGGGCTTCACAATTTAGAGATATTTAGCTACGCAGTACTACTGTGGGAGTACAGAGGGAAAATACAACAAATAATGAATTCTGCTTGGTTGGTCTTGCAAGACCTAGGTCTGTGAGAGTAAAGTGAGTCCACAGCAACACAAAGAAATGTTTTTATTGTACTTTGCACCTGGGTAGGCGGTCCCTCTAGGACCACCCCACCCTACAAAGGCCAGGCTGTCAGGATACCCCTACTCTGTCCCTTTACATGTTATTTTAATTTTCAGGAGACAACACTGAATCCCAGTGTCTCAAAATGGCAACAGGAACATTTCTCTTCATACTGTGGGCAGCCAGTCCCAATCCTTGTTCCAGGAAGGAGTCGAGGTGGATGACATTTTTTGTAAATAGTTTTGTGACGATATGTCAAATGGCACCAAAGTTATTAGCAAACAAATAATTTATTTCCTATGGAAATGTGATCCTAACTGTAACTACACAGTGACGGCTGCCTCTGTGAAAGTAATATATATAATACCCAGTGGCGGTCGCCCCTGGATAGCTATAGTTGCATCAGCTTTTCCTTTAAGAAATGTGTTTGTTGTATTTCTAATAACTTTGGAACTGCTTGACGAATCTCCATAAAACTTTCCAAAAAGTGCTCTTTTTTTACTAGTTTGTGCATGGAAAGTTTTGGGGTGATTCATAAAGCAGGGGCTGAGAAAAAAGGAGGGGCCAAAATGCAAAATCCCCATGCATTTTCCATAGACTTATTTATGGGGTGCTGCCAAGAAAACGCTAAACAGAATTACACCAAATTTGGCAGGAAGCTAGATCTCGGTACGCAGATTGTGCTTTTCTGACTTGGCGTAAATCCATGAAGTCGTTTTTGAGAAACTGAGGTTTAAACGTAATTGTATATCTGGATGTTCGGATCCGCGAAAGGCTTGTGAGAGTATAACAGCAGCACCAATACAAAAATAGAGCATTTTGATTGACCCAGGGAGCCTTTTTCCCTTGGACCATCTAGCTCCCGCAGGAGTCAGACTTCCATGGAAGTAAACACTCTGAAAAAGAAAAATGTTGTTGGGAGCCATTACAGGACTTAAGGACTTAGGGCCAGATGTAGCAAAAATAAAAATTGCGACTCGCATTTTGCGAGTTGATGCGACTCGCAAAATGCGAGTCGCAAATTGGAATGTCAGAAAAAAAAGCGATCCGATTTTGCGACTCGCAGCCGGACTCGCAACGCTGTGTGCGAGTCCACAGTTTGCGAGGTCGCTGTTTGCGAGTGTGCAAAAAACGAACTCGCAATTAGCGAGTGGGTGTCGCAAATTGCGATTACCTTCAAAATTGCTTGCAGGTGCAGCAGAACACTCCAGAAAGCATACCAGAACACTTTGGAAACACTTCCTGGCACATGATGATGACATGGGGGTGTATTGGAGGGCGCCTCCACTGCGGTGGAGGCATCTGAATCTTGCCTTCAGCAGTCCGAAGGTGCGCTCGATCAGGTTCCTGGTCCTCTTATGCGCACTGTTGTATTGCCTCTCTGATTCAGTTCTGGGTGTTAAAAACTGAGTCATGATCCAAGGCCTGAAAGCATATGCACTGTCACCTGTTGGGCACAAAAGTACACTGTTAGGAAGTCCAGATAGTTGTGCACAGTGACCTGTGTGTATGTCTGCAAGTGTCTGTGGCTCTACCTAGGAGGTAACCGTCTCCAAATTCCCCACGTTCCAGGCGTTGATGTATCCCACTATGCCTAAAAATGTATGAGTCATGGGTACTGCCAGGAAACTTAGCTACGATGTCCGTGATGACATAATGGGCATCACAAACAACCTGTATGTTGAGTGAGTGGGTACACTTCCTGTTGCGGAAAATGTGTTCCAGATTAGCAGGGGGGCATATTTGAATGTGTGTCCCATCTACACACCCTATGACATGGGGAAAGTGGGCAATGCGGTAAAAGTCCAGCTTGGTGCTGTTAATTTCTGCCTCATTCCTTGGTAAGTATATGAAGTGAGACATGTGCGTGACTAAGGCATCTAGGAATGCCCTGAGGAACCTTGACACTGCACTTTGGGATACCCCACCTGCCACGGCAATGACCCCCTGATAGCTCCCTGAGGCCAAGAGGTGCAGTGCGCATAGTACTTGCACATGCGTAGGGATGGCGCAGCCACGCAGAGTCTTGTGTTCTAGCTGTGGTTTCAGTAAATCTATTAATTCTAGAATGGCTGCGCTGCTAAGGCGGTATTTGTCATAGATCTCCTCTTCAGTTTGCAGAAAAAGAGTCTGCCTGGTTCTATATATCTTCTCCTGTCTGTGGCCCCTCCTCCTCCTCTGCTGGGCTGCGTAGACTCTCCTCCTCACTGCTATCAGGTATATCTCCGCCATCTTGAGTAAGCCAGATGCCTTCTGGGTCCCCTTTTATACTTTGTTAATGGTTACCACCTGCTCTGAGTTAGTGGTAAATGGGACATGCAAACTGGGCTTTTTGCGACTAGTCGCAATTTGCGAGTTGCAATTGCATATGGGTTGCGACTCGCAAATTGCGACTTGCAATTTGCGGGTCGCAAAATGGGGTCGCACCGGATGCGACTCGCAAACGGGTCCCATCGCTTTTTGCGAGTCGGAAATGGGCTTTTTGCATCCCATTTCCGATTTTGCACTGTCGCAAATTGCGATTCGGCCCGTTTGCGAGTCGCAATCGTTTGCTACATCTGGCCCTTAGTCCTCTGTCCTGAAGTTCCCAAAAAATGACATGAGGGGGGCATAAGCATTGTATGGTAGGGGCACAAGTTATAGTTAGCTCTGCTAACTATAATTAGTGAATTTCTGTTTTTTAGTTCAAAATGTTAATGTTGTCACTGATGTATTCACCTAACTATAACTGTACACTTTAAACTTTGTTTTTCTCATACACACACACATATATATATATATATATATATATATATATATATATATATATATATATATATATATATATATATATATATATATATATGTATATATATATATATATACATATATATATATATATATATATATATATATATATGTGTGTGTGTTTTGGGTCCCCCCTTTTTCTTGGCCTCTGCTTGACAGATCACCCTGAAACATTCCAGACAGCAGCTGAGGTGAGCATTCTATTTTTTTTTTGTGAAGATTCATAAAACGGCGCCAAAGTTATTAGCAAAACAAAAAATGTGTTTTGTATAGAAAGTAGGTAGTAACCATAGCTACCAAGTGGCAACTGCCACTTCATTAAAAAAAAAAAATATATTTATATATATATATATATATATGCATACACACACACACATATGTATACATATATATATATATATATATATATATATATATATATATATATATATATATATGCATACACACACACATATGTATATATATATATATAAATATATATATATATACGCATATATATATATATATATATATATATATATATATATATATATATATATATAAATATATAGAACAAAAGTAGCTAAGGCACCAGTTTGGGATCCATCCAAACACTTTATTCCAGAGTGAACAACAACTCTCCTTTTCCTGACACGTTTCGGCTCCAACTGCCTTGATCACAGGTGAGACAATGCAAGTGATCACAAAGCCAGTGCTTTTTAAATTGCTGATCATGTGACATGATAATCACGAACTCCATGTCCCAAGGTGCACCATTCCATGTTCTTAAACTCTGGTGCTGAATCATTGTACTGCATGAAATAGCGTTTTAGGCACCAAAGTTACAATGTATACTGGAAAAGTGTCCTTGTTTAAAGTTGTTGCCCATATTCCTCTCGTTATAATGAGGTCCCAAACAGCTAGAATGGAGGTAAAATACCTCTCTCCCATCCCTTGCTCACCTCAGTTTGACCTTCTGTCTCGGATAAATGCCGTGGTTCTCACCGAGGAAAGCGGGTCGGGCCCCTTCAATATAAATCTTTGTTTAACACGCTCCATTAAGGGGCCACAGACCCTGACAGGGCAGCCTCCGCATGAGGGCGAAGCATCCCATCTTAACATAGAACAAAAGTAGCTAAGGCACCAGTTTGGGATCCATCCAAACACTTTATTCCAGAGTGAACAACAACTCTCCTTTTCCTGACGCGTTTCGGCTCCAACTGCCTTGATCACAGGTGAGACAATGCAAGTGATCACAAAGCCAGTGCTTTTTAAATTGCTGATCATGTGACCTGATAATCACGAACTCCATGTCCCAAGGTGCACCATTCCATGTTCTTAAACTCTGGTGCTGAATCATTGTACTGCATGAAATAGCGTTTTAGGCACCAAAGTTACAATGTATACTGGAAAAGTGTCCTTGTTTAAAGTTGTTGCCCATATTCCTCTCGTTATAATGAGGTCCCAAACAGCTAGAAGGGAAGGTAGATGGGATGCTTCGCCCTCATGCGGAGGCTGCCCTGTCAGGGTCTGTGGCCCCTTAATGGAGCGTGTTGAACAAAGATTTATATTGAAGGGGCCCGACCCGCTTTCCTCGGTGAGAACCACGGCATTTATCCGAGACAGAAGGTCAAACTGAGGTGAGCAAGGGATGGGAGAGAGGTATTTTACCTCCCTTCTAGCTGTTTGGGACCTCATTATAACGAGAGGAATATGGGCAACAACTTTAAACAAGGACACTTTTCCAGTATACATTGTAACATTGGTGCCTAAAACGCTATTTCATGCAGTACAATGATTCAGCACCAGAGTTTAAGAACATGGAATGGTGCACCTTGGGACATGGAGTTCGTGATTATCAGGTCACATGATCAGCCATTTAAAAAGCACTGGCTTTGTGATCACTTGCATTGTCTCACCTGTGATCAAGGCAGTTGGAGCCGAAACGCGTCAGGAAAAGGAGAGTTGTTGTTCACTCTGGAATAAAGTGTTTGGATAGATCCCAAACTGGTGCCTTAGCTACTTTTGTTCTATGTTAAGATGGGATGCTTCGCCCTCATGCGGAGGCTGCCCTGTCAGGGTCTGTGGCCCCTTAATGGAGCGTGTTGAACAAAGATTTATATTGAAGGGGCCCGACCCGCTTTCCTCGGTGAGAACCACGGCATTTATCCGAGACAGAAGGTCAAACTGAGGTGAGCAAGGGATGGGAGAGAGGTATTTTACCTCCCTTCTAGCTGTTTGGGACCTCATTATAACGAGAGGAATATGGGCAACAACTTTAAACAAGGACACTTTTCCAGTATACATTGTAACTTTGGTGCCTAAAACGCTATTTCATGCAGTACAATGATTCAGCACCAGAGTTTAAGAACATGGAATGGTGCACCTTGGGACATGGAGTTCGTGATTATCAGGTCACATGATCAGCAATTTAAAAAGCACTGGCTTTGTGATCACTTGCATTGTCTCACCTGTGATCAAGGCAGTTGGAGCCGAAACGCGTCAGGAAAAGGAGAGTTGTTGTTCACTCTGGAATAAAGTGTTTGGATAGATCCCAAACTGGTGCCTTAGCTACTTTTGTTCTATGTTAAGATGGGATGCTTCGCCCTCATGCGGAGGCTGCCCTGTCAGGGTCTGTGGCCCCTTAATGGAGCGTGTTGAACAAAGATTTATATTGAAGGGGCCCGACCTGCTTTCCTCGGTGAGAACCACGGCATTTATCCGAGACAGAAGGTCAAACTGAGGTGAGCAAGGGATGGGAGAGAGGTATTTTACCTCCCTTCTAGCTGTTTGGGACCTCATTATAACGAGAGGAATATGGGCAACAACTTTAAACAAGGACACTTTTCCAGTATACATTGTAACTTTGGTGCCTAAAACGCTATTTCATGCAGTACAATGATTCAGCACCAGAGTTTAAGAACATGGAATGGTGCACCTTGGGACATGGAGTTCGTGATTATCAGGTCACATGATCAGCAATTTAAAAAACACTGGCTTTGTGATCACTTGCATTGTCTCACCTGTGATCAAGGCAGTTGGAGCCGAAACGCGTCAGGAAAAGGAGAGTTGTTGTTCACTCTGGAATAAAGTGTTTGGATGGATCCCAAACTGGTGCCTTAGCTACTTTTGTTCTATGTTAAGATGGGATGCTTCGCCCTCATGCGGAGGCTGCCCTGTCAGGGTCTGTGGCCCCTTAATGGAGCGTGTTGAACAAAGATTTATATTGAAGGGGCCCGACCCGCTTTCCTCGGTGAGAACCACGGCATTTATCCGAGACAGAAGGTCAAACTGAGGTGAGCAAGGGATGGGAGAGAGGTATTTTACCTCCCTTCTAGCTGTTTGGGACCTCATTATAACGAGAGGAATATGGGCAACAACTTTAAACAAGGACACTTTTCCAGTATACATTGTAACTTTGGTGCCTAAAACGCTATTTCATGCAGTACAATGATTCAGCACCAGAGTTTAAGAACATGGAATGGTGCACCTTGGGACATGGAGTTCGTGATTATCAGGTCACATGATCAGCAATTTAAAAAGCACTGGCTTTGTGATCACTTGCATTGTCTCACCTGTGATCAAGGCAGTTGGAGCCGAAACGCGTCAAGAAAAGGAGAGTTGTTGTTCACTCTGGAATAAAGTGTTTGGATGGATCCCAAACTGGTGCCTTAGCTACTTTTGTTCTATGTTAAGATGGGATGCTTCGCCCTCATGCGGAGGCTGCCCTGTCAGGGTCTGTGGCCCCTTAATGGAGCGTGTTGAACAAAGAGTTATATTGAAGGGGCCCGACCCGCTTTCCTCGGTGAGAACCACGGCATTTATCCGAGACAGAAGGTCAAACTGAGGTGAGCAAGGGATGGGAGAGAGGTATTTTACCTCCCTTCTAGCTGTTTGGGACCTCATTATAACGAGAGGAATATGGGCAACAACTTTAAACAAGGACACTTTTCCAGTATACATTGTAACTTTGGTGCCTAAAACGCTATTTCATGCAGTACAATGATTCAGCACCAGAGTTTAAGAACATGGAATGGTGCAGCTTGGGACATGGAGTTCGTGATTATCAGGTCACATGATCAGCAATTTAAAAAGCACTGGCTTTGTGATCACTTGCATTGTCTCACCTGTGATCAAGGCAGTTGGAGCCGAAACGCGTCAGGAAAAGGAGAGTTGTTGTTCACTCTGGAATAAAGTGTTTGGATGGATCCCAAACTGGTGCCTTAGCTACTTTTGTTCTATGTTAAGATGGGATGCTTCGCCCTCATGCGGAGGCTGCCCTGTCAGGGTCTGTGGCCCCTTAATGGAGCGTGTTGAACAAAGAGTTATATTGAAGGGGCCCGACCTGCTTTCCTCGGTGAGAACCACGGCATTTATCCGAGACAGAAGGTCAAACTGAGGTGAGCAAGGGATGGGAGAGAGGTATTTTACCTCCCTTCTAGCTGTTTGGGACCTCATTATAACGAGATGAATATGGGCAACAACTTTAAACAAGGACACTTTTCCAGTATACATTGTAACTTTGGTGCCTAAAACGCTATTTCATGCAGTACAATGATTCAGCACCAGAGTTTAAGAACATGGAATGGTGCACCTTGGGACATGGAGTTCGTGATTATCAGGTCACATGATCAGCAATTTAAAAAGCACTGGCTTTGTGATCACTTGCATTGTCTCACCTGTGATCAAGGCAGTTGGAGCCGAAACGCGTCAGGAAAAGGAGAGTTGTTGTTCACTCTGGAATAAAGTGTTTGGATGGATCCCAAACTGGTGCCTTAGCTACTTTTGTTCTATGATAAGATGGGATGCTTCGCCCTCATGCAGAGGCTGCCCTGTCAGGGTCTGTGGCCCCTTAATGGAGCGTGTTGAACAAAGATTTATATTGAAGGGGCCCGACCCGCTTTCATCGGTGAGAACCACAGCATTTATCCGAGACAGAAGGTCAAACTGAGGTGAGCAAGGGATGGGAGAGAGGTATTTTACCTCCCTTCTAGCTGTTTGGGACCTCATTATAACGAGAGGAATATGGGCAACAACTTTAAACAAGGACACTTTTCCAGTATACACTGTAACTTTGGTGCCTAAAACGCTATTTCATGCAGTACAATGATTCAGCACCAGAGTTTAAGAACATGGAATGGTGCACCTTGGGACATGGAGTTCATGATTATCAGGTCACATGATCAGCAATTTAAAAAGCACTGGCTTTGTGATCACTTGCATTGTCTCACCTGTGATCAAGGCAGTTGGAGCCGAAACGCGTCAGGAAAAGGAGAGTTGTTGTTCACTCTGGAATAAAGTGTTTGGATGGATCCCAAACTGGTGCCTTAGCTACTTTTGTTCTATGTTAAGATGGGATGCTTCGCCCTCATGCGGAGGCTGCCCTGTCAGGGTCTGTGGCCCCTTAATGGAGCGTGTTGAACAAAGATTTATATTGAAGGGGCCCGACCCGCTTTCCTCGGTGAGAACCACGGCATTTATCCGAGACAGAAGGTCAAACTGAGGTGAGCAAGGGATGGGAGAGAGGTATTTTACCTCCCTTCTAGCTGTTTGGGACCTCATTATAACGAGAGGAATATGGGCAACAGCTTTAAACAAGGACACTTTTCCAGTATACATTGTAACTTTGGTGCCTAAAACGCTATTTCATGCAGTACAATGATTCAGCACCAGAGTTTAAGAACATGGAATGGTGCACCTTGGGACATGGAGTTCGTGATTATCAGGTCACATGATCAGCAATTTAAAAAGCACTGGCTTTGTGATCACTTGCATTGTCTCACCTGTGATCAAGGCAGTTGGAGCCGAAACGCGTCAGGAAAAGGAGAGTTGTTGTTCACTCTGGAATAAAGTGTTTGGATGGATCCCAAACTGGTGCCTTAGCTACTTTTGTTCTATGTTAAGATGGGATGCTTCGCCCTCATGCGGAGGCTGCCCTATCAGGGTCTGTGGCCCCTTAATGGAGCGTGTTGAACAAAGATATATAAATATATATATATATTTACATATATTAATTACACAGTTACACTTAACAAGCACTGTGTAGTTATAGTTAGGTTAGAGTTTCCATAGCAAGAGTGTTTTTTGTTTTGTGATGTAATATGTGAAGTCATAGCCTGTACATGGAAGGGGCAAGTTAATACTTAGCTCAGTAAACTATAATTAATGAATTTCAGAGGTTTTTTATTTTTTTTAAATATTAGTTTGTACCTTATTTGCAATACCTAATGACAAAATCACTTTAACCCTTGTTTTTTGTCAGTAAAAAAAAAAGAATATGGCCGCCAATAGACATCAGATCAACCAGCCTATACAGGATATTCTACACTGAGGATACCTAGCTGAGATTCAGATTCTACTGCCTGACTCAGAAGATTCAACGTATTGAATTGTGCTTTTTGGACATACAATCCTGGATGCTTAACAACATACTGAAACTCAGTGCTGACAAAACTTAGGTGCTAATATTCAGCTCTGGTCCAGCCAGTAAGGTGCACCCCACCCTCCCCAGCCACAGGCTTAGTTAGGAATCTTAGTTTCTGTTTCGTTAAGCCCTTTTCCTGGAACAGCAAGTAGTTCAGTTTCGCCCCCTACAATTACAAATGAAGATCTCCCTGATATTCTCCAACAGTGGGAAGCCCTGGTGGTAGTCATAGCTAACTTGTTTAGACTGGACTGTGTGAACACATGCTGTTTGGACTAACCAATAAAGATGCTTGCCAGGCTACAACGTCTTCAAAATATGGCTATAAGATTGGTCTTCAGACTGAGTGGGCACCACCATGTAACATGGCTCGTCACAGCTAAAGTGGCTACCAGTGGAAACCAGAATTGCACTTAAATCCTTGGTGTCTAGTTCTTCAAGCGCTTCATGGTACAGGTGCTTCAGCCAGCCATGCCCGAATAGTATCACCCTCCGTATCCCTTTTGCTCAGCCTCCCATTACTGGCAATCGTTTCTCATTTCAGAGGGGCGTTTCAGAAAAGCAGAGCCTTTCCATGTTACCGTCAAAACTCTGGAGCAAATTAACAGAATTCCCCTTGTTGCATCTCTCATCATAACCGTCTTTGAAGAGCACTAAAACCCACTTCTTTCTGTAGTGCTAGCATACATTCATTGGGTCGTCGTACGATAATGCCCTTGTAGTAAACATTCATTCATTCATAGATAAAAGGAGATGAATACTATATTGTGTAAGACCAAGCTGAAGGAGTTTGAATGCATGTGGAGACGGTTGATGTTTCACTAAAGAGACTTAGAAAATATAAATGGGCCAATTCACAAAGATATTTTGGAGTGGATAAAGTACTACTCCTGTAGTACTTTCTAACATACTCTTACATGATATAACAGTTAGGACTAAAACATCTAAATTGGGAATACTCATATACAATAAGAACAAACAGAAAGGACTGTGTGCTCTTTGCAATGTTACTAATAGGGAGTTGAAGGTTTCAGGGCCGATTCACAAAGGCATGCGAGAGAACGCCTGTAGAATTACTTCCTGTGCTCATAAATGTGTTTCTAAATCGGTCCTACAATGTTGTTTGATGCAGTGAGAGTAACCATGGATCCCATGCTTTACTCATACCGGATACGCATTTAGTGTAAGTCTATAAGATGGCATTTTGTTGGTAGAAGAAACTTTTTTTCATATTGTGTGTATTGCTTTTCAGTTTTTTGTCATACATTTATGCACTATCCATCTGCAAACCTGGAAAGACTACTAAGGCGAGATGACTGCTTGAAATACCACAATTGATAAAAACGCACTGAATTCTCAGCTTTATTATCGAACGGATCGAACCATACAATTTTCATTTTTGGTACTGAATCACAGTTGGTGAACAGACTAAGCAGAAAACACCCCGAGTGGATTCTCCTCGGTATCAAAGGGTTTTCCATTGCCACCGAGGCCTAAATCAAGCCCTAAGTGCCGGGATCTGAGGTGGGCGTGTTAAGGAATACGTGTGCAAGGATGTCACTTAGACACTACTTTAAATGGCAATGCTGCTTATTATCCTGCACTCTGTAATCAGGCTAAACACTGCAGGTATCGAGGCAGGCCCTGTACTTCAACAACTGCCAGGACAGGCATCTCCTTCCCAAGGCTCTGCGGATGACTCAATGAACACAGCCTTGACACACACACCCAAGTTCACCTGAGTCCGACAGACTCCCTTCCGGGACCAGCCCAGATATCCCTTCTCCTTCTTGGAGGAGATTCTAGGAACTGGGACACCCTTGAATGTGTCACTTCATGTTGATTTGTTGATACTGTTGTTTCAAGCAATGCTTTCACAATTCAATATGTTATTTACATAACCCTGTGGTACAACAGAAGTATAACTGCGGCTAATACAATTGTTTACATTTACACTGTGATGAGCCAGGCCATTACGTGAGTGTTCTCCGACTCTTAGTTTTTATCTGTGATCTTGTCCTCATTATTGACAAGCAGTTCAGAGGCTTTACCCATCTCGGACTTGGACAGCACAGTTTTTAGGCCGAACCCGCGACAGTGCATGTGCTGCATGCATTCTCCCTTGTGAGACACTATTGTTTACAATAAGGGGCTTTGAGACAGCTCATTACTTACCATTTGCTGGCTTCAGTGTCACTCTTATTTGCAGTCTCCTAATTGGCCAGCGCAGGACAAGCGTCACTTCCATTCCATCATGAGGGGCACGTATCAAGCACAGATGGAGTCCACTTAATTTTTGCATGTCCAGTGCTTGCGCTGTGATTGAAGTACTATTTCTCCCACCCCCACCCCACACACACCATGCCCTTGTTTGGTGTCCCCCCTCGTCCCCTGCGACTCTCTTGTTATGTTGTCCCCATTCCCCCCTCCTCCCACTGTTGTTTTTGCTGCTCTCTCCCTCCCCCTTCTTTTGTTGCTCCCCCGCTTTTTTTTAGCATTTTGCACAGCAGTGCAGGTTGCTGTGCAACATGTTTTAAAACCATTGCTAGAGCCAATAGATTTTACATAGACGAGTCGTATTGGTGTTGCCAGAGCTGTTTTTTCTGTGTCAGCGTGCTTGAGACCCGATGCAGTGACATCTCTATATGTGACTTTTAGGTGGTACACTATGTGCCACAAATAAAACTGGTAGGCCACATACAGGAGTCAATGACTAATAGAGTGTCTGTGTGATCCTATATATATAGTCACTTAAAAATTAAAGTGGATTTTAAGATTCTTTTTTCAAGTAACATTTTAAAAAATCTTAGAAATTCACCTATACTTACTTCAGTGGAAGGACCGGTAAGATTATTCGCATTATCAAACAATCCGGATAGACTTCAAAACAAACCCAGAGACTGTTTGCCCTTCACTGCTTTTCTCACCATCACCGGGACACTCCTGGCTACTAAATAGGCCTGCCCTGTTCCATTTCTTCCCAAAAAGTGCAATCTGACCTTTTGTGCTGCCAGAACCTAAAACATGCAATTTCATTCTCTTTTACGTCCTTCACAAGGTCCCAAGTCCTTCGCCAGCTCTGAATAAATGTCACTCTAAAATTCATATGGGGGGTTTATATCTATTAACACAATTCTGCGGTAGCGCTGTGAAGGGGCACGAGTTGGCAAAGTACAAAACAAATAAGTAAATAACTATATCCTCCCTTTCATAGTTTTTCCAATTGATTTTTTTGGGAGGCGGGTGTTTAATTTTACACTTTGGCTGCAGTCAAAGGTAAAAATCCGATGCACATGACTTTCAGCCCTACTCAGTCAGCATTAGGCACAGGGGAACACCCTCTCCTCAGCAGTGACTGCTCTGCACGGCTGAAGGCTCGCACCCAGGCTCCACCTCTTCACTGTCCTTTGCAGGTTGTTGACACCACGTGCTGCATGCACTGGTCGCTGAGGTTGGTTGTCTTTAGCCAAGCCTTGTGCCTAATTCCCCTCTTCTTACTGCCTGTTGGACACAAGCGTCAGTTGTGTGCAGAGGGCCCTAAGTAATGGATTTGGCCTTCGCCCCAGCCTGCACCTTGTTACCATTTAACCACAAAAATTTTTTTTAACTTTGGGACCCAATATCAACTGCAGTGGTTTGCCAACTAATTCCAAACTGTTGCTGTCAAAATGGCTGACCACACTGGGGGGACCTCATTGTCAGGCCTGCAAAACGAGCGTGAATTATCCCTTTTTTGGTCAGAGCCTTGTCCCTTGAACTCCTAAGATGTTGTGTGTCCTCCATGCCTCCACATTTCACTATGTGATACTATTTCATGACAGTCACACCGTGCTTGCGAATTGCCTCATAACACTCAAATGAACTCACAACAAAACAATTCTAGTTGTGCCAGGCAATCAGATTGTAGCAGTTCGTGAATGGTCAGGGAACTGTTCTGATTTTCACAATCGGTTAAAAACCTCATACATCTTGATGGGAAAACAATTCTTTCTGCCAATAATTTTGTAATAAATTTGAAATGTGGTCCACAAATAATTAGCTAACGGTATATTTCACACATAGTTAAAAAACCAAAAGGTCCCATAATACATACAGTTTACCATTCGAAGGTTTTTGTAATGTAAATATAGCAAAAAACTTCTGAATGAATTCACATGAAACCAAAAAAATGCCCCTTCAGTTTCTTTACATATCAAAAATGGTTACATTTCTTTTCGCGGTTTTTGCAATGACAGAGAGCAACATTTAAGAACTTTAAATGGTAAAAAGGTTCTTTTGGATTTCTGCAAATAACTTTGAGCGCTTTCACCATGATTAACCTACAAACTTAGAAAATAGACAATGGAGCTGGAATGGCCACGTTTCAGCCAAACTTCCAATGTAAAGTCACACTTTATCCATAGCTATATCACTATCACTAAATGTGTCCTTATATATATGATTATTATCATTATACAGAAGAATGAATATGCCCGTATATGTAATTCTCTTTTATATCAACGTTTTCTTTATGTACAGTAAATACAAAGATGATATTATCAATCATCTTGTTCTTCTGTTGTAATATGTTTTTGTTTACCATTAGTATTTTTTCAATACCTAGAAGCAAAATGCCTTCCCTTTGACTTTAATAACATTCACTGATGTACCGTGTGAGAAAACTTATTTTAAAAGCTATTCAGACAGTCCCCCTGTTAAAGCAATGTAATCCGCTTCCCTCACCAGAGGCTGAGTAGATTCGAAAGCCTCAGAATAGTGGCACTGCAGTTATAGTTGGAGTGAGGTTATAAAACATCCCTTCAGCCTGGCAAAGGGGAGATAATTAAAACGTACACTTCAGGCAGACTGTGGTCCATGAAAGCTCATAGAAGCAGACACTGCACAGCGCCTGACCCGAGAACTGCCACATGAGAGAATGGGGCCTAGGCTCCACCAGAGAGGTGGCGCACTGTATTCCAGCCCCATTCCTTTCCAGACACCTCCCCAGGACACCTCTCCTTTCCAGACACCTCCCCTGGAACACCTCTGCCTCAACCCATCGCCTGCTGGGAAAATCCATCTACTTTCCTGACCGCTTTACAGTGACACCCAGCACTCTACCCGCAAAAGAGTCTCCAGCCACCATCTCACTCAACTATTACCAGGAGTCCCTCTTGTCTGTTATGGCAGTCTGTCAGGTGCACCCTTTGTGCCAAGGGCACTTACACCCGAGAGCAACAAACCCAGAAGACCTCCACCTTTCTTCCAAGCTATGGGAGGGCACTGAATGGCATTTCGTGGCAGCAACTGTCGACTTAATTAAAGGCCCAGGCCTGCAACAGCTTGTGTCCCCCTGGTAAAATCTTGCAACCCCAATCCTGTCAGGCCCAATAGCAAAACGTACTAAGGACGCCCGCAAGGCTTGAACACCACCCTACTGACCTTCTGCCTGCCTCTTCCAGCAGAAGACTTTGAGGCCTCTTATCTCCTCTTCAAGTTCCACAGCTGACTTAAATGTCCAAAGCTACCAAGCAGCACCACCACCAACCTCCTAAGCATGCAAATGACACTGCACCATCCACCCTGGCTCTAAACCCAGTTCCCATAAGTGGTATTCTCTTTCATTATGGCTTTTGGTTGGGTTCAGTAAATCAACCGATAGTATGCTTGTATTCATGTCTTTTTATCCTGCTAAAGTCCTCCTTCTTCCCTAAATGATTCTGTCAATCTCACCAAGTATAAAGGTTGTTAGTATCCTGGTATAGCAGTTGGGCATATTTTTCAATGGTTTCTGCCACTTTGCACAGACAACAATAGATAACCTTCACCTGGGCAGACATTTGTTTATCTCAAGTGCACTACACACGGTTTCCCTTTACTTTGCCTCTTTTCCTCCTAAATCCTGAAGGGTTGCAGGTCTTGTCTCGGGCAGGCTACAGGTGACCTACTGGAGCACCCAGGAAGCCCACCGGCGCCCAAGGAGCCCACCAACACTAGAAGAATATCCAGATAACACATGCGAGGCCTCAGCGCAGTCCTCCTTCATGTTCACCTCTTCAGACACTTCCTCCACCACACACAACTCCATGAATACCTCTGGCTTTCTTATTCAAATAAGGTCAGCCATGGTATTTACGTAGTAAGTCGTCTTGCTTGCATGTTTTGTTGACCCAGAAATGATTTGCTACAACTGACACGGCTAGACTTTTGTGGTAATTTATCTAGTGTCTGTATTATCCGTGGTTGATTGTTCCTCATTGGCGATATAACTGGGTTTCACTTGTACCCATCTGTGGTGTTTTATGAAGGTCACTAGGTTTTACTGCTGTCTCTGGGAAGTGATACATTTTGAGTGTGTCTTTTACAGGTGTCCTCTGGTAATTTATTCGGGGCTGTAGATTTTACCGGTTCACCTTATGGTGATTTATTCAGAACTGTAGATTTCATTCTATTTGTAGTGATGTACTTCAGATGTATGTTTCACTGATGTCTCTCTATGGGCACTTATGCATGAGTGTAGGTTTTAATGATGACCCGTAGCAGGGATTTATCTGTCGCTATGGGTTTCACCAGTGTCCCTCTGTGATGATTTATGCACACATGGTTGCATGTTTCACTTGTGTCCTCAGTGAAGATTTATGCTTAACTGTTTTGTTGGTGCCTTTCTGTGTGTTGTATTTTGGCAGTACGTTTCTGTTTTGCTGATGCCCTCTGCGATGGTGTATATTTGTAGTATGTTTTACCACTGTCCCTCTATCGTGATACCATTATGTAGGCCATACTGGTGTCCCTCTGTGGGGAAGTATCTGTGGCTGCAGATTTCACTGAGCCCCTTGTGTATCAGCTATTCTGGTCTTCATTGGTACCCCTCTGTGGAGATTAATGCAGGTCTGGACGTTTACGCAGGGCTGTAGATTTGTTTTTCTGGTATCCCTCACTGTAGATTCTACTGGTGTCCCTCTGTGCTGGTTAGTGCAGTCATGGTTTTAGGTTTCACTGGTCTCCGTCTGGGGTGATTTATGAGTGAAAGCAGTTTGTATTGATGCCTATGGATACATCTTTCATGCCTCCCCTATTTTGTCAACCTTATGAACACAGATTGCAGACATTTAAAAGTCTGTGATGTCCTGCAACCTGATAAATAACTTAAATCATCTTGTGTTCAGTTTCGCCTTGCATTTAATTTATGTTTACTTTTTAGGTCATTGAAACATATTGCGCTCACAATTAGTGTAGAGGATGATAAATAACCAAAACTCAAAGCAGGAGATCATCAGAGGAAAGTGCTGCCATGGTTGACTGAGAGGTGAAGCTGCAAAGAGCAAACCAGAACTAAGGGCCAGAAGTACAGGACCTTTTGTGGTTACAAACCCTGATTCGGAGTTATAGCACCTCGAAAATGTATTTTTTCGGTGCAATAAACCCATTTTAGGAGTCTGCAATACTGACTCCAGTTCACTAAGACTACATTCTCAAAAAGTGATAGCAAATTGTGCACGGATGTTTTTGTGACCAAACTCTGATTTTGTAAAGCAAGCTATGTACTAATAGGTCACATCACAAATCTTCATTCACAGGAGGTCGGCTAATGAATATGAATATTGCAGCTCACTATTTGCACCCCCTGTGATTAGCTACAATGACAGGGATGGTGGCTTTGTTCCAATGTCCAAATGGAAAACTCTTTTTTTAAAGAAATTACTGTTCGCTAAAAGAGTTGGTGGTACTTTAAAAATGTAATTCTTCCAGTTGGGAAAACCTCAGGGGGAGGATGAATTGGTACTGTAGACCCCTTGGCCTCTCCCTCCCCTAGGCTGCCAACATAATTCTAATCCGACACCCTCCCCTTTGCAAATCACTTACTCTTTCCATAAAGTTTCCGATAAATGATCAATGATTTGCAGCTAGACTTGTGATCTCACGAATTGATACATAGCATCCGATTCACAATTAGGAAGGAAAGCCCTTCAATGCCCCTTCCTAGTTGCGGGTTAGTATTGATCGCTAAACACATTTTAAGAGCTGGACATTTTTTTCCGACTGTTAAATGGGTTTAATACTCAAGAAATGGCAATTTTTGTGGTTGTGAATCTAGTGGTTTTGTGGAAATGCGTTTGTACATCCGACCCCAAATTCTTGCTGGAATGTACACATTTTAAAAAGCCTTCCTTAGAATCAGTACACATGGAGCATTTGACTCAAAGGCAATCAAATGGAACAATTTTGTAGATTTCAAAGATGTTTTAAATGTCTGTCTTTCCTTTAAAAATGCGCTTTTATTACAAGTATCAGATGTTTGCACTAATGCACCTACTTAGAAACCCCTCATAATGTACTTTACATTCCTGGCCTATGTTACAGAAATCAGATGGTATGTTGGCCAGTGAGATGTCTTCATATTTGACAGTGTGCATGCAAAAGGTGCAGGCTTCCATAATGGTCACTTGCAGTGCAGTCTGCCGCTCTTAATGCACGTTCCCTGTGTTTTCGGCCTTCCATCTGTTTGGATATTTCCTCCAGTTGGTTTCGTGGTATGTTTAGCACTGATGACTGATCAGACCAGCTTGGGCTTGCTGGAAAATGGACTCTTCTTGGGCCGAGAGGAAGAGTGGAAATTTGAAGAGGCTGGGGTAAGGGTATATGTGAAAAGAGCGTGACAGGCTGCCTAGTTCAAACTTGTAAATATATTTTAGTTTACTGCCCTTTTGTGTATGTAGGCCGATCCTACCAGACGGCATAAGACGTCTGCTTGCAAAAGACCAGTTGTTAGCTCACAAGGATCATACAGTGGTCTTAAAGCCGGTTTATTGCTTACTTTTGGTTGGTATTATTGTCACCCTCATTTGCTTGCTTCTTATGTTGTGGTATGTGTATTTGTGAGTCGCGCTGTGAGGCTATCCTGGCGCTGAGCAGGTGTGTGCCTAACCCTGCCTATGGTAGGTTTGTTGCTTGAAAAGCCAGGTCATCAGCTTCCTGTGGAATCTGATGTCCTTCCTTGTCCATCTTGTTTTTGTCTCTCTGCAGGAGAATAACCTTTTATGTTCTATCACTGCTCACTATAAGACAACTACTTTTTTCTTTTTGTCAAGCACTGCACCAGAGTGCATGTGTTTTTCAGCTATCTTCCTTGTCCACTTCCCTCCACCCGCCTGCTGTGTTGCTCTCTCTCTCCATGTGCTTCTCTCCCTCCACCCAGCACTCCGTGTTGCTCTCTCTCACTGGTGTGCTTCTATGGTGTTCTCTGGCTCTTGTGCCCCGCCCACCCCCCTCGTTGTGCTGTTTTTCTCCTCCTCCCCATCTGCTCCTCATTACTTCTAATCTCAACACCTACTTGGCGCTTTTGCTCTAAAACATTTTGTTTTTCTGATCCAAGTGGCGGCTCCTACATTGGATCTGTAAATAATGAATTAAAGCAAATGACTACTGCTTTCTGAGCATAGGTACGTCAGTCTTTGCATCTTTTTTTATTTTTCATTTTGACAGTGCTGCGCAGCATCCTGATGCTATACAGCACCGCCAAAGGCAACTGGTAAGACCAATTGATCCAAAAGCAAGAGCTAAGCCTTTGCCAATGATTATTTTAATCAGCTCCTCTGATGAGATTCAGCAATGAGGCTGGTTGCCTTTAATCAGCGACTTATCTCTTGGTGGCAAATGTGCTTACAAGCTATAGGAAGGAGAATGAGCAATAACCTACTCTGCATATCATTGTCCTGTTCTGTGAGTGGCGACTCCAGGCCTCATTGAAAGAAGGCCCCATAGAAGCCCCGTCTTTCTTCTGATAGCAGAGCTTGGAACACCCTTTTTGTTATTCTGACACAGATGGTAATTACATCCTTCTGTCTCGTACAGAAAAACGTTTTTAACAGTTCCCCACAGACTGCAAGAAAACTCTCAGCATGGGAATACGGGAGGACCTTTCTGCAAGGCTGCCATGACCAGAAGGACCCGCCGCCATGGTCTCTTTTTTCACGTTGAAGCTACTTCTGCTGTGAGCACATGCCATTTTGGTGAAATAATGTCTGCCATAATGGCAGGTATCTTCGATTTTGATTGCCTGGCAGAACTGGCAGAGGCGCTGCTTCCATTATGAAGGCGGCTTCGCACCTGGGCCGCCGAACTTTAAATTATGCCCCAGGTTCCTACTGTGCGCGTTCATTCCCGGCACCAGAGAGAGATCCCTTTGAAGGAAGATGCTCAACGCGAGGCCGTATGTGGGTGGCATGACGGTTTCCGCAAGTACATTCCACCTTTCTTCCTATTTCAACTTTCGTGAACTGACTCTACTAGTTACACCGAAGTCTTATTACCTTAATCAACCACTAGAAGCTTCATCAGAGCACAAGACTAAGGCAATAACCAACAAGATATAAAAATAAGTGTCAACAACTGGGTTAAGCACTAACTTTGGGTTATGGGGTAGCGTGCTACCTGAAAGAAAGTGCTTCAGTGTCTCTTTGGGTGTAGTAAGCGCTACATAAATGCAATTACAATATAATACTCAGTCTATAAGCTGCCTGTCTTCAGGCTGCATTATCTCAACCCCCTGCAACACCAGTGGTGAGTTCCCAGAGTAAATATTTTGTATTTCCAATATGGAAAGCTACTAATAGAGAGACAGAAAGGAACAGGGGAGGCCCCTTCGCCATGGCGGGGTAGCATCGTCCCAATGCAGAAAGGCAGAAACAAAGTGAAAAATAAGATGATAATAAAAGTATTTCATTATCATTTTATTTTTTGCCTTAGCCAGTCCGCCGACTAGTGTAGGACGGGGTCATCCACTGAGTGCTAGGTGCACTCTAAGTGCGCATGTCGGTTTTGTCGGCTGGATTAGGCCAGCCAACCCGACATGAGCACTTAGAACTCTCCACCCGAGCTGTGTTTCACAGCTGGGTGGAGATCAAGCGCAGGTTCCCACTCCCTCACTGAGTGTTATTTCAGCCTGTTCAGGCCAATCCTAGCTCTTCTCTCATGCTGGATAAAAGCATGAGAGAAGCGTCTGGATTTGGTGAGGAGGGGAGCAACAACAGAAGAACATAAGGCGGGAGCAGAGGAAAGCGGAGGGCCAGCAGTGGCACATAAGTCTTTTTTTTACATTTTATTTTATTATTATCCCTCCTCTGCACTGCGTGCTGTCCTTCCCGCTCTGTGTGCTGCCACTCCACCTATTTCTGGCAGTAGCTGCCACTGGAAAGGGAGACACATACCAGACAGAGAGTGGGCACAAGTAGAAAGCCAACCAGGGAAGGAGAGCCAGAGGGGAAGATGCACTGACTTACATGGGAGCAGTTAGCATGGGTGTCAGTTAGAACCAGCCAATGACAGCATATGCCACTAGTGTAGGAAAATGCCACTGTTGGCATGGTCACCCCCCCACTTTTTGCCTAGTGTTGATGCCAGCTTTGATTGGAAGTGTACTGGGACCCTGCTACCCAGGCCCCAGCACCAGTGTTCTCTTCCTAAAACTGTACCTTTGTTTCCACAATTTCCACAGCCCTGCCACACAGATAAGTCCCTTGTAATGGTTCCAGGCTGTAGGAAAATGGCTCTTGTTGCAGTTACCCCCCACTTTTTGCCTGATATTGAGAGTGTGCTGGGATCCTGCTAACCTGGCCCCAGCACCAGTGTTCTTTCCCTAAACATTTAACATTGTTTCCCCAATTGGCACTCCTTTGGCATACAGATAAGTCCCTTGAAGAAGGTACCCCTGGTACCAAGGGCCCTGTGTCCAGGGAAGGTCCCTAAGGGCTGCAGCATGTATTATGATACCCTCAGGGACCCCTCACTCAGTGCCTGCACACTGCCAGCGCAGCTTGTGTGTGCTAGTGGGGAGAAAAGACAAAGTCGACATGGCACTCCCCTCAGAGTGCCTTGCCCACAAACCACTGCCTGTGGCACAGGTAAGTCACCATCTCTAGCAGGCCTTATAGCCCTTAGACAGGGAGTACTATACCACAGGTAAGGGCATAGCTGCATGAGCACTATTCCCCTACAGTGTCTAAGTCAATTCTTAGACATTGTAAGTGCATGGTAGCCATACTGAGTATAGGGTCTGGGAGTTTGTCATTACGAACTCCACAGCTCCATAATGGCTACACTGAATACTGGGAAGTTTGGTATCAAACTTCTCATCATAATAAACCCACATTGATGCCAGTGTGGGATTTATTGAAAAATGCACACAGAGGGCATCTTAGAGATGCCCCCCTGTATGATAGCCCAACTGCTAGTGCAAGGCTGACCTGTCTGTGCCAGCCTGCCACTTCCAAACAAGTTCTGACCACATGGGGTGAGTGCCTTTGTGCACTCAGTGGTCAGAAACAAAGCCTGGGTGGGGGTGCTTCAAACCTCCTCCTGCAGGAACTGTAACACCTGTTGGTGAGCCTTAAAGGCTCAAGCCTGGTGTTACAGTGCCCCAGGGCAGTCCAGCTAGTGGAGATGCCCGGCCCCCGGAAGAGACCCCACTTTTGGCAGCAATGAGGAGGAATGATGAGAAAAACAAGGAGGAGTCACCCCCTCAGCCAGGACCACCCTTAAGGTGTCCAGAGCTGAAGCGACCCCCTCCTTGAGAAATCCTCCATTTTACTTTGGAGGATTAGGACCAATAGGGATAGGGATGTGCTCCCCTCCCCAGAGGGAGTGGGCACAGGGGGGGTGTAGCCACCCTCAGGGACAGTAGCCATTGGCTACTGCCCTCTGACCCTAACACCCCCCCTAAATTTAGTATTTAGGGGCGACCCTAAACCCAGCTCTCCAGATTTCCTGATGACCTCAAGGAAGAAGAAGGACTGCTGAGCTGAAAACCCAGCAGAGAAGAGAAGGAGACACCAACTGTCTCGGCCCCAGCCCTACCGGCCCGTCTCCTACTTTGAAAAGCTGCTTGAAAAGAAGCAACGCAGTCTGCAGGACCAGCAACCCCTGAAAAACCTACAGGGGACTGCCTGCATCACCGAGGATCAAGAAACTCTTGTGAACAGTGGACCTGTTCAAAAAGAAGACCAAGAAACCAACTTTAAAGGGACTCTCACCTCATTCCAGAAACGTGAGTCCAACTACTCTGCACCCCCGGCCCATGTCCAGAGAAACCAGCTATCCAGAGGGGACCACCATGTGACTCCGACAACGTGTCCACCCTGGGCTGACCTCTCTGCACCCCCACAACAACACCTGCAGAGGGAATTCCGAGGACCCCCTGACCGCGACTGCCCAGGACGAAGATATCCGACGCCGGGAGAAGCACTGTACCCGCAGCCCCTAGGCCAGTGAGAAACCGACCACCGGTGAAGCTATGGCCAGCAGGCGGCCCTCACCCTTGCCTAGTCGGTGGCTTGCCTGAAGGCCCCCCGTGCCCTGCCTGCAGCGCCTAAGTGACCCCGGGTCCCTCCATAGAGTTCTATTGAGAACCCTACACCCTGTTGGCACTCTGTACCCGGCTGCCCCCGTGCTGCTGAGGGTGTGGTTTTTGTGCCTACTTGGGGCCCCTCCAGTACTCCTCCAAACCCCCTGGTCTGCCCTCCGACAACACAGGTTCTTACCTGCAAGCAGACTGGAACCGGAGTACCCCCTGTCTCCATAGGTGCCCACGTAATTTTGGCTCCTGTTTGACCTCTGCACCTGACCGGCCCGGTGTTGCTGGTGCTGGGTGATTGGGGTTGCGCAACCTCCAATGGTGGGCTACCTACACCCTGGAGACTGAACCCTTAAGCATGGTACTTACCTCGGAAACTGTACTTTACTTACCTCCCCCAGGAGCTGTTGAAAATTGCAGTGTCCACTTTTAAAATAACTTTTTGCCATTTTAAAGAAAACTGTGTACAATATTGAATCTATTCAAAGTCTGAAATATTACTGTGCAAAGTACCTTTCATTTAATGTACTTACCTGCTAAATGAATCTTGTGGTTCTAAAACAAAAGAATATTTTTTTATATAAAAACATATTGGCCTGGAGTTAAGTCATTGCATGTGTGTTTTCACTTATTGCTTGTGTGTTTACAACAAATGCTTAACACTACCCTCTGATAAGCCTAACTGCTCGACCACATTACCATAAATAGAGCATTGGTATTATCTATTATTGCCTCTGTCAAGCCTCTTGGGGAACCCCTGGACTGTGTACACACTATATCTCATTTTGATATATTATATACAGAGCCAGCTTCCTACAACTAGTGATTGGCATTTGGTGCTCCTGGTACTGCCCCTGGTCTCAGAGGTCATGCAAGCAAAGGCAGGAACTTTGTTATTTTTTCATTATTTTATTATTTAGTGTTTTCAATAGTGCATCACTTTACTGTGTCAATTTGTTACGCAGGGGTTCCAATACGTCCATTCACATTGTTGTTTGCCATTTTTAACCTTTTACGGAAAGGTGGGAGGAAAACACCCTTGATAACACCATTCATCACCACAATCAGGACCCCGTTCGTGGTAGTATCAGAGGTTGGCAAGCAACAAATTAACAGGGACGGTTGAGCCAAGGGTTGCCTCTTTTTTTAAAAGCCCATGCACAAACCAATCCCTGGGAAGAAATGTAATGTTAGAATCTGTTAAGGTGTCTTCAGAATAAAAGAAAACATATTCCTTTAACACATGAAAGCGTTTTACCTTAGTACATCAGTTTTTATCGCTGCATCGAGAAGTATTCATTAAAAGTGTTAGTTTTTAAATAGAAACTGAGAAACATTCATGCCTCTGTTGTGATGACAATGCTGTTAGTGAACTGAGGCAAGTTAATTGTTATGTTTACTCTATGTGTGGTGTAGATTCTTGTTATACACAGAGTAACATGTAGTTTATTAAATCAAACACAAGAGGTTTTTATACAGCACACATCCTGGACTCAAATATTTGAAGGTGTTCTGATATGTGATAATGAAGAAAAAGAAGGCTTGGTGACAAAGTACTTGCCTTGGGTCACACAGTTTTATCAAGCAGTGAAACTGGGATTGATTCCAGATTTTCCAGTTTCACAGTGTGCAATTCAGCCACCCAACAGTTACCTTTGAGTGACTATCACACCTCTAGGTATTGGTAGCTTTGAGTACCCAGCACTTAATCTTATATAAACATATTAAAAAGCCATCCACTGGTGAAGTGCTGAGCTGGTTGTGTTCAGAACTCACTCCATGCCAATTAAAAGCAGTGGTGGCTGGTGACATTTGAAAGTGGCGGGGTGTAAATGTTGGGTATGACTTTTATGTAGCGAGCAAAGCGATCAATCTTAATGGACAAAAGTGAGGTCCAAGGTGAGTCCTCATCCCAATAAAAAAATAAAAAAAAGATTGACAAATGGTGCATTTGAAAGCAAATGAATTGAGTGAGAAAGCAAGGTTTAAGCAGTGGAAACGTATAGTCTCAAAATACTAAACACATTAAAAACTGCTCCATATCTTACTGTATTAATACGTTCAACGGTTTCTTTAATGTGCAAATTGTACAGAGCGACAGCTTCTGGCCCTTTAAAGTGTGTGCGTGCCGAGTGTCTTGTACTGCAAGAAGCATCAACTTTGGAAGAAAATGCTCTAACCAGGCATCAGGAAGCACCCACAGCTGCTGGCTGCAATCAGTCATACAGAAATATGTGCAGACAGATCTTTAAGTGGGATGAAAAAAAGCAGGGGCTCTCTAAAAGAGAACATGTAAAATACATTTATATTATTCCCATTATGTGCCACCTGGCCTGTATTTTGGATTCTCTCTGATATGTTAATGCATCCAGAAATATAACACAACAACTGATATAACCTAAAACCTGTCAGTACTATTGGTTTTATCAATGGTTGTTAGCTGTTTAAGATAAATGAGTAACAACACTGATTAGTTACAAAAAATAATCAACATTGGAAATGTTTCAATTCTGAAATTGTGAGACTGTGAATTAAATATTATTGAGGCCTATGGTAGGGATATGACCTTCAGTTATTTCTACTTTATGTTAGATATGTATGCCCTTTTTATCTTCTCATCTCAGCTATCTGCACATTTTCAGCCTCCTCTCTTTCCTCTTCAGCACCTTTTTCCCTCACCCCTAAATGCAATCCCTCGCTTGTCCATCATTTTACCACCCCAAACATACACTTTACTAATTCACATTTAAGCACTTTCTTTTATTTTGCCTTTGCCTTCTAAATATTTTGACCTCCACATACTCCTTCACACACATTTGCACTGAATGTCATTTGCATCTGGAATACACGACCATTGTTCGGTGTGCTCTGCAGAGAGCCCAACCCACTGTCAGGCACTTTGCTTAGCCTTTAGCTGCAGCACTAGCTCTCTCAATCAAAGCCTCTCATAAACACTTGGCACAAGTAAAAATATGCACTATTCAAGAGTAATACAATGCACAGAAACACAGCATGATGAAACACCTAACTCTTTTGGGGAATGCAACATTAAGTAAAACGTGAAATAAGCAGAACTAAATGGCTGACACTGCGCACATTTTAACATTCATTGTTTGCATAGCAATCCATGTCTGTGGCATTAATGTTTAGGGCCTGAAGATAGGGCCAGTTTCAATGCCATACAGCAGATAACTGCCCTTACTGTAAGCACGTACTTCTCCCCTTGTGCTTGACTCAGATATTTGGATCCATTTTGTAAGGGAGAAGAATGCTGCTCATCCTTTGGAACAGTTTCGGGAGGAACAAATACAGCAACTCCAGTTCTAAAGGAGACAGTGATCTGCAGCCAGGGCCTGGGGTGTCATATGAGGCAGGTTAGCGTGACAAGGGGTCTAGTTACAATAAAAATAACACAAGGTTAGTATTATGACACTTATTGTTACCGAAGACAAGGCACTAAGGGCCAAATGTAGCAAAGTTTTGCGAGTCGCAAATGGCCCGAATCGCTATTTGCGACTGTGCAAAATCGGAAATGGGATGCAAAAATCCCATTTCCGACTCGCAAAAAGCGATGCGAGCCGTTAGCGACTCGCAAAGATTGCAACCCCATTTTGCGACCCGCAAATAGGAAGTCGCAATTTGCTAGTCGCAAACCATATGCAATTGCAACTCGCAAATTGCGACTAGTCGTAAAAAGCCCAGTTTGCATGTCCCATTTACCACCAACTCAGAGCAGGTGGTAACCATTACCAAAGTATAAAAGGAGACCCAGAAGGCATCTGGGTTACTCAAGATGGCGGAGATATACCTGATAGCAGTGAGGAGGAGAGTCCACGCAGCCCAGCAGAGGAGGAGGAGGAGCCAGAGACAGGAGAAGATTTACAGAACAAGGCAGACACTCTTCCAGCAAACTGAGGAAGAGATATACGACAAATACCGCCTTAGCAGCGCAGCCATACTAGAATTAATTGAATTACTAAAACCACAGCTAGAACGCCAGACGCTGCGCGGCTGCGCCATCCCTACGCATGTGCAAGTGCTATGCTCACTGCACCTCTTGGCCTCAGGGAGCTATCAGGGGGTCATTGCTGTGGCAGGTGGGGTATCTCAAAGTGCACTGTCAAGGTTCCTCAGGGCATTCCTAGATGCCATACTCACACACATGTCTCACTTCATATACCTACCCAGGAATGAGGCAGAAATTAACAGCACCAAGCTGCAATTTTACCGGATTGCCAACTTTCCCCATGTCATAGGGTGTGTAGATGGGACACATATTCAAATATGCCCCCCTGCAGACCTGGAACATCTGTTCCGCAACAGAAAGTGTACCCACTCACTCAATATTCAGGTTGTTTGTGACGCCCACTATGTCATCACCGACATTGTAGCGAAATTTCCAGGCAGTACCCATGACTCCTACATTTTCAGGCACAGTGGGAAACACCAACGCCTGGAACGTGGGGAGTTTGGAGACGGATACCTCCTAGGTAGAGCTGCATACACCTCGTAGACATACACACAGGTCACTGTGCACACCAACCAGGACCTTCTAACAGTGTAATGTTTGTGCCCAACAGGTGACAGTGCATATGCTCTACGGCCATGGATTATGACTCCGTACTTAACACCCAGCAATGATTCCGAGAGGCGATACAACAGTGCACATAAGAGGACCAGGAACATAATAGAACGCACCTTCGCATTGCTGAAAGCAAGGTTCAGATGCCTCCACCGCAGTGGAGGTGCCCTCCAGTATACCCCCATTACAGCATTCAAAATTGTTGTCGCATGCGCCATCCTGCACAATATTACCACCCGACGTGGGCTACCTCTCACCCCTGCAGACCCTGATTCAGAGGATGATGAGCAGGAGCAACCACATCGCCATCATGGGGATCGGAGTATAGCAAATCAAGGCAGAATGAGAATGGAACACATCGCAACCCAATACTTTGGAAGGTACGTGTCAACTTCAACCATACTCACCTATTGACCAAAAACTCAATTTGTTAAGTGGAACAAAAAAACTATTTAATATGTGCAGAAATTCAACTATTTACAATTACTAACTGTTCATGAACATCAAAAAGCAAACCATGCATGGGGCACATTTGTGTCATGTGCCCCTACATCAGGGACAGGGTCCAGTCTATGTCCTACGGCGGCCTCTGCCAGCCTGGCTGGTCCCAGGTTGTTCTGCAGTGCTTTGCCTGGTACTCCCACTCCGGAGCACCCTAGTGTCAGTGGCAGAGACACTGCTCACTGTAGAGCCCTCTTCGCTGTCCTGGGGTGTGTCCCCTGTGCCCCTGGACAGATGCCGTGCCTCCATTAAATCGATCACATGTGTGATCCGGCCCAGGCCTCTAGCCACATCCCCTGCAAAGTGGCCCATTTCTACTTGGAGGCCAACTGTCCTTCTTGACAGGCCAGTGGTGTTAACTGCCAGTCTGCCAATTGATGTGGCCATCCTGTCAAGCCTCTGTAGCAGCTGACGGTCCCTGCGCCGCCCACCCTCGCCCTGTGACAGTAGTCCTGCCACCAGTTCCCTCATGGACAGGGCTAGGTCCCCAGTGTTTGTGCCAATCACGTCCAATTGGGAATGGAGCTGCTGCATGCTGGCCTCATTGCTCCTCACAAAGCGGTGCAGCACCCCACTAATACGCCCTAACATATTGTTCTGCAGGCGCTGACCACGGAGCAGCTGTGCCTCAGTGTTGGGGGTAGATGGACGGCCGGACTCAGCCTGCAGCCCTGCTCTCCTGAACCTGCGTCGCCTGCGCAGCGGTGGATGCCCTGTGTGCTCTACTGTGGCACTCCTGGCTGTTGCTGGCGCAGCCTCCTGAACCACTGTTGCAGCAGGTGTTGACATCACAGGGATGGTGTTGGTCGTGCAGGTGGGAGTGGTGGCAGCTCCTGTGCTGTCCTCATGGGGCTGGCTGCTGTGGCTTGTGGTGGTGTCTTGTGGGAGACCTGTGGGACATGGGGAACAGACTGTCAGTGTCTACTATCTGTTGCACACTTCCTAATAAACATTTGCCTATGAACTGCCTACTTGACTACATTTCCCATAATGCATCATTCTGGTGTTTGCTACCCTGTAATGGAGCTATCTTGGTTGTGCATGCCCCTGTGTACATGGTGGGTGGGGGTATGGCATTGATGGGGGTACAGGCATATCACATGGTACTCACTGGTTGATGTAGGTGGCTCAGAGGTGTCCAGATCTCCTATTCCTGTCACTGCCTCCTGCTCCAGGGTCTCCTCCACCCTTTCTTCCAGGGGTGTGGGTGGTGGTACGGATGATGGTCCCCCTCCTGTGCCTCTCATCTCCCGGAGCCTTTCTGCCACCCTCTCCTTGGACCGGGGGCGGAGGTCATACCACAGTTTTTTGATCTCTTCCACACTCCTGTGGCTCACCCCCAGGGAGTTCACTTTTTCTTGGATCTCCAGCCAGAGATGTTTTTTGGTTGCTTCTGGCACCTTTCCAAAGAGATCATCATAGTGCTGACAGCATTCTTCTGTCAGCACCTCCAGCTCCTTCTCAGAAAATTTGAGTTTTCTTTTTCTTGGTGTTTCAGCCATTGTAGCTGCTGTTCCTCCTGTTGGCTGTGCAGCAGTTTAAAATGGATGTGGTCCTCCCTCCTCCCAGGTGTATTAGTAAACTTCCTGGCTGTGATGTCATCATCATGTGCCAGGAAGTGTTTCCAGAGTGTTCTGGAGTGGTTTCTGGAGTGTTCTGCAGCACCTGCAATCAATTTACATGGTACTCGCAATTTGCGACACCCACTCGCAAATTGCGAGTTTGTTTTTTGCGCGGTCACAAACAGCGACCTCGCAGACAGCGGACTCGCTATCTGCGTTGCGACTCCGGATGCGAGTCGCAAACTGTACACGGACATTGTACCTGCATTCCTATTGGCGACACGCAATTTGCGAGTCGCTAATTTTTTTGTACCTACATCGGGCCCGAAATCACACCTGCTTGCCTCCACTCCTACTGCGTGACAAATGGGGAAAGGGTGTAATCCATGCAGGGCCGGCTTTAGCACTTGTGGTGCCCTGTGCAACAGTCTTTTTTGGCGCCCCCACCCCATGACCACCTCCTCTAATTCACTCACTATCACCTGGCAAGTGTGCTCCCCAGATCTCCGTTGCCCACCTTTCACATACATTCATTTGTTTTAAAGCGCTTGTAAAGGCTGGCTTTACCATTCCAGTCAGCTATCCACATTAAATATAGTTCTATTCTTTGCAGCAGACATATTAACCATCTACGCTACTTTATGGTGAGTCAAAGCAGCCACTAGACAAAACTCCCATCTCTATCCCTAGCAGGAACATTAATCACAAGATGTATCTTGACATTTTAATTGTTTCCTGAAGGCTGGACACACAGGGACTTTTCAGCAGATGCTTTTAAATCGCACGTTTCCTATGTCACTGCTAAACACAGCGCCCACAATCCAGGTACGTCTCGCATCGCCCTAAAGCCAGCCCTGGATCCATGCCTATTAATGACAGATGGCTACCCTCAGGCAGGGATGAGTTCTCTGACACCCAAAATCATGATGCTAAAAGGGCCACAGGCCATAGACTAAAATGGAAATGAAGAGCTTTAGAGCAGTAAGCCCTGGGTCGTGCGTCACTGTGTAGAAAGTTGATTTACTGACTGGCTTCCCTCTTGTAGTTCAAAGCAAAACAGGGCGGGCAGCCTGGGACACACAGCCTAGACTTAAATTTATCAATTTGTTTAGAGATACAATTCTCTAAACAAATCAATTTTATTAATATTTTTATATGAATGTGTAGGAGTTTCAGAGCCCTAAAAGAGAAACCTTCCCTCAGATTACTTTTAATTGCTCCCATGTAACACTGACATTTTAACGAGTGCTGTGTTCATATGCGCTTGAAAGATTGACCTTCAGTACAGCCGAGCTCTTTAGGAAAAGTGCCAGAGTGAAAAGAGCCTCAGCTTTCCAGAATCACATTACAGGCCTCACTGTCTCTGGGAGATAATGTCAATCAGCAGTGTCGGTGGGAAGGTACAGGGGTCCCCTTAGCCCCTATTACAGCTTGTATCAATTCTTACATTCAAGAATGTGTCCAGCACCACACAAAGTCCGACAGACTTACTGAGAGCAAACAACAGTGCTAAACAACTCTGTTAAAATTGTCATCAGAATGTCAGCATGTTTCTTCAAACGATGTAAATTGTCGACCTTACAGAGCCTCAAAAATGTGTCTCACAAAAACACATTGGTCCAGATTTATTATCATTTGGCGCAGCGCAGTACAGCAGGTTGTCTCACTGCGCTGCCATCAAATGAAGAGGGCAAGAATCCGAATGTTCACCAAGATATGACACTTTCCTGCTCTCTCACTGCACTGGTGCACGCGCTAGGGTGCCTGCGCTGCAGCCAGAGTTGTTTTTGTGCAGAAAGGTTATACCTTCGTGCACAAAAACAATCCCTAGAGGTGTTTCCCGCTTTCCATGTGTGCTGCAGAACACAGCACACTTAAAAAGAGGAAACAACAAGGACAAATAAAGATATTTTTCCTCTTTGCGCCTCTATCAGTAAGGCGTAGGTGTACAATTGTGACACATTTCCAGGTTTACCAGTCTCATTAAATCTGGAAATGCAGCAAAATCCATGGGTGGGTGTGTGGGAACACCTACGCTCCCCCCCTGGAGCGCCTTCCAAGGGAAGAGTAACAGAAGGCAGCGACTTGTGCTGCCTTACATTACTCCAGATTTGCCAAGCAACACAGGGCACAACGTAGGGGGCCTTTCTTGCTCTGTAAATTTGATTTAAGAAATGCGCTGCCCTTGTGACACAGGCGGCACAGCAATGCAATCCAATAATAAATCTGGGCCCCGTTGTGTCTATTTTTTTCATCATGCTAAACAGCTGCGGCAAAGCAGTGTGCTTTCAGTTTCAACCCATCAAGGTCCCCAAGTCGTGACCGATTGGCTTTGCGAGTGCATGATCCATTTTTGTCTTCTCTGTTTTTCAGTCTCTCTTTTTCTGTTTTGTATTGCTCCTTTCTTCACCCATGTTATTCTTTATTTTTTCTCCGTTCGTTATCTCATTCCACACTCTCTGTTTCACCCCTTGTGTAGGAAAGTACCATCTTGCCTGGCATATTACCCCCATTTTTACTGTATGTATGTTTGTTTTTGCCTGTGTCACTGGGATCCTGCTAGCCAGGATCCCAGTGCTCATAAAGTGTGCCCTGTATGTGTTCCCGGTGTGGTGCCTCACTGTATCACTGAGGCTCTGCTAATCAGAACCTCAGTGTTTATGCTCTCTCTGCTTTTAAAATTGTCACTGCAGGCTAGTGACTAATTTTACCCATTCTGATTGGCACACTGGAACACCCTTATAATTCCCTACTATATGGTACCTAAGTACCCAAGGTATTGGGGTTCCAGGCGATCCCTATGGGCTGCAGCATTTTTTTTGCCATCCATAGGGAGCTCAGACAATTCTTACACTAGACTGCCACTGCAGGCCGAGTGAAATAACATCCACGTTATTTCATAGCAATTTTACACTATACTTAAGTAACTTATAAGTCACCTATATGTCTAACCCTCACTTAGTGAAGGTTAGGTGCAAAGTTACTTAGTGTGAGGGCACCCTGGCACTAGCCAAGGTGACCCCACATTGTTCAGGGCAATTTTCCCGGACTTTGTGAGTGCGAGGACACCATTACACGCGTGCACTACATATAGGTCAATACCTATATGTAGTGTCACCATGGTAACTCCGAACATGGCCATGTAAAATGTCTAGGATCATGGAATTGTCACCCCAATACCATTCTGGTATTGGGGTGACAATTCCATGCATCCCCGGGGCTCCAGCATAGAGCCCGGGTACTGCCAAACTAACTCTTTGGGGTTTTCTCTGCAGCTACCACTGCTGCCAACCCTCAGACAGGTTTCTGCCCCCCTGGGGCGTGGGCAGCCAGTCCCAGGAAGGCAGAACAAAGGATTTCCTCTGAGAAAGGGTGTTACACCCTCTCCCTTTGGAAATAGGTGTGAAGGGCCTGAGAGGAGTAGCCTCTCCTGGCCTCTGGAAATGCTTCGAAGGGTACAGATGGTGCCCTCCTTGCATAAGCCAGTCTACACTGGTTCAGGGATCCCCCCCCCTGCTCTGGCACGAAACTGGACAAAGGAAAGGGGAGAGACCACTCCCCTGACCAGCACGTCCCAAGGGGAGGTGCCCAGAGCTCCTCCAGTGTGTCCCAGACCTCTGCCATCTTGAATGCAGAGGTGTGAGGGCACAATGGAGACCTCTGGGTGGCCAGTGCCATCAGGTGATGTCAGAGACCCCTCCTGATAGGTGCTTACCTTTCTCTGTAGCCAATCCTCCTCTAAGGGCTATTTAGGGTCTCTCCTGTGGGTATCTCACCAGATAACGAATGCAAGAGCTCACCAGAGTTCCTCTGCACTTCCCTCTTCGACTTCTGCCAAGGATCGACCGCTGACTGCTCCATGACTCCTGCAAAACTGCAACAAAGTAGCAAGAAGACTACCAGCAACATTGTTGCGCCTCATCCTGCTGGCTTTCTCGACTGTTTCCTGGTGGTGCATGCTCTGAGGGCTGTCTGCCTTCACCCTGCACTGGAAGCGAAGAAGAAATCTCCTGTGGGTCGACGGAATCTTCCCCCTGCTAACACAGGCACCAAACTTCTGCATCACCGGTCCTCTGGGTCCCCTCTCATCTTGACGAACATGGTCACTGGAACACAGGAGCTGGATCCAAGTGTCCCCGACAGTCCACTGTATAGTCCATTCCCTGTAGGGAGGTGGACCAGCTCAACAATTTAGGGTTTTCACCTTTCATTTGTTTTAGCCAAAGTAGAGGTTTGTGGTCTGTCTGAACAATAAAGTGAGTACCAAACAGGTATGGTCTCAACTTTTTCAGTGCCAGACCATAGCAAAGGCCTCCCTCTCTATGGCAGACCAACGCTTTTCTTTAGGGGTCAACCTCCTGCTGATAAAAGCAACAGGTTGATCCTGGCCCTCAGTATTAAGCTGTGATAGCACTGCCCCAACTCCCAATTCAGAAGCATCAGTCTGAACTATGAACTTTTTGAGTAGCAAGGGCTTTTTAGGACAGGTGCAGAGCACATGGCCTGTTTGAGCTCATCAAAAACTTTTTGACAGCTAGCTGTCCACAATACCTTTTTAGGCATCTTTTTACTAGTGAGGTCATTAAGAGTAGCTGCAATGGAGCCATAATTCTTAATAAACCTCCAATAGTACCCTATGAGGCCTAAAAAGGCTCTCACTTGGGTTTGAGCTGTAGGGGGAGCCCATTCCATAATGGTTGGATCTTCCCCTGCAGTGGTGCAATCTGTTCCCCACCTACCAGGTGGCCCAGATAAACCACTTTCCCCTGCCCTATCTGGCACTTTGAGGCCTTGATAGTGAGGCCTGCCTTTTGCAGGGCCTCCAGAATTTTCCACAGGTGGACCAGGTGATCATCCCAGATGGAGCTAAAGACAGCTATATCATCCAGATATGCTGCACTAAAAGCTTCCAACCGTTGCAGGACTGTGTTCACCAACCTTTGAAAAGTGTCAGGTGCATTCTTCAGACCAAAGGGCATCACAGTGAATTGATAGTGCCCTCCAATGGTTGAGAATGGAGTTTTAGGTTTTGCATCTTCTGATAACTTAATCTGCCAATACCCTGCAGTTAAATCAAAAGTGCTCAGATACTTGGCAGAAGCGAGTGTATCAATCAGCTCATCTGCCCTGGGTATAGGGTGAACATCTGTCTTGGTTACTTGGTTGAGCCCTCTATAGTCAACACAAAACCTCATCTCTCTTTTTCCATCCTTACTGTGAGGTTTTGGAACCAGCACCACTGGGCTAGCCCATGGGCTTTCTGAAGGCTCAATCACTCCTAGGTCTAACATTTTCTGAACCTCTTGTTTAATGCAGTCCCTGACATGGTCAGGCTGCCTATAAATCTTACTTTTGACAGGGTAAACTGTCTCCAGTATTGATTGTATGCTCACACCAAGTAGTGGTACCTGGTATCAGTGAGAAGAGTTCAGAAAACTGACTTAGAAGGTTTAAACAGTTATCTTTCTGCTCAGCAGTAAGACCATCTGCCAGTACTACTCCCTCCACTAAGCCATCAGCTTCAGTGGTGAAGAGATCAGGGAGAGGGTCACTCTCTTCTTCCTGTCCCTCATTAGTTGCCATGAGCCAGGGGAGATCAGCCCCGTCATAGTAGGGTTTCAGGGGGTTGACATGGAGCACCCTAAGGGGACTCCTGGCAGTGCCTAGGTCTACCAAATAGGTAACCTCGCCCTTTTTCTCCACAATTAGATGGGGTTCACTCCATTTGTCCTGGAGTGCTCTTGGGGCCACAGGCTCCAATACCCACGACTTCTGTCCTGGGTGGTACTGGGTCAGGACAGCCTTCTGGTCATGCCATTGCTTTTGCAGGCTGGCCGGAAGGTTTTTAATGGCCTTTTTCATGTACTCAGCCATTCTTGATCTTAGGCCAAGTACATAATCCACAATGTCTTGTTTAGGAGCTTTTAAAGGTTGTTCCCAACCCTCCTTAACAAGTGCAAGGAGACCTCTCACAGGGTGCCCAAATAGGAGTTCAAAGGGGCTAAAGCCCACTCCATTTTGGGGTACCTCCCTTTAAGCAAAAAGGAGACAAGGTAACAGGACATCCCATCTCCTTCTGAGTTTTTCAGGGAGTCGCATTATCATACCTTTGAGAGTTTATTTAAACCTCTCAACCAGACCATTTGTTTGTGGATGATAAGGAATCTTGTATGTTGCACCACACTCCTTCCACATTGCTTCGAGGTATGCAGACATGAAGTTACTACCTCAGTCTGACACCACTTCCTTAGGGAAACCCACCCTGGAAAAGATTCCCAGGAGGGCCTTTGCCACTGCAGGAGCTGTAGTGGTCCTTAAGGGGATGGCTTCAGGGTACCTAGTGGCATGGTCCACTACCACAAAGATAAACCTATTGCCTGAGGCTGTTGGAGGATAAAGGGCGCCACCTATGTCAACCCTTACCTTTTCAAAGGGCACCCCAACCACAGGAAGTGGAATTAAGGGGGCTTTTGGAGTGCCACCAGCCTTGCCACTGGCTTGGCGGGTCACACAAGAGCGACAAAACTCTTTGGTGTCCTCTGACACCTGAGGCCAGTGAAACAGGGAACAAGCCTGTCCCAAGTTTTACTTTGGCCCAAATGCCCAGCCAAGGTAAAGCCATGTGCCAAGGTAAGAAGAAACTCTCTGTATTGCAAAGGGATGCCCAATCTCCTGGCAGCTCCAGGTTTAGGGTCCCTTGATTCAGTATACAGGAGGTTGTCTTCCCAATACACCTTATGGCTATCACTGACATCCCCATTCTACTGTTTGACAGCTTGCTGTCTCAAACCCTCTAGTGTGGGACAAGTCTGCTGTGCCACACTCAGCTCTTCCCTAGCAGGCCCCCCTGCACCCAAAAGCTCAGCAGTATCTGCTGCCAGCTAATCTGGTGTAGGTTCTGCACAGGGAGAGGATTCCTCTTCCTCAAAAGGGGAATCTTCTGGTGAGGGAGGGATAGTGGGCAAGGATTTACCCTTCCTACCCCTAGCTTTTGGGAGCACTTGGTCCATTGTTCCAGGATCCAAGTTTCCCTGTCCTTTTTGCTTTTTGGCCTGAGCCCTGGTTACAGCAAAAATATGCCCAGGAATGCCCAGCATTGCTGCATGAGCCTCCAACTCCACTTCAGTCCAAGCTGAAGTCTCCAAATCATTGCATAGTAAGAAATCTACAGGTAATTCAGTGGCTACCACAACTTTCTTTTGACCAGTAACTAACCCCCCCCCCCCAGTTGAGATTCACAACAGCCATGGGGTGGCTAAGTGTGTTATTGTGAGCATCAGTCACTTGGTACTGCTGACCAAGTAGGAGTTGATCAGGGTGAACCAGTTTCTCTATAACCATAGTTACACTGGCTCCTGTGTCCCTGTAGGCCTCGACCTCAACACTATTAATTAGGGGTAGTTGCTTGTACTTACCCATATTAAGGGGACAAGCAACCAAGGTGGCAAAGTCAATGCCACCATCAGAGACTAAAACAGCTCTGTGGTCTCCCTAACAAGACCAACCCCAACTACACTGCCAATAGTGAGCCCAGCTACACCCTTGGATTGGTTACTTGTAGTAGACTTACCACCACCACTGCTATTACTAGGGGCACAAGAGGTTGGGGTTGAGGTGGTGGGAGGTTTGGTTGTTTTCTTTGGACAAGAGGCATCAATTGCCCAATGGCCTTTTACCAAGACTTTTTCTGATTGTGAGAAGAGGATTTGGACCCACCACCCCCAGAGGAATTTTGTGGGCCTGATGAAGACTCAGAATGTTTTTTATCTTTGTCCCCACCCTTGTCTGAAGACTTACCATCCTTCTTCTTGCCATCCTTGTCAACCCCTGTATGAACTTTTCTGTTCACTCTTGTTCTGACCCATTTGTCTGCCTTCTTTCCCAATTCTTGGGGAGAGGTCAGATCTGAGTCTACCAAGTACTGGTGCAACAAATCAGACACACAATTGTCCAAAATATGCTCTCTCAGGATTAGATTTCATAGTCAGTCAACTTACTGGCATGTAACCAACCCTCCAAGGCCTTCACTGAACAGTCTAGAAAGTCTGTCCAGTCTTGAGAGGACCGTTTTCTGGTGTCTCTGAACATAATCCTGTATTGTTCAGTGGTGAAGCCAAATCCATCCAAGAGTGCATCCTTCAAAACTTTGTAGTTGTTAGCATCACTTTCTCTGACAGTAAGGAGTCTATCCCTACCCTTACCAGTGAAAGATAGCCACAAGATAGCAGCCCACTGCCTTTGAGGGACCAACTGTACCATACAGGCCCTCTCAAGTGCAGCAAACCACTTGCTAATGTCATCCCCTCCTTGTAAGGGGGGACTATCTCATGGAGGTTTCTGAAATCTTGCTCTCTAACAGGATTGCTATCAAAAACACTGCTGCTGCCACCACGGGGAACTAACCCCAACCTCTGCCTTTCCCTTTCCACGTCCAGAGATTCCCTGTCTAAGGCCAGATGCTGCTGTTTAAGCTTCAGCCTGGCCTCTTCAAACCTCAGCTTTCTGAGTTCCCTTTCCATTAAGTTATTTTCAGGGTGGGAGACTTGGGAATTGTGAGACACAGAAGTTATGTGGGAATTGGCAGAGTTGGACCTGTCCCTAACTGACTGGGCCCTAGTAACCTGGCCTTTAGGAGTGAAAGGTGCCCTACTAATGTGTGACCCCCTCCCACTACCAGTGTCACTAGGGGGCCTGCTAGCTGACAGGTCATTGGAAGAACTCCACCAGCAACCTCAGTGGACTCCTCTGAGTCTGACTGGGTACTGCCCTACTCAACCTCCTGATCCTGGGATGGGCCAGACTGGTTCTGGTCACTTTCTAGGAGAAGGCTGAGGAGAAGATCTTTGGTAGGACTCTTTCCAATTGCTAAACCTCTTTCAATGCAGAGACCCCTCAAACTTTTAAAGTTTAGATTCCCATATGTTGCCTGGACAACTGTGGGAGTAAGTTCTACTGCAGACATGACAGAAAAGGTTTAGGACAGAGAGAAAAACAAGTTTTTGGAACTTTTAAAAGAACAGAGAAAAACCTTTTCAAACTTTTGAAAACTTCAGAAAGTTTTCAGAACTTTTCAGAAACTTTTTAGAAAGTTTTAAAGAGGGAAAGTTAAGCTGTTTAGGTTACTGTGTATATTCTGAAGTATTTGGTATATGTTTTTCTTATGAAAAGCACCAATGACAAAGTGGTAAAGCAGTTACAAGTACTTATCCCACCGCTGCACCACCAATGTAGGAGGCTGGCCTGGCTTATAGTGGGTACCTAGTGGTACTTACACCTTGTGCCAGGTCCAGTTATCCCTTATTAGTAGATTAGAAGTGTTCTAGCAGCTTAGGCTGATAGAGGTAGCTATAGCAGAGCAGCTTTGGCTGAACTAGGAAACATGCAAAGCTCCTACTATACCACTTATATCATATCGCACTATATTATAAGAAACACAATACTCCGTCCTGCATTGCCCAACTCGCTGAGTTGGACTCTGACTTCGTGGGACCCTCTTTTGTTGTGCTGAGACGACTGTCGTGCTCAGATCTTCTGAATGCCTGTTCAGGTGCTTCTGTGGGTGCTGCCTGCTTCTGTGTGGGCTTTCTGTGTTGCTGAGCGCCCCCTCTGTTTCCTCTTCCAAGTGGCAACTTCCTGGTCCTTCCTGGGCCCTGGCAGCATCCAAAACCTTCAACCGCAACTCTTGCAGCTAGCGAGGCTTGTTTGTGGTCTTTCTGCGTGGAAACAACTCTGCATCCTCCAGCACGCTGCGGGACATCTTCTGACCAAAGGAGAAGTTCCTGGCACCTCCTGTTGTTGCAGAATCCTTGGCTTCTTCCACCCAGAAGCAGCACTTTTGCACCTTCATCCGAGGTTTAGTGGGCTCCTGCCCCCCCTGGACACTTGCGTGACTCTTGGACTTGGTCCCCTTCCTTTGCAGGTCCTCAGGTCTAGGAATCCGTCTTCAGTGCTTTGCAGTCAGTTGCTGTCTTTGCAGAAACCCATATCTCGACTTTACTGTCTTTCTGGGGTAGTAGGGTAACTTTACTCCTACTTTTCAGGGTCTTGGGGTGGGGTATCTTGGACACCCTTAGTGTTTTCTTACACTCCCAGCGACCCTCTACACACTACACTAGGCCTGGGGTCCATTTGTGGTTCCCATTCCACTTTTGGAGTATATGGTTTGTGTTGCCCCTAGGCCTATTGTCTCCTATTGCATTCTATTGTGTTCTACAGTGCTTGCACTACTTTTCTAACTGTTTACTTACCTGATTTTGGTTTGTGTGTATATTTTGTGTATATTACTTACCCCCTAAGGGAGTATATCCTCTGAGATACTTTTGGCATATTGTCACTAAAATAAAATACCTTTATTTTTAGTAACTCTGAGTATTGTGTTTCGTATAATATAGAACTATATGATATAAGTGGTATAGTAGGAGCTTTGCATGTCTCCTAGTTCAGCCTAAGCTGCTCTGCTATAGCTACCTCTATCAGCCTAAACTGCTAGTACACTTCTAATCTACTAACAAGGGATAACTGGACCTGGCACAATGTGTAAGTACCACTAGGTACCCACTATAAGCCAGGCCAGCCTCCTACACCTTGCCTCCACTTTCTCTGCCTCCTTCCTGCCTCGTTTTCCTATTTCTTTCCATCCTCTCGCTCTGCTGGGGCAGGAGGAGTGCGAACGAACGGCAGAGCTACGAGGACAAGCCTCTCAAGTGGAGAACAAAAGCTTTCAAATGCAAAATTTGGCACAAATATTAAAAAATTATTTGGGCAAGGACTGTCATGTCCTGATCAAAGTGTTTTTGAAGCGTGTTCACTTTGGACCAATAGCCTTGGCAGCATGAAACTTCATTGAAGATTTATTTTTTGGTCAGCAGCAGAGACGTAAACCTGCCTGAAAATAAAATTACCAACGATTTTTACTTCTCTGTTCCATTTAAACATTGATCTCAATTATGAAGGAGCTGGCAACTCTGTGGAGTGAAAACTTATCTGGTAAATGGGGTGCCGCCTTTTTCTGCTGCATGCTGTCATGAAAAGATCTCTGGTATTAGTGGGAAATGTGGTGGTAATGCCAGGACCCACCCTGGTAATAGTATGTATGTCACAAAAATGCCTCGTTATTATCTAATCCCAATTTCAACACCCGTTTGCACAAACATCACAATTACAAGAGGTGCAGAGTTTACCTCATCTGTTCCTCCCATCTTTTGAAGCAGTTTGGCAGCAGGTACTATCAATTTTGGCAGTGGACTCCTATTTTTTATAACCTTATCGTGTGTTTCCATTCCTACCTTTAGAGCATCGCTGATAAACATTGTTTAAGCGTGACAGCATGCGTAACAAGGTATCATTTTTTTATTCATAAACTTTGCGTGCATTCTTATCAAGGCCTTTCAGACTTGCACTGATCGCTCAGTGAATTAAGGGCTATGTTTACCAAGAGATAGCGTTGCCCTTGCGTTACACAAGGTGTCACAAGGGAAACAAAATCCCTAAATCAGCTTTACCACGCAGCGCAAGGCCACCTTGCTTGGCCCTTAATTGAATGTTAAGTCTAGAGTAACGCAAGGCAGCGCAAGCCACTTACTTGCGTTATTCTGCCCTGGGAAGTCGTTCCATGGGTGGAGCATGGGTGTTTCCACGCATCCACCCATGGATTTTGGGGCATTTCCACATTTACAAACACTGGTAAACCTGTAAATGTCTCAAAATGCTATGCTTTCCCAGGGTAGGGGCAACATGGAGAAATATCTTTATCTCCTTGTTGTTTTCTGTTTATCTTCATTAGTGTGCTGTATTCTGCAGCACTCTTAGAAACAGGCAAAAGCTTCAGAGCGCTGTTTTTATGCAGAAAGGTGTCCCTTCCTGCACAGATCTATCCTGCCTGTAGTCCAGGCACTCTTGCACCATGCCACAAGGCTTCCTGCATTGGCGCTAGGCTGTAGATTGTGCACCAGTGCAGGCAGTGTGCAGGGGTGTGCCATATCTGGATAGATATGGAGCATTCATGCCCTCTCCCTATCACAGAGTGCAGCAAGTTGTCTTGTGTGTTGTATTGCCTAAAAAATTATAAATCTGCCCCTAAAAGTTCTTCTCAGAAAGTGGTAAATGACAGGTCAGGAGTTCGAGTCCTAGTTCATAGCCTGCTAAATTGAGTAGTGTTAGCATCTATTATTTACAGCACATGGGTGGCTGGTGGGTGGGTTGAGGGATCTGTCTCAGTTGGTACTGGAGGGAGTTCAATAAAGTCTCCATCCCTGAAGCTTTCTCCAGTGAACCTGCTGAAGTTCAACAGGGTACAAACAACATGACGTGTAGCTTTTGGCGTGGAAAGCATCAACATCTGCATACTGTTCCCATTTATAGATGAAAAGTTGTAATAGCTTCTATTTGTCACAACCTATAAATTCCTATTCTTGTGGTATCGAATTTTACTAGGTGGAACACATTGCCCGCTGGAGCATTTGTAATCAGGGTGTAAGGTCTTTGTTAACTTTTTGCTGCAACAGAAACATGGCCGAATGACCACTGAAACAATGTTTTCCACCAGTCATTCTCCTAACTGTAGAGCCCAGTTCTAAATGCAGCTTGACTTTCAATTATTCCTGGCTCTACTGGCCCAGCCCATTTAGCTAAGTTCATAATACCATTGATTATATTTACTTTGACACCACTTGTTAATTGTCAGCAATGTTTTTACGAGGTAAAAGCTGGTATTATACACTTACACAAATATATCAAATTTACCAAATCTATCTTTGGTATTTCTGTTATTCCTATCTTTACTAGCAAACCTCTGAATATAGTAGCTCAGATTTTCCAACTTATTTACTGGAAGCCCTTAAACGTGGGCTTTTGGCTTCAAAAATACACCACTTGCCGGTAACAGTTTCCCAGGCCGGTTCTGTGGACTAATGAAACCTAAGTAGGGAAATGCGTAAACTGCATGATAACAGGATGGAATTGCATCAGGTTTACCCAGCTTCAAATTCTTCTGTTGTGAATGAAGTAAGCACCACTGAGTTTGGTGACAAAATGCGTATATGATCTGCTGCAAGTGTCTAGAAAGAAACCTCTCAGACTGTATATACACTTACAAAATTACATATAATGCATTTTGCTAACACGTATGACAACCCTCAAGGAACCTTTTTTGGGCCGAACCTACCTGACAGTGCAACTGTCTGGTTGTAAAAGAAATATTGTGGGATTTCCAAGATGTTACTGGTGCATGGAGCTTGCCCATTGCTTACCAGAGGCAAGCTTTGCTGTCATTATTATTTGTTTCCCAGCTTGTCAGCCTAGTGTTTGCTTCCCCCAATGAAGCTTAGCCACTTTACCATCTCTTTTGATTGGTTGGTTTCTATGCTTTCACTGCTTGCTTTTCAATCACCACTTTTTGATTTTTGGTTACGCACTCAATGAGAGTGCATATGTTTTCCAACTGTCACCATTATGTACTTCTTTCCCCCTTATGTTATATTATGCAGATTTGTAACGTGCATTATCACCCAAGATGGTATCCTGGTGCTGAACAGGTGAGTGTCCAGGCACACATAGGGCCTAGTGGGTCTACTTGAAAAGCCAGGTCTTCAGCTTGTTGCAGAATTCAAGAAGTGAGGAGGAGGGTCTTATGTGTAGCAGCAGGTCATTCCATACTTTAGGAGCAATGTAGGAAAATGCTCAACCGTCAGATCTGGATTTCTGTAAGCAGATGTGTAGAAGTAGGAGTCCAGACAAGTGAAGGTGTCTGGAAGGTTTGTGAAAACAGATGGGATTGTTGAGGTATGTTGCGCCAGTGTTGTGTAGTGCCTTAAAAGTGTGGGTGAGGAATGTGAATTATGCCCAATTCTGAATCGGAAGACTTTGGAGCTCCGTCAGCTGTGGTGTGCTGTGAGTGTCATGGGAGAATGAGAGTGCTTCTGGCTGTCAAGTTCTGAATGGTCTGCAGCCCACTGGTGAGTTTGTTGTTCATCCTGGCATAGAGAGTGTTCCCATTATCCAGCTTGCTTGTGACAAGGGAGTATGTGATAGTTTCCAGGTGCCGAGTGGAAGCTATTTGAAAATCGTCCTCAGCATTTTCAGGGTATGGAAGCATGAGTCAGTGACTGCATTAACTCGTGCGGTCATGTGGAGTTTGCTGTTGATGATGATCCCGAGGTTCTTGGCGATGTTGGTCCTACTTCCTTTACCAGGTAAAGTCCTACAGTGATTTCCTCACCCCGAAGATCACAATTTCAGTCTTGTCATTGCTCAGTTGGTCTTCATCCAGTGGGTGATTTCAGTCATGCAGGCATTGAAATTGATCCGGGTACTGGGTGTCTTGCCCATGAGGAAGAGAATGAGTTGCATGTCATTGGCGTAAGAAAGGATGTTCATAACCTGAGAGTAGATGCTGCTGGCTAGGGGAATCATGTATGCATTGAAGAAGGTCAGGCTCAGAAAGTATACTTGCGGAACTGATAAGGTCATGAGCGTCTGAGATGTTGGGTGACAGGCTGGCTGACTGAGTCATTCCAGTCAAGAAGGAGCAGATCTATTAGAGTGCATGTCCTGTGATTCCAATGTTGTGTAGGAGTTGGGTGGGAGACTGTGTGAAATGCTACAGAGAGGTCCAGAAGGATGAGGGCCACTGTGATTCCCCTGTGCTGAGTCATGTGGATATCATCCGAGGCAGCAATGAGGACAGTTTATGTGCTGTGGTTGGGTGTGAAACCAGACTGATTAGTGTTGAGTAGTTGCTAGTCGTTCAGATATTCAGTGAGGTGTATGTTAATGATTTTCTCTAAGAACTTGGCTGGGAATAGTACCAGGGAGATCAGTCCATAGTTGACGAATGTTTCATTGACAGTGTGTTTTTCCAAGTATTTGGGAAGGTCACAGAAGAGGTGAAGGTATTTAGAATGAATGTGAGCATGGCGCTGATCGGTTTCAGTCCTCTGGTGAAGGTGTAGTGGGGCAGGGGTCGGATGAGACCCCTTAGTGGATGGACTTGATGACAGCGACAGTTTCTTCTGGGGTGATGATGGGCCATGTGATTAGCATTAGTTCTTTTGATAATATTGGGAGCTGATTGACAAGGTCTGTTGGGTTCAGATGTGAGCCGAAGTTGCTGTAAATGGCAGTGATTTTCTTGCTGAGGAATTGAGAGAAGTTGTGCAGAGGTCCTGGAGGGAGGTGTGTGATTGAGTTGAAGAGGTTGATGGTGAGGTGAAATCTTTCACAATGGTGAATATTTATTTGCTTCCCCTGCAATCCATATTGCTGTCTGTCCCTGGAGTGCTTATCCCCTCCCCTATCCATGTTGTACTTGCTCTTGTGTTCTCCACCCCATTGCTTTCTCGCCTGTGTTCCTCTCCCCCACTCCTTGTTGCTCTCTTACCTGTTGCTCCTCCTCTCCAGCCCTGTTTTTATTGCTGCATCCATTCTACTCCACCCTCTGTGTTGCCTCCCCCCATTTGCGCCCTCCTTCTCTATCACCCGTTGCTTCTCTTCCCCACCCTTCCCTCTGTGTTGCTTCTATTCAGGGCCGGCTTTAGCACTGGTGGCGCCAAGTGCGACAATGATTGTTGGCTCCCCCAATGACCATCTCTGCCATTGATTCCCTCATTACCACCCTTTAACAGAGCCACTGAAGCCTCCATAACCACTCTCTAAGGTGCACTTAATTATTATTATTTTTTTTCATAAATCTGTTTCTTAGCATTTTATCACATCATAACACCAAATAGGAACTACCGACATACGGATAATTATCATTGCACAGCTACAATGTACCGGGATATCCACTCGAAGTAGAAAGAAGAGGGGTAAAGTCAGGTGGCATAACAAGCTAAAGCCAGACATCTAATCTTTCCAGTAAGCCATGTCAAGCCCGAGTTCCCATAGCATACTGTTTACAAGAATACAACACAAGTACAAGATGTGCTTAAGCTATGGACTCAAAGCATGAGCATCCATTGAGAAATATTAAACAAATGCATTATGTCACAAAACGGACCGCCGTGTCATGACACCCCCACCCATAATGCAACATGAGTATTTCTAGCTGGTAGGCAAATACTATAAACAGGTTACAAACAAACAATACAAACATTAACAACTGCTAGTTACTAGACACACAGGCGAGAAATTACCATTCAAGCATATCCTGACCGGCTTGAGAACTAATCCACATCAATCCAGCATACAGGCGGAGGGGCAGAGCCAATCGCAGAATCCAACCAACAATACCCTTCAGTACACTAGGACTGCATCAAATCCCACCAGCGGGCACACACACCACCCCATCGCAGCGCACCACTCCCCCAGCGAACACCCAACTATGCTAGACCGACTCCTCCACAGCAGAGTCCCCATTCATATTCTGCAGTCGCACCAGCAGCTCCTCCAAGCTAGCTGACAACGGAAACTTACGTGGCCCCAACACCTCTTCTCTCTTCAACTCTGCTCCCTCGGCCCCCGCCCACACCTCAAAGGAGTGCAGTCAGTTGTTGTCTTTGCAGAATCCCCTACCTCAACTTTACTGTCTTTCTAGGGTGGTAGGGTAACTTTACTCCTACTTTTCAGGGTATTGGGGTAGGGTATCTTGGACACCCTTAGTGTTTTCTTACACTCCCAGTGACCCTCTACACACTACACTAGGCCTAGGGTCCATTCGTGGTTCCCATTCGACTTTTGGAGTATATGGTTTGTGTTGCCCCTAGGCCTACTGTCTCCTATTGTATTCTATTGTGTTCTACAGTGTTTGCACTACTTTTCTAACTGTTTACTTACCTGATTTTGGTTTGTGTGCATATTTTGTGTACTTTACTTACCTCCTAAGGGAGTATATCCTCTGAGATACTTTTGGCATATTGTCACTAAAATAAAGTACCTTTATTTTTAGTAACTCTGAGTATTGTGTTTCTTATAATATAGTGCTATATGATATAAGTGGTATAGTAGGAGCTTTGCATGTTTCCTAGTTCAGCCTAAGCTGCTCTGCTATAGCTACCTCTATCAGCCTAAGCTGCTAGAACACTTCTAATCTACTAATAAGGGATAACTGGACCTGGCACAAGGTGTAAGTACCACTAGGTACCTACTAAAAGCCAGGCCAGCCTCCTACATTGGTGGTGCAGCGGTGGGATAAGTACTTGTAACTGCTTTACCACTTTGTCATTGGTGCTTTTCATAAGAAAAACATATACCAAATACTTCAGAATATACACAGTAACCTAAACAGCTTAACTTTCCCTCTTTGAAACTTTCTGAAAAGTTCTGAAAACTTTCTAAAGTTTGAAAAAGTTTTTCTCCATTCTTTTAAAAGTTCCAAAAACTTGTTTCTCTCTCTGTCCTAAACCTTTTCTGTCATGCCTGCAGTAGAACCTACTCCCACAGTTGTCCAGGCAACATATGGGAATCTAAACTTTAAAAGTTTGAGGGGTCTCTGCATTGAAAGAGGTTTAGCAATTGGAAAGAGTCCTACCAAAGATCTTCTCCTCAGCCTTCTCCTAGAAGGTGACCAGAACCAGTCTGGCCAATCCCAGGATCAGGAGGTAGAGGAGGGCGGTACCCAGTCAGACTCAGAGGAGTCCCCTGAGGTTGCTGGGGGGAGTTCTTCCAAGGACCTGTCAGCTAGCAGGCCACTTAGAGGGGGTTCACACATTAGTAGGGCACCTTTCACTCCTAAAGGCCATGTTACTAGGTCCCAGTCAGTTAGGGACAGGTCCAACTCTGCCAATTCCCACATAACTTTAGTGTCTCACAATTCCCAAGCCTCTCACCCTGAGGATAACTTAATGGAAAGGGAACTCAGAAAGCTGAGGTTGGAAGAGGCCAGGCTGAAGCTTAAACGGCAGTAGCTGGCCTTAGACAGGGAATCTCTGGATGTGGAAAGTGAAAGGCAGAGGTTGGGGTTAGTTCCCCATGGTGGCAGCAGCAGTGTTTTTAGCAATCCTGTGAGAGAGCAAGATTCCAGAAACCTGCATAAGATAGTCCCCCTTTACAAGGAGGGGGGTGACATTAGCAAGTGGTGTGCTGCACTTGAGAGGGCCTGAATGGTACAGTTGGTCCCACAAAGGCAGTGGGCTGCTATCTTGTGGCTATCTTTCACTGGTAAGGGTAGGGATAGACTCCTTATTGTCGGAGAAAGTGATGCTAACAACTACAAAGTTTTGAAGGATGCACTCTTGGATGGATTTGGCTTCACCACTGAACAATACAGGATTAAGTTCAGAGACACCAGAAAACGGTCCTCTCAAGACTGGACAGACTTTGTAGACTGTTCAGTGAAGGCCTTGGAGGGTTGGTTACATGGCAGTAAGTTGACTGACTATGAACGCCGTGTAATCTAATCCTGAGAGAGCATATTTTGAACAATTGTGTGTCTGATTTGTTGCACCAATACTTGGTAGACTCAGATCTGACCTCTCCCCAAGAATTGGGAAAGAAGGCAGACAAATGGGTCAGAACAAGAGTGAACAGAAAAGTTCATATAGGGGTTGACAAGGATGGCAAGAAGAAGGATGGTAAGTCTTCAGACAAGGGTGGGACAAAGATAAAAATCATTCTGAGTCTTCATCAGGCCCACAAAAATCCTCTGGGGGTGGTGGGTCCAAATCCTCTCCTCACAATCAGAAAAAGCCTTGGTAAAAGGCCATTGGGCAATTGATGCCACTTGTCCAAAGAAAAACACCAAACCTCCCACCACCTCAACCCCAACTGCAAACTCTTGTGCCCCTAGTAATAGCAGTGGTGGTGGTAAGTCTACTACAAATAATCAATCCAAGGGTGTAGCTGGGCACACTATTGGCAGTGTAGTTGGGGTTGGTCTTGTTAGGGAGACCACAGAGCTGTTTTAGTCTCTGATGGTGGCATTGACTTTGCCACCTTGGTTGCTTGTCCCCTTAATTGTATTGTATTGTAATTGTATTTATATAGTGCTTACTACCCCTGACGAGGCGTCAAAGCGCTTTTCGATGAGTAGCACGCTACTCCGGAACCCAACAAGAATTAGTGATGGATTAGTATCAATTAATAATGAGTACGGTTTTAGTATTATTATGAGTTAATTTGAGCCGCGGATATGAGAGTTTGTTAGTTAGATTGACTGGAGTAATGTAGGGGTGGAGGAGGAAGGAAATCCAGAAGTGTTAATTGGGAGTATATCCTTCATTTACTCAACCCAAAGGCTTGGGATGAATAAAGGGGGGCGGAGGGGGAAGAGTATGTGGAAGGGTTAGGGAGAGCATAGTAGCAGGGTGAGATGAATGCAGGAGAATTTAGTAGGGTTGTGTGGGAGGTCACAGAGGTAGAGTGAGGTTTGGTGAGTTAGATGTGGAGGTGGAGGGAAGAGCTTAGGCAGAGATATTTAGGAGATGAAAGTGGTCGAAGGGATTTGGGATGAGTCAGAGTGAGAATGGAGGATAGTTTGATAGAGGCATGACATAAGAGTGATGAGTAGATAAGTGTGATAAAATGAGAGCAGAAATTCATAGATATCTAGTATAACAACCCAAAAACCAGGAGCCATGCAATGATCCACAAACATGCCAAGCACAGAAACAACATATACACATACATACACATATATATATATTTATACACACACACACATGTATACACACATATGCACATACAATACATAATTAGAATCATGGGTAAAAAATACTTAGTCAGACAGGTTTAAAAGAGTGTGTGTGTATTTTATTGTTATGACAGTAGCAATACATATTTTCCAAAGAAACTATAAATAAATAGAAATATACATATAATCTGAAAAAAATATTTATCCACATAGGCATATGCAGTTCATAGTTGTTTGAAAAAGGTGGTTATGAAGGAAAGAGCCAACTCTTGAGTAGCCTTAATATGGTAAGTACAAGCAACTACCCCTAATTAATGGTGTTGAGGTTGAGGCCTACAGGGACACAGAAGCCAGTGTAACTATGGTTATAGAGAAACTGGTTCACCCTGATCAACACCTACTTGGTCAGCAGTACCAAGTGACTGATGCTCACAATAACACACTTAGCCACCCCATTGCTGTTGTGAATCTCAACTGGGGGGGGTTAGTTACTGGTCCAAAGCAAGTTGTGGTAGCCACTGAATTACCTGTAGATTTCTTACTATGCAGTGATTTGGAGACTTCAGCTTGGACTGAAGTGTAGTTGGAGGCTCATGCAGCAATGCTGGGCATTCCTGGGCATATTTGTGCTCTGTGAACAATGTAAAATTGAATTAGTCGAAATCTGGAGTTACGGGTATGTTAAGGTGGCCAGAAAGGGCTGACCTGCAATGTGCTTCTGAAACTGAGTTGCCTGCATCCTCCTCCCAGGCCGTACGCAACGCTCCGATCTCCAGGACAGTATGCGTCCGCAACGCGTCTGCAAACCAGCTAATCAAGCGCCGACCCCAGCCCATCACCTGCAAGTACTGAATCAGCAAATGTGTGGGGGAGCCACTGACACATCTCCCCATTTGGATCTCAGGGCCCTCAACAAGGAATTATATAGCAGAAACTGCCCCGATGGCAGCCCCAGCTCCTGAAGCCTAGAGAACGAAAGCAGTTGGCCATCCTCATAAAGATCACCCAGCGTACACAACTCCACTTCATGCTACGCGCGCAGCTCCGAGTCGGACGTAATCTTGGGGCCACGCGGCATGCCCAGCAGCGCTAAGGCCGGTGCAAACGGGACCACCCGCCCAGTGAGACGGCGGGATCTACGAAAACAGCCATACGCCACCCTGAGGAACAGCTGCCGCGGGGCCGACACGTGCGCTAGCGGATGAAATAAATGCGAAACCTGCAGTAGAGACCAAGGACCCGGCTCAGATGCCGTATCAGCCAGCTGGATGCCCGCCAGCCACCTGGACACCCACTGAAGCTGAGAAGCCAAGTAGTACTGCACCAGGTTAGGGACCGCCAACCCGCCCTTCTCTGACAGTAAGTACAGTTTCTTCAGAGCAACCCTACAACGGCCTCCATTCCAGATAAATTCCCTCAACTCTGACTCCAAGTTCCTAAAGAACCTGGGGGGAACATAGTGCAGAAGGTTTGAAAAGAAATACAACAAATGCGGCAGGACTACCATCTTCAAAAGCGCTATTCTACCAGCTACCGACAGCGGCAGCGTCCTCCAGAAGGACATCTGAGATTTAATCGATGACACCGCTCTTGTGAGATTGCCATCAACCAGGGCCTCCTCTCAATGGTAAACACGGATTCCCAAGTACTGTATCGTGTGCGGCTGCCACGGAACAGGACTCCCAGCCAAGCAGAGCCTCGGATCCAGGAGTTCAGGATCAAAAGGGAAAAGGCACGATTTGGACCAATTGATCCTTAGGCCAGATATCATCGCTAATCTCCGCAACAGCATCCCGACCTCCGAAGGTATCCGCATAATATCCCTAAAATACAGGAGGAGGTCGTCGGCATACAGCGATACTACATGCAGGCCATCCCCTAGGGCAATGCCAGTCCCCTCGCCACGCAAGGCCGCTGCCAGGGGCTCCATGGCGAGAGAAAACAACAGCGGGGAAAGAGGACAGCCCTGCCTCGTACCCCTGCATACACGGATCGGCTCAGATATCACGCCCCCCAGCTTTACCTAAACCTGTGGCCGGTTATATAACAGTTTACCCAGTCTAATGAAGTAAGGTCCTATACCAAACCACTGCAATACTTTGAACAGGTAAGACCAGTCCAGAGGGTCAAAAGCCTTCTCTAAGTCCAGGGCAAGGCATCCCGCCCTCAGCCAATCCCCCCTCGCGTACTGCATGACACGAAAAATATTATGCGAGGTATCTCTAGCCGCTACAAACCTGTTCTGGTCTGAGTGGACCAGGTCCGGCACTCTCGGCACAAGACGCACTGCCAGCACCTTGGCCAGGATTTTGTAGTCAGTGTTCAGCATCGCTAGCGGCCGGTACGAGCCCAACTCCGCTGGGTCCCTCCCGGGCTTGGGAAGAGACACCAGTAAGGCCTCCCTCTGAGAAGCTGACAAATAACCCCTCTGAACTGCCTCCTCATACACACGGAGCAACCGGGGCACCAACTGAGATGCAAAGACCTTGTAGGAGTCAGCCGATAAACCATCCGGGTCCGGCGTTTTACCAGATGAAAGCTCACCAATACTGGACTTTATCTCCTCAAGATCAAGAGGCTCCTCAAGCGCCTCTATCTGCTCCTCCTCCAAACACAGAAGCTCCACACCAGCGAGAAAGTCGCTATAGAGATTCTCCATGGGATGTGCACCCGGAGCGTAGATCGCCTCATAATGCCTTGTGAACTCAGCTTGTATCTCCCCGGGTGTATGCACCATTCCCCCCGCCTGCGAACGAATCTCCACGATCGGTCCTTTCTCACAGTCACGTTGAATCAACCAAGCCAGTAGCTTGCCCGCTTTATCGGCTGAAGCATGGGTTTTTGCAGAGTGCGCAGCATAATTCAAACAGCGCAAGCGCTCGAGTAACGACAGATGCTCAGCACGTGCCGCAGATAACAACAAATCCTCCGTCAGGCTACCAGCTACTTCTCTTTCCTGGCGTAGCATGACACGCTCCACCCGAGCCAGGTGACGTTCGACAGAGCGTCGCAGATTGCACTGAGTCCCCAGGCAATGCCCACGGATAAAAACTTTAAATGCATCCCATTCCAACAGACCAGACGAAGCCGTGCCATCATTGTGCTTGAGATACTCCGGGATCGCTGCGCTCAACGACGCTCTAAAAGCAATGTCTTCTAACAGTTCCGGCCTAAGCCTCCAAGTAGGGACAGGTGGAGGAGAGGAGTCCCAACTCAGGCTCACAAGCAGCGGGTTGTGGTCCGAATGCGTACACCCCAGATAGTCTGTGTCAACAATCACTGAGGCCAGGTTACAGGGGCAAAGCATCCTGTCTAAGCGCACATGCAGGTAGTGCAGGGCAGAGTAGAACAAATAAACCTTATCCCCAGCGTGCCGCCGCCGCCATATATCTACCAACTGCCAGTGTTGCATCGAAGTCACTAAACCACGTGCAGCTGTCACAACCGAAGATGTAGGCAGCGGAGGAAAGGAACGGTCCAAATCGATATCAAGCACACTGTTGAAGTCTCCACCTAACAACCATAGAAAATCACTCCAACCCGCCAGGTGTTGGGACAACCCACGCAGAAAAAAGGTCTGGTCTACATTCGGAATATAGATGGAGCCCAGTACCGCAGCGTGACCCCCCAACCTCCCTCAAATCAAAACAAATCTACCCTGTGGGTCTATGATCTGCTCCTCCATCGCAAAAGGAACGCACGCTCTAACGCAGATCAGAGCACACCTAGCCTACGCTGAGTGACCTGTCGCATATAACTGCCCTCTCCAGCGCCGCTGCAATCGGAGGATCTCCGAGCCTGCCAGGTGCGTCTCTTGCAGAAACGCCAAATTAACTGAGTGCCTTCTAAGATAGGAATAGATAGCATATCGGCGCTTGGGAGTGTGTATGCCCCTCACATTCCAAGTAATCGCAGTGTATGAAGACATGTCACAGATAGCCAACTACCCCCCACCCATAACCACCCTGCCCCACCGCATAACGCCACACCAGCATCGACAAATTCCCAACCTCCGATCAGACGCTCTGTATATGTCCTCCAGCATAACCAAAACATAACCAATACCATCGGAACAGATAAACAACAGGCCACCGCCCAAACCCCAACAACAGAAACAATAGCGTGCAACATCACAACCACACATTATAAATCTCCACTAGTAGGAGTATGAGGTAGGCCAATCCCACGAGGAAGCAATCCCCACAGAAACCATACAGTCTGGCTATAGTGGATAACAGAGAGGGGGGCAGAAAAGGAAGGCCCCCACAGCCGACCATCAGAATGAGCAGCAAATATAGACAGGCACAGCACTAGTGGCAGCCCGCTCATGACTCCGAGGCCAAGAACCCGCATTCGGCAACCAGACCGCCATCCTCTCGCATCTACAAACATACGTATTGGAGTCAAGCTCACACAACATTCCAGATGGGCAGCCACATTAATGAACAGTCTATCAACACGGCTCACACAGCCCTTAAAAAAGTTCATCCACTGTGGCAGGCGTCACGGGCGGGCCCTCAAAAAGGCCCAACTCCGAAAGTCGATCCGGTGTGACAGGTCGATCACTAGGTGGCTGCGAGATTTCAGTCTCCGACTCTGATGCCACGGGGGAGGCTCTAATAGCCACAGCAGAATGAATCGCCTCCCTCCCCTCCTGTATGAGCTGCTCCAAGTCTGGGGCACGCACCACGGACCCCCGCGTGGACTTCACCTCTCTTCTGGGCGCGCCTAACCCGATAGCACCTACTTCGCAACACCAGCACATTTCGCTCCGCTGCACAGCCCAAGGCGCGACCCGTCTACTCGAGCCACTCCCACGCCTCCTCCGGTGTAGAAAAGAAGTGCGATCTGTTCTCAGCCATGATGCGCAGCTTGGCGGGAAATAACAGGGAGTAGTTGAGGCCGAGAGTTCTGAGTCTACGTTTCAAAGGCAGGTAGGAGGCCCGATCCCTCTGCACCACCAAAGTGTAGTCCAGAAACAGCAGGACCTGCGCATCACCCACCCGAGGGGGCGGGGGTTTTTTCACAGTTTTAAGTATAACGTCTCTGTCCGCATAACGGAGGAGGCGGATGATGAAAGGACGAGAACCACTCCCCGGTGGTCTCAGTCACATGGGAATCCGATGCGCCTGATCCACAGAAAAGAAGGGAGTAAGCGTACCCATCGGCACCAGCCCCCGCAGCCAATTCTCCAAGTAGGCCACTGCATCCTGGCCCTCAGTGCCTTCCGGTAAGCCAACCACCCAAACATTGTTCCTCCTGGAGTGCCCCTCCGCATCCTCCACCCGACGCTCCAGTTCCACCACAGGGGCCAGTACGTCCTCCATCTTGGATTTCAAACGGGAAGTTGTCGACGTCAACCCATCTAACCTCGCCTCAATCTCGCCGGTTTTGTCCACCAACTTGCGATGGTCAGCATGCAGAAGGACAAGGTCGCTGGTCACCTTATCTATTTTGGCTTCTAACGATGTGCGGGCCCGCTCCAACGAGTCTCCAATGCGCTCCACCGCAGCAAGAACTGCATCTAACTTCTGCCTGTCTTGCACTGCCGTGTCCTGAGTCCTCCCAGTTCCAGTACCAGAAGGCAGTCCCCGCCATGTTCCAGGCCGTAAGGGATTCCAATCTACTCCCAAGCTGACACCCACCGTCACTCCGCCAACTGCACCTGCTCTGTACCTTCAATTGATCTCAGTTGTCACAGAGGGACCAAGCTAAAAGATTGCCACCAACAGTACAATAGTCTGATGCTGAGTGGAACACTCAAGGCCCACTCCCAACTCCACATCACCAACGCCTAGTAGCTTCTGGTTCCACAGTAACAGGAACCAAAGAGCATCCTCCACTTAACGCTGTCCTCGCTGTTAATAAATGATTCACCACTCAGGCTCCTACAGTTCCGCCTCTCCCGCCGCTGCTCCAAATCTTGAAACGGGCCGGGCCCGCTTGCCGGGGCTACCAGTCCACTACCACCCAGCAGCATGAGCTGCCCAGCCCTTAATCACTGCACTGCTGGGCCCCACCGCCTTCTCCAACTCCACGGGCCGCACCACCAGCCTCCAAGTTCCTCGGATGGGCAGCTAGACCAGGGGCAAACACACGTGCTATTCTGCAGCTCCAGCTGGGCCCAGCGCAGTCCCGGTCTGCAGGGCACCCTCCTCTAGCCGGCCCCTTCAGTCAGACCCGGCCCGGGTGCAACTGCACCCAGCCAGGCCCCAGGGGGCCCTGTAGGCCCAGTCCAGATCCTTGTCTGGCTCCCGGGAGGCACCCGCCGGCGGCCTGCCCACTCACCTCACCTCACTCCTCTGGCGCATCCCCGCCTCCACCGGGACAACAGCGGCTGTAGGGGGGCCTCGCCGCGAAGCCGTCCCCGTGTGCAGACCTCGCCGTCACCGCGTGTACCGCGCCACACAGCACGGCTGCGCCGCCACTCGGCCCAGCACCGCAGGCCGTCTGCCCACGCGGCTCCGGTCCAACTACTCCACGCGCCGTTCCAGCATGTCGGCGCTCAGCACACAAGTGTTCCGGTGCCGATCAGGCTCCCGCCCGGTCACCTGCAAGGTGTCTCTGGCCCTCTGACCCCTCAGATGGCGCCGGATAAGCTCTGCGCGACGCGGAGCACCTTCAGCTCGCGTCCGCCATGATCAACAGCTTGGCCACGCCCCCTGCACTTAATTCGTTTTATAGCATCACTCATACCAGTGTAGGGCAGAGTGTCAGAGCACAGAGACAATCAAGCTTATATGTGTAAATCAGTGTATAGGAAATGTTAATTAACACAGAGGACTACAGGATGTGAGAGTCAAAGGTCATCAATACTGGTAGGCTGTATAGTTTAGGAGTACTTGTTCTGGAGAAGCACAAACTCAGGATTTAAAATGTGACATCATGGTTGGGGTTTCTTTTTAATAATAAGAATTGATTTCTACCGAAATGATCCCTTTTTGCAACTTTAGGATAATGAAAAACTGGAGGAAAAATGATAACTCTCTAATCTAAAGTTTTGCATTCAGCTCTATGATGACAGTTTATAGCTCACTCATTTTTCTTATTTAGCCATTCTGCACAGGATCAGGGATTCTGTGCATCATGGCTAAAAACGCTGATCATGTGAGCCTCAAATGCAAGACCTATTGCTTTGACAATGCTTGTTGAATTAGTCTTTGAAGCCTTTCCACTAAATTGTGATTTAAACCACATCACCTAGGAGTATCTTTTTTTTCATTTGTTTGGTGGAGAAGAACTTGATTATCATGGCGCCACAATAAAAGAAAACATGATATCTTTTCACCATTTTTGGAGCATACACATTAAACTCCCAATTATGGACTCGATTTTAAGTAATGGGTAAAAGCACACCCCATAATTTTCCATTGATACATTTTGCCTTTTGAAACTTGGAGAAATGTACTGAGAGGGAGAGGGCAAATGTGAGGGAACAATTTAGAACATGCTGAAATCAGCATGACAAAAGGAAGATTCTGCATGTAATTCCCTATTTTTCACACACTAGGAATGGGATTCTGAGTGCTTCAGAGGCGTAGCTACTATTTAACGCACCCAGTAATGTCCAACATTATTGGGTTATAAAAAGATCTCCGGCAAAGAGCCCCTGAACAGGGAGCCCGTCAGATATTGCAGTGCCAGTCTGACGAGGAGCAACCCGATGATGAAGCATGACATCCATTTGGATGTGTGAGGGCTCGTGCTCCTGAACATTAGTGTTCCCCTAGATTCATGGAACAGTGTACCTATTTAGTGTGTGATTAGTCAATTTGAGAGACGGTACACTGGACCACTAACCTTCCTATCCCTCTCATTGTTGATATAAATTTTCACATACATGTTATATGAATAATTTTTGCATAAAAAATGTATTTGTTATTTATTTATTGCTCACGATTAAGAGGTTTGCTGGGGTTTTGGTTGGGGACTGTATTACCTTTTTTATAATAATTGATTGGAAATTTCAAATTTTTAAACTTGAATTCATTTTTAAATTCTGCATTGTTGCTTATTTTTGTTTTTGTGTAACATTTTGGGGCTTCGGTTGGTAAAATGTATATAATTTAACTTTTACATTTATACGTTTGTAATTTTAGATTTTCAAATTGTACATATATTAGGGGTTTTGTGTTTTATAGGGTTTTGGGTGGATAGTATATATTTTTGTAATTGTATTTATTTTTTTACATTTTGTTCTTATCAGTTTAATTTAATTTATGTGTGTACTCATTTTTTGAAGTTATTTATGTTGTTTTGTACTTGAGCTTGGGTTTTAGAGGGTTTTTAGTTAGTGTATTAAAGTGCACTATTCATTTTTTTCCGTTTATACTTATACTTTATTAAATTGAGTTATGTATTTTTAAGGTTTTCGGGTGTATTAATGCTTGTTATATTATTTTAATAAAGAGCTTTTAGGGAGCATGGGTGGGTGTTGTATTATGTCACTGATTTTTTTGTAGGGTAAAGGGGTTAGGTGTTGCACCAGGTTACTAATTTGTTTTTAGGGTGCAAGGATGGGTGATGCATAGGATTGCTAATTAATTTTTAGGGCACCAGTGTCAGTGTTGCATGGGGTTATTGATTACATTTTAGAGCGCAAGGATGGGTGTTGAACTGGATTACTGCTACATTTTTAGGGTGCAGGGATGGGTGATACACCGGATTATTGATTAGTTTTTAGCATGCAGTGATGGGTGATGCACCGGATTATTGATTTGTTTTTAGGGTGCAAGGATGAGTTTTGCGCCAAGTTATTGAGTAGGTTTTAGGGCCCATGGATTGATGTAGCACTAGGTTACTGATAGGGGTAGCAGTGAGGTTTTACAACTTAGTAATGAGTAGTGCTAATGATAGGCTACTCATCATGGTAGCAAGGAGTTTTTGAAAATTAGGGATGAGTAGTGTTTTAGGGCTTGGGGTGCCTGTGTGGGGTTTAATTTTTAAAATATACACAAACACACAAATATTCTATTTCATTGCTTATTCCCCAACAATTATGTTTCCCCAATAAATATTTGTTAATTTTCTGAAAAATATATTTGTTAATCTGTTTTAGAATTGTTGTATATTTTGAAGGAAATGTGTGGCTATATTTTTTAATATATAGAGATATGTTTTATTTTGTTTTAAATAGTATATGTAATATAGTTTTGTGTATTTAAATATATTTATGTTTTAATGTGTATATATGCATATATAAATATATATATATATTAATTTATTATGTTTTAAATCTTATGTTAATTCTTTCTTATTAATATGTTAATAAAATGTAAAAGTTCAAGATTAATTTTAAGGAAATATGTTTACAGTTTTAAAATTATATCTTTTTTTTAAAGTATATTTTGGGTTTTCATATTTTAGTTACTTTTACATTTATTTTAAAAAGTCTATATTATTGTAATCAATTTTTTCAGTTTCAATATTTTTAACCTCTAGATATTTTAGCATAGCAACATTTTAGATTCAACATTTAGGTATTTTTTTATGATTAATTTGGGATTGTCGATGTTATGGGTGTTGACACTGTAGTATTGATATTCGTATAACACATTATTTTTGGACATGATATTAAGTAGTTTGATCATCTCATCAGGGCCTAAAGAAAATACCTTGTGATTGCAACGTAGTCCTTATACTCTTTCATTTTATTATCAAGAGAATTTAGATTTGTAATAAGTGTTTTGTATGTGTAATGATTAAACAGGTCGCTTAAAAAAGGGTTTAAAATAGGTCCACGGTCTCCGAAATACGTAGCTTGCTCTTATCCCTCCTGCAGGGCACCACAATAGTTGGGGGGGGGGACTTTAATGCGGTCCTGGACCCACTTTGGGACACTTCGCCCGACCCCTGTCCAGGCAGACAGGCCGGTTCGCCATGTCTCGTGGCGTGGGCAGACTCGCTGTGCCTGTGCAATGTCTGGTGGGTGTGACACCCGCAGATAAGGGCATTCACTCATCAGTCGGCAGCACACCACATGGAGGCACGGATTGACCTGATTTCACTTCCGGCAGTAGACCTTTTATGGCTAACTTCTGTGCAAACATTGGCACACGGGATGTCAGATCATTCGCCATTCTTGATGAACTGGGGGACTCCTTTGCAGGCCAAAAATCCGATGTGGCGTTTCAGTGCCTGGTACTTGAAAGACCCTCATTGTGCCGAATATGTTGATCAACATATTGCTCAATACTTTAAAGATAACAAAGGTTCGGTGACCTCGGCGGGAATCCTTTCGGCTGGCAGCAAGCCCTCCCTGAGAGGGGGGTCATTAAGGGATACGGCAAATAGTAGGAGACCAAGCAATCGCAGAGGGTGACTGTTAGACTTGGCATCATTGGCATGGTCTCCCCTTACTTTTTGCCTCTACTTCCCAGGTTGCTTCTGTGTGCTGGACTCTGTTTTTGCTGTTTTTGTTTGCTCTGATTTACTAATTAGTCCCTTGTAATGTGCACTAGAGTTGCTCAGGGCCTGTAAATCAAATGCTACTAGTGGGCCTGCAGCACTGGTTGTGCCACATTAGTAGCTCTGTAAACATGGCTCAGACCTGCCATTGCAGTGTCTGTGTGTGCAGTTTCAAACTGCCAATTCGACTTGGCAAGTGTACCCTATTGCCAGGCCTAAACCTTTCCTTTTTATACATGTGAGGCACCACTAAGGTAGGCTCTAGGTAGCCCCATGGGCAGGGTCCAGTGTATGTTTAAGGTTGGACATGCACTTATGTGTTTTACATGCCCTGACAGAGAAATACTGCCAAATTCGATTTTCTCTGTTGCATGACTATCTTTCTCATAGGTTAACATCGGGGCTGCCTTTAAATATTATTAAAGCACAGATTCTGTTTGGGAGCAGATAGAAATTTGGAGTTTGGGATCGCTGAACTCACAATTTAAAAATACATCTTTTAGTGAAGTTGGTTTTTAGATTGTGTGTTTGAAAATGCCACTTTAAAAAGTAACCTCCACGACAGTGGTTGTACCATAAAGAACTATCTGTACCAATGAGGTTTGTGAGAAATATATCACATTTATTAGAAACTTAATTTCAACATTCATTCTTGCTGATACAACCCTGGTCTAGCCCTTGCTTTATAGGTTCAGCTATCTCTTTTTTAAGGGTACCAGTGGGATCTCCTTTCAGTTTCTTATAGCATCCTACATCCTTTAGTTGATTAAGGATCTCTTGTCGGTAGTCAGAAATATCTTGTATCACCATACCCCCACCTTTGTCTGCTGCTCTTATTACAATCTCTGTATTGTTTTTTAAGATCTTTTATGGCCATGCTCTCGTTATTGGTCTGATTGTATTTGATGTATTTTCTTTGTTTGCTTAAACTGTCTGTGTCTTTCAGATCCATTTTTTTCAAAGGACAGGACCTTGCTTGGCATCGTATGGGAGGGCCATGTAAATGTAGAACGTAATCTTATTCCTGTCAAATTAAGATTGGTACTCTGAGTGTTACCTATGAAGAAGAGGTCCAATCTTCTCTTCTTAAAACCTTTGCATTTTAAGTTTGACTTCGAAAAAATTGGGACGTACTGTGGGGACCTGAATTAATTTCTTTGATTGGGGTCGAAATGTCGACATTGTATTAGAAATTGTGGACTGACTTTTAAAAAATTCAGGAGGCTCACAGTACATATGGTTATAGGTGCTTATTTGAGACCTCATGCTTTTAACTGCAGTTTGGTTTTAGTTTTCATGTAAGTAGCACTGCAACACTTATACTAACACATAATTCACTCACAGTGCGCCGTTATATAGGAGTACAGTAACTTTAATTCAAACTGTTGAAATTAAGTTTCTAATAAATGTGATATATTACTCACTTGACAGTTGGGCTGTTTCCACCTCTCTCTAGACAGTGACACAAAGGGAGCTGGGTTTTAGCCTGCATATCCTAATGGGCCATCTGGGCTGAGGGGAGGAGTGGCCACTTATACCTGAAAGGGCTGTGCCTGCCCTCACACAATGCAGTCTCCGTCCTCCTAGTGTGTGCTTGGGGCCTGGCCTGGGCAAGGCAGGATCTGGTAAACAACAGAGACTTCTCTTTGAAGTAGGCCTACTTCAAAGGCAGAAAGGGGTATAAGAAGAGTGCCCAAAACACCTGAAAATCAGATTACTTCTGGAACCAGGAGGAACCTCTGCCAAGGAGAAGAGCTTGAAGCCGGAGGAGGAGTACTGCCCCTTTGTCTGTGACCAGGGGAGGCTCCTCCATAGGGGCAGAGGAGTGTTGGAAAATCAACGCAAAGCATGCCCGGAGGTGCCCATGCGGATCGACGCATCGCTTTCTTGCGGGAGAGAAGAAACAACTCATGCCTATTGGACCAGAGAAGGAACGACACACGTTCTCGCTTGCAGGTGAAAAAATCGTCGCATCGCTGGCCTTTTTTGACTCACACTCGCCCGTGCGACTTTATTTTTTACGCTACCCAGGTACTTTTGCATGCTAACAGCTTTCTCACTGTTTTCTCAAGGATTTAAGACTTTTGCTTTTTAATTCATAACTTAACTTGTGAATGTTGGATTTTTGTCGTTTTGGTCTTGTTTTGTTTAGATAAATATTACCTATTTTTCTAAACCTGTGTTGTGTCATTTTGTAGTGTTTTCACTAGTTACTGTGTGTGTTGGTACAAATACTTTGTACCTTGCTTCTGAAGTTAAGCCTGTCTTCTTTTGCCAAGCTACCAAGGGGGTGAGCTGGGGTTAACTAAGAGTGATTCTCCCTTACCCTGACTAGAGTGAGGGTCCTTGCTTGGACAGCAGGTAATCCTACTGCCAACCAAAGACTTCATTTCTAACAGTGACTGAGCTGGAGAATGAACTGAAGGACCTGGAAGGTCGAGCTCAACAGACCGGGGACGGGGAGACGGATCAACGGTTGGTGCTCTTGCGAACAGAGATTCGGCAAGTATCACTTGCAGAGGCCAGAAAGTGCTGGTAGGCCTCGACCCAGAAGGTCTACGAGTCAGGGGATAAGGCTGGGAAGTTGCTGTATTGGTTGGCATCCCAGAATGTGTCAGCCCGGGTGGTACCCCTCATTAGGGAGCAGACCGGTGTTGCTTAGGGGCGGCCTGTAGGAGATAGCGCACACCTTTGCCTCCTACTATGAGGACCTTTACACCTGAGTGCCCTAGCTCCCGGCAGAGTTGGTAAATCCCATATGAAAGATATTCCACTGCCCTCTATTTCGGCTTCCTTGGCCGTGGAGCTGGATCTGTTCTTGATGGAGGAAGGTAGAATGTGCCATATAGGCCCTCCAAACCGGGAAGACCCCGGGTCTGTATGGCTTTCCATTGAATACTACAAGAAGGTCAGTCAGCACATGGTCCCCCACCTTATAAACACCTACAAAGAGGCAACTCAATGAAGAGCATCACCCCCCCGGTCTTGACTATGCCACCATTGTGGTTATACCAAAGTGTGACTTACCCTGTGACCAATGCTCATCATACCTACCCATCTCGTTGATTAATGCGGACATTAAGGTATTCACTAAATCGCTGGTTACGCGACTGGCCCGCATGCTGCCTTTCCTTGTCATCCTGACCACTGTGGCTTCATGCAGGGTAGGAGCACGCAACATTGTCTGAGAAGGGTTCAAGTGGCACTCTCCCAGACGGGTAGACTGGAGGGTGACTTGGCGCTCCTCCTAGTGGATTTTCACAAGGCCTTTGATACCCTGGCGTGGAACTTCCTGCATTAGGTACTAACTTGCATGGGCTTCGGTCCAAAGTTCAGAAGGATGGTCCACCTCCTCAACGGGTCAACGGCATCTTGTCGGACCCCTTCCTGTTCAGGCAAGGAACACGCCAGGGCTGCCCTCTTTCACCACTACTACTCGCCCTGGTCATCAAGCCACTGGCATGCCTCTCCCGGGGTGACCCGCTCATGGAGGGCTGGCTGGGGGGAGTGGCTGCGAGGATCGTGTATCCTTGTACACAGATGATGTCCTGGTGTTTCTAAGGAGACCTCGGGATTCCGGACCCCAATGCTTCGAGCTCCTGACGCTGTATGGTGAGGCTTCGGGACTGTGATTAAACCCTGGTAAGTCGTTATTGGTGGAGGTGCTGGGCCAAGCAGGGGGAAACGAATGGTGTCCCACCATCCTGGTAAAGCGTAATGCCTTCAAATATCTGGGAATCCATCTCTCTACACTCCCATAGCTGGCCTGGTCATTAAAATTCCAACCCCTTGCGCAAGCTTTGGCTGTAGACCTGGGCCGATGGTGACGCCTTCCCCTGAACCCTCTGGACCACACTGCTCTTTTTAAGATGATCTGCCTCCCCCGATACTTGTACATCTTGACAGATTTCCCATACTTAGTGCCCCGGGCCTGGTTCCGATCCCTTACTTCTATGCTCACCTCCTTTATTTGGGCGGGAGGGCGACATCGAGTGGCCTTCAGTTCAGCGCAGAAATCTCCATACGAGAGCAGGATGGTAATAATGGATTTATACATCTACTATCTGGCGGCCTAGATGTTTTCCATTAATGAGTGGTTGAACAGGGGTTGGGACGATCTGGCTTACCGGCTGGTGATCTGGCATGCGGGATTTGACGGCCTCTTGGGACTGCTATACAGTGGCCGGGTTCCCTGAGCTGCCCTTCAGTGTATACAAGTGGTGCTGAGGTGCTGGAGGGCGGCTCTGCAGTTGACGGGGTGGGAGCAACACCTAACTAAACTAACACCCCTTTGGCAGGGCACATGACTCCGGCAGGTCTCTGAGTTAGAAGGGTTTAAACAATGGGACAAATTTGGAATTACTTATCTGGGCAACATAATTAATACAGAGGGACTGATGTCCTTCCAGCAGCTGAAGGATCACTATGCATTGGAGAATACCCAGTTTTTCCGCTTCCTTCAGTTACACCACACCCTGGGAACTCACCTGCCACCGATCTTGTCCCTCCCTGACCACAGCCCTCTTGAGGCGAAAATCTTAACTGGGGAAGGGTGCCATTACTCAGACCTACCGCTTATTACTGACTAGCGCACCAGACGGGTTTGCTGGGTTACGTGACAGGTAGGCGGCTTGGGTGGGAGTATTGGATGAGGATGATTGGAGGGAGGCGTACCTCGCACCCCGAGAGCTAGCAATATCAGCACAATTGAAGATGATGCGTATAAACTATTTTCACATGACATATCTCACTTGCAACACATGAATTCTGGGACCCTTACGGGATGCGTGACGTGTGGTCAGCTGGGGTCACATCTCCAGCATATTCCCTGTGAATGTCCGAGGGTGCACCCGTTCTGGGAAGGGGTGGGGTGGGAGGTCTCTGCGGCCCTGGGGCGCACAATTGATTTGACTGTGAGGGTGGTGATATTGGGCCTTTTGGAGGAGTTGGGAGGGACACGAATGGAAAGAATATTCATTAGGCTAGTCTGCCTACTGGCCAAACGAGACATTGCTCAACAGTGGAAAAGTCCAAAGACGACGTCAGTCAAGAAATGGCGATCCGGGATGGTCTGGTGCTCAAAAGTAGAAACGTCAGTTTATGAGGGGCAGGGCTGTCCTGAGAAGCATGAGGCGATCTGGGGGAAGTGGAGGGCACGCCATGGACTGAACTTCTGAACAGTATACTTGCCCTGGGGCAGGGAGGAGGGAGATTGGTTACCAAGAATTAATCATGTGCGGTTCTGTTTTATTTTCTTATGCTCCTTAGTACTCACTGTAAGGTTGTTGTCTTTTGTTCCTTATTTCAAAAAGAAATAAACTTGGATATTTGAAAAAAGAGTTTAAAATATAATCTTCTGCAATATTCAGTCTTCACCAATTAGAAATCACTTCCCACCAACAAAGCAACACCTTGTGTAGTTCTGCATTCTATCTACAAGAAGATGGTCTACATTAAAAGCAAATACAACAAAATTGATGTCTGAAACCTGTAATATTAACTAAAGCACAAAATGAGACTTGCAAGAGAAGTATTTTTAAGGAATTTTAAGGAATTATCTTCTGTGTGGAGGGTTAAACGATGGGAGTTCCATTATGTGAAGTCTTCATCATGGTTTCTTCTGCCACCAAAATGTTTGTATTGTAGCTGATATATGGAGTGTTTCTCTTGGTCCAACTAACCCTGGATGTTTGGTCTGCAGCTCCATGACGCTAACTAAGCCAGAATACCACTCAGCTACTATGGTGAATGTATCCAGGAGCAGGAATGGGCAGCATCGCAAATGGCATTTCTGCGTACCTTTTCATTGTGGTTTACCCAAAGAGAAGGCTTATGGATGAACTTCATGATGACTGTCCAATGAATTGTATTACAGCCTTGCCAGTGGGAATGAAAGCACTTGTGAACCTACGATGGCGACTGTGTAGGAAGTTGGCTCTGTATATACTATCTCAAAGTGAGAGATAGTGTACACAGAGTCTAGGGGTTCCCCTTAGAGGTTGATAGTGGCAAAATTAGATAATACAAATGCTCTATTTTGTGGTAGTGTGGTCGAGCAGTAGGCTTATCAGAGGGTAGTGTTAAGCACTTGTACACACATAGGCAATAAATGAGGAACACACACTCAAAGACTTAACTCCAAACCAATAGGTTTTTATATAGAAAAATATATTTTCTTAATTTATTTTTAGAACCACAAGATTCAAACTTGAGGTAAGTACATAAAGTGCAAGGTACTTCACACAGGTAAGTATAGAACTTTGATTTAAAACAGCAGTACACACAGTTTTGGTTAAAATGGCAAATAGCTTTTTTTTAAAGTGGACACAGTGCAAAAATCAACAGTTCCTGGTGGAAGTAAGTTTTGGTTAGTTTCTCAGGTATGTAAAGCACTTACACAGTCAGTCTCCTGGGCATAGCCAGCCCGCTGTTGGGGGTTCAAGGCAACCCCAAAGCCATAGCACCAGCAACACAGGGCCGGTCAGGTGCAGAGGTCAAAGGAGGGCCCAAAACACATAGGCCTTTGGAGGACAGGGGTGCTCCTGTTCCAGGCTGCTAGCAGGTATGTACCTGTGTCCTCAGGGAGCAGACCAGGGGAGTTTTGTAGAGCACTGGGGGGGGGACACACACAAGCACACAAAACACACCCTCAGAGGCACAGGGTCGGCCGGATGCAGTGTGAAAAGTAGGTGTCGGGTTTGCTGTAGAAATCAATGGAGGGACCCGGGGGTCACTCTGGAGATGCAGGCAGGGCACAGGGGGCTTCTCGGGCCAACCACCGACTGGGCTAGGATAAGGGCCGCCTGCTGGTCACTCCTGCACTGGTAGGTGGTTCCTCTCGGTCCTGGGGGCTGCGGGTGCAGTGCTTGGTGCAGGCGTTGGCTGTTTAAGACTCAAAGTATATTTAAATACTTGAAACATAAGGCTATGGTTGTCCCGATGAAGGCTCAAGTGCTGTGGACCTGAAATCTAGGTTGATTAACAGGGAGCAACAAAATGCTCTCTGTCAATATTCTGTACCAGGTATATGGGCTACAAAGGTGGTACAATGGTGAGGGTGTCCGTATCTCAGAACACACTGGTTGCAGTCAAGTTAGCAGTTGTGGGCTAGCCACTCGACAGAGGGCACCCATAATGGGCACCGGAATGCCCAGAAGTAAGCTGAAGACTACACTGGCCTCAGAGTAGCGACTGGTGCTTCAATTGAAGACAGCTCCAGAACTGCTTGGGCTACAATGATAATTTCAATGGCCATATTATGAGGGTGAACCTGTCTGAGTACACCAGTCAGTCCCTAGGTAAGGGGAAATAATTGGCATTTCCTCAAGACTCTGGACCGGCAGATAGAAACTCCCAGCTGCTAAGAGGATGGTCAGGAATGAAGCAGGAAAACATTTGTTGGTGATTGAAAATGACAAAGCTTCTCCTGGATCCAGATGTTTGTGTACTGTTGGTCTTGTTACCTGGGAAATTGTTTGGGGAACCTTTTAGTCTATAGAATAGATGGGAACATTCAGCTGATCTCTTTATCTTCCTGGCAGTTGCTGAAACTCGTCTTCCACCAAGAGGCTGTTCTACTTCCCCACTTAGGTAATCAGTGGCTCCTTCGCTTGTCCAGACTTAGGGCGTGATTTGTATATTGGCGGATGGGTTACTCTGTTGCAATGGTGATGGATATCCCATACTCTAATCCCATTATATTCTAGAGATTTAGATTTCGGCAGATGGGATATCCATCGTCATTGTGACGGAGTAACCCATCTGCCAATACCTAAATCAGGTACTTAGTCTTAGTCTGAAAAGGATAGCAGCAATCCACAGAGGTCCTACTGCTGTTTCTTCCATTGTCTCCTTGTCTGCCCAGCTCGTTCTTGAATACAGAGTCAAACGGCGAACTACATAGTGGTCAGAAGCCCCAGCACTTATTAACCCTAATGACCAGTCCTGGCCAATAAGACGATATGTCACTTTTCAAATTATATAGTTTCTCCAGTCCTGGAGAGTCTTGTCCCTGTTGTAATCATCTCATGCCAAGGTTCAGTCCTTCCTGAGCTTGTTTAAACTGTCTCAGCTAAAATGGGTATTGACTGCAGACAGGAGGTAATATCATAAAGGATAGCAGATCAAGAAGGAGGAGAGGTTGATTTCACTCTTCTAGCTGAGGAACTGTGCCTGTTTTCAAGAGATAGTGAGCTACTTTGCCCATGCACAAATGGTTTGGGGGAGTTGAATATGAAATAGCATATATATAGACCACAGGTCAGAGATAGACCCTTAGCAGCCCTGTGCAAAGCTATGCACTATCCCAAGGAAGGCACACACGGAACAATTGCACTACATCTTTTAGTCAATCTAATAGAGACTTCTAGCTGCAGAGTTCTTACCTTAGAATATTCCACAGTTGTCAGACTGGATCCTGAAGATTTTTTAGCAGTACCCTTGCACACATATAGGTGGCATTGTTAGGCGCTGTGTTGTTCATTCCGTAAGTGACGTGCCCAGTACCTATATAGGTGCCACAATAAAGCGCTGATGTCAATGCTTTCCTTTCCACGCCAGATAGCACTGATCCTGTCGAAGCTACCCCTCATCAGTTTTTTTTCAAAGTTTTGCTGATTTTTTGGGAGAAAGTTAACCCTAGTGAGAGGTATGTCACCCAAGAACGAGGCAGTTTCTAACTATGTAGGGCCTGTCACAGGTAAATGTTGGTGACAGACCTTCACTTGGTGTGTTTGTGGTGCTTGGAATGGGACCACAACTGCAAGACCTATGAGTACTGCCGTGCCATGCATCTTAAGCCAGCGAGGGAATGCTCTCTCAAATTCCTTCGCTGTGCTTCGTCAGTCAACTCTGTGACACTCGTGGTCCTGATCATGTAGAAGGTCCCTGGACCGTTCACGTAGCTCTTTCCAACAATTGTTTTCCCATTCCAAATCATCAGAGAAGTCAAATAAGTCCCACTAATATTTTTTTTAAACGAGAAGTCGAAAAGGTCTTCAACTTCTCAGCTTCTGTTGAAGTCTTTTGATGAGATGTCCTTGGTTCAAGCCTCCACATCCGGATTAACCCCAGCACATTCCCTACCACTCCGGGGGATAGGGATTCCAAATAGCTGGATAGCTTTGTTAGAGAATGTTCTCATTCGCCAGCGGAGCACTGCAGTCGATGAACACCACTTGCCTAGTAGCCACTTGTTCCCATATGATATCGGAGTCAGTTGTGCAAGTGCTGCCCATGGTATTGGACAATACCTGAGCCATACTCACCTAGGCTATTGCTGATGGGAGAGATGCAGCTAAGCTCACCATCAGATGTGGGCTCAACACAACCGACAAGTTGGGCAAAGCAATTTGATGGTTAGTGGCCTTGCTACGCCATGCATGGCAGAGAACGACTGGCTTTTCATAGGACGTCCAGGCTTCCCTCATGGGCATGCAATTTGATGGCTCTCGCCTTTTTGGAGAGAAGGCAGACTCAGTGCTGGAGTGATTTGAGGACAGAAGAGCTATGGCCAGGTCCTAGGACTTGTCTATGGCCCCTCACCAACCCCAGTCCTCCTTCTGCCCCTTTTGTGGTCACAGAAGGGGCCTCCAACTAAGCCCATTCCCTCCCAGCCACCACGGCTAATAGGCTTTCCAGCCTTTTCATGGCAGACAACATGGGCCCCATAGACAATGTGGGACTAGCGGCCAGTGATTGGGTCGGTCTACCCTGTCTCGCAGCCTCTGCTTTCAAGTCTCTTTAGTTTGCCTTCCAACTATTATGGGCACCCTGTGGGAGGTAGGATACACCTTCACTTGCCCCACTGGCTGTTAGTGACATTAGACCACCTGGTCCTACATCTCATACAAAGGGGCTACTCACTCCCCTTTGTGACTACCCAACCACCCATGCCACCCACTTACGATTGGCTAACGGAGGACCATCTCCCCTTGCTCCATCTAGAAGTGCAGGATATCTTGGCCAAGGGAGCCATAGAGAGGCTGTCTGCATTAGAAGTAGGTTGTGGTTGTTATTTCAGCTATTTCTGGTGCCAAAGAAGGATGGAGGATTTTGTCATATCCTAGACCTGCACCTTCTCCATCTCTTCCTAAAAAAAGAGAAGTTCAAAATATTCACACTTGCCCAATTCCTTTCTTCTCTGAACCAAGGAGACTGGATGGTAGCGTTGGACTTGCAAGACCCATATTTCTACATCCCTATCCTGCTCGCCCCTGGACCTTACCTGCAGTTCATAAAAGGCCAAGAGCACTTTCCGTTTGTTGTGTTCCCTTTCGGCCTTACCAGCGCCCCTTGGGTGTTTACAAAAGTGATGGTTACAGCTCATCTACAGAGGTTGGGTGTTCCAGACTTCCCGTACCTCAACAATTGACTGTTGAAGGTGGGAATGTCCCAGGCCATCATCTCCCACCTTCAGAATACATTGAACCTCCTGCACTCCCTAGGGTTCACTATCAACATGCCAAAGTCATACCCGACTCCCTCTCAGACATCATCTGAGCTGTTCTGGACACAGTGCAGTTTGGGGCCTATCCTCCTGAGTGGCAACTCCAGGATATTCAGTTATGATTCTGATGTTTCAACCTCTATCCTCGATTTCGGTGACACTGACTCTGAGGATGTGGGACCTTATGGCCTCCTGCTTCCTGCTTGTTACTCATGCCCGTTGGCATATGCAGGCGCTGCAGTGGGGCCTGAAGACCCTGTGGGCACAGCATCAGGGGAATCTTTCTAACATGGTCCAGATCTTGGAGGGAAATGCAAAAGATCTGCAATGGTCGCCAACGGATCATGACTGGGTCAGTGGCAGACCCTTGTCCCTTCCCTAATTCGAACTGACTGTAGTGACAGATGCGTAATTCCTGGGCTTGGGTAGTCATTTGGTAGAGTTGAAGATCAGAGGACTCTGGTCTCTGGCAGAGTTTGAGCTCCACATCAGCCTATTGGAGAGTCAGACAATTTGCATGACACTGAAAGCCCTTCTCCTTTTGACCAGGGTAAGGCTAGTGCAGTTGTTCAACATCACCACCATGTAGAACTGCAACAAACAGGGCAGGTGGGATTGTGGACCCTTTTTCAAGATGCCTTGCCTCTCTGAACATGGCTGTAATGTCAGAATACTTCCCTGTTGGTTCAACACCTGGTGGGCTCTCTCAATGCCGAAGCGGATAAACTCGGCTCTAGAAGCCTAGGAGATCATAAATGGTGGGTCCATCCGGAGGAGGTGCACGATCTCTTTCAGAAGTGGGGAGAGCCTTGATTAGATATACTTACCCTCACAAAGAATGTGCAATGTCATCAGTTTTTCGATCTAGAGTTTCTAAGGCACCGCTCCTTAGGAGATGCTTTTTCATCTTGAGTTTAGCTCTAGCCTCCTGTATGCCTTTCCGCAAATACCACTCCTCCCAGAGTTCTCTGGAAGATCAGCAATGACTGGGCTCAAGCCATTACTGTGGCTCCGGATTGGGCAGAGAGAGTCTGGTATCCTCAGCTGTTGAGAATGACCATCAATAGTCCAGTCAGGCTACCTCTTCAAGAAGAACTTCTGTTGCAGCAGCAGGGGAGGGTCCTGCATTGGCACACTTTCCACCTTCATGCATGGAGATTGAGTGGTGACATTTCTTAACTTTTAACCTTCATCCCAAAGTCTGTAATGTTATTTTGAAATCCACACGTCCCTCCTCCAAGTCGGGATACACCTGTCACTGGGACAAGTTTCTGTCATAGCATGCATACCACAATTTAGACCCCCTTCCTGCACCTTTATCCAAAGATCTTTTGTGTTCCTTCCTGCACATAAGCAATCCTGTCCACATTGCAGGCACCCTCAATATGATTGTTTGTAAGTATATATATAAATAATATAATAGATGTCAGACCTGGCCCTTTTTTCAGGTTTAGCCCCAAGCATTTTGCCTTCCTCCTCTTAATTTTTCTCACCTGTTTTTGATGGGTTTAGGGCTCTGGGCACTTTACCACTGCTAACCAGTGCTAAAGTGTATATGCTCTCTGTGTAAACTGTATGGCGATTGGTTTCTCCATGATTGGCATATCTGATTTACTAGTGAGTCTCTAGTATAGTGCACCATGTGTGCCCAGGGCCTGTAAATCAAATGTCACTAGTGGGCCTGTAGCACTGTTTGTGCCACCCAAATGAGTAGCTCTGCAAATATGCCTCTGGCCTGCCAGTGCAGTACCTGTGTGAGCAGTATCACACTGCCATTTTGACCAACCAGGCAAGTGCACCCACTTGACAGGCCCAAACCTTCCCTTTTACTTAATGTAAGTCACCCCTAAGGTAGGCCCAAAGCAGCCGCATGGGCAGGGTGCACTCTATTTAAATGGTAGGACATGTACTGGTGTGTTTTACATGTCCTGACAGTAAAATACTGCTAAATTCAGTTTTTACTAATGCAAGGACTATCTCTCCCGCAGAGTAACATGGGGATTGCCTTGAAATATCTTTTAAGTATAGTTTCCCATTGGGAGCAGATGGAGATGTGGAGTTTGGGGTCTCAGAACCAACAATGTAAAAATACATCTTTTGGTGAAGTTGGTTTTTAAATTGTTAATTTGATAATGCCACTTATAGAAAGTGGGCATTTTCTTGCTTACCCATTCTGTGCCTCTGCCTGTCTGTGGAGTACACATCTGGGTTAGGATGACAGTTGAGCTGTTTGTGAATTCACACTAGACAGTCACACCAACGGAGCTGAGGTGTGCCATGCATATCCCGATTGGTTTTCCTTTGCTAGAGTGGTGGGAGGAGCTGACACTTCACAGGAATAGGGTCATGCCGGCCCTTACATAAAGCAGTATCCAACCCACTGGAGTGTGTCTGGTGCCAAGGCAGGGTCTTATGCACTACAAAGACTTTGAGGTTTGCCCACGTCAAAGACAGAAATGGGTATAAGTACTGGACCTCTGACCCTACAAAGTTGGAACACTTCTGGACAGAGGACATTCTGCAAGGAAGACGAGCTGGATGCTGTAGGAGGGACTGCCACTCTGCCTGTTGCTTTGTGTGCTGGACTGCTGCTTGCTGCTTCTGTCCTGGGAGTGAACGGACTGGACTTTGCATTCTACAGCCTGCTTTCCAAGGTTCTCCAAGGGCTTGTACTGAGCTTGCCTCCTGTTAAGAAGTCTCAGTGACATCAAAGACTTCTCCTGACAGCACCTGGGCTGCTCTGCTGAGAGCCCTGTCCTGCCAAGTGGTATCAAATCCAGTCTGGGCCCTTGAAGGAGGTTTTTGGTGCTACAAAAAGAAAATCCATGCATCAACTCACTGCATCATTATGAACCGATGCATCGCTGGATGGATTTGACATATCGGTGCTGCCTGCACTGGAGAGTGGTCCCCGCTTGACGCAACAACCTAGGTTTTCAATGCAGGCCCCAGCTTTCCATCGCAGCGGATAAGAAGAACCACTGCTGCGAGCGTTTCGAGCACCGCATCACTGGATTTATAACCCACTGCCCTGACTCCGATGCAGCGCCTGCTTCATTGCCTTGAGATTGATGCATAGTGGCTTGACTCCCAATGCATCACTGATGCATCATCAATGAGCACCATTTTCTTCATTGACATCGCACCGCAGTAAGGAACTGACGCTTCGTGCCACAAATGACGCATCAGCTCCCCTGTGGTAGTAAGGAAGAGATGCATCACCTCCCGTGCCTAACAGTAAGGAACCAACGTATCACCTCCCCTGCAACAGTAAGGAACCAACACATCTCTGGCTCTTTCGACACATCACCTCCCCTGTGGCCCGCATCATCTTTGTTTTTGACACATCTCAGGTACTTTACCTCAGTCAAGCGCTTCATTTATTTCAAGGAAGTACAATTGTATGTAATCTTTTAATAGTTATATCTTTGCTCGTGTATGTTGGATTTGTGTCATTTCAGTCTTGTTTTACCCAGATAAATATTGGCTATTCCTCTAAACTGGTGTGGAGTACTTTTGAGGGGTTTTCATTGTGTTACTGTGTGCAGTTACATATACTTTACGCATTGCCCCTAAGATAAGCCTGACTGCTTGAGCCAAGCTACCCAGGAGGTGAACAGGGGTTATCTTAGGTGTGTGACTCCTTTACCCTGACTAGAGTGAGGTTCTCTACTTGGGCAGGGTGCAAACCACTGACAACTAGAGATCCCACTTCAAACCCAATGTTAGGAACAACCATTTGCGACTGCAAAAAAAAGCATTTTGAAATGTACAAAAGTCAAATTGCAATTTGGTAACTTGTTATCGAATCGCAATTTGGTTTTGCAATGTGGTCATTTAGAAGGGGCACATTTAGGGCATCCCTTCCAAATTCTGAATTGCAGTGGCATGTATTAAGATCTTGCAACCAAATTATGGTTGCAAAACATTGATTTTCTACTGACTACTGGGAGGTAGTGATAACCATTCACAAATGGGAAGGGGTCCCCTTGAAATATTTTCAAGCGTGGGCAGTGGTTGCAAAGACCACTGCCTACTTTTTAAAAAATGAAACGTAAATGTTTCCTTTTTATTGAAAAAAAACGCATCCAGTTTTCCTTTAAGGAAAATGGGCTGCATTTAAAACAATGCTGTTTTTAAAAAAAAGCAATCAGAGACCTGGTGGAGTGCAGGCTCTAGAAGGCTGCCATCCCTGTGATAGTTATCATTCCTAATGGGTCACAAACTGTGGCCTACCTCATTAATATTCATGAGATATGTTGATTTTAGGTTGGTTAAGAATTGTTATTCAAAAGTTCTAAGTTTTCTTAAGTTAGGAATTACAATTTCCTAATTACACTTCTGTAAGAATCAAAATTTTTGCACCAGTGGTGCTAGAAGAATTTTCGCAGTGAGGGTGCTAACATAAACGTTACATTACTGAAGTCATAGGGATCGTCAACAATCCTAGCTTCACACTAAGTGTAGCAAAGGTATTCAGCAGGAGAGTGGTAAGGGTGTAATATGTAAATAGTGGTGTACTTTGGAGCACCCTGTCACGAATATATTACTAAAGCATAATGTGGTACAGGCATTTCTTTTCAAATGGCCACTAAATTTGCACGGACATACCATTTTACTGATAAAACTATTTAGCACACAAATGATAATGTCATTGCACACCACCAAGTGCAAGTGTCTTGATTAGCTTTGAACCCATTAAAAGCTTTAGTTTAAATCACACTTCAGAATTACAACAATGTGCTTCATGTATGCATTCCTGACTACTGGTCTACTGAGATGTGTGCTGAAACATGTGTACAGTTCATTTACAGGTTTAAAAGAATATGCAGTAATTGTCAGAAGACATAGCCTGACATTTGACCTTTGTCTTTAAAGCACAGCAAGTAGACAAGATAAACACAAAACGTAAACTGGATCCAAGTGCTGATACATCTTTATTAATGATAGGGTCGATGACCAAGACGAATAGCTCCACACTGAATTTCAAGTATGTACAACAAAATCTGGATGTAAAAAGCTGTTTCTCAGGAATTTGGCAATTTTTTGAGAAAGGTGAGCAACGAAAGAACTAAGGGCCACAAGTACATACGTTTTGCGACTTTCAAATGGGTCACAGTGCTATTTACAACCGTACAAAAAGCAAAATGGTATGTACAAATGGCATTTCCAAATCCAAATAGCGATGCAACCAATTACCCAATTGCAAATGTTAGCAACTGGATTTTGTGAGTCGCAAATAGGGAATCACAATGTGCAACTCGCAAACCATGTGTCCAAGGCAGTCCCAAATTGCGAATAGTTGCAAATAGGCCATTTTACACATCCAGATTAGCACTGATTCAGAACAGGTGGTAAGCAGATTCAAAGTACAAAAGCAGATCCAGAAGGCATCTGGGTTTTCCACAATGGCAGCACTCTATGTGATTGCGCGGAGGAGGTGATTCCAGGCTGCCAAGTAATGCAGGAGGAAGAGGCAGAGACAGGAGAGGATATATAGAACCAAGCAGATCATATTTCAACAGGCTGAGAAGGACATTTATGAAAAATATAGGATGAGCAGCACAGTTATCCTATCCTCATAGAATTACTAAAACCTCAGTAGAAAGAAGTACCCTGCGCAGCTGCTCCATCCCCACATGTGCAAGTGCTGCGCTCACTGCACCTTTTGGCCTCGGGTAGCTACCAGGGGGTGATTGCTGTCGCTGGTGGGATGTCCCAAAGTGCCTTATCATGTTAGATGGTTCTTAGACGCCATACTCTCAACTACATTTACCTTCCCAGGAATGTGGAAGAAATACCAAAGTGCACCTCTACAGAATGCCAACTTCTCCCATGTATTGGGGAGTGTGGATGGGACATATGTACCCATATGTCCACCTCCACATCTGGAGTATGTGTTCTGCAATAGGAAAAGTACTCACTCACTCAACATCCAGATGTATGTGAGTCCCACAATGTCATTACCAATATAGTGGCTAAATACCCAGGGAGCACACATGATGCATACATTTTCATGCACAGTGAAATACATCAACGCCTGAAATGTGGGGTGTTTGATGATGGATAATTACTAGGTACTGTGTAGTTGCAAACCTATGTCACAAATATGTGTAATTGCACAACCAGGTAAAGCCATGCTTACATTTGCTATTTTGTTACAGAGGTGACAGTGCATATGCATTGAGGGCATGGATACTCACCCCATACCTATCATCCACAAATCAGAACGAGGTGCTTCAACATTGCCCATTGGTGCAACAACGTCATCATTGAAAGGACCTTTGGTATGTTAACATCATGTTTCAGATGCCTGCATAAAAGTGGGGGTATACTTCAGTGTGCCCCAGGGATTGCATGCAAGATTACATATGCGATCGCACACAACATTGTAATCAGGCGTGGGCTACATATCACCACAGATGACACAGAATCTGAGGATGAGGAGCAAGAGCCACCACTACGACAACCTGGGGATGGTAGCATTGAATGGAGGGCAGACTGCGACGGAATCACATTGCAACCCATCACTTTGCCAGGTAAGTGACAACTGATACTGCCCTCACAAATGTCAAACACACATGGTCAGGTTGTACTAAACAAACATCCTTTAATGTCCAGTTATTCTTTTGTGAATAGTAATACAGTGTTATGTACCAATTAGGCTAAAAATGGGCTACATCACCTAACACATTCTAGCCATGTGCATTAAAATAAAGCCAAACTTAGTAAATCATACCCTCCTGTGGCTATGTCCACGATGGCCTGTCCCTGGTTTGTCCACAGATGTCTGATGGGCACTGCTAAGCCTCAGGATGCTGGCATCTGAAGCAGAAATGCTGCTCACACTGGATATATCCTCACTTTCCTGGGGGTGTCACTAGTGCATCTTGCTGCCTGGGAGGTTTGTAGCAGGTCCACAGCTGCAGAAATGTGGCCTAGTTTCCTGGCCACATTTCCATCAAAATGTCTCAATCACACCTGGAGTGTGACTGTGTGTTGTCACAGGCATGTTGTAGTCCAGACGGTCAATGGACTGACACAGACAGTCTATCCATGCAGCAATGCTGCTCTCATGGCACCTTACATAAGCTCGATCCGCTACCATTTCCCTACATAGGTCATTGATGGCAATGGTGAAGTCATTCATGGTGGCCAATTATGTTGCCACATTCCCAATTCCCTGTGTTACAGTCTGTTTCATCTGCTGTACATTTTTGTTCATTAAGCACATCTGTTTGTTTTGCAGGCTTTGACTGCGGAGTAGAGATGCCTCGAGACCCAGAAACAGTTGAATACTGCCATCCTCGTCACCTGCATCATGCGCCAGATGACACCTTCTACGCCCACGTCCTGCAATTCTTTGTAGATGGCTCGTGTCCATCTGTGGACTGGGAGGCAGGATTACATCCTCATTGTCCAATCCTGTGTCCTCTGTGGGTTCAGGGTCATTGCAACTTTGGGTTTGTGGGATGCACTCCTCTGTGGTAATGCTGACTGCCTCCTCTGCTGCCATGTTGGCATCATCACCTCCCTCCATACTGGGATCATCAGTGGATACCTGAGGGAGACATGTGTGACATAGGGGATACACAGTCAGTACCTCTCAGATGTTTAGTTCATTAAATTGAATTCACATCAGTATTTTGACTACTGGACTACTTTGCCCATATTGCACTATACTTGTACTGGAGTAAGAGGCATGGAATTTTCTAAATGATGCATGCTTTTGTGAACTGAGGTTGTGTGCATAGTGTCCTGAGAAGTAAAAAATGGGATATATGCAACTTACCTTTGGAGGTTCCTGGTACTGAACTGTCCAGGTCCCCTATTCCCACGAAAGCCTCTGGCTCCCGTATGGTCTCCACTATACTATATATTGCAGTGGGTGGTGGTACTGTTGATGGTCTGCCACCTGTTCCACATGACTCCTTTAACTGCTCTGCAACCTTTTCTTTGGTCCTTGACCTGAGGTCATCCCACCTTTTGCGCACTTCATCAATTGAGCGGTGGCTGACTCCACTTGCATTTATTTTGGATTGTATGCCCATCCATATATATATTTTTTGTGAGTCAGGTATAGTCATTGCAGCCCTCCCAAGTAACACTTCATGATGTAGACAGCACTCCTCAGTAAGGAATTTCAACTCTTTTTCAGAGAATTTTAACTTTCTCCTCTTCCCTGCTGTGTTTGTCTCCTTTATTTGGCTAGCCATGGCTGCAGTTGCTCCTCTCTGCTTGGGGAACCTCTGATGTGTGCTGCCCAGACTCCTCCCACACTCATGGGAGGCATCACTACCCAGCACAAGGAAGTAAAGTTTCTCTCTTGTTTTGCTCCCATTTGCTAATAGCGTCTCACAGTCGCAAAGTGCGAGTCAGGGTAGCAATTTGCAATTCGGTAACAATCCTATTTGCAATTTAGGCAATCACAATTTGTAATTACGCAAATTGCGATGCGGCTCTGTACCAGTCGCTAAATTGGTGGTCACTTCCTACGTACATTCTGATTTGTGAGTCAGTAATTGTGATTCTCGTTGAATTGCAATTACCGACTTGCAAATTATGGTTTTCGTACATGTGGCCCTAAATACCTTAAGCATGAATAATAATAAAAGGAGAATTTATCAGGAATGTGAATCACAAAATGGACAGTAAGAAGCCCTTGAGTAGGGTGATGACTTAGAAGGAACATTTTTACCTGGTTGGCTCAAACATGAATTTCTAGAGACCCTCTCCTCTCATGAGATACTGACAATCCTGTAAAGTGCTTCAAGCAAAATGAATACAGATAAAGGAGTTTTGCTGAAACTAACCAATAAAATCACTGTAAAATATGAAGAAGCTGTATTTTGTGACTGCCCAAGGTATAATCATATTAGAAATGAGATGAACAAACAGATGCAAGAGACATGACCAAGAACTGTAAAGGAAGCGATGGTCCGACTTCTAGAAGACCAACAGGTTAAATTAACAACTACATTTGCAGTATTGCTGAGAAAAGTATGGATTGTGAGAAGGAAGAAAGAGATGCTTGACAGCCAAACTGATTGCAGGATTAAAAACCCTATCAGCGACTAGAGAATAGTCACAGCAGCTGAAGGAAAATCCAAGGAAATAGTTACCAGTCCAGGAAAATCAGTAGAAAACTAAAGAATCACTGCTGATTGGTAGAGATGATCAAACACAAACAGCAGAAACCTATAGACAAATAACTCACCTGAATTGCTTACCACTATAATGGTCTTTATTTCCATCACTTCTTGTGTTTTATGAATCACAAAACACAGTACTTAGGGCCTCATTCTGAGTACCCAAGACTATGGCTTAGTAACTTTGCCCTCCCCTGAGTTACTTACACTGTGGGTATCGGTAGTTGTGGGTGGGTGGCGAGTTACTGGGTTATATGATTAGGAGTCTGCGGGTCCACTTAAATATGAGGTGACGTGAGGGAAATAAGTAATCCTGACAGCATAACAGTTCACTGACAAAGAAAATGGCAAAATAATCCCAAGAAACCCAAAATTGCACATGTTTTATAGACAAATCACACAAGCTATTAATAGATTCTACAGATTCAGCATGGTATTATCATGGTTAGGGTCACATTTGGCAGATCAGAAACAATGTAATAATTAAACCTACACAATTGTTCTTACCCACTTCTTAAGGAAAGGGGGAAATCTTCCATTGCTTCCCCAGCAACTGCACTCTGGAGATGTATAATAAAATGGAAACATTTCTTGAACAACAGCTCATAGAACTAGCGTCTCTTCAGTGGAACTTCCGGGGGATGTCCTTGAAAATGCTACTTTGGGTACATCATGGAAGCCTCATTCACAAAAATTGCTTTCTAACAAGTTAGGGTCATTGGCTTAATACTCCACAAAACTAGGGGAGAGGTGGCTCTGCAATAGGACACTGATTTGGATGAGGAATAAGCAGGAGAAGTTGAACAAACCACAAGAGAGCTGCCATTTTTAAATTAATGGCATACTACGCAAAAATGTGGCATAACTATTCATAGCATTATCTAGACTTCTAAATCACCTAGTCAACTTGTTTCAGAAGCAACTGTATCAGTTCAACTCTTACAATTTCATGCACAATTAAACTGAACACTTCAAAAACAAAATTCACATGATAGTTGCAAATTTTGCACATTCTGTATATGACAAAAATGCTTCAACAGTTTCCTCCCGATCATTTTAATAATCACTAAAACCGCATTAATAACTTTATTTATTAATCTAAACTTTAGTCTTTGAAGTTGTCTGCTTTTTAGCTCGCCGGACATCCTCCTCCAATCATCTCATCTGTTGGTATGTTTGATCCCAATAGTCATGCATTTCAAAATAGTCCTCTGATCTCCTCCTTTTTCATGACCTTAAATCCTCTTGTTTTTTTGTTATTCGCATTTTTTAATATGCTTTTAATGGACACTTTATTAGTTTTACAACAAAGAAATTGCCTAAATCAGCATTATCATCATTGGTGTTAAAACAGCTTGTAGAATTCTATTACCAATGCTACTTAGCCACTCACCCATCTTTCCAAAACCAGTCCCTAAATTCTTTATCCAGGATTCTACTGTTCCCCAGACACTTGACTCTTCTAATGACTTCATCTCATACATCAGATTAATTGTTAGTAATGTATGACTCAATCGTTCCACTATAATCATGGACTTAAGTACAACACTTCGTTGCCCCAAGTACCTTACAGACCCTGCCCTCCTTTTCCAAGATAATATCTAAGGTGAGATGGTTCTGCTTTACCATTGCCCTTATTGCCAACGTCTCTATCTACACCAGCTTGAAAGGCCCTGCTGCAGTCATGACATGTCTGTCTGCAACTCTAGACACCTGTCTAATCTTTTTATCATTCTCGGCTATTCCCAATGTAGTAATTATCGTCCCAATATGTCCATCACCACTTGCCCAAAATTTCTCTTTGATCTTCTCAAACTATGGCCTTCATTCATTTCTCCTACACGAAGAACTCACCCAATTCTTTGGCAAATTAAAATAACTAGTCTTCCCACAAACATAACACATTTCCCTCAGTACTGGTTCTCCCCCGATTTGGAACCTCTTCAATACCTTCATAGGTTTTGTCATGTGTGCTTTCACCAGCAAACTTCATCTTATTTCCTTCCATAGGATTACACCTTACCATATATGTTTCACTTTTCTTGTTCCATCCTCAATCTCCGGTGTAAACTCAGAAACCTAAATTCTTCTCCCTTTCTGATGTTTTCCATGGTAGTTTCATGTTCTTCTTGAGTTCTTACTACCTTCATTTCTCTCTCATTATACTGAAAGTTGAAATCACATTCTTCTCTACTTAATAAACATAAATAAGCAGCATCCATGTTAGTTTTTGCATCGATTTGTACAGTCTCTTTAAAATACTTACCATATTTTATTTCTTTATCATTTTTACTAATGAATACATTTCCCAGAGTGAGATTAACATTAGTCAGGTATGGGGAAATAAATTCCTCATAGTTAAAGATAGCAACAAACGCATTGTAGAGAATAAAGTCGGAAAGTTTGATGTGTTCATATGTTGCTCCTTCCCTAGCTGACTTAGGAAGAAATGTGCCCACAAAAAAATAACTAACCCACATGATGTTCACATATTCTCTGATCATTCTTGTATAAACAGTATGTCTAAACCAGTAATTAATACTTTTTTATGTACTTGTATTCTTAATTACTTATGAATATTTCTATTTGCAACATCACTAGCTTTATGTTGTAAAACATTTCCCACAGGAGTCAGTACGCACACCAACAGGCCAACTAATATTACTAATATAAAATGTAATAATGTAATCCTTAACATTTTACAGCAAGCATTGTATCTCATCTCCATATTAAAGACCCACAACAAAACAAAAGCAAAAACAACATTTATTGTAGCAAAAATAAAGTTCTTCTTTATCTTCTTCTCTTAAGGACAAAAAATATATATCTAGTCTGAATTTCTCAAGAACATTTCTCTTCTTTCTTTTTAAGAGCAAAACACAGTTCTTGTTAATATTAAAAAAACATAAATCAAATTAAAAAATCAGTTCCACTAAATTAGTTCATAGTATTGTCTCTGCAAAAGTCTCTTTCAGTCTGTTTTATCTTTTAAACAGCATTTACCCATATTATCTTGGGGTACATCAAAAACAACAATATTTCAAAGCCTCTATTTTATTCTTATGGTGGTTCTTCCTCTGTATCACAATAATCACAGCACCTGTTCACTAGGAAGTAATTATCTTTATCTGTGTCATCCTCTGATACTGTAGGCAGATATACCCACTCTGTTGAAGCATATTTCCAATCGGGAACTCTCTTTCCGGTCAATCTTTTTCCAGTCGATACTTTGCTCTTTTCAGTCTCCCAGGCTAATTGCCTTCTTGTTTTTAACTCTGTCTCACAATGTTTCAGCTTACAGGTTCTCTTTCTGAGGAGTGCTTCAGTCCTTACTTCTTCAGTGACAGTCTCAAATTATTAGCTGCTTTCAGTACATTGGCTCTTATTTGATCTTGTATATTGTTCAGACTTTCTATTGTCAGTTCTTTTCTAGTGGAAGTATTTTCAGCTCTGATTTTCAACTGCAACTAGTCACGGTCATCACTTTGATCAGAGTCTACTTCTTCTTGCTGACACCTATGCTTCACTCTTTTGCACGGTAACAGCCCTTCACTCTGATCGTTTTGTAACTGATGTTCTGAAAGTTTAGGCTCTTTATCTGAACCACTACCAAGATATACTTAAGGCCACTGCAAAGTTGTATCTCAATACATTCTGCTTGTAACCTTGTAAATGGGCCTTCTGATTTGCCAGTATGATTCATAATTGGTGATGGCAAACTAGACACCTGTTATATACATCTTCAGCAAAATGTAAAAATCCTGTAATTTCCGAGTATTTTTTAAATATTCTCATTAGACTATCTCTCCCTGCATGAGTTTGACAATGCAAATATTTAAACATGGTTTGCAGCACTGAATTATGTGGAATTTATTTTTGATCTTTATTCACACATACATCCTGATAGTTATTTTTGGAACCCAATTTTGTCCACCTTAATTTATCATCATCTAAAGTATCTTCCTGCAGATCTCTCAATTTAGTCATAGAACTCTGCAATAAATCCATGAAATAACAATTTACATTGTTTGCACTCTATGCATCATCCTCATTTATAAGTCCATCTTCGTTCTCCTGAATGACAGACCCTTCCGGCAAGGAGCAATACCTTGTAATTTGATCAGCATACTCATATCCGAATGTGACCAAATCCTTGCCAGCCTTATGGGCTTGACACTTCACAACTGCCATTTCTTTTGGTTTCTAAATTACATCCAACAATTCCAATATGTACACACTATTTTTGATAGGAGCACCTGAGGACATCAAAAATCTTTTTGTGACCATAGCTGTCCAGAGCTGTCCATAGTCATGCACAACACCAAAACCGTACTGACTATCTGTATAGATAGTCACACTCAAATTCTCTGACAAGCAGGAAGCTCTCATTAAGGCAATTAACTATGGCACTTGTGCTGTAGTTACATTTTGGAAAGGAGGATCCCTCCAGTGTCTCTGAAACAGCACAAACTGCATAAGCAGCTCTCAATCCTCCACATAGAATTCTCAGACAGGAACCAACAAATAGCATCAAATCGGAGCCCTTTAATGAGACTTATTTAATAAATGGCCTGGCTTTGTGCATAAGTCAGTTGCTTTGATGCAATCATTCTCCAACTCGTTGTCAACAAGAATTTCCCTGCCTTTACCTTTGTCTGAAATCGGAAGAAGCGTTGTGGGGTTTAGGACATTACACCTTCAGACTGAGACATTCTCTGCTCCAAGTAGTACCTTCTCATATTGTGTCAACCTGCTGTTTGTAACGTGCTGTGCTTCCATCCCTGTTAAAAGGTTTCAACAGGATATGGAACACAATTAAATATGACCCATCACAATCCCTTCACTTTAGTCAATTGCCAATCAAACTGATGCAATTGGTATTAGTCATCCCCGAAGACTCACAGGAATTGTATCTAAAACTCTTGAAAGGTAAGCTATAGAACCCATAGGCCCTCCATGTTTCTTAGCAAGCACTGAAAGTGTACATCTGTCTTTTTCGTGGCAGAACAAATAGAAAATCATATGGTAGCCAGGCATCCCGAGTGCGGGTGTGATACAAACTCTCAGTTTCTTAAATGATTCAAGCCACTCTTCATCAAATGGTATCAGATCTTGAACATCAGTACATGTCAGCCTTACTAAAGACTTTGCAATCTCGAAAAATGTTGACTCCACTAGCAAAAAACAACAATAATTCTCAGAACTATCAGACCCTTCCTTTGGGTGATTGGGGGATTCAATTTCAGAATTGCAGAAATGCGTTATTTTTTAGATTTTTCGCACACTTTTTTCAATACAGCGTAGAAAATGATAACTTCTTTCTCACAATACAGCATTTTCGTTGGCATGACTTTATTCCCATTTTCCACTAAAAGATTCAACAATGTAATGGTATTAAGCCTGCAATCCTCTTTTGTCTTAGATGCCAATGAAGGTCATCTATGTTCTGCACTAGGACTGAATAACATGGCACTTTCAAACTTCCTAAATCCTTTTTTAGGATGTGCGTGAAAATCAAATAGTTCTCTCTAAACACTTGTGGAATTCCATACCACAAAAAAACCTTATTCAACAAGCATTGGCAAATCCAATGGTTCTTGCCTAGGCAAGAGCTATTGGCTTTGGGAATGTGTCTTAGCCGTGTTGTTCACCAGTGTAGCTGCTGTTCCTCATGGTTAAAAGTTAGTGGTGTGGAGGGAGTAGGGTGGAGGGGTGAAGATTGGGTGTAGATTGGAGTGGGGTAGATTGGAGTAGGGTGAAGTAGGATAGAGTGTGCTAGAGTGGTATAGATTGGGGAAGATTGGAAAGGGGTGAACTGAGGTAGACTGAGGTAGATTGGAGTGGGATAGATTCAAGTGGAGTGGGGCATATTAGAAACGAGTGTGGTTGACTGGTGTAGGGTGGGATATATTGGGGTAGACTGTAGTGAGGTGGAGTAGGATAGAGTAGTGTGGGATAGATTGGAGTGGGGTAGATTGGAGTAGGGTAGATTTGAGTGGGGTAGATTGGGGTTGATTGGAGTATAGTGGGGTAGATTGGAATGGAGTGGAGTGCAGTACATCGGAGTGGAGCAGGGTTGATTGCAGTGTGGTAGTTTGGATTGGGATAGATCAGAGTGAGGTAGAGTGGGGTGAAATGGGGTAGACTGGAGTAGAGTGGATAACTTGGAGTGCACCAGAATAGATTGGGGAGTGGATTGGGGTAGATTAGGGTGGGGTGGATTGGGGTAGATTGGAGTAGATTGGAGTGGGGTAGAGTGGGATAGATTGGGATAGATTGGAGTGGGGTAGAATGGGGTAGGTTGGTGTGAAGTGGAGGAGAGAGGTGCAGATTGGGCTGTAATGGAATGAAGCCGAGTAGATTGCAGTGGAGTGGGGTATATTGGAGTGGTGTAGATTGGAATAGACTGGAGTGGAGTGGGGTAGATTGAAAAGGAATTGGTAGATTGGTGTAGAGTGAAGTAGACTGGAAAGGAGTAGGGTAGATTGGAATGGAGTGATGTAGACTGGTGTAAATTGGAATGGAATGGGGTAGAATGGAGTGGAGTGGGGTAGTTTGAAGTGGAAAGGGGTAGACTGGGATCGATTGGAATGGAGTAGCAGTATGAAGTAGATTGGAGTGGGTGGGTTAGACTTGAGTAGATTGGAGTGGAATGGGGTCGATTTGAGTAGATTGGAGTGGGTAGATTGAAGTGGAGTGGAGTAGATTAGATAGGAGTGAAGAGGAGTGTAGTTGTGGCTGTTGAGCAATATCTCTTGGACCTAAGTGCATATGAATAGGGGGCGCCTAAAAGTGCTTTTGGCGGAATACATATGAGAATGAGAACATAGACGCAGTCCTAAGGAGAAATGAAGTAGTTGCTCCTCTGCACACAATCAATCAATCAAACTGTACTTGTGCAGTGCGGCTTATCACCCATGAGGGCATCCAGGAATTGGGTTGCTGGACTTATTCAAATAGCCATGTCTTGAGTCTCCTCCTGAAGTCCGTCAGTTATGGTGATGTTCGGAGGGGGAGAGTGTTCCAGGACTTGGTAGAAAGGTGGGAGAAACAGCAGCTTCTGGTTTGGTTCTGCGGTGTCTGTGTGAGGGAGAGGACGGTAGATCACAGGTTTATGGTTGGTTGGTGGAAGTTCAGGCAGTGGTTCAGGTATGCCTGTCCTTGGTCATGGAGGTAGTGTAGGCGTGAGTCAACAGTTTGAAATGGCATCTCTTCCTGATGGGCAGCCAGTACAGACAACTTGAAGCGCTTTGAACAGACATACTTTGTATTTAAAAAGAAGTGGTGGAATACTTATGAGACTGAAGTCATATGTTATAAGAGGAAATGGATTAACTTCACTGCTGCTCAAAATTGAAGCACTTTAAAAAGCCACATACCTTGTGTTTGAAATGCACAGATGTGTCCACTATGTTTATATTGCTTAGGGTCAGCCTGGCCTGAAGCATATGATTGAACTGCTGGTCTGGAAAGCCTACGGGATTCCGACTCAGACTAGTATACGCTTTCAACAGACACATACTTTGTATGTCCAGAGAAGAAGCGCAGCCTACAGACACATGCAGTCACATAGACTGCTTTAGTATTCCATGCCATTTGTTAGGTGTTATAAAAGGAAGTGCCAAACTGTAAAACAAATTAAGCCAAACACAAATAAGTGGAAGTTAAAAGCAACCCAAAGGTGTAGCATTGAAGTGAAAATAGTAGTTAGAGAAATATTTTTAAAACTTTCCTTGAATCACAGAGCTAGCTTCGGAAGGACACTAATCAAATGAAATGAATTTGTCCTTTGCCAATGCTCCAGAAAAATAAAAGCAAGTGATGTGAAGCATATGAGGGTCAATTAGGAGGCAGCTAAAAAGAATGACAACCAAGGCAGCAAATGGTAATTAATGGGGAGACTCTAAGCCCTTTATTTTGTACAATTCACCTTGCAACAACAGCGCATGCGAGTTGTTACATGAACATTAAAAATTTTAATGCATAGAATTGTGAATCCTCATGCAATGGTGTTGAGATGAACACTTTGCACAAGTCAATGACTGCCTCTGCTAGAATTTGGAACAGGGTTACTGCTTGATTCGGTACCACAGGACAACAAGCAACCACAATTTTATTTATTTTTCAGAGGTCTTGAGCAAGTCTCCATTTGCCTGTCAGTTTCTTAATTCCCATTATAACAGAATTGCATGGGCAGCCAAGAACCTCTCAAAGGATTCCCTGCTCGATCATTTTCTCTGTCATTGGTTTCATTCTCTCCTCTACTTCTTTTGACAATCTGTACTGTCTACTTCTTGGAAATACTGCATCTGGTTTTACTTTTAATCTTACAGGGTCTGTTTTTTAATCAATCTAATTTTTTTCCCTGAAAAATCTCATATCTCTTCTCTGAAAGTAAGTCTTAAATCAGGAGGGAGATCTTCGTTTGATAGGATTGGGTACATCTGAACTCTCTAGTTGTCTGCACTAATTTTAAGTCCTCATTGTGTGGTTTTACTGGAATTCTGTCCGTTGTGCAACAAATAAGACAGTTCATCTTGCCAAGAAGTTTCCTTCCAAGCACGGTCACTAGGCTTGAATCACATAGAGTAAACTAATGTTTATTCTGCTGCTGACCAATTTTAACCGCCATGTCTGTTGAAATCTGAATGACAGTCTGTTTACTTCTGAACCCTACAACTTGTATTTCTTTTCCTAAGAGAGGTAGGTTTGTAACGTTCACAGAATGAACTGTAGAATGGGTAGCCTTCGTATCTATCAGAAATGAAACAGGATAGTCACTGACTTCTCGGTCAATATATGAGCCATTTTGATTTACCTCCAATAGTAAGCAATCTTCTTCCCCTCTCAGGTGAAATCATTGCAAACTGGTGTCTGCCATCTCATTATTGAAGGTCATGGCATTCTGTGGATAACTCAAATTATACAGCATTTTATTTTTCATGTTTTACTGCAGCACAGGAGCTGAGGGGACCGGCATCCAAAATATTTTCTTAATCTGCATATGCTGTCCCATGTTCTACATGTTTGACATTGCATTATTTCTCTGCAGCACCTGTGGCATATTGTCCTGAATGCCGTCTACATTCTCTCTTCCAATGCTCCAACCACCCACACAAATGACAAGCTGTAGTCCTTTTCAACATTTTTTAACATTCCTAATCACACCATATGCTTTGCTGCATTGTGCAATCTGATTCGTCACTTTCATTTCATTCACCTCATTTCTTACAAAATTCATTTTTGAGCCCATCATACCCCTTTTTAATTGCTTTATCTGACCAAACATTAGTTTTCTTTCAACGTCTTCTGTTTCTTTTCAAGATAATCACTACTGTTCTTTGCTCATTTCAAAATCTCATCAATGCCCTTTGTTCACCAACATAATTCGCTCTGCTGAATGTGATTGCTAATCTCTGAACTCAACTGATTTACAAACAGAGAAATGAAACACCCAACAGAATCAACAGAATTTTTCTTTGGATTTTTGACTCCACTGTGTTTTTTGAATAGCTGCATCAACCTCTCGTAATAGGAATGCACTGACTCTTTGGGCACCTGTGTTGTCCTCAATATCTTTTTCCAATCTATATCCCATTCTAGAATTCATTTTTCGAATGCTCAAACACTGTCTTAAATTTCTCAGCCACATCTGACAATGGTGCATTGTTAGCACCCTATCTAGATGGTTCATGTGCTGGCTACCCTGCAACCACCTTACATTCCAATCACAAATCTCCTGGGACAATAATTTCAAATAATAAATACAAATCTCTCTGCAGCATTGGACAGAGACATGTTAATTTATCCATCTCTCATACCACTTTTCTCTCAGCTACGTTATATGCAAAGGCAAACAAATCAACCTTTGTCCAAGTAACATGCACCAGATTCCCTCTGTGTACTTCTCTTAAACGTAACTCAACCAACGTACTTGTTCCTGCTTCTGAATCACTGGTTATGCCCTTTTTCACTTTCGTCCCATTGTCCCTATTCTTTTTCTTATCTACTGTTCCCTTTCTCTATTTTTCTCAATATTTCTTTGTCACTCCAGTCTCAAGTTTTCTCAATCAAGTCCTTAATGTGAACGCTCAAAGTAATAAGACCCATATCCTGATTTCATCATGTGTCAAATACAATTTGTAATTGTGTTCGACATTTTTTAGTCTATTTGTGTCAACATCTAATTTATTAGCCAATTCTTCTAATTTGTTATGTGCTTCATTTTTGCACTTACCTGCTTCTTTGATCACATATCTCATTTCATTTGCATTATATGTCAGTAGCTTGTTCAAATCTACATTACTCTAAAGTATTTATCCAAATCCAATCTTCAGGATCCCACTACAAACTCCCTTAGGTGGTGGCTCTATCACCACTGCTTCTGTAGCATACTTAATGCCACATGTGCTAACCACCAGCATCATGAGTGAAGCCTCTATCGGGGCACTTGCCACAGCTCCAGTAGGAGCTTGCATCTCTGCTGTGTCTGCTACCTGTTCATCACTTTACAGAAGGGGTCTTGAAATCAGCAACAGACTGAAGAATATGTCATTAGGTTTTGCTAATAATCCTTCAATATTTACACTTTCACACGCTCAAATCAATCTAAAAAAACAAACAGCACTAAAAACAAACTTAGCAAACAATAACTAATAGCAGCGCAGCTCTGTCAAAAGTCAACCTTTCACAGCACAATTATTTTGACTAACAGCCAATCAGATCATAGCTAGTTGTGATCAATCACCAGTCCCAGTGCAGCTCCCTGGCTGAACAGCCAATGATAGTGTGGTTTCTCCATGAACCGAGAAACAACTGCAGAACCACTTCCAAGAAAGGAAATAAAACTCATTACTTCACAAGTCTAAGTACTCTCAACAAAAGAAACTCAATTTTGAGGAAAGGAAGAAATCAATACTGGAAGACAAGATTGAATCTCAGACAGTCTAAAGAGTTATCACTAGGCAAACTTCTGACCAGCAGAATTATACTTCCGAAGTTAATGTACTACACCCCATGCACTAATAATAAGCACAATAACCCAAATTAATCCTCTCAACCTTAAAAGTAGAATTTGTTAGAACAGGTCCCTATCAATGTGTAAGCAGTGACTCGCTCTACACACCACAATTCAGACAAAGTAACATTATCTCGAGAGCCTGGATATTCAGTGAAATCCAGTAACCAACTTATTTTTCTCCTATAATCAAAAGAATGTCAAATGGATTCAGAGACAGAGACATGAATAATGTATCATAAAAGTAATAAATATCAAAATCTCCAAAACTCTTTTTGGGACCCCTTAAAGAGGAGGTGCTCTAGTGCAACCATCCTCTGCTACCAACTTTGTTGGAGCTGAATTCCAGTAATTATCTGAACCACAATATTTGAACACCCCAATATTTACCAAAAAATAATTCAGAGGAATCTTCAATTGATCTAGTGGTTAGAGACTACCCTCCTCCTCTGGAAAAACACAAATTAGCTGAGTTGAATGGAATAAAATATTACACACACACATAAAAGACTAAGGCCCATATTTATACTTTTTTAGCGCCGCAAAAAGTATAAATATGGGCCTAAGTACTAGCTCAATAATAGCTAAATAAGGAGATTTATTACAGAATATTTTAAAAACTGGTACAAAGTGAGAAAATGGATGAACAGCCATGAAGGCCCAATACAGATGTACAAAATAAAATGCACATTTTAGAACCCTAGTTAGCCATGTTCCAGGCAAAGATTTTAAGTGTCAGACTAATGAAGAGCACAGACAGCATAAAAGGTCACCTACAAGGCCAATGGCAAGGTAATCACATAAAACACAAACTCCCAGTGATTTATAGACACATCACACAAGCTGTTGATAGATTCTGCAAATTCCGCACGGCATAAATATGGTTAAAGTCGCATTTGGCCATTTTGGAAAAACAACTTAAAATTTAAACCTACCCAATTATTTAGCACTAACCTATTTCTTAAGGTAAAAGATATCTTCCATTGCTTCTTCAGCAACTGCATGCTGGAGATGTATAATATGATCGAGGCTCATAGAAATAACAACTCTCCAACAGAACTTCCATTAGAAGACCTTGAAAATGATGCTCATTTACTATATGTGCTTTCTAACAAGATATCGTACAACACTAGGATATTGACGTCATTCGATCGATGCTCTGCAAAACAAGGGGAGAGATAGCTTTGCAGGGGGACAGTGATTGGGATGAGGAATGAGCAGGAGAAGTTGAACAGAACACAAGAAATCTGCCATTTTGTAAATAATGGTGTACTATACGTAAATGTAGCATTACTATCCATAGCTTTATGTAGACTTCTTGATGATGTAGGTAACTCATTTCAGGTGCAATTTTATCAGTTAATTGGTTACGACTCCATGCACCATTAAAACTAAACATTTCAAAAACAATTTTCCCATGATATCTTCAGATTTGGCATATTTAGAAAAAAGGTTTCACAATGTGTAAAAAAGGGACATAATGGGATGTGAAAGATGCTTATATCCCAGCAACCCACGCAAAGCCAGCTCTACTAAAGGAGCAGGACCTGGCTTTGGAGGGAAACCTAGTGCGAATCTAAACCTAGCATAGGGAACAGCAAACTACAACGTATATTTCCACATGTAACATAATTTCCACAATGTTACACCTTTTGCATGCCTTATCTCTGAACAGTTGTCTGCTCTTAGAAATGTTACTGAGGGTGTGCCTTGAGTACAACTGTCACATCAGACACTGTTTGCTTGCATGTGCGCTGTAGGGTAAGAGGCAAAGAAAGGTTTGTGCTAAATTAGAACATTTTAGCGCAGCTGATATCTTCAGTGCCCAGCTTCATGCGCAATTATTTAATCTTGCACAATGCATGCATTGCTGTAGAATATAATACAGGACTGCACTGCCTGATATTTAGTAAATCTGGGCACGTGTTGTGGTTGACTTAGCAGTGGGTTACCACAAGTGCAAAAACCACTCACCTTTCTAATGTGTCATATGTATCTTTACAAAGTTCTGCACATTGTGTGAATCTTTCTTCTTCTGTTGAGCTTGGTAAAATTCACATATCTTCACTTTGCGTACATTCTACCAGTGCACATGCCAATTTTTAGGTGGGTCAGGTACACTTATGTGCAATATTTGTGACCATGCCCCATTAACACCATACTCCTGCACATATGCGCCCCTCTCTGAGTTCATCGTTCTTCTGACTGTGTTAAGAGTCACTGCTCTTCAACTTACGCAACTTCCGGTAACACGTGTGGTGTTACACTCTCTGCAGCAAAGCTTGTGTGTTGATGGTTGGTGTCTGAATAACCAACACATGGCCTGCACAGAAGCATTTGTCACAAAATATTTTCCTTGGTGTGTCCACACTGACCCATGTTAGGTGATTATTGTCAGTGATCATATGTTTGTCGATGTGACTCAGCACTCTGTCACCAGATTTGATCCAGACAAGTGGCCTCCACGAACATTGTTGTAGAAATATTTTTGTGCAAAAATAGAAGATTTAAAAGGAGTAATAAACACAATTGTATATGCCCTATTTCATGGCTGCCAATTAAATTGCTACGTTGGTGAACGTTTACATTATTGTTCATTAGAAATTGCGCATGTTAAACTGCTTTCAGCAGCAAAGCTTAATTGAATTGTACTTGTACATTATAGCCCGCTGCTGAGGGCTATACCATTTGTTAAAGCCCTGAACCGCGGGCCTATAATGAGGAAGCTTGCCTTTGACAAATGGTAAAGCCAGAGGCAGTAGGGCTCTCTCCCATTAGAACATCCCACCCACTAATGGTAGAATGTTCTAAATTAAAAAGAGACACATTGGAATGTTGGAGCAGAAAGCTTATAGAAGCCATTATTAGACCTGAGGCACATCGTTGTCTTTAGTTGACCTCCTAACATTCCAATGTTCTAATAATATTTATGACCTGGCTGTGGTTCCATAACCTTCTTCCACCATCTCCCCAAGCATATTAATGCACCTGACAGAAGGGCCACTGACGCTCATTAACTCCTACCCGGACTCTGCATTTACACTTGTGAAAAATAAGAACGAATGGAGGTAGGGCTAAAATGTATGAGTAGCTGTGTATACAATAGAAGATAAGAGCAAAAGTGTGAGTAAGGAAAAAATGAAAAAGAAAAAGAATGATAAAATTGAGATGAACAAGAGAAACCAAAAGAATGAGAGTGGGTCTGAGTAGCATAGAATGACACCATGTAATAAAAAGAAAAAAGAAACAGTGAAGGGAAAAAGCAAAGGAGAGAGTAATAAAAAGTACATAGAATAAACATTATAAATACGAAAAGAGAAAAAGGGAGAAGGGGGTGAACAAGACAAAGCAAAATACTGTAAAAAAAGGACAGTTTAGAAAATAAATACCATCTTGTAAGAGAAGGAATTAGGGAGGAGTGGAGAGTGAAAAGAGCAAAGGAGAACGAGAAAGCAAGAAAGGATAGAGCAGAGAAGTGTGTGAGAGAAAAATGAATGAAACCCTGATATAGGAAATGTTAAGTGAGGAAATGGCTTGGTTATGCTTTTTAACCCTAATGTTATTTTTCCAAACCAGTCATAGAGCAAAATAGTCACCTTGACAATAAGCGGTCCTTCTGAACATTCCAGGACATTGTTTAATGCAATCTCTTTCAGGTTTCAAATGCTCTGGAACGCACAGTATATGTCGTAATGGGGATGAAGTGGATCGTGTGTCTTTTTGTGTGCAAGAAGAAAGAGAATGTGGTTGTTTCAATAATTGGAGTCATTCTGAAAGCACCTCTGATTGCCTGCTTTGTACCTGTAGGTATTCACCTGAGGAGATGAAGGCCAATTAGAGGCAGCCTTGTGTGGCTTGAAATGTACCCTCTGGCTTTTATCTCATCAAACAAAGCACATCCCACAAGTGGCTCTTTTCAGTGTACATTTAATAATGACTGAACTCATGAATGAGAGACCAGTAATGTGAGTGCAGTTAGGTTAGAATGTAGGCAAACATATTTCATAACACTTCAATGCGGGACATCATTTTAATTGATTTAACTTTCTAAATACATAGGTGAGATCACCATGGATGTGGCCCCAGGCTTCCAATGTACCCGGGGTTATTACAGTTTAACGTCACTGTGGGCCTGATTGTGAAAGCCACTGGCGTGCCTATCTTAGGTGCGTAAATGGCTTGTTTACGATGAAAAATTCACATTTTGTATTCACAAAACTGTATTTTCCACTAACAAAAAATAATTTATTCATAAGTAAAATTACCTGGCAAAGCCACAGTGCCAAGCGTCTTTGGGTAAGGAAGGGAACGGCTTTCACCCTAGCCAAAAAGAAAAAATACATTTACTCAAGGAACATTTAGCGTGCAATATGCTTTTGTGTGCAAGAAGCTTTGACTTTACAAAGGAATTCCAGAAATATCTCTGAGAAACGGCGGCTGTTGCAGCTGGAATGAGTGTTACTGGAATCATCTGTGACCCTCAAAATGTTGGAAATCTCTTCTCGCAGACGTAAACAAACAATTAAACGAAAAGCGGGGAACCGGCAAAAGGTGATTAGCACAAACTGTCCGTAGCACCGTTCACAAAACGTTTAGGTCTGGCCGCAAGTTTTATTACGCTGGAGTAATCAGAGTAGTTTTGATAGTTCTGCATTACTCTTTGACTCTGATTTTCCGACAACAAAGCCATCATGCCTACTCGCGAAACTGAGAGTAATTGGGGAAAAACAATCCTACAGCCAAAACACATTTAGGGACTGCGAGTGGCCGTTCACGCTTGCTTTTTATGTTCAGATGCATTTAGCGCTGTTTTTTAACGCAAAATGCATACTTGGGTCCATTTTATAGGTGAGGGTGCATTTTGTACTAAGAAAAAAGTACTAGATGCTGGAAGTGGGGGGAAAATTCTACCTCAACAGCACATTTAGCTCTATATCTTAGTGGTTAATGCCTTCTCACACCCATCTCAATATAACGGGGCATTTTGCAATAAGAAAAAAGGGCTAAATGCAAGGGGGTAAGTTGCAGGAAAATCCTATCCCAAGAGCACATTCAGTGAGCGTGAGTGGCTGCTCTCACCTGCTATTTGTGTTCCGTTGTATTTAGCACTATTTCTTAGCAGAAAAAGTATTCTTGCGCCATTTTGGATGCATGGGGGAATTCTTGCATTAAGAAATATAAAAGCATAATTACTCTTCTCGCGTAATTATGTGTAGTCTCACAGAATGTTTTGGTAGTTCCATGTGATTACGCTTCACTGAATTATGAATTACACCCACCCTTAAAAATATTCTGCACCGTATCTGTTTATCATATGTACGTAAAAAGAGGAGTTTCAACTCAGAATTTTCTCCTGCTCTTTCAGCGCAGAGACTTCACTTACAGCTGCAGATGTGCAAGATGTGCTGATCTGCAGAGCTGTGTACCCTAGGGGTGACTAAATGGGTTGTTCTACTCAAGTGTTGTAGCAGTGGACAATGCAAATGTTGTGAACAGCTACAAAAAAGTAGCTTGTCCTGAATTCAGAAACAGCTCAAATGGCCTTTCTCTATTCCTTCTAAAGGGAAAGTGTTTTTCGAAAATATTGAAGAAAAAAGAAAAAAGATTTTTAAAAGTTAAACTTTTTTTTTACAAGGGAAGAAAAAAGAATAAGATTTTAAAAGTCAGAATTCTTCTTAATACATTGTGGATGGGTAATCAGATTTGCAGACAATCTACAGGATTAGAGCTGCAGAAACAGGTTTTTCTACTGCTGATCAGACTGGACTCCTAGCCTCACTCTGCAAGGTGTTGACCTGAACGTGAACATCAGACGATTGGTCCTTTTACGTTCTAGGTCTTCTTCACTGAAACATGATGCCCCTCTATCCAAGAGTTTAAAGAAGCACTGGGATATCATATCATGCCACTCTATGGTTTAAAGCGAACACTTTCCACTTATTCAAAATGGCTGTATCTAAGTAGAACTAGGTAATTGGAAATCTAGGACAATTTCTATTTTCTTTCATTTTTCTAAACTAAAGGAAAGAATCAAGGAGGTCAGAAGTAGGAAGAGTCAAGGAATGGAAGAAGAATTGGGAAAATAGGACAGAGTTCAGTTACAGGCTGGGGCAATGTATCAGGAAGATAGAAGAAAAAAGAAGCTTAAGTTAGCAACAAGTCAATAAAAAATAGAGGTGAAGGGAAGTAGGAAAAGGAAAGGAGAGGAAGTTTTCAGAAGGGGTCATGAAATTTGTGGGAGGGTCAGAGAAGCTCCCTACTGTGCAGACATAGGCAGACAAAAGACTTCAAGAACTGGAAGAGGGGAGTACAGAGATGAAAACAATTACAAGGGGACTAAAGGTGTTACAAACAACCAGGAAGTTCAAGGGAGAGTTGAGGACATAAAAGTGGGTTGTTAGGCACGCCTACCCAAGGAAAACAATCGAAAAAGACAGAGTAATAATCTCTGTTATCCATAAAAACAGACTTGGTGAAACATTTTCGGCCTTATGGTCGGCCACGGCTCCTCCATAAGGGCGGAGGAGCGCCGCCCCCCTGCCAGCAGCGGTAGCTGCAAAACCTTTCAGAGAAAAGGATAATAAACTGTGTTTATTATCCTTTTCTTTGAAAGGGGTGGCAACCCCCGCCCCTCACTACGTCTCGGGCCAGCCAAACACACATGTGCACAGGGCTCTCTCCAACTATATAGCTGGGCTGGAGAGAGCCTGCACAGGCTTCCAGTCTGCCTGGGAGTGCACAGCTAGGGTGCTCCCAGCCAATCCTGATGCTGCTTTGAGCAGTGTCTGGATTGGCCTCAGGGCAGGCTGGGAGCCTGTGCCTGCATGCATCGATGACGCAGGAGAGAGGCGTGGTGGAGGATATACTTTTTTTTACATTTTATTTTAATAAATTGAAATATATGAATCCCCCGCTCTGCGTACCGCCCCGCCCCGCCCCCAGGAATCCCCACGAGCCGCGACTGCTTAGGGTATTCACCAGGTTTGTTGCAATAATCCAGTGATTGAGGGAGGAGAAGAAAGGTCGAACACATACAGCCACCTAGATATATTTTTCTTAAGAGAGGCTGTATCATTAAGTTCATTTTTACCTTGTCCTTGGCATGCTCTTCCAATGTGTCCATGACAACTGCAGTCGCAGCCCTCCTTAAGAGCCCCCCCCTATTTTTGCAAACATGGTGAGTGTCTGGCAGCCTGAGCAAAGGTGATCCTGACAGACACTGTTCATGTTCAGGTCGGGCAGCAAGGTGCTGTACAAATGCTAAATGCACAAGCTCCTAGCTCCCAGTGCTGAAATAGCTGGGCTGAAGATTTCACAGCCCTGTCGGCATGACCTCCTTAGCCCAGCAAAGCACTTGGAGGTTTTTCCCTGTATGACGACGGGGGGCGCGTCACAGATAGACTTGGACCTGGGCGCTTCAGTTTTAAGCACTGAAGTGCCCAGGGCCTAGTGTCCAAAAGTGATACCTCATCACAGAATGGGGCGGGGCCAGCAGTTTCAATGACCTCATCCCACTCTGAGACGAGTAAGGGACTGCCACCTCATCTCATTAGCTGACCCATAACAAGGTCGGCCGGTCAATCCTCCCGAAACAAACAAGGCTTCATTCTCACCACCCAAAATCATAAATGTGAGTTTTTTCTTTAATTCGTGCCTGTGTGTATGCATGTATGAATGCATGTGTATTTGGGCACCTGTGCTGTGAATGGATGTGTACATGTGTATGCGCTTGTGAATGGTGAGTGTGTGTGTGTGCGTGCTCTTGAATTGATGGTTATGAGCGAGTGTGCACGTAGATGGGTGAGCGGAGTATCTGTGTGCATATGTGGCTCATCTGTCCCCTGGCTCTGTGGTGGCTGTGCTGCCTTATGCTGCAGGGACTGCCACTGCTGTTCAAGCCTCTTGGCTGCATTTGGATCTATTCCACACACTTTCAATGGAAATTACATGATTTGATCAGTGGATTTTTATTTTGTTACTTTGGTATCTCCAAATTTCTCACCGCACCGATATCTACAGATTTTGCCTCACTCTGAATACTTTCCCTGGGTAAATTCTGCCAGGTTTTCACTGGTGAATTCTGCCTGTGGTGAGGGCTCTCCGGTAAAACTTATTGGGCTTGATTCACAAAGATAAACAGACAAGTATACATTTACTCGTGTATATTTACTATTACTGCTAGGTGTAACTCTACTCTTTTCTGCTATTCACAATTTCCTAGTGTAAAGTTACATCTAGGTGTACGTCTCTTCATAAAAAGAAATACTTCCAGAGTGACTATTTATTCGTATCGGATTTAAAAGTGCCTTTCTCCTCTGTACTTCGAAGACTTGCAATCAGTAGGATCAAATGTCTGGAAGAGGCGGTAAAGCAGGTAAGATAGCTAAGCGAATTAAACACTCATTGCTGATGTCAAATAAGTCCTCGTATCAAGATCGGAAGAGAGTACTGGAGAGGTGTTGTTGGCACTGGTATATCTGAAGGGGATTGTAAGGAATTTCTTCTCAATACAGCCACAGAAATACTTAGACCAGGCCCCTGCCAGTGACACAGGAACAGTGCAAGAATGTTCTGCGCTGCAGGCAACATAACATTTTGGGGGTCATTACAACATTGGCGGTAAAAGGCGCTTACCGCCATGCAGAAGACCGCCAATACACCACCACGGCGGCGGTAGTCCGCCACAGCTATTATGACACACATCTTGGAATCTGCCGAAATTCAGACACCCACACAAGACCGCCACACCAAAGGTCAGTGATAAACTGGCGAAAACAAAACCTCCACCTGCACGCCAACAGAAACACGCCCATGCTATTACGACACACGAATCCACGCAGCGGTCTTTCAACCGCGGTATTCCATTGGCGGTACACACCGCCGCGCTCAAAATACACACACATCTCCAAAACACCGCCACATTGGACAATTCAAAATACACACACCTGATACACATACAAACTCCACTCCCACACACCCAATTCAATATAAAACACACACCCACATCACCCACAAACCCCTACGACCAAAAATACACGAACGAAGGACAGAGAGAGAGCACAGAATAGACAACCCCACTACACAGAGGCACACAACACCATCACCCACACAACATCCACTCACAAAACACCACACACCACTACACTCACCACAACCATCACCACATACACCACCCCACACATCACCCACACCACCCCATGTCACGCCAAAGACACCCCCGCTTCTCCGAGGAGGAGCTCAGGGTCATGGTGGAGGAAATCGTCTGGGTAGAGCCACAGCTATTTGGCTCACAGGTACAGCACACATCAATAGCCAGGAAGATGGAGTTATGGCGCAGAATAGTGGACAGGGTGAACGCCGTGGGACAGCACCCAAGAAATAGGGAGGACATCAGGAAGAGGTGGAACGACCGACAGGGGAAGGTGCGTTCAACGGTCTCCAGGCACAACATCACGGTACAGCGGACTGGCGGCGGACCCCCACATCCTTCCACACAACTAACAACATGGGCGGAGCAAGTCTTGACCATCTTGCATCCTGAGGGCCTCGCAGGAGTCGGTGGAGGAGGGACACTGGTAAGTCAAATCTTAACTATCATATCCCCCACCCTACCTGCATGCTATCACACACTCCCACCCTCACCCCCTCCCCTATCACTACAACTCCTCACTAATGTACCCATGACACAAACCACCCATCCCAACACCAAGCCCTGCATGACACAACTAAGCATGGTCACCCCTCACTAAAGCATGCCCACTGCACATACCCAGAACAACCCCCCAACCATCACCACACAAACCCACACACAGGAATGCTTGCACTGGGGTACACAAACACCCACCCATTGCACACCATGACACACACACATGCAATAATCATGCTCTTATGCCCCTGCAGGAACCCGAAGGACCGTCACCACACCAGAGGGTCCAGACAACATCACTCCACCCCCAGAAGAGGCCCACAGTGACGAGAGCAGCTCTGCCCTCCTGGATCCAGATGACCAGCCCGGACCATCGTGGGCCTTGGGACAGTCGGTTCCCCTTGCACAGGCACAGCCCAACACTGACCTTCCACCCTCTGGTAACACCAGCACAGCACCCACCCAGCGGGCCCATACCTCCGTACCCAGGACAGGTCAATCAGCGGTGTGTCCACCACTACAGGGCACCCAGGATAACCCACCACCCCAACAACAACAGGGACCATTGGGGCAGTGGTAGTGGGCACACGAGCCAGGGGACGGAGGCACAGAAACACAGGGGAACTGGGAGGGCTGCTGTGCGACAGGGGGCGGACAGGCCAAGGGAACCCACTCTCCACGAGGCCCTCTCCTCCATCATGGGAGCATACCACCACTCCCAGGAGACAATGGCTACGGTCCTGGACAAGTTGCAGGAGACCCTGCGCCTGCAGGACGAACTGTATTTGGGGTTCAGGGAGGAGCTCAGGACCATCAGCTCTGCCCTGGGCACCATCGTAGGGGTGCTGAAGGACATACAGCAGACCTTGAGGGACACCGTGGCACTCCAAGGGGCCCCTGACACTAGCCAGGACGATGAACTGCCCACCACCTCCGCCGGCGCTAGTGGACAGGACGCCCCGCCACAGGACCAACACACCAGCACCCCACCCCCTGCAGACGGACAACCACCACACAAGCGGGCCCTGAGATCCAGGATGGCAAGACCCCGCCAGGAAATGAGACCACCCTGATTGTCCTCCCACTGTTCCACTTTGTTACCCTGTCCATACTTAAACTGCACCAGCTCCACTTCCTATGCCCAGATGGGCAGTGCACCTGTGAGACTAATAGACTGGATTCTGCCATGGACATTCCTCCGCCATCACCTATCCTCATTTTACAACCCCCTCCCATTTCTGAGCACTTCAATAAACACCCTTGAAACACAAAAATATCTAGAGTCAGTCTGTGATTTAGTAAATATGTATTATCAATGACAGTGTCATAATGGGTTTACCTTTGTAAGGCTAACATACCTATGCCACACATCACAAGCCCTTAAAGGATGCAAGCAGTTGACACGTAGGTAACCACACCTGTGAAACCGTAATGGAAGGGTACAACTCAATTACCAAATAGTGATTTAAATCGAGAAACAGGATAGAGGTAGACGTGTGAAAGTAAATGTAATGCTAAAAATGAAAATGTTCTCACCCGTGTCTCACTGGAAATATTGCTGTATGACTGACTCCCTGTTGTCGTTGTCTTCTTCCTCAGCTTCATCCTCATCACTGTCCACAGGCTCCACAGGCTCCACAGCTGCTACAACACCGTCATCTGGATCATCCTCCTGCAGAAAAGGCACCTGGCCTCGCAAAGGCAAATTATGGAGCATGGAGCAGGTGATGATGATGTCACACACCTTCTTCGGTGAGTAGAATAGGGATCCACCTGTCATATGGAGGCACCTGAACCTGGCCTTCAGGAGGCCGAAGGTGCGTTCGATCACCCTCCTAGTCTGCCCATGGGCCTCATTGTACCGTTCCTCTGCCCTGGTCCTGGGATTTCTCACTGGGGTCAATAGCCAGGACAGGTTGGGGTAACCAGAGTCCCCCAATAGCCATACACGGTGCCTCTGGAGTTGACCCATCATATCAAGGATGCTGCTATTCCGCAGGATGTATGCATCATGCACAGAGCCAGGGAACATAGCATTTACCTGCGAGATGTACTGGTCTGCCAAACAGACCATCTGGACATTCATGGAATGATAATTCTTCCTGTTCCTGTACACCTGTTCACTCCTGTGGGGGGGGGGACCAGAGCTACATGGGTCCCATCAATGGCACCTATGATGTTGGGGATATATCCAAGGGCATAGAAGTCACCTTTCACTGTAGGCAAATCCTCCACCTGAGGGAAAATGATGTATCTCCTTACGTGTTTCAGCAGGGCAGACAACACTCTGGACAACACTTTGGAAAACATAGGCTGGGACATCCCTGATGCCATGGCCACTGTTGTCTGAAAAGACCCACTTGCAAGGAAATGGAGCACTGACGGCACCTGCACGTCAGGGGGGATTCCAGTGGGATGGCGGATTAGTGACATCAGGTCTGGCTCCAACTGGGTACATAGTTCCTGGATAGTGGCACGGTCAAACCGGTAGGTTACGATGACATGTCTCTCTTCCATTGTCAACAGGTCCACCAGCGGTCGGTACACCGGAGGATTCCGCCATCTTCTCATATGTCCCAGCTGACGGTGCCTAGGAAGGACAACAGCGGAGAACCAGTCATTATTCCTCCAGGTATGTACCCACAGTTACACACAAGACTACACCACTCACAAAACCCTTCCTGTATGTGTGTTGAGTGTAGGCCCAGCTATGTGTGACCCAGTAGTAAATTAAGCCATGGAGGCCCCTGAAATGGCGGCTGCCTGACCTCTAAACTGGGACAATGGGATTGTGGGGTAACTGGGCTGGCGTTGCACACCGTCGCGGTAGGCGGTCGTAGACCGCGGCGCAATGCTGCATTGGTTAACATTGGACCCTATGGGTCCCATGAGCCAATGAACAGGTGCGCCGGTGGTGATGATGTGCACCGCAGCGGACGTCACCGCTGCGGACGTGACCGCCATTTTCTATCTGTTCAATCACTAGATACCTGACCTTCAACAGGAGAGGACCTACACTGCAAGTGGTGCTGTGACCTCGGTCTGGAAGCGACGATGGCTGCTGCGTCTGGGGAAAGAGCCCCTGCCTTCACTGCACAGGAGTTGGAGAAACTGGTAGACGGGCTCCTCCCCCAGTACACGCTACTCTACGGTCCTCCAGACCAACAGGTCAGTACACAGGGAGCACGTTGTATGGGCTAGGCCTGGGTGAAAAGATCTGGATGTAAGAGGGAAGGGGGCAGAGTTCATAGAACATTAATGCATGTGAATGAATGGGTCAAATGGCCAGAGTAGGGAGGGGGCCACTCACAACGACGGTGCAGTTGGTAATGACTGTTCCTCTTCCCTTGTGCATGTCATGTAGGTCAGCGCCCACCAGAAGAGGGACATTTGGCGTGCCATCGCCAAGGAGGTCCGGACCCTGGGGGCCCACCAGAGACGGGGCACCCACTGCCGTAAGAGATGGGAGGACATTCGCCGCTGCAGCAAGAAGACGGCGGAGGCTTAGCTGGGGATGGCCTCCCAATGTGGGAGGGGTGCCCGTCGCACCATGACCCCCCTGATGTTCCGGAGGTGGCCTACCCGGAGTTGGATGGGCGCTTGAGGGCATCACAGCAGACACAAGGGGGTGAGAACAACCTCATTCTGCTGACTTTGCGTGCAGTGGAGGTGTCTGGGTGGGGGAGGTGGGCTGTGGGTGTCCCTAGGCCAGGGCGAGTTAGGTAGGCAAGGCCCCTCCGTAATGTAGGCCATGTGGCACTCTACCCCACCTCAGCAGAGTGCCAAGTCGAGGTATAGTTGCCCCTGTGGCATCCATGTGCGCAGATGTCCACCAATGACATATAGGCCATATCCCAGAAATTGCATGTGCAGAGGGCAGGAGCACAGCGTAATGCAGGGGGCTGCTGCGTTTGTCCTGTCCGCCAACGGTAGCGGTATGCCATGCACTAAAACTCTCTTTCTTCTGTCTCCCCCCCTTTTTCTGCTCTCCCTGTCCTTTTGTACATCAGCATCAACAGGCCGAGGTACAGTGGCACCAGAGCACGAGGGAGCTGCATCCCACATGGCCATGGAGGGCCACACCACGGACTCTGAATGCACCAGTGGGACGGAGGGCGAGGGGAGCTTCACGTCGGCCACCGGATCACCAAGCAGCGACACGGACTCATTCGCCGATGGGGGCTCCCTTGTGGTGGCGGCACCATCTGTGCCCCCCACCTCTACAGGTACAGCCGCCACCTCCCCTACCAGCCCCGCCCTCCCAGCAGCCCCTCAGCGTTCGCCCCGTGCCCGCTCACCCAGAAGGGTGGGCATCACCTTCGCCCCAGGCACCTCAGGCCCTGCCCCAGTCACCCCTGCTGCCCTCAGTGAGGAGGCCATTGACCTCCTCAGGTCACTCACTGTTGGGCAGTCTACCATTGTGAATGCCATCCAGGGTGTAGAACGAGAGTTGCAACATGGTAATGCATTCCTAGAGGGCATTCATTCTGGTCAGGCTGTCCTTCAGCGAACCCTGCAATCTCTGGCCTCAGCACTGATGGCAGCCATTGTCCCTGTGTCTAGCCTCCCCCCTCCAACCTCCTCCACCCAGACCCAATCCCCTGTACCCCAGCCCATCCCAAGCACACCTACAGACCAGCATGCACACAAGTCAACACACACACGTAGCTCAAGCAAACATAGGCACCACACACACCACAGGCACTCACGCAAGCCTCACCCACGTACAGACACAGCAACATCCACTGCCTCCACTGTGTCCCCCTCCTCCTCTTCTCCCTCCTCCCTCCCAGTCTTGTCTACACACACACCTGCATGCACCACATCTACAGGCACCATGAATCGCACCAGGACACCCAGCACCACAAGCCGCTCACCTGCACTCACCACCTCCACTGCCATTTTCACGTCCCCTGTGTCCTCTCCCAGTGTGTCTGTGACGCCCCCTCCCAAAGTACACAAACGCCGGCAACCACTCACCCAACATCCATCCACCTCACGACAGCCTCCAGTACCTGCACCTGCACCCAAAACACCTAAAGTGACACCTCCTACAACCACAACCTCTTCCTCCACTCCCAGACCCCCTCCAGCTACCCATCCCAGTGTTCGTCGGAACCTGTCCCTCTGTAAAGTTGACCTTTTTGCCCCCACCCCCCTCCCCCAATTCATCAGTCCCGTCGTAGCGCCTCAGCCAAAAAGCCTCCAATACCAGTGGTGCCTGTTCAAGGTTTGTGGAGTGCACCGCCCACCAGGGCAGGCAGTAGGACCCGGAGCCAAGGCACTGGCAGCCTACCCCCTGTAAAGGCCCTAAAATTGGAGAGTGGACGACGGGACCGTGTTAAGACTCCTGGTGGGAAAACAACTGACATGGGTTCCAAGGGGATTGGAGAGTCAGCTGTGACTCCATCACAGGTGGTGAAGGGCCAGAGGAAGTCTGCCTAGCCTGTTGTAAGTGTCACGGTGGAGAAGTGCGCCATCATTTCCGGCGGTCGAGACACAACCGCCAGCACCGTCGTCACTGGTCCAGAGACCACCGCCAGAGTCATTGCCCAGGAGGGCCCAAGTATCGTCACTGGTCAGGAGACCACCGCCAGAGTCACAGCCCAGGAGGGCCCCAGTATCGTCAGTGGTCCAGAGACCACCGCCAGAGTCATTGCCCAGGAGGGCCCAAGTATCGCCACTGGTCAGGAGACCACCGCCAGAGTCACAGCCCAGGAGGGCCCAAGTATCGTCACTGGTCAGGAGACCACCGCCACCGTCAGAGTCACAGCCCAGGAGGGCCCAAGTATTGTCACTGCTCCAGAGACCACCGCCAAAGTCACAGCCCAGGAGGGCCCAAGTATCATCACTGGTCCGGAGACCACCGCCAGAGTCACAGCCCAGGAGGGCCCAAGTATCGTCACTGGTCCAGAGACCACCGCCACCGCCAGAGTCACAGCCCAGGAGGGCCCAAGTATCATCACTGGTCCAGAGACCACCGCCACCGCCAGAGTCACAGCCCAGGAGGGCCCAAGTATTGTCACTGGTCCAGAGACCACCGCCACCGTCAGAGTCACAGCCCAGGAGGGCCCAAGTATTGTCACTGGTCCAGAGACCACCGCCATAGTCACAGCCCAGGAGGGCCCAAGTATCATCACTGGTCCGGAGACCACCGGCTTTGCACTCCCCAGGATGGCACAGTGGGCAAGCCACCCACTGTAGAGGCTTGAGAGACTGTGGCTTTGCACTCCCCAGGATTGAACAGTGGGCAACCCACCCACTTGTGAGACTTGAGAGACTGTGGCTTTGCACTCGCCAGGATGGCACAGTGGGCAACCCACCCACTGTAGAGACTTGAGAGACTGTGGCTTTGCACTCCCCAGGATGGTACAGTGGGCAACCCACCCACTGTAGAGACTTGAGAGACTGTGGCTTTGCACTCCCCAGGATGGCACAGTGGGCATTGAGCCCTGTCGTGGATCTGGCTTTGCAGTCATCCGGCTGAGGTGCCCCTCCTTCCCTTCCCCCTGAGGTGCCTGTAGTATTTCTATCTGATGCCCCGGCAATGTTCTCTCCAATTGTGGTCAGGTATCGTTTGTGGGCCTCGCCCATGCATTTTTGGACTGATGGTGCACAGACATTGTTATGTACATATCTGCACTACTTCTCGTATTGTATATAATTATGACTGATTTTCACATATATATCTGTATATTTTTGTATGACATGTATATTGGCACATTACAATGTTTGACCAATTTTTCTTTGTGTTTTCATTCTTCCGTGGGGATTGTGGGTTGTCACTGTGATTTTTTGTGAATGCATTGGTGGGTATGTTGTAATATGCGAGGGTGGGGGTGTTTGGTGGGTATCCCCCTAACTTTTGCCTCCCCCGGCTCGTAGGTGCAGTACTCACCGTTGTATTTGGCACCTACGTAGCTGTTGGTCATAGAGGAGCAGAAACACAAGGGCAGGGAGTATTTGGAGTTCCGGCTCCATGGAGTCCTCCTTCTTCATGGGATATGTTCAGGTGACCGTTTTCATATAGCAAAAGCTGTTTCCGCCATGTTTTTATCCACGGTGAATCCGCCCCGGAAAAGGTGGCGGATTGGCGGGTTGTAATACTGTGGGCGGTACATTGTCTTCCGCCTGTCTGTTGGCGGTGACCGCTGCGCTGCTTGTCTGTACCGCCGTGGCGGGCAGTGTGTTAAAGTGGCTGTCTTTGTTGGCGGTTTCCGCCCGGGTCATAATTCCCTTTTTTGTCCGCCAGCCTGTTTGCTGTATTTCCGCAGCTTTAACACCGTCCGCCAGGGTTGTAATGACCACCTTTGTCTCTTAGGCATTCCCCATCCACTACTAAAACTAATTATCTGACATTTTACTGAAATTTGATCCACCACCAGGTGACATCTTTTGGAAGTGATGGGTCTGCTCAACTTCCAAAGTCCATGAATACCTGGGATATGGTGCAGAAGGAAGCAATGCAACACCAAGTTAGCATTCAGTTCAACAGGCACAATATAACCAGGGACACTGGAATTATGAGATTTGGCGGTAATGGTGTTTTCCGCATAATTTGGATTTGCCGCATTTGCCAAGTAATCCATCATCTTGTGCATAAAGTGCAGATTTTAACAACAACAAAAATTCTAGCTTAAACAAATCAAACTAAAAACGTGGTGACGTGTTGCAGCGCTGTAAGGGGTCCTTCTCGAAGGCTGACAGTGTTCATCCTTTTTGTCACTTATTGCTGGATATGGGTGTCAAACTGGTAGTAACGAGCTGAAACCTTTGCCCAGAAAGCATTAACTTGCAAAAATACTGACATAATAATGAGGTAGTATTCTGACAAAATGGGCAGCGTATTTTGCCTGTTCATGCCACATTAGTCAGCCCGGCCGTGTAATTTGGTCCTTCCCTGTCATATAATTCCTGTTGCACTGATTATAACAGGGGGAATGTGAAGCTACAGTACTTTGCTTCCACATACTTCATAAAGGATGGTTAGAGTGTGTCATCTGAGTATTGCTTTAATTGTGACAGGAAATGACTTGTGTCATAGATTGCAAGCCTGAAGTCTGCTCTCAGCCGAAAGAGCTGCACACTGTGGAGTACAACCACTGGTGACAAGCAGATTTCTCCTCAAGCATAGCGTGAGTCTTGAGGATGAGGTTGTGGTCCATGCTGCAGCTCAGGAACCTGGCTTTGTTGACAAGGCAATGAGTGAAGACACATTACGATTCACCTCAGAGAGACAGTTGTGTACTAGGAGTTTGTAAGAAATGAGAACACATTATTGCCTAGAAAATTGTGCCAAAACAGTTAACAAAATCTTGGTTATACAAATCACATAGCTCTAAATGTTTCAAAACGTACACAACAACTTTATTTGCTGTATTTTTCAATCTTACTGCTTACATGTAGATTCTCAAGCATATGTTATGACTGAGAATCTACTTTGGAAGAGCATGATGGAAAAATCAAATGTAATTACTAATCTCATATTCACACACAACATTAATAGACAAATGTACAGGCCCATACAACTACAATTCTACTGCACAATTACACAGACCTTAAAGGAACGGGGCGCAGACTCCTTACAATAATATAGTGATGCTCTAGCCTCAGACTGACAGTACAGAAATACTCTCTAATAATTAAACAAGATATCCACACAATTATTTGTATTTAAAAAAGTGCAGCCTACACATGAAGTCATTTTGGCACTTTCGTGGTATAGGAACACCCAGACTATCACAATTGCCCTTACAAATTACTGTTTATTTGATTCAAGTCATTTTAAAAGCTTGTCTAAATTTTAGTAGGTTGTCTCAGGTTCAAATAGCCAGTGACAATTGATTGCAGTGGGCAGCCTCAGAAACAGAATAGGCTGTACTGTCCACATTTTCTCACTTTGACGTAGGGATGAATAGCAGAGCTGTTCAGCAGATCTTCAAGAAAATTGTGGACAATACCATTTAAAAATGTGGACATCGAATTTTGCCTTTAGTTACTGATGGTTTTTTGAATGGGACTTAAACTGGACCTATTGTTTAATAGAAAGACATTGTAATAATGTTAATGTAGGCCTAATACGGTCTTCCATGTTTGTTCCAAACACCAGCCTAGTAATGCCATTATATATAAACGGAAGTGTCTGCAGAGAAAACGTAGGCTTGAAGAGATTAGGTATTGTTGGTTGCAGTGATATAGAGGGGGAGGTTGTGATCTATGAAACAAGGTGTTGCTAATTTGCAGAGATACAATAATAGAGATTAAGGCAGACAAAAATGCAACTTAGAGTGCGCTACTCTGGGGGAGGAGGCATGCAGAAAATGAAGGGTAAGAAGAGGGTGATTCTATTGAAAGAACAGAGCGAGAACAATTGACTGTTCGCTTCTGTCTTCAGGGTGCCTAGTTTGTGCTTTCATGCTGGTATCCAGCTTCTCAGCCAGACTATTCCATCTGGTAACGTCTGTTTCAACTAATGCTCCACTTTTCTACCCCCGTAAAAAAAATCAACTCCTTGATGCCTTACTTCTCTGCTTCGAAGCTGGTATCTGCTCTCACGGTCTAGGTCTCAGGCTGGTGCCATATGCAAGTTCCTTTGCATGCTTATTATGCTTGTTACACAAAATTCCCAAATTTATGCTACTTCCCATAATGGGTGTAACTTCACGGTGAAATTTTACCATGAGTGCACAAGAACAACAAATCACAAGGTTTTTATACTATTTTTAAGGCAAGATGCATCCTTGCATCAAAGGTTGACTTGAAGATGCATTTCATCCTAAAATAGAGTACTAAACAACAAATTTACAGTTTGCAAAATGATGTATATCTATCCTTAATTTTTCCGAAATGTCACATAATAAAGTGACTGTAGCCACCCCTGTCACCTGGTTCTAGGTCCCCACAGGACCCATGAAAGAAGAGATGCAGCCAGTATTTGTCTGCATCCTCAGACTGGAGTAGACTCTACATCCGCATCCATGGCTCAGGAGGGGACATGAGACAGGCCTGGGCCATAGGCCACACGTGGAGGAAACAGCGATGAAGGCAGGGGCACTCATTTCGAGGTCAAGCCTTTTGCATCCAAACTATGCCTCCTTCACCAATTGGTTGTCTTCTCACAGCTCTGCGAAGGAGAAAGGGGGCGGTATCGCACTAATGGCTGCACTTAAATCTAGGCAGCGCAAAACATTTTTTCAAATGGGGCCCTAGAAAAACTGCCACTTTGGCTGTATGTGTCTACCTCGCCCCTGCCTCAGAAACACACTCTGAGGACTGAGTTCTGGGTGAGATTGGAAGCACTCATTCATGTGTGTGTGTAGACTCCCCCAGGGCTGTTGGGGAACTGCCCAAACCCAGATGCGAACAAGTCCCCTTCCTGCCAGATTGGGACCAAGTGGACAGAAGATGAGGTGGAACAGGACTGATAGACAATGAACGTGGCAGGAGAGGAGCTTTGAGAGGTTGATGGTTGGTTGTTGGTAAAGTGTTGGTAAACATTGATGAACAACCACACTGCCACCTCCAGATCAATTCGGATGTTCAGTTTGGCTATCCGGTAGGCCGAATAATTAAGCTGTATGAGACAAGGACAGCTAGAAGGTGCGTTTAGGGTAAGAGTGTGAGCTGTTTCTCACAGCATGACACTACACAATATTGTATCAGTGTGATACACGAGTGCAGGGTCCAGCTTTGTCAGTCAATAGATATATTTGTCGCACATGTATGTTATTACTGTTTTCCAGGTAACTAAGTGACCTATAAATTTTGGGTGGTGCCAAACTTTAGACGCTCAGTGCATTTGTTTAAGCAAAGGGTATATGCTTAAAGAGCATCTGACATCCATCCTGATGAATGCCATGGACCTAGATGAGCCACTAGGCAGAAACATTTTGACATCATAGAGGGGTGGGGTACTAATTCCCTGATACTCCATACCTAGTTTTTAATATCAGGTGGTACTCTACATAGTACAAACCAGGCTGGGTTATCACATTGGTTCTCAAACTGTGTTATGGATCCTAGGCTAGAAACAAGGTCCTCCCTGACTTCAGGGTGTAGGCCTGCTCTCAAACAAACCAAAGTTTGGGGAGTGCATGGGGATATCCTATTATGAAGCATGACACCTCGTGGTGTGCAAGGATATCCTGACACACTAGTGTGTGTGTTTATGAATAGGCTGGTAATCATGCAATAACAAAATGTTGCAGAGATAATATCAATTCACTCTGGTTGCTTTTTTGTGTGAGATAGTTCTAGCCATGGCACACCACTGAAGGTTAATGTGGTATCCTAGCTACAGTGGAATTGGAATACTACCATTGTGGGTGTTCGCGTTCGGGAACGGGGAGAAGGGAGCAGGGAGGTGACACTTGGTGGGAGAGTCTGATGCCGGGAGAACATACCCGTGTGTTCCCAATAAAGTTGAGGCTTACATTTATATACCAGTCACCCTTACAGTTAATCAACTGCTCTCATCCATCAGTAAACATTTGCAATCTAGCATCTGTCCTTGAGCAACTGCTCCACTGTGTGAGGAGGGACAGCATATACTTCTGCGTGCCCCCCCAGGATAACCTTTTACTAGTACCATTTTTTTTAGATCCTAAGGCTGATGTTCCTTTAAGGCTTGCAAATGTGTATGCAGAGCTGGATGTCTGCTGTCCCTTGAAGGCTTCCGTCTCTGCACACGTAGCCACACATAACTGTTTGTAGAATGTAGAAAGCCTCATGAATATTAATGAGGCAGGATTTCTGCGAGTTCTTACAACCAGCCATTATGAGTTGTGCCGACTTGATACATCTTGCTCAGCACAAATATTTGTCTTGGTTGCAATGAAAAAGCTGTGCACACTTACATGCCACAAGACGTCAGCAGCTTCCATACCCCACTCTAGAGAAGCTGAAAGGAACAAGAGGCGACCTCAGACCTGCATAACGCAACTGACAAAAATATTACATAACATAACCTAAAGTAGCATAACAGAGAACATGACATAACACGATGATGGCAAAATGTATCTGTCTCACTCCTGAGATCTAAATATTCTAGGCTGCGTGCCTGAGGCAATATTTACTTTTTTGACACTATCCTTTGATCTGTGCATCTACAGAGGACGGAAAAAAACACAAGGGATGTTGTCTTTTGATGAAACATTCAACGCCCGGGTGCGCTGCTTTTTTATAAAAATAGAGCGCCTAGCTAATGTGTGCTCCCCCGCTCTTTGTTCACAGCCAGATTCCAGAATAAGCAATTTAAAAATGTATAACAAGTGTTCTTTTCAAGCAGTGTTTAATTTGTAAATAAAAACGTGCCGGTGCGCAAAACCCTCCTCTTGAACACGGGGCTGGCTGCTGTATTTAAATGTGCGATCAATTGATTCTGAGGCGGCGTAATCCTGAAGCCATCTGGGGCCTCTTCAATCCATTTAAATCCACTCCCTGCCCCTTTAGCTCAGTTTGGCAGCTTTCCGCTCTCTACCTTTCCTTTGTGACGCTTTTTCGTTTTTCTCTTCCTCCGTCTTTCCCATATGTGTCTTTTGCTCGCAGCAAATGCTTGAGGCAGAAGAGCAAGCCCCGGCCCTAGAAAATAAGCGCTGGTGCTCAGCACCGGAAACAACAAGCACAAATTAAGCACTGTTTTCATACCATATGTGTTGGTATCTACACAGGTCACTCTGCTCCCTGGCGTAAAAAAATAGCGTAATGAAACTTAAGTGGGGGGGGGCTGCAAAGTACACGAGCCCCCCCCCTCCGAACTCACTGAGGAGCTCTCAGGCCAGGGCACTTGCCTGAGGTGGCCCCCTGGAGCTCGGGTCCCACCCGCACCGTGGGGACTAAGGGGGCCTTTGTTACACCACTGGTAAAGCCCCTTCATTTAAGGCATCTCTCCTTTAGGCCTCCCTACCCAGAATCGCTGGAAAATGGGTGCAAATAATGTGAAGTGTTAATAACATTATCCAGTTATTTTCCAGAGTGGCACCGTACAATTTTGAATTTTAGGCCGAGGCAGAGCGGTATAATCAGCATGTTTGATATTAGCGCGCATACATGAGCGTTGGAATCTAAAAAGTGTGCTAAAAACGAGCATGTTCAACAAAACAGCAGGGATATACACAAGGTAGGATTATGAAAAATTAAGGGGCACACAGTGCCCCTTACGTGGGTGCAGTGATCTTGCACCTAGGTGAAACTAGACCAACTGCATAATACACTTGATAATCGAAATGTGAATAACACGTGCTAAAATCAACCTTGAACACCTCTCGAAGGACAGGAGAGTAATATTTTGACCCAAAAAGTGCACAATATTGTCTCCGTGCCAAGAAAGCACCAGGGACAACGGGATATTCGTCCATGCTGGCTAACAGCCAGGGGATCGCACATTCAAATTGGCTGAGTTGGAACTGGACATGGTGGCCAATGAAAATGTCAATTACACCTTTTTGAATACCCAGTGGCCAGCCTGTCCATTACCACACATGGTGGCACACTTACACAATAGCATATGGGGCACTACAAGGGAAAATATCAAGGTAGGTGTTCCATGCCGAGGAACACAAGGTCTCCAGGAAGGGATGAGATGAAGCCACCTTAGGAGATGTATTCTAAAAGTAACGTAACACTGGCTCCTTCAGCCTCTGTGGCGTAAGAGGGTAGGGGTGCATTCAGCCGTAGAAGTACCAATATCTGTGAAATAGGGGAGTGTCAATGGCCACCTCCCCCAGCTGCAGGAAGACACCATCAATTTGTGTTATACAACTTTGTGTAAGTACACATGGTAGACAAGAAGACAGAAGAATATTGTGTCATCGCAGGGGGCCTACTCCTATTTAGTTACAGCGAGTATTGGTTGAGAAATATTGATTGACAAGGTGTAGACGGTGGTAGGTGTCAGATCAGTTGTGCTAATGCAGGAACAGAAATGATAGGGGAATTAGGATCAACATGTGCAGCATTACAGATTCTCATGACAAGAGGCCTAAAGATGCACAGGGCACACCGCTAACTTATACACAAACATGCAGATGAGCAGCCAGACACCATGGTGTTAGCCAAGCCTTTGTGCAATCACCCCTGGTCTTGTGGAAGAGGCTGAGGCAGTAAGGTCCCCCCCACCAGGTGCATGCAAGAGACACTGACCACAGTTACTGCTGCAGATGTGCAAAATACTAGTTAGCACAATGGCCAAAATACGGGGACCGAGGAGAATCTGACCCATCCTGCTGCCTTCCAGAGGGACTGGCCAATGACAGTCAAGCTGCTTCTCATTGGACATCTGGCGGTGAGATACCATTGCTCTCTTACAGCATAATCAATGCAGGGCCTGAAGAACTACAAGATCTTCTCCAAGAAGCCATCCTGGGGAAACTGTAGTGTAGAGTGGTGCAGAGCAATGACCAAAATGATGGCACTTTCTGCCAAGTCCAGATCCACTCCTTCACATGGAAGAGCAAAACGAAAATCGATTTAAAAGGCTTGTAAATGTGCAATAACATTAAGGCTTTAATGGCCTTCAACCATATGTAAAAACAAAATTGCAATTGATAAAACGTAACATTATACATTAGTGCACACAAATGCATTTTCATGATAAACATGTAAGGGTTAAGGCTCATATGCGGATAAATTAACTTTCTGGGTATGCATAAGTATACAATTACTGTTCCTAACTCCAGTGTTAAGGGATAATGTGGTTAAGAATAGTTAATCTATACTTACCCCCTACGTACTTACTTCATGATACAGCAGAAGTCGATATTCTGGATACAATATTTTGCCAGGACCACTTTACAAACTCGATAATGACGTAAAATGCTGCACATGTGCTCATGGTTCCCGGTGCCATGCTGTGCACATCCATACACGGTTTCCCATTCTCCTGGTACAGTAACAAAAGGCATTTAAACTGTATCTAAACCATGCCCCATGCCCCACGAACCTGATATCCTGCTTTCATGGGATGCTGTATTGCAACAGTGTCTTCTGTATTGCAACAGCATCTGCATTTCTGCTCTTCCTTGTCTGCCTGCCCTGAGGTAGACACATCACACCACTGAAACTTTGTGTCCACTCAACCACTTAACTGAGACCGGGAAACCACAAAAAGAAACAAATACTATTTGTCTGTACTTGGTCAAAAAAGACACTAGCTCAGGGGAGAATGGTGAAATGTGATGGAGTTCAAGACTATGCCAGGTATGAAGTAGCGATCATGTTAGGGGTCTACAGCCTTTTCTGTAACAAGAGCTACTGATGTTCTATGAAGTTCATTGAGAGCCACTAATATTGTTAGAGCTGTAAAAGTGACCATATGAGCAAGATTACATTAGTAGCTACCACATGCACGATTACCAGAAGTGATCACCTCAGTGCATCGGGCATAGTTATATGTAGCAATGTAATATGGTTATATCAATTTGGGATGTCTCTACATGGGTTATACTTGACAGCAATAGCTGCAACACCTTGCAACCAAGCACTAATATGAGTAATACTGAATGATTTATCACTCAAACATCAGCTTTAAATATATTTCGGAAATTCATTTTTCTTCAATTATCAGCTTTATGAGTTCTGAAAATACATACATTTTAATCTCAAATACACACTTTTCAATTTTAGAGTACGTATATTAATTCAACCAATCAAAACTTCTAATTTAATAAATTGGGCTGGACAGGGAAGAGCTACTTCCAGCGAGCTGGAGGGCTGCGATAGCGCCCAAGCTTCCCATTGGACAAGCATGCATCAGACGCTCCAGGGAATACTTTGTCCAAGTGACATTCAGCATTACACTGTAAGTGAAGCTGATCCTTAAGCAATTTAATGCACAATTTAGTTTGTGCTGATGTTCCTTGATTTCCTGAAGCAGGCTTTGGAGTAGTTAGGCAATACGTTCTGATTGTGATTAGGTGTGCCCTCATAGAGTGATCTAGGACACGACATGCAAGACGGATAACTGGAAAAAAATTGATTTCCGATAGCATCATTTGCAAGCTTCAAACTCACTTCCTGGTACCAGAATAACAATGTTGGAATATTCTCTAAAAAAATATTATCACAGTTAATAATAGAAAAAATGTGCAATCGTGGGAACGATATTTTTGTGAACAGTGCTTAGGACATGCGGTTTGTGCCAGATAACATTTCTTACAATGATATTCTGATTTACAGACAGACTGAAATGCCGTTTTCTGACCATCGTGCCAGAGGCCCAAATGCCAGGCTTCCCAGTTGGCAAGAGAGACTAATGCCCTGCTTGATCTTCTCCCCAAACGTTTACATCTTCAACCAGTCACATAGCTAAGACTGGTCCAAACACGCCTGACCCCACCTTTAAGCCTTTACTACCGTAGGAGACTTTGTTATTCTTTATTATTCTTCCATTGAAGGATCTTTAATTTGCCTATTTTTTCTGCCTCGACTGCAAGTTAACCTACTGTTGGATTATTCCAATTCTCTTCATCACTCCGGGTGCTCTCGGGACAGCAATATTTGATTTAAGTGCAAAACCTTTAACTAAATAAATAAATGTTGGAGGAAGGCCACTGGGCACCGGGCCTAAACATTGTGCCCCGTAATTGCAGAGAATGGTCACGGCTCATGACCAATGAGTGTTTCGTGCAGAGGCACTGTGCACCGATCAGAATCAAAGGCCAAGTCAGTGCCCAGCAGACGTGTAAACTCCAGACACCAGAAGCAAGGGGTACTTCACATTGTACGTGGCCAAAGACTATGCGCTGTGTCATGGGACTACAGGGTATGGATTGAGGCCATAATCTGCATGCAAGTGTACAGCCCACTGTGCAGAGACCATTGCCAGTGATGGTTCCGTCCATCCACTAAGAAATAATTAAATATTTGTCTTGATAACATATACATATTATGCTAGCATATGTGTTGGTCAGAGTGAGGTGACAAAAACGTGGACCCAAAAGTTCTGTTTTCCACTCAGAGTTCAATATGGATTTTTTTGTCAAGAGAATCTGCGAGAGCTGCTGTCATTTGCATACACAGATTAGAAAAGGCTTGTTTGAATCTGTGGGGGCAATTTGATTGGCTGTGATGCTTTTACATTGATCCACTGGATTTGTGGACATCTGCCAGGGTGTGAAGTTCCAGACCACAGTCCACAGATTGAAAACAGGTAAATAGGGACGCATCATTTATTGTGCAGGTAGATTATTTAATGCTCAAAAGGTCAATTTACAGGCCCGGCTTTACAATTTTTACCCACAGGGCATACCATTTAGGACAATGTTTGGCCTGCATCACACCCTGTAGAAAGCTACACTATGCCAAGGGAAATTCTACAGTGTTGCTCAGCTCTTGGCGTAAACAATTATTCTTTGTCGCTGCATATGTAGCCAGTAGGTAGCATGGGTGATATGGGCACCATTACAGGCAAAGAACATGCCCCTCCTCTCTGCCCGGTGGATAGTGAAAGATAGCTATTATTGGAAAGCAATGGTCCCATCAAACCCATGGGCCCTAGATACAGTACACCTGCCACACTTGTAGAGAAATAGTGCACAGATGTCATTTGAATCCTGAAAGGGTTGATAAAAAAAGGATTATCTGTGGATCACAGATCTGCCCGGCCGAGAGCCCCCCCAACAAACTGTAAAGGAGCGAGCAGAGTAAGCAAAGGCAAAGGCAAAGCGCAAATGTATAGAATTTTACACACAGTCAGATGACATTGTAAAACAGAGCACAGAGGTGCTGGAGTGTGAGATCACGAGAAAGCAAGAAGACAACATTTGTTTATAATAAGAATGTAACATTTTTCAACTGGCAAGCTAATTCTCAGGAGCCAACATGAGAAAGAGCAGCTCGAATGTCATAGACAGGCACTTCCTTTATGCACGATTAGCATGAGCAAGAAAACATGGCAATGGCAATATCACTTACAACCAGTTACGGTAAGGCAGTGGTTTACACTGACAGCCCACCAATAGCTTCACACTGAATATAGCACAAGTGCGTGTCAAATTCCATCTATAAATGAATACATTTATGTGGTGAATCGCCTACTAGATCCCCCTTTGCTCCGAGTGATAAGAGACAATAGGAGGTCGGTGAGTAGACAATAGCACCAATATTTTTAACTTCAAGAAGGTACAGATAAATTCCTGGATCCGTACAAAAGGTGAATATTCTTTACTGTTACTCTGCCAGCTTCCAGCCATATACACATTTGCTTTATAGATCTTGTTGGACGTGTTAATCATTTTTCAGACCTTCAGTGCATGATCTGAAGCTTTATATCAGGACACCATGCCAAACAAGGTAAATTTATATCCAAAAGATATTAACCAGGGGTGTTGGGACATTACTTCTCTCAGTATTTGATGGATTAAAAATGTGTTTGGGATTAGCCGCACCAACATCCATTAGAATAATGGAATTTAGAGGACTCTGTCTTGGGGCCTTAGGAATTGCCAGTACAAGATATAATATACGACGTTGTAATATTGTAAACTTGTTTGAGTAACTTGGTTTCTGTCTTTTTTCATGTATTCGATCTAAAAGTATAAATAGACATTTGAACTAATGTGATTAATTGTATAAAACATATTTATCCTTCTAATTGTATCTATCAAACAAAAACATATACACAATAAAAGCAAATGGCACAGTAAGAGAATGCTTTTTCGAAAAATCAGAGAAGAGAGCAAATTAATGTGTATACATAAATTCTCGTTCAAGAGGCTACTCAAGGGAAAACATAAGCCCTACTAAACTTGCATGAACATATGTTTATATCGCAAACATTAGTTTAGCATGATTACAATGGTAAATGCCATTGTACATGATATAATTGCCAGTCGTTCTGTCTTACGATTGCTAGATTAGCTTAAATCAGTTTTTTGGGTTTAAGTACAAACGCCAGTGTGCAAGCACCATTGGACTGATTGCCGTTCCACCGGATTCACTAAAGTGAGTGAAACTGTGCTGCGTGGTAGTCATAGCTACTTGTATCTGGAAGAGTGCTATCCTCAACTACAAGGTGAGCCACTAATCTTATGGTAGCATGGACTGAAGATGCTTCATTTTCATCATTCACTGCCTGTTTTCACTGTGACATGATTAGTGTATATGCATTTAAAAGTGAGTGATGTCCCTTTAAGTGTAGGGTAAAAGTACTCCAATGTTGATACACTCATGTAGAAAGTAGACAGACTCCTTGGACCTTTGAAGGTATCTGGCTTAATGCTTAAGACAGATGAAATGAGAGAGGTTCGCGTCTGCAACCTTGGTGCACCGCACAGGTTGACCCAAAGGAATCTTTTGTAGTCTCACCTGTTCTACAGTGGATGATTGTGGTCAGGCCTTTATTAGGATATTGCTAAAGCCTGAACAAAAACGTACAGTCTAATCCCCCACAGGCAGCTTACTCTGCGAAACTTGCACAGTAAATCAGTCAAAAGCTTTTCATTGATTAGATTGTTACCTGTCAAGCCCTTGTTGTATTCTTCATCTTTAAGAAACTATTGAGGGGTCACTTAGGGTTCAAAAACTGGGAGGACTAGCATAAATCAGCAATCCTCCTGCTGGACAAAACCTGTGGTGGGATCAACCTGGATCATACCTTTCTTCGTTCTTATACATGAGCACAGTGTAGTCTCATTGCCTACCTTTTAAGCCTTATGTCCCACTGCCCACGGCAATCACAGTTGTTAAAGGCCTGACCCGAGTTATACGTCGAAGCACAGGCGAGCCTGAGGGCGAATGGCTATGATGCTATTAGAAGATTCTATCCATCCGGAGTAGAATGTTCAAAATAAAAAAAGAGAAATAGAAAAACAAACATTGGAACGTAGCGCCTCAGTGTTTAGGCCAAACATTAGTGACCTCGAGCTACTCTACTGTCTTAAATGGAGCTCTGAACATGGATGTGACAAATATCAGTAAGTTTCTGTCTAGACATTTTGCGAGCCAGTATAAAACAGTGGGCTTTCTAATTATTTGTACAGTTTCAAGAGATGAAACAGGTATCATTAATGTTCACACGTACCCTCTCCCCATGGGAATGTTCCCTCATTTTTACCCACAAGCCTGCAATGATTACTCCTCAAGGCTTTTCTCAATTCCCTCAGTTGGGTTGTGAACCCTGAACTAGGGATTCTCTATCAAAATGTGTGCTGGTTTGGATAGGAACACAGTAACAGAAATATCCCAAAGAAATAGATGTTATCCTGCTTCGACTGCCCAGCTGCGGAGTGATTAATGTTGATGAGAGTATCTGTGTCCATGTTGATAAGGGATCCCTGGCTGTTGTCTTGAAGACAAGGTGTAGGAAGTCGGCTCTGTATATACTATCTCAAAGTGAGAGATAGTGTGCCCCCAGTCCAAGGGTTCCTCTTAGAGGTTGATAGAGCATTAGTATTATCTAATTTTGCCACTATTTTGTGGTAGTGTGGTCGAGCAGTAGGCTTATCAGAGGGTAGTGTAAAGCATTTGTTGTACACACACAGGCAATAAATGAGGAACACATACTCAAAGACTTAACTCCAGGCCAATAGGTTTTATATAGAAAAATATATTTTCTTAATTTATTTTAGAACCACAAGATTCAAGATTTGAGGTAAGTTCATAAAATGTAAGGTACTTCAAACAGGTAAGTATAGAACATTGATTAAAAACAGTAGTACACACAGTTTTGGTTAAAATGGTAATAAGCTATTTTAAAAGTGGACACTGAAAAAATCAACAGTGCCTGGGGAAGGTAAGTTTTGTTAAGTTTCTCAGATAAGTAAAGCACTTACACAGTCAGACTCCTAGGCATAGGCAGCCCACTGCTGGGGGTTCAAGGCAACCCCAAAGCCACCGCACCAGCTGGTCGGGTACAGAGGTCAAAGGAGGGCCCAAAAAACATAGGCGCATATGAAGAACTGGGGTGCTCCGGTCCTGATCTGCTTACAGGTAAGTACCTGCGTCCTTGGGAGCAGGTCAAGGGGGGGGGGGTTTAGAGCACTGGGGGGGACACACACAAGCCCACAAAACACACCCTCAGCGGCACAGGGGCGGCCGGGTGCAGTAGGAAAAGTAGGTGACTCCTCCTTGTTTTTCTCATTATCTCCGCCGGACTTGCCGCTAAAAGTGGGGGCTGAATCCAGAGGGGCGGGCATCTCCGCTAACTGGGATGTCCTGGGGTGCTGTAACAACAGGCAGGAGCCTTTGAGGCTCACCGCCAAGTGTTACAGTTCCTGCAGGGGGAGGTGAGAAGCACCTCCACCAGTGCAGGCTTTATTCCTAGCCAAAGAGTGACAGAGGCACTCACCTCATGTGGCCAGAAACTCGTCTGGTTGTGGCAGGCTGGCAGAAACTGGTCAAGCCTAGCACTAGGAGTCGGACTGGTATTCAGGTGGAATCTCTAAGATGCCCTCTGGGTGTATTTTACAATAAATTCCATATTGGCATCAGTGTTTGATACCAAACGTCCCAGATTTCAGTGTAGCAATGATGGAACTGTGGAGTTCGTAATTGACAGACTCCCAGACCATATACTCTTTATGGCTCCTCTGCACTTACAATGTCTAAGGTTTGGCTTAGACACTGTAGGGGCTTAGTGCTCATGAAACTATGCCCTCACCTGTGGTATAGTGTACCCTGCCTTAGGGCTGTAAGGCCTGCCAGAGGGGTGACTTACCTATGCCACACTCTGAGGGGAGTGCCATGTCGACTTAATCTTTTTCTCACCACCAGCACACACAAGCTGTGAGGCAGTGTGTATGTGCAGAGTGGGGGGGTCCCCAGGATGGCATAATACATGCTGCACCCCTTAGAGACCTTCCCTGGCCACATGGCCCTTGGTACCAGGGGTACCATTTACAAGGAACTTATCTGTGTGCCAGGGCTGTGCCAATTGTGGGAACAAAGGTACAGTTTAGGGAAAGAACACTGGTGCTGGGGTTTGGTTAGCAGGGTCCCAGTACACTTTCAATCATAACTGGCATCAACAAAAGGCAAAAAGTTAGGGGGTAACCATACCAAGGAAGGCATTTCCTTACACATGGGCAGGCTGTATTGTTTTGATAAGGATGGTCATGTTTATTTCCTACTGGCTTTATAGGTTCCACACACTGGTTTTTACCGACACATAAGGGATTTTGTGGCACATATATCTAGCATCCTTCGTCCTGTTGGGGGGTGACAATGTTATATAGTCTCTTGAATGGTAAACCCCGAGATAGGAGAACTTCTGTTATATTGGTTGGACAGATCGTGCTACACTTGGGAATTCCCACAATGCACACACCAAATACACACACCTTTACTCAGGACTGACAACCAATCCCATTATGCCCACACTTTTCACTTTTTGGGGTCCTCTTCTGGTATGGACATGGAGGTATTTTTTGGAGACCTTGAGATGTGGTTGACAACCATGTGGTCATCAAACCACCCCCCGCTACTTTAGCATCCACTGCAGGGATGGGGTTCTTTATGGGCCTTTTCTGTCTTCAACTTGGCAGACAAAATCTTATAATTAATTCCATGAAGGAAAACCAGTGTGAATAGGAGAGCAAGCGGGAGCAAGGATGAATGTAGTTGGGTAAATAGAAAATGGAATGAAGGGAGGAATATTGAATGGAAGGAAGCGTGAAAGGAAGAAAGGGTAAAAGCAAGGAGGTAAGAAGGGTGAAAAGAAAGATGGCTGAATGAGTGGGTGACTGAATAAGTGGGTAGAAGGATAAGTGAATGAAAGGATGAGTAAATGGATAGGGAGGTGAACAGGTGAAATTATGGCAGAGCGAAGGGAAATCTGGGAGTGTGGATGGATGGATAAATAAGTCAAAGGATGGATGTATGGGTAGATGGATCGATGCATGCATATTTGATGGACAGGTGAATGGATAGATGGATGGCATGACCGATGGAGGAAATGAGTAAGGAATGAATGATGGATGAAAGAATGCATAGGTGACAGAACATAAAAGTGAAATACTGGCTGTCAGTGGGTGGATGGAAGGGCGAAAAGATTAAGGATGGGTGTTTGGATGGAAGAGACAAGGGAGCTCTTCTATGAAGGGTTGGGCACACTTGCTTCACTTGCTTGGTGCTATCAGATCTATGGTTAAAAGTGGGTGGTATTTTGATTTTTTTGCCTACTCCCTTTTTCAAAACTGAATCTTCAGCACTTACAGCTCAGAGATGTTAAGAAGACAAACAGAGATGTCCCACATTAGGGGCTTTGTGGAGTAGCACAGTTATTTGCCCTTTCCAAGAGGGGGTATTCAGTGAGCACAATAGTTCTTGGGTTGAGGCTCTTTAGGGAGGTGAAGTGATTTTCTTTGACACAATTCTTTAAAGGTTTGTTGAGAGTAGGTCCATTAAATTGTGCCATTGTGTGGTTTAAGGAGACACTGGTTTGCAATGAAGAAGAGGGTTAAATTGATTTTAAGCAGGACAACACTGTGGTCTATCCCCAGCAAGGACACAGTGTGTATTAACTTTATTTGCATGTTGAGCTCTATAACGTATTCCAGGAAATGGCTGAAGGTGTGTGCAGAGGTCTTCACTTGCTGACCTAATGCAAAAACATTCTAAATTGAAGATACAGGATGGTGCATTATGGTTTTCAGGGGTATCTCACCCACAGGTTTACTCTATATACTGCATATAAACAATAAACGGAGGGGTGGTGTCTGTCACGTAGCAGGATATGCATGGTATTGTGGGAGTGTGGCTGAACCCGTAGCTTGAGGACGTCCATTATGAGCTTTGAGGGCATAGAGGTGGTTTATTGTGGTTAATGTGTAACTTTTATACTACTGACATGGCTCTTTACCTCTGCCTGATGCCATGCTGGAGAGGATTGAGTTTTTCTTTAGCACTAGTTCTCTTAGTATGGCATTGGTTGCAGGTATCAGCCAGCTTTCTGTGGTAAAGAAGTTGTCGGATTTCTGTCTGGTGGTTGTCATTGATTTGTTGTTTGGGTCTGAATGCTGACCTCATGTTGACAACAATGTCTGGCTGGGAGAGTGTTGGTAAGGTGGGTATGAGGCAGTTTTCTTTAGATCTTTGAGTAGGCAATGATCACTGGTCAGAATTCTGTGTAGGTAAAATAATTTATCACAGGTGCCCTCGGGCCACAAATTTGCATACAGATTGGAAAACCAAATGACTCCCTTTCAGCACTTGGCTCAGTACTGACAGAGAAACTACATGGTAAATTTTACTTTTTAAGGCGGTTGTGTTAGGTACTTGGATACAGCATGACAAAGCAACAAAATAAGGTCAGTACTTTATCCTACTAGAAACTGCTAGGACTTTCTGGGCCTGAGATTGGTCCCCACATATTTTATAGGGTGATAGATGCTACATCTTCATTACTCTGACTGTATGACAAATGTTTCCTCGGGAGCTGCACTTAGGTCAACCCTGGGATCCAAAGTTATCAAGTGTTTAACTACATTGTTTACACATAGTACTGGGACAGAGGTGCAAAACAACAAAGTGATAAATATGAAAAGATTAGTGAAATCAAAATCAGTGATCAAAACGTTGCTATGATATACTCAATCATCTAGTTTCCCCTGGTGGATTGCAACCCCACAAGCGGTATTCACAGTTGCCACAGGCCAAAAATCATAAGTGCCCCTAAATTAAAAAACGCCACCCGAACATTATTGCTCAACACCAAATAAAAAGTATACTAGTGTTTTAGAGCCTTCATGTCAATGCAGTTGATGTGTTAATGTCCAGGATCTGGAGTAGAGGCAGGGCACAGTTCTGTTTCTAAGTGAGTTAAGGTAGCAACAGGTGATTAAAGTTTTCCAATGAGGATGGATGTAGCAGTAGGTATGCACCCATTCTGGTGTCCTGGCAGTGCCCACTATATCAGGCTGTACCAATTATGGTCAAACCTTTCAGGTGTCCGGGCACTTATTGGACTGAGGGCATCCATTGGACCTCATTGTTTTACCAGTCCGAACTGGGAACCAGCCTTTGGGGATGGGCATTCACAACAACTGAAAACAGCCACATGTCTGAAGCCATTGGGGTTAGCATTCAAAAGACTTGGAATCAAGGCCCCTAATCCTACTGAGCAGGAGATGACCCCATGCATGCACGGACAGCATTATACTTGCTAATGTTGTTTATGCTTGTAAAAACAAATTTCATGGCATAAAATAAACGTGCCACAGTATGTGGCCACTGAAACGTGACACGCACCCCAAAGTGGGTACCTTTTCACAAGCGTTATTTTGCATGCCTCAAAAGATTGTCATGTACATAGACGTTACTAGGGGAGTGATAGTAAATGAACCCACCCTGACGAAAGCCCACGTACTAAACAGGCCAATAGTGTAAGGGCTGAAACATGTTGGTGAACTTAGGGTCATAGGACCATTATATTTTACAATCCCGTCCGTTTTCTCGTTTTAATCTTTCACATCCACCCTGCTGAAAATAAAATAGGAAACCTTGGCAGTGGACAAGGATTTTTTTTTTATCTTAATGTTACGCCCCCTAACACACATTAATAAAAGTGATCCCTGGAATATGGTCGAGCCCACTCTGACTTTTAGAAGTCAGGGCGAGCCCGATGGTGAAACCTGCCATTATTAGAGTGGGTGAGGGTTATTTAAAAATGTTTTTTTTTCCTTTTCCCACTTTCTTAAGGAGTAGTGTATAGGTTTTGCACATAACAATCCCCACTTAAGAGTGTCTGTTACTCTTGAGGGGTACTCTGTTTGCTGTGCCTTCTTCCTTCTCTCTCTTTCTCTCTCTGTCTCTCTCTCTCTCTACCTTCCTAAATCTACCTCCCTTTGTGTCCTCCCACTCTCTCGAAATCGTAGGTCTTTACTTTACCATTCTCTCAATATACCTCTCTGCCTCAACCTCACCTCTCTCTCTGTAGTACTCTGTGCGCCTATCCTTGTGCCTACCTTTCACCCCCTCTCTTTACTTTCACTCAGCTCTGCTTCACTCATCTATCTCCACCTCTGTTCTGTTTCCGTCTCATCCTTCTGTATCTCTTCTCCATCCACTTCACCTCTTCTAAACCTCATTTATTTTTAAATCACCTTTTTATCTCTCAAAACCTCACCTAATTACTGTTCTCTCAGTCATCCTGCTGCCTCACCTCTCTGATTAAATGTTTATAACTCACACCTCTGACTAACTAATCTCTCTCTCTCTCTCTCTCTCTCGCTCTCTCTGTCTCTCTCTCTCTAAAGGACCTTTCTCTCTGCCTCACGACTCTCCCGCGCTGAGCTCTCAATCTATAACTCTTTTTATGTTGCCCCTCTCTCTGCTTCACGCCCCCCTCTCTTTCTCTACCATGCATCCTTCTATATTCCGCTTACTATGCCAGCTCTCTTCCTGTTACCTCTGCCTCCCTCTGTCTCTACCTCATGACTGGACTGGTCATTCTGTCACTCTGGCATTTTCTCAGCAGGGAAACAGCTACAGCTGCTTCAGAGTAGGATGGTTGGCCACCACTTAGCCATAGGCCCAGGGCCCCGTTCTAGTCCTGGTCCTAGCAATGTGGGGCTGGTATGAGGTTTGCCAGAGCTGACTTTTGGTTAGTGGTCAAACCCTCCTCTGCCTGTAAGTCACCTTTCAACCTCACCTCTCTTTCTTCACCATTCCCTCAGTGCACCCCACTATACTCACCTCTCTATGTTTCCTTCTCGATATCTCTACATTTCTGTACCTCTTTACCTAAAACCTTACCTACCTTCTACTTCTTTTTCCTACCTACCTCACCCTCGTACCACCTCTCTGTAGCTTTCTTCCTGGCTGCCTCAATTTATCTTGCATCTTTCCTTCCCTCGTCAGTCTCTCTACGTCATCTCTTTCTGACCTACCTTCGTTCTCTTCTTCACCTCTCTTGCTTTATTGTTCTCTTTACCTCCCTGTCCTTTTCCTGCATCCCACCCTCCCATCTTTTTACCTAACACAGCAGAGGTCACTGTCTAGCCAGAAATGTCACACATAAAAAGAGAAGACGAATGACAAACCAGGGCTGAAGATTTCAGGAAGAAATGATCAGATTTTTACCAGTGAAGGTAAAAATCCTTAAACCAGTGTTTTGATCATTACTTTCGTGGCGAAAAATGGCAATTGTGAATTTATTTGTGGCTATGAACATGTGGAAATTGAAATTAAAATTTCAAGTGGGATGTGCATAAGCATGCCTTATTTTACCACATGCACTAGTCTACTAAACATATACTGAGTAACTTCTACTGAATCTTTCATGCAATTGGAAGAACTGTCTCTTTGGACACTGAATTTCATTTAAATTATTTTTGATGTAAAACAAAAACAAGTTTGATCCAGGTTCAAAAACATTGGTGTAATCAAGGCTTTTTCATACTTTCTTTTGGTACTATTTGTCTGGTGGACCGCTTGGCAGCTTGAGCAGCTCAAACTGTTGACTGTTTTGCATGGCCCATTTCTGAAAGCTTAATATATAATTCAATATTGTTTGGCAGCATGAAGGCTTGAATTACATGAAAATTGATAATATGTTCAAAGTTATTCCACAAAAGATATAATCCATGCTACTCACGTTCTGCTATTAAATTACCATTCAGCAACCCTGCAATTGCTAACAAAGTGCACTGAGAATGCCTTCTTAATGTATGTCCTGGAGATTGGATCCTTCTTTGGTGGAATCAGGACACATGTTGAGCAGCTACCAAACCTTTGGTGGACAAACCTTAGGAGTGTTTTCCGCTAAGAGCCCTCAAGACCTTCCATCAGTTACCCTGCAACCTGATGCACCCTCTAGCCATCTACAGGAGGAGAATGAGTTCAGCAGGGCAACAAGTCTTGGGTCAATTTCATTCGCAATGCACTTTCCTAATGATCGACCTAGTTCAGTGATACACCAACCCCACTGTAAGCTAAAAGGTAAATAGGATCTCTTTCTCTTTATTTGCATTAAGGGGACATTGATTTGGTTTTGTGTTGTCTGCTTGTGCCTTTCTACAAAAACTTTCTTGTTTATTACTGAGCATGTACTTTGTTGTTTTGCAGGCTATTTATCATGGCCACTGGTATTTTTGGCTGCTAGACCTACTAGGCTCCAGCCTGCAGGTGAACGTGGTCAGCAGGACTTCAAAGGTTCGTGAACAAGGAAGCTAGAGAGGGGACCCCCTCTACTCTGTCATAATTTCCACAACCCATCCATCCTCTCAGATATCCATTTACTCTGCTATCCTTTCACCCACCCATCTACACATTGTTTCAACCATTTATCAACCCAACCGGCCACTCATCCTCTCTCCCACACATATTTTCGTCCACTCATCCACCCATCTTTTTACCCACTTATCCATTCATACTTTCACAAACCCATCCATCCTTTTACCCACACATCCATTCATCCGTTCACACACCCATCCTTTCACCTACTTATCCAACCTTTTACACACTTTCCTCACATCCATCCAGTTGTCCACCCTTATCAAGCAACATACCTTTCTTTCTTCCTTTTAGTTAACTATGACCTCTTATCTGCCAAGCTGCAGATAAGATACCCATAAAAAATTCCCCACTGTAGCTGCTAAAGCGAGGGTTCACTAAGCCCCTGCACAAGCTCACACAAGCAGGCACACCCACACATGCAGACATGGCCCTACACCCACAAGAGGATACGTACGGAATCTCTGTGACACACACCGAAGCACTACACCACCACAAACCCACTCTACTGCTTCTCACCAATGTCAATCAAGGCTTGTTCACTTACTCAGTTTTCTGGCGATGGTTAAAAAGCATAAATTAAAAGAACTGCAAACAGCGAGTATTCCCAAAAGAGAACAGCTGCTGCCTTCCTATTGGTGGGATTTATCACCCCGCTCGATCTCATACTAGTCACACCATCACATACAGTGTGGCAGACAGTGTAGGGTTTGCAGTACATGTTAACTCTCCACGCTGCTTACACTAAGCCACATACCAGGTGATTGGCCAAGTATTGGAGACCATGTTCTGACGGATACAGAACTAAAATGCCCTGCCAATCTGTCCTGCTTAATAAGTGCACTTAGGGCATATGTGCAAATACATTTGATGAAGCGCTGAGTTCTTATTCCCACAAAATGTATACATTGTGCACCTATATGACACAGCACTTGTCTCATCACACGTGCAGAGTTTATTTTGGCTCCTGCTGTCAAATCAATGGGCTGGAGGTGTGCTGCACTGTCTCCTCCATTCTGCAGGAGACAATGCGTCACAGTTCCAGTCTCAGAGTCAGATACTGGAAAATCTTGAGGGCCTCTGCTCCCACAGGCCCAGTGCTTAATTTGAGCCAGTGTTCTCCGGTGCTCTGCATTGGCACTTAATTGTCAAAACCGACACGTATTACAGTCCACCACATGGTGGTGCTTTCTCTAATTTTGAGATGAGCTCAACAGCTGTTTAGTAATTCAGGTGACTAATACCTGCCACCCAACCACTCTTGTAGCTTTGAGTGGCCTAGAATTGTGTGAACTGTCACACTGCTAGGAGTGTGAGGGGTAGTAGTTGTATTTGTACTGCCACTGGCAGCGCTGGCCGGGCCAATGGGTAGTGCAAGATGCAGTGGCCACCTGACTAGGATGTTGGCACTTATACATTTAAAAATTAAGCACTGCACAGGCCTCAAGACAAGTTTCCCCTTCGACATGTCAGGTAGGGATGATCATTCCATGAATTTACCAACGTCTCAGAGGCGCTGTCCTGAATACCCCTTATTGTAGGCTACCACGACACTAACTCAATTGCCATGCCCTGGGTGGAGACCAATACATAGAAAGCTAGTTTGTGGTCCTCAGAAAAGCTCATAAAACCAGGAGCAGCTTTCTCTTCAAGCACTGAACACTGGGAGTTGCCGAGAGTATCAAAGTCACGCTCTCAGACACAACACCCATTGTCAGGTGCCAACTATGCTTCGCTCCTTGGTACACAGTGTGATGAGTGCACAGGCCATGGCGCCACCCTCGACACGAGTAGCTTACACATCACTTGCGTGCGAGGCTTCAATTTTTTTTATATGTGTTTTAATATTATGTCATGTTTATGTCAAGATCTGCCTGTTATGTAACTGACACTAAGTTTTCTTTCAGAAAAAGGCCTGTCTGAAAATGGATCCGTTCCCTTTAAAGTTAGCCCACCCCACTTGTCTCCTTCGTTGTAATTTGATAGTTAGGTTTAAAATGTTATCCAGTTTGACTTCTTGCTTCTCGGACTGTGTGGAGAAAAATGACTTGCGCGCTTTTAATATAGGGATGCCAAAGCAAAATATATTTACATTTTTTTCTGCGGCTTTCTTCATGCGAATATCGTGTAATCCTTTTAGGCCAAATCCCAGGAGAAAATGTGGCTTTTTGAAGCACCGTTTAGGTAGGACATAATACTGTCTCAACTTCAATTCTCAAAACAGAATCAGGTTATTTTTAGTTGAAGTGTATAAACGGCCGAAAAGCCGATTTGGGGATGTTCAAAACATTTGCACATTTGTACTTAGGCAGAGAGGAATACTTTATCAGGCTGCCTTGCCACACACCCTATGTCGAAGACAATGTTTTCATTCGAAACACAACGTCTGTTGAAAAATCAATAGGATGCCCAGGTGTCAGAGGAAATTGTGAATGACACCGCGGCGTAGGTTCCATTGGTGCAGCACGTACAGTGGCACCGCAGCCCAGACATCTGAAGGGGCAATTGAACTGTGATTATTGCTGCAATGTATAATTTAAAAAGCAGCCACTGGTTTTGCTACTGGTATGAGACCTAAAATCATGTATTGTTACAGACTTTCTATGAAGTTATTTAAAGTAAGGATGTTAGGGCATATTACCTAACTTGTTGAACGAGGCGAAGAAAACTGAAGAATTATACAGTGGAAAAACAAAATCAAAGTCGTGGATAAACAAAAGTCCTGGTTGTATTATTATAACTGTCGTAGTCATATTTGTATTATTGTTGACTTTTTTATAGACACAGTCACATGTACTGCCCGCTGGCACGTACATTATTATATAAACACACAGGTGATGCTGTTGCGGACCCATCAAATAGTCAACTCTCCACCTGCACTTAACGTCTATTTTTGAGGTTCCCACGCCCATCTTCCCGCGGAACCAATCAGAATCACAGCTTCGGCACGTGGACCAGGCTCGGTGCGGTCCGCAGCTGCAGAGGGGGCGTGTCCTGCTGCGGAGAAGAGGCGCGGCTTGGACAGCAGAGAATGGGATTGGGCGTGTTCGCCGATCTCAGAGGCGGTTCTTCCAGTCTAAGTGAAGGAGGAGAGGGCGTGACGTAAAGGGAGGTGCGGAAGAGGGCGTGGCCGTTACGGCCTGCGGTGGGCGTGGCTCCCTCGAGTAAGCTTGGTTTTCCCTCTCGGGGGCGTGGCTGCAGCCCTCGGGGGGCGCGGCGCCGGGTGGGCGTGGCGCGTGCAGTGCTTAGGCTCTCGCTGCGGCTCCGGCTCCAGAGCACGGGCTGTCTACATGGGTTGCTGCGGCCCGCAGAGCCCCGCACACTTACACTGCAGCCCCCACCGCAGCCACGGCGGCCCCAGGCGCCCTCCTCGCCGAGCCCCGGCGGCCACCCGAGCCCATGACGGCTGATTGCCGTCCCTCTAACCGGCCGCCCTCGGAGCCCTTCGCCGGAGACCCGCGAGCATGTCCCCGCCGGCCCTCCGAGCCCTTCACGAGCGCGCGGCCCGCAGAGGCCTGCTACCCCCGCGCCTCGGACCCCTTTCCCTCGCGCCGGGCCTCGGAAGCTCCCCCGACCCGGCGACCCCCCCAAGGAGGCCGCATGATGAGCTCGCTGCTGTTCGGAGACATGGCCCGGGGCTGCTCCGCCCGCGGGCCCCTGCTGGCCGCGCCCCCCTCACCGGTGCCCTCGGCCTTGAGGGACGACCTGGGCTCGGACATTCATTTGCTGCAGACCCTCAATGTCCGCTTCCGCCGCTTCCTGTCCAGGGTGCACGACCTGGAGAGGCGGAACCGGACCCTGGAGGGTCGGCTGGAACGGACACCCCGAGAGCCGGCGGCGCCCACCCGGCCTGACCGCTTCCGCACCTTCACCCGGGACCAGGGCGTGCAGACCGGGCCCCCCCAGGGCTCCCTGCCCGGCACCATCTGGAATTACACCCAGGTGCGGGGCACGCACACCGTGCAGGGACCCGGGGTAACGTGGACGCATCCCGACGGAGTGGGGGTCCAGATCGACACCATCACCCCCGAGATCCGGGCCCTCTACAATGTGCTGGGCAAGGTGAAGAGAGAGCGTGACGAGTACCGGCGGAGGTGAGTCTGGGGTACCGTCCTGTGTCTGTGGTACTATGCCTCCCTAGCGCTGGTTCATCAGTGTTCCCCGGGCGCAACTGCCAATATTTAGTCCGTTATGAAATTGCACTAACTATACTAGTATGATTCAGCGACTTATACCACTACCTGGTTAGTTATGCACCCCCTTTCTCATCACTTATGGGCCCAGCTCACCATGATCAGTCTCAGCATCTCTCACTGATTAGTGCGCAGCACTTCGGTCATCATAACTGGTATCTGGCAGTTAATTCCTCGCTGGCCGATACCAAGCATTGTCCACGAGCTGGCACTGTTAACTGAATCGATCTTTGTAAGCTCTCACACGTTGAATTGAAATACTGCACCCCAACAGATAGCTGCTAGCAATAAGATGTCAGGCTAATCGATAGAGGACACAGTCATCTTAACTGATCAATACCAGTTATTGGAATTTTCACATCTATAGCACATTGCAACCGTTTTAGAAAGACATCACTGCTGTCTGCCCGGGGGCCACAAGGGCTGTCACTGCTGCCTGCCCAGGGGCCGCAAGGGCTGTTCTATAAACTACAGGTGAGGTCCTTTAGTCACTGCTTACCTTTTGAGTCTCTACAATATTGTATTACACTTGACAGCCACTTAATTAAATTCACCTCGCCTGGCACTGACTGGCCTGTTTGGGTGTCCTTCCCTCGCTCCTGCTGCAACACTTGTCTAATTCACATCTAACCTCCCATGAATCCAGCTTGAATATACTGTGTCAGCAGAAACATCTTTGGGAATGGACAGTTCTGTGTGATCTTTAGTTGATTTTTCTCGCCACTTGCTTTCTAGCTTTTATTGTAGCTGACAAAGAGAGAATAATGGGGGTTGTCCACGTTCTCTGATACCCCAACCTTGTCTCTGTAAAATTCACTTCTGTTGCTTTTTAATGGGGGTTGTCCACGTTCTCTGATACCCCAACCTTGTCTCTGTAAAATTCACTTCTGTTGCTTTTTATCATTATGAGCCTGACACGGATTGACTCATCACTTATACGTGATTTTCCAACAGCATGATTGTCCTGGGGCTTAAAAAAACAGACCGTGTATATTTTAAAGCCAACCTCATATTGCCCTTTTTTACAGCTCACCTTCCATCATATCCACTAACGGCCCGTCCACGTTCCCCTCTGCACCCTCCGTTGTCCTTAAGCCCGCTGCAAATGTGGGCTAAAGTCTATTCCTTATCAACAACCTTCACTCTGGAATGCTCTGTCTTATGATCCTTAAAAGAACAGATTCACTGTTTCTCCGTCTTGATCTTGAACTGTCTCACTCGAACACCCACTAACCACGACCACCATTTTTGAATTGGGTACTGTCTCTCTGTAATACATCCAGATGTGCAGAGTGTAATATGCTGTTTATTACCCACTGAGTGGGTGGAGGAACGTAGACCCAAGAGAGATGAAGCCTCGAATGGGTCATGATGTACCACCACTACCTCTACAATGTTAACAAAATCATATTCTACTTTCCACCTCAGCATACAGTTTTTTCATGTGTTTGTTTATACAAAAATACATTTAACCGGAACGAGGATTCAGTGGGTTACATTTGTGTAATAGGGTAAACAACTTTGAAGTAGCCTTGTGACTATTAGGGGAGTTATGCCCCTCTGTACGGACGGGAGGGGCAAATCCTGTTGTGGGGAGGTAATATTTGTACAGCTACATAGAGTGCATATGATTTTATCTTTGGGGTGCCTTTTAAGGGGGGTTCTATTTAGGAATCGCTGGACATTAGCAGCGCTGCCCCCTTTCTGTTGCCCGCTGTGTTATTTGCTCTCCAGTTTGTTGCAACATCTTTTTCTTTTAGGATTTCACCAAAAGCACAAAGTCTAATATGGTAAAGGTGAGTAGATGCTAGTTATGAAGCCCAGAGGCTCATGTGTGATGAGGCGATCACAGTTGGCTCTGGGAGTGGGCACTGTTAAGTGCTAGTCTCCCAAATGAGCCACCCATACACCACCCAGTTGTCTGTGATTTCAATCAATGCCTGACCAGTCAATCTTTAAGGGCTCCAATGTTTTGGCATCACAGAAATTACGTTCTACGTGTTACGCATACATCGGACATCCAAATACGTCTGTTGATCTTAGACCTCCGTCTCAAAATTTGTAGCAAAAGTAAGTAAACTAGCACTGATGCTGGGGCATACACGAGTCTGCGTGCTAAGAGACCAGGGTTGAGCAAAGAGGAAGTGGCACTGCACGCTTTTTGCCTATAAAATACCATATACATACATGTATAGCACATGCTATAAATAGTTTCAGTCCCTGGTAAAATCATAACCTACTTAAGTTGATAATCCATAAAATTTGGTACCCTTCCAAAAGCTGTAAGGTGTGAGCATATTGACTTCGAGATGTCATAATGCCAGTCAATCTCCTTGTAGTGTGTTTATGCACCGTCATAATGCACATGGTATTACTCCTGTACTCTAACTGCATGACGTCAGCATGGAAGGTACTCGTCTCTTGTCGGTTGCTCGATTGTGTGATTACACAGTATTGGTCTCTCTGCTGTGGTCCTGTCTGTGTGGTACATTTGGGGTCCTCCACTTGTAAAACTTTTGTTACAATTCAGGCTCACCTGTTCTTACTGTGTGATATTGTGACGCTGCTCACCTAACATAGAAGAATATTCGATTGTCTGATGTCACACAGCATGTCTAAGTGCTGTTGTGAAACGTTTGGTCCAATACAGGTCGCCGTTTGTGGAGTGATTGTGTGCTGTCACTGTGCAGGTGAAAACCTGTTCTTGGAGAATGCTTGATTGGGTTATGTCATTTTGGTGGTTTCTTAAGTTCTTCCGAGTTTCTGTGTAGTATTATAATATATGTCTAGATTGCCACCCATGAGTTGTAAAGTCCTTAATTAATGTCTTAATTGGACCCGTTAAAACTTCATTATTGCATTTACATTTCATTTTCATCGCACTATACGTTTGGGCATGAAGTTAAAATAGTAACTGCAAATTGTTTTGCCCTTGAAACTAATGAAGGCATGTGCAAATGTGATCATTTTTTGAGTTGCAAAATGTTCTTTGCCCATCGTGACGGAATTCATTAATGATGGTTCGGGGGGTCTCTTGTTAGAAGTTGACTCCTGTGTATCCAAACGTGGACAAAATAAAACACGAGGGAGTCCGACCAATCATGTTAGGGTCACATCAGGAGTTTGGGAAACCGTCCTCTGCACATTTAATTTCAGGTGCTGGAATCTAGCTGTCTTTTCGTCTGTAGAGGACACCCCTTCGTTAACAATTGCATTTCGAGGCTCAGTCATATTACAAACAAACCAGGTCCCTCCACTCTTGCAGATTGCTTGTGTGCCTTCACAGTGTGGCACTAATTGTTTTTGTAACATTGTTTTGTGATGTCTATGTGCAGGCCCACCTTCACTTGAAGAAATGACTGTATAGTGTCACGATACGGGCACGCTTGTTAACCTGTGGGGAGGGTCCCCGTCATGTAAAATATTTCATTGTGTACCAGATACTGAGCATGGAATATTGAGGGTCAAGATATTGGAAAGTAAGTGCATGTATGGAAGTATAGATTTACCATTCCTAAGGCCACATTTAAGTCCCTTGAAGATACATATAATCTTGCCACAGTAAATGTATGTGGAGTTTGGTATCTAAAAAAAAATCTAGGTGTTACATGCCTGTCTATTTTTTACTTTTGATATTTGTTCTCGAGATTGTGGCCCATCGATGTGTATTCTGAAGTCGATATTGAGGGTGCACAACACTGTGATGTCATCAAGTAGTCCTGGCCCATTTGTAGAATGTCAGTGTGGTGTCCTAGAAACTTTCTTCTAGTAGGATTTTTGACTGTGATGTCACAGTGAAATCTGTACGCTGTAGTAGAATGTTTCACCTTGTGATGGTGCATGAGTAAGGCAGTCTTCTTGGATGTTTAGATAAATTGATAGCACAGGTCGTGCTCCTCTGCTGTCTCTGATTGACAATACTTGCATTAAGTAGTTTAATGACGTGCTAACTAGTATGTAACTTTTCGTGCTGTCAACTGCCCTGCAATACGGTCTGAACCTTCTCTTCTGGAATGGGGTAACGACTTGTGTGCATGTGGTCAGTCGTCCTGTAATGGCACAGACGAGTTACAACCATGGGATATGTCCCAGAATAATTAACAGTGGCTGAGACTTAGACGATCGATCAATCGCTTTATGCTTTTTAAGCAAGTTTTCTTAGGTAGGAGAGGTGTGTCCGGACTTGAGTACCAATCTGGCTGTGCCATACACCAAACTGTGGTCGCCTGCGCCCATTTAGAGGTTACCTGGCCCTGTGTTTGATCCTAGTGGTGTGTCTGTTATGGAGGAGATGGAAAAGACCAACTATCATACGGTTGGTTCCTCTTTAAAACGGCGATAAGCTAAAAAGTGGTGGAATGGAATGTGCCACTGAATACTTCCCATTGTTGACAAGAATTCACCACTTATTGTGCGACTAAATGCAGCAACACCTGGTCACAGTGTATAACAATATATAAACGCAGTTGGGATCCAAACACCAAGGCCTGTTCTGACTGCTTGTTGTATTGTTGGTGTGGCCTACCAGTTCACGCTAAAGTGTCCATTTTGATTAGGGCTAAGAATGGGCTGTGCATCGGTGCCCAGACGCTCTTTTGGTGGGAAAAGGACACACAATTCACGCACAGAAAAAAATGGAATGCTACCAGAGCAGCATTTCTAATTAGTACTTAAAAGACGAGGCAGCCGGTAACTACATAATAGGAAATAAATAAAAAAATATGTTAACACCGAGACTTTCTGTTGTCCCTCTTCATCTACTGGTCTGTTAATCTGCCATTCACATTGTGCCTCTGCCTACCACCGAATAATCAGCATGGGGCAGTGGGTCAAACCAGTTTAGTCTTTGGCTTTCTGCACTGTATCGTTTAAAAAGTGCACATTTGCTTAAAAAGAAGTGCACTTCAAATTCAGTACTTCAACCGATGGACTACAAGTTTCTGTTTTAAACTACATCTTCAGGTAGCAGTGATTCAAGACCAATAGTAAATTTTATTAGCGCCAATGAGAAAAATTTTCCCGAGAACACATGAGAACTAGAAGGGGATTGTATAATTGTTTTATGTATACATACCTACAGGCAAGGAAGCATGTGTTATGCTGCATTCAAAATATATTTTTTTATTTATTTTTCTTTTATTGCTAACATATGGCCGTCACATTTAGGTGTTTTTTTATTGTATTCTTTTTATTTTTTCTGCCATTTGCTTACAATATAAAATAACTCACGACCTAATTTCGGACGTGGGATATTTTGACTTTGCCAGTGCATGTTTCTCTGCAGACACTCTAAAGGTTGGTTGGTGTACGCATCCCTTTGCAGGGACTAAACGTCACCCACGGAAGATGGCCTTATTTCAAGTGACGGTCTGCGTCTGTCTCCGAGATGGCGCCCTTTTTCGCAGCAGGGGTGTTATCCCTGGTACCTGCTGCTGGACGCGTCTGTGCCCACGGTGTCCGTGCCCCATCCCTCTGTTGTTAACTCCTGCTTTCCCTAATAAGGACGAATTTACTTGGCTATGAAGTAATTAAACAGCCGTGTATGGCACTGAGAGCGAGGAATGTAGTTGTCTAACTGCATCCGCACTTTTATAGGCCTCGTGTTCCCGACCATAGCATTTAAACCTCCCTTGATTTCGGTTCCTGCATCTGTTTTAACAGGGAGGGCACGCATAGAGCCCGCCTTCTACGTGCTATGCAGCGCTACTTTGAAATTCCGCTGTTTATTTATTTGTAATATCTGGAGGAAGTCACTCGCTGCGAATGGTCTATGAGTGTTTGACCGACTAGCATTGTGTCATCACCCCTCCCCCAAAGCTGCTCTGTGTGCGCCTTGGGCTTCTAGCCACACGCCCCCAGCCTGCTGTGTGTGTGGGTACCTCTATGTTCCTTCTGTGAGAAATGTCATGAATGCGCACCCCCAGAACTTGAGCATTTCCTTTTCTTGTCTACCCCCTGCCCCCACGATCGGAAGCATTTCCTTTGCTTGTTCATGAGACCCGCCCTCGCCCCTCCACTGGAGCGAGCCGGATGCAGCTCTCATTCACATTCACTCATTGTCTATTTCCGTTCTCATGTGTTTCCTCAGTCTCGTCTGGGATTTTTTTTTTTCCAGCGGTTAGTGTTTTTTTTTTTTTTTCTTTCTTTCTTTCTATATTCGTCTTCGACCAATTTAGCTGTCTAGCTTTCTACATTTGTGAACTAAATTATCGGGGCAGCGTCATGGTGATACGTTTTCTGAGGCTGTGTGCACATTGTCGGCGGTTGCGCAATGAGACTGGTGGGTAGGTTACCGGATGACGCAATGTCTTTGTAGACCTCCTGCTTCAGTCTTAAGCATTCCTTCAACCCCAGTGCATTCTGGAAGCTGTAGTCTTGGTTCGCCTCAATGGACAAATTGAGTTCCTCTTCATACATATCTGAGAGAGCTTGCACCCTGGGGGTGGCTGCACACACAGTCCAGTGGCAACTCTGAATCTGCCCTACAGAAACGCACATCGGACTGTTAGCTTCTTATTGACTCCTCACATTTTCCGATTATGTTGGGCTGTCCTCGCGTGCCCCTTGAAAACCTTTTGACGGTACTAACCTGGACTTTGGGTCACCCCTCTTCACCGATTGGTCTCTTAAACTATCCCGGATCAGCTGTGACTCTCTCCCCCCCCCCCCCCCCCCCCCCAAAAAAAAAGAATCTCCTTCCAGGTTATATACTGGCGCAGCACCGGGGACGTCGGCAGGGACGGGATGTGTCTCACTAGTGTCGTCTTCCTGTTACATCTCAGACTCATTGGTGCGCACAGTTTTGCCTCCAACCCCGTGATCATAATTAAGTTATGAGCCATACATGCAGGCCTTGGGGGGCTTCGTGCACATGCTTGGGTTGAGCAGGAGCCCCGCAGAGTCCCTGCCTTTCTGGGATTTACAATTGAAATGGCAGTCGTGCCACCTGCCTATGTTAAAGCGCAGATATTGGGCTTTCTGATCTTGTTTTAAAGTCTCGCGTTAGCCAAAACCTTTTGATCTTACTAAGATTGTATGAGTGTTATACTTAATTACTTGGGTTGTCAAGCCCTCTTTATCCACTAAAGCATAGATCAATTGGTCAGAAGCGACACCACACCTTTGTCTTTGCCTGCTTGCTTTTCTTACCCCGCCTCTCTCTTTCTCACTCCCGTGCAGTTTAACCAAACATTCCACTGTTTCTGCGCCAGCCTCTTTTGTTGTGTGTTGCATGTTGACGTGTATGATTTAATGACAAGAAAGCTGATATATCTTTCAGTGATAGGAAAGTGGGACAAACCTCTGCCTCACCCTGTAATCGTGCCCTTATGTCCAGTAAACTATCGAAGTCGGTAAACGTTTTGCTTGCCAGGATCTCCACCTGATACGATCAGGTTCTGAATCACCAAGTGTGCCATGCTGGGCGTAATCGTGCAATATTATAATTCGATTATTTCCGTTTAGGTGCAAATTTGAGGGGGACTGTTAAAAATCCACTTTTAATTTTGGGTGTGTATTTATATATGTACATTTTTGGGTCCCCACTGACACTTTGACGCTCCCCTTGGTGTCCACCCTTCACCCACAGAGACTCAAACTTGATTTGCAGACATTTAACATTGAGGAAAACACCGGCGCGCTCTCAGATGCTGTGTTTGCTCTATGGTGCTGGTGGTTTTTGGTTTCTCCTTTCTATAGGGACCCCCTCCTCCCCCAATAGAACTACTGCATAAAGTCCGCATATGCTCATATTTCAACTCTTGTGAAAGAGGCTTCTGTTCAACTCGCCGAGCTAGAAGTAAAATTGAATAACTCTATACAGACTGTCTCTAAAAACTCGAGTAGTGTTGGGTCGAATGCGTCCAGTAACACGAGGGATTCTGATTTGAGTAGGCCTGTGGCACAAAAAAAAAAGAAAAGCATTGATGATGCTAGTAACACTGGAATTAATTAGGGGTAGTGGAGGTTTTTCCTCATTCGTGAGCACAAGCGACGAAAATCTTACCCAGACCACCTCCCAGTGAGATTTCTTATGCAGGCGGTTGCGGAAAGTCGCTACAGCTCGCGTTGAGAAACCTTCAGTTTGCGTTGAGGAAGGTGCCACTCGAGTTGAAAATCTACTCGAGTGGCAGAAAAGAAGTTGCGCCCTCTTGCGCTGCGCACGGTGACGTTCGCAGTGGTTTTTTAGAGCAGGTCAAACATCTGGCACTAAAGATCAGCACAAATGGTGTGACTTAACACACTCTTCTGCTTGCAGAACAACACGTAGCGTGGCAGAAGTTTTTTGGTCACTTTGTGGTGTTCCGCATGGCAACACTCCACCCAGACCTGGCCTTAATGTGCTGACACCATAAATGCTAGCCTTCAGCTGCTAACTTTATGCAAATACATGCATGTACAGATGTGCCTTAGCATTCAAAGCCAGTTTCATTGGCTTTGCCAATACTGAGGAAAAATACTAAAAGAATTACTTAGAATGCTTACAGGCGGTAAGGAACTGACACTGACTGACATTACCTTTACAAAATAGTCCCTCTTGCATTGCAAGATCTTCAAAGCAGGCAAAATGATACACCACTAGCATATGGTGAATGTGATTTAGCCCTTGGTGGAGTGAGGCCCATTGAATGTATATTTTGAAGTATTGGTGAGTCTGCACTGCCAGGGCAGAACTAACGAGGGCTAAAAATACACAAAGCAACACTTCATGAACCGTGGGTCTTCTTCTGGGTAACATTTTGGTCCATTGTTTTTGGCTTGTCTTCGCATTTGTACAAAAGGAGCAACTATCTACAGTGGGGGAGCAGTCTGGCCTGAATGATGTGCTTTGAGACTGGCTGTATCTAAGCCCTGTCAGCCCCCCCTAATTACAGTCCCTTCATGGAGCCCCGAAGCTTGGCTGTCTTTTTTTTAAATTTTTTTAAGCACAACGCATTCTCAGAAGTGGTGGCAGGGATCCCTAGGGCCAGGGTTAGATGCTGGTTGCTGCATATTACTGAAAATACTGTGCACAGCATTTCTGCACTCGCTGATCAATATTCAGAGGACCTGCATGTTAGTAGAAAGAAAGAAAGAAAAACACTGAATTGTTTCTAGGTTGCAGTTTGCTAGAAGCCTTCAGAAGAAATCAATTAGCTTTTGACGTGGGAGAAGTCGTCGAAAGGAGCGGTTTTAAGAAGTTTTAAGAAGTCGAGGTGCAGTGGTGATTGGAAGTGAGCAGCAAGCTTGATAAGGTGCTGTGTCCTGTCTCCTGCCTGAGTCTGGCCTGGGCGGCCTAGAATGTAGGGTATTGTCGTGATACCAGGTATTTATATAGGAATGTTGTCACAAGTTACTGGGCTTCCTGGTTTTTGTGCAGACACTGACCTGTGGGGGGTAGTGACATTCCCACACCACCTTGGTGGGTAGGAGTGTTTTGTGGGGTGTAGGATGTTCTTCAGCAGCTGTTCCATAGTGGTGGTAGGGGGTCTTGCGACCATTTATCAATACCCGCGAATGCCGGGTGTGCAGTGGGTTGTGTCTGTGTGGTGGTTCACGGTGCCCATTCATCCCTTAGGGTCATGCTATGGCAGGGTTGTTGCCTAGGGCACCGACCTTAGCCCCTTTCTCTCTTGGATGTTCGTTAGAAAGCCAGGTGTCACTTTCAAGAGCCCTGACAGACTTCCTAGGCTTGCCCCTACTTTTGAATGATGTGACATTGTGATGGCGATCATTCCTGAATTGTTAAAGGGAACTTGGGGGCAGTCTTTGGTTCTAGTTCTGACGTGCACTCCTAGACTCTTGTCCCAGTGAAGAGAATTGATTTGAAGGTGAGGCCTACTTTAGCCCTGGTGGTGCCCCGTGCAACAACCTTTTTCTTGGTGCTCCCCATGACCTCTTTCTTGGAATCCCTCACACCTTGCAAAAGTGCCCCTCATTTCTCCATAACCCCTCTTTCACATACATTACATTTGTTTTAAAACTCTGGCCAGGGCTGGCCATTCAGCTATCCACCATGAACGTTTCTTGCAGCAGGCGTATTAACCCTCTAAGGCTACTTTATGGCGAGTTAAAACTGCTACTATGTAAAACTCCAGTCACTCTCTAGCTAGCAGGAACATTAATCACAAGAGTTACCTTGACATTTTATTGCTGGCTGAAAGCGGGATGCACAGGGAACTCGGTAGCAGATTTTTTTACATCGTGAATTATTCTCACTCACTCTCCCCAGTCCAATGTTGTGCTCTTCACTCAGGCGTGTGCGGACACGTCAACATTTCAGCCTCGTAATTCCCGGGCATTTAGTGAAAGCTTCCGCTTCCTCTTTGATCTCCACACGCCCGGTTTGTGTGCGGCTGGGGCTAGGAGAGGGCCGCCGCTGCTTGTGGGAAATGCCGAGACCTCCACGCAGGGCCGTGCCCGCGCGCCCACCTGCGCGCTGTGCTCCCCGCCAGGCGCTCGCTGTGCTCCCCGCCGGGCGCTCGCTGTGCTCCCCGCCAGGCGCTCGCTGTGCTCCCCACCTGCGCGCTGTGCTCCCCGCCGGGCGCTCGCTGTGCTCCCCACCTGCGCGCTGTGCTCCCCGCCAGGCGCTCTCTGTGCTCCCCGCCAGGCGCTCGCTGTGCTCCCCACCTGCGCGCTGTGCTCCCCGCCAGGCGCTCGCTCTGCTCCCCACCTGCGCGCTCTGCTCCCCGCCAGGCGCTCGCTCTGCTCCCCACCTGCGCGCTGTGCTCCCCACCTGCGCGCTGTGCTCCCCGCCAGGCGCTCGCTCTGCTCCCCGCCAGGTGCTCGCTCTGCTCCCCACCTGCGCGCTGTGCTCCCCGCCGGGCGCTCGCTCTGCTGTGCCTTGAAGGGGCTTTAGCGCCCACGACGCCTCCCCGCCTGCCCCCGGTAGAGCTCATTCGCTAAACCATGAGAACGGTTTATTGGTTACATGGGGCCTCATTCAGAAAAATTTTGGAAAACGGGAGATGGCGGCCTGCTGCGACAACTGTGATGTCCATAGTCTGCCTCGAGCTAGGGTTCTTCTGTGTCCTGAACCACGCGCGCCACCTGAGCACGCAGTATCTTTTTGGTCGTATATACCCCCTCTTTTTGGGCTTATGCATTTTTTTAAGTTCATTAATTTGTATAGCAACACATCTGTGGGCTTGCTAGTCTTATGTGCTTGTTTCACTTAAAATGATGTGCTGGGCTGTACGCATTTAAAAATATAAGTGACTGATTGTTCTACAGGCGACTCGGCGGGAGTACTGTTTTCACCACGAGTAGAGAGAGATGTTGGAGGTGGCCATTGTGCCTTATGACTGCCTGGGATTTATAGGAGTTTGCCACTGAGTGAGCCTGTCATTTCCCAAAAAAGGCACATTTTCGGGTGCTGAAGATGGTTCCTTAGTAACCCGTGGTACCGAGGATAGCGCGGCCTGACTTAGTACCCGTCGAGGAGGCAGTGTAGTCTGACCTGACATCCGTGTATTTGGATCTTTTAGTACAGGCAGCAAGGGAAGACTGATGTCTGTCACGTGTTAGCACATATGCTGTTTGAAATTGTATGTATATAGCGCTTACTACCCCTGACACGGCGAGTAGCACGCTCCTCGTGAGCCCAAAGTTAGTAGTCAGGCCATTTGTTATCCTAGTTAGTCTCGTATGCTAAGGAACCATTCCATAGTCTCGTTATGGCAATTCGTGACTTGTGGGTGAGATCATTAGAGGGGGTTATGTGAAAGGCACGTGTTTTTTTTTTTTTTTTTTTTTTTTTTTTTTTAAAAAAAGCTTGTCAGAAAGGCATGAGATGTCAAGTAGTGTATATGCAGAAGAGAAGCAGAGGCACATTCAAAATAAACAAGGGAGAGTAAAGTACGTTAAGGTTTGTTTCATTCAAGGTCCAATTTTTAATGCAGTATTTTAAGGAATATAGCAGGTGGTTATTGAATTTAACATTCAATCTGTGGATGTCAACCTATTGAAAGAAATAGTTTTAAATGCTGCTCTCAAAACATTTCTAGAGACAAAAAGGTGGCAAGATACTTCCCGCACTGCGGGAAGGAAGCCAAGGTCTTTTTGAGAGCCCTTTATGAACGACTGTCAGTCAGTGCAACATTTCAACACATCCCATTACTGGTAATTAAGATTTGACAACACCACTATCAACTCACTGTAGGCAATGCAACAAACACTTTCAAATCCAGAGAGACCATTGTATAACTTCTACATGCAGTATATTTAATATTATAAAGTATTACTGCTGTTTGTGCAAATCAATTTGCACCATACATAAACTGTACATACAATATGAAATGTTGTGTTCACACCCACCAACTTAAAAATATAACCGGGCAGTTGATAAACACATTGCAGCAGGCATCAGCAGTAAATCTAGTGCATGTTTGTGTGACCCATTCACTACCTGATTTGGAAGTTGCCATTTCCAGTGTCCACATGAAGAGCACCAGGCCCCACAGAGTAGGCACCATGCTCTGCAGAATGGATGTGTCCGAGGGCGCCCTAACCTCCAGCATTCACCCTGTCTAACTGTGGAGGACGCCTGGCTCGATATATTTATGATCACCAGCTCGCAAGATCTTTCGCTGCCTAGCAAAGGGGACTAGTTTAGATTCAGAGAAGTAGGACTACTGCCGGAGACCCTGTGTCATAAAGGAAAGACACTGTACTGTACCCCATGGACGAGAGAGCCCACGCTATACCCCATATAGAAAGGACAATTATACTCAATGGATTAGAGGCCCTGCACTGTACTCTGTGGAGGAAAGAAAAGTGATCTTTACCGTGGGGAGGAAAGAGCCTCCAGTATACCCATGGAGGAGAGGCCTCTCCTTGTAAACCACTGGGGAGACTGGAAAAGTGCCCCCCCAAAATGGGGGGGAGCGCTGCCTCTTAGGGGCCGGGGATGCCGGGGCCAAACCCTCGCACTAGTTGTGCGCGGGCTGGCCGAGGCTTCCGCTCGCACTCCTTGCGAGGCGTGCGAGCGGAAGTACCTCCATTGAGGGAACGTCGGGCCGAACCGGTCTGGGCCGCCGCAAGCCAGTGGTGGGCTTAAAAGCACCCCCCACAGAAGGCTCGGCCTTCTTCTCGTTGGCGTGACGGACCGGACGGTCGGGATTCCTCTTGACCCACCCACCCTCTCCTTATATTAGGCGGAAGAAGAGAGACTAAAGTAACCTGAAGCAACAGAGGGGACCCCAAGGGTGGGGCCCCGGTATAACAACAGAGATAGGATCCTGAAGTCCTGGACCAACCTGCGGATGGACACACCAGATTGGGGGTAGGGAGCCCAGATCACTGGGGTGGTCATGGTGCTCATGCCCTGGGTCGCCCCGGTACACCCCTTGGCTGATTGGTGTTTGGAGAGGGGGCGGAACCCTGAGCATGGGTGCAAGGAACAGAGGAAGCAGGGGTACCGCCTCCCCCCCACCCCCCCAAAGGGATACAGGTGACGACCAGTCCCTGTGTGGTCCAAAGGAGGTTCAGGACAGGAAGGGATCCTGTCAAAATGTATGGTTGCAAATGTAAAAATGTACATATATCAGTGTATATTGAGGATTTGCAGTGAAATGTTTAATAGAGTAATTTGCATAATTTCGATTAATGATATTTTGATCTTAAACGAAAGTATATAAATAAATACTTCTTCCAACAAATTAATTGTCTTGTCGGTTGGTGTATGACCTGTGTTGGGGTGAAGGCCTGCTGGCGTCTTCCGAGTCCTAATCCTTTACTGTACCCTTTGGAAGAAAGAAAACTGCTGTGTCCAGGGATGTGCAGAGTCCCTGGTGTGCCCTAGCACGAGCCCTGTACAGCCTGTGCCAGAGCAAGGGTGCAGTGGGTCCTAATGCAAACAAGGTAAATATGCTCTGGCCCCCGCAGTTGGGTGTTTAATAAAAGCTATATTTGGGGTGCAGTTAGCCCTGTTATCACTGCATCTGATGGGCTAATGATTGATGCACCCCTGTGTATGGTCGAGTGCATCCTGCATCTGTGAGTCCCATGCTAACTGTCTTATGCATGGACTTTGCACTGCTTCCTGGATTAAGATCTGGTCTAGTGGATAGACCTTTACCTCAAATGGAGGGGGCCCCAACTTTGTATATGGGCCATCCCATGAATGGAGACCATGAACTGTAAAGAGACTTTCCGAATAGAGGGACAGTGTGCCTTGTAGATTGCACATTTCACTGAGACAAACCATGCTCGGTATAAAGGACAGAGAGCGTACACTGTAGAACCCTGCCCCGTAGTTGAAAGCCTTACCTTTCATGGAGGAAAGACACTGGAGATTGTACCCTGTAAAGAGCACGAGCCATCTACTGAGATGCTGCACTGTCCCATTGTGGAGACCAGGTCCTGCACAGTAGATGCCCCTGACTCTGAGAGCAATGTCCCTTGTACTAGCTGTCCCTTCTTTCTCTAGGAAGGCGAGAGATTAAGACGGAGAGAGAGAGAGATACTACCTGAATGAGTGGGAGAGACAGACTCCTATTTGGAAGCCCTGCCTTGCTCCAAGCAGGCAGACCCGAGATCTCTCCATGGCTGGAGAGACGCGAAGCCCAACAGTGGATGTGCACAGCGCTGCAGATAATAGAGGACTCCCGCCGCAGGGCCACTGTTCCATCAGCCGGCAGTGCCGCAGGTTTGGGCAGAGTTGTGCCATGTTTGCGCACAGCGTCACCCCGCTGGGTGTTGCCCTGCTCTGCCCCTGTGTTGTTGCTTTCCGCAGGTTCCGACCGCATGTTATCTTTGCGGCCGCAGAAAGTGCTTGGCTGCAGCTTAATTAAATGCGAATGTCGGCTTCTTGGCACCCCTGCTAATTGAGCTGTCGCAAGCAACAGGTTGTGTAATCTGGAGTGACAACTTTGCAGCGCCTGAGGTGCGAGCGGCGCAGGCCATTAACACTTCATAAATCATTGTGTATGCTTTCACCCTGGGCCCGCCCGCTTGCTCACGACTGGAGATGATGTTTTTTAATGTACACTTTCATCCAGGTACGCTGTGTCGGTTACTGGTTCCCATGAGGGGTGGGTCACTGTCTGGCATGTTATTGTGCACACATATGAACTGGTCTCTTCTTGGTGAGGGAACCCTTGCAGCGTGCCGTCTGTAGAGGTCCCTGTTGGTTGTAGGCTGTGGGTCTTCAGGGTGCAGTTCCTGGGTCCCAGCTTGCTGAGTGGGTGTAGTTACCCAGCATCGCTACTTTATGCTTAGGTTGTAGGAGAGACCTTGTTATGCGCTTGCTCAGGGCTGTTCTTTGGGCGCACAACAGAGCTATGCGAAATCTTCATGTTTCATTGGAGGCTGCAGCTCTTGAACTGGTCTCCACCAAGGTGCAGTTATTGAAGGCTTTCATTTCAGGTTTCTTTCCAGTTTTACCCTACAATTGGCTTGTGGGTGCATCTACTCATTTGGTCTAGTTTTGCCAGCCTCCTGGACTGATCACACTATGTCTCGGTTTCATTGACACAACTTCTCTTTCTAGATGTGGTATTCCTTCACAGGTAGTTCATGCCTCGGGTTGGGATTTGTCTGGTCTTTACAGGTGAAGTGTTATTTTCTGAAGCTGGCATTCCTACGTCGGTTTTCTCCTTAGAAGGTCTCTGGGGTTAAACATGTCTCTTGTAGTTCATGTGTGACTAACCTGCACTGCTCGGCCTTGACCTGAATGTACTCGAGTTTGTCAGTCATGGTCAGATCTTCAATGAGATTCTGCTGTGGCTGGCCTTCGTAGACAGATCTTTTGCTCTAAAAAGTCCTTGAGGGAAAGGCCTTCTATGTGTTGCCTGCTGGTCAGATAACGCAATAGAGTTTTATGCTGAAGAGAAACACACCTACTGGAGTGCCCCCTGTTTGACTTTCAAAGCACCGTGTGCTACACATCCTTGGCAGAAACCAACGTCTGCATTTTGTGAGAGGATAGACCTTGCCCATTTTTTTCGTTTTCTTATTATTTTTTTAAAACATCTTGGTTTTTAATGACAGCCTTAGTCACAATCTGCTTCAGAATGCCATCCTCGTCCTGAGCTGTTTTTGCCCAAATTTCTACTCAAATAAGTGTCTTTGGCACCAAGGGAGGTGCTGGTTGTGAATTACTCCCTACTGAGTGACTTAGAACAGCGTGTGCCTCTGGTGTAGCTGGTAAAGTGCTTCTACTGGTGCCAAGCTCTTAAAATCAGTGGCTTTGTTTGAGTGCCGGGCTCCCACCTACAAGCCCAGTTACGCAATAGTGTAATTACATTTTGATGGCATGATGGTGATAGTGTGATGAAGTTGTAACATGTAAGAATAATTACATAAGCGAGTTACAGCATCACTGACATTTCAAACCGAGTGGCCTCAATCTGTTGCGAGAGCTGATATATCTGTTTTATTTTCCATATTTGTGAATTCTGGTGCTAGAGTGCAGGTGAATGGGGGGAGGAGTGGTGCTGTCCAATATGGATGTTGAGGGTGGTCCTTCTGCAGTTTCCGTCTGTAGTGGTTCCTGTCAGGGTGAGGGCATTATTCAGATGTAGTGACCAGGCTTGTAATTGTCTGGCTCTACTAATGATCACTGTATGCCTGTGCCCTCAAGGTCGGGTGCAGGACAGCTGCCCCTAGCTGATCTTGGCCTTTCTGTGAGCGCTTGACTTGTAACACATTTATTATGGTGTGACTGGACCGCTCTTGAAAACGCAAGCCACCTGTGGCGAATAAGGCAAGGACGTGAATGTTCAACCTTATGACTGGTTCACACAAGTGAAGATGCAGTGGTTAATAGCGGGTTCTACCAGGGTTCATCACTTCTGATTTATACACAGGTGTCACTCAAAGACACTGAAAGAAGATCATATAACCCCCAATATACACGATGGGGTGAAGCCTCCCATTCCCGAAAAATTCAGCAGCGAGTTCTTGCCTTCAGTTGGAGACATGTAGTAACTTAATTGGTTGTTTACAAAAATACCCACCATGCAAACCAAGTTTTTCGATCCATTCGAGACCATGGTCTAGAAAATCATATTTTGCAAAAACCTAGATTCAAAAAGACCGACACCTAGAACCTCAATATAAATGTCTCTGCAAAAAAATGAACCTGCATCGATAGTCTAGAGCCAGCCAATCTCACTTACTACATACTTCAGCACTGGGTCCATTTACTATTCTAACTTCAGTCCTAGAAGAAAGGCCCCCTCCCTCAAACGCTCGGACCCTGGCAGTGCTCTCCTGTACCAGGAGACTGATGGGGCCACGACTTCTCTGCCTTTAAAGGGGACCCACAGCAGCACTTTCCGTCTCCCTGAGGACCTGCATTCATGTGTTAGGACCTGTATGTGCTCATTGCTGTAATATAACTTACATGAAAGCACTCGGCCACCCGTGCACAGGGTCCTTAAGCTCAGGAGCCCTAACAGATCAATACAAATAGTACAATTAAGAACTATTACGAAATGGTGGCTTTAGTCGTGAGGTGGACCTTTTGCAGCCTGTTACATAGAATATATTGTCAGATTGTTTTCAGCCTCTTCTTCCATAAAGAGTTGCTTACAGAGTTGCAAAATGTTTGCCTGTCCTATTTATTATTTTGTTCGTAGTTTTGCTGCTGTTAACACTTCAGTAAATCGCGAGTGAGCAAGGAATGCTCGCTCCTCGTTTTGAGGGCGTTTTCTTGTGTTAGTCATAACTGAGAAAGCTACTCTGTCATTACCTGACAGATCAATAAATTAATATTGCCCGAAGGTGGTGACTAAGGGGAGAACACTAATCTAGATGTTGTTTAGCTGCTGTCTGAAGATCTTTGTTGTTGGTAGTGAGCTCCGGTGTTGCCTGCTGAGGCATAAGGCCCCCATTCAGCAAGAAGGGCTTAAACCAACAGCTAGATCTACAGAGCCAGGGGAGATCCACCTACAATTTGCAAAACCACATGGTTTGCCACCACACAATGTCTTTCTCCCCTATGTTCTTTGCCCGTTTTGCAAGTCGAAAAACCATTTCCGAATTGAAGAATGGGTCGTGTGTTCCATTCGAAGCTCAGTTGGGGGGGGGGCGTATCCTCCAAAATGTGAGTTGGAATCAATGGTGTACGGCCGCAAACATGGTCACAAACCATTGATCAGTGATTGACACTTCAAGGAGATGGTAACTTTTTTTTTTTTTCAAGGGAGAAGGAGGCACCTTCCAATTTGTAAGTACTGTTGGGCGACAGGGGGAAGCGGTAGGTCAATGGTGGAGGGAGTAGACACATTTCAAGGGGGCCCACTGCCTGCCCTTCTCCCAGTATAACCAAATAGGTTGCATCGCAAAACATTGATGTGCAATTTGAGGCAAGTTTTTTGACCTGTCTTTTAGTAAATCAATACTTATTCTTAGAACTGCAAACTGCCAATTCACTTAAGTGTTATTAACCAACTTTGGTGTCACTAAGATGTTTCTTGTCTGTGTAGCAACCTCCAGGAGTTAATGTCTAGAATGACTGCTTCCTTTGGTGTGGAAAAACCTGTTCTGTGAACTCTGGCCTGCGCCCCTGACGGATTGAGTGATTTCTATTGCCTTTGCACGAAGTCCCCGAAGTATTCTGGAAAGCACCTTGAGCTCTCTCCTTTGCTTTTCGTGTCATGCTTTAATGGACACGTGCCTAGTGCAAGAAATGATTTGGAACCCTGCATATTGAAATAGCGGTTTGCATCAGTGTTGTGGTGCTAGGTTTCTGGTACTGTAGATGTTCACTGATGCCGCCAGTGTTGTGTAGATAGCTGCTCTGGGTTCTGGTACTTTCGATATTTTCTGGGTGTATGCTGGCACCAGTGTTGTGGAGACCGCTACTCTGGGCTCGCACATTGCACATGTATGGTGTATACTAGATTCTGTCCGTGCTTGAAGGCGTGTACAAGCCCCTCTGTTGGGTGACGTCCCAAAGTCATGCCGTTAATTAAAGCGGGAGGCACTATTGTGTTTCTTACCCTAGTTTAATTGCTGTTTCTTAAAGTACTGAGTTCATTGAGAACATTTGACACGTAGTCAGCGAAAACCACCATATCACGGTTAGGTATACTTAAGTGTAGCTAGTCATGGGTAAATGTGTTACAAAAGATACGTTTGTGATAACACTAAATTTATACAGTTTCTTACCTAGCTCCTTGTCAGTGAAAACCCTTTACTGTTTGTGCTCCCTTCTTAATGTCATGTTTGTGTCTTCTGGCTTCTCTTAATGAGAACTCCGGATCAAGTAAAGTTGATTCTATATTGGCTGAAAACTTTGGTCTGGGTCACTTAGATTTGTAGTGCCTTTTCTTGGTGAGCACTGTAGTTGTCATGTACCAATGATTCATGCTAGTTTTGTCCCTGGTGAATGCCCTTGTTTTAATCGCATAATTTCATGCTGGTATCTGTTTGATTAAGAACTCTGGTTCATGTACACTAAATGAGTGCTGACTTCTGGATTGGTTGAACTCCCTATTTCATGTCTTGATGTCTTGATGTCTGCTTGTTTGTGTTATTGAGAGCTCTGGTTCATGTATAGTAGATTTGTACTAGTACTGTCAATGTGTGCAGGCTTTTTTCTTGTGTGGGGTGTGGAACCACAGCTTGGGTAGTTGAGTGCAGCAGCCAGAGGTGGTGATGATGATGTGCTGTAGTTGGAACTGGCCAATGTCTTGGTTTGGGTTCTGAAGATGTGTTCTGGGTCCCTTTGTTGATGGTAGTCATGATTTAACTTGGTCTTTCCTGGCTTCTATTTTCTTGGTGTGGACTCGACGTGGGAATAAGAAGTACAATGTAGCCACCCACCCACAAGAATTCACCACTTTGTCTAAGACCTTTTGTATATTTGTGTAGCAGCCAGGGTTAGATCTTAGTGGTCGCACCACCAAGTCGTGTCTGCCACAGACTCCAAGAGACCGTCAAGTCAACGCTCTTCCACCTGCCTTATCTACATGTGACATCTCTGCAAGCGGATTGACTGGTGACAGATTGCTAATATAGGGAGACGGTGGCAGGACCCAATGAACTTTGTACAATAGCAGCGGCTATGGAAGGTGGGTAAGTGACACACACACACACACACACACTCTACCTTAGCTATATGTGTTCTCCAACACACCACGTACCATCCATCATCCCTAACAATGCCAACACAACCTGTACATGCTAAAAACACACATTGACATACATTAATGACACAGCGTACACACACTATTGACACTGCACCCACATATGACACAAACAACACAATTACACACTCTGCTATACAAACGCACTCACTCACATGCACAACTACACATCACAACTACGTCCACCATGCAACCACACCGACCTGAATGTGTCACACGGCAACACAACATCGATCTTGCATGTAAGTAACACACACAAATACACAACCACATCACCCACTCCAGTTCTCTCTATCACAGCCAGCCAATTGCATCACATGCAAGTACTGACTCACACACAACAGGGGGCACGGGGTGTCCAGAAACTAGTCGGAAAGTATGTTCTTTGGTCCAAGTTTTGCTTGATGTAAACCCTGCAAGCAACGTCTTGGTGTTAAACCTGCTTATCTTGCATGTGTGCTTGCTGGCTTTGTTTTTGGTTCTAGTTGGGGTAGATGCATGCCGGCTCCAGGCTTGGTTGGTGTTGGAGTGTGCTAACTGGTCGATTTGTGTGTACCTCGGCTGCCGTAGGAATGCTCAAACTTCTGATTTGGTGTTGACCATACTTTGAGTTAGGTGTATGGTGCCACCTGCTACTGCCGATCGTGCGTGCAGGACCCTCTCTTGGTGTTATTGTATTCGATCGTAGCTGGGGAAGGTGTATTTTACCTTCTCTAATCGAGTAGACTATGGCTGGGGAGGGATTGTGTCGGTTCCTGCATCGTTTCCCTGGAAATGGGTCTCTTTGTTTTCCTGCACGTCCCGATTGGTGGCGGCGCGTGTTGGCTCCTGCTCTAGGTGCAGATTCTTTCCATTCGGTTGTGGTGAAGCAGTGTGGCGAGCGAACAATGTGTTTGTCCCAGTAACTGGATGAGGTCACCTGTCTGTGGTTCGTTTCCAGTTAGTGTATTGTGGATCCCTTTATGGAGCAGTACTTGATACACTGCTGGTATGCAGTCGTTGTTGGCTCAGCTGCTCCCCTGCTGTACACTTTACAGCCTCTTTCATAGATGCTATGACATTTACATTTTTAGGCGAGTACAAAAAACAGTAAAAGATTCTCCCCTGCGCAGAAGCCTTGTCCTGTGCTGCTTCTCCCCTTCCCCCATCCGGTAGCCATGGTTTTGATTTTCGTTGAGGAATGCAGTCTTGTTTTGCTTCGGAGCAGGAGCTTGGATTAATGGCATCCAAAGACCTTCAACCCTAGCTATGTCAGCCAGGAACCGACACTTCTCAGAGATATTTGACAACCACAGATCCGCCACGCCCTGTTTGGGCCTGGTCACTGGCATGCGGTGGGCATGCTTTCAGAGTAATGAAGCGCGCGTTCCTTGCTGGCTTTCCCAGGTTCATATGTGTCTAGCTTTCTCTTTTTGTGCTTGCCTGGCCTGAAGAATGCTTTAAGTTTATAAGCTGCATGCAATAAAAAATATCGAAAAACGAGAACACGTACGCACCTGAAGCGAGTTTGGGTCCGCCTACTTTTGTCCATCAGCTCACTGGGCGCCGTTGGCTCTCTTGCACTACGAGCGATGGCATTTCAATCTTTCACTTGTGCAAATCGGCGAAAAGCACAAGTGCATCTCAGTGCCTGACTCCTGTGCCAATCCATTACTTTACCAACTTTTCCCTTTCATTTAACCTTTTCTTGTTTGAATTTTTTTTTATTGTCACAATTGTGAGATTAAACTATATTTTCTGGTTACAGTAATGCCAAACCGATGATTATCTTAGTGGCAATAAGAACCGTCTTTTTGTGTTATGTACATTTAAGGCTAGTAAACAATGAGTAACTATTGTAGGAGCCTGTCTAATAAGAAGCACCCAAACTTGGTCTAGTAACATTCATTAGTTGTTTTTATAATCTAAATTTTGCTTTGCAAACATTTGGGCTGCAGCATTGTTCTCTTTTGGGACTTTTTTACTTGCACAAAAAAATAACTTTCTAGCGTGTCAGGGTCAGGTCTGTTGGCTTTGCAAATGTTTGTTTTATTTGAAGTTTGATTTGCATCCTTTTTTTTTTTTTCCTCCTTTTCTCATGGTTTACTTATTCACTAATAGACTTTTCGGCCCATTTGGTTCGAACTGTATAGTACTTTGAACTAGTCTTATGGGCAGTAATAACGAGTTGGTTCTCCTAACCTTATTTCAGAAGCTTACTTTACTACTTCTGGCGTCCACCCCTTCTGTGTTTTGACTCCCGTCTGCCCCTCTTACAAGCCCCTACCATCAGCTTTGCTGCCTGTGTTGTTCTTACATGACTGTAGGTCTTGCGAGGGAGTCTGCATGGGAAGGAGAGGACTGGATACCAAAAAACAAAGCAGCGTCTTTTCCGGATGCAGCTCTGTGCATGCCCATCTCGCCCTCCGTCTGTACCCACTGCCTCTAGGCTTTGTGTAAAGAAGGACTAGGTCTATTTATTTGCTGCCATCTCGCACACGGTTTAAGATGCGCTATGTTGCATGCCAACACAGGCGCTTCTCGTTATATTTAATACCTGCGCTGTATATGGTGAACACCCTCCTATATGGGTCATTAGGGATACTATTTACAGCCCTGGAATTTTATGTGATACTCGAATGCTTTCTGGGTGTTTCCGCCTTGTTTTACTTTAATTGAACTAATTAGACTAACACCGGAAATAAAATTATTAAAAGGTAAAATGTTCAGGACTGTAGACCGTGTCACCTGGAGTGGGCGGTCATCCTAGAGTTCTATAGACAAAGAATAACATAACAACTCATTATGATACAAGGTTTTGCTTATTCCAAAAGATGCACCGGATACATCTCTGGAACCTCCCCATCACAGTTCTCCTGCTTCTGATTAAAGGTGGAAGGGCAACAGAGGGTGCAGGTATGTAATGGGGGCTCAGGTGGCAACTGTGCGTGGTGCAGAAATGGTACTGCAGGGCAGAGGTTGGCATCCCAGCACGTGGCAGCCTTACTCAGGCCTGTGATTTTAACTTCATCAGCCCTTCGCTTTACACAGCACCGGGGACAGACAGACGGACGGACAAACCATAATAAAAGGAGGGCCATCTACTAGACCTAATAGAAAGCTTTCCTCATTGGAGGCAGGCAGTGGCAGTGCTGCTGACCATATGATCTGTGCATTCTCAAGTGTGTAGGGTTAGGAGACTCTAACTAAGCAGCCATTGTAAGGACAAGAGGCACAGAATTGAGCAATCAGGGTCTGGGACAGCAAGAATACTCCTCAGTGCAATAGCAGATATACATAGTGTTAGAAATGGGGTCTCTAGTTGGCAGTCGGTTTGCACCCTGTCCAAGTAGGGACCCTCACTCTAGTCAGGATAAGGGAGATACCCGCTCAGATAACCCCTGCCCACCCCCTTGGTAGCTTGGCACGAGCAGTCAGGCTTATCTCAGAAGCAATGTGTAAAGCATTTGCACAAAACACACAGTAATAGGTGAAAACACTACAGAAGGACACCACACCAGTTTTAGAAAAATAGCCAATATTTATCTAAATAAAACAATACCAAATACAATAAGAATCCAACATACAGTAAGAAAAATATGAATTATGCAAGATTTACTCAAAACTACAGTTCCTTGAAGTCGATCGCTCCACCTGGGGCTATCACGTCTGGAGTCGTTGCAGGAGTCGTCCAGCCCTTGAGGTCACATGCGTTGCAGCTCAAACTCCAGGCTGATGAAGTCAGGTGTGCCGGTGTGGATGGCGTCGGGGCTGCGGTGCGAAGTGGGACGATGAGAAGTGCAGTGCCCACAGGTCACGGTGCAGGCAGCGGCTCGGTGACGGTGTCCAGCGGCATCGGTGAGACCGGGGCTGCGGTGTGAAGCGGGGCGGTGAGACCTGTGGTGTCCACAGGTCACGATGCAGGCAGCGGCGTCGTCTTTGCTGAAGCTCTGTCATCGATAGGCCCAAGCCGGCTGCGCGAGACGGTGCTTCGTGACCCTCACGAGCGGTATCCACAGGCCACGGTGCAGGCAGGATGCCTGGGGACGACACAGGAGTCGATGGTGCTGGCGTCGGTGGACAGGGGATGCAGTGCGGTGCGGGATGGGACTGTGCTTCATGTACCTCACGAGCTGTGTCCACAGGCCACGGTGCAGGCAGAGGCGCCGGTGTCAGCAGGAGCGTCGTCGTCTGGGATGGCCAGGCTGCAGTGTTAGCAGGCAATGCCAGAGTGCAGGGCCCACAGGTCGCGGTGTGAGCAGTGGCTCAGTGAAGTCGTCCGATGACGGCGTCGGTGAGACCAGGGTCGTGGTGCGAAGCGGAACAATGCGACTCCATGTGGCGTCGGCAGGTCACAGTGCAGGCCAGTGGCGTCGTCGCAGTGGTTTGTCCTATTGAACAGCACAAACCACACAGTTCCCAGTGCTGCAGGTCGAGGAAATTGAGGTCTTTGGTGTCCCTGAGACTTCCAACAGGAGGCAAGCTCTACTCCAAGCCCTTGGAGAATTTTCTCAAGCAGGACACAGAGCAAAGTTCACCCTTTGCACTCTTTTCAGGCAGAAGCAGCAACTGCAGGCCAGTCCAGCAAAGGGACAGTACTCCTCCTTCAGCTCTTGAGCTCTTCTCCTGGGCAGAGGTTCCTCTTGATTCCAGAAATATTCTAAAAGTCTGGGGTTTTGGGTCTGCTTCTTATACCCAGTTCTGCCTTTGAAGTTTGCAAACTTCAAAGCAAAGTCTCAAGTGTTTGCAAGATCCTTCCTTGTCCAGGCCAGGCCCCAGACACTCACCAGGGGGTCGGAACGGCATTGTGTGAGGGCAGGCACAGTCCTTTCAGATGTGAGCGACCACTCCTCCCCTCAAGCACAGATGGCTAATCAAGATATACAGGCTAATCAAGATATACAGGCTACACCCCAGCCCCCTTTGTGTCACTGTCTAGAGGAGAGGTGTGAACAGCCCAACTGTCAAACTGACCCATACAGGGAACCCACAAACAGGCAGAGTCACAGAATGGATTAAGCAAGAAAATGCCTACTTTCTAAAAGTGGCATTTTCAAACACACAATCTTAAAATCAACTTTACTAAAAGTTGTATTTTTAAATTGTGAGCTCTGAGACCCCAAACACCACATGTCCATCCGCTCCCAAAGGGAATCTACACTTTAATCAGATTTAAAGGTAGCCCCCATGTTAACCTATGAGAGGGACAGGCCTTGCAACAGTGAAAAACGAATTTAGCAATTCCATAGGGCTACCTAGGGCCTACCTTAGGGGTGCCTTACATGTAAGAAAAGGGAAGGTTTAGGCCTGGCAAGTGGGTACACTTGCCAAGTCAAAGTTACAGTCAAAACTGCATACACAGACACTGCAGTGGCAGGTCTGAGACATGATTACAGAGCTACTTATGTGGGTGGCACAACCAGTGCTGCAGGCCCCACTAGTAGCATTTGATTTACAAGCCCCGGGCACCTCTAGTGAACTTTACTAGGGACTTACCAGTAAATCAAATATGCCAATCATGGATAAAATCAATCAACAGTACAATTTCTATAGGGAGCAGTTGCACTTTAGCACTGATTAGCAGTGGTAAAGTGCGCAGAGACAATAAACCAGTAAAAACAGACCTGAAAAAATAGGAGGAAGAAGGCAAAAAAGTTTGGGGACAACCCTGCAAAAAGGGCCATTTCCAACACATAGGTTCCAGAATGACTGTCGGGGATAAGCAGACTAGGACTTTTGTAGCATGGACGTAACGAACCTGGAAGCATGGGTTTGGTGGAAGCTCGTAAGACCGTCATGACACTGATTTCATGGGGGGGGAGGGGGGCTTGGAATATGTAACTGCATCCAGAGCATGCAGTTGTGAGTTGGGAGCATCTGTACTTGTATCCAGACTGCAAAGTTGTGTCGTGAGGGGATCTGTAGCTGCATCGAGGCTGTGTGTGACATTGTGGCATAAAGGACTATGCACTGCATTTAGGCTACACAGTTGTGTGGTGAGGGGCATTGTAATAGCATCCAGGCCGCAGAGCTGTGGGCGTGTCTAACTGCATCCAGTCTGCACAGTTGTGTTACTGCAGAGTTGTGGCTGGAGGGTCTTTATAGCTGTATCCACATTGAAGAATTGTGGTAGAGAGGCATTATAACTGCATTTTGGCTGCAAAGTTGTGGGATTCTGGGGATTTGTAACTGCATCTTGCCTGCAGAGTTGTGGGGTTGGGGTATTGTAATTGCAGGAACTGCATATAGGCTGCAGAATTGAGGAAAGAGGTGCTCTGTAACTGCTTACAGACTGTCGAGTTGTGTATTGGGAGTTATGTAAATAACATCAGGCTGCAGAGTTGTGGAAAGAAGGGCGCTCTGCAACTGTCTTTAGGTTACAGGGGTCAGTGACTTTGTAGCTGTGTGCAGGTTCTAGATTTGGAGGGCTTTTAAGAGTCCAAGGTCGAAGGAAACCATCTCGGCGGGCCATTTATGGTCAAGACCCCTTCTGACATGTATCTGCTATTTTACTTGTCTTACAAGAACACTAAATTGATGGACGAAATGCTTGAATTCATGTTGGCCACTTGCAGTCAAGTGAGCGGGATTCCAGACCTCTGTTTTTCACCCACTATGCCACTTAGTCTGGCACCTGCTCTTATACAATTTAGTTTTGGTCCTGCTCCATTTTAGGCAATACAGTGCTAACTGCCAGACCAGGACCCATCCAAACAGGAACATAAGCAACCCAAAGCCTGTTTCGACCTACTTGGGCTCTAGTCTGTATGGCATAGCTGAGACCTTGTGGCACAGCAAACACGAGACACACATCTCGGCATACTCACTGCACTTAAGGTGTCTACTGCAGCAAATGAGAAGGTGATGGAAGGAGTGCTTGAATTAATCTTGGCCACTGGCAATCGCTCTTATCACATTCCAGACCATTGTTTTTTGCCCACTATGCCACTCTATACAGAGATCTGGTAAATGGAAATCGACCTTTCTTGCCTCAGCTAGGAACACATATGTTCCTAGCTGTCATTGTCTACACCTGCACCACTGTTAAGTCTCTAAGCCATTGAAGTTAAATGAACAGACTCCTGTTGAGATTGCACTCGGGGATTGTGAGCTATGTGCGTGAGGCCAGGCACTTGTTCCAGCCCTGCCCTACAGCAGTTCAGCAGAAAAATGTTCTGGCCACAGACCTAAAAATCATTATCTTTTGAAATATAAAAACAAAAGGATCATAACTTTCTGGAATGGCATGTGAATGGCTGAAATGTCTGGTATGCTTCACTGCTCCGCCTCCTCAGAGCTGAGGAAGTCTACCTCCTGACTGTGTCTCTGGGTGGAATGCACGCCTCATCTTCACTTTCATTAGTAAGCAATCCTGAGAAAGCTCTTGCTGCAGGGTTTGTAGGATGTGTGACATAATGAAGAGTATTTGTATTTCCATGCCCTCTAACCATATTGCAGCGTCTTTGAAGATGGGGAATTCTGTTGCAGCCTTTGAGACTGTTATTTTGTGTACTCTTTTGAGACTGATGTATAAATTCTCTGCCGTTCAGTGCAGTTAGCTAGTCCATCGAAAGCCTAGTCCCTGGACATTGTTTGCAGGCATCGTAACCAAGAAATCACCCACAACGCTAGACAAGTCTCTTTGGGGGACACCTTTCGATGCAGAGTCCTCAGGATGGGTAGAACATTGATGGTTGCTCCAGTCTTCTAGAAGATAAGGAGATGTGAACTACTTGAGGTCCATCATGCCCATTCTTGGCCTAAGTTTTACTCTTATGAGATCTTACCTCAATAACATTTCTGTGGTGCTGTTCAGGTACTCTGGGTTCCACAAGATTATTTCATTTAGCATTTTGTTAGAAACCTTCTACATAAAGTAGGGTTTAATGCATTTGTCTGTATTGCAAAGAGGCAATAACATTCCTCCCAAATTAGCAGTCACTTATGAATTTGAAATGATAAAGGATAAGAGCATCCTGTGACTTTCTTTGGCTAGATTTAAGCCTTCTTTGACTCCGTGGTTGACCATTAGGCATGGTTGATGTGTATATCAGACCAGGGCAAGAGTTAAAGGAATATTTTTGGCTGGGCTTTAAAGTTCCAGTCCTTCCTTTTAACCGTGGCCATCTTTGAGCCTATAAGCAATGTAGATGGGTAATGGCCATGCTTCTGCATGCGTGCTAAGACACCCCAATGTTGATCCCCCTAAAAGTCTTGTACATTCTTTAACATTGGGTGACCATGCACATTCAAAAACATAAATGGAGTGCAGTGTAGTCCTATACTGGAAATGTGGGACAGGACCCTCGCAAGCATCAACGGCGAGATGTTCGTAGTTGTTGAGTGCCTAGCAAGGCAGTACATCATAGGTTATGTAAGGAATGTCTGAGAAAATTCTAGATGTTTAATGTAGTACAACAAATATGCCTTAGATGGGGAATCTACACCAGATGATGATGCCAGTAGCCCCAGGTGTGTTGTCTATCTTTCCTTAATCGTCATTTCTAAGCGCCCTGTTCACTTCCGTAGGGCATGTTGTGCTGTGGTCGACAGGCCAGCTGTGGTATTGCTCTTTGTTGCACTTCGGTTTGAAATGTCGGCAGAATGACACCCTGAATCATATTTGCTAATGGATTAAGGTGATGCGCTCTCTCTAGGAAACACATGGCACACAAATGAAGCACAGTTTGAAATGGCCACATTTCTATACGTATGAAAACAAATCTACGAGCACCTCTTTTCTCGAAGGTGCCACGACAAAACCCCACAACCAGCCACTCCCCACAGTGACTGTATGTTAGTGAAGTGTGTTGACAGGCGCACCCTTTTCAATGAAACCCCCTCTTGCTGTTACTTAGCGATCCAGTAAGGCAGTGTTACTATTTACCAGCTGTCTTGAAACAAAGAAATGCCCCATTGCTTGTCCTAGTTCTGAGAATTAAAGCGAGTGCTCGGTAACTGCACATGGACTCAATGGCCACTCCACTGATACTTGAGTTTTACTAGCGCATAGGATGAAAAATGCAAAGTTTCATGCTCCTTTTCAAAGACTCTACATAGAAGATCAAGGAGTCGTTTTTCAAGCATCTTTCCACCCGGTCCTTACTTCCACTGACACGTCCCTAGGGCTTGGCTTCTGATCGGTCATTCCCAAATTGACCCTGACGTTGGGCCTGAATGTTCCACCATCACACACTACCTCCGGATGAACACTCATACCACATCACCAGGCCACTCCATGATAGTCTGGCTGGTCCGGCTCTTGAACAAAACTTGTTACCTTCAGGCTCTGGATCAGAAAATACACCTGGTTTAATAAGTCTGTCGGTGGAGCACTGAGTGATTTTTTTTTTTTCCCCCCTCATTCTCATGTGAACTTGAAGTCCGCCCCTGTTCTAGTCCGGATGTAATCGGATATGACGATAGGGGCACCAATCTATGCCTATATGTTCCGTTTCTGCCACCATCAGTAACGGGTCCTGGCATGCTGTGTCCTCACCAGTGCCCAGGAACTCTCCATTGTATATGAGACACTGACTCAAACACTTGGCATTGTCAGTTTTCGGTGCAGAAATCTGTACATGATGGGACAGAACTGTTCTAATCTTGCTAACCACAGCCTGTGATTCTGTGATCCGTGTACTTAACTACTAATCTGATGGGTTTCCAATCAGGCTTGTTTTCAGGTATTTAGTTGGGTTTGGTTTGTGATTGCTCAGTAATACTGTGTGCTTCGGAGATTAGACTGCATTGAGAAAAGGTTTGAAGAATATATCTTTAAAATCTACAATCAACTTTTTTGTGCAAATTGAAATGTTTTTAAGCCTTAGCCCATGCTTCCTCCCGATAAGGAGATGTCCATAGCTTGGACCAGGCGGTATGCAGGTGACATATTCTGCCTTAGGTAGCGGTTGACAATGCACAAGGTTGTTTTTTGGCCCTGAGACCAGAAAAGTGAGGTAAATGTACCCGTCACAGGTGGGGGACCGCAGCAAGACCGGTCATATTTCAACCAGACATACAATTACTCACCCTTCATATGGCAAAATTAGAGAATATAACATTCTCCAGCTGTATTTATTACAATTCACAAACACAACAAATGTTTTGTTTTCCACATAAATACGACAATAAGTATAATACAGCATAGTGGTTGCATGGTCGTATCTAATACATAGAATCTCCTATCAAATATTCCATAACTAATACATGAATACATTACATTTCATATCCAATTAAGGAGTCATGATTGACTACCCTCAGGCCCTTGTGGTGCTGACTGATTCAATTGATTTGACTTAATTGACTTGACCCAGGGCAAGACTCTGCCGGTCTCTCCATAAGTTGTCTTCTACAAGGCAAACTCACTTGCCCCCTCAAGACAGAGAGAGCTCGGCCAGCATAACAGCTGTACCCCCCCCCCCCAAACAACCATGCCAGAGCTACCCAATACAGGGATTCCCTCCTGGCACCCATTGGGAGGTGGGCCTTGGCCAACTGGTCCATACCTTGGTCCCTATACCAGCCCACCATCCCCCATATCCCCAGGGCCGTGTGATGGAGTACCCCGGCTGGCTATGGAAAAATCACAGTAGTGGGCGTCCCCAGCCTTCCAGTAGTGACCGCAGTACCCCTGCCCCGGATTGAGCTAAATGCTTAAACAATCCAATTCCATCTTGAAATCGCCTACACATATTCTTGATGCCAAGGTTATCTACCTGTTTTTAGTGGCCAAACATGACTCCTCCTCTGCCACAGGCCTAAATGGTTTTCCAACCAACCAGCACCCCCTCCCCCAGAGTCTGTTACTGATGACTGCAGCTGATGCCATCACAGGCTTCAAACCAGAATTTCTGCCCCCAGGCTAACGAAATGAACCTTATCCCTGTTGAAGGACAACTGTTCCACCATCAAAAATGGCCTGACCATCTTATTTGAGCCTGCCGAAGGCGCTCCCCACCTAGAAACCACATTGTGGGATGACCGGAGACCATGCAAATGGTGGAGTACAGTAGCTCCCAGTCTGTGACCTCCTGGGCAAGCCGGCATACCCCATTCCAACAAAGACCTCCCTTCACATCCCAGTAGAAGAGATGGTCCGCTTTTCAGGCTTGTCACACATGCACAAGCCTTTCCTAACCTGGTTCTGGGCAGAAGGTGACTTTTCCTGGTACTGGCAGTGTGACCAAGGATTAATGCACAGGCGGTAGTCATGTGACCTAAAGATCAGATTTTAAAGGAGATAAAATAAATATCTTTAGACTTATAAAGAGTGTGAGTCAATTGCAGTTACAGCATTTTAGGTAGCATGAGGCCCTCTTTCACTCGGGCCTTCTGGGTGAAGCTCCGTTTTCCCAAGCATGAGGAGGATGACCCTCTCCCACATCTAACAGGGGGTGAGCTTAGTGAGCGTTAACAATGATTGTAGACTAGTTGTCTCTAGGCACTGGCTCGTGGGGAACTAGCAGCCCTCGAGCCACCCATAAGTAGCTCTCCTGTGTGTTGGCCAGCCTAGCAAAAACTAGTGCATGTTTAAAACGACACTTGTACTCATGTGGTCAATACCAATATTCCTACAATATTCCACATTGCTGGATGATTGTCAGCAACATAAGCAGTCTTTAGTACAAGTGTGGCAATGCTTTAGTTGATAATGTCAGGGGTTGTGAGGATGACCATACTTAACACTAGCCTGGCCAGGCATGTGCAATGAGAGTAGACCTTTCAGTAGCCCAGATCACATGTGGATGATGTCTGAACACCTTTATACCACACTGACAAGCCTGGTGTGAAATTCACACAGCATCTGCCTCCTCTCCAGAGCGCTCACTCATATCTCCTCATGAATACTCACCCATAGCCAGAACTCACCCAGACATCCAGAAGTTGTATGCTGCACGTCAAAAGTATAGAGACACAACATGTGCGAAAAATAACACTCTTAGAGCAAGCAAGACCAAGTTAAAATATAATGTAAATACGGACTGCATCACAGCTATGGATTACTTCAAGGATTTCTGGTGTGTATGTAGCTCACATCTTGAAAGGGAGTGAAACAGTCTTGTCTTCCACAGAGGTGTGCTCAGGGCGAATGGAGGCCCTACTAAAAAAAACTGGCGAGCGTGCCTGCTCGTTGATCACAAGAGAAGATATGTCATCAAACATAAATGAAACATAAATGAAACACAAACGACACACAACAATGGGAGGGCATGCACCACCCGAAGGGAAACAATATGAGTAACAAAACCACATACATGAAAGAAGTGCACACCCAGTGAGTGCAAGCATAGCCCAGAGCGCACAAAACCACCCCGAGCGTGCTCGCCAAACAGATGCCCACAACTAAGATGGTTCAAAATTTCCAAAACACATCAATACATCCTAGTGGCAGCAAGTGCTCCACACCTAGTACCCGCAACAAACAGGTTAACACCTAGGACCAATCAGCACTGCATGTGCATCAATGAACGCCACACCAAGAGGACCATCTTAAGTACAGACAAGGGATAGCACATGAATGAATGTGCAGCACACCCCGTGACAGCAAGTGCACAACGTGGAATACACACGTAGCAAGTGGCCCATGCTAAGTACAAACGGGGTCAGCAGGGCGCATGAATCCTTCAAGACAGGAGAGTTTTTGTACTGGTGCCTCCGAAGCACAAGGGGCAAATTGTACTCTTGTGACATACCTTCCCATGCCCCCAGAATGCATCCCTCTCGCCAGTCCAACATTTGTCTCCAGGGAGGTTACCTGATCAGTGGGCAAGGGACCTGCTTCGAGCCTCACCAAAATAAGCTTGTTGGGTTTACGCACATGCAGCAGATGTCTTAGAATGGCGTGATGATACTATCCTGGCGATCGACCTTGACCCCTCACCCTTCCTAGGTTGATAATAAGTATGTCGGTGAGTAGGGTGCCGGCCTTTCCTATGGCCCAATGCTGCTCTGGGCTGGCAGATTTATTCTGAGCCTCAGGACAACGAGCAGACTAATGTTTTTATATTATATTATATTATATTATATATATATATATATATATATATATATATATATATATATATATGTGTGTGTGTGTGTGTGTGTTTTTTTTTTTTTTATGAATACGGTGGCATCATTACAATACCAACCCAGGCTATACATTGGAAATTGCCCAGAAGGAGAGGTTACCTGTTTGAAAAACGTTTGCTGAAACGGAGGGCATCAATAAAATACCTCTCGACCAGCAGATCAGGCGGGGTTTGCTGCTTTTCTAAGAGAAACCAGAAAACAAGTTCTAGAAAGACCCACCAGCCCCTACCTGGAGAGGATGAAAGAATAAAATCGCCAGCCATTTCATACAGTTACTTTGCGGGAATCCCTTGAGCATGAACACAACTTTACCAGGGTGAAGCTGCAAGTTTTAGATGAGAGCCTAGTCAGCCAACTGAAATAACCTAATTTCTTAGATGTATACACGACTCAATATATATTTTCAGGACAAAGGGGCAAGTGTTTCTGAAAGGTTTGAATTACCTTTACTATGTACAGCTTTTGCTTAGTTTTGTACAAGAAAGTAATATAGGGCCTGTTCCTGAGTAATTTGTTGAATATTTACCTGTAAATTAACAGTGTGATTCTTTGTGTTTACAATAAACACATAACTTCTCTCCACAGGCATATTTACAGGCAGTGCTTAATTTGTAAATAAAAACGCGCCCCTGCTCAAATTCCTCCTTTTAAACCTGTGGCTGCTGCATATAAATGTGGGAACAAAGAATACTGAGGCAGCGTAATACTGAAGCCATCTCGGGCTTCTTTAATCCATTTAAAGCCACTCCCCGCCCTTCAGCTCACTTTTGCAGCTTTCTGTTTTCTCCTATTGTGACGCTTTTTCGTTTTCTCTTCCTCAGTCTTTCCCATATGTGTCTTTTGCTCGCAGCAAATGTTTGGCGCAGAAGAGCAAGCCCCGGCCCTCAAACATAAGTGCTGGTGGTCAGCACCGGAAACAGCAAGCACAAATTAAGCACTGTTTACGGGACACATGGGAGGAGAAGTTTTTTCTTTGTTAGTAGTGATTATATGGAAAACAAGTGGCACGGCTATATATGTGGTTTCACCTTTAATTAATAAAGGGATTGTTCCCATTACATCAGTGCAGTAAAGTCCCTTAAACTGTCTGATCTGCGCAATCACACTGCAAAACGTATATTCTGTGTCCACTTACTGTACCAAATATTAAACTAATTTTTTGAACTAGGGTTATGGGACTGAGTGCAAGAATTAGACATATATTTGAAGGGATGACGTAAGAACCCTACGTGCTTATATCATAACAACCTCTGAGTAGCCAACATCTTTATGAGTTTACCCATTCCATGAGCAATGATTCTGCATAACATTACAACATAATCTCCCTTCCTGCAGAGCCCAACTAAACGTCAACGCTCCGAATAGTGTTGTTTTAGAACGCACTTGCCATAGCAATTTTCCTGTTCTGTAGATCGGTAAATATCAGGTGTTACTATTTTTCTTTTTATGAAACTCGAAAATTGAATGAGTTGAGGAGTTCGAACTGGTGACCTTCAAGATGTCGTCAGCGAGCACCATTTTAAAAACTGTTACTCGTTTCACACATAAACGGCATTGCCGCCCCCCTCCAATCCCGACTGTGGCTTTTTCTGGAGAAGAGGGGAGCGGTATCTACTCAGGAGCAGAGAACAAGAATTCCCTGAATGTGGTTACACAGCTGGGTAATACTGGTCAAAGAACCAACACCCCTCCCCAAGTGGGACTCAATCAGTCCTGCCTACAGCACGGTGGCGTAACAAAGGCCCCGAGCTCCAGGGGCCCCTTCAGCACAGTACACCATACACGGTCAAAGCGTATGAAAGGAGGATACATTCTAAAAAGTAAAGGCGCTGTGCACACCTCACCTATCCCATACACCCCCATATAGGGCTTAAAACAGTCACTGAATACATCGCCCCTGAAGAACACCATCTATCTCTGGCTTGGCTTTGGTCAAGGCCACAAGTCTGGTTAGGATGTCTTCCTCGTAGAGCTGGCTGAAAACGTAAGCTCCGTAGGCCTCCATAATGGAAATTTCACACATCTTCTTCCACGACCTTGGGTTTGCTCAATGCCACGAACCGGGCAAAGAAGTCTTCCTCGTACGACGTCCTCCAGCTGCAAGCCCAAGATCAAATAGTGCGACGGAGGCAGCAGGTGCAGCATCAAACCGCGAAAAAGGAAGCACTCCGTTGCTCGAGCAAGCCAAAGGGCGGCAGCAGCGATCGTCGGGGGGGGGGGGGGGGCAGGCAGTATTGTGTAGCCAGGGCGACCTTGCTCGCTACTTAACATGCCCTGCTGCCCCTGATGACCGCCCGGGCCACCCCGCCACTGATGGGAGAAATCAATGGTTGCTCACTGCGGGAAATTCAAAAAGGTGGCCGTCGTTGGCCACTGCCTCTGACTGGTCCGATCTGGCCCACACTTTTCTTCGGTGCCTGTGACTTGCCGGCTTGGCCCCTTGTCCAGAAGTCGGTGCTTATGGCTCAGTGGGTGAGGAAGGAGGCACCTGCAAGGGGCTATTGGTGGATTTATGCCTGGCTTTGCATGGGACGTTACCAGCTGAGACTTTGAGTGCCTGCGGGCAGGTGACCAGAGCTGGCTGAAGTAGACAGGTTCATGGGGGGGCATTCTTTGTGGCCCTACTGAGTTATTTGAAATGGGATTATCTTCTTATAAAGTGGGCCTGGCTCCAAGGCTGGTGTTTTTCTTAAATCCGATTTCTATCCACCTCTCTGGTGGATTAAACTCCAGAAGAATTTCGGATGGTGTCATGTCTGGGTCCACCATGGAAGGGGATGGAGCCGTGGTACTATCAGCACTACAGTGGGTTAATCGGGTTTTCCCATATCCTGCCATGCCCACTGAACATCTCTTCACGGACTTTTTTTATACACAGAACTTCACTGGAAGTAGAATGTTTTGTTTTAAACTAGTAGAGGTAATCTCGATACTTTCCACTGGGCGAATTGAGGAGGCTGGCAGGTTTAATTTCCCTACAGCCCTGCTGACTTTTTAGAAGCAGCAGCCTGCCAAGAAATATCTCCATTCCAGAAGGAGCAAGATACAATGGGCCTCTGGCAGACTGGACTCTTTAGGAAACTTCAGCTTTCTTTTTAAACCTTTACATTACTTGATCGTCCAGAGAGAGCTGTCCCACAACAGACTGCTTTCATATCGGTCATTATCATTTTTGTATTTTAGGCCGGCCGGCCTGCTGCTATATTGTTCGTTTGTGTGCCAATATTGGGGAGAGCATTGTTGATTGGAAGTGAGAATCTTTGACAGGGATGCCCACTGCGAATGGGGCCGGGCTCGTGGAACGCCAAGTGGTATTGTGCAGTGCAGGGTGGACTCGTGCTGTGTCTACACGGTACCCCATTTTTTTTCCAAGGAGCCCTCTGAACAAAGGCGTGTAATAAATAAATGCGGCTTGTGGCTATAATCCCGGGTTGGGTCCTTCAGCCCCTGGGTTGGGCTAGTTTCACCGTGTTCACAGTAGGCACGCCAGGTTCCATGGGTGGGTTAGTGGTTGTGTACTGCTAATGTAGGAGTGCTTCTCCTTGGTTCCCTGTGCTCTTTGCCACACCTGAGGGCTTTTGTGTTCTTTCCTAGAGTCTCGTTGCCGTTTGAATGCCCTTGGCGATGTCTCGGTGCAAGGTATCATTTGCGGTGACCTTGACACGTGCTCCCTTTCCATCACTCTGTCGTGAGCACCGGAGGCTCTTCCTGTGCGTTCGTGGCTGTGGCCTGTACTTTACAACTTACTCCAACTTTAGGTCCCATACTCTGTACTAGGGCCCATTTCCACGCGCCTGCCTGGCCATGAGGGCGTTGGACCAGTGCCTCAGCGCCACCCTCAACACAGGACGCCATACATTGCTGATTTGCACACAGGAGCTCCTGCGGTGCCTCCCGGGCCTGTGTTGTGCGTGTTAAGTAACCAGGTAATATGCGTATTGTGCAATTCACAGCACTCGCTTTCCAGCCTTAAGCTACACTTTGAAGCTCCTCTGCACCTAAGGACTATGTAATCACGACGTTTCACTTGGAAGAACGTGAGTCATTTTGGCGTCCTTTCCCGAGGACCACTGTCGCATCCTCACCACGACTCCTGCTTCCCTAAGCCGTTCAGCAGCAGGCTCGTGTCTGATCGGCTTTCACGCGGGCTTATTGCGCATCATTGGGCACAAATCGCACTTTTTCATTGGTGACACAAGAGGCGATACTGGAGGCAGAGAAGGCTAGGCCCGGTTGCGGGAGGGGCGGCGGCTTATTAGGCAAATTATTCAAACTGACTTCTGTTCTGCTCTTTATATTGTAAAAGCTTTTCAACGTCCCACCTCGTAATTAATTGTGCATTTCCTCCTGCAGTAGCGCAGTTGTGCAATGCCACCGCTTGGGTCTGGTGAACATTCCCTCGACTATGAATCACCTGCCAGGAACTGCATCTGTGCGCGTCTGACATGTAGTACCATGTTATTACCTCAGGATTGCGTGCACGCATATCTGTGAATGTTCACGCTCTTACACTTGTGGGTGAGAGCTGTGCGGTTCCACACTCTCCCTGTGACATAATGTGGCATTTATATAGTGCCTAATACCCCGTTGGGCAGACATATCGCATTTGCCCTTGTGGTTAAGAGAGCACAGCCGCTCTGCCAATGCCGGTTCAGATGAACCACTAGCGCGGCCCTGTAACCTAACTGCTCTCCGGTTTGACTAGATCATCAAAGTGGCTGTGGATGGTCCCAGCTCCCGCTGCATTGTTTGCAGTAGGACTGCCCTGTGGGGCTCCTCTATTTGATCCAACCTTGTCCTGTTTCGATGGCTTTAGGCTTCAGCTCGGTGTCCAGACCTGGACACCTTGCGGTACCTGAGCACGGTCCCTGACATTGTTCTCACTAAGACAGGCATTCATCGCTAAGTGATTGCTGAGGACTAGGATAACTTGAGGAATCTTCAGCCTCTGTGTCTTATGATGGCTTCTCACCAGGCTCCCTAGGACCTCCTGGCATTCCTCTGTGGCTGTGCATCTGACTTTACTTACCTCACGATGTGACTGCTCCTGCCTTCCCATTGCTTTCCATCATCCCTATGTGGCAGTACATCTGGCTTCATGTTGTTTGCTAGTGCCCCTTCATGTCCTGTATTAATCTCTGACAGCTTTGTTGAGTTCCAAAGACCTGGCTATCTCTAGCTCCTTGTATCGCAGGATGTGGCCAAGCACCAGGTTTTCTCTAACTTCCCTTTATGCTTCAGTGGTTGTGCACCTGGGCCCTTGGCTTCCATCCGTGCTACTGGGGCAGGCTCATAGAGTCTTTAAGCCCTGAATGTGACATCACCATGCTTCTGATGGGAACAGTTTCCATGAATCTGTGATGGCTATCTAGCTTAATTCCCAAGATGGGTCTGCGACTGGCTGCAATAGTTTCCATCAGTCCCTTGATGGCCAGCAGCCTAGCTATACTATATTGCATGAATTGCACAGTGGCCTTATCCCTGGCTCCTTATCATCCCCTCAATCACATAGTGACCCTGCACCTACCTTCGTGACAATTTCTGAATTGACTATTGGTTGTGATTCTGGTTCCATTCGCTTCCTTTCTTTCCATCGGTGCAGTGCTGGTCGCTTCCCGTAGTCTTTTGAATGCCACAGCGGCCTCACACCTGGCCCTGGTAGCTTCTTTTAATCCTACAGTGACCTTGCACCTGGTTCCTATAGTTTCACTGAATCCCACAAAGGCTTTGTAACAGTAGCTCCACTCAGTGCATTTTGCAAATGCTCACAACGTATCCGTCATCGCAGGACTTTCACCCGCGAGGGTGTCCTGGCACTGAGCAGGTGTGTGTGCACGCGCCTCACCCTGCCTAGGAGAAGTTGGTTAATTGTGCACCTGGCTCCTGTAGCTTCTCCTCTCATGACTGCACATCTGGCTCTTATAACCTCCCTGAATCCCACAGAACCTTTTGTGTCTGGTTTCACTTAGTCCCAGGAGGACTCTGCACCTGATTCCCATAGCATCCCTCATCTCTTGACTGTGCATTTGGTTTCTGTAGCTTCAGCAGTGATTATTATTTATTTTTTTTTTTTTGAGGCAGCGGTTGCAGGTGCTGCCCACAGGCACCCATTTTTGGGGATCAGCACTTATTTTTCCACACCAGGCTTTGCTCCAGAGCAAGAGGGAGAAATACACAAAAGAGGAAAGAAAGAGGAAGAGTAAGACAAAAAAACGGTGATAAAGGGGGAAAAATGATGAAAAAAGGACCTGCAAGAGTGAGATAATGAAGCAGGGAGTGCCTAGTGCCAGATTAAAGAGGCCTCAAGTGGAATTAAGACTGCATAGCTTTGGTATTTGCAGCCCTGACCTTGGATAGCACGTTTCTGAGCCACACTTTGAGCACCAACACTTATTATTTTACTAATTAAGCATCACTCAATCCCATGATGAGCCTGCACCTAGTTCTGACCGCTTCTCCGAATCCCATGATATCCATGTCCTGTAACTTTCCTGAATCCAATGACGTCCATGAACCTCGTTCCTTCTGCTTCCCTGAATCCCACAATGTCTGTATGGCTACTTCCTATAGCTTCACTGAACCCCACGATCTCTATGCTCCTGGTTACTTATGTCCTTTAATTCCATAATGTACACATATCTGGTTCCTATAAACTTCCCTGAATCAAGCAATGTGTCCATTTATCTGGTTCCATGTTGTCCATGGTCCTCATTCCTGCAACTTTCCTCAGTCCTACAATGGCCATGTGCCTAGTTCTTGCAACCACTGAATCCCACAATGTCCATGTGTCTAGTTCATGTAACTTCACTGATTCCCATGATGTATGTTCTCCTGGTTCCTGTAACTTCCCATTTTCCTACTCCTTGTAAGATTCCTGAATCTTCCCCATGTTCCTGTAACATGAATCCCATCATGCACGGGCACCTGGTTTCTGTAACTTCACTCAGTCCCCTCATTGTTGGGTGTTTGGTTCTAACAGTTTCCATGAATCCGATGATGGCTGCGTGGGCCTAGTCATTTTAGCTATGATGATTCCACTGTAGGGCTTGGTTCCAATAAAATCCCCGCATCCCATTGGGGCCAGGTGTCTTCTCGCTGCAGACCGTGAAATAATCGAATGAATAAAGTCTTTTTGCTCGGCGTGCAGCAGCAACACATGTTTTGCATCCGTTGATTAAATTGGCGCCTCAATAGAGAGCAGCTCGAGGAGCAGGAAGCGTGCGGCTTGGCAGGCATTGCGCAGAGGCTGATGCTCGCTGAGGCATTTGCTGAGTTATGAGTTTTTGTTTAGAAAGAGAGCCATATAAGCATCTTTCAGTCGATGCAGAGCCTTCGAGCCAGCCCTGGCCACTGGAGCCTGCCATACCTGTGGCCTGGATTCCTCCTTGCAGAAGTTACCTCATAACGAGGCCAGGATTTGGCCTTGCAGCAGGGCCTCGTGCTCCCTGTGGCCTAGATCCGAGTTTACAGCGGGTGCTTTGTGACGTGACGTGGCTTGGTTTCGGCCTTGCACCGGCGACCTCAAGCGCCCTGGACTTGGGCTTGAGTGGGGCTCCTCGTGTGAACTGCACACAACCCAGTAAAAGGGATGAGCAGCCAATGCTCACAACACACCTATCGAGTTTTCTCTGCAGGGTTAAAAGTAGGCCTTACATTTAGGGTCCCTCAGACACGGACGGACGGAGGGACGGGGTGGGTGGGTTGCTTGACGCCAACATAACACAGCTTTCATTATTCAGGTGCGCAGAGTTTGGGTCTCTTCTGGGCGGCCCCGACAACATAAGGGAAGCTAAGATGAAAAACGTGTCCTATCGAGGTTCTGTTCCCAGTGGCACAATAGAGCCGGTTTAATGGGCAACATTAAAAGAACGGAGGTGATGGGTCACACGCTTTACTATTACTATTATTTCCAGCTTCAGGCAGTGACGAAGAGACCGATTGTCAGCTCTTTTCTCAACTGGAATCGGAATCACCAACTTTGCGCTGCATGATAGCGCGTCCGGATGAGGGGTCTGTGGGTTGTTGCTCCTAGAACATGTTTAGTATGTCTGTCTTTTACCAGAGCCAAAATATTCATTGGCATAAACATCCTTTTGACCTTTTTAGATTTGGTTGGACATATCAGAGTGGCCCACCTCTGACATGATTGCTGTAGGATCCCTCTTATTGTGAGCCAGATGTATCCACCGCTCAATGTGTGGCTGCAACCTTTGGGATATTGAAGGCCCACCTCTAAACTTTAGGATATGGTACACTGCACATGTGAACTACAGGATATGGTAGAGTCTGCTTTGGCCTTTGAGCGAAAATACAACAATTGCTTGCCCACAATCGAGGCAACATGAATTATGCGGTTTTGCGGATGTGATGTTTTCCACATAAATATGGATTAGCTAAATTTGTACATAATGCCACCTGCCGTGTCGGACAATCTATTTTAACAACAAAAAATGTTTCTAGCTCAAGGAGTTTTAAGTTACAAAAACGTGTTGTCACGTGTTCCTGGACAGGATTACCCCTCTGCAAAAGTTGACTAGTGACCATCCAAATACTTATTGCAGAATTTGGGTATAAACTGATAGAAGGAGAACATTTGGCCAGCCAGTGTTACCATGTGTAAAATGAACAAAGTAATGCAGTAATAATATCACAAAATGTGGCGTATTATGTCTCATAGCTTTTCTTTTATTGAATCATAATTTAGTCACCTCGACGCATGATTTGGTTCCCCCCTCTCCACACAGTAGGGTAGCTCTAAATGGGGCCAACAGACAGTTCTCTTCCTCCCCGCCCCCCCCAACCCCACCCCCCCCCAAACAAAAAAAAACTGTCACGTCAAGGGTTTGCCATGCGTATCTCGGGAATTCATTCGCTCTCCCGCTTTGGAACCTAGATCCGCACTTGTGTTTGTGATTATAGTGCTCCGCAGCTAGGATTATCCTGCCTCTCACATCCCGCCCGCGGTTGAAGTGCAGCTAGTTTGTGGTTTGGCATAGTTTAAAAAAAGAACAATTTTCTTTATTATAGGCGCAGAAAATTATACCGGCTGGAGAGACAGACCGCGTGAAGAAAAAACCCTTTTCAGTCTATGAAACTCTCGATCAGGCCCCAGACCTTTCCATATAGTGCAAACCGGTCTCCTTCTCTAGTGCCCGCAGCAGTGCCGAACCGAGTGGTGTGGCGCCCTGAGAGGACCGAACACGTCCGATTTTGATAGCATCTTCCTAGTAAAGCGTATTTCCGTCAGCAGTGTATGCCACAGCTCGCACACAGCCGGTTGCTCTTTCTCTCCCACCAGAGCTCCAGCGCCTGGTATTTCTGCCCTTGGTTTAAAATAGCGTCAGTTGCGATGGGACGAGGCCTGGCCGCTGCTTCAGCTGTTTCGTGACTAAACTTAAAACGCAGAAACTTGCATGGTAACCTGTGCAGCGGGCCACGGGGCAGACAGGTGCCCCCTTAACCCCCCTTCTACGCCCCCCCCCCCCTCCAGTCACAATTGTGCCCAAGCACAGGATAAAATTTCCTATAGAACAGACGTGCATTCCGCACTGGCCTAACCTCGGAGGACACAGTTTAAAGATCATAACAGAAAACCATGTAGAGTCTGTGAGTGGAGGGTAAAATGTGAGCTTTGCCGAGCGCCATCATGGGACCCCTTGTAACTTTGCCCAAGATGTGCAGATAATTGTTCATTCCCCTGTCTACTGGTGAACTCCACATCGTCGAGCCCTTTCCACATCCATTGCTCTAAGAGTTTGTACTTTCTTCTGTATGTTATTCTGTGTATTAACTCTGTGCCCCTGGATTTCCTTTCTGTTAGTTGTATAAAGCAGTTCGCCATGCGTAGATTTGAATGGCGCATAGTAGAATGCTGTGGTGCAGAGTGGAGTGGAATGGCGTAGATTAGAGTTATGTAGAGGGCAGTGGCGCAGAAGAGAACTGAGTGGCATAGAGTGCAGTGGCATGTGGTGCAGAGCACCATACAGTGGTGTAGAGTGGAGTAGCATAAAGTAGAGTAGTGCAGAGTGTTGTAGAGTTCAGTGTCAGAGTGCAGTGTTGTAGAGTGGAGTACAGAGCAGTGGTGTAGATAGTGATGCAGAGTGCAGTGTACAGTTGTGTAGACTGTATTGGTACGGAGTGGAGTGGAGTTGCATAGAGGGGAGTGGTGCTGCATAGAGGGGAGTGGTGCACAGTAGAGTGCATTTGCGTGAAATGGGCTAGGGTGTAACGGCATAAAGTAAAGTGGCGTTGAGTACAGGGGCATAGAGTGGAGTTGTGTAGAGTAGATTGGTGTGGCCTAGGCTGGAGTAGAGTGCAGTGGTGTAGAGTAGAGAGGTGTAGAATGAAGTGGTGCAGAGTACAGTGGGTAGAGTGGTGCAGAGTACAGTGAAGTGGTGCAGAGTTGAGTAATGTAGAGTGGAGTGGCGTACAATGGTGTATTCATGGTGTGGTAGCACACTGCCATTACATACAACACATTTTCAATTGAAATGGCTAATGTAGATATACAGTTTAGCTAAAAAAGCTGAAGTGCACAGACAAAAATGCATGGAAGTTGCCTCACCTACTGTAATGATTTGTGTTGATCAAATTAAAGTATTTGTTTTGAACACACTGAAGAAATAACAAAAAATGTCCTTCATTGTGTTCCTAATTCTGAAATACTTCAGTTTGTTTAAATGTTGTTGTGTGCTAGGAGAAAAAACTCTTTCCTGCCCCCCAGTATCTAGCAATATTGTCACATTAATCCTCTCAATTTGAATTCAGACACAGAAAAGGAAACGAGCGCCCTGGGAAGACCATGCCTGACATTTGACCTTGTTCTTGGAATGCACAGCAAATGTGACGAGATAAGAAAATGTACAGTCCTGTTTACAAAGAGGGAGCACTCTGAAGAATACTGAAATAAGAATTTGGCAAGGGAAGGTACAAACTCAAGCTCGACAGCCTAAAACTAATAAAGCTAGCAAATGGTAAACAAGAAAATGTGAGTTACAAAGCCAGTGGCAAGCAGTGGGCAGAATACATTCATAGGTCAACTGTATGAATGTCCCCAAGATGTCTACATCAAACCAGACCGCTATGAGGTAGGCTGTGACCTAAAAATGTCAAGATAACATTATTTATATAGCACTTGCTAGCGCAGTTACACCCTCACCGTGTAATATTGATTTTCAACCTTGAGAAACTACTGGTTCAAATGATGTTGAAAATATGAAGGCAAGGCATGGCCCACTGGAGACAGAACCCATTATCAGTGGAAAAGTGTCTCCCAGGTCTTAAATTTTTTCATAGGAGTTGCCACCGTCACCACCAAATGACAATTTTTTTGACTTCACCTCGTGCCTCTCTTCCCTCACACAAAACCTCCTGCCTCTTTACCTTACCCTGCTAGTCCGTCCTTTTTTACAGCCCTGCGTTCCATATCACTGTTTTTCTATAGTCTCTACTTTTCGGCTTTTCTCTGTGATGCTCTGCATCAAAAGCTAGTGATTTAATAATAAGACATAATCCCCGAAAACGGTTGCCTGCTAGCACTGGCACAAATTAAGCACTGCTTTGGTGTCTCTCGTAAGTCGCAGTCCTGGTTTGTGTGCCTTTTTATTGGGAGAATATGTTAGTACAGCAGTTCCCAACCTTTTGAGTCCTGTGAACCCTCTCTTTATCTTTACTTACATCCGGAGTCCCCCACTAAATCATAATTGGATTCTGGGGACCCCCCCATTAAGTCGGTACTGAAAGCTGGAGACCTAATCTGTTGATATCTAATTTTCTAAGCAGCCCCCCCATTGCGGTTTCCCAGGGATCCCCAGACTACAGGGTGGGAACTACTTAGTAGATTTGGCCTCAAGAAGACGGGGAGGGACACCCCAGGACCCTCTCACACCGGTGGATTTGTGCATGCACTCGGTGCCGGGTCCTGCAACACGAGTCATGAGATGCAGTGGAGGGCGATAGAAGCTGCATTCCCTTGAACTCGTCCCCCAGGGCCGGGGGTGAAAGACTGAGCTGGACAGGAGCTCGGCCTCGTTTCGGGCAGGTTGCCTCCCTGACCAATAATCATTAACGTGCACGAGATAACGAGGTCACGCAGTGCACTTTCCCTGGCCAGTGTCCGTCGGGGTCAGGTGGCCTGCTCTCAGATATGGCCATGAGCTGCAGAAGCGAGGCAGTGACGTAGTGGGGGTGGTATGGCCCAAAATCAACAAGAAAGTGATGGAAGGAATGCTTGTAATAATCTCGGCCTCCAGCATTCGCTCGGGGGCCGCGTTCCTGGACATTGACAGCCCGGAGTAGGACAAAACCGGTCTGCTGTTGCTGTGGTGCCTTCTGGAAGGAGCCTCGCCTGGCAGTGTCGGACAGACTGTGCCGATTTTCACAAGGCGGGCCTTTGTCCACTGTGGTATGGTAGGCGATCCATCACCTTGTTGTCGCAGTTGATGGCCCAAATGCAAGCAGTGAAAATGCCTTGCACCCTTCAGCTGGAAAGCAAATCAACACCTACAATTAAGGCGTGGTGCTGTTTTGCCTCACAGTGCCTCGGAGTCACTGCACCTGCTGCACTACAGCTACGCCCCTGGGAGGGTGGGTTTGCTCCTCCGCTGCCATTCTTAGTTGCTGGGTGCACAGTGCTGTGACATTTTCCTATCCCAACGCCCAATTAATTCTCAGGGATGCTACAATTACTACCCGTTGTTAGTGCAGAGTGCTATATGTGGGTTTTCACATTAAATTCTCGATTTTCACATCTTTTTTTAAAGTTGTTTCTTCGAGAGAAAATCGTCCACATCCATACAGTTTCTAAGTCGAAGGGGAAGATTATTTTCAAATCTTGCATGTGAGGTTTGTTTGTGACTGGCTCGTCCACAGCGCTCCTGACTGGTGTGGGCATTGATAATCTAGTTCAGGCATGACGTAAAATGATGACGTGACTCGCTCAGGCCTTCTTTCTGGCCTTTCAGATTTGATCCCACACCTGACATATGACTGACTCCTCCCCATCCAAACCAGCTGTGAAGGAGAATTTCAGTTGACCCAGGCACATGACTGAGCCTTTCTCTGCCTTGCCAGCCTTTTTGAGCGTCTAGACCTGACATATGTTTGTACTGACTCCCCTTTCATGGAACAAAGCACGGGCATATTGACTTGTATTTTAGGTTTCTCCTTTTTGTGCGCCTGTTTCTTGGCTTGGGGTCTGAATTGGCGTTGTCTGCAACGGCCTCTGCCCCACATCACTTCCAGTCTGGGCTTCAGGAGGAGCTTTAGGGCTGTTTACACTGTGCCTGTAGCAGACCCCTTCCATCGAGCATGTGCCATTGTCCAGCTTTTCCTCCAGATTCGGTGCCTTGGAAGGAGCATTGGTAGCATCGGAGACGTAAATGTCTTTTCTTCTTACAGTCCCAGGATACGTGGATCGGAGTGTTTACAGGTCGGAGCCAGACGCCCTCAGCTTTCTGGACTGTCCAGTGGTAGCTGTGGTCGAGCAGTCAGGGCTCACTCAGTTTGTTTCATATACCATATAGAAGTGGGTGTTGAAAGTAAGTCCTGAAGGGCAGTTTCAATGACAGAATGCAAGATATCCCCTTATGGTTAACTGCCATGTGATTATTGGAAATGGAATAAGTTCATATATTGAATGGTTACCCTTTTGGCCCACATTGGACACCTGATACAGCATATGTTATCACAGCTATCGAAGGCCATTGTTCAGCTAAACTAATTTCCATATAAAATTAAATATATCATGCAGCTAAAATATGTTTACAGGTGAAACCCCAAACTACCTAGCGCTAAAGGCTCCAAAGATATGACCATGAGTAGGCGTTAACAAAAATAAATAAGTAAATAATAATAATTGTACCCATGCCATAATGTAGCATTAAGCAAAATGGTTGTTGTTGCCTGTACATTGCGCCGGGCAGTTCTAGTCTATGGAATAGCTCCATGAGCACTCTGAAGCACCTGCACCACGGTGTAGCAAGGCCAGGTCCTTGAGAAATCACATGTTTCAAAGGCTGCAGTTGTAAGGCCAGCTGTACTGCAGTGATAAACAAAACATCCAAAGGTGCTGGGCAGTCTGTCCTAGTAGTACAAACTTTGGCCTGTGATCTCTTGTTCCTTGTTCTGTGATCCACTGTTGTGGCCAAGATGGAGTGGTGGTGCTGTGGCATGGGAGCGTGCCAATGTCTCGGTGCTGGGTGTATTTCTGACAGACTGTTCACAAGCTCTTTCGCCACTGTTTGAGAAAGGGGGTTGAGGAACAGAGATTCTGCCTGGTCTGCTTCTTCTAAATAGGTGTTTTTTTTTGGAGAAAGGTAGGCTGGCTTGTTGTATGGCTCTCATTGCGGGTCTCTCATCCTCAGATATCAGGTAGATACTTTGTTAGGGTTCCGAGCTACACTATGTCTTCTAGGTCGTTTTGCCCAGTAGGGAATTGCGCGGCACACAGAACCTTGCCCGGGATGTGTGCTTCAGCTCCCCAAAGTTTCTTCATGGTGTTGCATCTCAAAGTACTGGCACAGAGGCCCAGTTCTTATACTGTGGAGGGGAGCTAGACCGGAGACCTGCTTCTAATCTGTAATACGTTTTTTTTGTTTGAAAGTTTGAGTGGCCAAGTTGTGTATTTAAGCCCGGAGTCTGACACCTCACGTGTAACTCTGTGAAGTCATACTGGATTTTAGAAGTGATTTCAATGGAAAGACTGCCATGTCACATGGTTGGTCCACTGACGAGAAGCACAGTGACGAGACTTCCTTGAAGTAGGGTGCACTCTGTGTCCTCCCTCATTCCCCACTAGCTGAATGGAGTACACAGAGCTGGTTGTGTAGTGTTCTAGTGTTCGAGACGACCATGTGAAATATTGGGGAGCTTTCAGAAAAAGGTACAGGAATATTGTCAGTAGGTCCTTTTGTAATAATACTGGGGTGGGGGAAGGTAATCTCGAGGAGGTAACACAGTCGCTCTTTGTAGACTTTAATAACCACATGAATCTGAAATAGTGAACTGGGTAGCACAGGGGGTAAAGTTACTTAGGTTATGGCCTTTCCGTGATCAGTGAAAATTGTACATTCGGGTCAGATTTTTCACCTTGCGCTACAAGGGGGCCCTGACCTATTGAGAAATCCTAGCTTTAATCTAGGCCAATCCATCTCTCTACCGAATAACGAGTTACTTTTAGAATTGACGCGGAGAACCCGCTCTCCCTTCAAGCCAAAATGTATTTTTATGTCTGGTTTTAATAAGCTCTTCTCCAGTTTCATTTGCTTCTTCGCTTGCAGGCAGTTACTTTAAGTGTTTCACCAGAGGGGAGCAGTCTGTGTTTTCTCTTGTCTGTCCTTCACGACAGCGTGTTTGAGCCCAGTGTGCTGTACGTGGTTTGATATATTTGGTCCCAATGCAACAATGATAGTTTCCATGTGTGAGACTCCATGAAAGTCTAGGGGGGTTTCAAAATAACCCACACAGTCTATGGTCCGAGGAGAGGCCTGTCAACGAGAGCATCCCCAGTACGTCTGTCCCCTCGGTGTCCTTTCAGTATTTGCATTGCGGATAGCAGGAGCTGGTCCTGTGTAGGAGACGCACCCCCAACCTTGCTGATTAGCAGTGTCTGTATATAGCGCACCCACACTAAACGGTGGTCCTCTTTTGCCCATGTCCGGGTTAAAACCTTAGCTTAAGCTTAATGCTTCTCACAGACTCTTTTTCCAGTAGGGTGGCCACCTTTCTCTTGGGGAAATAGCAATCATTTGCGATTCTTTTATGATTCAGCCGGAGCTGGTCCATGCCTCCTTCTCCAGTAAAATTATTATTATATTATGTATTTTTTTTAATTATTATTTTTGCGTTGCGTTTTAGCAGCATAGCTGTTAACCAGACCTACTGCCAACTAAATCCATAGAGTGGTCTTTGGGTCTGCCTGTTTCAACAGTTGGCTTCCTCTGATCAGTCGTGTTGAGGCATTAGAAATGCTTTAAATGGACAAGTACTGTCGGGTACTAAACACCCACACTCCCTAAATGTGCAACTACTGGCTTTTCTCAGCACGGGTGCAGTACTTTTAATGGGACGGGGCGGCGAGAGCCTGCACGTCTGTGTCCAATGCAAGCACCGGCATTGGCTCGCGATGGGGTCCGTAACCGTCTTGGCTCGGTCCAGTAACGTAGTCACCGGTCACCTGTTGCTGTTGCCTGATTGGTGCAGCCTTCCGCCTCCACTCCACGGGCTGCACTGGACTGTATAAGGGGCTTCTTTACAGCAACAGCCCCCCTGTCCGCTCCTGCGGCTTCTCTCCTTTGTCTGTGTGTTAATCCTGCATGTGCTAGCACTTCTATCTGTGCTTTAATGATCATTTATGACTAGCTTTTACATCTCAAATTTATTTCAGAAGCGATTCCATATTCTGTTTTTGTTTTAAATTTATATTTCACCTGGGGGGAAAAATACGGACTTTTACTTTGTGACGACATGCCTCCACGCAGACTGGTGTGGTGGACAAGGACGGAGCGCAGCTATTGCACGCAGGCGAGTTAGAGAACTGGTCATCATGGCAATTGTGAAGAGCTCCCAACTCTAAGTCCCACAACACCTTTGTTAACTAAGAGTTTTGGAGGGCACCCTTTGATCTAGACAATCCCTATGAGCCACAACTAACACATTTCTCAGATGAGTTGCTTCCCTTAGTAGACGGTGCCCCTTGTGGCTGCCTTTCCAACCTGTTGCCTGTTGGATGAGATCACCTCTGGTCACAAGTGGAACCTATGCACCGCTCCAAGAGTTGTCGTTCTGACCAAATATTGCTCAAACGCCTAACCACCTTCACACTCACGTATTCCTTTATTGTACACATGACTCGCTAGGCGCTGTGGTTTAAGGTTTTTCTTCTTCGACTCCAGCCAGATGCCAGGGTTGCTGTATATCAAGAAGGCCCCAGCCTTAAATCCACCTCTTTCTTTTTTATTCCACCCCCCTACTTAGGGTGGCCTCCTGGCCATATTTTACCGACTATTAAGTCCAGGCCGATAAAAAAACATTAGGAAAAACCGAGAAATCTGGTATTTTTCTCTACAGAAACTGAAGCCTAAAACTATAAACACAGAAATCAGTTAAAGTATTTAAAAGCTGTCTAAATTGTTTCAGAATGATTGTGATGAAACGGAGATAAAGCCATGGTACGAAAGCATCCTGATTATTTTGCCCAAATTCTTTTTTAACTACCAGGTCTGGCTGTTTTGGAATAGCAGAACGTAAACAAATGGCCAACATGTATTTTTCAGAAAGGTGGCTCCCCTACCCACCCTTCATTTCTGTCCCGAAGCTTATTTTTCCTGCATGCATGTTTATTTTGTATGCTTACTTTTTATAGCGCAAGCTCGACCTGAATTTATTTGAGCACTTTACATGAGCATCAGTTACAGATCACAAGGGACGGGATCCTTTTTTTTTTTTTTTTTTTTTTTTTTTTTCTTCCCCTTTCTTTTTGTACTGTGACGCGGAAAGGTTAAGATTTGCCCATAAACGCAAGATGTTGAGCCCACGGCAGCTTTGGCTCTAACGTCACCTCCATTCTCCCTTTGCCTACGTTTTCTTATCTTTCTCCTTAATTCTATTTTTTGTCTTTCTTTTCGTCTTGGCTCGAGAGTGGCGGTGAAAAAATAAGTCTCGGCAACACAAATATCAGCGCCACCTCGCACCACTTGAAATCACCGGCACAAAATAAGCTCCGCACACTACACCTTCTTTTTTTTTTTTTGTATTATTTTTTTTTTAAGCCCTTGTGGAAGTATTAGATTTATGGGTGTGTTATGTCAGCACACATTAACGTTTGTCGAGAAATCCCGTGATGAGTAACCTGCGACGATTAAAAGTGTTTGCACGGACATGCTGAACATTACCCAAGTTCTCACACTGGGCGCAGCTTGTGCGGGCGCACCCTGACTTTCAGGGTCCGGGAAGCCGCGTTATGGGCGAGGAGGGGGTGCTCGCGAGCGACGGGCCTAACGTGACTTGAGCCTGGGACGGCCGTACCCAATCCTCGGGGGTGACGCCCAAGACGTAATTCTGCAGCCCTGGCAGTATGGCGGCATTTTTTGCCGCTTTGTTGTACATTCTGTGCACGGGTCCCGCCCTGCGCTGAGAATGCCATCTTCAAAGGGCAGGGCTGGGCGCGGCTCGCACCCCGGGACACGCCGAGGAGGTGGGGGAGGCCAGGCCCTGTCTGGGCTCTGCTATCCGCACCCGGCAGCCTGCTCCCGGGTACACGTGTTGGTGCAGACATGTGTGCATCACTCAGGAATCCCAAGGTGAGTGGGCGAATACGGTATTTGAAATCGTCACCACACGTTTAGTGAGGAAGGGTGAAGTGCACCTGGGAGACAATTAAGATATTAAGGTATAGCGTGGGCCTCGACCTTTTGATTTTAATTAAATATAATATTTATTACAAACACGGGCTTACAGTTGGCGCTGTTCAATCATTGGCCAGTGAGTGTGTAATTTACATTTTTGTTCCACATATCACGCCAAGCTATGGAGCACAGTGTCCGCCATTGGCTTACATCTGAGCGACAGCATTTTTCTCCTGCGTAAAGTGGACTCCCACCCTAAAAGCTGCTTCTCCTATACTGTTACAAAAAGCATTAACAAGCCTTGGCAAAACCAGACGTCCGAAGCTAATGCAGATCTTTTGGCTTTGTTAATGCTTGTTCTCACATGCCACCGCGTCAAAAACGAAACCCAAACATGCAGTGTCCACACTGCATTTCATGAAGCAGGATTGGGGACAGCCTTCACGGTGGAAAGTCTGCGTCCGCACCTGCAGTGGTTGAAGTGAAAAGCTCGTGGTAAACAGTGCACTCGCTAAAGTGAGAGCGGAGGCAGCCCTGGCACTGTGATATCGCTTAGTGTGATGGGTGTTCTTGGGAAAGTGTATGAGGTGAGATCCACGTGGCACAGTACACTGGAGCATTTGGTTCCACTGGATGCAAGTGTATGCGTTGGTGACATTGGGTATTTGGTTTCACTGGATGCAGTGTGTGCATTATTTACATTAGGTCTTTGGTTTCCTTGGGCATTGTAGGTATGTGCTGTTATCGTTCCTGACCTGTTGCCTACATAGCAGGATGACAGACAACCATTGAGCCTCTATTTGTTTTCATTCTACAATCTTCAGTTTTTGCTGTTCCTCACTCATTTATGCTTTCGTAGCACTCTGTCATTTGCAGTGGTGAACAGTCTGTCATTCGTTGTTCATTGGCTTGTTGCTCCCAGAAATATCTGGGATATCACAGAATTACCTTAGCACAGAGAAGGGACGGGTACATCCAAAAGGGAGATATAGCTGTGGCACAATGAGCCACATGCCAGCCAAGACAAAAGCATTGTGCACTGTATTTTTGTGAGTAAGGAATGTCTGAAGGGATGGTGCTTTGTAACTTAATTCTTCACTCTGTGGATTCTTTCAAAGGGATCAGTCAGCCCGTCTGATATAATTCATGCAGATGTACAAAGCCGACCCCACTCCATAATCTCAGATAAGCCTGAGGAACGGGAGCGAACGGGGACGAGTGCTTTGATTCGCTGCTGTTAGAGCTAGGCTTTGCAGTGGATTTGGGTTGGGGGGTTTGCAGGGGTTTGTTGAAATCCTTTCCTTTTTTGATTGATTCTTGACATCCTTATGTTGCTGAGCAGCACCTGGGCTTAGTCGCGGCAGGGAGGACCATCTGGTCATAAGCCCTTGTAGGGACACTCCCTCTGTGATCGAGCAAACCCATCAGTGCCCCTGCTGATGGCTGCCCCCGTCTTCATGGGGTCTCTACCTGCTCCGTCGTACATCAGAGCAGTGTGAGGGTTCTTCTAGCAGACCCCGGTGAAGGTCATATCTGACAGACTCCTTAGTTCCAGAGTCCTGCAGCCTCACTCCAGGGTTAGCTGGAGCTGTTCAGACTCTGGAGACTGACTTACCCAACGCTGTGGCACTCAGTCATTGTGCGAGGTCTGTGTTTAGAGCGCTCTTGACAGCAACTACTGGGCTAGGAATAATAGGTGGTAAAGTTCATCTCTGTCATGCATGATATTTGACCTGCAATGCCTGACCCCACTGCTCAGGGACTTGGCACATTTGACATTTCTGCTCATGCATGTCTACAGTCTACTCCAGATGTGCTGGTTGCTCTGGATAGATAACCACAACATAGTATGATTGTTTCTGCAAAAAATAATTTACTGATTGGTGTAGTAGCTACCCAACAAATTGCCTCTGAAAATCATGAGTTTCAATCCAGGCAGGTCCAACTGCTTCAGTTGATTAAATAACAGACTTTTTTTGGTTAAAGAGCTCAGAAATGGCAAACAGTGTTATTACTTGCTACACAGTATAGTTCTTATGAATAAAGGGATATCGCAGTAATAGTGGGTCCCAGCAACAGGGGGGCCTGGCACAAGGGAGTCGCTCACCATCGGCATTTGCTGCTTGGTGTGTGTTTTTAAATTTTGCGCACTTTTCAGGCTTGCCCAGGTAGCCGCGCTTGGTGCTCATTGGCTGCCCAGGTGCCTGCAAGGTCCCCTTGGCGGGTGGGCAGGGGCACAGGAAGGTACATTTGAGACCATGGGTTGATGACTACATTACCCACTTCTTTGTGCCTCTGATGACCGTTAACCCAGCCCCTGCCCTGGACGCAAGCTTCCCCTTGCTGTCCCCTACCTGTTATATTTGGGCTAGTGGACCACATGAAACTCGTCCTCTGGATCCCTCTTTGGCTTTGAATCAAAAGGCCACTCACAGTGCAAACTTCAGGACGTAAGTCACTGCATGGCCGCCTCGAGGCTGGACTTCCTCTCAAATGTGTTCATCTGTAAAGTCAGCTTGAAGCTTGTCGTCAGCCGTGCTGACTTTATATAGGTCACTACTATCGCTGTACTCTCAGGATACAACCCCATGGAACTCACGGCTGCAGCACCCAGGGCTGGAAGAAGACTTCTTGATGTCTTGAGATAAAGTGAAGACTCGTTTTTCTGTATTGCCTCCTGCTGGTTGAATCCTGAAAATCCAAGCACCTCAAACCCAGCATGGAGGTCTTGCGCATGCTCCTCAAATCAAACTCCCACAAACGGTCTGCTTCGACCCTTCGTAACTTTGGTAAGACCACGCCTTTAATCTTCAGGGCGTCTTTAGCTTCTGCCAATCCGCTCTAGAGGGCATCTCAACAAAAGACTTCCTTCTCCTTAAATTTGACAACTCTAGCCGGCCTACTGCCAAGAGATTTACTGTCCTGCACCCACTCTTTAGGGTTGCCTCAAAGTGCTTTGAAGTGGCTGTGCAGAGGTGCATGTCATTTAACAAAAACTGTAAAATCTAGCTCCTGAATTGTATTTTGTTGTGCTGTTGCTGTATTCCACAATTACATTGCCGTTCACATACCACGCTTCACAGCGTGATTGGCCTCCTGACACTTTCATTGGTAATGTTGCTGTTGTTGCTTGACAACATTCACTGTATCAATATTCAGAAGATGAATGCACTGCTGGTGCTTGAATCAGTGATCTGGTGGTCACAGACCTGGCTAATCAGATTCGCTGTTGGAAAAAACAGAGCCTTACTTCATAAAATGTGTATTTGCGTTAAAGCCCACTTTGACCTTTTTGAGAGGGAAATATTTGTTTGAGGGAGGTGGGCAAGGGGAGGAGACGAGTTGTGTTGCCCCATGCTCCGACCTTTGAAAAACTTTGCTGGCTAGAATTGTGGTTTTATACTGTTTCATTTCCAAATGTTTTTTTTTTTTGTTTGTGTCTATATTGCTACAAATATATTAATTACTTACTGGTGAACACCAGTAGGTAGTTATTAGGACCATGTTTCCGTAGTAAAAGCATTTTTTTACTTGCCTATATCGTTTGCACCGTTTGACGAATCTTTACAAAATTGCGCTGGGAAAGTTTTGGGTGATCCGTCAAGCGGGGGCCGAGAAAAAGGAACTCAAAAAGGTTACGTTTCCCATGTTAGTTTAGATAGAAATCTTTAGACGCGACTACAGGCCGGAGCACTGGACGGAATGACACCAAATTTGACAGAAAGCTAGCTGTCTGTACGCAGATAGCACTTTTGGTTATTTGGTGTGAATCTGTTTTTTTTTTATTAAATGTGGGGGCACGACTGCCCTACCCCCCCCCCCCTTCTGCCCTGGGGACTGCCACCTCCCCATGGCTTACATTTTTACTGCCACGGTGGAAGCCATGCACAGCTAATTACGCTACATATTATATCATTGATATATTCTACGCCATCTTTCATACTCACAGTGCAACATTTGCAAAAAAACGTATTGCTGAGACAACTGTATGTCGAAGGCTTGAATTATAGTTACCTTAGAGCACAAGTTTTAGTTACTTGAAAGAACTATAACTGCTGAAGTTCGATGTCCCTGTAACCTTTTTGTTTTTTTCCGTAAAAAAAAATATATATATATATATATGTGTGTATGTATATGTATGACTACTTGGTTTACTTCTATTTGTATGGTATCATTGCCCTTTTGTAACCTAGATGTCCTTTAATGCAGCTGTTCTACCTCTGGTTTCCCCATTGACACTTTTCCACTGGTGGGCCATGTGATCTTGTGCTTAAAACCGCTGTCTGTTTTTCACTTAAACCATTTTCTTGTCACTGAGTTTATACTGCGCCTCCTGACCAGGGCCCCCGGTCTGCATTATAGGCCTGTACAAACAAATGTATGTATATGTGCAGTTAAAAATCCTGGATTGTCCTGCGCAGCTTTTCAAACTTCCAGAATATGGGCTGTTTCTTAGTGTGTGATCCGAGGAATCCAATAATCATTATGTTGCATCCTTGAACCTTCCTGCAAACCGAGGATGGCGCACTTAGTGGAGAGCATTCCAGAAAGCCCTTAGGTGTGCACGGCCAGTGTGGCTGTGGAAGAGTCACTCATGTCCGGCCTAGCCATACACAGCACTAATACATATTTACAGTGTTACGTTGCTTGAACATGGCCTAAGGGCGCACAGGGATGCTTTACATGACTACCGGTTACATTACACTAGGTCAGATTCATGTTGGGCTCGCAAAGATTAAGTGATTTGCCCAGAATCAAGGGTTGGTGAACCGACGCCGTGACTCTAGCGTGGAGGTCGACAACAATAGCCATACCACCATATATGTCCAACTAAACTTTCAGTTCATCGGATGGTCGTGGGAATGACTATTTATTTCTCTGACCATATGACGGACTTCGACTGGATGTGTGACTCTGCCCCAGCCGTGGCGACACCAGCCAACCATTACAGACTCTGAGTCACTACTTTGTAGCTGTATTTACTGGGCTTGTAAATGTGCCCGGGCTATAAACGCACCAGTCTTCCGTGTGATCGCTGAAAACTTGGTAATTATCATAGAGCCTCCAATTTTTAAAAAGAACACTTTGTCATATATGAATTATGCTGGTTATTCATCCTTTGTTCCTATAATAATTGTTTTAATTCTTTCGTCATACATTCACAACCTTAACAGGCCATTCACACGATGTGTTGCAATTTAACGAGTATCCATCCACTTGACCAAACGGCCAAGACATGCTAACGAAATTACCCCCCTCATCATGACACGAATTATTTGCAGGGGTGGGCTCAAGGACCCGCGTTACATGTAGCATCTCGTGCTTGTGACTACCAGACACACGTAATAGTGAAATTGTTCCACTGTTCCTTAGACATCGAGTGTAGCCCTGGGCAAAATGCTTGCCTCACGTAACATTTTTTTTTCTTTCGGTTTTGTTTTCTCGTAGTTTCCTGCACCCAGTTAGCGGTGGTTCCGAGGTCGGTAACAATTCTGTGAATATTCTAATTTCACATTGTGGCGTTTTTTTTTTTTTTTTTTTTTTCCTCACACTGATTAAACCAGTGACACTGCCCCAGCTCGACTGCCCCGTCTGTCGCTCCGACCTGACTGACTGCCAAGGTCTCTAGCTATAAATACAACTGTCACCGCCGCTTCCGGTCTTTCAGGGACACTGGCCTTGTGTGGGTGACTCGGTCCGGGCCCTCCTTTGTTCTCGGAAGCACTAAGCCGTATGGCCCCGCCCCCATGTAGTCATTGGTACCTAAAGGTCCGCGCCCTGATGCTGGCAGTGTGCGTGCAGGGTGCTATCTCGCCTCGGTGTGATGTCATTCCTGCTCACTCCCTTAGTCAAACATTATTTATTGGCATTCTCGCGTAGGTGTTTGTCTTCGAGTGTGAGCTCAGATGCACGGCGCGGTTAGTAATGCTCTAACGGGAGCAGAGTGATTGCATGCCAAGGGAATGTGACGTGCTCACATCTGGGAAACTCTCCGCGGATCCAGGGGGTGGGGGAGGGGCCCTGAAAGCTCCCTGCAGCCTGCTGTGTCCACTCTGAGGAGAAGGTGGCCCAGACTGCCCCCTGGTGGGGGCCGCCTGTCACAGTACGGGGCGAGTTACTCCGTGTACGACCTGTCTGCTTCAGACACCCTCTGGGGACTACGAGTTGCACTCTGACTCGCAACTAATACTTTTACCAGTCGCCTCAGGCAACTGCACATATTCTGCCTGATTTCCCACCCCACTTGTGGACCTCGTGGTCCTCTGATAGCATCCGGTCCTGGCAGCCGTCCAGCGTGGACTGCCCGCAGCAGATCTTTTCCCAGCTTCAGATAGAAATTCAACAGCTGGACACTGTAGCCAAGAAGGAGGTCTGCGTCTGCTGGACTTCCGGCTGCAGGAATTCGAAGCACAGCTCCGCATCCCCGCTCTCTCCCACCCCACCTCTCCCAAGTACATATGGCACAGTGCCTCAACTCCCATGCTACCCTAAGTCATTAGCAGAAATCAATTCAGGTACCCCTTCTTAAGTGTTTTGTCGGTTGCAGCATTTGCTCCATGATAGCCATGAACACCCACAACCCCCCACCCCGGCCTCAGGATCCCTGGCCCTCACACCAGGCCCTGCTTTTGGCCCATTGAGCCTGAGTTCCACCCATACTGCGCTCTGTGCTGTTTTGGCCCAAGTCAGTCATGATGGTCGAATGTTTAGCATTCCCAGACCCACATTCCAACACGACTGGTCTCGATCGCTAAAGCCTGTTACACAGTGGCAGCAGCCACGCAGATTCCATTTGAAAGGCTTTTTTGTTTCTTTGATTCTTTAATAACTTTGGCACTGTTTGGCTAAACTGCACAGAAGTTGTCCAAACAATTCACATACTTTGACACCTGGAAAGTTTTGCGCCGATCTGTCAAACAGTGGTCATAAAAAAAGGGGAGTGCTATTTCTCATGTTAATTCATACAGGAAACTTAACTCTCTGATATAGAAAAAACTGTTGAACGGAATTACACCATATTTAGCAAAAAGTTGGAACTTTACTTAGAAAGTTTGCTTTGTGTTTTGGTGTACATATGTTAAGCCACTTTATGAGAAGCCAGTGTTTAAAGAGGGGCTGGGGCTGGGAATAAAAAGGTTAACCTAAAAAAAAAAGTAGCTCTATCGCAATGGTTCGTCTTGCAAGACTTCCTTGATGCATTTTTTTTTTAAAATAATAATCCAAGTTGAGACTATGTTGACTCCACTCGGGCAACCTGCATCCAGCCACCAGGAAAGCAGCCAATGTCTGGTGCGCACAGGGCTGGTGGTTGGGTGGCCGCAAATGGGCATTGAGTGTTCAGCCTAGCCGGAGGCCAGGCCCTGCGCTGAACCCCCACTGCACATGGGCATAGGCCATGCACAGAAGGGTTGAGCGCAAGTTGCTTTAGGGGGTTTGGCTGTATGCTGAACTTAGAATAGGATCCAAAACCACACAAATTCACTAGAGGAAAAAAAATTAAGAGGTGTTGTAGTTAGTTGAAATTAAAAAGAACACTTAAATTCACCAGTTAAAGTTATTCCACTAACTAGAACCTGTTTCCTAGTTATATACTGCTTACGACCTCCTATATTACATCACTCGTGACATCCCAAATGACATCATCCAGTCACTGAACTACATACTTTAAAGATTGTGGATTTGAAGTAATTCAGCATGCTACATATGTACCCAATTTTCTATCACCTATTAAGTGATAATGGACAATCTTGTTCCACCTGCTGGACACATGGCATATCTTTCAAGTCACCCACATTGGTGCATGTTACCCTCTTTTTACTGGGTCACTGTTCACCTGAATGGGATTACCCTCTTGACCTGCAATTTTAAGTCAAGAGGTTGACAGGTATGCATTTTCCAAGGCTAAGACACCTTTTTCCAAGCCCTGTGGAAAACCCTCTGTAGTTATATAAAATACACTGCACACGTTGATGCGAAGAGCACAATGGCATGGAGCCATGCTTCCAACCCCAGTGTGAGTTAAGCCACCTCTAAAGTGAATGACTTCTACATTATTCAACAACCTCAGCTGCCCTAAAAACCTTCCGCAAATTTCTGGAAATAAATATCCGCACCCTATAAACATCCTAATAGTATTACAGAAATTTAACATGGGTATGTGCTTAGATATCTGCTGGTGGGCAATCTATCAGCTCTGGCTTTTCACAGAAGTTGTGTGTTTTTTTTTTTTTTTCAAGCGGTTTCGGGTTTAAGAAAGAACCTACCTTGAACCATTCTCAGCAACCCACATCAGGTGCGCTCAGCCTTTACCTTGTTTAACAAGAGGTCCACCTTGCATCCAAAACATTATGGGTTTGTAAACTGTGCACCCCATACGTCGCCAGGGCTTACTATATTTCCATTCTTTCCACTCATGTGTACACAAAATAATTATCTGCTTTGTACTACTATTGGCCCTTTAATGTGACTTTTTTTTGTTTTATGTCAGCTCATGGAGTAATGCGAAAAGCAGTTATCAAGAATGAAGTGATTTGAGATGTCAAATGAGTGATGCAATGAGTTCATATGCAGCGCACAACGGAGATGCATACTTTTTTCACTCGGTAATATAAAATAATAAATATTTCATCACAATTACATCAAGATTGAGGAGGTGTTACAAACAGCATTGACTAGAGTTGCAGAGTACATTCCACAATGTATACCAGCATATTCATAGATGGATCAAATGCTAAGAAGGCTTGCACCGTATGGACCACCAAGTCAACATAATTTACAGAAATAACAAGAAGCAGCTATAGAAGAGTGACGTTTCGCCACCCTCTCTGGCGTCTTTTACGACCATTATCAAGACGCATGTGAATTCACATCTGATTACTCCTCAGATCTTATGATAGATTGCACAAGGAACGTGCAGCATTTTGATAGCAATTCAGAAGCAGGGCACCCAACTCCCAAGTCTCGCCTTTTCACCACAAAATATGCTTTATTCTATGTTTGAGAAGTGCCCTCAAAGATTAGCTTCATAAGGATATATGAAATGTGTACCACCAAAGTGCAAAATATCTAGTCCAGTTCCATCACTTAGAGAACCTCAACTCGGACACATTTAGGAATTGAACAGAAAAGCAATTAAATCCGGGAACGACGGGAGGCGCTCAACAATAAATTTGTCCATTACTGTTGTAAGTCTATGGTATAATTTAGTCGCTTGGTTTTCTATTAAGAGGCGATCTCGAACTCCTGCACATTTAGCAGTAGTGGGCATAAGCAATTTGCTCTCCCTAGGGTTGCTGGTTCTGCCAATAAGCCATTTCTGTACCGTGGATTGCAGAACATGTAGCTCCGTGATTTACATGAACAATAATTAATATACATATAATTTCACATATTCGAAGCATAACACAGTGGGGGATTTCCATTAAAAATGTTAAGTTGGAGGTTCTATAGTGCTTTCTGTGGCTTGGAGGCTGCCTCAAAGTGCTTTTGTGGGAAAAGCAAGGGAGAAAGATGAGTGGAAACAAAGGACCAGTAGTGAAGGGGAATGAGGGAAGAGGGCTTGTGAATAGTTATATCCCTCGAAGCTCACATACACCACTGGCTACCATAACGATAGCACATGATGGATAGCCGTTAATATGGGCCTGCCTTGCATAGGATCAGTTAGGGAGCTGAAGAGGCAATGGTGGGGAAGGAGGTGCAGGGACTCCTCGTTTGGACTCTAGAACCCCAATGAGTTTCTGTGTGAAATCTGCCTAGTCCATAGAATGATTTATGGAGTATTTGGATGTAGTACAGAGCCACATCTTCTGATCTGGTCCATGCTCCATACACCCAATTGGATTAACTGGTAGAGGACTAACTATTTTTTTTTTTTTTTTTGTAACACGCCTAGCTCATATTCTAGAGAAACACTTAGCCCATAGATTAAAATTTTTGTACTTTACCAAAATATGGGCTCCTATTTTGTCATAATCCTCAGTGAAGATGAAAAACATTCTCTGGACTCAATTGAACTTTGTGAGGCTTATTATGTACTTGTAAATGTTCTGAGCAAGAATGGTTTTAATCTCTGATAAATGCAATGAGTTTGTTTTGCCCAGTAGGTAACTGCTAGAAGTGTCGGGCTTGTCAAGAGGCTAGAATTTGTTTAATTTGTAAGACAGATATTTCTACATACCAGACCGGCAGAAGCAACGATTCTGTGTATGGTGTGTGATTAGGATGCTCAAGGACTTTTCTATGCGTAGGTGACACTTTGCTCTCCCACGCTGGAGTGCATAACTGGCACCATCAGCATTCGGATCTGTGCTGTTCTGTTTGTGTGCGATAATAAACATAGGAGTTGCCAAAAAGGACTTTCTTGCGTTGCTAAAATACCTTGTGCTATGGAGTCTTTGAGAATAGTGGGACACTACTTTTGTATACAGGAGGCAGAGTGGGGATGTAATACATGTATGCAATAGCTGATGGAGAAGGGGATCTGCAAGTGAGTGTGGTTGTTCAGTACTTTGTTGTTTTGTTTGAGTTAAATATTAAGCATAAACCAACCTCCGTGAAGCCTAGTGGTGCTTTGCACAGCTGAGTTGTGCAGTATGGTATCATGGGTGTCTGATCGGTTGTTAGCATGTAGGTGGTGTTGGGATTTAAGCTCTTAGCTAGGGCACCTGTTTCTCATGTTTTATGGGAATTTGGAACCGGAGTTTGGATGTAGTTTGTGTTGGGATGTGATTTGTCACCAAACACTACTTAAGAGCAGCCAAATCACACAGCATCCATAGCGGCTGCCATTTTAATTTGTTACTTTGTAACTCGAAATTTATTTTAGGATTCCATCTGTGGAACTATAAACGCAAGACACTTCTGGCTGTTACTGTTACTTCTAGTTTTAAGAGGTATATTTTCGAACCATGTAGAATGTATTCTGTTTAGAAGAAATACATCTGTCACTATGTTTACTGAACGTGATAAGACGTCTTATTTTTATCTAAAAGCAACCTTCACACCTCCTCTTATTAAGCCATGACTGCTCGGCCACAACTACACTCCAAAGTCACCAACATTAGGAGAGTCCAGATTAATAGCCGTAGCCCTAATATATAGGGGGGGGGGTTGTTAGCCATTAAGGATAATACACAGTTTTATCTCGGATAGCACAAGATACTTGCTCCCTGCATGCCATAGTCCTGTGGAAATACGCATTGGCAAACCCAATAGGTTGCGTTGTTTAAAGGCGATTCTCGAGCCATTGGAGGGGGGGAAATGCGTGTACTGTCTCCTACCTTCTGAATGTCACGCCTGCGTGTCCTTCTCACGCTTCTTTCTGCTTTGCTGAACTTTTTTCTCTTCATTTACTTCTCTTTTCTTTCTCAGTGCCTCTCCCTCCCGTTCCATTTCTGATTTAAATGTTCCCCTCTTTTTTTGGGCTTCTTACTCTTGTATTTCTCTTCATGTCCTGTTTCTCTCTCGCTCGCGCTCGCTCTCTCTCTCGTGCTCTGTGTCTGGCTCTCCTATTTGCGCCCACCTGCTTTCTCTTGCAAACTCTCTAGCTGTCTCTCCCTCTCGCTGATATAGGTGGGATCTCCTTCCACTTCGCGGATGTGTTTTGACTTGAGCTGCTGCTGAAGAGGGGGACCTGCTCTGCCCCCGGGGCCCTCTTCTGCGGCTCAATGTAGAAATTAATTCAAATTGTTTTAAAAAACTGGTGTACCTGGGTCATGTGCCTGCAGTAGCAGCTGCCAACTGCTACTATTAATGTCAACTTCTTATATAATCTTGATTGGGTGGAAGTTTAAAACAGGGATGCATTTCCTCCAATCGAAAACTTTTCATAGGCGAGTAATTGCTTGAAGCTGCTGGCCCGTTAAGGTCTGTTTGTAGCTTTTTAAAGTCCCTCATCCGACTAGATGATTGTTTCCAGACTTTTCGGGATTCGTAGGCTCCTTGGTCTAAATTTAGTCCGAAATGCGCATGCAGGCTCCACTCCTGGAGCCGTCCCAAGAAATATTAACTGCCATTCCATGGAAGTGTGCGAATTTTGCGCCCCTCTTGCTTTGCGCGGCCAGGTCGGTCTGTCGCAGCAGAGCTCCCTTGGGAGGCCGCCCCTCTTCGAGGGAGCCGGGGACCCCAGCAGCCCTTGTCTGGACTCCCCTCAATGCACGGTCTCGGGCCGCCTGAGGAAAACATATTCCTTTGCAGCTGGGATTATCCCCGCGCTTTGGTCCGCTACTGGGCTGCCTCCTGGGCTCTGATGCCCAGCAGCTGCTAAGTGCTTCTGCGGGCACGCGGCCGAGGCTGGCTGCCATTCCAGGGGCTTATAAAACGGAAACGCCGTGCTCGCTTAACTGGGGTCCCTGGTGCTGCCTTGTCTAGGCAGGAATCCTTCGTCTCGTGCGTCAGCGCGGAGAGCGGCATAGCCCTGACTGGTTGGGGTGCAGAGCGGCATGCTTCACCTGTGGCACTCTTGGCGCTGTCGTTGACTACGCTGGCACGAGTGGGGGTCAGTGAGTGAGTTTTTCGCAAAGTCTGTGTACGAAAGGCCCATCTTGCTGTCGTGCACCGGTTGTAGGCGGGGCATTGTGGCCTCAGCACAGCTCGGTAGCTCGGCCCCACCTGCTCGTGGTCATCCTTGTATCCTGGTCACGCCACACGGTCCTAAACTCATCCTCTGACATACATTTATCTCGGACTCACATTCGGCGCCTTTTCACGAAGCAGTATAAAATAGCTGAATATATATATATTTTTTTTAACCGTTTTTTCTTTTTACTAAATGAAACGCTTTTGATGAAGTTTTTTGTACCGTCGATTAAATTGTTATGGCTGCGCACCCTCAGTCAGGACGCAACTAGTTTAATCCCGGGAAGCCCGAAACCATCAATCCGTATTTCAAATCTGCACGTGAGAAGACAGAGCCTGGCGGCTGAGGAAGATTTGTTTTTATTTTTTCTACATGATTTGTATTTGATCTAATTGGGAAAGAGGAAAGCAGTCTCACGATTCAGATAGGGTTTCGCTTGCACCGACGGCCACTTTTAAGTGGGCTTTAAAACCATTCAAAGATGGCCGCAGTGGCTTCATGGGATGCAGTAGACAGCAAGTGGGAGCCTGGGAGCACAGCGTGTTCGTCATTTAAAAAAAATAAAAAGGACTACGATACCCTGGTCCTGGTTAGGATTCATACCTGCACATTACAACTGCCTCATTTACAGTGAGGGGAATCTGCGACTGAAGTGTACCAACTCATTCCCCCATGCTGTATACTATAGTCAGCTGAAGCAATATGTGAATGACGCTACAAAACACAAAGAAAGGACAATTTCTAACTGAAAGCCCTTGTATGTTTAAGGAATTTGTTTAAAAAAAAAAAAAAGTTATTGAGTCGGAAAAATGTGGCGTTGGCTCTCACAGCAGACCTCTACATCTCGAAGTGGAGATTGTTACTAGTAATTCAGACATTTGTGGCTTACATGATGAAACCATGAATCTGGATTGTCAGCCTGTTGTCACATATTTGGCAACCCCATCCCTCCTAAGTCCCACCAACCCACCCACTGCCTCTAAGGAGGTAATTGTTAATGAGTGAGGTGGGTTGGGCTGCAGATAAGTGCAATGGGACAGTTCATGGCAGGCGTGTGCCTCTGAAACACCAGTCAGACAGAGGAAGAGTGTGGTAAATATTAGGCTTGCATCTAACTGGCAGCCCTCAGCAATTTTAACAGGTGCAGCACCAAGGCAGGGTTTGCACAGTGTTTGATGCACAAATGCAAAACCTTTTTGAATACATTGCCACCTGTAGGCCTATCTAGAGCATAGTTACTTAGGCTCTGGGTGGGCTGCTCCAAATATCAGTGGTTCACTAGGTTAGGGCTACTTCGCAATATGTGAAGAATAATACACACAAACAGCATCTGAGGGACAGAGGCAGGGCTATCCGGATTCTCATGTTTGAAGATCACATAGCAGAGAACGTCAGAACCCTCTTATTCACTCACTCATCCACTTATACGTTCCTCTAAACAATCGCTTCAGACATCTGTCTGTAACCCACGTCAGTCATGCCTAACTGTACATGTTCTGCAAGCGTTGAAAGCATGTATTCACCTGCTGAATTTGGTCTGCAGGGAATGACAGATTGAACATCCTGCCCTTCTTCAAGACAGGAAAGCTTGCTTTGCTACTGACATGCTATATCTGTTCTTCGAGGAAGCAAAGCGTGCACTGCTGCTGCCTAATTTATACCTGTCCTGAGACAGAGAAAGCCTGTGCTGCTGCTTTCCATGCTATACCTCTCTGAAAGAGAAACACTTCACAGTTTCTGCTCTATTCTGTGAAGAAGGAGCATTTACACTGCTGTTGCTCTATCTTGTGAAAAAAAACAAGGATATCTTGAATGCACCTGCATGAAATGCTTTAGTGCGATCTGGGGCAAAACTAGATGTGTGGCCCTGTCCCAGAGACCTTGGTTTCAATTCTGATTTCACAGCTTGGCCAAACTGTGACTCTGGGCAATTGCTTCTCCTCCCTATGCTTCTTATGCGATCATCACATTTGAGACCACCTTGAAATAATTCAGTTCAGGAGGCACATTATCACAAATCTCTCTTGGAAATGTTTTAATACACCGTGGTGATGCTTCATACTTTCATACAGAAAAAACAAAAAAACTGATTAGCTTCTTCAGTGATTAATAAACTTGTAATGGCAGATATGGTGTGCTTTGTTAATTCTAAGAAATCCAATCAGTGCAGCAATATTATCTAATGTGGTTATGGGAATGAACCCAAATTACACTTTTAAAGTTGATATCTCAACTATAAAAGGTGACAGGCAGAAACTGGGCAAGGCACATTTACTGGCACAGGCTGTGATAAGTTTCCCGATCACTGGTGTGCAATTCCTAGAGCCCAACGCCCAGGACATAATGTTTGGGGTCAAAGACAAGTCTTCAGATTTTTTTTCTCCTTGAGACAAGTAGGCCCAACCCCCTTCAGCACGAATCCTTTGGCTGCCACTTTACAGTACCATGTTTGAAAGGAATTGTCTGCAGCTGAGGTAAAGTTTGTACCTAGATGTTAATGCTGTTTGAACTTGTATTTATGGTTCATTAATACAAAACTTTTAATATTAGGCTGAGCATTCTAAATATATGCTGTAAGCTCAGACTGTACTGCTGACAGTGGTTCCCGTTAAAAAAAAAAAAAAACGAGTACACAATTGCAAAAAATGCTACTAGGGAAATGTTTTTTTGCTGAACTACTGTAAAATTGTAGGTACCATTTCTTTGAAGCATCATTTAGTAAAATGTCTTGATGCATGCAAGTATTTCCCAAAAAATATTCATAATGGAAAGACAGTGTAACCAGTTTCAGCAAGGTGATAGGAAACATGAATATAAACAAGCATTGGCAAAGCCAATAGGTCCGACATTGGGAGGGGGGTGGGCAGTCTTGGTCTTGTCAAGGTGTGTCTTGTTTTAAAATAGCTTTTTTAAAACTATTTTGTTGTGGCAGGTGCTGGGCCCTCACCTTGTAACAAATATTAGCAAAAATATTTTTTCTTCCCAGAAAGCACACATTGCCACTGTATTTCTTGGCACTGAACAAAACTACTTTGTGTGCCAATATGCTCCTTGTGAAAGAGCAGATTACGATCATTGTAATGCAATGTAACATAAATCTGTAGAGCGCAGAACTTGTCACTCGTGAGGGTATTCTGGCACTGGGTAAGAATGGGTTCTGAAAGTAGGATCAGTCACAGTGAAGTAAGCCAATAGAATTTTAACAAAACAAAAGGTCTTGGTTAACGCCAGACCTAATTGAAGGACCAATTTATTAAAGAAAGTCACAAAAGTGCACCCATTGTATATCTTAGCATTAGTTCAGATTTGTGTATTTCACGAATTTACAGAAGTAGACCAGGAAATCATACACCTACAAAATATTTTTTAACTGTGTCTCCCCCCCCGATCCCCCCGCAATCCTAGAAGAAGTTTTACTTCTGACCCTTGTCAGGAGTACATTTCTCAGTATAGGAAATAATTAGAGAAGAGCTGGGGAAAACCCTTAAATCACACGTTAGTAGGCTTGCACAGACTCAAAAGGGCATTCCAACCATGGAACTGTTGCTTACTGATACTTCCAGTGCCAGTATGTAAAGGTGGCAAAATATGGAACTGCAGGTATTCAAACCCTACTACAGTATTAGCCCCGGCATAATCAGAGAGGCTATTATATAATGAGATTGCTGCCATAATTTGCTGCCGCATTATATGGCACCAAAGAGGCAAGCAGTATATATATATAATATTTTTTTTTTGTGTGTTTTTTTTTTTTTTTTTTTTTTTTTAAACAGGACAAGTAGATTTATGAAGCAGTCTGTTCCATGGACAAGGAGATATTTTATTATATTCCACACCCCTTCCTGCTCTTTGAAACATGTTGCACATACAGACAGGCTTTCCAGAAGCGCAGCAGGAGGCCTCATCAAAAATGGGTCCTAGGGAAATGAGCCCCACTGATACTACCCTTATGGCACCTTTTCTCAGTATTAGATGCAATACAGCTATAAGCCTGAGGAAGACACCTGACACAAGAGGGGCAACATTGGAGCGCCAAAACATGTTGCCAGAAAATAGAAGCAGGGTCTGTTGCTCAACCTTTCCCTTTTTATGATCTGGCTTGGTAGCGCTGCAGTTGTCACACAATTATGTATCACAGAAGAGTGGCTTTGGCTCCGCCCACATGTTGGAAGTCCGGAGTACATGTTTTGATTGGGTGAAACTTGTGTACTTTCACAAAAATGTGCTTGCCTGCCACACAGATGTGACCAATTTGTTAATTTATCCTTCTGCTTGAGCTTGACCTTTCAGGGGCACACACATGCCATTTCACAGCTCATGGTGTTTTTCTTCTGGCTGCAGCAAAGATGAAAAGAGGACAGTGATTAACATACATTGATTTTTAGGTCTTGTGTGACAGTGCATTCATAAGCCAGGTCTGTTGGCATTACCAATGTCTGTTAATGTTGTGGCAGTGAGGCACCAGTAAAACCATTCTTACCTCACCCATATATAATTTCATACTGGGTATGATTTTGACTTGAGGGACATAACTTCATCCAAACCTAAGAATCCATCACTAAAAGTCTGTACATTCAGTGAAGTTTGACGCTCTTGGGTGCTTTCTGGTGCTAGATGTCTAATGCTCTGATGAAGCATTCCACACTGCACACTAGGTAGGTGAGGGTTCACTATCCTTTGTGAGTACATGTATACATATAAAACTTCTGCAAGAGATTTGGCTTTCTTCAAACAGTTTTCTACTTCTTGTGCGTTTGTCAGTTCACAGGAATCATGCCTACTCCCTCTTTTGTGTATTAGCTACCTGTGTTGTACCTTTTCTGATTGTGTGAGCGACTTGTGTGATGTTAGTTCTGCTACTGCCCGTTACTTGTTGTGTTAGGGAGTGTTGAGCTGCTGCCGCCGCTCATGTTTTACCTCTATTGTGATGTGAAGCTGTATATACAACTTTCAATACACAAAATCCAGCTTGAACTGCCAATGTGTGTTCTAATAGCTGATGTGGACGAACTCTCACAAAACATGTGAGCATAGTTTACCTTTTTGATTTTACATATGAAACATGCAGTCAATGAGATGGACTAGATGAATTTGTAAATTTTTTAAACTTAGCTGAAAAGTGGCTCGGTGTTTCATATGCAGCTTGTGCCAATTCTGGCATGTTAGCCAACAGCACTTTGCATGCTGGGATTTGGAGTTTACAATGAATGTGTTAAAGAGCAAAACAAGACTCACTTTGCAACATGCTGTTGGCTGAAAGGCCATTAACGGCTGATGGCACTGTGTCCTTGTGCCACTTAGCAGACTCAACACGTAACTCCTGATTTTCTGCCTTCCATTCTTATAGGCGATCACAGGTTGAGGAGCTCAGTAGGTGAGCTGGTAGGAATAGTATTTCTGTTGCAAATACGAGCACATCTGTGCTAATGGGATTTCATTAGCAGTCATTGCAAAATGGGCATGTTAAAAAAGGATCTTATTTATGTTCTCTACCAACCATTGCGAGCAGCAGCAGTAGTTTAATGAGACATGAATGAAGAATAAACCACTAAGATGGCGCCTCTCTTCCGGGTAGAAGCTTGTAGTGACTTGGGCGCAGCGTCAGCTTCAAATGCAGCACGAGCTGCCAGTGCTTGTGATTCTACCTGGGCCCAGCGGACCTCACGGAAATTCTCACCAATTATACGACCTAAAGCATCTTGGACCACCTAGGCATTCATTAAATTCACAAGTTAGGGTTATTAAAACACGCCCCAGTTCCATTGTACATTCAGGACTTTGTTTGTCAGATTCTGTCAGAAGTTTGTCGAATCACTTTCCCCAGGTGATGATGACGGTGTTGCTAGTGGTAGCTCCAACTCCCGTGTCGGGTTCTGGCTGGTCAGTGTGAGATCAGCATCCCACTTTCCCAACTGGCAGGCCTATTGATCTGAGTCCAGTATTGTTTGACAGCTCCAGAAATTGGAAAGGGAAACTATGCAGAATGCATGATGCAGCTGTCGGTGTGCAACACTAGAAACCGAGACGGTTGTTCTGCATTCAGTGATGTGAGGGAGAGACTGTCGGTGTGCAGTGCCTTCGTGTGTCCAATGCAAACAAGGGGATGAGTCCACCAACCGCTAGGGTGCAATGGGCCCCTGCACCGGCTACGCCAATAATAGGTACGCTTCTGAAGGATCTCTTGTAGTGATGGGGGGAGGGGTCCTAGACGCAGAAGGATGGGAAAGGGGAGCCCATGTGTGGCCTGTGGAGGGACTTTAATGGTGACGCAGACAGATGAGAAGGGGTCACTCCCACGTTAGTACGTCATTCCTAGGGCCGACGTTTTTTGATACTGTCTGGTACATTAATGTTTCCAGAACTCTCTTCTGTTCATTCCAGAACATTGTGGTAGGAACTCTAATAAAATGTCACGTCTGGTCAATGGAATCTGAAAGGGATTACTGGGAGCAGTGAATACGCTGAGGATAAACGGGAAGGAGGGAAATGCACTTCCATGGCCTCTTATGCTTAATTTGTGCGGGGGGGGCAACGCTTTTCTTAGGAGCCTGATGTCCGTGAACCCCAATGAATGGGATGCAGAACGCCAACGATGTCTGGTCTTGACTTCACCTCCTACCCGTTTCTTCCACTGTCGACACTTCTTGTTTATTTATTTCATTTTTGCAGCATCTTGTTCTTCCCTGCGTTTTCATTTTGTCACTGTTTTTCTGTCTTTTACTTTCTTTCTCCAATTTCTGCCTCTGTCTTTCTCTAGCTCTGGGAAAAGCTCCTTTTTGGAAAATAAGTCCTGGTCACCACTGAGCGCCGCTGCCAAACCCTGCAGTTAATGGCACAAATAAAGCACTCCCACTTCGTGCCCCTTTCTGGTGGACTCTGACCCGTCTGGCCCGTGTGCTGCCAGCCTCCTCGGCCCCTGGGCTGGGACCGTCCCAGCCTTTGCAACATTGTGTATCAGACCTCTGCTTCCTGCCCCCTCTTGCGAATAATCCTGTCATGGATACATTGACTGAAAAGCGAATATCAAATCCACGGCTTACAAAGATCAAGAAACATGGCAGTGAATGTGCGAACCAAGCATGTTTGGGTGCTTTTATTTTACCAAATGCAATGGTATAAAAAACTATATTTCACAGTGAACCATAAAATATGGAAAATATTTCATGGTTCCCCAGGAAATATGGATTTTATCATCGTAGTAAGAGCTTCCAAACCACTCCACAGAACTTTACCATTGTCTAAGCTATACTAGTATAATGCGCAATGAAAAAACAAGTTATGGTGCACGTTGACCTAATTATGTGGCAAAAATTGCAACATATGCAATACAGTTTCTGGAAGCATTTTCTAGAAGTTATGTATCAAGTGCAGAAAATCCATAATTATGTGGGGAAAAACGATATCTACAGAATCTCATGCATCCTTTGGCCTTCACTATTGTCCCATTCTATTAGCAACAGTTTAGTCATGAAAGGTAAACCTAAACATTCCAATTGCAAGCTTTTCCACTGATAGCTACTTTTTGGAAACAAAGCACACTTTTCTGTATAACTACCCCGTAATAAACATGTAATATAATAAATATATAAAGATAACCTGTAACATGGCGCAGCATTGCCATCGCGTGTTTCTGGTGATGTTTATAAACTAGTCCACGTTCAGCCTCATGGTTTACGAGGTCACCAGATGGAAATAATGGGCTATTGTATACAGTTAACTGTTATGTAAACTCTCTCCATTTTTTTTACTATGCCAGTGAAAATAAATTTGGCCCAATAAAAATGTTGTCCGTTCCAGTGTAGTAATAAATACAGGTTGTCATCTCTTATGCAGTGTGAAGACGAAGGCCCGTGTTTTTATTTTTGAAGAGGTGCGACTTCGGTGTCTCATTTACCAGGTTACTCTCCTAGAACTTCACTGCTTCACTCTCTGGTCCTACTCGGTGACGTTGTCCTTAGATGCATGATCTTATAAGGAATGCACTTGAAGGAGCAGTATGAAATAAACTATTCATGCAGATTTGGTCTGCGGAATGGACTATTTATTACCACTGTTGAGGGACAGGAGGGGCCATTTTACCAGTTCTCGCTCTCAGAAGTGATCATGTATAGTGAATATCTGCCTACATAGCCGTGGCAATTGTTCATGTTAAAAATGAATAGATATTTAACCTAAACAAGGATGCAAGGGATTACACCTGTGAAGTAGGATACACCATATTAAAGAGGTTTTGTGGCCATAAGAGTAGTTTTAATGGTGGTAAATGATTTGCAATAGGCAGTCTGAGACAGTAAACTGGGCTCCTGCAATATCAAGTTCACTCTACTGTGGTGATACACTGCCCTTTGACCTTTGAACTCTGGTAATGCAGGTGTGTTCATTTGCATAGTGGCTCTAAATAAGATGTTAATTTCCACGGGTATTAAATAAATGCTATCGAGTGTGAACGCTGTTTTCATCACAGTTTGCATCACTTTATCACTATGAGCTCTTCCACTCACACTTGTGGTGTTTGTGCATTCCAGGTGGGAGGAGGAGCTGGCCAAGAGGACCAGCCTGGAGGCCATGGTGGAGACACTGCAGGAGGTGAGTGAGCTCGCCGGTGAACTTACTGTATTTCTGTTGAATCCCCTCAACATTCAGCTTGGGCAGAAGAGCAACCTGCCGCCAGCATTTGTCTGTATGTGGGGTGGATTTTTGTTGTGTATTGAGTCTTATTCTAGCAACAGTTCTTGAACTAGTAATAATACCCAGTTTGATTATCTTCATGCTAGTGTTTTTATACATGGCTCGTACAATAGGACCATAAAAATCATCAATATATTCACTTGTTTTGTGTTTGTTGAAGTAGCTTGTACATATTATTGATAATAAATGAATGATAATAAATAAGCATTATTGCACTCTACTCGGGCCATTAACGTTAGTTAAGGCCTTTTGCTAAGGCTGTTAACTTATATTAATTGCGCATTCCACAGCTATAGTCTGGGAACGAAAGGGAAAGCACGTTCCACATAGTGAGAGGAAGGGCAGTTAACACGTGCGCTCTTATGTTGCAGAACCAGTTGACTTCTGCCTCTTAATGCGGCAAGGCAACCCATTTTGATGTGTATAGTTAAAAAGTAGGTGTGGAGGTCAGACAAGCTTAATTTTTGGAGTGGCAAAGCTCTTTATTTTTTATTAAAATACCAAATTGAAGCCCCATCCTACCGTTGTGATGTCACACCTCTGTACAGTGGCGGTGGTTAAACTGCTGGGGTGACATTCCAGTGTTCACGTTATTCATTCCACGTTCGACTGCAGGTTTCAAGACAGTCCCAGAGTTCCTTACTCAACGCAGTAATGCTACGAGAGTGTGAATTTGCTAACAAAATGCAGCTTTTAGTACAAAATGTAATTTACTGGTATTTCGGGTGCATTTTCTTTCCACGCAATTACTTCGCTTAATGAAAAAAAAACCTCATGCAAGATAAGAGTAGCATAACCTGTATTTGTACAAGTGCACATACACTCAAGTATTGGGTTCCTTGTCCCTGAAATTACAGATGTTTATTGGAGGAGACTGGTTTGAGTGGAATGTGCTCGGTATTTTCTGCACTAACCAGCCTCCCACGAGCACAAATTATGAATAATCATGTAATGCAAAATGTAAAGAAATGTAATTAAATTTGGGGATTTCGCCAGCGTAACTCACACTTCATCGAGGATTCAATACTACCCTCGAGGGTTGATATGTGGGCTTGTTCGAAAGTAATAATAGTTGGTGCCCTCTGCCAAGGATGTCAACCATTAAAAGCCTTTCTTGCAATAATGGCCCCAAGCCAAAGGAACTTAGCACACAAAGGGACTGGGCTATTCCCTTCGGTGAGTGGTACTTACGGTCAGGAGAGAGGGAGACTGTTGGCACTAGTGTCACAGACCTCCTCTGACCCCACTGGCCTATGTTAAATGTCTTAGATCCACATGATTCTGTTTTTTTTTCCCCAAATAAAACTGCTGCTATTGCCGATTTTATGTTTTTTGGGACTTCTTCCAAGGACACAAATATCACATTTGGACTGTCAGTTTGTGGCCTTTCACTGCCCTCTGAGAGCAGCTTCTGCTAAGCGAGGCACTATCTGGCAAGGTTTGGAGTTTCCAACAGCTATTATGGCCTCTGATAGTAGCTAGCTTGCACGAGCACAACAAGTTCAAAGTAGGTTGAATGATAGGTCTCTGTGACGGATCTCTGTGACTTGGGCCATATGTCCCACCAAATCTGGCTCCTGGAATTCTGCTTCGAAGGCAAAATGTGGGTCCGAAAGAAACCAGTATCCATTTTGGCGGCATCTCAAGAGCAAGGAACCTCTTCTGGTGTGAATGGAGCCAAGTAATATATTTCATTACAATAAAGAAACACATTTTCCCAAATTTCCCAAATTAAAAGATACAACTAATATAAATCGTAGAAAATAAAAAAATCAGAATACGTAGAAACTCACACAAAACATAATTCGGATAGCTGTTAAATACCTAACGGAACCTTCCAAACGTCTCAAACTTCAAACTGCATCCTTGGCTAATCCCCAAACAGTTAGTTAATATCAGCAATGTACTTTTATTAAGACTTGAGAAAGCCAGAAGATATGGGTAAAGCTGTGAGGGCCCTGCTTGCTTTTGAGACTGTCGAGAGAGGGTTCAGTAGGTGGGGTTTTCTACGATGGATGTTAAGTCTTTGAGAAAGCCATGCAGTTTGTCTAAATTCTGTGGTGCCAGGTCCAGTACCCAAGAGGTCATCAACATTCCAAAGACGTCCGCCTCTGTCGTATTCCTCCGTTTTCCAGTCTTAGTCATGCAGATGTCTGTGGGTGGGAAAAGAAATGCATTGACACAATAAAAAAGCTGAGATTTTGGGGCAGTTTTTCGTACTACAGTGTGCATTCATTTGGGTGTCTGCTTAACTCTTTGAACTTAGTAGCCTAAATACGAGGGGAATCCTGCTTCTTGCTTCTTTTGGAATTCCAACACAATGTGTGCCCACGATGAGCAGGGCTGCCCTAACGCTGAAGCAGCAGCTCGGGAGTAACCAAGTGTCTCCAAAGACTGACCCCAAAATCTTTGTCTCTGATCCACTCAAGGCTAGGGAGCCAACAAGCCTTGGTAAGACAACAGTAGTGGTGCACAGGGTGGTTCCAGTGGCTGCAGCAAAGGCCCACCGTCTCCCAAGTTGGTCAGAAGACAAGTTGGACCTGGCAAGGACCACAACACAAACCACCACCTGTGTTGCAGAGCCTTTCGATGTCTGTGGGACAGCAGGATCCACCAGCTGGTCATCATCTTAAGGTGCCTGTGGATGCAGGGAAGTGACTCCTTCACTCCAAGGGAGATCCCTTCTTGCTGCAAACGAAGTCCTTGTGACCCTGGAGGATGCACACCCATTGATGTTGCAGAAATCTTGCAGGAGCTGGAGAAACAATGTTTCAGTGGGAGCCCTCTCCACTGGCTAATGTCTTGTTTCAGTTCCTAAGGCAGTCCAGCAGTGGTTTCAGAGGCCAGGAGCAGAAATCATACAGAGAGTTCCTTTTGTATAGTCTTGCTTGCTGAATCTGGAAAACCACCCTCAAGGGAGCCCTTAAGTAACCCTCAAAGAGGGTGGGGCACTATCTGCAGTGACCCCCACCCCCTCTATAGGAGGGAGGTCAGTGATGTCGCCCACCTGGCTTAACCAGTTGAATGTTAGGGGAGGAGCGGGACAGGGGTTGTCACTCCCCCTGTCCTTTGTGTGGTTTTGCACCAGAGTGGGAACCGGGGATTCCTGCACTGGTACAAACCAGTTTATGGAAGGAGGGCACCAAATGTGTCCTTCAAAGCAGCCTAGTGCCGCTGAGAGGGCACCCCACCTTAGCCCAGAGACACTTAGTTCTAAAGGAGAGGAAACCCCTCCTAAAGGAAACCTTTTGTTCTGCCTTCCCCTGCTCGAGTTAGGCTCAGCAGCAGGAGGGCAGAACAGTGTATGGGGTCTGTAGCAGCGCGGGCTGGTAGGCGGACCCTGCAAGGCTGTACAGACTAATCTGGGTTATCCTCTCAGGAACCCGCAATATACACAGTATCATGCAACTAACAGTGGAATTGGTGTAGTCGCATGATTCCAACATGTTTGATACCAAACATGCGTAGGTTTGGTGAAGCCATCATGTAGTTGGACTACATGTGTTGACCAGGGTCCACTACATACCCTAAAATGGCTTCCACTCAGTTAAAAAGCCCAGGGAATGGAGGCTGGGATTTGTAGGAGCATCTGATCATGCAGAGGTGCCCTCACACTTACGACCATGCACCCTGCCCTTGGGCTGAAGGACCTACCATAGTGGTGACTTACGGTGACCAAGTGCAGTGACCATAAAATAAGGTGGGCCTTATATCTAAAGTGAAAGGTGCGTGCACCGTTTCACGCAGGCTGCAATGGCAGGCCTGCAGACACAGTTTGCATGGGCTCCTTTGGGTCGCATAATACATGCTGCAGCCCAAGGGAGACCACTGGTGTACCGGTGGCCTGGGTACCCAAGTACCATATACCAGGGACTTACATGGGTTCATCAGTATGCCAATTGTGACGTGTAAAAGTTACCATGTAACCAAATTTAGAGGAGAGAGCACTGACACTGGGGATTCGATTATCGGGAACCCAGTGTACTACAGTCTAAACTTAATGACACCAGTCAAAAAGTGGGGGTAACTATGCTAGAAAGATGCTACTTTCCTACAGGAGCAGGATTCACCAAAGTTCAGGATGGCCGAATGGACGGATTGCTGACCCCAATAGAATAGAGGTGTTTTGTTACTGTTCTTTCATATTTATGCCCTAAAGTTGGGATTGCCCTGATGCTTCCCTGCCAAATGTGGCTCCTTCGGTCACCAAAGATGGGCATGCATTATACATTTGTCAGTGGGGTTACACGTGGGTGGGGGAGGGGGAAGAGAGAGATTGTGCGAGCATCTCATTCTGCTTTATCAAATGCAGGGGTACAGAATGGTACAAGAATTTCTAATGGAGGCCGTTTAGATTAGCTGATACCTTAGCGACTGCTCACACAAACCCATAAGCAGTCCAGGTTTAGTCTGAGACCGAAAGGAAAAAAAAGAAAAAATAGTCTAAACCTTGTAACTACCACTGCCACTCCTTGGGATTTACTCTCTTCCTATCTGCATGTAGAACACAGCAAGCTTGAAGCCTAAGCATGGTTGTGACTCTAACTAGAAGTACAGATAATGTTACCCTGGATCCTGAAACTGGTCATTTCAGGAAATCTGTACCATTTTGAAAGATGTTAAAAGATTGAAATTGACAAAGGGGGTTTGGGAGACATGCATCCTGGCAGCGTATATTGAGGAATCTTCGTAAACCTATCCTTTTCGAAGGACTTTCCCTTAATCTAGATTTCCAATAGCATTCTGGGAAAGTAAAGTGCTACACATGTTCAAGCAGTTTCACGTACTTCTTTAATCACTCTTCTTCCCTGTTTTGATGCTATGCGTTGCATGCAGGCTCACCCGTCTTCTCGATCATGTTCTTTAGGAGGCGCAGGAAGCCGATGCCATGCAGGATGAGCTGAATGAGAAGATAGAACGGTTGAAATCCGACCTTGTTGTGTTCAAAGGTCTCATGAGTGATGTAAGTAGAGAAATTGGACAGATCCCATCAAGTCCTATGATGTGTTACTTATTACCATAGTTTCGTTTACACACACAAGGTGTTATGTGCTCCTGTGGTGGCTGCGTAGTAGGGTGTGTTTGCAGCTCACTGAGTACACCGTTTTTAAGGTCTACCATGCCGGGGACTAAGTTGGATCATTTACTCTATGGTGAGTTTGAAGTTCTGTAGAGCTTATTTTCTTGTGTCTGTTTTGTTGATCCACAGACGCTTTATGCAGCAATTATAGCATTAGTACAGTGACTCTGTGGCCATGGCATCTTGTTGGGGGAGTGGCTGCTCGCTAGGGTGTTGACTCACTGGGGTAGCTCTGTTGTTTGCTTGGTGGGTATATTCACTCAGTACAGCAGTTAATTCTGCTCAGTACAATTGTGATGGGGCCTACCCTGTTGTATCTTGAGTGGGGTTGGATCTGGGTTACGCTGGGCTTGGAATGACTGCAACATCATCAACTTCTGATGGTGTAGTTTGGACTGTGCTTTTATGTCATTGGTGGTACTGCTGCAGTTGTTGTTTGATGGAGTTAGTGTAGGCATCTGAACTGAGCCATATTTCGTTCCTGGGTTTTTGTTTGCCTCACTATTGCCTGCTTGATGTGGGTCATTTCTGTATGCACTTTGTTGGATGGTTTATTTTAATGCACTCTGCAATGACAATGCATAATTGTGGAAGGTGAGGTGGGCTGTCTCCAGGCCACATTTGCTCGATGGTAGAAATGTTTAGGTCTGTTCATTGGTGCCCTGTTTGCATTTGCTTGATGGTGGACTGGCTGGGGCATTTTTGCGTTTGCTCTTTGGGACCCAGTGACTGTGTCATTTTACAGGAGCCAGATTAATTTGTAAAGCAGTATTAGCTCTTACCTGTAGCGCTTGTCATTGTCTGGTGCTGTGTCGATGGGTCGGCGCCTGTACCTACTCGCTGGAGCTGCATTAGTGCCTGCTTGCTGGAGCTGTTTGTGCTGCACGGCGAAGCCCTGCACATGCTTTCTGCAAAGCTCCACTAACAATATAACACATCAAAAACACAGTGCCCTACCCTGCTTCACATCTGTCCTGGGAAAACACATTAACTTGCTGCTTTAATTGTGTCCTAATGCTCCACTGCCCTCCAGCTGGAAGTACTAAAATGCACCCATCAATCATCTGACTCTCAGGCTCCTAGTTCTGTTTGCCCCTGCGGCTTTAAGGCGCATTAAGATGCGCCGTGTGCTAAACTTGGCACTATTATTAAGAGATATACACAGATCTCAAGTTCTTTAGTTTGCATCAAGCAGTGTCTTCTTGTGGGAGGGCAGATGAGAGACATAAACACTTTCTTCAGTAAGAAATGCTGGTTCCATGTGAGTAAAAATACAAAGGCCCTCAATACATGTGACCCGGTTATTCCCCACTCTTGTAGTTATCTATGCTAGGGGTGGGGAAAACACAGATCATTTCAAGTGACAATCTGAGGGGCCCACTTGTAATGGTGGAAATTAGGAATTGTCAGGGAATTGGGAATTGTGTGTCTAATTTTCCCTGGTAATTCCTCTTTTTCCCTTGATTTTTTCTCGCCTAAATCTGTGTGAAAATAAACAGACCTGAAAATGCACAGCTGATCTCCTAATTCCAATAGGGAGTGGCAACTTGTGATCACCGGCCCCTTTTGAATTAAGAGGCCACACGAAGTGTGGGGGCCCTATAGCTAAAAATCGTAGGCTCCAAAGCCATTCAGTTGAAAAATAAAAAGAATCTCGACCTTACGTAAAATATGTTGATGGCTTTCAAATTAATAAATCCGGCCAAACTTGCCTCCCACATGCAGCATGCCTGAGCTGATTTACGATTCGAACCCCATTTCAGCCATACAGAGGGGCAAGTATGTGACCATGGGTTAAGTGCCTATTGAAATAATTTATGCAAGGTTGACATTTTCGATGTCGATGATTGCATTCAGTTTTTGTGTAGCCTGTTTTTCTTCATTCTATTTTCCAATGTTTGTCAGGAGTGCCAAAAATGGAGGTGGTGGTCAGAGTTGCCTCCTAAATCAATCAAGGGGTGGAGGAGGTAGGGGGAGGCTGGGGAGAAGACCGAGCGTACAAAACTAAACTAAGCTTGTGTTAAAAAAAAAAAAAAAACTCTTTACTTTGTGGCTCTGGCAGAGAGTTGTAGTAATAGAGATTTATGTAGCACTGTAGGTGCATTAGAATAGACTTGCAGGGCTATCGGAGTTTAAGTACCCTTACGCTCTGCTCTGAATAATTCTTCAGTGGACCTGAGCGTGTTTTCTGATTATGAGTTGGATAGTGTGAAACGTGTGTGTGTGTGTGTGTGTGTGTGTGTGTGTGTGTGTGTGTGTGTGTTGTAATGGTTAGGGTGGTTTGTGTGTTGCCGGGATTCTTCCGAAATATGCATATTCTCGAGGATTGATAGGTGCATTGCCCGGCTTTAAGGATGTGTCCAAGGTATGAAGAGTATGGGGAGATGTTGGGATCCACAGTAACCCTTTAACCTGGATTAGCTGTGGGGTGTTCAGTGAGTGTAGGTTTAACATGTTCTGTGTTCGAGTGTGACCATTTGTTATGGGAAGTGAGCACCATGTGGTCCAACTGGATGGTGTGTCTGAGCGGGGTTGAATGTGTGTAAGTTGCTCTGAATAAATCATTTTCCTTTTGGAAGTTGTGGTTATGTTGTATGCAGAGTAGTGCTTCATTGGAAGGCATGTATTTGTGTAGCGCTTACTACCCCTGACAAGGCGTTGAAGCGCTTTGAAGTAGTAGTACGCTACTCTGGAGCAAAATTAGTGGTCAGACAACTGGTTATTGGGGTTAGTTGTGCATGCTTATCCCATGCATTCTGTGGTAATGGTCGATATAGATGTGATCATTAGAGAGGGGCTAGGTGAGACACAATTTTATGGTTTCCAAAGAGCTTTAAGGCAGATAAGCATGAGATTTGTTTTTAGCGTGACACAAGGTAGAAAGAAGCAGAGGGCGATTTAAAAAAACATAAGTGATGGCCAATTTTTCATGCAGGATTTTAAGGGTTATTACAGGTGCAGGTTGAGAATTTTTGCATGCAAATTGTGGATCTAAACCTGTAGAAAGAAGCAGTTTCAAAGATCTACTTCTCACAGTAAAAAAGGAAACACAAGAAACCATATTTAATACTATGCTGTAAAGTATTGTTACTTTCAATAGTTGCCAGTGTGGGTTGAGGAAAGACCAGCCCCAGATTTAAAGGAGTTGGGTCCTGGGCCATTGGACAGCTTCTGCTTTCTTGGGGTCAGTAGAGAATGGTAGGGAAAGAAAGTGGGGTAGCACTGATGCTAGTTTAGCATAGTCGTCTCTTCTGGCCTGGTTTTCGCAGTACTTTGTGTTGGTGACTGAAGGTGCCTCTGCCAGTTTTCCTGCTGTCCCCTTCAATGCCTGTGAGGTCAATCATGAAGAACGATGGTGTTACATTGTTAAGTTGTCTCCCCACCCCAGGGCATGCAGCAAACCTGTGTCCTCCTTTTCTACAGTCCAGGAGAGATAGAAAGTGTGCTCTGAAATATGGAATCAGCAATGCAAGTTAAGACTGACAAAAAGAGAGCGAGAGAGCGCGCTGTAAAAACGAACATTATTACCATGTCGTCATCTACATGTCTCCTCACAGTTCATAGCACGGAGAGGAAATGAAAATGTTCATACGCTTGTTGTTGGTTTCCTGTGGTGTGATGAGTAGCTTTAAGTTTGCAATGTTGTGCATGGGTATTCAGGTTTGATTGATTTCTTGCCCTAGTGATGGCATTGTTTGGTGGAGGTGCCTGTGTGTTTCGTTTCTGTTGCCAGGTGGTTGAATCAAATGATGTTGGCCCTGTGCCCTCAGGTGCCTCAGGGCTATGAGACATAGTCTGTTGTGACGTATTCCAAAAGTACAGGTCTGTCCCAACAAGTCCTCCCAAGCGGGAGAAGCCTCGGGGGCTGTTCTGCTGTTGATGTCAGGAGTAGGGCAGGGTTGTCCTGCTCTGGACGCCGTGGCATATCCCTATTTGAGAAGTAACATGGGGTCACCACTCCTGTCCCCATGCAGCCTATGACCGACCTTGACACCAAGATCCAGGAGAAGGCCATGAAGGTGGACATGGACATCTGCCGGAGAATCGACATCACAGCCAAACTGTGCGATGTGGCCCAGCAGCGCAACTCTGAGGACGTGTCCACGATCTTCCAGGTGAACACCCGCACTTGTGCCCGACCTGGCACCGAGAGGGCAGGTCAGCACTGAGAACATATTGCCAGGTCTCTGTTTCGCTGCACATCACACTCCAGCACACTCCTCACTCTATCCTACTTGCATTGGTGAAGAGGTTGTGGCCTCTGTGTTAAAGACTGCTGCTTGGGCAAAGGAGAACTTAAAAGCAGAGGTGGCCGACCTACAGGGCAAACGGGAGATTTCTTGACTGGCTAGTAGAATGGAAAGCCCAGTAGAGTTGCGGCAGAATCACTCCTTGTACCCCCAGTCTGAAATATGACTGACTCAACCTCTGTGTCCTACCAGAGGCACTCGCCTGTATTTCTGGGTCGTCTCCTCATTTCCTGTAGAGTACCCTGCTAATAGTTTAGTGCACCCATTGAATAGGGATTTGGTAAATCGAGATTCTTTCCTTTAGTTTTGGGGTTCAGTGTGGATTTACCTGGGACACACCTTTCCTACACTCTCAAATTGACAATTCTCTGCTCTATAACGCCAGAGAGAGGCAGCATTTGGCTTGGGTACAGTGAGGCAGTTGAACTGTTTGCTACACTTCTAGTGCGAAGGACTGGGAGTGGCCCATCCCCTTGCCATCAGAAATGCAGACCACACTAGGGGAGGCCATTTTATCCTTTACTGCTGAGGCTGCTGGCAGCGTGTTCTTCCCCTTACCACAGACTTGTGCATGTGATTACCTTTGTATCGGGCCATGCATGTAGTGCCTTATGCACCGGGCCTGTGCATGCTGTTATCTGAGAGCTGCTTGTCAATGCTCTGCCGAGTGTTTGAAAATGGCGAATGCCCCACATCTCAAGGCCCGGCAGCCCGCCCTGCTTCTACCCTCTCATCCTGGAATCCCTGCTCTTACCCTTTTCCGAGGAGCAGATTTCCAACCTCCCCTCACATCCATTTTAAACAATTACCCCTTGTAATTTAACCACTGATTTTTCTTCCCACATGTGCAGACAAGCTCCGCATCCAAGAAGAAGGACCGGAAGCTGTTCCCTGAAGATGACCTCTCCGAGCAGGATGGAGACACTGGGCGCTTCTCGGACGATGAGGTCAGCTGCTCCCTGAACATTACGGATGAAATGAAGCGCATGTTCAACCAGCTGTGAGTACCTGATCGCATTCTGCTGGAAGAGGGGACGGTGCATGTGTAATTATGAACGTCAAAAGGGATGGGGCAGTGGGGGTTCGTAATTCATTTAATTGCATAGTGAGGTTAATGTCAGGGGTGTAGAACTTCGGGGGAGGGGTGTGACATTCTTCCCCCGTCTCCACCTAAAAAATAGATTTATGGCTTGGTAGTTGGGTTCATATCTGCTCTGTCAGTTTTTCTTGTGAGCCACGAATGAAAGACCAAACGGTAAACTTTAAAGTAAACAGGAGAGAGGGATTGCCTTCTTGTCCAAACTGGGTGATCCTAGACACTTGCTTTATTTTACAGAAACACTTTTTTTCTCTTATTTCTTTATTATCACTGATGACTACACTTTTAAATATTTGAGTTCAGGATGCGTGCTGTAAAGCAGCTTTTATATTTGATTTAATTGACTGAAATATTGCTCCGTCTGTAAAAAGAATCTAGGCTACATTGAAGGAGTCCATGACTACTCACTTGCCTCTTAGTTCACTAAGGCATTGTTGCTGGGGGCTAGTCATGAATGCAGAAATATTGGAACAGTTTTCCGAGTGGGTTGCTGGCATCACTGAAGTCCTAGGTATTGGGAAAATCGAAGCGACGCACAAAGAATAAATATAGCAAATGAACCATGCCTGCTCAGCAAGAGAGTGCTAAGGGTGTGATATGTATCTGGTGGTGGATTTCGGAGTATACTGTTGCAAATCTATTACTTTCTCAGACTGAATGTGTTCCATTATAATGGCCACAAAATTCACTCTCACATGCAGTGTTAGTGATTAAAAACTTTTTATTTTTATTTTAAATAAAGGAACAAAGGTCCTTCAGACAAAATGACTGTAGATTTAAATGCCACATAGAATCACAATGAAGACTATGGAAAACATGCAATAAACCAGTATTTTTATTCCAGACGAATGTAAGAAAACAGTGTAGTGGGGAAAAAAATGTCTTGGAAACCATAAATCATAATTGCACAGGCATACCTAATGTGACAGAAAGCAGAGTTAAAGTCACAAAACAGTACTCTTGCTCATGTCAAAACATATATTATTGTACAGAGTCAAAGTACTAAATGCCGGCAATGTTTTGATCTCTTATTATCATTTTTGATCTTTGTTCTCACTTTATTGGGAATGATTTTACATATATATAATGGTTTACCAATAAAGTAGTAAATCTGCACCAATAGAACTACTCTTTTAATGGGTGCAAATTTACAACTTTTTGAAATTCACGAACATTGCCAGTAATACGCTCAAAAAGCTGTGTGTGCAAGTTTCCAGATATACTTCTGGTAATCGAACTGTAAAAGATGATGGGATGCATGGTTGCAAAGACTTTAACCAGTGGCAGTCGCTGAAGTAGGACTACATACTATCACTTTTTGCCCACTGTGCCATTCTAAAAAGAGGCCCACCTGACGCAAATCAGTACTGACCCACTACCTCATGGGAACAATCCATCCGAAACCTTGGTCATCTCACCCATCCAGCTGTTGCTTTTTTAGTTGGGACATTTGAGTTTCAAACTCTGCGAATATCACTGACTAAGCTACACTCGTGGTTAATGTGGGCGAGCATGTCTATTAAAAACCGAAATCGTAAGCCTTTAGGCCTGCTTTGTAACTTTGACCACAAGATTGAAAGCAGACAGGCTCTACATAAAGGTGGTCTGTAAGTGCATGTTCATCTCTTGCAATGTGGTCTTCATGCTCTGAAAGGCTGGTTCTGCTTGAAGTGGGTTAGTTTGCCTGTCAGGGGACTAATGGGAGCCTCTGTTCCAACTTGACTGGCTTTTTGGATGCACGTGCCTCCTAGCTGCTAGGTTTCGGGTCCATATGTGACTATTAAGGCCAGTCCCATGTTTTTCTCTTTGAATTTTAGGACTTTTAGGTTTATTTATCCCAGAACTAAGACCGGGCTAAACGTTCCATAATTCAAGGAAAAAAACGGACTGAAATAACTAGTCACACGTGGAAGTGGAAAATGTGGTCTGTTTGGAAGCCTACCACTCGCCCCAAATGATAGTCCTTCATTAGGGTGCAAGAAAGTTGCACAGAAGGCGATAATCTGATAAAATGTGCATTTTTTACGACCTTCAGAAGGTTCCAGCTCCCCGCTTGAACAGTCCCTTTCAGGCCAGTGACCCTGCATGCAAATGTCCGTGAGGAGATGTACCCATCTGTGCTGCCCCAGCCCCTCCACAGCCTCGCAAACGGGCCCCTCGCCTGAGCTGGATTTGCCCTGCCAGTCTTAAAATAACAGGCTCACAAAGGCGCAGATTAAGCCATTTTTTTCTGCGGTTTTTCCAGTTTCCACTCCTCTTCGTGATGTTGTTCTGCTCCAGCACCTGCCAGAGGGGACTGCTTTTCTTTACACTTGAGAGAGATTTCTGGCAGAAGCTGTCTTAAAACAGCAAGCTTCAGTGTGGGGATTGCGTGACAAGGGTCTTGGGCAGGTTTCACACCTGCTGTTAGCAGACAGCATGGGGCAGGTCAGTGCAAGGATGTATCTGCCCAGTGCATGGACCCAGAAGCACCGTACGGAAATGGTTTCCAGTAGTGTAAGTAGGCAGTGCATGCATCAGGAGTAAAGCACAAGGGTAGGATAAGGCCTTTCTGTATCCGCCTCTTACATTTCCAGGGTGGAGCAGGCAGTGGTGACGTCACACACCAAGAAGAGCGCAGAAGCAGGTGAAAGCATGACTGCATCTACTCTCAAGCACTAGGGTGGAGCAGGTTGGGTGGTCTAGGGAGGCTGTGCACAGACCGGGAGCAGGAAGGAAGGGGACTGAAGGAATTTCACCCATCGCTTCCTTCTCACCTCAGGCCACACTGGTGGTGAGGTGGGTACCTGGAGACGAGGAGTTTGAGGAACCGAGAAGCGTCTACAAACTTGGCTTTCTTGCTGCTGTTCAGAGAGTTGGCTTAGTGCAGCATTTAGCAAGGGAGCACAGCCTGAGCAGTAACAGGGTGGTAGAAGACACCTTTGTCTGGAAATAATGAATAATGCATGCTTGCCTTTTGGGAGGAATTAAACCATAGCCGAAAACCTTTGGATGTATACCTATTGGTACTCATATTGAATATTGGTTGGGAAACCTGCAACATTTCAAAGTTTGGAGGGTAAATTAAGACATTTGGGTCCAGATATATAAAGTCTTTTTTTGAGGTTGCAAACTGTCAGATTTGCAGAATCAGGCTATTTGCAACAGCAAAAAAGCATTTTCCAATGTACAAAAGGCAAATTGTGATTCAATAGCTTCTTAATCAATAATGCCAATTTGTTTTTTGGAAGGGCTGTCCCTTCCAAATACTGAATCAGAATGGTATGCATTAATGTTTTGCAGCCAAATTCCGGTTGCAAAACATTATTCTATTGCAGACTACATGCCTATAGTGGTAACTCTTTCGCAAATGAGAAGTGGTCCATTTGGTCCACTGCTTACTCTTAAAAGATAAAACTTGAACATTTAAGGAAAAACCTTTAAGGAAAACAAGCTGCATTTAAAAAATAATAATAATAATTTTAAAAAAAGTAAAAAATGCTTTATTAAACAGCAATTACAGACATGGAAATCTGCTAACCTAAGTAAGGCCCCATCCCTGTGGTGGCTGTGTTTCCTAGTGGGTCGCTAATTGCAATCTACCTCATTAACATTCATGAGGTAGGCCTATTTGCAACCCACAAGGGATTGCTATTTTAAAATAAACAGTTACATACATTAGGAATAGCAATTTCATTTCAGAAATAATTCCAATTAGGAACTCACTATTCCTAATATTGGTGCATATGCCCCTTCGTCATGTGAGCGGGGGACTTAATTCAGTCTTCAGGCTTATTTGACCTAGGTGTTTGGGGGTGGGTGCATATCTGCTCAGGACAGGTGAGTAACTTTGGTGGAGTGGGGGTGTTTGGGGTGATACACCCCCTTAATAAATATATTATCTGATGAATAGCTGGGTACAGGTGCTTTCGTTCAGTTATGGTGAGGTGTCTGTTGGATTTCATCTGGGATTTTTGCATGCGCACACTGACTAAAACATACACATATTCTCATCTATGTTTTAGAAGCCCTACAAAATGTTGATTATTCTAAACATGCATGCATGCATGCACCAAACATTCATTTTAAAAGATCACACACTCATTTTTTCGCACACTCCCATCCATTAACATTCAAAACATTCAAACATGCACCAAACATTCATTTTAAAAGATCACACACACACCCACTCATTCTTTCACACACATGCACGCACATCCATTAAGCTTCATAACACTCAAACATGCATGTATGCACCAAACATTCATTTTAAAAGGTCACACACACAAGCACTTACCTTCAGCCTTGGCGGTCCCAGGAGGGTTAGGACTGCTGCCTTCCCTCAAGGTCAACCAATGAGGGAAGGCAGCAGTCTCAGCCTCGTCACAGAGTGGGATGGGGTCAGTGAGACTGCTGATCCCACCCCACTCTGTGACGAAGTGTCACTGATTGACACTTACCCTGGGCGCTTCAGGGCTTAAACCTGAAGCGCTCAGGTCGAAGCCAATGGGTGACGCTTTGCTTGTCACCCAGGAGAGGGTCTCGAGGCATCTTTGCTGAGCCCAAGAGATCATGCCCTTAGGAGCGGTGACCTCCTCAGCCCAGCAAAGTTCAGCTCCTGCAGCCAGGAGTCTGCACAAAACGCGCACGTCTCACTCCTGGCTGCCTGACCTGAACATGAAGAGTGTCTGTCAGGCTGAACAAAGGTCAGCCTGACAGACACTCTTCATGAGGGGCAAAAGGTAAAAACAAACATTACACTGGCTTCAAGTACTGCATTTAATTTATGTTCTTAGTTTCACTTTTTAATTCTCTGTCGCTGTGTGCGTTCATTACGTGCGCTCGGTTGAAGTAAAATTGTAGTCCTTCTTTTATTGTTATGAGAAGTCCCGATTTGGAGTTTTTAAAGTGCATTAGTGCGTGCACGCATGCCCGTGTGTTGATCGCATTCCTTGTAGACTGAGCTGTTTGTTCTTTGGTAGCCACTACTAGCCGGTGGCTGCTGACGCGATTCTTCCGGAGATCATGCTGCCTTTCTCCAGAGTCACCGGTTTTGCAGTTAGTTTCGTGTGTATAAAGCAAGACCCTTCTCCCCCAACAGAGATGAATACGCTTTCATGGGATCAGGTGCCTGTGTGTCCACTTACGTCACTGGCGAGCAGGGAAGCACACCTGCGTACCTCTTTCTAGGCTGAGCAGCCACAAGAAGTGAAAGCCTTTGTACCCTTTGAATGCCAGGGAACATGAAAGGCAACCAAGGAACTGGTGTTTGTATTAAATGGCACAACTGCTCCCAGCAGGTGGTCCCCCTGACGCAGTAGTGTAGAGATGTCTATACTGTTGAGTTGCACACTGTAACACGAGACAACCGCTCCTTTTTGGGCATCTGTGGCTGCTGCTAAGTGTTGTAATGTTCACTAGAGATTGTATAGTTTTATCGCAGCTGCTCGCCCGGTCCGCTGGAGGCGTCGGTGACACAAAGTAGCCTTATCGGCAGTCTGTGGGCCCGGTGACACAGACATTAAAAAAAAACGGTGTCTTGGGCATTGTGTCTTAAAGCTACAGTGAAAGAAGGCGTTAGTGTGCAGAAGGTGTTGGGTACGAAATCATCGTTGTTAGATCCAACGGATCAAAAGTTATTAAAAAAAAAAATGGCGAGATGCTTGCTTACAATGGAAGGCCCTCTGCAGAGGGTAACTGGCCATCTTTCATTTCTTATTTGTGTATTTGGTTGTTCACCTGGTACTGATATGGTGAAATATTTTCCCAGACGGTATTACCATGTGTGAAATTTACAGAATAATTAATACTTTGAAAAAGTGTCCGTATAATTTGCCTTTTCTTGCCGCATAATGTATTGCAACCTCCATAATTTCAGTGTACTCGATAATAGGCCCCGGCTCATAGAGGTTTTGCTGTGACATACTTTAAGTATTCTTGGCCTCTGATGACAATCCCTCCTGTCACCCATTAACTGAATGACCCATAACTGCCTTTTGACCTTGCACAGTGCCCCGCTGCCCTTTGACTAGACGTACCACATGCATTCCCATCTCCGTTGTCTTTTCTGCAGATCTACTCCTACCACTGCTTGGCACCAGTTCCAAATACGCCGTCATTTCATTTTCGTCAAATAATATAACCTTGTATCATGGGATGGACTCTGCTGTTCTTTTGGTGGCAGCAGCGTGGACAAATTAGAGAGGCACACATTTCTCAATGGTGAAATTTAAGATTCGATTCTTTCCCTCTCTCTCCGTCCTTACCAATTTAATTTTAAACTAACCGCGACATCGTTGCCGACTATGGATGAAGACTTATTCAGCGAATGCTGTCCTACAGGGACACCCAGTGGCTGCCTTCAGAAATGCATGCTTCTACGACGATGTTCGTCGCACGGCAAAAACGGGATTACTCTACAAACCCCAGATTCGGATATGTTTTCTGTTAGTTAAGTAATCCAGCTTCATCCTGCTTTTAAGGATATGTTTTGACTGCACGTAACTGAATTTAGGAGATTCGCAATAGAGAAACTCGTTTGTATAGCTTGTGATTTGACACGCAGTCTGCGTCTGTTGCAGGGATCGTCGAAGTTAAATGCGGAAATTGTATTTGTTCAGCGGGACGAAGAGGGTCTACGCTTTTCTGACTGTGGCTTCACAAATGCGCGCGAGATAAATATTTAATGAAGCCACAATTTAATGGACATTGCACATCATACTGCAACGCACACCATGACATACAGTCAGAACCTAGGCATTCAGCTTCTTCATTCAAAGCAGCCCCATAATCTTTTCTCCGCGTGTTGTCCCGGGTGTGTATTGTGGTCGGGGTCTAAGGTTTGACGAAGCAGTCCACGTAGTTTGCAAATCTCTGGTTCGACCGCCAAGAAATATGTTCTCATTTGGAGCCCGGGGTATTTTACTCTCCTGCCTTTTAAAGCCACATGGATTGATCGTAAGGCAAGGTTGGTGGCCCTCAAACCTCACTTTGTAGCGTGCCAGGCCGATCCATTTAGAAATAGTGGCCTGAGCGCAACAGGGTTGTGTTCTCGCTCCCCACGCCTTCTCTGCAAATGGCGACACCTGGAAAAACACACGTCGGGTCTGCTTTCAGGCTCCCCACTTGCTACGCTCGCCTCTTCTACAGTTCCCTTTGGAGATCATGGCCTACTGGTAAGTAGCTGAAGGCATTCGATTCGCTCACTCTGTAGAACGAGGCGACTCCTCTCGGTTGAGGTGCGTCATTAGAGTGGGGTAAGTGTAGCCTGTGTCCCTTGCTGCGTGACTCTTGGACACCCCCACCCCCTTTTGGCGCAGAATCACGGGTTTTAGGCAGGGCTGAGTGCACTTTAATTGAGAAACAGAAAGGAGAGCTTGAGCAGTATTATTTAACCTGCAGAATGAGGCAGGGCCGTAGGACAGAAAACGGAAAGAGGATGGTGAGAAGAAACTGAACTGGAGTTGTGATAATAATACAAAAATAAATTGAGGAATAGTTAGGAAAAAAAAAGGTGCAAGTAAAATTTCCATTCAATGTGCCCCCACCAGTTTAATATGTGGCCGTTTTTGCCATCTTAAAAAAAAAACAAAAAAACATTTCTAGAGTTGTCCCTGGCTGCAGACCAAGTCAAAATATCCACTGCAGTGACAGCAAAGCTGCCAATAACCCAGACCAAGACGTGCTACTCTGTAACACGCTGAAACTGCAGCTCCCGTCGCACCGAGGTGTGGTCCCAGTGTATTATGGTAGAGCGCAGCTTAACGTCAACCGAGACCTGCACCGCTTGACACATTTTGGTATGAGCCCAGAGTCGTGAGCAGCAAGGCTGGTGTGCAGTGTAGTGTAGAAGTGAGGGTTGAATTGAAGAGCAGTATCAAAATAAAATAATACAAATTAGGCCGACCTTGCCTGATTATTTATTTTAACATGTTTACTTACATTTTTACTTTCGTTGGAAATATCATTAGAAACTTTGCAGTGAAATCTGCACTTTCCGCATTGAGGCAACTTTTTTTAACCAGCTAAGTAGAAACATGTCGCTTAATCATATCGAGGGGTATTGTAAGTGAGCAGAACTTCTCTGCTCACCTTTTACCAGTTTGTTCTTGATGATATTTTTTTCTGGCTTTTGATTTAAGTTACTAATTGTGTTTAGTATTTCATAATTCCCCTTACCAGTATTGGAACACTAACATTTTGTTAAAAATGTAATCCCACATTAGGAGCACTTTCAGAGAAGAGTACTTTCTTTGTCATGAATTGCTTGCAACTTTGTGTGATACCGCCCACCTACTGGTCGATGCCTATTGGGAAAAACCGTAGCAGATGGGAAAAACCAGCACAGAAAAAAGGGATAATTCCAGACCCATCCACTAGAGAGAAGGATATGGCACTTCATGTGAATCCCTAAAAGTCTTCAAGTTGCAAAACTATTGTTACAATTAAATGCTTTCTTGGTCGAACTTTCCATGCGTTCACTGGTTTTTGGCAATACACAACTACCACTGAATCCTCAATTTTCTCAGTTATTGCATCTGCTACTGTCCTATCTACTTCTGGATTCCGGCAACAAGATTTGAAGGAATCCTAGTGCTTTAATAGTGTTTTGTGATATCGAGGAGAGCCGGTCTGGTCTCATTGGAAGGCCTGCTGGTTCTTGAGGGAAAGGTTTGAGAGGCATGGGCCTCAATGATAGGTGACCGTATGGAAACTATTTCAACTCCGATTAGAAGCAGCTGGCGTCGGGGAAGGAGAAGGCTGCCAACAATAACATGGCTGTGCATGGCGCATGCTCTAAGGAGCAGAAACTGATGCTGACAAGAATTTGTGCTTATACTGGTGCTTACTTTTCTTCTCCACCTCTTTCGCAGAAGGGATACATACGACTTCGACGATGACTGCGACAGCCTGACCTGGGAGGAGAACGAAGACACACTGCTGCTCTGGGAGGACTTCTCCAATGGCAACCCATCCGTAGAGGTCCCAACAGAGGTGAGTGTGGAAGGGGATGCATGACTAGGGGAGGGGAGATATCCGTGTTCATCGCATGAGTAAGCAGATGCTTCCATAGAGGTGCAAGAAGGCATATGTGTGGCTTGGTGCTGTGTGGGCAGGAGGGTGGGGCATGCGATGGACCACGTGCATCATATGGAATGCCTGCTTCAGTTCTGCCCGTTCTTCCTTAGATGTGCAGGCAGAGGTATGTGTGCTGAAAGGCATGCAGACATGGGCAGGACAGAATAGGTCTGAGTGCATCCGAGCTGTGTATCCAATAGCCCCTCACAGAGGTGCAAAGGTATATGTGCCGAAGATATTTGCAGGCTGGGTCTGAGGATGTGGCTTAATGTCATGAGCGACTGACTTCGGAGCTGGGGGGGAACCATTTAGATTCTTGGCCTCGGTTCAACATCCTGTGATTCAGGGCAAATCACCCCGTGCCTGCAGTTCTGTGCCTTGAGACCCTCCCAGGCGATTCGCTGTGCTTTACAAATCGTGGATTTAAGACAGATCGTGGCAGTGTGTGTATCATGTGAAAACGTACTCCATCCTTCGGCAGGGAGTGTGTGTATCATGTGAAAACGTACTCCATCCTTCTGCAGAGACTCCAGCAGATGTATGTGGACTGGGGTGTTGGTGAGCTGTGTGAAGCACACGGTCTGTTGGTCATACAAAGGTTCCAGCGAGATGTGAGTGGAAATTAGTGTGCTAGGACGGAGATACCTTCTGCATTGCATAGGACGGCTGCATTTCCTTATTACAAATTAAGGCTCCCACTTTTCCGGTTCAACTGATTTTTACAGATAAATACACACAGAAAAACAATGTTTTCTGTCTGCGTTTATTTTGGAATTTGTAGAAAACAAACACAACACAAATAATACATCTTTTGAGTGATCTTTGGTATTGTCAGTCATGAATGCTAGGCCAATAACTGTGCAAACAGACCTGCAGGGAAATTTTAAAAAGGGACCAGTTTTCCTATTGAAGCTTTAGACAGTTGCAGATGTGCATGTTTACTAAAGTAATACTGTAACACGACCATCGCATATGAGTGATGCATTATGTATGGGTTCTTATAGCACTAAAATCCATTTCAAGTGCACCTTTATTCTATAAAAAAAAGTAAACATTTTAGTTTGAGTAATTGTTTTTCTCAAAACACAAAATATGGGTAAATGCAGGTAAGAGTTGCAAATACATATGGACAATTGCAGATAGAAATGTATAAAAATAACTATCAAAAAGGACTCCTGATGACAGTGCTTTGATAAAGATGGAAGAGCAGGTGCGGCTATACTAAGGGCTCGTGTGCTGGTGCGTTTCTTGTTGGGGGGGGTGGGAGGGGGCTCCTTTTGTAGCTCCAAGCCCACTGTACAGGAAGGCTGGTTAATCCTGTTCTAAACATGCACGGACAGGTATGCGTGTGCTCAGGCTCCGAGTTCATTTGCTTGGAGGTTGCTTGTTTCCGGGGGTGGGGGTCCTTGTTGTATGCTGGGGTCTTTTTGTAGCTCTGTGCTGTGTATCCAGCTTCAGCCCTTCAGGGAGGTCAGTTTTGCATCTTAGGTTTCCTGACGCAGCGCGGAATTCATTAATGCTCACATTGGCAGGCGTCCATTTGTTTCTCTTTGAAAGTGACCCTTTGGTAGCAGCAGATCTCTGCAGAACGAGGCAAAATGCACTTTGTGGTGCTTTGTAATTGTGGGACGCCTAGACCTATGGAGCACCTAAATGCCCCACATGGACTAGACCATTTATCAGCATGCCCATTGTTTTGTCCGGCTGTGACCTCGACATGACTCGGGGCCCAAGATCTAGGTTTGAAGTAAGATCGGTACACAGGCACGTCAAGGTCTTGGCAGTTCAAGGTATCGGTCGAAGAGATTGATTGTTAATGTAATTAGATGTGTCCAAAGAGTATATTTAATTTAATTTCTAAAATGTACAAAAACCGCTGGTGCTATGCACTTAGTTCCCTTCTTCAGACCACACGGATCCTAGTTGATCTTTTGCGTTTCCCTTGGTCTGGTCCCCCTGTGCTTGCCTATGCCTTTTTAAATTTTCGCTCCAGAGGTTTAAGAGCAGCCCACAGGATATTGCGCCTTCTTGTTGGGGGTGGTATGAGTGACCCAGTGCGCGGGATCCAAGGGCCATCTGTACGAACACATTTTCCCGTTGACACAGAATGGGTAAAGCCCTTTGCTACACCTGGCCCCGGGGTCTGCTCGGCAGCTCTCTGCCTCTCCGTGCCAAGCAGCAGCTCTTCTGATCCGATGGATCAGATGAGCCCAGGGGACCTTACAATTCAACGTGAGTCCAAGAAATCAGTCTGCAGGCGTGTTTAATTTATAACTCCCCATTATCGTGTATCATGTGGCACGCTGCAGCTCTGCAGGGAGGACAAGTAAATGGCTGTGGCAGCAGAATACAGAATAGTTTCACCTGCTCTGCTTTTGCTGTGCTGAAGTGTGTCATAGTGATGATTTAGTGGCCTTAAGTAGACGTGCCTAGCTAAATATGTAGATTCCGGGGGGTGGGGGGGGGGGCGCGGATTAGGGAGATCGGGGGTGGGACACGTGTCGCTCAGGGTGACAGGAGGAGTCCATCGTAAGGTTGTGAGATCTGAGACTGGGTCTGGGGAAGGGCTCAGGAGGCACTTGGCATACATTACTTTCTCGCAGCCAAGCGTGGTCAGTGGTGGTGAGCTGGTAAGGCAGAGTGTGATGGCGCTCTTCAGCGACCACATACCACTTATGAAGGTGACAAGGTGGCTTATTATTTAGTTATTGTGTTTTGGTAAAGCACTAAAATCTGCCTTTGAGAAATGTATACAAAGAAGTTGCATAGGTGAAAGAAGATAGACTGTTCCAATAGAATGTGATACAATAATACAATGTTCGGGCTAGGGATTTCTCTTTTTCCATCCTCTGTTAGCAAAACTGTAAGAAAAAGGAGGAAATCGGGTCAAATGAGAATTCCTTGTTCTGAGCCTTGAGGAATGCAAGGAACAAGGAATTCTTCTGTGCCCGGCACAGTCAGGGACATGTCAGTGAAATTAATTTAATGATAATTACATGAAGTAAAATACAATGGGCGGTTCATGGTAGTGCTCTTCAAAGAAACGTCCTCGGCAGGAGAGCTGGTGTGGCCCTTGCCTGTCAGGAGGGATCCAGCAGGCACGGTACACAGTCCTGTAGAGGGAGTTTCTATGAAGTGCTGTCAGTTGTGACTGGCCATGTAGTTCCCTTAATGCAGATATAATTACGGTAATCCTTTGCCCATCGCCTCGCAGGGCTTCAAAAAACAATTGCGGTTTGCGAGCTCCACCCCCAAACAATGGATCAACCACAGCTCTGTGCTGCAGGTTGAACAAATGTGCGAAATTTCCACTTTTCACTCACCGCGTGGGAATCTCGTGGACACTCTATTGGTACAACGGCCTTGCGCAGAAATAGTGTGTAAGCAAGCTAAGTGGAGATGCGGAAGGGGTGATTCACTGAGTGTTCTTCAGTACTGGTTAGATAACTGGGCAGGACTTTGCGGCAGGTGCACAGTCGCTGAGTGTCTTGTAAATGAGGAAGATTATCTTGAGTTGTGATATTTCACTGGAAAAGCGGGTCATCCTTCATAGTCTGCATGATGTGGCCTTGCAGTATAGCGTCTGTAATGGGCCTGGTAGAGCAATTCTAAACCCTCTGGAGCTCCGAGATAACTCGACCAGCAGCCCAGGATAGCCCCTCGAATCCCATGATGATTTAGAGGAACATATCACTCTAGATTATCTATCATGTTTTTTTTTATTTTTATTATATAGTGTGATCTTAATAACATAGTATGATCTTTGAGGATGACCTCTTCTTTGGTGAAATGGAAACTTAACATCCCGGTCAGGAGATCTAGAGCATACAGCTCAGGTTATTGTGGAACGTGGGCCTCTAATTCCATGGTTGTCTTGACCTGCTGAAAATTTAAGTTAAAGATGAGTTCTTTGACAATGTCACCTGAAGCCCAATGTGGCATTATTACTCATTAAGACTTTATTTATATATAACATGTAGGAAAATATAGTTTTCTGGGCTCATCAACACTGTTGGAAATACTGTAACCAATAGTGAAATGATGATAAACCCTTAAATATCAGGGTTTGAAAACACAGCAATGTAGCAACAGCCGCTCACACTCTTGCCCTTCTTGTTTGTCCCTCTTTTCTGTCTTTTCGGTTTTCCTTTCGCTCTCCCGTACATGCACATGAACGAAGTGTAAGGAATATGCCATTGTTGAGTGAAGAAAGGGCCCATAACTTAAAAGTTCATGTTGGGGAAAAGTCGCTCAATTATAATAAGTTATTTTTGGGTAGTTTGTGTGTTGGGTCGTGCTATGGTCTTTTATTATCACATGTAGAAGTTTGAAACAAAAGTATGTAACTAGAATCAGAGTCAAAAGGTCCTTCTGCAATCTATTTCTCAAGTTACCTGGACTCCTTAAGATGTAATATAATATTAATGGATTTTCCATTTATAGTGTGTTAACAACTGGATGACTAGATGCTTATTCCCACATGTGTTCCAAATAACGCAGTGTGTTCAAAATACCATGTTTTATTGGACAGTCCGTATTTTCAGCGACAATGGATGTGCATCTCAAGGGAAATGTGTGTGCGCGTGTGTATGCACGTGCGCATACAGGCATACACTTGTCTACTACATGATTTATTAAAAACAGGGTCACTATTGCTCACATGTTAACTTGCACTTTAAACTGAAATTGCCTGTTTTGATTTCCTAATAACTTGGCCACCGTTTGGCAGATAATTAGCAACTCTAACCTGAATGTACCATGTCAATATTTATGTATATTTTTCCAGAAGTGGTAAAAAAACATTTGTAAAAAATTACATTTCAGGGCCCATAGGAATATTTGCTCTCATACAGCAAAATCTAGTGAATACATTTAGCCAAACTCGCCATAAAAATAGGTGTTCGTTTGACAGAAAATGTGTAAGTTAGAACGCCACTTTTTAGAAATCCAAACCAGTTCCACACCTTGTTCGATGCTGGTTACAGAACTGCAAAAAAACTCAAATGAATCATTCACTTTAAAGGGGCATGTAACTAATGTTTGTGTTCTGGAACCTTAGAAGGCTCTATGACCAGTTGAATTGGGCTCTGGGCAGTCTGTAGGCCTGGTCCTATGATCAGAGCCGGCACATGACAAGAGGTTGTGTACCATAGGCACTGGGGCTACACAGTGTGTCACAGGTCATGGCAATAGGCATCGGTTTGAGTAGATAGCCACTATGCGTAGCTGCAATTCAAGTGCAGCGGGCTGTGCAGCCAATGGGAATGGGTGCAGGGTGTGGTCGCAGGCAGTGTTCTGCTGTTAGAACCTCATACATATGTCCAAATGCAGTGTTTAATGGATTTGAGGGAGGGCTACACGGATTGGGTGTGGGATTGGCCGAAGGCCACATCCTTCATGCAAGTTGGCAACGCATGAGTGAGTTTTATGATCAGCAGACTCACTGGCCAAGCGGAGTGGTCGTAGGCCTTGGTACGTGGCCACTTCCTGTGGCCAAAGTCCCTCCGCACAGCTGAAGGCTGTAGGCCCATTTCGTGTAGCTGAAGTCTGTGCAGAGTGGGCACTGGGTATATTTGAAGTAAATATTGGCTGTGTACAAAGGCCCTGGCTTTGTCCATGATCAAAGTGCATAAACAAAAGTTTTGCACAGTAGGCTCTGCCGCCAAGAGTAGGGAATACAGAACCTGGGTACAGGTCGTGCCTTGTGGACAGATCAGTGCTTAATTTGTGCTTGTTGTTTCCGGTGCTGAGCACCAGCACTTATTTTTGAGGGCCGGGGCTTATTCTTCTGCCTCATGCATTTGCTGCAAACAAAAGACACATATGGGAACGACGGAGGAAGAGAAAAATGAAAAAGCATTGTAAAGGGAGAAAGTAGAAAGCTGCAAGAGTGAGCTGAAGGGGCAGGGAGTGGCTTTATTTGGACCGATATGACTTCTTGATTACGCTGCCTCAGTATTTCGTGCTCACACATTTTAATTGCAGCAGCCGCGTGTTTAAGAGGAGGGCTTTGGGCACCGGCACCTTTCTATTTACAAATTAAGCACCGGGCCAGATCCTGCAGTACATTTCCGAAGGTCATTCACAGTAAGCTGGGGAGGCCGTGGCAAATGAGCTGGGATCAAAAGATCATTACAAAATGATTCACTAAAAACGTTATATTTTTAAATGATCGTTCTAGTTTGATATTCCAAAGTGGATATAGTGGGTTATAAAAAAAAAAAAATCCATTACATTATCCTAAAATATTAAAGTCAAAATCAGTTGAAGGTTATCAGTTATGTCAAGCAAAGCAATCATAATGCCGCCCCCTCCCCTCCAAGTGCTCATAATGTGCATGGTACCTGCACTGGGCTTGGTGGAAATCCATGCCTGTTCACCTCGCAGGGTAGGTATGTTGAAAGAAGGGCCTGTTTGAAGGCCATGCCCTTCAACCAAAGGGGATTGGGCACTCAGCATTGGGTGCTGGGACTGGCCAAAGACCATGTTGAATGCACTCATTGCACGTTGGTGATCGTCGAAATGAGATCTGTCCCCTGTAATCATTGACAATCAGTGACATTACGAACCCTGCCTGGGGAAACGATGGTTGCGCTGCTTACCATGACTGGCCAGTTTCAGTGCTTTATAGGTTTTGTATCCTAATATAACATCTCGCTAAATGAAAGTTTACGCGGTGGGAGATTTCAGTTTTTTTTTTGTTGTTTTTTTTTGTTTAATATTGTACCATAACCTGTTTTTTTTTTTTTTTTTTTTTGTCAGTTTTTTTTAACGAGAGAGAGAATTTATTGTAATAAATGCTGATGGGGCTTAAAGTCCCATCTTTTTGAGCCGTCTCTTTAACTGCCTTTCGTCTGTGATGCAGTGTAGTGCAGAGTCTTGAATGAATGAATGAATATATATATATATATATATATATATATATATATATATATATATATATTTATAATATACACATGTGCTTTCAGCTCATTCGTTGCAGTGAAGTATCTTTCTAGAGATCTGCACAAATAGATGTTTGATATTTGAATGTGTCTAGCTTTGAACTCGGGGTAAAATTCTCATGTAGACCCTGTGCTTGGTCTCTTTCTGGGTATCCAAAGAGGCACACCAGTAGGTTAAGAACTACAGTACCAATATACCCCATGCCTATGCACAAAGCCTCCTTTGGAATTCATTGATATACAGAAGGAGGTCTTTGCGTGCTCTGCGCTGAGCTAATCCTCCTGCGCCGCTGGGTGCTGTAACTGAGCCCCCAGCCCACTGGCTCTGTGTACTAATTCACGTCTTTCATCATCTATTTAGCAGGAGGAAAACCTGGGAAATTTGATCCATGAAACAGAATCTTTCTTCAAAACAAGAGACAAAGAATACCAGGAAACAATTGATCAGATTGAGGTGAGTGGACCGGGTCCCTGGGCGGGATGAAGAAGGGGAGTGGGAGGGAATGTGATGCTTGTGCAACGTGCTTCAGGATTGTTGTGGGTGCCAGTGAATGCTGGCAACACATTGCGTTGGCATGTGCCTAAATCTCTGATATTATGGGGGCATTTAATTTTAGTTTTCCCGTGGCCCTCGATAGCCTGAAATATAAGCTGCCCACTCCTAATGATATGCTGTAGATGGGACGATTGTGTCTGAATCGATGATGCAGACGGATACTGCTAATGACTGAAACATAAGCAGTCATGCACATCATCTGAAGCAGTGTCAGCCCTACAGCAGTAGAGAGGTGTGGGATGCAGGAGGGAGGGAGGGAAGGAGGGATGGGTCGGGTCAGGACATGGAAGCAAGAAATATGTTCTATAAAATAGCCATCCAATGCTGAGGGCCTTTGGATCAGTGGGTGGTGTTGGCCTGTGCCGCTGGATCAAGGAGACCCGTCCCTCCGGAGCGTGGGGTGGCGGCCTGTGCCTCCGGAGCGTGGGGTGGCGGCCTGTGCCTCCGGAGCGTGGGGTGGCGGCCTGTGCCTCCGGAGCGTGGGGTGGCGGCGTGTGCCTCCGGAACGTGGGGTGGCGGCGGGTGCCTCCGGAGCGATGGCCTGTGCCACTGCAGCACCCAGTGTTAGGCGCATGCAGCAGCCTGGGTCTCAGATGCCTGTGGTGATGGCGTGCACATGTTGAGCATTTGATCACTCATGTTGCAGTTGGCAACTTTTAGTGGAAGTATGATAGAATTTTCTCTTGTCACAATTGCAGCTGGAACTGGCAACAGCAAAAAGCGACATGAACCGTCACCTGCATGAGTACATGGAGATGTGCAGCATGAAACGGGGCCTGGACGTGCAGATGGAAACGTGCCGCCGGTTAATCAAAGGCTCTGCGGGCAGGTGAGGAGCCACTACTTGGCAAACTGGCAATATGTTCTTGGCAATACTGGAGCTGATGAGCATTGCAGCAGCATTTCCCTCAGGCAACTGTCATCTGTTCAAGCACGTGTGCATCCAAGCGACAGCTCGTGAGCAACGAAACAGTAGTACCTGATTCGTAAAAGTATTCTGTAAGTGTGGTTTACTCTCAACTTACTCCTCACTGACTCCTGAATTTCAAGCAGTAAGTCATCTGAGTACACCCAATGAATGGTGCTTGAGTCTCCAGGATTCAGGGCAGTGCAATAGCCTGTCTGTGTCGACGGGATGGGAATCGGAGACAAAATCAAATGGGAGGAAAAGCACCACATGCGTAATATTGTGTTCACTGTTACTATAAGAAATGAAGGTAAAACAGAATAGTTTTGTAGGAGAGGAGCGCGAATGCATGCTCCACACTCAAAGCAGCTGGCCAACTTTAGAGCGATGACCCCATGTCTCCAAGACTCTGCTTTGGTAACACTTATCTTAAAAAAAAAAAAAAAAAAAAGACATCTGTACATTCTGGAGGGTCTAAACTTTTTTTTTTTTTTTTTGCTTCATTTGAACTAATTCAACCAACACACCTCAAAGCGTCTTTTAGAATCAAAGCTTAGGACTCGAAAAGGCGTTCCCCAGTGACACAGCCGGTTGGGCCGCCATGCTCACGAGAGCATGCGTGGGTTTAAGTGTGAGGAATTATGTTTGAAAAGCTTTCTCCAGGCCTCCACAAACCAAGGTTCCTAGGTGGACTAATGTTCCTGTTGACTGGACTTGTCAACTCGAACCTAACAATTCGCCTCAAATCCAGACACCCATTTTGCAGATTCCATCTGTGTTCACCGTCCAGAGGGCAACTGTAATAGTTTATATGAGATTTCTACCTGGAAAAAAGGGAAAGCTACCTGTAAAGCACAACTTGCTGACGCACTCTTTGCATTTCTTGGTTCAGGAGACAAGTTGAAACGTGCAACAGCACATAAAAGTGGATGTTGCAGATTCACACACAGAAATCTGCCATTAAACTGCCTTGATTTCTGGTTAATTGAGTGAATCACCTCAATATTGTAATATCGCTTCAAAGTAATAGTTGCAGCTTTTATAGTGTGAGTTGCTTCAAACTGAACCTTTCTGAGTGAAAGCCTATGCTGTGGAACAGGCTGCCTTCTGCGCTTTTATTTATACCTGTAAGTCTGAGTAACACTTTCTCTTCACTATTTCCGCAGTGAGTCTCCGACAGCCTGCTCTGTGGCAAGCAGCGACTCCGGCAACACAGATGAGATCCAGGACGAGTTTGACAGGGATGGAGAGGCTGAGGACTCCGTTAGCTGATGGCCTCACCGTTCCGTAATAGACAATGAGGAGGAAGGTGAAAACCATACGAAGAACCATCAGGAAAAGAGACTTTTAAACAATGCCTCTAATGAGCGTCTTGGGGACCTCTCCCAGTCCTCCACTTTCTGGGGTCGGTGCTGCAAATTTCAGTTCTCCTATACATGGCGCTGCAACAGCCATCAAGACTCTGTGTGAACGTGGTGTTTAAAAATGTGCCTTTTTCCCCACGCTGAGCCATCAGCGATGTTACCAATAGACATTCTTACAAGGGATAATGGTGCAGGCGTCGGCGTGCATGGGTAGGCCACCTGAAGCTAGAACAAGACTGCTGCTCAAGTCACCAGCAGAGAACCCTGCCGCGGAGGGTGGCTGAAGAATGGAGGCTGGGCATCTGCAGCTCAGCAGTTGGGTAGTGTACCCAAAGGGTACTGACATTAAGGTCTGCACTGGGTGAAGGAACCTTCCAAACATAGGAGGACTCATCGGAAGCCTTAACGCCAGGTTCACAGCTGCGGTGCAGCCCTGTCTCTAACTCTTGAGCAATTGTGGTGTATCACACACTATTACCTTACTATGCAATAAGCTGGCCTTATTTCTGCATATTGTGCCCCTGCCTTTAACCCTTGCCGCCTCCTTGCTGCTTTTGTTTTGGTGGAAGGAATCCTTCTGTACTGCTGCACACTCTATTCTATGGGGGCCCTCTGCGTTGCACACCAGGCGTCCTTCTCAGAAGTAGATTTTGGGAGATGCCTTTAATATTAATGGGACAGTTATTATTTGTTCTATAAATGTCTTTGTTGCGTTTTATTTTTAACTTGTTTTTTTCGGTGAATAGAATTGAGTAGTATTTCGGAATCCTTCAGGATCTGGCTTTTCTTCTGAAACATCCATCATCAAGTCTACTCTTGTGCCCTTTTTTGTAAGTCACTTTGGCAGTTTTGGAATTTTTTGGTCCAAGTTAATGCAATTATATTTAGTAATAAAAAAGGCCTACCCTAATGGGTTAGTTTCAAACATTATTCAAATAATTTTCTCCAAATCCATTGGTGTTTGGTTTTGGTCATCTAAACATACAGGGTAGTATATAACCATTGTAGAAGCAGCTGCCAAGGTGCAGGCATGGCCATTGTCAGTGGGTCTAAAGGTTGGGAGGAGCGGGTCAGGTTGTAATCAGTAGTATTTGGAATGTTGTTGAACATCTGAGTTGGCTTTTTCCAAGTCCCAGGAAAAAGCTCTTGTCCTCTGCACTGTCTCCCATGAGGCATATCGCACAAGGAGCCGCACACAAGCCATATTATGTTGTCCCTGGCTCCAGGCCTGCATGATTTCCTTGCGCAGTGACTTGATTTGCATACCTGAAGGAGCAAAGTTGGCCAACATCACTAGTCTCCTTCCATCCGTGTGTTCTGCAGACAAATTGCTGCTTCTCAGTTGCTCCTGATCATAAAGGCATTCACAAAATCTGGCACGGTTCTTTCATTAGCATGTATATAGTGGATTCTTTCGCTTCCCACCCAGTGGGACTATGTGTTCTCTTCACATGTATTGCATTTGGCTGCAACGAATGCAGTAAGCATTGTATGTAACTAACTGTCCGGACCCTGGCTGTTCAATAGCACGCAAATTCTTGTGAGATGACTAGAACAGTAACTGCTCTCATGTTCCTGGTGCAATACCCAGGCATCCATCCTCTGGAAAAAGACCCACAGGTTCTACTGGTGTAGCCAGAAGGCAGCCAACCCAATCAACCTCAGAACCAGTTTAGAAACCTTAGTGGTGAATGAGGTGGCAGTAATGTCACTTTCACTCAGTCATCTGACTCGGCAGAGCTACCTAGTGCATCTGTTGCAATACAGTTTGCTGACTAATATAGTTGACCTTGCCTAACACCCCAATTTGCGATCTTCCAGACAACAAACAAGGCTTTGATGAATCTCTAGATGCAGTAGTTCATGCATCACAAGCTCTTTCTTCGTCGTGGTGTTGTTGCTTATGTCCTCACAAAACCATGCCTAGAATGCCTGTATAATATTATAAGACATTACCCTATGATTTGCGGGAGTGGGTGATCACCTCACAAAACCATAAGCACTCAACGTGTACCATAGCTAATTATATAACTAAATTAGATCATGTCCCGAGGCAGTGGATATTGACATAAGATCATACCACTTCTGTAATCGATTACCTCAATATGTAAAGACACACCTTGTTGGTTGACTTGCTTGATATTTTCATAGACTACAATGTAACATTTTTTTCAAGTTGGATGTCACTGCAGAAAAAAGTCCATAAACTTGCACATCATTTATTTATTTTTAATAGCTGAGTTCACCAGAAAAATGACTGAAATGAAAAGTGTAATTAATCAGGTGTTTCATGCTACCCTTCACTGGTCTAGGTAGACTATCACATGGTAAATAGCAGAACTCACATGTCATTGACCAACATATTCCCTCTTTATTCTTGGCCACTTCCCACAAACTGTATGTGCAGAATTACTGATGTCAAATGCGTCTTCCAGTCGCTTCCAGGTTTTAAGGAACTTGAACTATCTTTCAGAGATGACAAAAACCAACTGTTCAAGAATAGCTATCCCTGGCCCTAAAACGAAGCTGGTGTTCCATCCTCCGATAAAAGAGCTCTGGATTGCCCTAGGCTAATGCTGAATCAGTTCTGCAGAGATGGTACTTTCTCTTTTTTGTGTTTTGAACTTGAGACGATACCACAGGGTTTCTGCAGTAGACTTTGAAAAGGGACTTTTTTGCAAATGTATTTTTTAGTTTTCTTACCTTTAGTGGCCTTTTACAAATAGAATGTTTCAGAGTTGATGTGGGTAAGGCAACAAATCTTTATTCCAAAGCTTTCATTCTCATTTTGTAGCCAAAGCAGGGCCTGCCTAAATGATTGTGGGTGGAAGGAGTGGGTTTAAAACGATGGTAAAAGCAGCCTTTTGGTTAATGGGATTGGTTTCAACATTGTCGAAGGGGGTTTCTAGTTTGGGTATTTGGTGGTTTCCTGCTCCACTCAGCTGCTATGTGCTTTGTGGTCCTAGACGTCTGCAGTGGTGTCGCCTGTGCATTTGGTGAAGGGATCCAGATAACTTGCTGAGTCTAAAGTCTTCATTGTCTTATTTGCAGCCTTAGCACTCCTCACTCCGAGATCATCTGTCCTACCTGGGAATGGGTAGGTCCCTTACGGCCGCGGTTAACTCAATCTGTCATGCTCTGCCTGACGTGTGCCTGATACAGCCCCAGCTATCACCAGGCAGTGGCCTATCGGGGAATTTTCTGACAAGTTAGATGTCTGAGCACCTTGTGCCTGTCTCCGCACCACGTGAAACTGGTCCTCTTTTTGGGTAGCTGCAGGATGCATGGCTTTCGATGGCTCTGGGTCTTGGTTGCCCCCATCCGTTACATGAGTTGGTTGTGAGATGAGCCTGCTGTCGTAATGCCTTGGCGGTTGGCGAGGAATCCTCTGGAATGCCACGATGATAGGATACACCTGCTGGTAGAACGCAGCGAATGGTCATTGGCATCAACTGCTGCAGTGCGCTGGTGGTCAGCGGCACCAGCAGGTGGCACTTTGCTGATTCCTGTTATTAATGATCCACAGAAAGTGTCTGGAGTCCCAAATGTGCAGGCATCTCCACCACAGCCTGTTGCAAACAGCTTGCTAGAAAGCAAAGTAATTATTACAAAAAATGCTGGAAATCTTTTAAATGTCTTTGCAGAACTGTAAATACTTGTTTTATTTGTTATTATCGAGTCAGTGTCATATTGACACTTTTTTTTAGAATTTTAACTCGAGAACTCAATTTGTTTTCACTTGTATTTTTTTAAAACGGAATCCAAAGCATTTTTGTGTCTTGTAGCAACGTAATAGAACCTACAGAGAATGGGTTTTTATATAAAAACTGAACACAAAACCCTGTAAAACTGAACGTATTTCTAATATTTGTGGGTGCATGTTTTTAAGAAAAATCCAAAGACTTGGGTTACAGAGTAGAGGAGGGTTTAGTATTAGTTCACAAAAAAGAAGAAAGTTAAGATTACAATGGGCTTCACAAAAGAATTAAGAAATTAAAAACTAAGCTAAGGATAATCTATTTATAAAGTGAATACTGTATATAGCCTATTATTTTTATAACTTTTTTTCGAACTCAAAAGAAATCAATTTTGCTGAAAAATATTGCTATTTTCATTTAAGTATTTTCATGGTCTCTTGTTTCTATGTTTGTAACCCTCTTCAGGTGACTAGATTGAGGGGGAGGGTTACTGTCAGAGCACTTATAAGGTTTGTGATCAAAGAATCTGGGTCACTTCAATAAGGTAGTGTACATTGTATGACATGTTTTTAAAATACATAGATGACCGCTATAAAAACGTCAGTTTGAAGATCTGCACTGCATCTTTTCCGGAAATGTAGTGGCTCTCTTGCTCTTTAGGTTGGAATATCTTAAGCCAAAGCTACCGTAGAATTTGGTCCCACCTGACGCATTTCTTACATGCAAGGACAAAACTCCTCATTTTCCCAGGAGCGCTTCCTGTCTTACTGGTCACCTATAGGAACACTGGGGATTGGACCATAGACTAGTATTGTTTTTTTCAAATGGTCATTATCTGTTAAACCCTTCACCCCTAATTAGGGATTTATTTCAATGTTGGAGGGAGCCAACAGCAAGGAGAAAAAAATATCTGTTGGGGTCAAGGACAGCTGCTTTTGTTCTGGAGCCCGCATTGAAAGTAATGTTTTCACCCCTTCTGCCTCTACCTCAAATGAAATTTATGGGAAGCAAGATCACCTGGCTCCATGAGACAAAATTCTACCTATTTGACCAACTGCCAATTACATAGCTTCTACCTCTTGAGCAAGTGAAAGAATGTTTTTTGCCCCCCAAATCTCCTATTAATTCACGACCTATGATCTTATAAACAGAATATAATATAAACCTCAGGCCACACAGTGTTTTCGTAACATTGCATATTCGCTTCAGGAGCATGTTATCGAGTAAAATGTATCGGAGTGTTAGAACTTTGACCCACACACACGCACACACACACCCACTTTCCTTTATGAAGGGACCTAGAGATCTTTGTTCAAAATATTAAAACCACAGACCAATTACAAGATCAGCTTGAAAACAGACTACTGAACTGCGTTTTTGTGTACTGTTGTAAATATTATGTTTATCTTTTTAATTGCTTTGTGTTTTTGGAGAAGTGAGTTTTCATGTTACAACTGTGTTCATTTGGGTTCGAAGAGAGCTGTAAATGGATGGGAAACCCGCCAGTTTTAACTTGGTCTTTAATACCATGCTGGCGTATTAGCTAAATTCTGGAAATTTTGTTTTAGGATTTTTTTTTTTTCTCTTCTCAAATGCAATCACCAGTTGATATATTTAAAAAAAAAAAAAAAGCTGATTGGTATGTGTATCGTTGAGGTTTGGGTTCCTTGAGTTGTTATTGATATGGAGCAGTCTGTTCAGATAGCAGCTGTTTCAATTTCAATTTGTACCATTTACACACCTTTGGCTTCATTTTGTACTGTGTAGTATTTAGCACTTTCCACCCCCTTTGCTCCCCCACCCTATTTCAGAAGTTTTATTTTGAAAAGGATGGGCCTTGGAATGGCATGCATGGACTCCTCCCATTATGCTGTCTCCCACTTGGTGTTTGCCCATCCTACAGCTCCTCTGAGAATCTTCAAAACATGAATGTTTCATTTAAGTCTCATTACAAAATGGGCTTCTCTGTGAAGAGGGTAATGCAACAAAGCTTGTTGAGAACAATGGGTTATGGTGTCTGGTTAAAAGAAAATATTAATAAATGCCAAAATATCTGGTTTACTCTGGTGCCTGCTTCTCTTTTTCATTTTTTTCCCCCTATAGGTACATATTGTTTAAAATATATAACCATTGCTGTACTAAGTTCAGCCACTAGCTTGAAATATTGTCAGTCACATCGTAGATCAGCCAAAAATAATACTGGTAGGGCTATTTACAAAGGTAACTTGCACTTTTGAGTTTACTTTTACACTTTTGAGTAACTCTACTACTTTGGGCAATTTGTAAAATCGGAGTCTAAAGTTACTTGAATATTTAGACTTCCACATCTCCACTTCCGAAACAGGGAATAGAGTCAAATTTACAACTGTAAGTTAATAGACTAAAAAACAAATAGTATTAAGTCTAGCACCACACATGGCCAGTCACAGATACTGCAAAACACTCCCAAGAGAAAATAATGGTGGTAGAGACTTAAAATAAAAACCTATAGAAAAAAATGGTAAATTAAATACAATGATGTTAAATATAAATTAATATTTTCATGTTTAAAAAAATCTAAACATAAAACTTAGACTGGGATTTCTACCAGAACAGTTGCTTGACTAGAGGGGTATGCCCTTCTGTCTTGAGGAGGGACTGTTTCCCTACCCTACCATGTGGTCATTTTCACACACACTGTCACTGCCAGAAAGCGACATCCGAACCATCGCTGGCACGGAGTAAAGAATAAGGTCCTGTGAAGGTGAAAAAGTATACAGCAGTTACTCCACAGCAAGCCAAGGACTGGGGCTGCAGTTGATCATACATCGGGTACATTATTTGATATATCCCGAAGCAGCCTATGAAGAAGCTGGAAGCTTGTTCTTTAGTTTTTTAGTTTATTTTTTTTAATGTTCATAAAGAGTGCCTGTAGTGCTCTCTTTGGGTTGATGATTTGACAGCAAAGCTGACATGCAGACCTGTTGCATACAGTATACATAAAGAGGGCTTTGGGCCTACCTAATTCAACTGTTGACTTTCTTTGAGACTCTCTCAGCCATTGGCTTGAGGCTTTGTCAATCACATCATCGTTCAGCCCAGTAGTATATTCATCTCACCTAATGCTATTAGCTATTCGCTATATCCTTCCACCTCGTCTTCAGTGCTTACATAGAACTGCATTACGGACTACAGGGCAAATAGGGAGCTTTTAATAGTCGCCATTTATTTGTGCAACATTATTAGGCTTATGTTCCATGCATTAGCATAGTAATTCCGGACCTATTGTCTTTTCAAGTACTTGTTTTCTCTGACGAAGTTTTAAACCACCCAATAGTAGTGCTTGTGAGTGAACCGAGAGTATACATTAATTTATTTGATAAGTGTTTTTGAAGCAGTATCTATATGTGCTGACCAGTCAAGCATCTGTGCACAATTGAGTGTCTTTGACATGCATGCATGCATGCACCACCACAAGATACAAGTATTCATGCCCCTCCCCAGTGCCGTGGTACAGGCATACTTTCTGCATCCATGATCGCAGCTCAAGTCGTCAGTGCTTCTCCCTATCCAGTCCTGAGGTGAAGACTGATTACATTACAAAAGGGTTGAGTTCTGGGTGATAAAGTCCAATCAAGTCAAAGGTTGCTGCAAACAAGCAACTGTTAGAGGGCATTGTGTGTGTATATGTGTATATATATATATGTTCGATGGCATGTGTAGCTGCAGATACACATGCTTTGCACATCCCGCCATCTAGTGTTGGGCTCGGAGTGTTACAAGTTGTTTTTCTTCGAAGAAGTCTTTTCGAGTCACAAGATCGAGGGACTCCTCCCCTTTCGGCTCCATTGCGCATGGGCATCGACTCCATCTTAGATTGTTTTCTTTCCGCCATCGGGTTCGGATGTGTTCCTTTTCGCTCCGCGCTTCGGTTCGGAAAGTTAGTGAAAACTCGGAATATTCAACGGTATTGTTTGCGTTCGGTATCTGGTTAGTTACAACAGATCGACACCGAATTTTGAAGAGCTCCGGCGACCGTTCGGGTTTTCGATTCCCCGGCGGGGCCTGGTCGGCCCGACTGCATGCTCTTCAAGGCTAATGGAACGGACCCCATTCCGCTTCTGCCCCGAATGTCACAACAAGTATCCTTATACAGATCAGTATTTGGTCTGTAATTTGTGTTTGTCGCCAGAACACAAAGAGGATACCTGTGAGGCCTGTCGAAAATTTCGGTCCAGAAAGACCTCAAGGGACCGAAGAGCAAGAAGACTACAGATGGCGTCAGTGCCGACAGGACAAAAACACATGGAGGAAGAAGAGGAAGCCTTCTCCATCGAGGATTCGGACTCAGAAGAGGTCGATCCTGAACAGTCACCGAAAACCGTGAGTAAGACGTCGATACACAAGACTCACGTAAAGACCAGTAAAGCCCAAGGGGCGCCACCGCCAACAGGCCATGGCTTAACCCAAAAAATAGGTGACCGGGCATTGGCACAGAAAAAAGGGCATGCATGTGTCGAAGTCATCTGACTCCAGTCCATACCGGCACAGAGCAGACTCGACCCCGAGACACTGGGTCAGAGCAGACTCGACCCCGAGACGCCGGGTCAGAGCAATCTCAGCACCGAGAGAGCGGCACCGAAACAAGTTGGCACTGAGAAATCAGTACACCGAAGAGCAAGAAAGTGACGTCGGAGCCGAAAAAGGCAGTCGAAAGGGTTTCGATACCGAAACATCCGGCCTCGGAACCGAAATCAAGTTCCTACACAGAGGAACAAGGCCTGTCCTCACAAATGCAAACACATAGATTTGGACAGGAACTAGAGACAATGGAGCCAGATTACACCCAAAGAAGGCTCCACATCCAAAAAGAAACAGGGAAGATCACTACTCTCCCTCCGATTCGAATGAAATGAAAACTTGCCTTCCAAGAGAAAGACAAGCAGCCACAGGTGAAGGTGGCTAAACAAGTAACCCCGCCACCATCTCCACAACGCTCTCCACAACCATCACTGGTAGCCACTCCACCAATGATGCAATCCCCAACTCATACAGGGATGAGTCGGGATGATCCAGACGCGTGGGATCTTTATGATGCGCCAGTGTCAGATAACAGTCCCGACTGTTATCCAGCTAGACCGTCACCACCAGAGGATAGTACAGCCTACGCACAGGTGGTGCCAAGGGCAGCAGCGTTTCATAATGGCAGCATGCATGCTGAGCCAATTGAAGACGACTTTCTATTTAATACACTGTCGTCCACACACAGCCAGTACCAGAGCCTCCCCATGCTACCTGGAATGCTAAAACACTCCAAACAAGTGTTTGAGGAGCCTGTAAAAGGAAGGACCATTACTCCAAGGGTGGAGAAAAATATAAACCTCAACCAACAGACCCCGTGTACATCACACAACAGTTAACACCGGACTCAGTGGTAGTAGGGGCAGCTCGCAAGAGGGCGAACTCACACACTTCAGGAGATGCACCACCTCCAGACAAAGAGAGTCGTAAGTTTGACGCGGCAGGGAAAAGAGTGGCGGCACAGGCAGCAAACCAGTGGCGTATTGCCAACTCACAGGCTTTGTTGGCCAGATATGATAGGGCTAATTGGGACGAAATGCAACACTTTATAGGACATTTGCCCAAGGAGTTCCAAAAGAGAGCACAGCAAGTGGTGGAAGAAGGACAGAGTATCTCGAACAATCAGATACGGTCAGCAATGGATGCGGCAGACACAGGTGCTAGAACTGTAAACACAGCAGTGACAACACAGAGACATGCATGGCTGCGTACTACATCAGGATTCAAGCCGGAGATACAACAAGACGTGCTGAATATGCCATTTCACGGACAGCAGTTGTTTGGGCCGGAGGTGGACACTGCTATCGAAAAACTTAAAAAGGACACTGATACGGCCAAAGCCATGGGCGCACTCTACTCCCCACAGAGCAGAGGCACATTTCGTAAAACACAGTTTTGAGGACAAAGCACGGAACCCACAACCTCACAAACAAGGCCCACTTATCAGAGCCAATATCAGCGGGGACGTTTTCAGGGACAATATAGAGGGGGACAATTCCAAAAAAGTAGAGGGAAGTTCCAAAGTCCCAAAACTCCACAAAACAAGCAGTGACTTCGACGTCACAAATCCCCAACACATAACACCTGTGGGGGGGGGGGGGGGGGGAGACTAACCAAGTTCTACAAAAAATGGGAGAAAATAACAACAGACACTTGGGTCCTAGCAATTATCCAACATGGTTATTGCATAGAATTTCTCAAATTCCCTCCAAATGTCCCACCGAAAACACACAATATGTCAAAACAACACATGGATCTTCTACAACTGGAGCTCCAAGCGTTGTTACAAAAAGATGCAATAGAACTGGTACCAATTCATCAGAGAGGAACAGGAGTTTACTCGCTGTACTTTCTCATACCCAAAAAGGACAAAACTCTAAGACCTATATTGGATCTCAGAACATTAAATATCTACATCAAATCAGATCACTTTCACATGGTGACATTACAGGACGTAATCCCATTGCTCAAACAACAAGACTACATGACAACACTAGACCTAAAGGATGCATACTTCCATATACCGATACATCCTTCACACAGAAAGTACTTAAGGTTTGTATTCCAAGGGGTACATTACCAATTCCAAAGTGTTGCCATTCGGAATAACAACTGCGCCAAGAGGTTTTACAAAATGCCTGGCAGTAGTAGCTGCTCATATCAGAAGGCAGCAGATACATGTGTTCCCGTACCTAGACGATTGGTTAATCAAAACCAACACGCAAGAACGGTGTTCACAACACACAAAGTATGCCATAGAAACCCTCCACAAACTAGGTTTCTCACTCAACTACACAAAGTCACACCTTCAGCCGTGTCAAACAGCAATACTTAGGGGAGACAATCAACACAACAAAAGGGATTGCCACTCCAAGTCCACAAAGGGTACAGGCATTTCACAATGTAATACAGGCCATGTATCCAAAACAAAAGATACAAGTCAAAATGGTGATGAAACTACTAGGCATGATGTCCTCATGCATAGCCATTGTCCCAAATGCAAGATTGCACATGCGGCCCTTACAACAGTGCCTAGCATCACAATGGTCACAGGCACAGGGTCAACTTCTAGATCTAGTGTTGATAGACCGCCAAACATACACCTCGCTTCAATGGTGGAACAATATAAATTTAAACCAAGGGCGGCCTTTCCAAGACCCAGTGCCTCAATACATAATAATGACAGATGCCTCCATGATAGGGTGGGGAGCACACCTCAACCAACACAGCATCCAAGGACAATGGGACACTCAGCAGAGACAGTTTCACATAAATCACTTAGAACTACTGGCAGTATTTCTAGCGTTGAAAGCATTTCAACCTATAATAAGCCACAAACACATTCTTGTCAAAACAGACAACATGACAACGATGTATTATCTGAACAAACAAGGAGGAACACACTCGACACAGTTGTGTCTCCTGGCACAGAGAATATGGCATTGGGCGATTCACAACCACATTCACCTAATAGCACAGTTTATTCCAGGGATTCAGAGTCAGTTAGCAGACAATCTCTCTCGGGATCACCAGCAGATCCACGAATGGGAAATTCACCCCAAATACTAAACACTTACTTCCAAAGATGGGGAACACCACAAATAGACCTATTTGCAACAAAAGAAAACGCAAAATGCCAAAACTTCGCATCCAGATACCCACAGGATCAGTCTCAGGGCAATGCGTTATGGATGAGTTGGTTCAGGGATATTTGCATACGCTTTTCCCCCCTCTCCCACTCCTTCCATATCTGGTAAACAAATTGAGTCAAAACAAACTCAAACTCATACTAATAGCACCAACTTGGGCAAGACAACCTTGGTACACAACACTACTAGACCTCTCAGTAGTACCTCATGTCAAACTACCAAACAGACCAGATCTGTTAACTCAACACAAACAACAGATCAGACACCCAAATCCAGCATCACTGAATCTAGCAATTTGGCTCCTGAAGTCTTAGAATTCGGACATCTGGACCTCACACAGGAATGTATGGCGGTCATAAAACAAGCTAGGAGACCAACCACAAGACATTGCTATGCAAATAAGTGGAAAAGATTTGTTTACTACTGCCATAATAAACAAATACAACCCTTACACGCATCTGCTAAAGACATCGTCAGCTACCTACTGCACTTACAAAAGTCAAAGCTAGTTTTTCATCCATTAAGATACATCTCACAGCTATTTCAGCTTATCTGCAAATTACGCACTCAACATCACTATTTAGGATCCCAGTCATAAAGGCTTTTATGGAGGGTCTGAAGAGAATTATCCCACCAAGGACGCCACCAGTTCCTTCGTGGAACCTTAACGTTGTCTTAACACGGCTCATGGGTCCACTGTTTGAACCCATGCACTCATGTGAGATACAATACTTAACATGGAAAGTAGCATTTCTAATTGCCATCACATCTCTAAGAAGAGCAAGTGAGATACAAGCATTTACCATTCAAGAACCATTTATTCAGATACACAAGCATAAACTAGTTTTACGAACAAATCCTAAGTTCTTACCAAAGGTCATATCACCGTTCCACTTGAATCAAACAGTAGAACTACCAGTGTTCTTTCCAGAGCCAGATTCTGTAGCTGAAAGAGCACTACATACTTTAGACATCAAAAGAGCGTTCATGTATTACATTGACAGAACCAAACAAATTCGGAAAACAAAACAATTGTTCGTTGCTTTCCAAAAACCTCATACAGGGAACCCAATATCCAAACAGGGCATTGCTAGATGGATAGTTAAATGCATTCAAACCTGTTATCTCAAAGCAAAAAGAGAACTGCCTATAACACCAAAGGCACACTCAACTAGAAAGAAAGGTGCTACCATGGCCTTTCTAGGAAACATTCCAATGACTGAAATATGTAAGGCAGCCACGTGGTCTATGCCTCATACGTTTACCAAGCACTACTGCGTGGATGTGTTAACAGCACAACAAGCCACAGTAGGACAAGCAGTACTACGAACTTTGTTTCAAACAACTTCAACTCCTACAGGCTGAACCACCGCTTTTGGGGAGATAACTGCTTACTAGTCTATGCACAGCATGTGTATCTGCAGCTACACATGCCATCAAACAGAAAATGTCACTTACCCAGTGTACATCTGTTCGTGGCATGAGACGCTGCAGATTCACATGCGCCCACCCGCCTCCCCGGAAGCCTGTAGCCGTTTGAAGTTGATCTTGAACATTTGTAAATTTGAAAATATATCACTTTAAACCACATTATGTACATACATATTTACTCCATTGCATGGGCACTATTACTATAATACACAACTCCTACCTCACCCTCTGCGGGGGAAAACAATCTAAGATGGAGTCGACGCCCATGCGCAATGGAGCCGAAAGGGGAGGAGTCCCTCGATCTCGTGACTCGAAAAGACTTCTTAGAAGAAAAACAACTTGTAACACTCCGAGCCCAACACTAGATGGCGGGATGTGCAAAGCATGTGAATCTGCAGCGTCCCATGCCACGAACAGATGTACACTGGGTAAGTGACATTTTCCATATATATATATATATATATATATATATATATATATATATATATATATATATATATATATATATTTTTTTTTTATCCCTTGGGATCTGCACCTAATATGGCTGTTCGATCTCATGCAGGATTCTCTTCTCCTTAGATCTTTGAGTCATGCAGGGCTGTGTCAAAACTGCACCAAGTGTTTTTGTCACACATCAAAACCTTGCCAACTGGACCATTGGAGGCGGGACACCACGGGACAGGAACGTAGGTAATCTACACAATGAAAAATGCTGTCCATGTGCCCTAGCACAGTTTTTCTGCGTGCAAATAATGGTGGTACCTAAAAATGGGCAGTTCTTGCATCTCCCAGAGGGCAAAGCCGAGCTTATGGTGCTGACACAGTCAACAACAATAAATGTGATTGAACACTTCCTGATTACCTAATGATAACCCTCCTGTCTCAGTTTTTAGTCTTTGTTCTCACAGATCTTGTATATGAGGCACGTTCTACCCTGAGACAGGTGATTAATGTTTGGAAAGAAGGGGTTTTATCTTTTCTGCACAGTGGATGTGCCATCCTTTTCTTTCAGGACTGTAGACCTACTCCTGTTCAAGAGCACCGTACCCAAGATTTCACCTGTGAAATACCAATCACCAACCAACTCTGAGTCATTGAACAGTCTTGGCGGGCTGCCACAAAGGAGCCACCGATGGCAGGAAAGAGGAATTTGAACAGGGTTAAAAGATTATTTGTAAGAAAGGAGGACATTACATCATCACCAGTCTTCCTCATCTCAGTCCTTACGTACATAGGGACGTAACAAGCTGACAACCTGACTTCAGTCACCCAGAAAATGATAGGACCCAAGAATGTCATGCACAGGCAAAGGCAGCATGGTAAGCCCTATGCAGAAGCAAGAAGTGGAAAAAGTCTTTTCAGGACACCTAGATGCTGTTGCATACTCGGCGTGGGCCACTAGTAGTGACAGCCCGGCAGCTCCAAGCACATTCACCTTTAGTGCTGCTGTCCAGGAAACTGACAAAATAACACACGTGATCCTTCCAAAAGGGATGATGCAACCAAGAGAAGCAAATAAGACTTGAACAATTGGCCATCCAAACCCACCAATAAAAGCAGCAATCACAGGTCGAGAGGCAAAGAACAAGGATAATTAGACCCAGAAGACAGTGAGTCTCCAGAGGCGAGCGTAAGACCACTACCCCTGTAGAAAGATCTGGAAATAAGAAAAAAAAAAGGCAGAGAGAAAAACGGCGCCACAGCCAGGGACAGGGCAAACAATAAATCTAACCATTCACCCAAGCCAGTCCGACAGCACTGGCACAAAATGAAGAACCCATGGCAATGGAGAACCCAAAGTGGCAGCAGTCAAAGACTCGCGATGAAACCTTGAGCTGATGCAATACTACTGGCAAGCTCAGGAATGTAGAGAAGTCAACCATACACAGAACAGATGGAGGAGGAGCCAACCTCAAAAGGAAGATTTCCTGACCAAAAATGGAGAGAATGTGAGCTGGAGATGGGAGACCCAAGACTTCAACATAGAAAAAGCCACGATGACACACCCACACTAAAGTGGACCCTACCAAGAGCAGAACAGCTCCAAGATCGCCCAGACTTCAGCTAAAGTCAAAACAACATTTAAATTCACGAAAGGTTAGGCTGAAAGGTACATCCAAAATGTAGAAGAGACTGCAGCCACAACCAGCTGGAATGACGTGGTGTGCAGCAGCCACCTGGGGGGCTTGGGTTGGTGCAGAAGTGCATGGCTGTATCTCCTTCGGGCTTCTGATCAGGAAGCAGGCCCTGAAGGCCACCATTTATACCGGCGACATCCATGCTTAAACAAGTGATGCAGGTGCTTAAACCCCTAGAGACTGGCTGCACGAGGGACAGAGACGGTGAATGACATGGAGGGAAGCATAATGGAACGCTGCACTGGAGCAAAACTTTTAATGAGATGCAATAAAACGAGACAACAAGCAGGTACACGTTTATCACAAACAGATAGACATTGCAATCGGAACATGCAGACTTACAAACCTGCCCTCTCTGCTCGATCAGTTGCGTTATTTTGCCTTTGTACGGTTGAGGCTGCAGGCATACTTAAGGTGCAAACTGACATTCTAGCGGCACTTACCTCCCCCATTCTGCACTTCCATGCACCGCAACAAGAGGAATCAAAAGGGTAGACCTGGCATGAAGCCAGCGCTGCCTTCTCCAGAAGTGATATAAATAGTGCCGCCTCAGGGAAACAGAAAGAGGACTTCACCTATGGCTGCCATATTGGAAGTGACTGCCGGAGAGATCTGCTTCTTACCTAGGGCCAAATCCAGTCTCTACCATTATTACACCAACATAACCTCCACAGAATTAAATTCGTTTCTACATAATATTTGTCTAATTTGTCAGTTAGTGTGCCTTAATGTTTTGCTAAATTAACTTGCAAAACAAATCACTGGAGAGGGATGCATAACTATGCCTGGTTTAGAAGTAGAAAACACATGACCGGCTCAATTATTAACATTAATAATTTCTGCTTCATTGGAGGATATTTCCCCAATGCACTATTTCTGACTTTGTTTTTTATTTATATTCAGCCTTGATGTGTTATAAGTACTAGAGAAAGAAGACTCTGGTACATCAATGTGGATATTATTCCTAACACTCCACTCGGCCCAACATATGGCAGAGCCAGAAGACACCCCATAGCAACATGGGGGGAAACGCAGTCAACCTACTTGGCTTTATGAGGAGGCAACCCCCTTCCTACCCAGGTTTTATTTGACCCATCACAAACTATTCAACTGCATTGTGAAGGGAAGCATGGGGGCGCGCATCCTCCATCCTTGATTACGCACATGCTGAAGGCCCAACATGCACATCAACTTGTATTCTCCAAAGCAGTGACAAATTTCTCTAAACCAAAACTCACAGCTGCAGAGATTGCAGTCACCCTGAAAAAGCAAGAAACAGCCTTAACGAAATTGTTATAAATAGGGGCGAACATCAAACTTTTTATAGGGACTGAAACCTCAGTAGTGACAGCCACCACTTTAGAAGTGCAGTCTCTTAAGGAAGACATCACCCCGCTCAAAAAGCAGCTCATGACATTGAAACGTAAGATTGCCACAGATGAGAAGCGACTAGACACGCAGTTGGGATGAGTCCCAGAACTATGAAGTCTTTGTAAACAAAACGTGGACCTGGAGGACTGTAGTCGGAGGGGCTATTTCTAAATCTCAACAATTATAGTACAAGTGGAAAATTACAACATCCACACCTTTTTGCATGCTGGGCGGCCATAGCTGTTGAACATTACATTCAAACCACTTCTGGAACTACATCGCAACTGGTGCGCAGGAGCAAGCATGTGAAATTATGATGACCGCGAAAAAACACTGGCCTTTTCAACTTGAGAATAATCGGGTGTACTTCTCTGCAGACTTTTCTTATGCGACTTATGAGGGAACGCTTCCTGGCACTTGACCCCAGTTTCTTCTAAAAGGACAATAAATATTGCTTACTGGAACCTGCCACGATGCTGATCACAGATGATGGATGCACAACAGAATACAACGATATCGAAGCTTTTCTAGATAAATCGTAGGAGTGGATATGAACACAGTTCCACCAAAAGCGAATGCACAAGAAGTGGCAGAGGTTAAAATAGAAAGAATGGAGGAAAATAACCCTGAGGAACAACTTTGTTGGGGAATGTTGACACCTAAAAAGGCCCAAGTAAACAAGCAACCGCGATGCTCAGAATCGAAGACCCAAGGCAAGTCTCGATCATCCCTTAATCAGGACAGTGTCTTTGGACAATGCAGGGGCCTATTTCTTCCTTTCATTTTTTATGATTTATGCCGCGGCCCTGTACATGGGTAAGGTAACTGCAGATGCTATGATTCCTCGATGTACAGGTATCCGAAAGGGCTCTAAAGGGCTTGGGATGGGAGGGAAGACAGTGAAGAGAAATCTTTAATGAAGTAGCCCATAGGGTAACCGCAGTTTTTGAGTGAGACCTTTGTGGACCACCGCCAACACAACACTTTACAAAACCACTATCTACACTATATGAAGGGTGGACCACCAGCACCAAAGAATCTGTAGGCGAAGGCTAGATCTCAATCACAAAGTTCTATAAATACGACAGCCATATGGATGATATAGTATTTCCATTAATGGTTTTAGATGCTGATGCCCCTAGTTAGGCTGCACACCCCATGTCTACATACACAGTGATTACTTAGGCTACACACCTTAGTGGCACTTACACACTTGCAACGAGGTCCTCAGGTCCGCTTAGTCATGGACTTGCTACATACCTACATCTCTTAACACTGAGGGGCACAATACACTTTATACCCCACCACATCTTAAATACCACCATGGAATGATGCACTGACCACTGGCACTTATTTGATACCACCACTAATTGTAAGTATAAGTATCACAATTGGGCACAATATTCTCATACATAATGCTATGTCATAAACAACTAAAACCTCACTGCCAGAGAAACACCTGAAGATGGCATGTTGCACAGAGATTGGGTGAGTACAGAATTGGATGCCAGCTCCAGAAGTCCGGCATCCTCATACCTTGCAGGAAAAGGGTTGCAATCGTATTGAGTAAATCACTACTGACCAAAGTACTGTGGCAATGGGTAAACAAAGATAGGTATTACATCTTTGCAAAGCTTAAAATTCACCTTCCATGTATCAGTGGGATCTCACTTTTGAGGCGCCGCATAACACTGTCCCAGCATATTTCAACAATCACATCTGCGTTCACAAACCTTCAAGACACCTCCACTCATCTGGACTTCGACTTGCAGAAATCCCACACATAAAAAAAAAAACAGATTTGGCAGCTAAGCCTTCTTCCATAATCTCTCCTAAAGGATGGAATGTCCATTACACATAAGATCCTACTCCTTATTTTGAATTCCACAAGACGCTGAGGACCTGGCCTTTGGAATAGTCCCACTAGGCCTTAGGTGTGATTAGACTTACATCTGCTCAGTGCCAGGATACCCTTCCGGGTGATAGTATGCTCCACAAATAATCATAAAACAACATGCACACTAACATCTTGAGGAGAATAAATCTGATTTTCTTTCCACACAAGGCAGGCTATTCAACTTGTTCTGCAAGACCAAGTTCCAGGTGGGATACAACTGGAATATTGTCATAAAGCAGGCTCTAGATCAGTCTGGAAAATTGGACACAAAAAAATCAAGAGATCAGAACAGTATAAAAGGCCTGATTCAGGATAGTGCTCTGACCAACCTTGACAGCTACTATACCAATGTCCATTTACCTCATGCTCCCACACTGTCTGAATCAGGATTACCTATTTCATAAAGGCGCCTTATCTAGCTAGACACTTAGGGGCAACTTCTATAATGCCTAATAAGGCCTCTGACCTTGATGACCTGCAGTTGGACTTTTACTTGATCACCCCCCACTGAGGGCCTCCAGCGTATGAATGTCTTCAAATGTAGAGACCCTAGGATAAAACCAGGTTACAGCACCACATAGAACAACAACAAAAATCTGTCATCAACCCAGGTACTGTGGATTGCAGGAATGGCATATGAGGAGACTTGGCCATAGTGAAAAAAAGGCATAGACAACTAGACTACAATTATGAGCACAAATGGGAGACTCGTCACTGGCCTACCCAAAAACTCCTACACAAATGAAGTTACAGGGTTTACTCCTAGCTAAAACTAAATAGAATGAAGTGTAAACCAGAGAAGCTGAGAAAGCACTCTACCGTTCACGGCAGAGGCACTACCAACAGGGAGAAAACGAGGGTGGATTTCTGGCTGCTGGGACCTTGCCTCTGGCAGCTTTAATCAAATAGAATCATACTGGTATAATGTAACACTAATGGGGATCTACTGGTCCATCCAACTGACATTTTGTTAAACTTCCAAACCTTTTATGAAGTGCTTTACACATAGGAAGAACGACCTGCCCCAGGAGATGAAAATTATTTTTTTCCATAATCTACATATCCCCATGCTAATGAAAGAGCAGTCAGACACTAAAGAAATGGCTATATCTGAGGAGGAAGGTGTAGCTGCAATCAATGGTAAGGCATTCAACAAAGCTCCAGGTAATGATGAATTCTCCTCCATTGACTTTTACAAAATCACTTAAAATTGTTGATTGTCCCACTCAGTTTTTCCAGAGGTTTTAGGAGGGGCACTTAAAGGACCAGTTTTTTAGGGCCAGACTTTACTTAATTTATAAGCCTGTTAGGGATCCCCCACAATGTCCCAACTATTGGCCAATATAATGAATTAGCACTAATGTTAAAATTATTAAGCTGGTGTATGAAACGAGGGGCTGTCCTCGGAAACATGGAAGGGTATGGGGGTGGTGGTTGGGAACATTGGGGTAGGCTGTGGAGATGTTTCTCGCCCCAGGGTAAAGGTCTGCAAAGCTGTCTAGTTATTAAGATGTCTCCCTGTCAATGGTCAAGGAAGCTATGGAAGTGGAACTCGTTGTATATTTTGTGTCAAATGTCCTGCATTTGCTCTGTTAAAACAATAAAAAGTTGTTTATCAAAAAATAAATTGCCAAAGTACTACAGTACCACTTGAAGTCAGTCACCTCCAGATTGATCCACCAAACGCAGCTAGGCTTCATATCGGGCGACTCATTACTTGAAAAACAAGTACTGCTATTGTTGGATGCAGAAAAGGCATTTAATACGGTAAGACTGAGAGTACTTCTTTGGAACAAAGGTAAAAAGGAATAAGCAAAATTCTCATTGCATTAACTAAAGGTATGTTTCATAACTCCACTGCATCGGTGAACTGCGGTGGACATTTCTCTCTTTGCAGTTGTCAGGCAAGCTTCCGAAGTCCATGTTCACTGATGACCGGGGCATGGTACTGGCAGTTCCTGTGATCACCAATGCCACTGATGAATCCCCACTTGTGAGAATGCAGGAGAAACAATTCTTCACTCTCTTCTACCATCTGGTACATGGACCAGAGGGTAGAAGCTTCTTATGGAAGATTTGGTTTTGGCAATTCCCTGATGACTTTGATGGGCCAGTTCGTCAGTGTGGTTCCACCCCTTGAGGGATAACTATCTGTCCTCAAGTTACAAGTTCCTCCTCACTTTCACTCAACCCATCATGGCACCTCCACCGTTGGGTCCTGGCATCACACTCCAGCTCAAGAACGCCATTAAAAAGAAATCCTCCATTGGTGGCTTCTCAACACTCCCTTGACCTTCTGCAGGTTTTCGCCGATCTTGGTCACCTCCACATTCTCAGCTAAAGACAGTGCTCAAAACCATGACATCTTGGTGACCATCTGTACAAACCCATCAGCTTCTTGGTCATCATCTCTCCGAGTGCTGCCAACCAGTGCATGCTGTGACAAATAATCCACCAGATTATTCACCCTAGGCTGGTATATGACCTCAAAGTTGTATTGCTGAAGCTGGACCTGGACCATCCACCTCTCAATCCTCGGGGTCCATTCCAGGCTGTGTCTGCAAAGAGTGGAACCAATGGTTTGTGATCTGTGACGACTTGAAACTTCTGCCCACATAAGTAGAGGTGGAAATGTTTGCATGCCCACCTAATGGCCAATGCCTCTCTCTCTGTTTGAGCATATCTCGTCTCCACTGCTGTGAGGACTAGTCTGGTATATGCAATGGGAACTCATTCTCTTCTCTCCTTCCTCTGCAACAACACTGCTCCCAGCCCCACCAGTCTAGTGTCAACAATCAGCTCTGTTGGCCTGAGAGGGCTGAAGTACGCCACGGTGGCATCATGGAGAAGAGCTTTTTTGATTTTGTGGACAAGCTGTGCTGCTTTACTGTCCTATTCCCACAGAACATCTTTTTGGGTCAGTGTTCAGAGAGGGTCAGATAGAGTAGCAAGGTTGGGTATGAACTGTCTGCAGTAGTTGGTCATACCTATGAAACTTCAAGCTTCTGATTAATTTCTCACGACCTCTGCAGATCAAATTGCTTCAGCCTTCTTGGGATCGACTGGTAGATCTTCTTCTGAAAAATTGTATCCAAAGAAAATTGTTGGTGTAAAAGGCACATATTCATCTATGCAGGCTCAAACTTCGCTCTCCAAGTCAATTCAAAGTTGCATGTTGTTCTTCAAGGGTGGTCCAAAATGAGTATATTGTCACTCATATTGATAACCCCTACTAGCCCTAATAGGGCTTCCCAAATGGCATCCTGGAAGATCTCTTCAACTTGAACTTTCATAGCCCTACATGTGGAGCGAAGGTTGTTATGTAATGGCATGACTCTTCTAGCATCAGATGATAGTTCTCAGAGTTGAGGTCAATCTTAGAAAACCATCTGGCTCCGTTAAGGTTGGCTACAGATTGGGGTGATGTGCCTCGCCGTGCAAATAGATTTGTTAGGCAGCCTTATATCTACACATAGTCTAATCGCCCCTGGTTGTTTTGGTTTGAGGCAATGACCAACAGCGACACCCATGGAGTGGGCCCCATCACTCTTTCTATCACTCTGGCCTGTTCCAGCTGTTCCAGTTCTTTCTCTTCCAATGGCTGAAGATGAAAAGGCCCCCTTCTGTGACATAGTGTCATGGGGCCAATGGTCTTTTCGATATAAAGTCTGACCTTGACTCTCCTCAAGCAACCCAGCACATTAAATAGCTCAGGAAAGTCTGCCAGAATGTTGTCCACATGGGACTGGAGGATGTACTTCATCCAGTCTCACAAATTGATATCCTGGTATACCGGTATCATGCCTGGTACTCACCCAGTCTCACGAACCTGCAGACAGCAGGGCAGGAGAAATAGGGTCAGCCCTTGCATGAAATTGAGGGTGCAATTGCTCATGGCCCAGCACATTACCAATTAGCTAAGTTTGCCACGTGTGTTGGCTGCGTCGCTTAGCAGGCCTGATCAAAAGGCCTATACTGTGGTGATTGGTGATGAGGCGGGCCCCAAAGCTTGTTGCTGCCGCCAGAGCGAGTGTATGCCATCTAGAGGCACCCAGCTGAAATTGCAGCTGTGGAGGACGCTGTCTGCGAGTATCCGATCAGGCGTGGAAACCTGTGTGGCATGCAGACACTGTCGGACTCGTGCCAACAGTTGCAGGGTTCGTCCGCTCCCTACTCCGCAAACTCATGGCCCCCATCGCAGCATTGGTGCATGGCTACCAAAAAGCTGCAGGTCGGGAGATGGAACCAGCAGGAGGCGCACGGACAAAGGAACATGTGGCATGTAGTAGGCAGCCCATGCAGGCATGTGCGGCTGGAAAGGAGTGCACACAGGTACAGGCCTGGAAGTGTGACAGAGGACGTGGCCCACCCGAAAGAAGCCTGCATACTGAAGGGTTGAAATCTCAAAAAGAGAACTAAAACAGGACAAAAGAGAAATAACAAAAGTTTAGAGGAAACAACACATCCAACACACAGGACACAGCTGGTAGTAATGTGCTGGACCTCGAGTGATTGCAGCCCCCTTTATTTAAACTCTTGGGCCACACCCGTTGTAGGAAAATGGTCCTTGTTGCAGTTACCCCCATGATTTGCCTGATATTGATGCTGACTTGACTGAGTGTGCTGGGACCCTGCTAACCAGGCCCCAGCACCAGGGTTCTTTCACTAAAAATGTACCATTGTTTCCACAATTGGCACACCCCTGGAACTCAGATAAGTCCCTTGTCAAAGGTATTAGTGGTACCAAGGGCCCTGTGACCAGGGAAGGTCCCTAAGGGTTGCAGCATGTATTGTGCCGCCCTTAGGGACCCTCACCTAACACATGCGCACTGCTTTTTTTCTCCCCACCAACACACACAATCTGCAATGGCTAAGTCGACATGGCATCCCCCTCAGGTTGCCATGCACACAAAGCACAGCCTGTGGCATAGGTAAGTCACCCCTCTAGCAGGCCTTAAAGCCATAAGGCAGGGTGCACTATACCGCAGTTGAGGGCATAGCTGCTTGAGCAATATGCCCCTACAGTGTCTAAGACTATTCTTAGACATTGTAAGTACAGTGTGGCCATGTTAAGTATATGGTCTGGAAGTTTGTCAAAACAAACTCCACAGTTCCATAATGGCTACACTGAACACTGGGAAGTTTGGTATCAAACTTCTCAGAATAATAAACCCACACTGATGCCAGTGTTGGATTTATTAAAACATGCACACAGAGGGCATCTTAGAGATGCCCCCTGTATTTTACCCAATCCTTCAGTGCAGGACTGACTGGTCTGTGCCAGCCTGCCACTGAGATGAGTTTCTGACACCCTGAGGTCCGAGCCTTTGTGCTGTCTGAGGCCAGAAACAAAGCCTGCACTGGGAGGAGATGCTTCACAGCTCCCCCCTGCAGGAACTGTAACATCTAGCGGTGAGCCTCAAAGGCTCGGGCTTTGTGTTACAATGCCCCAGGATACTCCGGCTAGTGGAGATGCCCAGCCCCCGGACAAAGACCCACTTTTGGCTTCAAGTCCAGAGGGATAATGAGGAAAACAAGGCAGAGTCACCCCCTCAGCCAGGAGCACCCCTAAGGTGTCCAGAGGTGGAGTGACCCCCTCCCTTTTTGAGAAATCCTCCATCTTGCTTTAGAGGATCAGGGCCAATGGGGATAGGAATGTGCTCCCCTCCCCAAAGGGAGTGAGCACCAGGAGGGTGTAGCCACTTTATGGGACAGTAGTCATTGGCTACTGCCCTCTAACCCTAAAAACGTTCCTAAATCTTGTATTTAAGGGCTCCCTGAACCAAGCTATTCAGATTCCTGACAACCTCACAAGAAGGACTGCTTAGTGGAAACCCCAGCAGAGAAGGAAACGAGACAACAACCGACTTGGCCCCAGCCCTACCAGCCTGTCTTCTGCTTCAAGGAACCTGCTTCAAGAAAAGCGCTGCGTCCTGCAGGTCAAGTGACCTCTGAAAAACCTTCAGAGCACCACCTGTATCAAGAGGATCAAGAACTCCTGTGGACAAAGGCCCTGACAAAGGCCCTGTCCAAAGAAGAACAGAAGAAACCCCTTCTGAAGGACTCCCACCTCACTCCAGAAGCGTGAGTCCTAACCACTCTGCACCCGGCGCCCACAGCCAGAGTCTAGGTGGCTCAACCGACCAGAGAGGACCTCTCTACCCCTCCACCATTACGCCTGCAGAGGGATTCCCGAGGACTCCCCTGACCGCGACTGCCCTGGATGAAGATAACCGATGCCAAAGGACCCACTGCACCCGCAGCCCCCAAGCCTTGGAGAAATTGACATCTGGTGCAGCAATGATCAACAGGCGGCCCTCTTCCCTGTCAGACCAATGGTATGCTTGAGACACCCCCCTGGACCTAGCATGCAGCACCTAATTGACCCCCGGGGTCTCCTCATAGAGTTTCATTGGAAACCCAACGCCCTGTTTGCACCCTGCACCCGGCCGCCACAGTGCCGCTGAGGGTGTGGGATTGGTGCCTACTTGGGGCCCATCCAGTGCTCCTCTAATCGCCCCTGGTCTGCCCTCCAAACCGTGGGTACTTACCTTCTGGTAGACCGAACTCTGAGTACCCCTGTCTCCATAGGAGCCCACGTTAAAATTGCTCAACTTTAACCTCTTCACCCAGCCAGCCCCATGTTGCTGGTGGTGGGTGTTTGGGGTTGACTTGAACCCCCAACGGTGGATTACTTATAACCCGGAGACTGGAACTGTAAGTTGTGTACTTACCTCTAAAGCTGTACTTTATTTTCTTCCCCCAGGAACTGTTCTAAAAATGTACTGTATCCACTTTGAAAATAGATATTCTCTGTTTTCTTAAAAACTGTTTACTTGACTAAAGTGAAACAAAGTTACATTGATGTCTATGCTAAGTACTTACCTGCAACAGTATTTACTTCTGAACTGAGTCTTGTCGTTCTAGTAATAAAGTAACAAAAAGATACTTTTCTGTATAAAAACCTATTGGTCTGGAGTTAAGTCATTGAGTGTGTGTTTTCACTTATTGCTTGTGTGTGTACAACAAATGCTTAACACTACCCTCTGATAAGCCTAACTGCTTGACCGCACTACCACAAATAGAGCATTAGTAGTATCTATTATTGCCTCTGTCAAGCCTCTTGGGGAAACCATGGACTCTGTGCACACTATATCTCATAGTATATACAGAGCCAGCTTCCTACAGCCGTCCCGTGAGATGCAAGCAAAATACAAAATGTACACCTAAAGGCAATACCAGACCCATATATGGCAAACGTTTAAAATTTAAGGAAGAGTATGACCCCTCTTCACAAGTTGTCTTCACCTCCCCATCTTTCACGTTAACACTGTCTTTCTCATTACCAGTCTTGTTGTTTTCTGCAACAAGCACCTTATATTTTTCCTTTTTGTTGCTCATCGAAAATCCCTCTGTCCTCACACCCTTGTCCACAATTTTCGTACCCACACTTTTGTCCACAGTCTTTATAACCTTATGCCTGTCCCCTATATCCCAACATTTCCATCAGTCTTTCTCACATGGGTGATATCTTTGTTGCGGTCAGTCTGTTTTCCTATCTCCTTTTCCCATTTCCAATGTTCTGTCTTCCAATTTGCTCTTCCATAGGCTGATGTCTAATAGAATCTTTTTCCTGCAAGACAGAATTCTGGACGGGAAAGTTATCCAGTCTCTTCCCCCTTCCCTTGGATATTACAGTTTTGGAACAGTCCATCTCTTGCCAATGTGGTATTTCACCCTCCTCTAGTTCTTCCTTCTCCTAATCATAATGCAACTCAGTCTCATCCTCCCATTCAAAGTCCATAGTCTTACTACCACTTGGACTTTCACCATCACAGACCCCACCCTTGAGTCCATTCCAATCAATATGTTTGTCATAAAATCCCAATTTTCTGTTTGCATTTTCCCTCGACTTCAGGACAAGTGCACCAGACCTTTCCCTTTCTTCAGACTGGTGCTGACAGGCCACCTCATGCCTGACAGGTGTCTGCGCTTTTTGCTTGGTCTGCATAACCAACATCCTCCCATCATCGCTTTTCAGGTCACCCGAACCTGAAAAAATTGTGGTCCTTTGCCTTGTCCCTACACTCCTGTCCTTGTTCCCTGACCTATCCTTATCACCTGGCAACCAAACCCATTTCCCCATATCCTTACTAGTATTATTTAAAGCAATTTGTTGCCCTACCAACCATCTCTCTGTTTCTGAATCCAAAGTCAGATTGTGTATACTGGTACCCAACTCATTCTGAGCATCTCTCATCAAATTACTTCCCTTCCCTGCTTCAGCCTACGAGCCTTTATCACCCCTCCCTTTCCCAACAACTTTTTCCTGCTTTTCTAGATTTGAAGTTAAATTTCCTTGGTCCTTTTTTAAGCTGCACCTTTTGGTCAGTCTCATTATTATTGCGTATTAGCTTATTAGAGGCGTGCTTTCCCCTTAACAATGAAATGCCCCCACGAAGCAGGTCGAGTGCCAGCCTTTGCACACCCCTCCCCCTCTAAGCCTATGCCTTCTAGGCTTTGACTCTGCCCAAAGCTGTGTGAGAAACAGCACTCTCGCCCTCAGCGTTTTTCTCAGGCACCGCCTCAGCTGCTCACAGTTTGACCGCACAGCACAGTCCTCGTAGGGTGACCACCCATCCGTAAATGTCACGGACTGTCCGTAATTTCGCCCTGCCGTCCGTTGTCCGTGATGAAAGGCTCAACGGACGGCATGTGTCCGTAATTTTAGCCTTTCACCAAATGGACAAGGGAAAGTAGCGCAAAATTACGGGCCGATTAGTTTCCCCAGCAGGTTTCAAAGGCAGGGAGTCTTGTGTGCTCTGAGGGAGGGGCAGACAGATAAGAATCAGACCCTCTTGCTAGGGTGTTTCCTTACCTAAAGACATGCAAATGTGCGTAACTGGTAAATCTGCAAATGCAAAGGGGCTTGAAAACCTGCATTGACTTTGCTAAAAGGAGTCACTTGAAGTTTTCTGGTGGCAAAGATATTTCTTTAAGAGAGGTATTGTAATGGTGTTCCAAGGTGAGCTGTGGAGTGTGTGGTTTTAATGGAGTGTTATAACATTTTTTAGTACTAGGTATAAACTGTATATTATTCACATCTGTATTTGAGAAGGGCTTTTTTTAATTTAACCGAAATGTATTTGTGCATTTTGTAGCAGTTTTTATTATGATGTAATTGTATTTTCCACAGTTCGTTGGCGTAGAGTGCAGTGGTTTAGAGTGCAGTGGCGTGGGACAGAGTAGAGTGACATAGAGTGCAGTGGAGTAGAGTGGCATAGAATAGAGTGGCAGAGAGAGCAGTAGTGTAGAGTGGTACAGTGGCATAGATTGCAGAGTAGACTTGCGTTGCAGGGAGTGCAGTGGTGTAGTGTAGAGTGGTGCAGAGTAGGATATAGTGCTGTGGAGTGATGCAGAGTAGACTGGCATAGAGTGCAGTGGCATGGAATGCAGTAGTACAAAGTAGATTGGTGAATAGTACAGTGCTGGAGAGTGCAACGCTGTAGGGTAGAGTGTCAGTGCAGTGATGTAGAGTGGCACAGAGTGGCGTAGAGTACAGTGGTACAGAGTAGAGGGCAGTGGAGTACAGTGCAGTTGTTTAGAGTACATTGGCGCAGAGTGCAGTGGCATAGAGTGGCATGGGGTAGAGTTACATAGAGTGCAGTGGAGTAGCAGAGACTGCAGTAATGCAGAGTGGTGCAGTGTCAGAGTGCAGAGTAGACTCGTGGCATAGAGTGCAGTGGTGTAGAGTGGTGCAGGGAGGAGTATTGTAGAGTGGTGTAGAATAGAGTATAGTGCCTAGCGTTCAGTGGCATAGAGTAGAGTGGTGTAGAGTGCAGAGTTGCCGAGTAGAGTGTCAGTGCAGTGGTGTAGAGTGGTACAGAGAACAGTGGCATAGAGTACAGTGGTTCAGAGTTAAGGGTAGTGGCACACAGTGCAGTTGTTTAGAGTGCACTAGTGTAGAGTGCTGTTGCATAGAGTGGCATTGGGCAGGGTAGAGTGGCGTAGAGTGCAGTAGAATAGAGTGTATTGATGCAGAATGCACTAGTACAGAGCAGAGTGGTGTAGCGTACAGTGGCGACCAGTGCAGTGTGTGGGTGGGAAGGCTTAGCAAAGGTAGTGCAGGAGCATAGGGTTTCTTCGGTCAGTGAGTTTACAGGGTCTGGCAAGGCAAGAGAAAGCTGTGCATGATAACCCCAGATGGTGATCCATGGAATGGTCAGTAGGAAACAATGAGCAGTGTATTAAGCCTTCCTTAAAAGTATTTACTGTTAAACCCCATCTAATGCAGGGAGGTGTGTAGAAAGCCAGCGAGCCACCCATTGGACCTATGCAGCTGAATAATAGCATTCTAAGTCCAGAAGACCTAATCCACCTGCAGTCACAGGTAACTTTAGAGTGGAAAGAGCTACCCGATGGCACCGGAGCAACCAAATCAGATGTGTGGCCTGTCTGAAGAAGGAATGAAGGACGAGCAGGGGAAGGTTTGCAAAATAATACTATCATTGGGGTAGCACACCATCTTCGCTAGTGCCACATGGCCCACTAAAGAAAGCAGAAGAGAAGACCAAAAAGCAAACTGGGCTTGGAGGGACCATTCGCTCTGCCAAGATTTTCATCCTGGAAATCAGTGTAAGAATGGTAGATCTTAATCACTAGATATCAAAAGGTAACTGGTTCTTAGTTCAATCTGAGATCTAATTGTATATAAAGGGGAAAACAGTGCCATATGTTTAAGAAACACTAATTACATGTTAAAATTTGTACATTTTGTTTGTAAAATTTACATCCCAAATATATTGAAGATTCTATGTGTACTTGACACTTAAGGATACCCCAGATCTCTAGTCTGGCTTTTGCTCAATTTCAAAACCATTTAAAGACATGGACAAAGCAGGCAATTGCCTTGCACAACTTTGCAAGGGGTCTGCCCCCTGCTCGTCCTTCACAAGCACTAACAGCGGACCATTGCACCAGAAGAGTTTGCCAAGGTGGATGGGTGTTGCTTGTTCGACCACTTGACAGTGCCTCTTCTGTTTCGCTCCTTTGTGCAGAGACAACTCCCCAGGTACCCAATACCTTCGAATAGTCTTGGTGGACCCATCTTGTCTGATTTTAGGAACTGTCCCACCTTGTTCTTCTCTTCTTTATTTATCCAGTTATTAGCAACAACGCTTTGAATTACTTGCTGAGGATCTCCCATTTTATCTCAATTTCATCCTCCTCTTTTATTATCTTTGATTGGTAGTCCAGGCTCCCGTTTCTGAGATAAATGTAGAGTCCCAGACATACACTCTAGTGCAGTGAGACTACAGACAAGTTATGGGTGCCTCACATCCTGACATTAGGTGTGAGACTGTCATCCACACCATCTGCCCAGCCTCTTTAAAAAAGAAAATGTAGGTTGAAAGTCCATGGGCGGTTGGGGTAAGCCAGATGTTTTTGTTCAATTTGTTTAAATTAGCATAAGGTTAATTACCTTAATGTTTCCCATACTGTTTGCCAGGGGTTTTAAAATGTTCAGAAATATAATCAAAATGTTGCTGTTACTTTCTCTTCAAGAAAGATCGGGTAGATTTGGGTAGGGGGGGGATGGGCTTTCCACAGTACTGAAGGGCATTAATTTACTACTGAACAAGGACGTAATGTGACACCTGAATGTAGCATACTAGGAGGCAATCACAAAAAGACCACAGTGAATAGATAGTGCTATGTTAAAATAGAGTAAATAAATGCACTGACAACATAGTGAGGCATGGCCTCTCTTGCATGTGTCTGTAAAACTGACGTTTGTTCTTGAATTTTTGTCCTGAATTTTGACCCTTTGTCCTGAATTTTTGTACTGAATTTTGACCCTTTGTCCTGAATTTTATAAGGTCCTGTCCAGAATTTGCCTCAATCCCAGGTGGTCACCCTAAGTCCTCGGAGTGGCGCTCCCACCGCCTTCTCCTCACAAGGTAAATTCACAGGTTTCTCTCTCGCTTCCTCGTTTAACCTCGCACTCGCCTCCTTGTCATTAACATTTATTACCTTGGCTTTCCCCACCAGTGGTGAGCAGGCCATGACAGCTGCTGCAACACACCTCCTGCCTCCCTGTGGGAACGCCTAAGTCCCACCCATGCCTCAGACAGGACCCTGAGGAGAATTACATCTGGCCTACCTACCTGCCTGCATTAATGTTTAGTGCTTCCCTCATCGCAACGCTGCCACTTGACATCTTTATTCATTGGCCTCAGTAGAGAGAGTTTATTTTATAAAGGCCCGACCAGTCAAAAATAGACATAAAGCACTCTGTAAATTCCCTATTGGGCAAGACTACAGTGCTCTTACAGTGACTGAAATCTAGTCACCTGTGGTAAAGCATGTTTCCCCACCAAACTCCCCCCATCCTACTACAGTAAACCACGTAGGTCTGGATTGCTTCATTTCCCCGGAAACCCAGTTCGTTCAGATGCCACCCCGTGGGATCCATCAAGTCAGACAAACATCCTGCAAAAGCAGCACCTATAAAGAACCCATCTTCTAGCAAGTGGTAAGACTCCCAGTCCCACAAGATTCTACCATGTTGGAGCCAGGCAATATTGCACTAGCCTGGACCCCACCATTTGTTTACACGAGACACAAGGAAGCCTGACATAGGAATGTTAGGAAGCGACGCACTCCATGGCGCAAGCACCGATGGCTCCACCTGTCCCATTTCATCTGGAGCACATGAGGAGGCGAGGATGGCTGTCCTGAAGCAACTCTGAAATCTACCAGCTGATGCAAGGCACACAAGCGCTACAGAAAACATTGTATGCAAACTGGTGCAAATATAATAGTAAATGCTCACTTGTGGAAATGAGACACTTTCTCATACTTTGCAAGCATGGGTTGTCATTTCTAGACAAGATGGGCTTTGGGCAGGGTGATGTCTGATAGGGAAGTGAGGCTGGACAGTGTTTAGAAAGAGTATTTATTTACTTTGTGGAAAAAAGAAACCAGCCTTCTTCCCAATGATGGTATATACGGTTATCTGTCTCAGGGTTAGAACTCTCCTCATGTACATAGGAATTGGGATGAAGAAAACTGACGAGGAAGTAATGTAAAAACATGTTGTAACGTGTGACTGGCTTAGCAAGATATTCACAATTTCTGACCCCGTTCATGGGGGGCTCAGAGTACCTCTGAATAAAAATTCAAAAAAGAATTGCAATTAAATATCAAGGACGAAACACTATCACCCCCGCCAAAAACTGCCACATGACAAGTTTTAGGCACATTTTGAAAGGCAAGGGGGTCATTTAATGTTAGTTGGTTAACCTCTTAGAACTTTGTTAACGAAAGTGCGAAAGCATGGCACATTAATAAAGAGAAAAACGTTTTTGCAGATTATGTTCCAAAAGGTATCATCCACACAAGGGTCGAAACCCTAGCAACACTCCTGGCAGAGAAAGGATAGTGGGAGCTCTAATTAATTGATGTGAACCAACTCCTCAGAAGCTTAGGGTGTCACATAAATTATGCAAATCAAAGAAGGGACTTCTGGGACGTCCCAATTGAGGTGGAGAGCATTCACAATAAAATACATTAATCATCCACTTATTACATCCTAAAGCGTCTCCTCAAATGTGTTTTTCCTTGCTGCTGTGCCAAGCAGAAAGGAAGGCAGGTGAAAGCAAAACCTTCACCTCTGAAGTCGTAATGAATTTGGAATCTTGGATTGGATGAGGCTCAGCAAAGTTTCCCCTCAATGGCCCTAGGAAGGGGTGAGAGACAGGAGAGATGCTGTGGGTGGCAACACTTTCATGGCAGATACCTACCAAGGGGCAGCAGTCCACTTAACAAATTAGCGAAGTCGGCAGTTGCTCAACTTTACACACCCTAGCAAGAAAATGGCTTAAGGAAACACCATTTCAGGAAAATATTTTTGGCCTATGGACTGGATAATGAGTCTATGCCTACCTGAGACAGAACAATGTCTGACTCGATTTTCTGGTCATAGGACTGTATCTTGTGTAGTTTTTAGTCAGGCACTGTAGGAATCTGGCTCTGTATATACTATATCAAAATGAGATATAGGGGGTCATTACAACCATGGCGGAGGGTGTTAAAGCGGCGGTAAGACCGCCAACAGGCTGGCGGTCTTTTTTTTAGTATTATGACCATGGCGGTTACCGCCATGGTCATCCACCGCTTCCCCGTTCCGCCCGCCAGGGCGGAGATGACCGCTGGGCTGGAGACCTGGGTCTCCATCCCGGCGGCCGTGCCAATACTGCCGCTGGTATTGTGACCCGGCTTACCACCGTGGATTTCCAGCGGTAGGAACCGCCATGAAATCCATGGCGGTAACACTATCAGTGCCAGGGAATTACTTCCCTGGGACTGATAGGGGTCTCCCCCACCCCCACCCCGACTCCCTCCCCTACACCCCCCACCACCCCTGCCACCCCCCAAAGGTGGCAGGGCCCCCCTCCCCACCCCGACCCCGACATTACCTCACACATACACACCCGACACGCACGCAGGCACCACCAACACACACACACGCACACACCCCGACATACATGCCAACATCCACACACACACTCAGACACGTACACCCACATTCACACATTCACACACACATCCATACAGACATACATACAGACAGACACGCACTCATTCCCAAAACACGCAACACCCCCGCAAGCATACACACACTCACACACCCCCCTACATACACAGACGCACACCCCCATGCACCCACACAACACCCCCCCACCCCCCTCCCCTAACGGACGAACGACTTACCTGTTCTGTCGATCCACCGGGAGGGGACGGGAGACATGGGGGCAGCTCCGCTAGCACCACACCGCCAACAGAACACCGCCGCGCAGAATCACAGGACGTGATTAGCTCGGCGGCGTTCTGTTGGCGTGGTGGTGGAGGTGGAGCAACCTCCACTTCCCCGTCACCCACCAGTATGGCTGTTGGCGGCTCTCCGTCAGAAAAACGACTGAGGGCAGCCAACGGTCATAATACGCCGAGCGGCAAACCGCCACTACTGGCGGTCTTCCGCACGGCGGTCCCTCGGCGGTCTTCTTAAAAGATCGCCGAGGTTGTAATGACCACCATAGTGTGCACAGAGTCCAGGGGTTCCCCACAGGCTTAACAGAGGCTAAAGTAGATAATACTAATGCTCTCTTTTGTGGTAGTGTGGTAGAGCAGTTAGGCTTATCAGAGGGTAGTGCAAAGCATTTGTTGTACACACACAGGCAATAGAAGAAGCACACACTCAATGACTTAACTCCAGACCAATGGTTTTTATATAGCAAAAATATATTTTCTTAATTTATTTTTAGAACCACAACCTTCAAGTTGCAGGTAAGTACTTCAATAGATTCGTATTTCACACATGAATCAACAGCACTTGGTTTGAAATTGGGAAGTTATACAGTTTTTGAAATATTGGCAATAATCTCTTTTAAAAATAGACACTGCAATTTTCAGAAACAGTTCCTGAGGGGAAGAAAAGTTAGTTTGATTTGCAGGTAAATACAACACTTTCAGTTCTAGTCTCCAGGGGTTAGAAAGGTGTCTCAGGGTGGGGTTCAAGTTAACCCCAGACACCCACGACCAGCAACACGGGGACGGCCGGGTGCAGAGGTCAAAGATTAGCAAACTTTAACATGGGTTCCTATGGAGATGGGGGATACTCGGAATCAGGCCTGCCTGCAGGTAAGTACCTGCGGCTCGGAGGGTAGACCAATGGGATTAGAAGAGCACTGGTGGGGGTGGGGGGGGGGCACAAGTAGGCACCAAGCACACACCCTCAGCAGCACAGGTGCGGCCGGGTGCAGAGTTCAAATAGGACGTCGAGGTCCCAATGCTGGTCTATGCGGGGACCCCGGGGGTCACTCTGAGGCTGCAGACTAGGAGGTTGTCTCAGGCAGACCACAGGCTGGACAGGGAGGAGGGCTGCCTGCTGAATGTTGCTGCACCGGAGGTCTGGTTCTCCAAGGCCTGGTTGCTGCAGGTGCAGTGTCTCTTTAGGCTTCGGATATCTTCGTCCGGAGCTCCGCGGTCATGGGGTTCCTCAGGATTATCTCTACAAGCATCGTAGTGGATGGGTGGAGAGGTTGACCCAGGGTGGGCACTTGCTCAGAACCGCCTGGAGATCCTCTCTAGCTGGTTGGGCCACCTGGACACAGGCCGTGGGCGTCGGGTGCAGAGTGGTTAGGACTCACACATTCGGAGTGAGGTTAGAGTCCTTAGTTGTTGGTTTCTTCTTTGACAGGGCTGCTGTCCACGGGAGTTCTTAGTCCTTTTGGGTGCAGGGCAGTCCTCTGGAACTTGGTAGAGGTTGCTGGTCCCGCTGGATGCATCACGGTTCTTTTGCTGGTTCTTTGAAGCAAGAGACCGGCAGGTAGAGCTGGGGCCAAATCAGTTGTCGTCTTCCTTCTTCTCTGCTGAGGGTTTCAACTAAGCAGTCCTTCTTCTTCTTGTCAGGTCGCCAGGAATTTCATGAGCTGGGTTCAGAGAGGCCCTATATACTAGATTTAGGGGCGTTTTAGGAGTCAGAGGGCAGTAACCAATGGCTACTGTCCCTGGGGGTGACTGCACCCTCCTTCTGACCACTGCCTTTGGGAATGGGGGCTGAAACCTAATCCTATTGGTCCCTGTCCTCCAAACCAAGATGGAGGATTCTACAGGGAGGGGGTCACCTCAGCCCTGGACACCTTAGGGGTAGTCCTGGCTAGGGTGGTCACTCCTCCCTGTTTTCCTTAATTTTCCCGCCGGAGTTGCTGACAAAAGTGGGGTGGGCAACTCCACTAGCTGGAGTGCCCTGGGGCCACTCTAATCCGAGGCTTGAGCCTTTGAGGCTTAAGGCCATGTGTTTCAGTTCCTGTAGGGGGGAGGTGTGAAGCACCTCCACCCAGGACACGCTTTGCTTCTGACCATCAAGAGCACAAAGGCTCTCAATCCATGTGGCCAGAACATTTTCTGAAAATGGCAGGCTGGCACAGACCAGTCAGTCCTACACTAGCAGTTTGGCAAACATACAGGGGGCATCCCTAAGATGCCGCCTGTGTGCATTTTTCAATAAATCCTACACTGGCGTCAGTGGGGGTTTATTGTGCTGAGAAGTTTGATATTAAACTTCCCAGGATTCAGTGAAGCCATTATGGATCTGTGGAGTTCGTAATGACAAACTCCCAGACCATATACTCAATATGGCTACACTGCACTTACAAGGATAAGAATGGGCTTAGACACTGTAGGGGCATATTTCTCATGCAGCTATGCCCTCACCTGTGCTATAGTGAACCCTGCCTTAGGGCTGTAAGGGTGACTTTCCTGTGCCACAGGCAGTGGTTGTTGGACATGGCACCCTGAGAGGGGTGCCATGTCAACTTTGGCTTTTTCTGCCCACCAGCACACACAGGCTGCATAGGGCAGTGTACATGTGCTTGGTAAGGGGTCCCCTACGGTGGCATAATACATGCTGCAGGCCTTGGGGAACCTTCCCGGGCCACAGGGCCCTTGCTACCCTGGGTACCTTTTATAAGGGACATAACTGTGTGCCAGGGTTGTTCCATTTGTGGAAACAAAGGTACAGATTTTGGGAAAGAACACTGGTGCTGGGGCCGAGTTAGCAGGATCCCAGCACACTTTCAATCAAAGTTGGCATCAACACTAGGCAAAAAGTGGGGGGGGGGTGCAACCATGCCAACAGTGGCACTTTCCTAAAGAGACTCAGTGCATGCAAATAGCATCTAATAAGTTGTATGGTGCTGTATAAAATATGCAAAACCAAGAAAGGAACTCTATAATTTTCCCAATTTAGGTGGTGACTGTTTATACCAATAATATATTAGTGGTGCTCTAAATTGCATTTGTAAAAGATTTCTTACTGACATCATTGATGGATCATCACTCAGCATTAATTCCAGCATGGTACATTACAGTCAGAAACTTACCACCTACCTCGAACTGATACAGAAATGGAGGAGTCTGGCTAATGGCAGCTCTTCACAAGGATGCATCTGCAGCCATCATTAGGAAGAAGTCATAGAAACCACAAGTCTGGGGGTGAACATTCTCAGAACCATAGATATCTGCAGAAATCCCATTCAATCTCGGTACTCTTCCACCAAGTTGAGCCCCAGCACAGCTCATCTACAGAAAATATATTATCGTATGTCTGCTGTGTCTTTTGACCTCTCCATTTACAATAGTTTTCATGAACCTGAGAACAACTGATGTTAGAGTGAAATGAAATTTCTGATACTTATTTGGGTTACTTTTTGAGGCACATCCTTCAAAAAGGAAAAAAAAAAAATCCTCCTTGTATATTCCCCTGCCCTTCTCATGGAGAAGCTAATACACAAGATGGGTAACCCGTATGCCCCTAACAGAACCTGGGCTTAACAAGATACTAAAAAGTAGGGTTCTCTGTGGTGATAAATTAGCACTATATAAGGGATAAAGTACTCCCTGTCATAGATTATAAGGATATTGCAAGTTACAGAGGATTTCTGTAACCATCTAGACGAACATGGTCGAATGTCGAGTTCCTTTAAAAGGTTTTTGAACTCCAAGGTACTTTATCCCATCTAAACATGGTCACACCGTCCCCTTTCCCACTAACCACTTAAAACCGTGGTGCACAGCTCTTTCATATGAAAGAGAGAGCATATTTGTAAACATGAAGAATAAAAAAAGAACCTTTAGTGCAAAGTTAAGCACATCAAAAACCTGTTAGATACTTGTTGCAAAATGATATTAGAAACAGTACAATACAAGTCAGTTAAAAAAAAAAAAATATAGCTGAAGTAGTTTCAAATCTGTAGAAACCTGCAGAAAGATTCTAACGTTTCTATAATCATTTAAGGAATACAGAAAATAATTGTAGGAGGTTGGCTCTGTGCACACTATTTCTTACTTTGAAATAGTATATACAGAGTCCAAGGGTTCCCCTTAGGGGTAAGATAGTGGCAAAAAGAGATAATTCTAATGCTCTATTTTTTGGTAGTGTGGTCGAGCAGTAGGCTTATCAGAGGGTAGTGGTAAGCATTTGTTGTACACACACAGGCAATAAATGAGGAACACACACTCAAAGACTTACTCCAGGCCAATAGGTTTTTATATAGAAAAATATATTTTCTTAGTTTATTTTAAGAACCACGGGTTCAAGATTTACAAGTAATACTTCAAATGAAAGGTATTTCACTCAGGTATTCTAGGAACTTAGAATAATCACAATAGCATGTACAGTTTTGACAAAATGGCAATAAGCTATTTTAAAAGTGGACACAGTGCAAAAATCAACTGTTCCTGGGGGAGGTAAGTAATTGTTAAGTTCACAGGTAAGTAAAACACTTACAGGGTTCAAAGTTGGGTCCAAGGTAGCCCACCGTTGGGGGTTCAAGGCAACCCCAAAGTTACCCCACCAGCAGCTCAGGGCCGGTCAGGTGCAGAGGCCAAACAGGTGCCCAAAACACATAGGCTTCAATGGAAACAGGGGTGCCCCGGTTCCAGTCTGCCAGCAGGTAAGTACCCGCGTCCTCGGAGGGCAGACCAGGGGGGTTTTGTAAGGCACCGGGGGGGACACAAGCAGGCACAGAAAGTACACCCTCAGCTGCACTGGGGCAGCCGGGTGCAGAGTGCAAACAGGCGTCTGGTTTTGTATTGAAAGCAATGGGGAGACCCCGGGGTCTCTTCAATGATGCAGCCAGGTACAGGGGGGGCTCCTTGGGGTAGCCACCACCTGGGCTAGGCAGAGGGTCACCTGGGGGTCGCTCCTGCACTGGAGTTCGGTTCCTTCAGGTCCTGGGGGCTGCGGGTGCAGTGTTGGTTCCAGGCGTTGGGTCCCTTGTTACAGGCAGTCACGGTCAGGGGGAGCCTCTGGATTTCCTCTGCAGGCGTCGATGTGGGGGCTCAGGGGGGTCATCTCTGGTTACTCACAGGCTCGCAGTCGCCGGGGAGTCCTCCCTGAGGTGTTTGTTTTCCGCAGGTCGAGCCGGGGGCGTCGGGTGCAGAGTGGAAAGTCTCACGCTTCCGGCGGGAAACGTGAAGTTTTTAAAGTTGCTTCTTTGTTGCAGAAAGTTGCAGATTGTTGAACAGGGCTGCTGTTCTCAGGAGTTTCTTGGTCCTGGGTTGCAGGGCAGTCCTCTGAGGCTTCAGAGGTCGCTGGTCCCTGTTGGATGCGTCGCTGTTGCAGTTTTCCTCGAAGTTGGGAGACAGGCCGGTAGGGCTGGGGCCAAAGCAGTCTCCCTCTTCACTGCAAGGCTTCAGGTCAGCAGTCCTTCTTCTTGTTAAGGTTGCAGGAATCTAGTTTCCTAGGTTCTGGGGGCCCCTAAATACTGAAGTTAGGGGTGTGTTTAGGTCTGGGAGGGCAGTAGTCAATGGCTACAGTCCTTGAGGGTGGCTACAACCTCTTTGTGCCTCCTCCCTGTGGGGGGGGGGGGGGCACATCCCTAATCCTATTGGGGGAATCCTTCATCCACAAGATGGAGGATTTCTAAAAGTAAGAGTCACCTCAGCTCAGGGGCTGTCCTGACTGGGGGGTGACTCCTCCTTGTTTTCCTCATTATCCCCTCCAGCCTTGCCGCCAAAAGTGGGGGCAGGGGCCGGAGGGGCGGGCATCTCCACTAGCTGGGATGCCCTGTGGCGTTGTAACAAAAGGGGTGAGCCTTTGAGGCTCACCGCCAGGTGTTACAGTTCCTGCAGGGGGAGGTGAGAAGCACCTCCACCCAGTACAGGCTTTGTTCCTGGCCACAGAGTGAAAAAGGCACTCTCCCCATGTGGCCAGCAACATCTCTAGTGTGTGGCAGGCTGGCAAAAACTAGTCAGCCCACACTGGAAGTCGGGTATGTTTTCAGGGGGCATCTCTAAGATACCCTCTGCGTGTATTTTACAATAAATAGCACACTGACATCAGTGCGCATTTATTGTGCTGAGAAGTTTGATACCAAACTTCCCAGTTTTCAGTGTAGCCATTATGGTGCTGTGGAGTTCGTGTTTGACAGACCCCCAGACCATATTCTGTTATGGCTACCCTGCACTTCTAATGTCTAAGGTTTTGCTTAGACACTGTAAGGGCATAGTGCTCATGCACCTATGCCCTCACCTGTGGTATAGTGCACCCTGCCTTAGGGCTGTAAGGCCTGCTAGAGGGGTGACTTACCTATGCCACAGGCAGTGTGAGGTTGGCATGGCACTCTGAGGGGAGTGCCATGTCGACTTAGTCATTTTCTCCCCACCAGCACACACAAGCTGTGAAGCAGTGTGCATGTGCTGAGTGAGGGGTCCCCAGGGTGGCATAAGACATGCTGCATCCCTTAGAGACCTTCCCTGGCATCAGGGCCCTTGGTACCAGGGGTACCAGTTACAAGGGACTTACCTGAGTGCCAGGGTTGTGCCAATTGTGGAGACAAAGGTACAGTTTAGGGAAAGAACACTGGTGCTGGGGCCTGGTTAGCAGGGTCCCAGCACACTTTCAAATCATAACTTGGCATCAACAAAGGCAAAACGTCAGGGGGTAACCATGCCAAGGAGGCATTTCCTTACAATAGTCATGGTGTTCCTGCTAGTCACTTTAACTTAGTACAATAAACAAAAGCAACATTTTCTTTTTGTTGCTTCAAACATCTGCCCTGTGACATGAGCTGCCTTTCACCTCGACTGCTGGCTCTGGCAGCAGGCATTGTAACATCAGAACTTAACTGCAATAACTTATTACAGTTGAATTCTGAGGATTTTTATTTAAAATCAGCGACTGGGTGTCACAAGTTGCTGATCATATAGAAATTAGACACAGGCATTTATGCAGTAATTGCAGAATTCCATGTATTATAACTTACAATCACAATATTTTTATTGCATTGGACCAACCAAGCTATTTAGCTCAAACATTATTAAACGTTTTTGAAAGTCCAAAGCACACCATGCTTCTTGCTGTTGCATTATATTGTAAGGTTTTCACTTTTGTCTTATTATGTGGTCCAGCCTATAGATGACATGGTCACACAACTTAGAGGTATTTCTATACCCCAAATAATCGTTCTGTATCCTCCAGCACAGCATCCTTTCTTGCTTTGTCAGTAGGTGGTCGTGCTCCTGTTCTTGAATGTCAACGTGTTTCGGCCTCAAAGTAAAGGCCTCATGAAGACTACAGCAAGGTCAAATGTGCATCCATACAAGTTGTGCACAAAATCATAGAAGGTCAAACCCTATCTGCGAATGAACGCCTTAGAAGGTCCAAACTACGTCAGTATGAGAAACTGCTTATGGGCTAGAATGTGGGCGGACTCTTACCAGTCCCCTGCATGGCCTGCAAAAAATGTTTGCTACTCCGCAGTGTCTCTGCAATCCTCACTGCGTGCCAGGTGGAAGGATGTAAAAGAAAATGTGGACACCTTACAATATAATGCTTCAAATACATTTAATAAGTTATGATGGTTATTGGTGAATGCAGTATCATTTTGAAGTAATGGTTTGAGCTAAATTGCTAGGCTAGTCCAATTCAATAATAGTATTGTGGTTATATGATTATATTGCTAATTTATCCCCAGAGAGAACTCTATTTTTTAGTATATTCTCAGAGAGAAGGGTAGGGGAATTAACAGGGAGAATCTGCCCCTATCCTGTATAAATACTGTTGAACAACAGGAATTGAGGCTGAAGTCCCTTCGGGAGGAAGTTGGGCAGAAAGGACAAAGACAAGGAAAGCAGAATTGGAGGAAATTAGGTTTATCAAAGCATTCTTTATTAACGCTCTTCTTTATCCCAGTACTGACTTCTAAAAGGATTATCAATGTGGCTCGTCCTAGGTGAACAAACATTAATGCTCTGATACCAACAATCATGGTGTATTATCGTATGTGCACATCTCTTTCAGAGAACCATGGGATTAGCAGGGAATACTGGCCACCTATGTGGGTGTTGTGGCCTTTTACTCCTGTTGTCTCGGTGCCAGACCTACTATGAGTCCTCAGTAACCAGTCGAAGTACTTCCTTTTTCAGCACTTGACTCGGTGATAGTGAAGGGCGAGCAATCCAAGGCTCTTCAAGGAGGAGTTAGGTGTGAGGTATACACAGATGCAAGACTCAGCGTACAAACAGTAATTGCAATAAGCTGATTGTTCAGTGAAATACCTGCTTTTATGAAAAAATAGTATTTTAATACAGCACCCAATAGCACACAAAGCATAGAAGCAACACACTAAATAATATCCATAGTATTTTAAGTGCGTTAGTGTCATCCAGGGCAGTATCGCTTAATCCCTCAGGCCTTTCTAGTGAGGCTGGTTATTTCCCATTTGACAATGGAAGAGACTTTCAAATGTGACCCCACACGAGTCCCCATTTAAAAAAGTCTAAGGTTGACTTTGAAGCAGCGCTATGTGCTAGGTTTCTGCAAGTCCCCGGCAGGCCTGATGGCCTCTAACACTCTAAGTTAAGTTAACGTGATGGTAGCCAGAAACCGATGTGTGTCTTTGTGGGGGCTGGTTTCCCGGTGCTGGAGGTCTGCAACCTCTTGCAGTCTTGTCTTTCTCAATTACTCATCTGGCTGACTCAGTCTTTGGACAGCCCGCATCAGTGTTGGATGTCTTCCGTGCAGCTCCTTCTGCAATATGTAAGTGTCCTTCACAGCAGGCTTTGTACCCAATCCAGGTTGATGGCCCTGCCTTCATGGTGGCTCTATCCTGATACATGAGTCAAAGAAAGATTTTGCTTGCACAGTGGCGAATGCCCTGGTTTCACAGTGGTCCCTTCCTGGCATGAGTCAATTGAGTACACTGTTCCACTGAAATAATGGGAAAAGGAGTAAGGGCACGGGTCCTAAAGGCACTTCTAAAATTAGAAGCAAGATCCCTCACACATCCACTGGATGTCATGCTTCATCACAGGGCTAGGTCCTCGTCAGACTGTCCCTGCACAGTGTGACGGACCGCGCTAGGGGGCTCTTTGCCAGAGATCTTAATGTGAAGTAGGGATAGATTTAAACCTACAGTCAAGGAAGAGCAGGAGAAGAGAAAAATTAAAATTGGCTTGAGAACCCCAAACCAGTGTGTTTTAGTAGACATTGGGGATCTCGGTCAAGGTTAAAAACATAGGGGAGTGAGAATGAAGTAATGTTCCACCACTCTACCAGCACCAAAAAGCCGACAGGGACACTTTCCCTTCAGCTGTTATATGCGGGCAACATGTTTCGCGCCTAAGAGGTCCTTATGGATCAAGTGGCACTTCATCAGGACCTAAAAAAATATCTCCTAAGCTACAATTCAAGCCCTAATTAAATTTAAAAGTATAAAGGGAAGAAGTAACTTACATAGAGCGCTACACAACTTGAGGCCTAACTAGGTGAGGACCCTCCTATACTAAGGATCGGGTTCCTTGGGAAAGAGCAAGCCAATAGACTGGCATTGTTACATTGGACGTAGTCCTGTGCTGCAGACCTACCCGGCTGTCACGGAAGTGTGTCCCTTCCTGGCTGAATTTGCTTGCACAAGGGTGACGGTCTTAGTACCATGGTGGTTCCCTCCTGGCACATGGAGGCTGTTGACTCCGCATGCAAAGGGCCCTTGTTTTATGGTAGCTCATCCTGGTACAAGGGGGTCGCCGACTTCACAAGAGCAGGCGGGTGCCTCTCATTTTCACAGCGGTACTGACTGGACTGGGTATCTCACACTTCACTTACCAGGGCCCTCTTGTCCGGATCCCTGCTGGGCCTCGCTCGTACCAGGTGCTCTCCTCCCCCTTCTCACAGGGTCTACTGGTCGTGGCAGACAGGGCAGAAGGCTAGTGCTACAGGCTCTGCGCAAGTGGTTTCGACTTCCTGAGTGATTTTCCCCACTCCACAAACAAACTAGCAAACCTTTGGCCCCTAGTTCTGGTGCCAGCAGATAGAAGTCTTGATGATCCTCTCTCCTGCTAAAACACTCCTGTTGAACACCTTGTAGGACTCATGTTCCCACCTTTACAGGCCAAATTCAGACAAGAATGTGATTTAGTGTCTGGTCCTCTGATAATTCCTGTTGGGGTGTCAGCGTCTTTTAAGTGCCCTATCCTCTCCTCTGTCCTTTGTCAAAAGGACAATCTGTTACAGCAGTAGCGGCTCCAGTTTTGATGGACCCACAACATAGCCCAAGGAAGTAACCAAGGATGAAACCTGGCTGTCAGCCTCCACAAGGCATGCCTCACAAGAGTCCAGGGCTGAAGCCTTCCCATTTAACATGCTTCCCTAGTCCTACAGTGCCAACTTTATCAGACCAACCATCTCGTTTGACAGTGAGCTCAAGCCCCACTATCCAGTAATTCTCCCGGGAATCAGAGACCTTTAATGTGCACGCAAGGTGTAGGTGTAGGGGTGTGTGTCTGTGTGTGTTGTGTGTGCCTTTGCAGGCCCTGGGCTTCCAAAATCGAAACCAAAGGCTCTTACAAATCCCATTATGCACATGTTGTCTGGTGCTACACCCAATCACCAACTAGGCCATGGGTGAGTTAAGTACACAACAACAGAACTTTACATGTGTGGACTGGTAGGCAGAGGCGGTGCCTCCTTTAGGGTAAAGGAGCGTTGCCCTGCCTGCTGCTAATGCAGCAGTAAATGTGAATTAAATAAAATGGTAATTACCATTTTATTATAACGTGAAGTGTGTGCCACTGTTCAATTACGAGTATGAGGATGGGGGTGGAGCCATTCTTGATGACTGGCAGTAGCAATTACTTGCCTATAGCTAGAGTGCGTATGTCAGATTGGCCGGCTGTTTTGCGATGGCTAATCCGACATGCGCACTTCTGACTACACCAGTCTGAGCTGTTTTTAACTGCCAGGTGGATTGAAGACACAGGCTCCTAGTCTGAACTGGAGGGCTGTGTTAGCTTGCCCCCGACCAATCCTGACACTGCTGTCATGCTGAAAACAGCATGATAGCAGCTCCAGGATTGGTTAGGTTCATTCGTGTTTTCTCTAAGGCAAGTCTTCCATCTTCTCTCCCTTTGGACCCAGATCAGGCTCTCCTTGCTGCTCTCAGTCAGACTCAAAACACACAGGATCACAAGACACCTTACGGCAGTATATGTAAGTCTGGCATCGCCACCACTAACATCCTGTGATTCTGAGGAAATCTCCTCGCATAAAAAAGCAAAAATTGATGTGATTGTTCAGTGTAAACTGATGCCTCATAAGAGCCCTCCACCAATTTCCCTGTAGAGGTAGCACTACACGTTGCTTCACACATTCTGCTGCACCAAATTTATGGAATCCCAATGTAAACATTTTCCAAATCTAGCTTGTGCCGAAGAGCTAAGGAGTGCAGCCCCCGCTTGGTGGTGTTGCATGAGAACCTCAGTCGTTGACAAACCTTTACCCTTCGATGCGGGCCTTCCCTTGAGTGATTGGCAGGCAACGCGCTGGTGACTCAGAAACATAACCATCTCACATTTAACTCAAGAGAAGGTTGTTGCAATGTGCGTCATGTGCCCCCCCCCCCCCACCCATTCCCTCAAATGAGCATCTTTCAGCTCAAATGTGGCTTCACAGAGCTAATGAGATCAGCTAGTTTTCTCCAGCACAGGCTCCTGGTTCAATCCGTTATGTTTAGACCGTCTTCGAAGCTCTCACTCGCACCCTGTCCTCTTGGCGTACATGAGCATGCTGACTTTGGAAACTGAAACATTTAATTTAAAACCACATTTTTCACACAATAAACTGACATCATGTATGAAATGCACAATATAGGACATAAGGTATGTGAGGCATGCTTTATGCTGCTGTAGCAAAAGTAATCTTACAACGTTAGCAAAAGGAAGAACCCCCTAAATGAAATATACCAGTGCGTTACATGTTAGTTTATACGCGTCACTCCTTGGGAAACCCTCTAGCTGCAGCCATGCGCTCAGTTTATCTTGCACAGTTCCATTTTTATCACCACCCCTTCACTATTTAAGGTTTCCTCTTCTCTCCGTATCTTTTTCTCTTCTCATTGATATCTTCCCCATCCCTTCTTTTGCATTGCATCCTCTTCTTGCCTCTCCTTCTGCGTTTTATTTTCCTTTCCTATCCCCTGCCACTTCTCCCTCCCATTAACTGAGTCACAATCACCAGCACCAGTGTTTATGCCGCAATTGAGAGCTCAGGAGATGAGACTGAAGGCAGTGCGTGTTTCTCACAGTCCCTGTCAGTCTGTTAAAATGTGCTCAGAATACATGGCTGTAGGAAAATGGCTCCCTGTTGCAGTTACACCCCACTTTTTGCCTGATAATTATGTTGACTTGACTTAGAGTGTGCTGGGACCCTGCCAACCAGGACCCAGCACCAGTGTTCTTTCACTAAAAATGTACCATTGTTTCCACAATTGGCACTCCTCTGGCACACAGATAAGTCCCCTGTAAAAGGTACCAGTGGTACCAAGTGCTCTGTGACCAGGGAACGTCCCTAAGGGCTGCAGCATGTGTTGTGCTGCCCGAAGGGACCCCTCACCTAACACATGTACACTGCAATTGTAGATTGTGGGTGTTGGTGGGGAGAAAAAGGCAAAGTCGACATGGCATCTCCCTCAGGATGCCATGCACACAAAATACTGCCTGTGGCATAGGTAAGTCACCCCTCTAGTAGGCCTTACAGCCCTACGGCAGGGTGCACTATACCACAGGTGAGGTCATAGCTGCATGAGCAATACGCCCCTACAGTGTCTAAGTCCATTCTTAGACGTTGTAAGTACACTGTGGCCATATTAAGTATATGGTCTGGGAGTATGTCAAAACAAACTCCACAGTTCCATAATGGCTACACTGAACACTGGGAAGTTTGGTATCAAACGTCTCAGAATAATAAACCCACACTGATGCCAGTGTTGGATTTATTAAAAAATGCATACAGAGGGCATCTTAGAGATGCCCCCTGTATTTTACCCAATACTTTAGTGCAGGACTGACTTGTCTGTGCCGGCTTGCCACTGAAAGACGAGTTTCTGACCCCCTAGGGTGAGAGCCTTTGTGCTCTCTGGGGCCAGAAACAAACCTGCACTGGGTGAGGTGCTTCACACCTCCCCCTGCAGGAACTGTAACACCTAGCAGTGAGCCTCAAAGGCTCAGGCTTCATGTTACAATGCCCCAGGGCACTCCAGCTGGTGGAGATGCCCGCTCCCTGGACACAGCCCCCACTTTTGGCGGCAAGTCCGGGGAGATAATGAGAAAAACAAGGAGTCACCCCCTCAGCAAGATCCACCCCTAAGGTGACCAGAGTTGAAGTGCCCCCTCCTTGGAAAATCCTCCATCTTGTTTTGGAGGATTTGGCCCAATAGGGATAGGGATGTGCTTCCCTCCCTAAAGGGAGGGTACACAAGGAGGGTGTAGCCACCCTTAAGGACAGTAGCCATTGGCTACTGCCCTGTGACCCTAACACACCCTTAAATTCAGTATTTAGGGGCGACCCTGAACCCGGGACTTCAGATTTCTGATGACCTACAAAGAAGAAGGAATGCTGAGCTGAAAACCCCACAGAGAAGAAGGAAGACGACAACTGCTTTGGCCACAGCCCTACCGGCTTGTCTCCTGATTCAAAGAACCTGCACCAACGACGTATCCTGTGGGCCCAGCGACCTCTGCCAACTCGGAGAACTGCCTTGCAACTACAAAGGACCAAGAAACTCCCATTGACAGTGGCCTTGTCTAAACCAACAAAAAGAAATCATCTTTAAAGGGACTCTCACCTCACTCCAGAAGCGTGAGTCCCCACCACTCTGCACCTGACGCCCCTGACCCGTGTCCAGAGAAAACAACAACTCAGAGAGGACCCCGAAGCGACTCCGACGATGTGTCAACCCTGGGATAACCTCTCTGCACCCCTCACGATGACGCCTGCAGAGAGAATCCCGAGGACCCCCCTGATCCCGACTGCCCGGCAAGAAGAAACCCAACGCCCGTAAGAAGCACTGCACCCGCAAACCCCAGGCCCGTAAAGAACCAACCACCGGTGCAGCAGTAACCAGCAGGCGGCCCTCACCCTTGCCCAGTCGGTGGCTGGCCAGAGAAGCCCCCCTGTGCCCTGGCTGCAATGTCTGAGTAACCCCCGGGTCCTTCCATTGATTTCTATCACAAACTCGACGCCTTGTTTGCCCACTGCACGCGGCCGCACCTGTGACGCTGAGGGTGTACTTTGTGTACCTACTTGGGAACCCCCACCCCCCCCACACAGCGCTCTACAAAACCCCCCTGGTCTGCTCCCCGAGGACGCAGGTACCTACCCGCTAGCAGACTGGAATCAGAGCACCCCCGTCGCCATAGGCGCCTATGTTATTTGGGCCCCTCTTTGACCTCTGCACCTGACCAGCCTTGTGTTGCTGGTGCTGGGTGTTTGGGCTTGACTTGAACCCCCAAAGGTGGGCTGCCTATGCCCCGGAGACTGAACTTGTAAGTGCTTTACTTACCTCAAAAACTAACTTGTACTTACCTGTGTGCGTTACTGTTTTGATTCAAAGTCCTATCTATACCTATGCAAAGTACCTTACTTTTAATGTACTTACCTGCAATTTGCATCTTGTGGTTCTAAAATAAAATAAGAAAATACAATTTTTCTATATAAAAACCTATTAGCCTGGAGTTAAGCCATTGAGTGGGATGTCATTTATTGCCTGTGTGTGTACAACAAATGCTTAACACTACCCTCTGATAAGCCTAACTACTCGACCACACTCCACAAATAGAGCATTAGTATTATCTATTATTGCCTCTGACAAGCCTCTTGGGGAACCCCTGGACTCTGTGCACACTATCTCTCACTTTGATATAGTATATACAGAGCCAGCTTCCTACAATGGCAATACAACCTTTGGCCTCTTTGCAGACAGACCATAGGGCAGTAGCCACATATTCAAGTTGTAATAGTAATTCTGTGAAAATGTGTATGATGGGACCCCCATCACTGGGGTACATATGACTAGATTTAAGGGAAAATTATGGTGCATGTTTCTGCGCCAAATATGGCAGCGTTGCGCACCTTCATTTTCACAAAGCAGGGATGCGCCATATTTCATAGAATATGGCGCACCCCTGTTTCCCTTTGCGCCGGTGCAGCAACCCTTGCACCATTGTGCAAGGATGGCTGCGTTGAGGGGTGATTGTTTTTGTACAGGAAAGAACACCATTCTGCACAAAAACAATCTTAAATGGCGATTTGCTCTTTCTATGTGTGCTGCAGCACACATAGAAAGAGCAAAAACGAGCCAAAATGAAAGCATTTCTCCTCATTGCACTATGCTAACGCCACCCCTGGAGTGGCGTTAGATTCTGGAGCAGCCTCAGAGTCACGAAAACTCGTAAATTGTGGCAGCGTCAAAATGCAATGGGTGTTACTGTGGCATGCCCACAGCAACACCCATTGCACATCCCTTCCACGCAAAGTGCTGCGTGTGAAGGGGCCATATTTATTAGGCGGTGAAAAGGCACAAAAAGTGGCTTAACACCACCTTGTAAATACGGTGCAGTGCATAGCCCCACTGGAGCGTCACTAAAAATGACGTTCCTGTGGCGCTAGGGTTTTTTAAATATGCTCTGAAGATTTTAAAATGATGACAGTGTAACAGTAAAAGAAAATGCGGTGCTTGCTCACTTCTTTAAAGTCATTCCTAATTTTTATGCCCCACCACTTTTAAATGTCACTAGCCACCACTGCTGTTAGGCACCACTCAAGTGACACAGGTAGAAAAACATGTTCACAATATTGATTCTTACTGACCACCTAAAGGGTATGCTGCCACCACGCTTGTGTCATTTAACTCCCAGCAAGGGTGGTAGCCCTCTATCAATATGAGTGTAGGGCTTGGTGTGACCCTCCCTGGCTAACAAGATCACATTGCCATGATATGACCCTAGGTCATGGAGCAGATGCATGATTTGTGTTCGCCCATGACCAAACGTCAGTACCAGGGATCCAGATATCCATGCAGCTGAGAGCAGAAGTGCACATCCAACACCATGCAGCAGACCTTTCCATCCCAACATCTGTCTGAAAACAGAAGCCATCTCATGCCTGCAGGTGCCAGAGATTAGTGTGGCACCAAATCCAAGACTCCAGTGAGATCTTGTTTTGGCATACAATTGTGAGCCCATCGCCTGTCTAATCATGTCCAGTGGGTATCCAGTAGTAAAGCTTTTCTGAAATTGTCGTAATGGACAAACACCATCCATCATACTTATGTCCCACTCAGATGGCTTATGACTTCTTTAGCAGAACCTAGGACCCCAAACATTGTTGCTCTTACAAATGGTGGCAGGATGGTCCCTGTACATATTGTAAGTCTCCACCAGGGAAACCTAGAGGCCTACTCCATTCTAGACCACAGCTGAAGTGAGGTAGAATGTTGTGCTTTTTCTCAGGGAGACTGCTAACATCCCTGAAACGAGACATCAGCCAAGAGAGCTTGTATGTACGACAGGTAGGCAAGCCATAGAGCTTCAGATATCCCCCAAAACTAGTGTAGGACACTGGCAGTATGAAAGCAGCATTAGGATTGGATGGAGTGCTCAGCCAGGGTGCTCTGAGGCAGACTGAAGGTCTCTGTCTGCTGTCTTCAACTGCGTTGCTGGGTGGAGAGAGCCTAATGTGCATGTATGTTTGTCCGGCCCGAGACGGCCAGCCAAACATACATCCGCACTGAGGGTGAGTGCTGTGCACCGTTCATCACAGCCTGTGGCCCCACCCCTTTCACAATAATAAAAGGTTGATAGGTAAACATAGTTTGTTATTGTTTTCTTGTAAAAGTTTTGCAGCAGCTGCTGCTGGCGGGGGGACGCTCCTGGTGCCTAATACGTAATAGAATGAGCGCTGGTGCCCAAAGCTCTGCTCAGAATCCTGCGGCCTGTGCTTTTAAATGTTTGCACACTGAATAAAAAAATTCTGTAATCTTGAATTTACATCATACCTCTTCCATACACTACCAGACACTCCATGCCCCTTTATCTCACTCCTGCATGCTCCTGCTTTCTCCTTTTTCAACTGTTTTTCCATCTTTCTATTGCTACTTGTTTCCCATTGTTGTGTGTTCCCTCTCTTGTTCGCAGTCAATGTCTAACAAGTCAAAGTAAGTGCTGGGCGTCACAAATGAGTGCCTGTGGGCCCTACTAGCAATCACCCGCTTAAATTAAGCACTGCAAGGTTAGTCCTGATGGCTGTGTTGTTCGTTGAAATAAATTGCTATTACTAGCATTTTGACAGTCACATCTCGTGGCAATACTTATGCAAGCATTTAAATGTTTTAGAAGTACTGTGTCCAAAAGGCCTCATTACGAGTGCCGTGGTGTGAGTAGGTTTCAATTCCACACCCTAGAGGTAACAATACCTGGGGTCTGAAATTAATGAGGATTCCAAGTTGAACCCTGATAATCTCGTGTGTAACAGATACTAGAAGGTCATTAACTTTGGGTCCGAACCCACAGTAATTATTTTAAACCCCTCACTGCCTGTTTTTCTCTTATTGATTTTGGCAGCTTTTATGAGCCAAAATCTCCATGGAAAATACAAGAGGTCCATGGTAAGTCCACAGATCTCATAATTCTTGATGTGGCCAATAACAGGGTCACTGACCTCAATGAGTATTTGGAGGGCCTATGAGGGCCAAAAACGTGGCTAGGAAACCTTCACAAAAGCATGGCCTACGTAGCTAAGGACGCCTTCAATACATGTGAAATGGAATTCTGTGCTTGCCAAATTCAAAGATGGTGTATTGGACAGAGAATAGCCAAAATCAGTACCTGACAAGCTACCTATGAAACAGTTTGTATAGCACCGTTATCCTGGTTCAAAAGCAATAACCACTTGAGAAGATAAAAGCAAGCATTAAAAAATTTAATTATTTTAAATGAAACAGACTCTAAGGACTATGCACATCAATTGTAAACATCTTAACCAAAGTAAAAAATATATATAAAAAGGATTTTGTAGGCATCCAAAAATTCCCAAAAATATTTTTTAAATGTAGTTCAATCTTAAGAATACGTTTTTTAATTTTATTAGCTAAGTTTGGTAATATGTATACATTTTGGGATACTATTATAATAATATTCTTAATGTATCCCACTTTCACCCAAAACTGATAAAAACAGATTATAACAGGTACATTTACAACAATTCAAGTAAGCTTGCATACGTTAGCAATAGTACAATTTTACACAAAGTAGTATACATAGCCAACACATATTTCACAATCAAAAGCTGCTTTATCAGAATTGAATTGTTAAAATGAACGTTGACAAAATAGTGAAAGAACGCCATATAGCTAAATCTCAAAACAATATATTAATTTTTACAATGCATATAATCACATATTCGCACTAGAGACCTACCGGAAGACTATAAAATACATAAGAACGCAGAAACATCAGAAAAAAAGTGAATATAAACAAAAGATGTCAACTAGATGTAAACATTTTTGTTTTTAACTAGCAGTCGACTAAATGTACAATTTGTAATGTCATAGAGATAGAAGGCTTAAAAATTAATACAAATATAGCAATGTGGAGGGAACAATTATTTTACACATTGATAAACTGGAAAGTAAAATCTACAGAAATCTGCTGCCAACAGTACTTTCCATGCCACATCTTGCCATCTAAGAAACAAAATAAGTAAATATTCCAAATGGGGAGCTTGTTAGATCAAAGTGAACATGTTTAAAGGTTGTTGAATTGGCTCAAATTTAATTACTTCTTGTGTTGTTCAGTCATGCTGGATTGACTAATCATCTGTCCAACGACCTATTTGTATCCAAAAACAAGCTATAAGTTGAATGACACTTATAGTAGATCTGGGGTGAAAAGATATACAAAACCTGTACCTAGAAAAAATGTGGGCTGAATTCAAATTTGAAAATGTAGCTTTTATTTTGCCTTTCTGTTATTCCACACAGTTCATGGAACTAAAGTTCAATAAATTGAACAACAAGTGTACTAGAATTCTGAATCACATTAGTATTGAGTATACGGAATAGACCTCTAGTGCATTTCAGACACTAAGGGCCTCATTATGAGATAGGAGGGTGGGGGAGGCCGCCTGCCAAAATCTTTGGCTCGGAAGACCGCCACTCCAGTCTTCCATCCACTGGCCCTATTATGAGTTTCCCGCTGAGCTTGCGGGTGGAAACAGTGTTTCCGCCCACTGGCCCAGTAGGAAACTACCAACAACATTGACGCCAGCTTGTGATCGAGCCAGCTGCAATGTTGCGGTGTGTTACGCTTTCCACCGCCAGGCTTGTAATCAGGGCCTGAGTCCTTCAACTGGGGTAAACTAGGTCACGTGATTGAGCCATATTGCTCTAACCAAATAAAATAAAACATATATTCTGTCAGATTAGGAAGTACCGTCTAATAGAATTAAACTCCCAAGGGTTAATAGAGTGTATTGTGAACATACCATCACCTGCAAGGTAACCAGTAGATCTGATCGTGTTCAATTTTAAAAAGTGATCAAAATCCCAAAGTATTTAGAAACCACATGTTCACGGATATCTTTGTCACATATTCATAGTGCACCAAAGTAAAAAAAACACAGGTCAAGTGAACCTCAAACCAATGGTGGTTGAATATGTGAGTGCTCAAGTTAAAGGTAACCAAATATTAAACGAATAATAGAAATAAATGAGGCTTTGAAGATTCAAAATATGCGATGGCAGATGGTCGGGTGACATGGAAAACAGGAAGCAATACCTGAAATCCAAAGTGTGTATAAACAGGACTATTTTCACTGAGAAAAACTTTTATCTAATGCACACAATCTTTAATGAAGATGACTGGCATTCATGAGACTTCCAAGGTTATTTACTTAATGAAATGTTTTTCCCTGCGGTCTCTATCAGCACTTATTACATGCAGTGGCGCAAATCTCAAGGGGGGGCAGAATGGGGACGGGGAAATAATAATAATAATTTTAAAACGTAACTCTCCTGCCAGACGCCTTTCTCCTCTTCTCACGCCTGATGGTGTCCTAGCGGTCCCTGGGACACCAGCACAGGCTCCCCCATGCAATCCTGATGCTGCTCTCATGCTATATCTAACATGAAAGCAGTGCCAGGATTTGTCTTAGCTGCTTGGTCTCCTCCTCAGACAGCACATTGGAGTCTGTGCTGTTTCTCCAAACCACCTGTGCAACACAGCTGGGTTGGAGAAACCTAAGCCAGCCAACTGACATGTGCACTCCACTCCTCCCCCCCCCCCCCCCCCCATGGCCCAGCCCTGCTCTTCACTGCACACGCTGGCTCAGCCGCAGCTGAAAAATAATAAAATAATAAAATATTGTTTTATTTTTCAGTGCTGGCTCTTAGCTAGTGGGGTGACGCTCCTCCACTGATTACATGTATGATGCCTGACACTACAGTTTCAAGGCAATCATGGACGCATAGAGATAAGATTACAAAGAAGCCCAAGCCTTGCAACAAATTGCAGTTCATCACTAAGTTCCAAATGGAGAACACAAACATTTATGTCTCTATTAACTAACCCTGGGACATTGTCAAATCTGATCCTGATATCAATATGTTCCAAAAGGCAGAGACATTATGAAAAACCTTAAGCTTTTTGTAAGCTTTTCTGAGCCTAAACCGTTCATTACTCAATGCCCATGACTATGGATATTTTCAATATCTTTGAACAGTTTCTAGAAAATCATATTGTTTATCTGTTGTAAATATGCAAGAGACAAATGTACTAAAGTCCACTCGGTCAGTGGTACAAATAATATACTATTACTGCCTTCATGAATTGCCATATAACTTATTGCATGTATCTTTGTGTATGACAGAAAATGTATGAAATGGGCCCTCAGAGAACACATCAAATATCAACAAAGATACTAAGGGGTATACTTACTAAGATTTTGTGCCATGTTTGTGTCACAAGACAGACGCAAAATCTTTTTTTACCTTTGCACTGGAAAATCACTTGAAAGTAATGCAAAGCAGCGCACAGCACTGCTTTACATTCCTCAGCTCCAAGGGGGCATTCCATGGGTGGTGCATGGGCATTCTAATGCAACCCCCAAAGGTTTTTGACGTAAAACCCTATTTAATAAAGAAAAATAGACAGGACTCTGTGTAAAAAAATAACACGCATTTCAACTGGGTGTTATTATGGAGAAATGCTGTACTGTGCAGCACACATACAAGATGGAAAAAGTTTTAAAGTTAGTCTAAGCATAGAATTGTGTACTGGATATCCTTCCAGTACAAAGCCTATGCTAGACTCACGCAGACACCCTTCCACTATCGTACAAAGGTGTGTGCGTGGCGCATGACAGAACATTTCTACACCGGTGCTAGGGAGCGGGGAGGAGATTACAATTTTTCTGTAAATACGGTGCTCTCCTGCTCTTTGTGTATCATGTAGTGCAGGATTTTTGGCTCCTGAGCTGCGTGGAAGTTTAGTACATCTAGGCCTTAATACCTAATGTCAATACATTTTTGGATTTCCCATCAAGCCTATGATTCATCCAAGATTATACTCCTTGGAATGCAACACGCCCTTCCAAACAAAGATCCTGAAATTGAGAGTCCAAATTTAGGATTGTAGAAACCGATTGGACGAAAGTGTGCAATTAGGACTGAACACTTAGCACAAACTACATACCTGTCTATTGTAATGAAATATATTTTTAATTTCAGCTTGTGCCGTTCTCTGGTAAAGGTGTTTTTGTGTCTGGAACACTTATTGAAATCTATTTACATGACCTGCAATTTTCAGATGTTCTATGTTTTTTTTTACGTTTCATTTTCTTATATGGCATAATATTGCATTGGAAATCTATTTCTGTGTCAGCCTTAATATTGCATTTAAATTGTGTACCATAATTATGCTTTCTCAACTTTTTGCTACAATATGTGTACTAATTATATGTTTGCACATCTAATATACATTCAATGAGGGTAATGGGGGCTAGTTCATCATTCCCATCTATATATTTGATTTATCTGAACGAATTATCACTGTAATAACCTACACATCTTTAAAATTACCTCAGATATGCGTGTTTTCAGCAAATATGGTGTTATCTATGAATCCGTGGGTTTTGTATTGATAATACATTTTCTGCTATTGTTTTTCTTTCTTTAGCATGTGCCTCTATATCTTCATTTGTACTTTATGGTTCCACCATTTCACAACTATTGATTTTTTTTTTCTCTCGCTCACAAAGATGTTGGAATGTGACGAGAACTTACATCTGGACAAACTACTTGTTTCTGATGTAACTCACAGGCTCCTTTGTGTTTCTCTGGCCATAAATTTAGATGGGGTTTTATTACTCCGAGCATCATTTACAAAAACTTCATATTTAACTGGATTACTTTTTATATATGAACACTTTTGTCATCCACTAAACCATTGAAAAAAAATGTTGTCCAACATATATTTTTGTTTGCACTTTTCTTTCTAGCTTTTCATGTGTTTGAAATGTAATTGCTCTATCATCTTCGCAATGTTTTAGAGTATTATCAACACTATCATTTTGACAATCTGTTTGTCTCCGATGTAGCTCAAGTGCTCATTCGAGTCTCTTAAGCTTGGGTGGAAATCATTTACAATTTTTTCTTAATGCTTAATGTGGATAAAAAATTTTATGAGCCCCACATTGTATTCCCTGGTTATCTTTGGATGACGTTATTCCTAAGGATGTTTGGATATCACATTGGGTATCTGTTTTTTCACATTTGTTTACGACCCAAGTCCAGTGCATATTAACTACTACCACAGAGATCTTTTTTTTCAGGTAAGCATTTCCAGTTTCAGTGATATGTTTTGTGCGCATTTTCTGAATTGGCGTCTTCAATACTATTTAAATGCGCATCTGCACCAAGTCTTTTATTACATTAGAGAGAGGCATATGGGAATTCTTCATCGGTTTGCTCTCTGTTTCCAACTTGATAGGCAACAAAATAAAATGCAGTTTGCAACCAGTATTTTTTCAACAAATAAAGAATTTTAAGAACCGACTTACATACTATTAGGTTGGTGCTTAAAATTCAGAATTGTAATGGATTGGAATCTGACCCACCTTGTGAATATTAATGATAAAGGCTGCAAATTTTGACTCTCTATGGAGGCCATCACTTTTATGGTGGGCTCCTGGGGTCAGTATTCCACCACATCTGTGATTGCTTTTTAATAAAGCACACTTTTTCCCCAGCCCATTTGACTTAAAGGTGACAAAACTGCATTAAAAAAGAAAAGTTTACTTTTTTTCTTTGTTTAAAAGTTGGCAGTGTTCCTCTAGACCACTGCCTACTCTTCAACACACTTTATTTTACTTTCACAAAACGTTTCTCTAGTATGGAGTACAGCCAAATGCATTAGTTTACCTCTGTTTTAATATACATTCTCAAGCCAACTGTATATCTTAGGTTTAAGGATTTTCCTGTTAGAAAAACCCTCACTTACCAGGGTTACCCCTTGGTGGCATGCTTCATCATTGCGTTTCTTCCCGTTCTGCTGTGGAGCGGGGCGTGCTACGACCTACGGGATACGTGGGAGCACTGATGCAGTCTCGTCAATGTGAATTACAGGAGAGATCGGAGTGGTGGGGTCTTTGGTGCTTTATAAATACCTGTCTCATAGTAATTCCAATGATTTAATAGATCTCTTGGAGGCGGTATGATTAAAAAGAGGCTGCGGAAGTGAGGGATGTAATGCACCTGATTTCCTAGTCTACATGTTTCGGAGCCTTACCCCTAGGCTCCTCTTTAGGACCAAGGTGGACTCCCAGGTGCCACTCCTTGTTTGACTACGTCTAATGAAAGCCTAAATAATACATGCTCTGTGATATGGTACAATTCACCTTACTAATGTGGTGTCATAAGATGATACCTATCATTTAAGGTGTCCGTCATTGATACTGGGTAGTGTTTGGATTCTCATATCACAGCTCCTCCGAGAGGGAGGAGTGCTTGTAGTCACACTTTCCTTAAAGCAACACTCCCACTCTCTCCCTAATGCTCACCTCCCTGTGGTCTGTAACTAGATTCACATTGACAAGACTACATCAGTGCTCCCACGTATCCCATAGGTCGTAGCACGCCTTGCTCCGTAGCTGAACGGGAAGAAACCCAATGATGAAGCATGCTACCAAGGGGTAATCCTGATGGTTGAGCGTTTTTCTAACAGGAAAATCCTTTTTCCTGTCCATCCTGTGGTAGTTCTTTTATCTGGGCCTCTTTTGTAATGTTATATAGGCTATAAGGAGGACAGACCCAGCCTCACAACCTCCTTCTCCCTCTTTGTTTTTGTATATCATAGGTTTAATCATCTTAATTTGTTGCCTTAAACTGTTTAATTTTAGGAACATTATCATGAGTTTTTTTTTAATGAAATTTTCATCATAACTTCGATTAGCATATTTTCTTTGGTGCCAAAGTAAACATTCCGTGGTTGAATTTTTAACTCAACTCATACTTGTGTCACTCATTTTAAGATAAGACCTTCTTAACCATTTACTTAAAATAGGGTCTCAAATGAAATTCCATGTATATTAAGACCTCCGCCTTATTTTATTTTGATTTTTATAGGAAGCTTTCCCACTAAAACTTTAATATCACTATCCTTACTAGTAGTCCTATCTGTCTGGTAAATACTGATAGTTACTCTACCTTCATCCTAATACAGATGAAAGACTTGGCATTCCTGCAATTGTGAATAGATATTCACATTCTTCCACTTCTATCATGTGAGATAAGAGTATATATGTTCCAGTATTACCTTTTGAGCATGTGCCCTTTTTTTTACACTATGACTTTTCTAAACCTTTTAATACTGTTGTATTATATTGACTCACACCTAAATGCAGGCCACTCTAGAGTAAAAAAAATGTGTTCTTTACTCCTATAGGTTGTATTTCTCTGGGTCTGCTATATTTGTTCTAACATTTAAATCTTCTTTATCTGTGATATTACCAAGCACACATTTAGCTGTCTGCTAGTTTTACCCAATTTTTAAATATAGTTGACTTATTTTGTGTATGTTTCTATATTCCTGATATTTTTATGTTCTGATGAATTGGACTGTTTTCTGGCATGGTTGTAGCGCAGTTATGTGGGTATTCAAAATCAATAAATGTACCCTTTAATTGCTTTTTCTCAATACTTTAATAATTCCAGCCAGGATAAAGCAGCTCCTGGATGCAAGACATGTTGGCTGTGTTTTGTACTTCTACTAATGTCTATAAAATTGTATTATTGCTTACTTACAGACGCAAACTTGAATTGTTTTAAATTGACCTGTTATAATCCATGTTTAAAAACAATAAGTGCTTAATTTGAGCTGGTGGTTGCAGGTGGGGCCCACCAACACTCATGTTTGGTGACTGACACTTATGTTTTTACCAAAAGACTTTGACCTAGAGCAAGAGAGAGGAAAACACACAAGGCAGAAAAGGGAGGAAGAGAAAGATGGAAAAACTGTGACAAAGAGAGAAAGCTGGAATAAAAAGAAGCTTCAAGAATGAGATGAAAGGGCATTGAGTGTCTGGTGGTAGATTAACAAGGCCTGACGTGAAATCAGGGCTACATTCAGTAGCAGCGGCTGTGGTTTTCTGAGCAAACCATTGGACCCGGCACTTATTGTTTTACAAATTAAGCACTGCAGCTGATGCCAGCGAGCCAGTCTAGCAACAGAGAAGGCAGGTCAGTTCCAACGAGGCGTTAGGTATCAGGTATTCGGTGGTAGGTAGCTATGGTAGGTAGCTATGAGGCTGCCTGCTACCAAAGTCACAGGCCATAGTTGTAAGCAGGAGGAGGGCTTGCATGCTGTCGACATCCATGTGAGGTACATGTAGGAATAGGAGCTTTTCAGTTCAAGGATCATTGGCATTTTGGTTAGAAAGTTTGCTTGCAGTATGATAGGTAAGTCCATACAGGCAGTCTGTGGCACGTTAAAGCTGTATTCCTGATGAGCAGGATCTCTTGAGAAAGGTTACCCGGAGAGTCACATAGTGCACCGTGGTAGGTCCTTCTTATTGTTTTAGCACTTCTTACATTGCATTTATTGGCCTGTTATTAATTTCTCAAGGTGGCATTCGGGACACCAATAATAAATGAAATATGAGCATGTTTGAATAGGAGATGGGAGAGACGGGTAAATCTTCAAAAATAAAATGGTGGTATTCGATGATGTTTGCAGGAAAATGGTTGATGTGGAACTTAGTTGGGTTATGCTGTTTTATGACGGTAATGTTTAGAGATCATTACTGATGGATAGAAAATAGACCCAGGTGTTTTTGGTAGGGACTTAACATTGAATCCGAATTTATTTTACTCTTGGTGGCAGACAAATCCCTCAAACCTGACTATGGAAAGAGACATTATGCCAGACTCCATTTGAGGGATGGACACAGGGCAGATAGGAGGTACGGTGCCCCAACCCTGATGGTTCAGATTGTTTGCAGCTGGTGTGCTGGGGGTCTGCCTTACTTTGGGTCTGCAAACTGGGCCAATTACACCCTTTCCGCGCTTGACTATGAGTGCTAGCAAAGTTAAACAGTCAAGGGCATATAAGGAGTTAATGAAGGGGGGGGGGGCAAGCGTTCGGCACTCAACAGTCAGCAATTATACATTGTCCAGTGTAATGTTTCTCTTTTGGATTAAACAAAAGTACATATTCACACAAAATAATGTAATTCTGCATAATGCAATCAGGGGATACAGATACAGTGCTGCAATCCTGATTGCGATCTCTCATGAAGCGCTACACCCTTCTGTACCGGCTCACAGGTAACAGATTTCCCCATTGCCTATTAGCCCTGGTGGGTAACTCAAGACAGGGCACTGATAGGCACAGATGCAGTTCACCCAAAACACCTCTGAGGCATAAATGTGCAAAACGGTGTAGTTTGCTTTCATCTTTTAATTTATACGGTAATAGTCTTAAATTCAGATGACAAACCTTGAACTGCTTCCCCGGTATCTCTTTTCACTCGCAGGTCCAGGCTATGCGATACATGCAGCAGTTTCGTTGGTACAGTGCTTTATTTGTAAATAAAAAGGTGCCGGTGCCCAAAGCCCAAAGCCCTCCTCTTAAACACACAGCTGCTGCAATTAAATGTGCGAACACAGAATACTGAGGCAGTGTAACCCTGAAGCCATCTCAGGTGTCTTCAATCCATTTAAAGCCACTCCCTGCCCCTTCAGCTCACTCTTGCAGCTTTCTGCTTTTTAACTTTGTGATGTTTTTTTCACTTTTCTCTTCCTCCCTCTTTCCCATATGTGTCTTTTGCTTGCAGTAAATGCTTGAGGCAGAAAGATAAGTGCCGTCCCTCAAAAATAAGTGCCGGTGCTCAGCACCAGAATCAACAAGCACAAATTAATTACTGCATTGGTATGAGAGAGGCATGCAGTGGTTCTGCTCCTGTGCTTCTTGCACTGTAGGGGTCACTGCACCAGAAATTGATTGCTGGGCGCTTTTGCCCTGCCACGTCACATGGCAACTCACATCTTCAGCAGTTGCAGAGTTCCTAGGCCAGGCGCAGAAGGAAAACAGTGTTGGTCCATGCAGCCTCCCGGCCAGTCTTGATCATGTGGAGTCTTCGGAAGAAGCGGCCTCCTCACCAACCAGGGCTCCTACTTCAGGCACGAGAGGTTCTGACATGTCAGCAGTGGCAGCACCTGTTTCTTAGTCACTCAGTGCACTTCCGATCTCACTCAGGCCCATATTTATACTTTTTTAGCACCACTTTTGCGTCATTTTTTGACGCAAAATCGGCGCAAACTTACAAAATACAATTGTATTTTGTGTTTGCGCTGCTTTTGCGTCAAAAAATGACGCAAATGCGGCGCTAAAAAAGTGTAAATATGGATCACAGTGTTTTGCATGTAGTGAAAGTCTTAATGCAGTCCATGGCAAAAACAGCTCGGTGAGACCTCTCCACACATGAGTTGCTCCTTGCTTCACTCCTTTTTAGTTGCTAACTTTCTTTGCAGTTCCTCACAGCAGGAGTACGATGGACTTCTCCTTTTGTGCAGTCTTTCTTCTTTATGGGCAAGGCACACACCTTCCCTGCGCCGGCAGGTTTTTAGGCACTTTGCAGAACCTCAGCTTTTTCAGTGCAGATTTCAAGTTTTGTCCCCTCACCTCAGGGAGACTGGCTGTCATGTAGACATCAGCTCTGATCACATATGTGGCCCTTCAAATACTCTGCAACGCACAGTACAACTTTACGCAAGAGGAGTCAGTAAATCATAGTCCTGCTGACACAGTAAAAGGTCTGGTCACACTAATGATTCACAAAAAGCTATGCATTTTGGCACCAGTACTTTATGTGCACCGGGCCAGTTCATAGATCAGGTTCTGGATTTCGCAGTACCAAAGACAGACTTAGGCATCTGCATGCAGTCTACAATAGTGTGATGCCTGGTCAAAAAACAATTCAAGAAACCAGTTTCACATCAGTCAGGCATGAAGGGTACATTTCCATCCCAACGCTATGGATTTCACTGGAGGTAAATAGAAAAGGGAACGAGAAGCGTTTGGTGAAGTATTAATTTGTTCTTGAAGGTGGACTTGGTAAAAACAAATGCCAGATTCATACACTTTGCTTATTTTTCTTAACTTAGTATAAAGTACTTGAGATTTGGAAATTCACCAGTGAGTTTTTACCTTTCTGATCAGTCGTCTAAATTTATTGATTGGTTTGGTTTAAAAATAGTTTATTTTCTTCTAATGTTACATGTATTATGAAACTGAGCTAACTGTAAAGAGCTCTGATAAAAGTGAAATAACAATCCTTGTATATAAATAAAATAGTGTAGTGGCATTCGTTTATTTTTTTCAAAATAAATCCCTAGCATATATCCTGGTTATGATCTAGGAAGTAAATTGAGCAAAGCCCAGCTTTCCCATGGCGTCAAAGAAATCAGCAGGGGCGGCTCCTCCATTGGAGCATCGCCCCTCTTAAACACCCCCCAAGACCCCAGAGATGAAAAATAAAGGGTAATTTATTACCCATTTATTTTTCATCATCCCGTCCTTAACGGAGTGTCAGGACGGAATGGAGCACTCTGAGTGACTGCGGGGAGGAGTGGTGGGCAGAGGGCTGCCTGTGCACTGTTTAAAGAGAGCATGTCTCTTTGGCCGGCCATCTTGCCACAGCCAGCCAGACATGCGCACTTTAAACCTCTCAACCCAGCTGTCTTCAGAGCAAGTGCAGGCCTCCACTACACTGGGGAGTGCCAAGAGAGGCCGCTCCCTCCAATCAGGGCCCTGCTCTCATGCTGGTTAACAGAATGTGATGAGCCAGAGTTGGTCAAGGGAGTTGCTTTGGCATGCACTTTAATCTCACGAAGAAGAGGTCCGGCGCGAGGATGAAGTTGTGTCTGGATTCGGTGAGCATTTTAATTTTAATTTGTTTTTTAATTTAATTTGCACACGCATATCTACCCATTTGACCGCCCCTCCCCCCTCTGTAGGTGCCAGCCGCCACTGGAAATCAGAGGATTTAGAAGTGGTGTCAACCATATGCAGATTAAAGTTACAGACTTGTTACAGATGTCTAAGGCCTCTCAATAGCCACAATCAATTGTGTTTATGTTAGTCACAAAATTACCATCATATCCTAGGGGGCGTTAAACAAATACTGTGACACATTCAGATTAAGTGACAAAATGTCTGCTTTATATCCTCGGGCACTCGATGACACTCCCAAATCCGAATTAACGATGCTCTCCCGCCCTCTTTTACAGTCTGTTCTTTCTGTAAATTACTTAATTGTCTGGTACGCCAGAGTTAATTATATAGTCAAGTTCAGGGTGCAGCCGACACAGACAAGCTGTCTTACAAGCTGTGTGTGACGTATTTGTGTACTTCATTATCAAGGCGTACCACCGAAAGTGCATGCATTAGTGTTCCGTGCACTTTACACTTAGGAGGTCTGGGATTAACTGTTGAAACTTGCTTCAGGGTTTCCAGGCTCCAGCACGTGCTTTCAGCGGCTATGCAGGGGGGAAGAAGAGAAAAGAAAAAGTATTTTTGCGTGAGTGAATCGAAGGTCTGACGGGTCTAGTAGGCATAATTGCTAAAGCCAGGTAAAACACGTATTAGCAAAGCTACTGGGCCTGGAGATGGCCACAGCCTTTTAGTTTTTTCAGTTTTTTGTCTTTTTTTTATTTTTGAAAAACGTGTTTGGAAGGAGCTGTGCAGTACTCAATATAAGCCGCATCTGCATCAGATATTTACCGAGAGCAGGAGAGAGAAAAACTATACATACGGAGGAAGAGTAAGACGAAACAGAGCCATGAAGGGAGAAAGGTGGAACATGCAGGAGTGAGGGGGGGGGGGAGTATGTGGTAGTAGATTAAATAGTACCAGCCTTGGAATTCAGATGCCGGGCTGCTAAACAGAGGTTCGGCGCACAGCACTCTCACAAATTAAGCACTAGCACTGGGCCCTTGTCAACTTTAAAAAAAAATATGTCGAAAAGTACTTAATGGGTCTCAAAAAGCACACAGCCGTAACAGTCCGTGGCACGTCAGAGAACTACTTTGTGAGTGATTTTGATCTTTGTGAAAGTAAAGAATGCCCACACTCACAGTGAGGTTAGCCAGTGGCTTAAATGGGCTTCGTCAGCGGAAGGAAAACGTGAAAGACACAATAAAAGACAACTGGATAAAGAGGCCTGGCTGAAAGCCATTATTAGTATGTATATCATTTCACATATAATATTAGTAAATTTAAAAAGTGTTGGCTAATGTCTGATCTGAAAAAAAACATGCGCTAAGGCAAAGGAGGCAAGAGAGGATTCTCGCAGACCTGACTTATGTTGGGACCACTTGCAACGACGCAGAGGAGCACCAACAAAGCACTTTTTTTTTAGGCAGCATTCTTTGTCGAGGGAGCTTTTAAGGCCAAAAAAGCTGCATATAGGCGTTATGCGCCTACATTCCCATGTTTTTTGTAAGGCCATGTTTTGTTAGGACAAGAGAGCATCCTTTAATATGGCACATATTTGTTCACTGTAGTACTGCAGCGGCGCCCAGCGGCCACAAAGTAGAGGGTGCAGCTTTCTCTGGGTCGAAAGAGCTCACGCTGACACTCGCCCGGCGTCGAGTGAAGAGGGTACGTGGTGACGCACCGCATAGACATGCTGCAGGCGCTCTGCAGAGGTTATTCGAGAAAGCCGTGTTTAGCTGCTCTATCAATATCATCGTGCTCGGACTCAAGAGATTTGATCACGCTTCAGAGGTTGAGCATCGTTTCCGACTGCAATAAACAACATAATATACACAAATCCATGTAGATCTGATTTCATCTGTCACCCACGGGACAATGTAGATACTTTCCAAAGAGCGATTGTGAATAGGAAACAAAGGACGGCTCAAGGTGGCATGGGAACATGTTTCGCTGTCAGTGTTTTTGTCTCTGCTTCCCACAGGGCCCAATTCATAATTGTTTCGACACCTCGACACCTAAGTAACACGTCTTCAAAAAAGGGAAAAAAACAGTTTGCGGATATAAATCTTGCCCTGACCACAACACCGCAAAAGTGGAATCTTAAATTTCCACTGGGTGCTGGAGTGCACAAAATCCACCAGTATGGAGAATTTGCCTCGTTTACTGGTTTTAATTTGATTGAGGTCGGGTTGCAGACAAGAATGGGACCTAAGCAAAAAGAAAGGAGTGAACACCAATACACTCACAAGAAATATTTAATTAGACTTTATTTCGGCTATTTCCATAAAAGCAAACAAAACAATAGATAAAAAAGGAAAAACAATGATAAAATCATTAAAACTCATAAAATCATGACATATATAAAAGCTAGAAGGCACAAAAGCATAGAAACTAGCAGCATATGAGGGAGAGATCTTGTGAATTAAAATAAAGATCACTATTCATTTCAGCGCTCCAAGACAGGATTGTATAATGTAGCATGTGCCAGTGGTCCATTCGAAAAAAAACAACATAAAACTTATGAGATCATAAAGACCGCAGGATACAAGATGAGATCACACCAGTCTTAAGCACTAGGTGATGAACATAGACTGGACGACCACTTTTCGTCTCCACATATATATTTAAGGAAGCGGGAAACAGCAAATACTGTTGGTTGTGCAGTGTCTGCCCTGAGTATCTTAGTTGCTGTTTTGTAGTTCCTGATATCCAGATTGCGACACAATGGCAAAACCCATTTCCTCCTGTATGCATGATCTTGCGGACAAAAATATAGGATGTGATCTACAGTTTCCTTGGCCGCAGGGCAAAAGTAACAGCTCAGGTCAAGTTCAGCATCAGCAAAGGGATGTTGCCACTTTGTAATGAAAGATCGGAGTGGCAAGGTCGCGACGCAGAACTTGAAATACAGAGATTTGGCCGCCAGGGGCTCAATTGCATCCATATACTCTTCCAGGCAATAGGTGACTTTAAATTCCAAGAAGCTCCAGGTCAAAGTAACTACTCCTCCCCCCCCCACCCTCCCCCAGACCTGTGGGATTCATCATCTACATTTCTCCAATACAACTCCTTCTTCGTAGACTTGGAAAAGCCACATGATGTTTCCAGATGGGTCCACATATTTACGCACCCAATTTCTTCAAGACAGCGCCTAATGTACCCTAGACATGAGATTCTAGGAACCCCAGGGAGTTTTAAGTTTTCTTCCAGGCCCATCTGAAAGGGCAGAAAGTCTGCTGAAGACTAGATCATCCTCTAATACAATATGGGTCTAAGTTTGACTTTGAGGCCAAGAGGACGAATGCCGATATCTAATCTGAATGGCACTAATGGGGTGCCAGCAGGAAGGTTGGTAAGGCGTTGATGGAACCCGTTTTCCATCAATTCCATATTGTTGACATTATCATGTACCCTAAGTTACCAACCATACAGGGACCTCCACCCAACCCCCCAGAGCTTGCAAATTGTAAATTTGCAATTTAGGTGTTATCGGATGAAAACTAGATCCTTTCAAGGCTCTCAGGATACCACCAGCACAATGTTCTAGTCTGAGTTTAGACTTTTGGATCTGGGATGTTTATCCAAAGTGCTCTTTAACAGTGATCCCCAGGTACTCAAAGGTGCAAACCCTCTCTAGTTAAGAGCCATTAAGGACTGGGTGCGATCTAACCATCTTGCAAAGAATCAAAACCATGCAATTGGTTCTGTTAAGGTTGATCTCCAACCCTCACTGCCTGCAGAAGACACCAACCTGATCCAACAGATTTTGAATTGAATGTCCATTGGGGATTTCGAGACCAGCAAGGTGTCGTCTGCAAACAGGAGCGCCAGGACCTTCTTATTAGCCAGTCTTGGGGGATCATGCTTAACCTGCTCTAGAGTAGCTATCAGGTCGTAATATATAATAGAAATAGGGTAGGAGCCAAGACGTGCCTCTGCCTCACCCCCTGGAACACTGGAATTGGGTTTGTCAGCTCCACTGCGGGGCCATACCTGACCTGCATTTAGTTTCCCAGATGAAGCCTCCTGAACACGTCAATCAAATACTTCGGAACCCCATGTCCATTAGGAAGGCCCACAGGTCCTTCCTGGGATTTAAATCAAAAGCTGACTGAAGGTCAACAAAGATAATATAGAGGTGCCCATCCCACAATGTGACATACTTCCAGTAAATGAGTTGCAGTTGGTGTAGGAAAGTACCCTCTTTTTGGCATGGTTACCCCCACTTTTTCCCTCCTATCAGTGTGCTTAGACTGTTTTCACTGGGATCCTGCTAACCAGGACCCCAGAGATTGTGTTCTCTCCCTTCAAATTTGGTTACCTTGGACTTTTGTGCACTCCACAATTGGAATACTGTTGTCCCCTTATAAGTCCCTAGTATATGGTACTTAGGTCACCCCTATGGTAGGCCCTCCTAGCCCAGAGAGCAGGGTGCGGGTTCCTCCGTTTGAAGGCTTCCCTGCATGAGCAGAGGTTCCCCTGCAAACTCTAGTTCCATTGCACTGGTGTGGGGAAGGCATTTTACCCATATACTGGACACAGGTCACTTCCCCTGTTCAGCTACATAATGGTAACTCCAAACCTGGGCATGTTTGGTATCAAACATGTTGGAATCATACCCCAATACTAATGCCAGTATTGGTTGTATGATTTCATGCACATCCCGGGGGCTCCTTAGAGGACCCCCAATATTGCTCCAACCAGTCTTCCAGGGTTTTCAGGCAGCCAGCGCTGCTGTAGCCCCTCAGACAGGTTTCTGCCCTCCTGTTGCTTGACCAGCTCAGGCAGGGGAAGGCAGAACAAAGGATTTCCCGTGGGAGAGGGAGCAACACACTTTCCCTTGGAAATAGTTGTTACAAGGCTTGGGAGGGGGGAGCCTTCCCAAGCCACCGGTTAGCTTTGAAGGGTACATTTGGTGCCCTCCTTCCAAAAATCAGTTTGCACCAGTCCAAGGACCCCCGGTCCCTGCTCTGGCGGGACAAAGGAAAGGAGAGAAGGGAAAGGAGAGTCACCACTCCCCTGTCCATCACCACCCCCGGGGTGGTGCCCAGAGCTCCCCCAGGTGGCCACTCAAATCTGCCATCTTGAAAATAAGATGTGCAGTGGAGCATCTGAGTGGCCAGGTCATGCAGGTGATTTCAGAGACTCCTCCTGATAGGTGATCACAGGGCCAGGTGACCAAACTCCCTTTTAGGGCTATTTAGGGACTCCCTTGCGGGTGGGTCCCCAGATTTGGTCTGCAAGACTCCAGCAGGACTCCTCTGCATCATCTGCTTCTGCTCCTAGTCACCAGAATCACAACTGGACACTTCAGGAACCGACAAGACTGCAACTCCCGAGACGACCTCAGCTTGCACCATTGTTTCCCTGGCTCCTTCCTGCAACTGCAACATTTCCCCAGCTGTGCATCCTCTGGAATCGGCAAGACTTCAGCCTGCACCAAGAAGCAAGAAGGAATCTCCCTTGGAGTGAAGGAGTCAATCCCCTGCATCTGCAGGCACCTACAGCAATGATTTCCAGCTGCGTGGATCTGCTCTCCTCTGGAACTGCGTTGAACCTGCAACACAGGTGGTGGTCTTGAGTGGTCCCCTTGGTCCTTTGTGCTCTCTGTCCGCTTTGGGAGATGATGAGCCCTTGCCTCTTTTTGCAGGACAGTACCCCTGTGCACTGCGACTCTTTCAGCAACCAAGGCTTGTTGACTCCTGCTCCAAGGGATCTTCAAGCTCCAAGTAGCCCCGGCCTCCAGCATTTCAGAATTGCAAGGACAGTCTTCTGTCTGCTGCTCCAGCAACGTGGGACTCCTCTCCAGGTGTGCTGATTGGGCCTCACTGCAATTTACTGTGCCTGCTGCCAGTGGGTTGTCTCTGGGGGCAGTGACTGCTTCTGCTGGCTCTCCCAACTGCTGATGGTCAGCCCGGACCCCTCCCCAAGGGGAGAGTACCCTGGGCCTTGCTGGTCCTCTTTAGCCTTGCAAATCTTCTTTTGCTTCCTCTTGCATTTGCCAAGGTTTGTTGGCGGTTCTCCTAAACCACTGACCATCTGCCCCCTATGACTTACGTTGGACATCATCTGCACCACTCCAAGGACTTCTCTGCAGCTCTGGGGCTCAAAAGCTGATCTTCTCCTTCCCCTGTTGACCTGGATCTTCATCCACAGAAGAGTGGGTAGTGGCTCCTGCCCCGTCTGGACACTCCATCGTGGACTGTACTCTGTCCCCTTCTTTTTCAGGTCCTCGTCTTCCAGAATCCACCTTTGGTTTCCTCTGGCCTGGTCCTATTCTTGCACAATCCATTTTCTAAGTCCTCTTGTTAGTCATTGAGAAGACCAGGTACTTACCTCTGCTCTCCTGCTCGCTAGGGGTCACTTAGGTACTCACATCTTGGGGTCCTGAGTTCATCCAGCTTCCCTCTAACTACTCCATATCCTTGGGTTGGGTGCTTCACTTCTCATTTCACTATTTTAGTATATGGTTTGGTTCCCCCTCAGGGTCCCAACTATTTTTCACAAATTCTTGCCAATGCATGTTGTTTCTTGTGCTGATTCATACTTATTGCTATATCTATATATATATATATATATATATATATATATATATATATATATATATATATATAGCCTAATTACGACCTTGGCGGAGGGGATTACTCTGTCCCAAACGTGACAGGTATCCCACCCACTGTATTACAAGTTCCATTATATTCTATGGAACTTGTCAAACGGCAGATGGTATATATTTCACTTTTGGAACGGAGTAATCCTCTCCGCCAAGGTGGTAATCAGGCCATTAGTGTGTACTTACTTACAGTAGGGGGACTGCCTATAAGTAGTCTAGTTCAGTGTTACTATAATAGGTTACCTTTATGTTTGCAACATTGTGTAGTTCTTTCAGGTGTGATAAGCTACTGTGTGACTGCTACGGTATTGCAAGTGCTTTGCACTCCTCCTAGATAAGTCTTGGCTGCTCATCCACAGCTACTTCTAGAGAGCCCTGCTTTTCTAGACACTGTCTTCATTCACTAATAAGGGTTGCTTGGACTATGTATAAGGTGCCAACACCATAGGTTTCCACCACACACCATGCCAGCCTTCTATAGTTGGAGTATTTGATCAATAGTACTTGTGCCAGCCCTAAATCCCACTTGGAGAGGTGGCAGCACTCCTACATCCTCGATCCAAGCTAGTAGTCTGCTCAACAGGATGCAACTAAAAAGCTTCTGTGAAATTGGGCGATAGATTAAAGGTACTGATCTAAACCCCTTATTATAAATTGGGACAATTTCAACTCCAGCCCAAATCTGCGGCATGGCCAGCTCATTCATGATATTATTAAAGAGGAGAGCAAACCAAGGACACCAGATCTCCTTTATGGCCTTAAACAGGTCCCCAGTCACATTATGTAGCCCTAACACTTTCCCTGGTGTAATCCAGTTTATTACAGCGGCAACTTCACGTGTAGTAATGGGGCTAGGAGCACAATCAAGCTGATGAGATGGGGCAGCTACAGGCAAAACACTAAAGGAATAACACTCCTCTTTCTGCTCCCCTAGGAAACCCAAGCCACGAATATGCGTGGCAAGGTCATGCCCTCGGGTTCCCTGCCTCCAACATGCATGGCCTAGGTCAGAACCTTGGGTGCCCTGCTAGCTAGACTCAATGTAGGGCCAGTTGTCAACAAAATTGGTTGACTCATACCAACTTCTTGTGCATACACACCTGAAAAAATGGTCAACCCAAGCCACAGCAGTTATATTGCTACACTTCGGGGTTTGGGGGCCTGAACCCTTATTTGCCATGGTTTGCCAAAAGTAGCAATGATCTCTCCTCTTAGACCTTACCAATAATGCCTCCCATCTGGCTATCTCGTGGCCCTGCCCAGTACAGCTTGGTAGGAACCTTCCTGTATTCCTGATCTGATCCCCCCTTGATAGTAGCCATCAAGGCCCACATAGCTAACCCACATGCCTTGGAAAACCATTTGGCTTCAAGAGTCCGTTTTGGAAGAGCCCTAGCTTCTATCACAAAGAGCTCCTTTATGGAGCAGAACACAGAGTTGTGAATATTAGTGAGGTCCTCCTATGAGGGCACTGCAAGCAAACTCCCTCCTATGGCCAGAACTGCTTCCAGAGCTGTAGCAGTGACCTAGTAAAGCTGGTCCTGAATAGTTGGAGTGGCAGCAATGACACTCCATCTCAGTCTACATCAATTGCTGGATGGCTCAAGTCTCCTGTCAAGGGGTTCTAGGTCGTATGATGGAACATTGGTGCCCAACAAGCTCATGGAGAGGTTCAAGGCGTTATGATTGCTATCCTGCCTAGAAACCACCTTCATGTCAATTACTTGTGGCAATAGTCTAACTCGAACAAGATATAATCAATGCGAATAGCCTCACTCTGCCGATTGAAGGTATAATTTCCCTCTTTATCAGAAGGGGTCCTCCCATTTGCATGCTCTCAGACCATTATTTAGAGTAAATGTATTAAGTTACAAAACTGTTGAAGACCATTTTTTATTTAGTTGAAGTGTGAACTTTGGAATTGCCCAGACTTCATCTTCTTCTCCACTAAGTGCATCATTAGCAATACCAAGAGGATCAAAGTTACAGTTGAAGTCCCCGTCACATTTCTAAAAACACCAGCCGGGAGGTACAAAAGATGCACTTTAGTAACATCAAAAACAGGAAAACCAGTTGTGTTACCTTCATGCCTACAGTAAACATTATACAGACATAATGAAAGCTCATGGAAAATTGCAAAAGTACACATAGCACGTCAAGATATGTTTGTTGGTCTTCATAAACATTTGTAAGTTGTTTCCAACCATGGAATCTCATTATAATAATACTATTGTCAAAAGCCGGAGAACCACAGTAAATTTTCATGGAATTCTCCTGCTAGGGAGCATGCTGTTCTGGGAGAATTGTATTTGTTGAGCTATTGAATTTCTCCAGAGATTTGACTAAGGCAGAAATTTCCACCTGGAGAAAATCCTGTGTTTGAAAATAATATACACTACAGAGTTCTAGAGTTGGCCTATATTTCTTGGAGTACTCCTAGGATTCTTTATGCATTCCATTAAAGTTGTAAATCTACTTCAAATTTGGGATCAACTCTACTTGAGCAAATGCTTGATTATAATGGGAGTCTTCGCTGCATGGTATACAGTAGTGATTCCTGCCCTGCATGCCTGACTGTGAGCATGTGGCATCCTGGCTTTCAGATTTTAGCATTTACATTCATCTAGTGTGTGCACGGAGGTCTAGGCCTGCTTTGACTTACAAATGATCCCGGACTTAGAGGTATGCAATTGGTGGGCCCTCTGTGGTGACGAGGACTACTGTTCATGTCAAGGTTTCACACATATAACACAGAGGTGGTAGCATAGCATGTTTTGAAGCGATTATAGTAAGATCAGGCCTTATTATCTATGTCAATTGAAAGGGAGCCTACTGGCCCATTCACTTAAAGTTCTGCTTAGGACAGTGAACCTAGAATACTATCTCTGAGTTACCATGCACCTGGATGCACACTAGTGAAGTTTGGTATGTTTTGCATGACTCCCTAAGTGAACTAGAGCAACAGATGCCTCTGAATTTCATTTTGGTAGCCCTTGGCTTGTTCATGTGCACAAGATGCAGGTGTGTTTTTTTCCATGGCTGTGGAAGTGTTATACTGACATTCCTTAGAGTGAAAGAAGGGTACAGAGACACTGAAGTGAAAAAAGAGGAGACCGGCTTCTACTTGGAAATGTATCAGGTTCTTTCTGATACTGAGGGCTGTTGAGTAGTCCTTCCGAGACTGCAATTTGATGCATAATAGGGGTGAGGGGTGGGGCTTTCTGTGTCAGGGTGTAAAGGTTACTGTGGAACTGGAGCAGTCCTTTGTCCCTCTTTCTAAGCACTCTCAAGAGTGTTTGTTGATAGGTGCTGACTGTTCACTGCTCTTTATGTTTTCAGGCAACTCTGCTGTGAAGAGTACCACTCAAGACAAAGGCTGATGTTGGAGGACAGCCTGAGGAGGACACATTAAAATAGGAATTGATACAAAGCAGAGCCTCAAAGGCAGGCATAAAATCCACAACCCCTGTCTGCTATCTCTGTGTAAACGTGGGGGCTGCTGTCCTACTTATTGTTCTTTTTCAAAGTCCTATTTGACAAGGAGGGTGATACTCCACAGTGTACCCACAGGATCAGTGGACATCCATGACTGGTGTCTGCCTGACAGATATCACCTGGTGTGCAGTCTTGAGGACGAATTGCTGCCTGGTCCTAGGAACCCAAGGAGTCCTGTGTGAGAGAAGGGGGTGGAGCTGACTGTTGAAAAGGGGTGAGAAGCAGTTGACCCCGGTGCAGTGGTCTGTCCATCAGAAATTCAATTCTGATTGTGGGAGAGAGAGCCTGTGTGACTGGCATGATCTCTGTAGACCAGTCGCAGAGATGCTCAGACAAACTTTTACACCTCTTAAGCGTTCCCTAAAAGCTTCCTGCCTCATCCCTGACGTCCTCACCATGACAATGGAAGAAAGAGTGCCTGGTTTGGGTGGCTCAACTCGAGCAGAGATCATCATTTGCCCTGTGGCAGTCAATGCATGCCTGCAACCTCCAATGACATGACTGTGACACTAACAACTCTGTGTCATGCGGTCCCGTGGAGACTGCAAACCTGTGGTGCTCACCCAGAGCATCTGCCACTGAGAGGTTAGCCTGACAATAACTTCCAAGTGTCCAGGGACTATGCTACTCTGAAGAATGTGGTAGTCACCTCAAGGTATCTTATGTGCCAAACTAGCACCTGGCAAACAATGCGCTGAAGACCCCAGCGCTCCATAGGTATGCTGCCATTGTGCTCCAAACAGTGCTTAGAAGTATCCCATTTTCACAGCGCCAAGCACCTGGAGAAGAGGACTGTGAAGTTGCCTCCACCGTGGGAGGCCGTGTTATGACTGACAGCATACTCACTGAAGGATTTAGGCATCCTGTGACTGTGAGGGACATCTACTCTAAGATATCACAGGAGCCCAGAAGACTGCCAATGCCAGAAGCTCCTGCTCTTGCTGGCACCCTCCTATGACTCACCGCGGAGCCTGCAGCTGGCCCACCTGAGCACGATTGGCATGAATCGTGCATTTCGTGCTGCCCACCACCGGTGAACCTGCCTGCTGGTGGGAAGCCCTTCACATCTGAATGCCACAAGGAAAGAGGAATTGATGGGAGAACATACAGGTTATTTACCCCAAAGAAGTGACTGTGTGCTAAGGGGGGGGGGGGGGGGGGGGGGGGGGGTGAGTGCTGCACCTGAGCTGGAAGCTACAACATCGAACCCCAAGCCCATGTTGTGGAGGGAGAAGAATATGGAAAGAGTGCCGAGCAGCAGCTCCACCTTGAAGCTCACTGGGAATCTCACTGAGTATCAGGTATATAATACATTGTTGTAGTGTTAAATATTGTGCCTTATATAAAATCAAGCTCTCAGAAGAGAAGTACTTGGATGGACAATGATCTTATTGACCTGCTGAGTGAAGTTAGATTGCAGAGCCTATGTACCCCCTACTAATGTTCTAATGTGACTGCTCGCCGTTGCTACCACTGACTATCGAGCGCTGAGAGGGTTGTACTTAGCCAATGCTGTAGCGCCTTAGTGCGATGGTCTCAGATGCAGTAGTGGCAATCAACCCCAGCCCCATGGCTGTGGTCCAGTGGCCTGTCCAGTGGCTACCAGAATGGTGTCTGCCAATGATGTTAAAAATGTCCTCTGAGTGAAGCTGGCACATGCAGAGGGCACAGTCTCCAAGACATACAGGAAAAAGCTTCCATAAATGTACCTTCCTCATTAAACAAACTGTCTATGGGGAATAGCGTGCTTTGTGATTCGGGTTATGGTGCAACCCAGTGATTGTCACGGCTAATTCACCATCAGCTATCTAGCACAAATCCACTGCTAAATGTCCAGGGACAGCCTGTCTGCGAAACTTATAGTGTATTTCTTTGCACGACCGAATCTGTTCTTTATTGCATTATTATGATACATGGGAGCCTGCAATCTCTGTACAAAAGCTGGTCTGTAATGTCCTTATTAGAGTTGAGATGTGACGTCTCTAGTCACATGCAGTATGACGTAGCCGCTCAACTATAGTAAGTAACTATGAGATTGGAATGTTGAGAGCTCCATTATAGAAATCAAAGTGGCTCCTGGACACTAACGGCTTGTACCTTTTGTTCCAAAACCTGTATTTCGGATTCTCCTTTTTTAATTTAGAACATTCTTCCCTTTGGCATTCAGCACAAGTCTCTAACTCATGTTCATTGCCTTTATCAACCAGTATAGCCCTTTAGCTGTGGGGACGCTCAATTGAAGACAATGAAGTGGCTTAACCCCTTCGCTGCCAGGCCTTTTCCCCCTCCTGTGCCGAGCCTTTTTTTGGCTATTTGGAGCAGTTTGCGCTTAGGCCCTCATAACTTTTTGTACACATAAGCTACCCACGCCAAATTTGCGTCCTTGTTTTCCCAACATCCTAGGGATTCTAGAGGTACCCAGACTTTGTGGGTTTCCCAGAAGGAGGCCAAGAAATTAGCCAAAAAACAGTGAAAATTTTGTTTTTTTCAAAAAAATGGGAAAAATGGGCTGCAGAAGAAGGCTTGTGGTTTTTTCCCTGAAAAGGGCATCAACAAAGGGTTTGCGGTGATAAAAGCACCAGCTTCCCAGCTTTCAGGAACAGGCAAACTTGAATCAAAAAACCAATTTTTCAACACAATTTTGGCATTTTACTGGGACATACCCCATTTTTACGATTGTTTGTGCTTTCAGCCTCCTTCCAGTCAGTGACAGAAATGGGCATGAAACCAACGCTGGATCCCAGAAACCGCAACATTTTTGAAAAGTAGACAAAAATCTGAATTCAGCAAGGGGTAATTTGTGTAGATCCTACAAGGGTTTCCTACAGAAAATAACAACTGAAAAAGAAAAATATTGAAATTGAGGTGAAAAAAACATAAATTTTACTCTACGTTTTACTCTGTAACTTTTTCCAGCAATGTCAGATTTTCGAAAGCAATATACCGTTACGTCTGCTGGACTCTTCTGGTTGCGGGGATATATAGGGCTTATAGGTTCATAAAGAACTCTAGGTACCCAGAGCCAATAAATGACCTGCACCCTGCAGTGGGTTTTTAATCTATGCCGGGTATACAGCAATTCATTTGCTGAAATATAAAGAGTAAAAAATAGCTATCAAGAAAACCTTTGTATTTCCAAAATGGGCACAAGATAAGGTGTTGAGAAGCAGTGGTTATTTGCACATCTCTGAATTCCGGGGTGCCCATACTAGCATGTGAATTACAGGGCATTTCTCAAATAGATGTCTTTTTTACACACTGTCTTACATTTGGAAGGAAAAAATGTAGAGAAAGACAAGGTGCAATAACACTTGTTTTGCTATTCTATGTTCCCCCAAGTTTCCCGATAAAAATGATACCTCACTTGTGTGGGTAGGCCTAGCGCCCGCAACAGGATATGCCCCAAAACACAACGTGGACACATCACAGAAAACAGAGCTGTTTTTAGCAAAGTGCTTACCTGTAGATTTTGGCCTCTAGCTCAGCCGCCACCTAGGGAAACCTACCAAACCTGTGCATTTCTGAAAACTAGAGACCTAGGGGAATCCAAGATGGGGTGACTTGTGTGGCTCGGACCAGGTTCTGTTACCCAGAATCCTTTGCAAACCTCAAAATTTGGCTAAAAAAACACATGTTCCTCACATTTCTGTGGCAGAAAGTTCTGGAATCTGAGAGGAGCCACGAATTTCCTTCCACCCAGCGTTCCCCCACGTCTCCCGATAAAAATGATACCCCACTTGTGTGGGTAGGCCTAGCGCCCGTGACAGGAAATGCCCCAAAGCGCAACGTGGACACAGCCAAATTGGTGAAGGAAAACAGAGGTGTTTTTTGCAAAGTGCCTATCTGTAGATTTTGGCCTGTAGCTCAGCCGCCACCTAGGGAAACCTACCAAACCTGTGCATTTCTGAAAACTAGAGACCTAGGGGAATCCAAGATGGGGTGACTTGTGTGGCTCGGACCAGGTTCTGTTACCCAGAATCCTTTGGAAACCTCAAAATTTGGCTAAAAAAACACATGTTCCTCACATTTCTGTGGCAGAAAGGTCTGGAATCTGAGAGGAGCCACGAATTTCCTTCCACCCAGTGTTCCCCCACGTCTCCCGATAAAAATGATACCTCACTTGTGTGGGTAGGCCTAGCGCCGTGACAGGAAATGCCCCAAAGTGCAACGATGGACACAGCCAAATTGGTGAAGGAAAACAGAGGTGTTTTTTGCAAAGTGCCTACCTGTAGATTTTGGCCTGTAGCTCAGCCGCCACCTAGGGAAACCTACCAAACCTCTGCATTTCTGAAAACTAGAGACCTAGGGGAATCCAAGATGGGGTGACTTGTGTGGCTCGGACCAGGTTCTGTTACCCAGAATCCTTTGCAAACCTCAAAATTTGGCTAGAAAAACACATGTTCCTCACATTTCTGTGGCAGAAAGTTCTGGAATCTGAGAGGAGCCACGAATTTCCTTCCACCCAGCGTTCCCCCACGTCTCCCGATAAAAATGATACCTCACTTGTGTGGGTAGGCCTAGCGCCCGTGACAGGAAATGCCCCAAAGCGCAAAGTGGACACAGCCAAATTGGTGAAGGAAAACAGAGGTGTTTTTTGCAAAGTGCCTACCTGTAGATTTTGGCCTGTAGCTCAGCCGCCACCTAGGGAAACCTACCAAACCTGTGCATTTCTGAAAACTAGAGACCTAGGGGAATCCAAGATGGGGTGACTTGTGTGGCTCGGACCAGGTTCTGTTACCCAGAATCCTTTGCAAACCTCAAAATTTGGCTAAAAAAACACATGTTCCTCACATTTCTGTGGCAGAAAGTTCTGGAATCTGAGAGGAGCCACGAATTTCCATCCACCCAGCGTTCCCCCACGTCTCCCGATAAAAATGATACCTCACTTGTGTGGGTAGGCCTAGCGCCCGTGACAGGAAATGCCCCAAAGCGCAACGTGGACACAGCCAAATTGGTGAAGGAAAACAGAGTTGTTTTTTGCAAAGTGCCTACCTGTAGATTTTGGCCTGTAGCTCAGCCGCCACCTAGGGAAACCTACCAAACCTGTGCATTTCTGAAAACTAGAGACCTAGGGGAATCCAAGATGTGGTGACTTGTGTGGCTCGGACCAGGTTCTGTTACCCAGAATCCTTTGCAAACCTCAAAATTTGGCTAAAAAAACACATGTTCCTCACATTTCTGTGGCAGAAAGTTCTGGAATCTGAGAGGAGCCACGAATTTCCTTCCACCCAGCGTTCCCCCACGTCTCCCGATAAAAATGATACCTCACTTGTGTGGGTAGGCCTAGCGCCCGTGACAGGAAATGCCCCAAAGCGCAACGTGGACACAGCCAAATTGGTGAAGGAAAACAGAGGTGTTTTTTGCAAAGTGCCTACCTGTAGATTTTGGCCTGTAGCTCCGCCGCCACCTGGGGAAACCTACCAAACCTGTGCATTTCTGAAAACTAGAGACCTAGGGGAATCCAAGATGGGGTGAATTGTGTGGCTCGGACCAGGTTCTGTTACCCAGAATCCTTTGCAAACCTCAAAATGTGGCTAAAAAAACTCATGTTCCTCACATTTCTGTGGCAGAACGTTCTGGAATCTGAGAGGAGCCACGAATTTCCTTCCACCCAGCGTTCCCCCACGTCTAACGATAAAAATGATACCTCACATGTGTGGATAGGCCTAGCGCCCGCGACAGGAAACGCCCCAAAGCGCAACGTGGACACATCCAAATTTGTGAAGGAAAACAGAGGTGTTTTTTGCAAAGTGCCTACCTCTAGATTTTGGCCTGTAGCTCAGCCGCCACCTAGGGAAACCTACCAAACCTGTGCATTTCTGAAAACTAGAGACCTAGGGGAATCCAAGATGGGGTGACTTGTGTGGCTCGGACCAGATTCTGTTACCCAGAATCCTTTGCAAACCTCAAAATTTGGCTAAAAAAACACATGTTCCTCACATTTCTGTGGCAGAACGTTCTGGAATCTGAGAGGAGCCACGAATTTCCTTCCACCCAGCGTTCCCCCACGTCTCACGATAAAAATGATACCTCACATGTGTGGATAGGCCTAGCGCCCGCGACAGGAAACGCCCCAAAGCGCAACGTGGACACATCCAAATTTGTGAAGGAAAACAGAGGTGTTTTTTGCAAAGTGCCTACCTGTAGATTTTGGCCTGTAGCTCAGCCGCCACCTAGGGAAACCTACCAAACCTGTGCATTTCTGAAAACTAGAGACCTAGGGGAATCCAAGATGGGGTGACTTGTGTGGCTCGGACCAGGTTCTGTTACCCAGAATCCTTTGCAAACCTCAAAATTTGGCTAAAAAAACACATGTTCCTCACATTTCTGTGGCAGAAAGTTCTGGAATCTGAGAGGAGCCACGAATTTCCTTCCACCCAGCGTTCCCCCCTGTCTCCCGATAAAAATGATACCTCACTTGTGTGGGTAGGCCTAGCGCCCGCGACAGGAAACGCCCCAAACCGCAACGTGGACACATCCAAATTTGTGAAGGAAAACAGAGGTGTTTTTTGCAAAGTGCCTACCTGTAGATTTTGGCTTGTAGCTCAGCCGCCACCTAGGGAAACCTACCAAACCTGTGCATTTCTGAAAACTAGAGACCTAGGGGAATCCAAGATGGGGTGACTTGTGTGGCTCGGACCAGGTTCTGTTACCCAGAATCCTTTGCAAACCTCAAAATTTGGCTAAAAAAACACATGTTCCTTACATTTCTGTGGCAGAAAGTTCTGGAATCTGAGAGGAGCCACGAATTTCCTACCACCCAGCGTTCCCCCACGTCTCCCGATAAAAATGATACCTCACTTGTGTGGGTAGGCCTAGCGCCCGCGACAGGAAACGCCCCAAACCGCAACGTGGACACATCCAAATTTGTGAAGGAAAACAGAGGTGTTTTTTGCAAAGTGCCTACCTGTGGATTTTGGCTTGTAGCTCAGCCGCCACCTAGGGAAACCTACCAAACCTGTGCATTTCTGAAAACTAGAGGCCTAGGGGAATCTAAGATGGGGTGACTTGTGTGGCTCGGACCAGGTTCTGTTACCCAGAATCCTTTGCAAACCTCAAAATTTGGCTAAAAAAACACATGTTCCTCACATTTCTGTGGCAGAACGTTCTGGAATCTGAGAGGAGCCACGAATTTCCTTCCACCCTGCGTTCCCCCACGTCTCACGATAAAAATGATACCTCACATGTGTGGATAGGCCTAGCGCCCGCGACAGGAAACGCCCCAAACCGCAACGTGGACACATCCAAATTTGTGAAGGAAAACAGAGGTGTTTTTTGCAAAGTGCCTACCTGTAGATTTTGGCTTGTAGCTCAGCCGCCACCTAGGGAAACCTACCAAAGCTGTGCATTTCTGAAAACTAGATACCTAGGGGAATCCAAGATGGGGTGACTTGTGTGGCTCGGACCAGGTTCTGTTACCCAGAATCCTTTGCAAACCTCAAAATGTGGCTAAAAAAACACATGTTCCTCACATTTCTGTGGCAGAAAGTTCTGGAATCTGAGAGGAGCCACAAATTTCCTTCCACCCAGCGTTCCCCCACGTCTCCCGATAAAAATGATACCTCACTTGTGTGGGTAGGCCTAGCGCCAGCGACAGAAAACGCCCCAAACCGCAACGTGGACACATCCAAATTTGTGAAGGAAAACAGAGGTGTTTTTTGCAAAGTGCCTACCTGTAGATTTTGGCTTGTAGCTCAGCCGCCACCTAGGGAAACCTACCAAACCTGTGCATTTCTGAAAACTAGAGACCTAGGGGAATCCAAGATGGGGTGACTTGTGTGGCTCGGACCAGGTTCTGTTACCCAGAATCCTTTGCAAACCTCAAAATTTGGCTAAAAAAACACATGTTCCTCACATTTCTGTGGCAGAAAGTTCTGGAATCTGAGAGGAGCCACGAATTTCCTTCCACCCAGCGTTCCCCCACGTCTCCCGATAAAAATGATACCTCACTTGTGTGGGTAGGCCTAGTGCCCGTGACAGGAAATGACCCAAAGCGCAACGTGGACACAGCCAAATTGGTGAAGGAAAACAGAGGTGTTTTTTGCAAAGTGCCTACCTGTAGATTTTGGCTTGTAGCTCAGCCGCCACCTAGGGAAACCTACCAAACCTGTATATTTCTGAAAACTAGAGATCTTGGGGAATCCAAGATGGGGTGACTTGTGTGGCTCGGACCAGGTTCTGTTACCCAGAATCCTTTGCAAACCTCAAAATTTGGCTAAAAAAACACATGTTCCTCAAATTTCTGTGGCAGAAAGTTCTGGAATCTGAGAGGAGCCACAAATTTCCTTCCGCCCAGCATTCCCCCACGTCTCCCGATAAAAATGATACCTCACTTGTGTGGGTAGGCCTGGTGCCCGTGACAGGATATGCCCCAAAACGCAACGTGGACACATCACATTTTTTCATTGAAAACAGTGCCTACCTGTAGATTTTGGCGTCTAGCTAAGCCGGCACCTAGGGAAACCTACCAAACCTGTGCATTTCTGAAAACTAGAGACCTAGGGGAATCCAAGATGGGGTGACTTGTGTGGCTCGGACCAAGTTCTGTTACCCAGAATCCTTTGCAAACCTCAAATTCTGTCTAAAAAAACACATTTTCCACACATTTCGGTGACAGAAAGTTCTGGAATCTGAGTGGAGCCACAAATTTCCTTCCACCCAGCGTTCCCCCAAGTCTCCCGATAAAAATGATACCTCACTTGTGTGGGTGGGCCAGGTGCCTGCAACAGAATAAGGCCCAAAACTTGTAGAGATAGAGGGGATAGCACAGCAAGTTTATAAGGACATATTCTTTTATACATCTTTAGACTGACTCTGCTTTGGGGACCCACATAAGTGAGGTGTCATTTTACTTGGGAGGCTGAGGGGAACACTGGGGAGTAGGAATTTTGTGCTGGAGTGGTGATCCTACGAAGAAAAGTAAGGAAAATATGCTTTTTTAAGCACATTTTGAGGTTTACAGAGGAGTCTGGGTAAGAAAATGTTGGGGGATCCACGCAAGCCACACCTCCCTGGACTCCTTGGGGTGTCTAGTTTTATAAAATGTCTGGGTTTGGTAGGTTTCCCTAGATGAAGGCCGCACACAGGACCAAAAACATAGGTGCCCTCTCCCCCCCAAACACAGGTAGTTTTGTAATATATCGTTTTGATGTGCCCACATACGTCCGTGATGTGCCAAACACAAAATTTTTGGAAAGAAACACAGGTTATGTGAAAAAGACTCCTCACCCACCAACCAAGTTGGTGGCATGCTTCATCATCGGGGTCCCACCTGAGGCACCTAGCGTGTCACAGGTGTGCTGCGACGCCTGATTACAGCGGAGCAGGTTTTGTCATTTTTACCACACATACTGGTTGGATTTGGCACGAGGGTGAGTGATGGTTCAGTGGATCAAATTTTACTAACAAGAGCTTTCACAAAAATGAAATGCACTGTTAGTAACTGAAAGGCAAAAAACTGAACCAATGACTCACAGCTCGTGAGCTGTAAAGCCGCGACAAGGCACCAACCGCTTTACAGTCCATTCACACAACTTTCATACATGACACACACAAGGCCATTCACACCGCCAGCCACGGGCCCAGCACATTACAACACTCACATCGACAGACAGCGCCACTCAAGGGCCCATCACTTACATATGCCCACATGCCTGATACAACGATCACACCAGCTGATGGGAGTGTGTGGACTGGTGTTTGGCTGGCAGTGTGTTGCAGTAGCCAACAGCAAGTCAATATGTACACTCTCAGCCAAGCCCCACTCCACCCACAATGGCATCATTTTTTTTTTTTTTTTTAACAGAGGAACCCCTAACTAAGTAGAAAGAATTACAAAACTACAAACACAAAAGCTCTAACTAAGAACATGACAGAAATGCTAACCATGAAACTAAACACATGAAAATACAAAACAGACATGAGTTTACACTCATGGTTGTTCCCAGAAATTCTTCTGGGTGTGGTAATTCTTAAAACAACCACCCACACACAGCCCAGGCTTTGAAGGACAATCTGGGCAGTACATTCGAGTCTCCCTCCGGATACCTCTTCGAAAACACACTCTACATTTCTTAGCTGGAAAGTCTTTTTTGGGTGTGGGAGGAATGTGCTCAGCAAAGTGGCGATCTTTCAATCTAGCCACATCCTCCACCACTGCTCCTCTAGGAACTCTGGCCTGTTCCACCACAATAAGGCTCTCTATCACTGACTCCTGAAATTTCACAAATGTCATCTTTGACTCTGGAGACCTATCCCTAAACACAATAAAAGCATTGAAGGTTGCTAAGTGGAAGAGGTGAAGTGCTAACTTCTTATACCAAACGTAAGACTTACGAATAGCAGTATAAGGTTCCAACCTCTGGTCAACTCTATCTACACCTCCCATGTGCTTATTATAATCTAAAATGCACACAGGTTTGCGCACTTCAGCAACCTGGCCCCAAACAGTCACAGGGGAAGTACTCTCATCATGGATGGTACTTAGCATGTAGACATCCCTCTTGTCTGAAAATTTTAAAGCTAGCAGCTCCTCGTTCCGCAAGGCACAGCACTGTCCTCTCTCAAGTTTTTTACAGACAAGCTCCCTTGGATAGCCTTTCCGGTTAGAACGGATTGTGCCACAAGCAACTGTGTCCACTCGAAACAGTTCCTTGAACAATTGCACACCAGTGTAGAAGTTATCTACATACAAATGGTGACCTTTGTTGAACAGTTGTCTACCAAGATCCCACACAATTTTCTCAGTAACTCCAAAAGTGGGAGGACAACCAGGGGGGTCAATATTGGAATCCCTACCAGTGTACACACGGAAACTATACACATATCCTGTCCTACTTTCAGACAGCATATACAATTTAATTCCATATCGTGCCCTTTTGCTAGGAATGTACTGCCTAAAAACCAAACGACCCTTGAAGAGGACCAAAGACTCGTCCACACTTAACTCTTTGCCTGGAACATAGACCTCCGAAAACCGATCTACAAAATGATCAAGGACAGGCCTAATCTTAAAAAGACGGTCAGAATCTGGGTGATCTCGTGGCAAGGCTAATGCATTGTCAACAAAATGCAGCATCCTAAGAAGAAGCAAATACCGATTACGACTCATGGTCGCTGGAAATATAGCTGTTGCCATCAAGGGACTAGTAGACCAATAAGAAGCCAGTGACGGCTTCCTTATCAAACCCATCAAAAAAGTCAAACCCAAAAACTTTTTTAACTCCTCCAAATTTGTGGGAATCCACTGGGCAGCTCTAGAGTGTGGCCTAAGTCTAGCAGCGTTGTCCTTCAAATGCTGCTCCGCATACAAATTAGTCTGCTCAACAATCTCTTCCAAAAACACATCATCCATGAATAACTCAAAGAAATTGATAGGCATAAAGTTCTCTGTATTGGCGTTACACCCCGGGAGACCAGTAAAGGCAGGCAACTCTGGCTGCTCCATGTTTGGGGCAACCCAGACATCAGGTCTTATAACGGGAAACCTTTCAGCCCCAGGTTGCTGCACTATTGGCACATCAATGTCCTCCTCTAAAACAGGCCCTTCATCTGCACTGAGTGTGGCTTCATCATCAGAAGATTCCCCTCCAAGAGAAACATCACTGCCAGAATCTCTGACTTCCTCCTCTGCCTCAGATGCAGAGTCCGTCTCATAGTCATGATCAGACTGTGACTCAAAAAGCATACCAACCACCTGCTGAGCAGTCATCCTGCGGCTAGCCATGATCTCTCCTGCTAAAATTAACTGGACAAATTCACCACCAACAACCAGCACTGTGTAAGACAAGTAACAAAGTGTAGCTTTGTTAGTAAGAGTTATAAACTCAAAAACTATACCGCTCACTTGCCTGAAAAAGCTTGATTCACCAGCTACTACACAGCAATCACCAATGATATCCCACTAAAAATAAAGAAAGAAAGGCAAATTAGAAATAAGACAAAACAAATATCATTGTGCACAAACCTAAGGACAATTTCACACACAATCCTGCATTTAGTACACCCCCTACAAACATGTCATTCATGCATGGCAACAATACTCCTTTGGAGAAAATTGTTTTTACTTACCTAAAACATGCAACTGTGCAAACTGCAGGTCAACCACCGCCAAAACCGCAAGGAGCCACAGCAAATAAAGCAAAAGCTTTGAACTAGAACAAAAAGGAGGAAAATGTTTTTTAATCACAAATGCAAAGACTTCTTCAGTTGACAAACACCCCACCATCAAACATTTAGAAATTGGTGCCTAAGTGGATTCTGCCATAGGGGCAGATGGGCCTACTAATAAAATAGGCCTGTCTACCCCAAGGAAGCCAGAAAATACCTTTAGTAGTGTGTCCCCATGGAGAGCGACCCTTGCCAAAGGGGACAGCCCTAAAAAAAAAAAAAAAAAACACACACAACACTATCCCTGGTGCCTAAGTGGCTTCTACCCCCCTTGGGGGCAGGTGGGCCTAACAAAATAGGCCCATCTGCCCCCAGGGGGTGTAGAAATGGGCAACAGGTCAATGCCCCCCTTGGGGGGGGCGCCCCGTGAACAAGGGGACGCCCCCCCACAAAAATAAACAAATAAAAAAAATCCCTGGCGTTCTAGTGGTTTCTGCCCCCCTTGGGGGCAGACCAGCCTAAAAATAATAGGCTGATCTGTCTCCAAGGGGTGCAGAAATGGCCTGGGTACATGTGCCCCCAAAGTGGGGGGCGACCCTTGCCCAAGGCCCCCCCCATCCACTAACACACACACACACTATCCCTGGTGTCTAAGTGGCTTCTGCCCCCCTTGGGGGCAGGTGGGCCTAACAAAATAGACCCATCTGCCCCCAGGGGGTGTCGAAATGGCCAACAGGTCAATGCCTCCCTTGGGGGGGCGCCCCGTGACCAAGGGGACGCCCACCCACAAAAATAAACAAATAAAAAAAAATCCCTGACGTTCTAGTAGTTTCTGCCCCCCTTGGGGGCAGACCAGCCTAAAAATAATAGGCTGATCTGTCTCCAAGGGGTGCAGAAATGGCCTGGGTACATGTGCCCCCAAAGTGGGGGGCGACCCTTGCCCAAGGCCCCCCCCATCCACTAACACACACACACACACACACACACACTATCCCTGGTGTCTAAGTGGCTTCTGCCCCCCTTGGGGGCAGGTGGGCCTAAGAAAATAGGCCCATCTGCCCCCAGGGGGTGTAGAAATGGGCAACAGGTCAATGCCCCCCTTGGGGGGGGCGCCCCGTGACCAAGGGGACGCCCTCCCACAAAAATAAACAAATAAAAAAAATCCCTGGCGTTCTAGTGGTTTCTGCCCCCCTTGGGGGCAGACCAGCCTAAAAATAATAGGCTGATCTGTCTCCAAGGGGTGCAGAAATGGCCTGGGTACATGTGCCCCCAAAGTGGGGGGCGACCCTTGCCCAAGGCCCCCCCATCCACTAACACACACACACACACACACACACACTACCCCTGGTGTCTAAGTGGCTTCTGCCCCCCTTGGGGGCAGGTGGGCCTAACAAAATAGGCCCATCTGCCCCCAGGGGGTGTAGAAATGGCAAACAGGTCAATGCCTCCCTTGGGGGGGCGCCCCGTGACCAAGGGGACGCCCCCCACAAAAATAAACAAATAAAAAAAAATCCCTGGCGTTCTAGTAGTTTCTGCCCCCCTTGGGGGCAGACCAGCCTAAAAATAATAGGCTGATCTGTCTCCAAGGGGTGCAGAAATGGCCTGGGTACATGTGCCCCCAAAGTGGGGGGCGACCCTTGCCCAAGGCCCCCCCCATCCACTAACACACACACACACACACACTATCCCTGGTGTCTAAGTGGCTTCTGCCCCCCTTGGGGGCAGGTGGGCCTAAGAAAATAGGCCCATCTGCCCCCAGGGGGTGTAGAAATGGGCAACAGGTCAATGCCCCCCTTGGGGGGGCGCCCCGTGACCAAGGGTACGCCCCCCCACAAAAATAAACAAATAAAAAAAAATCCCTGGCGTTCTAGTAGTTTCTGCCCCCCTTAGGGGCAGACCAGCCTAAAAATAATAGGCTGATCTGTCTCCAAGGGGTGCAGAAATGGCCTGGGTACATGTGCTCCCAAAGTGGGGGGCCACCCTTGCCCAAGGCCCCCCCCATCCACTAACACACACACACACACACACACACACACTATCCCTGGTGTCTAAGTGGCTTCTGCCCCCCTTGGGGGCAGGTGGGCCTAAGAAAATAGGCCCATCTGCCCCCAGGGGGTGTAGAAATGGGCAACAGGTCAATGCCCCCCTTGGGGGGGGCGCCCCGTGACCAAGGGGACGCCCCCCACAAAAATAAACAAATAAAAAAAATCCCTGGCGTTCTAGTGGTTTCTGCCCCCCTTGGGAGCAGACCAGCCTAAAAATAATAGGCTGATCTGTCTCCAAGGGGTGCAGAAATGGCCTGGGTACATGTGCCCCCAAAGTGGGGGGCGACCCTTGCCCAAGGCCCCCCCATCCACTAACACACACACACACACACACTATCCCTGGTGTCTAAGTGGCTTCTGCCCCCCTTGGGGGCAGGTGGGCCTAACAAAATAGGCCCATCTGCCCCCAGGGGGTGTAGAAATGGCCAACAGGTCAATGCCTCCCTTGGGGGGGGCGCCCTGTGACCAAGGGGACGCCCCCCCCACAAAAATAAACAAATAAAAAAAAATCCCTGGCGTTCTAGTAGTTTCTGCCCCCCTTGGGGGCAGACCAGCCTAAAAATAATAGGCTGATCTGTCTCCAAGGGGTGCAGAAATGGCCTGGGTACATGTGCCCCCAAAGTGGGGGTCGACCCTTGCCCAAGGCCCCCCCCATCCACTAACACACACACACACTCACACACACTATCCCTGGTGTCTAAGTGGCTTCTTCCCCCCTTGGGGGCAGGTGGGCCTAAGAAAATAGGCCCATCTGCCCCCAGGGGGTGTAGAAATGGGCAACAGGTCAATGCCCCCCTTGGGGGGGCGCCCCGTGACCAAGGGTACGCCCCCCCACAAAAATAAACAAATAAAAAATAATCCCTGGCGTTCTAGTAGTTTCTGCCCCCCTTGGGGGCAGACCAGCCTAAAAATAATAGGCTGATCTGTCTCCAAGGGGTGCAGAAATGGCCTGGGTACATGTGCCCCCAAAGTGGGGGGCGACCCTTGCCCAAGGCCCCCCCCATCCACTAACACACACACACACACACACACTATCCCTGGTGTCTAAGTGGCTTCTGCCCCCCTTGGGGGCAGGTGGGCCTAAGAAAATAGGCCCATCTGCCCCCAGGGGGTGTAGAAATGGGCAACAGGTCAATGCCCCCCTTGGGGGGGCACCCCGTGACCAAGGGGACGCCCCCCCACAAAAATAAACAAATAAAAAAAAATCCCTGGCGTTCTAGTAGTTTCTGCCCCCCTTGGGGGCAGACCAGCCTAAAAATAATAGGCTGATCTGTGTCCAAGGGGTGCAGATATGGCCTGGATACATGTGCCCCCAAAGTGGGGGGCGACCCTTGCCCAAGGCCCCCCCCCCCATCCACTAACACACACACATACACACACTATCCCTGGTCTCTAAGTGGCTTCTGCCCCCCTTGGGGGCAGGTGGGCCTACAAAAATAGGCCCATCTGCCCCCAGGGGGGGCAGAAATGGCCAACAGATCAATGCCCCCCTTGGGGGGGCGCCCCGTGCCCAAGGGGACGCCCCCCCACAAAAATAAACACATAAAAAAAAATCCTTGGCGTTCTAGTGGTTTCTGCCCCCCTTGGGGCAGATCAGCCTAAAAAAATAGGCTGATCTGCCCTCAAGGGGGGCAGAAATGGCCCTAAAAGACATGCCCCCCAAAGGGGAGCGACCCTTGCCCAAGGGGGAGCCCCCCCATCCACTACACACACAATCCCAGGTGCCTAAGTGGCTTCTGCCCCCCTTGGGGGCAGGTGGGCCTACAAAAATAGGCCCATCTGCCCCCAGGGGGGGCAGAAATGTCCAACAGGTCAATGCCCCCCTTGGGGGGGCGCCCCGTGCCCAAGGGGACGCCCCCCCACAAAAATAAACACATTAAAAAAAATCCCTTGCGTTCTAGTGGTTTCTGCCCCCCTTGGGGCAGATCAGCCTAAAAATAATAGGCTGATCTGCCCTCAAGGGGGGCAGAAATGGCCCTAAAAGACATGCCCCCCAAAGGGGAGCGACCCTTGCCCAAGGGTGTGCCCCCCCATCCACTACACACACAATCCCTGGTGCCTAAGTGGCTTCTGCCCCCCTTGGGGGCAGATGGACCTAAAAAAATAGGCCAATTTGCCCCCAAGGGGGGCAGGAAAGGCCAACAGTTCTCTGCCCCCTTGGGGGGGGCGCCCCTTGCCCAAGGGGGCACCCCCCCCCACATAAATACACATAAAAATAAAAAACCCTGGTGATCTAGTGTTTTCTGCCCCCCTTGGGGGCAGATCTGGCTAAAAAGTAGCCAATCTGCCCTCAAGGGGGGCAGAAATGTCCCTAAAAGACATGCCCCCTAAAGGGGAGCGACCCTTGCCCAAGGGGGCGCCCCCCCATCCACTACACACACAATCCCTGGTGCCTAAGTGGCTTCTGCCCCCCTTGGGGGCAGATGGACCTAAAAAAAATAGGCTGATCTGCCCCCAAGGGGGGCAGAAAAGGCCAACAGTTCTCTGCCCCCTTGGGGGGGGGCGCCCCTTGCCCAAGGGGGCACCCCCCCACACATAAATGCACATACCAATATAAATCCCTGGTGATCTAGTGATCTGGCTAAAAAGTAGCCAGATCTGCCCCCAAGGGGGGCAGAAATGGCCGTAGTAATTGCCCCCTAAAGGGGAGCGACCCTTGCCCAAGGGGCCGCTCCCGCGTGCCAAAAACAGGAAACAACAACAAAAAAAACAAATCCCTGGTGTCTAGTGGGCATTCCTGCTGCCCGATCGCAATGCGATCGGGCAGCAGGAATGCTCAAAGAGACACCGGGGAAAAGGAAAAGCCTTTCCTTTTCCCCGGTGCCTCTTTAGCCCCAACCCCCCACCCACCGGGAAGAGGAACTCACCTCTTCTCTCGTCGCCGCACAGGAAGCAAATGGCTTCCTGTGCGGCGAGGATCCCATAATGAAGTCAGCGCGCGATCGCGCGCTGACGTCATTATGGGGGGATGGGGGGGTCAGGGGTGGAAGGGGAAGGGCTTCCCCTTCCATCCCTGACTTTGGGGGGTGGGGGGGAAGCACACAGAGGGAGCGAGAGCGCTCCCTCTGGGCTGTGTGCCGAGGACGTAGTGGTTACGTCCTCGGCACAGCAGCACTGTGCCGCGGGACGTAACCACTACGTCCGCGGCACAGAAGGGGTTAAAGCTATTGCTGGTATAAGCATTCTGCTTCAACATTCCAATGTTTGTCTTTCTGTTTTTCCCTTTTTAATTTAGAACATTCTACCCTCAGTAGATCGAATGTTCTAGTAGTCTTATAACATTCCTGCCTTAGGGTTTACCCGTTATTAAAGGCCCTCTCCTTGGTTAAAGGCCTTTACTTGTGGCTTAGGCCTATTACTTGGTTTCAGGGCATCCAACAACTGGTATAGCCCTCAGCAGTGGCCTATAAGGCTATAGTACAGTTGAATTGTTATCTCATAATCTCTTCAGCCACAGGCAACAGTCAAATTGAGGAGTAGGTCACAGAGCATAATTCCAGTTGAAGTTTAAATAAGTAAAATGAGAACTGACTTTTTATTTTTGTGCTGGTTTGTTTCTAAAATGAACAGTGATCAGCACAAAGAAGCTATTTCTGGCTGTAGCTCAATGCAGGAAAGGTAGAACCTCCCTGCATTTTCTACACATTTTGAGCGACAGCATTTTTTTATCTGACTAATATTAAAATGATTGTATTACCTTTTTGAAAAACTGAGGCTTTCCATGGCTGGAGTGTGGGCATTCCCACACATCCACCTATGGATTTTGGTGCATTCCCAGATTTACAAAGAGTTGTAAACCTTGGAATGGGTCTAAATGGTACGACCCAGGCATAATAAGGAGTAGTCTCTTTATGTATCCATGCTACCTGCTTTTTCTATGGGTGACATATTCCACATCACACATAGTAAAATGAAAATTCCTTTGAGGATTGTTTTTGTGTAGGAAGGTGCTTCTTCCTGCACAGAAATAATCCTCCTTGTAACGCAGGCACCCTTCCACCATGGTGCACAGTTGCCTGTGTTGGTGCTAGGCAGCACAGAGAGCGCCAGCACAAGTAGGCAGCAGAAATGCTCAATATCTTTGTAAGTATGGAGCATTTCTGATGTCACGCTTTCATGCATGTTGCCTTGCTGCCTTGAGTTGTGTAATATATTACTAAATCTGCCCTCAAGGATTTTAGCATTCTGTGGGATAGGAGGTGGTGGTGACCGTGTATTTTAACAAATAAAATAACTTCTGCTGTATGTGAAAAGGGTGCTGGAAGGCACCTCAGAATTCCATTATAAAGGAGCTCTGTGTTCGGCCTAAACACTGTCAATGATTTGAACTGCAAAACAGTACACAAAAAATACAAAAACAAGCATTCATCACACACAAGCATAAAAAACACACTTTTTAAAATTTGCAAACAAATATAAATAAAAAATAAAAGATTTAATTTTAATAGGAAGGTTGGCGCTTTCCTAAATTCAGCTGAAGCCACATATCGTCCATACTGTTAAATTTGATGCACCTGCACTCCTCCCACAAATCAACCTGAGGATACTAGTTTCATTTTTAGTCTCCAATTTCAAATTACTTGACATTCACAGAAAGTTCAAAAATTTTCAATTGTACATTAAGCCACTTCTATTTAATACACTTTATTAATCTGTTAATATGATTTCGTTTTCTAAGCAGTTACTTTCCCAACCAGGGGTCCCGGACCACAGGTTGGGATACAGGTTAGGAACTACTGGGTTAGGCACTTCTCAATAGATGCTGAAGAGAAGAGATCTGTTGTTTTATTATAGGCCTCGAAAATGTGTTTTAAAAAGTAGACTTCTCTTGATGTCATTGTAAGGGCCCCCTCCAGTTTCATTTCACTTCTAAGTATTTCAATGTCTCCAGCCCTTGGACCACTTAGTTGAAAAAGAAAAGGTTCCTTTGCAGAGAGGGTATAGTGGGCCATGCTGTACATGCCAGGATTAGCTGAACCTGGGGAGGTGTTTCTTCAGGTTGGTTCTGAACAGCGTAAAGGAGGGGGTAGCGCATAACTCAGTGGAGACGGAGTTCCATATTTTAAGTTCGATGCTTGAGAAGGCATTGTGGGAGATTTTGTTAACCTTCTGAGACTGAAATGTAGGGTCCTTCAGCCTTTAAAATTTCAGGTTCCATTGGACAGTCAGTTTGGAAGCCAGGTAAAAGGGATCTACAGGACATTGAGTTTAAGACAGGAAGTCTCAAATGTTATACGAGGGTTAATGGAAAGCCATTTTGGTGATGTTGGTGTAGGTTTAATGTGATGGAATTTATTCTTTCTGGGAATGAGACGGACAGCAGATTGAACGACAGCTTTTATGGTGCAAGAAGTTAGTTGGGTATGCCACTAACAGGTGCATTTCAGTATTCAATTCTGGAGAGGACTAGTGCTTGAAAAAGTGATTTGAGGTCAGAGCTGGGAAGGAAGTGTCTGATATTTTTCATGTTTGGAGGTAGAAATAGGCATATTTAGACACTGCTTCGATGTGTGAATCAAGGCCATCAGAGGTGTGGCAGAGGTGATAATTTTGGCAGAGAGGCGTAGAGTTTCTACTTTCTTATGCCATTACGGTGACAGTTCTCTATTGAAATTGGAGGAAAGGCCAAGAAGTGCCTTTTTCTGTCCATCTAGTTTCATGTGACACATCCGTTTTTGCATATCAGTTAGACGGTTTATTAGGGAGCTTGTGGGAAGTTAATCTTCAGGTCGATTTGGGGATCGTCTGTGTACATTTGGAAAGCAACACCATGTTTGTGCAACAGTACACCAAGAGCTCTTCATATGCGTTGTAAAGGATGGGAGCCAACACAGAGTCTTGTGAAGCCTCAAAGAGTGATGGAGTGACGGTGAAGGCTGAGTTCTCACTTCTCATTTGCTGAAACCATTTGAGATGTAACAGCGAAACCAGTTCATACGTACCTCAAGCAGTGTCTGTTGGATATCAAGGTGGAGAGTACGAAATGTGGAAGGTGGGTCGCGTAACAGTAGGAGACAAGATTTCATTTCAAGACCGGAGGCTACCATTAGGTATTACATCCTTTAATGCCACTCCTGCAGCACCTTTAGAGAACCTTAAACAATAAATAACTCTGGTACCAGAAACATGTAGTCCATAAATATCCCCTTCACTGAACATTCCTCCTTTTATAATTGCTGGTATTGGGGAGATAAGTAACTTTTTTGTTAAATGTGTTTTAAAAAAAATCTTTATTATAGTTTATGTGGAGAAGAATAGTTTGATTATATGTGATGGATTAACCTTGGAACCTAAGCTTTCAATTTATGGAAGCAGGTTTACTTTTAAAAATTGAATTAATGTAATTATAGTTAGGAGTACAACAGGCTTGATTGCGCTAGGGTAGTCTATTTTAATATCGAGCAGAAGAATGTATGAGGAGAAATGTTTAACTTTATCGTAAAAGGGTAACTCAATGCTTGGGGAATGAGGAAAAATGGAATACACCAGATACCGGCAGTTGGAGGAGCAGTTTGAGGCACGACTAATAACTGGAGAATTATCTCCAGGACGCACAGTTTTCCAAGGTGGAACAGCGTGCAGGTGTGCACAAGCCGGCATTGAGCGCAGTGACAGCACTCGTTTAAGAAGTCACATACATGATGGAAAGGCGTTCAGTGGCAGAACAAGTATATTAAATAACGTGGGATCTCTCGCAAGAGACTACAGCCATTTTAGATTGGGAAGTAACAGGTAGGGCCTAAAGCATAGCACATTAGCATGGAAATCAGTTGAGGCATCCTTAAGGATAACAAACTCAACAAGAGTCGTTTTTAAAATGGAGAAAGGTTGTTCTGTGTATATCTGAACTGCTTTAGTTAGTTATTTGTTGGCAGAATGTAGAATTGTGTAATTATTGAAAGATTATGGATCCTTATCAGGGTACTACTATTGAGATAACTGGTTCAATAATTAAAGAAGAGGTGGTTAAGTGATTAATTCAGCATAAGGAAGACAGTGGGTAGAAGAGACAGTAGACAGTATTTTTAAAAATAGGAAAATAAAGTTTTTATAATCAGCAGAAGAACTGTATTCTTTATCTGAGGAAGAGGGCCGGAGTGGTGAAACAGGAAGAAAAAACACTAAAAACCCAAGACATGTGGAGGACATTGTAATGTCAAAAAAAGTGAAAGAAGGCTTGAACGCCATTTCTAAGAAAGGTGTCCTTAGTGACACACAGAAAACAGGGTTCCCTAACGGCAGGGCTAGACTGGCCTTAGCGGGCATTGGCTGTTTTCCCAGGAGGCTAGCAGGGTGGGGGCCAGTTTTGCAGCAATGGGGGCCGGTTTTGGTACTGGGGCCGATTTTGCAGCGGTGCTGTAATATTGGTCCACATAACAAAAGCAGCTTTGCTTCACACTTGCCCCCCCCCCCCCCCCCCCCACCCCCAGGGGGCTGGTCTGGCAAAGTTGCCTGTCCGGCCCTGCCTAGCAGCATACAGAAACAGGGTGCCCTTGGCAGAACACAGGAGGAAGAGGACTTTAAAGGAGAAGAGGGTCTTATGTCTTGCTCAGAAAAAGAAAAAAGAAAACGATGAGTATGAATTTGACATATATCAAGATGGCGAATTCAATGAATAGCTTAACAGTCTTGAGGTGCATGCTTTTCAGAAGCAATTAGAGATCCATTTCTCCATATTAGGCATCCACGAAGTGGTGACTGGTGGCCTATGGATCACATAGGGAAGTTCATAAAAGAATGGATTCAAAAACCCTTAGGCAGGGAGGTAAGGAGAGTGATGAGGGCAGAATGCACAAGGCTGGTCACTGAGGAGAAGGTGTGCAATACACCAAATTTAGATCCGGAATTAATAAGTTTTTTGTTCTACTTAGGTATGGATCCTAGGAAGGGTCTAGAACGCTCCTTGAAAATTTGTCAAGATAAGGTCTTAGACGTCATGAGCCCCTTGGCCAGAAGTTTGGGCAGGGATGAGTAGGCACTTGTTAATGAGAAGACAGTTGACTTGGAGTTGCTCAGAGGATGGAGCCAGGGGGCTGTGGTAATGCTAGGAAATGCTAATGCCTGGTTGCTGGCAGAGAGAAGAGCAAACCTGATGAAGATAAGTCCCAAGTTGGGAGACATGACTCAGAAGAAACCAGCAACTATGCTAAAGGGTTGCTCTTCCGTGATGGTCTGGTAAAAAGTATTGGGAAATACGTTAACTCCTTTACTGCCTGAGATAAGGCACAAAGTAGTATGAGGAAGGTTTTTTGAAGTGCAATTTTTGGCAGGGCCAGTAGGGGGGGACCCAGTACCAGCCGAGAGATGCAAATGTCCCAGTACAATAACCAATATGCCAGCCAATATAGAGGAAGAGGATCCCAGTCTACCTCAGGTTTTTATCCTAGCAGAGGAAGAATGGCCAGACAAGGCAGAGGGAGGTTCTTGCATGGACGAAGCCAGTCTCAATCAGGAGATCAAGGTGATTATGGTGATTATTTTCGGTTCCAACCCTAGAAAACATAGGAAGACATTTGAAGCATTTCAAAAGAGAACTGAAGAAGATAATGCAAGATCCTTGGGTGTTAGAAACAATACCAGGGTTTATTATAGAGTTTGCAGATTTTCCCCATCAGGAGCGAAAGCAAAGGGAGATAAGGGTCTCAGAGGAACAGGGACGTATAGTGGATGCAGAGATAGAGTCTTTGATTCAGAAAGGTGCGATAGTATGCTTAGGAGAGACAGAAGGATGCTTTGTAAGCAATACATTTTTGGTCAAGAAGAAGGATAAAGGATTGAGGCCAGTTATACATCTCGGAGAGCTGAACAGATTTCTGATGTACAGACATTTCAAAATGGAGGGATAACACCGACTGAGGGATTTATCAAAGGAGAAAGATTGGCTAGTGAAATTAGATCTAAAAGATGCTTATTTCACAGTTCCATGAGAAAAGAGATCGAAAATATTTACAATTCAGGTGGAGAAGGAGTCTTTATCAATTTCAGTCCCTTCCATTTGGCCTATCTTCTGCACCTTGGTGTTTTACGAAGGTGATGAGAATAGTTGTGGCGTATTTCCGAGAGGGGAATACGGATGATAGTTTGCTTGGACAACATTCTTATAATGTCACAGGATGTGGACTAACTGAGGAAAGAATTGTCATAGGTCTTAGTGATGTTGAGGAGTTGAGGTTTTTTGGTGAACAAGGAGTGTAGGAAGTTGGCTCTGTATATACTATCTAAAAGTGAGAGATAGTGTGCACAGAGCCTAAGGGTTCCCCTTAGAGGTTAGATAGTGGCAAAATTAGATAATACCAATGCTCTATTTTGTGGTAGTGTGGTCGAGCAGTAGGCTTATCAGAGGGTAGTGTTAAGCTTTTGTTGTACACACACAGGCAATAAATGAGGAACACACACTCAAAGACTTAACTCCAGGCCAATAGTTCTTATATAGAAAAATATATTTTCTTAATTTATTTTTGAACCACAAGATTCAAGATTTGAAGTAAATACATAAAATGCAAGGTACTCCACACAGGTAAGTAAGGAACTTTGAATTAGAGCAGTAACATACACAGTTTCAGTTAAAATGGCATTAAGCTATTTTAAAAGTGGACACTGTGCAAAAACCAGCAGTTCCTGCGAGAGGTAAATATTGGTTAGTTTTTCATTTAAGTAAGGCACTTACAAGTTCAGTTTCCTGGGCATAGGTAGCCCACCGTTGGGGGTTCAAGGCAACCCCAAAGTCACCGCACCAGCAACACAGGGCCGGTCAGGTGCAGAGGTCAAAGGAGGGCCCAAAACACATAGGCACCAATAGAGAACAGGGGTGCTCCGGTTCCAGTCTGCCAACAGGTAAGTACCTGCGTCTTCGGAGGGCAGACCAGGGGTTTTTGTAGAGCACTAGGAGGGACACAAGTAGGCACACAAAACACACCCTCAGCGGCCCAATGGCGGCCGGATGCAGTGTGCTTAGCAGGTGTGGGGTTTTCAATAGAAGTCAATGGAGGGACCCGAGGGTCACTATAGCGGTGCAGGCGGGGACAAGGGGGCTTCTCGGACAAGCCACCACTGGGCTAGGCAAAGGGTCGCCTGATGGTCACTCCTGCACTAGAGTTCGGTTCCTTTTGATCCTGGGGGCTGCGGGTGCAGTGCTTGGTCCAGGCGTCGGGTTCTTTGTTCCACGCAGTCACGGTCAGGGGGACCCTCTGGATCCTCTCTGCATGCATTGCTGTGGGGGTGCAGGGTGGTCGTCTCAGGTTACTCACGGAGTTGCAGTCGCCTGGGAGTCCTCTCTGCAGTGTTAGTTCTCTGAAGCTCGAGCCGGCGTCGTCGGGTGCAGAGGGTGAAGTCTCACGCTTCCGCCTGGAAGTGTGAGTTCTTTAGAACTAACTTGTACTCTCCCTCACCAAGGACCCCGCCAGCGCCAAGACCAACCTACAAGAGGGTATGAAGGACGTCGCAGATTGGATGAGGCTCAGCCGCCTAAAGCTGAACTCTGAAAAAACGGAAGTCCTCATCCTCGGCAACACCCCGTCCGCCTGGGACGACTCCTGGTGGCCCACGGCCCTCGGCACCGCACCGACCCCCGCAGACCACGCCCGCAACCTCGGCTTCATCTTGGACCCTCTTCTCACCATGACCAAGCAAGTCAACGCCGTGTCCTCCGCCTGCTTCCTCACTCTCCGCATGCTCCGCAAGATCTTCCGCTGGATCCCCGCCGACACCAGAAAAACCGTGACCCACGCCCTTGTCACGAGTCGCCTGGACTACGGCAACACCCTCTACGCCGGGACCACCGCCAAACTCCAAAACCGCCTGCAACGCATCCAAAACGCCTCGGCCCGCCTCATCCTCGACGTACCCCGCAACAGCCACATCTCCGCACACCTGAGACACCTGCATTGGCTCCCAGTCAGCAAAAGGATCACCTTCCGTCTTCTCACCCACGCACACAAAGCCCTCCACAACAAGGGACCGGAATACCTCAACAGACGCCTCAGCTTCTACGTCCCCACCCGCCCCCTCCGCTCCGCTGGCCTCGCACTTGCTGCCGTCCCTCGCACCCGCCGCTCCACGGCGGGTGGGAGATCTTTCTCCTTCCTGGCGGCCAAGACCTGGAACTCCCTCCCCACCAGCCTCAGGACCACCCAGGACCACTCCGCTTTCCGGAGACTCCTAAAGACTTGGCTGTTCGAGCAGCGATAACCCCCCCTTTCCCCCCTAGCGCCTTGAGACCCGCACGGGTGAGTAGCGCGCTTTATAAATGTTAATGATTTGATTTGATTTGAAGTTGTTTCAAAGTTGCCAAAAGTTTGCTGTGGTGAACAGTGCTGCTGTTCTCAGGAGTTTCTTGATCCTTCAGTTCAGGGCAGTCCTCTGAGACTTCAGAGGTCGCTGGCCCCTGTCGGATGCGTCGCTGGGCAGGTTCTTTGAGACTGGAGACAGGCCGGTAGGGCTGGGGCCAAGTCAGTTGTCATCTCCGTCGTCTCTGCAGGGCTTTCAGGTCAGCAGTCCTTCTTCTTTGTGTAGGTTGCAGAAATCAGATTTCCTGGGTTCTGGGGCATCCCTAAAAACTAGATTTAGGGGTGTGTTTAGGTCAGGAGGGCAGTAGCCAATGGCTACTGTCCTGGAGGGTGGCTACACCCTCTTTGTGCCTCCTCCTTGAGGGGAGGGGGGCACATCCCTAATCCTAATCCTAATCCTAAAGGCAGGGGTCACCTCAGCTCAGGACACCTTAGGGGCAGTCCTGACTGGTGGGTGACTCCTCCTTGTTTTTCTCATTATCTCCTCCAGCCTTGCTGCCAAAAGTGGGGGCAGTGGCCAGAGGGGCGGGCACCTCCACTGGCTGGGATGCCCTGGGGTGCTGTAACAAAAGGCATGAGCCTTAGAGGCTCATCGCCAGGTGTTACAGTTCCTGCAGTGGGAGGTGAGAAGCACCTCCACCCAGGACAGGTTTTGTTCCTGGCCACTGAGTGACAAATGGACTCTCCCCATGTGGCCAGAAACTCGTCTGGTTGTGGCAGGCTGGCAGAAACTGGTCAGCCTAGCACTAGGAGTTGGACTGGTATTCAGGGGGCATATCTACGATGCCCTCTGGGTGCATTTTACAATAAATCCCACACTGGCATCAGTGTGCATTTATTGTGCTGAGAAGTTTGATATCAAACTTCCCAGATTTCAGTGTAGCCATTATGTAACTGTGGAGTTCGTAGTTGACAAACTCCCCGACCATATACTCTTTATGGCTACCCTGCACTCATAATGCCTAAGGTTTTGCTTATCAAAAGAAGAGAAGAAGGACTGGGAGGATGATGGTCCAGTGTACAGTCTCCCAAGGCTCACTGTAAAATAGAAATGGTACACTGTTCCAAAAAATAATGAAAAGATGCAGGGTCAGAATGAGTCAGTGATATCAGGAGAGCCCTCAAACACCCAAAAGGATGCCAAGCTTCATCACTGGGCAGTCTCCACGTCAGACCGGTGCTGCAATGTCTGGCGGGCCACCCCTTATTATAGGGATGGTACAGTACCGAAGGTTGCAGAATTCTTAAAAATATGAGGTTAAGAAGGCCTCCGAGGGCACATTACAGTGTGTTGTGGGATGTCAATGTGTTTTTGACATGGGCTGCAAATAAATGCTTGAACTTGAAGAGACTGAAAAAATTAGCAACTTTACTATGTTTAATATCATGCAGAAGATTTTCAGATGTAAAAGCGTTAGCGGTAGGTAACAAGGTTATCTGTCTGCATGGAGTGTATTTAGAGTTCTGGAAAATAACTAAAACTATGTCAGAGTCAATTTATTATCCGAGATTTCCAGATGAAAAGAGGTTGTGTGTGGTGGATTGTATGACAGAATATGAGAACAGCGTATTAGAATCTAGGAAAATGGAGAAAGTCAACTATTGATATCTTACGTGAAACCATATGGTGCAGTAAGCACAGCAACAGTTGCAAGATGGGTGAAAGTTATCATGAGAGAAGGGGGACTTGAGCATTTTTAAGTCACATTCAGTGTGAGGAGCTATGTTGAGAAAGGTGTATTTGTCTGGTGATCATTTGGAGGAAATACTTAAAGCAGCTGACTGGGCAAATGTTGGAACTTTTGCAAAGCATTAATTTAGACCACTAAAGCATGTGCTGAAGGTAGTGCTGAAACTAATTATATTAGGCCGATCTTCCCCCAGGGAGGGCAGAAATGGCCTAAAAATAATTCACGCCCCCGGGAAGCGACCCTTGCCTAAGGGGTCGCTCTCCACATATATTAAAAAAAATATATATATATCCATGGTGTCTATGGGTCTCTGCCCCCGGGGGGTGCACAATTGGCCAAAAATATATATCCCTGGTGTCTAGTGGTTTCTGCCCCCCCAGGGGGCAGATAGGTCAAATTTTATTAGGCTGATCTGCCCCCACGGGGGGCAGAAATGGCCTAAAAATAATTTGGCCCCCCCAGGGAGCGACCCTTGCTTAAGGGGTCGCTCCCCACATATAAAAAAATAATAAACTAAAAAAAAATGTATCCCTGGTGTCTAGGTGTTTTCTGCCCCCTGGGGGCAGATCAGTCTAATTATATTAGGCCGATCTGCCGCCGGGGGGGCAGAAATGCCCTAAAAATAATTTGGCCCCCTGGGGAGCTGACCTTGCCCAAGGGGCTGCTCCCCTCATGACCATTACCACAAAAACCAAAAATTCCCTGGTGTCTAGTGGGCATTTCTGCTGCCCGATCGTATCGCGATCGGGCAGCAGAAATGCTCAGAGAGACATGAAAGGAGAGGAAAGGCATTTCCTCTCCTTTCATGCCTTTCTCTGCCCCTCCAGTGACCGGGGGGCAGAAACCACTAGATACCAGTTTATTATTTTTTTTTTTTCACTTACGCATAAGGGTGCGGCCCCTTGTGCAAGGAACGCTCCCCAGGGAGGGCAAAATATTTTTAGGCCATTTCTGGCCCCCCTGGAGGGAGATCGGCCTAATATAATTAGGCTGACCTCTAGACACCAGGGATATATATCTTTTTTTTATTTAATTCATGTTTTTATGTATGGGGAGCTACCCCTTAGGCAAGGGTCGCTCCCCTGGGGGGCAAATTGTATTTTTGTTAGGCCAATCTGGGCAAGGGGGGCAGAAACCACTAGACACCAGGGATTGGTGTCTGTGTATGTGTGTGTTTTGTTTGGGGGGGCAGCCCCTTGGGCAAGGTACGCTCCCCATGGGCGCACATTACTGTTGGCCACAGATCGGCCTATTTTTGGAAGGCCCATCTGCCCCCAAAGGGGGCAGAAAATCCTACCAGAGACCAGGGAAGGTTTTTTTTCAAAATAAGAGAGTGGGGGTATGACCATACCCTCACCCCAAATAAATGGGGCCAGAGTTGTTCTGCCCACCAGTGGGCAGCTTGGGCAATTACCCCTGATCTACACCCCAGGGGGGCAGCAAGTCTACTAAATGCCAGGGAATAAAAAAAATAAAATAGTGGGGTGGTGGCTACCAACCAGTATGGGCCTGGTTATGCCCTCACCCCAACTGAAGGGGGAAACAGTCTTTCAGCTCTCCCCCAGCACACTAAAACATCTTATCCCATGGTAAGCAAGAGGACAGTTGATTATTTTGGGTTTTGGTTTTACATTTGGGCCATGAGAGCTTGTTAACTCCCAAAATCGCCCCACTTGGAATGGTGAGGGATGCACTTTTTTGACTTTGGGACGCTGCCATGTAGGGAAATCCACAAGACCTAGACACATCTGAAAACTAAACATCTGGTTGATTCCAGGGTGGTGTGCTTCACATGCACCATTTTCTTACCCACAATGCCCTGCAAATCTCCAACTTTGCTGGAAATCACACATTTTTCCCACATTTTTGTGATGGAACCTTCTGAAATCTGCAGGAATCCACAACATTCCTACCACCCAGCATTGTCTCATCTATACCGATAAAAATTCTGCTGCACTTGTCAGCCTAAAAAGTTTTTTTTTTTCTAACTGCCCTTTTGGACCCACTTTGGTTCCCCCTCAATTTCAACATGTTTGTGGCTCTTCCCTGTCACAGGCACTTGGCCTACCCACACAAGTGAGGGACCATTTTTATCGGGAAACTTAGGGGAACACTTGGTGGAAGGAAATTTGTGGCTCCCCTCAGATTCCAGAACTTTCTGTCACCAAAATGTGAGGAGAAAGTGTTTTTTGGGCCAAATTTCGAGGTTTGCAAAGGATTCTGGGTAACAGAACCTGGCGAGAGCCCCACAAGTCGCCCTTTCTTGGATTCCCCTACCTGTCTAGTTTTAAAAAATGTGCAGGTTTGGTAGGTTTCCCTACGTGCCAGCTGAGCTAGAGGTCAAAATCTACAGCTATGCACTTTGCAAAAAACACTTCAGATTTCAATGTAAAAATGTGATGTGTCCATGTTGCGTTTCCTGTCGCAAGCATTAGGCCTACCCACGCAAGTGAGGTACCATTTTTATCGGGAGTCATGGGGGAACACAGAATAGCAAAACAAGTGTTATTGCTCTTTGTCTTTCTCTACATTGTTCCTTCCAAATGTAAGACAGTATGTAAAAAAGATGTCTATTTGAGAAATGCCCTGTAATTCACATGCTAGTATGGTCACCCCAGAATTCAGAGATGTGCAAATAACCACTGCTTCTCAACACCTTATCTTGTGCCCATTTTGGAAATACAAAGGTTTTCTTGATACCCATTTTTCACCCTTCATATTTCAGCAAATGAATTGCTGTATACCCGGTATAGAATGAAAACCCATTGCAAGGTGCAGCTCATTTATTGGCTCTAAGTACCTGGGGTTCTTGATGAGCCTACAAGCCCTGTATATCCCCGCCACAAGAAGAGTCCAGCAGACGTAATGGTATATTGCTTTCAAAAATCTGACATCGCAGGAAAAAGTTACAGATTAAAACGTGAAGAAAATGGCTGTTTTTTTCACCTCAATTCCAATATTTTTTATTTCAGCTGTTATTTTCTGTAGGAAACCCTTGTAGGATCTACACAAATGACCCCTTGCTGAATTCAGAATTTTGCCTAATTTGTAGAAATGTTTAGCTTTCTGGGATCCAGCATTGGTTTCACACCTATTCTGTCACTAACTGGAAGGAGGCTGAAAGCACAAAAAATAGTAAAAATGAGGTATGTCCCAGTAAAATGCCAAAATTGTGTTGAAAAATTGGGTTTTCTGATCCAAGTCTGCCTGTTCTTGAAATCTGGGAAGATGGTGATTTTAGCACTGCAAACCCTTTATTGATGCCATTTTCAGGGAAAACACCACAATGGCACCCTTGCCAGCAAGCCTTCTTCTGCAGCCCTTTTGCCCATTTTTTTTTTTTAAAACTGATTTTTCGCTGTATTTTGGCTAATTTCTTGGTCTCCTTCAGGGGAACCCACAAAGTCTGGGTACCTCTAGAATCCCTAGGATGTTGGAAAAAAGGATGCAAATTTGGGGTGTGTAGCTTATGTGGACAAAAAGATATGAGGGCCTAAGCGCAAACTGCCCCAAACAGCCAAAAAAAAGGCTTGGCACTTGAGGGGGAAAAGGCCTGGCAGTGAAGGGGTTAAAGATATGAAACACTTCTTTAGGGCCTGTTTCACTTACTTGAACTAGGATCCAGGTCACTCTTGCTTTGGCACTGTCAAGAATGTGGGCCACCCCTTATTGTACTGAACCAGTGTGACTAGATGTGCAAGGGAGAGCTTACAGAGAGAGGAGGAGATTACCATGTCTTTAATTTCCAGGCTGTCAAGACTTTTTAGATCTCTGCTGATTGTTTTAGTCTTGCGAAAATCTAATAGGGGTGTGAGGCACTGGAAAATAAATTATTAGAGTAACTAATCGCACCAGTCGACCACGAAGGGGTTAGACACTTGCACTAATTCATCCTTAGTGATGATATCAGTGATAGATCCTATAATGTGGGTACTGAAGAATAGTGTTTGATGAGTTGATTGTCTACCAAGAAGGTTCTAAAGTGATCCCTGAATTTTTTTTTGTCTTTGCTGTAGGGGAGGTTAAAGTCACCAATAATTATGTAATCATTGTAAGTGAGTACTTGAGCTCTTAGAAATATCGTAAAGTCCTCAACAAAAGCTGCATTATTTCCAAGGGGTAATAAATGAGGCTAATATTGGCTGTAACAGCATCATTAGTAGAGAGGTCGCGGGTGAGGAATGCAAATTATGATGTGGATTGAGTTTCAATGAGGCAACGTTTGAGATGTTCTATAAAAATGAGAGTGAGTAGTCCACCCATTTTAGATTGTCTTTCTTTGCGAATGATACTGGTTCCTTATTTTCCTTGCTGAAGGAGGTTGTTAACGACAGATTGGGAAATAGTTGAAACCGATTTCGGTGAGTGCTAGTAGATCTAGGTCATTTTTTAATGAAGAATGGTAGAGATGGTTGCAGTGTTTACAGTGGCATTTCTGCAGTTTGCAAGCGCGCAGCAAAGCTGTGGGAGTGGTAGCTGTGAGGATCTTAAGGCATGATGCGCTCAGATTTGTTCTGTGTCGGTTGGCCCATTGAATGGACAGTATTTGATGTACAGTGGGTGACGCAGGTGCACATGGGTTATTAGAGGTGTCACTAGTTGCAATGGGTGTGGGTGTGTGAGATGTGAAAGGGGAGCTACATTCATGTGTTTGGACAATATGGTAATTTGCTATTTTAGAAGTTAGATTTTGCTGAGTGGAGGTCAACTTTAGTGGTTCACCTAAAAGCTCAGAAGGAGTTCTTGGGTGTGGAGAATGTTTTAGGAGTTAGAGAAAAGGCGAAAACACATAAAATGGGCGTGGCCGTAATTTGCGGGTTGCTAGGGGTCGCAGCTGTGACCCCTGGGGCCAGTTGTAGCAATTTCCGCATTTGTGATTCGGAAATTGCGAGTCGGTGCGACTCGCAATTTCCGAATCGCAAATGCGGATGCAGAACGGTGTCGCTATGGGGTCGCAAAGACCCACCTCATTCATACTAATGAGGTGGGTCGCATTTTGCGACCCCATAGCGAGTCCCTGCACGCACAGGGATGGTGGCCTGCTGAAGACAGCAGACCTCCATGTCTGTGACTGCTTTTTAAATAAAGCAGTTTTTTTTGTATTGCAGCCCGTTTTCCTTAAAGGAAATACAAAAAAAATAACAAAACCATTTGGTTTCGTTTTTTCAGAGTAGGCAGTGGTCCATAGGACCACTGCCTGCCCTGAAAAAACATTTTTGGCAACATTCACAAAGGGGAAGGGGTGGTATACTTGTGGTAACTGCGAATTGCTTTGCGACCGCGTTCGCGGTCACAAAGCAATTTAGCATCGCGGTGCGAGTCGCAAATAGGAAGGGGACAGCCCTTCCTATTTGCGAGTCGCATTCACATTTTGCGAGTCGGTACCGACTCGCAAAATGGGAATGAGCATCGCGATGAGCATTTTGCATGGCGCAAACTGCGATTTTCGCAGTTTGCACCATGCAAAATGCTTCCTACATCTGGCCCCTAGTTTGCTCTTTGCGATCCCTCGCACTGCCTTTGCGACCCCTGGACTCAGATGGCAAAGCCAGTGCCAGGAACACAGTGGTAGCAGAGGAGCTCCACTCTTTGTTTTCTCTCAATTTTTTTTATTACACTAATAGTGAATAATGACTCTATTCAATATTAGCGTGATAAAAATTGGGTACAATTAGCAGGAATATGGTCTTCCCTGGCAACTGAGGTAAGTAAAAGAAATAATTTAAAATAAAATGTATGTTGTGTGCATGCTTGCAAATGACTGTGTGTTTACGCGAGAGAGAAAGTGTAAGTGTGAATGAATGTTTGTATGTGTAAGCATGTGTGTGTGAGGAAAATTGAAGAACAAAGGGCGCGTGATGTCACATCCACTTCCCCAAGCATTTTGGTGAATTTGCATTCATGAACATGGGTGTTGGGCTTCCCAAGCTCATGGTCTAGAGGTACCTTGCAATCCGTGTAGATGTAATAAGTGACATGCACCTCGGGTTATGCTATTACAATAATTACAGTATATGGAGTTTTGGATGAGTGTATATATCACCAGTTTCTAATAGGATTTCATCCAGATGTTTAAAGGCGAAGGAGGGGAGTAGAAATGCCATTAGAATAGGTGAGAACTAAAAGGAGAACCAAAACCATGAACTGCTTCTATTCGCACATTAATTTGGTTACTACTGACTCTTTTTGCAAGGATTCACACAAAAGTGCAAGATTAATGGAGGATCACAAACTAGTGGCATCATTTCCTTAGAACACACCATTTGTGCAGAACATCTGGGATGCACATAGCCCCTAAGGGAGAATGGACGTGGGTATTGCCGAGTACCAGGATAACCACATCATATAACCTGGCATTTTGCAAGGGTAACTTTTCAACCACCATACTGATAAGCAAAGGGGACGTGACTTCTTAGACACTTGGTAAGGGTGGATCTGAGGAGAAAAGCTGTCATCTTTCTTCCCCAAATGCCATGTCATTAGCATAGCTGCCAGATTTCCCAGTTTCATGCATGACTAGCTGCTCTAGTCTAGGATTTTCTTTACATTCTGGACAGGTAGTCCTGGTTTTATAATCGGATAAACAACACTACACGTCCCGGATTAAGGTTAATCAACACTACAAGTCCCAGAATGCACAGAAAAAATGAGGATGACGTGGGAAACTTGGCAGAAGGCCACCAAGTCATTCAGTTCTGCTGAGCCTTTGTGCTTCCGCGGTCCCCAGTGCAATGGGTGTCTTTTTGGGGTCACCATGGGGAACGAATGCTACGCCTTGCTGGTACCTTGGTATCCCCGGCATTGACCCTGCATCTCTGGCTTTCGAGATCGCAAATGAAGCAAGAGAAACAGAACTCTGACATGTTTCCTCTTAAAAGAAAATTAAATCTTGTTTTCAGTTTCCTCCTCGTTCTTTCTAAACGGCAGTTTGTGTTGACATTTGCAACAGTTGCAGTTTAGCCACATTAGCTGAGGCGTTGCCTGGTGGAATGCAGTGAAGTACTGTGTGTCCCCAGCAAACAGGCGAGAACTAAAGCGTCAGGCAGCAATGAGGCTTGTGTGCAGGCTGGGCGTATGCTCGCGCTAACTAGTGTGGCCACAGGTGGACGGATCCAGTAGGAAAAATCTGAAAACTAATGCCAGGTTGGTAGATCTGGAAGGCCGGTATCTCTGGGGTTGAGTGAGTTACCCACAACACACAAAGCTTGAGCAAGCCATTGATAGCGCGTCCAGTCCTTAAAAATTACCTGTACTTGGACACGCTGGAGGTTGGTGAACCTTTAACCGAGTTGGGTTCTCCTCATCCAGGAATAGTCGGATCACTTGAATCAATAATCAATAACCATTCTAATCAATATCCAATACTTAATTAATAATCAAACAACACTTTAGGAATCAATAACAATTTGTATTTTCACACGCCATGACCTTTCAGTCATGAATAACCACACCGGTTTATTGAAAGTTAATGAATTTATTTCCCTATATTAACAAAGCTAACACAATATAGGTGCGTCTCAAAATCAAATTATATATGTATACGAACATTACTAGCTGTCCATAGCGGCGGAAGAAACTCAATCTACGCAAAATCTGTATTATAATTCACTCGGTTATAGCAATGCAAATCACTAATATAAGCAATTGAATTTGACTAATTTCATACATCGGTCAGCATAACAAGATTTCAATTTAGCATGGTGCATCAGATGAATACCTCGACTAGCCTCTGATTAGCATTGGCATGTGGGGCTTCATACAAAACAAATTTAGTCAACACAAATTTAGAAAACTTCTAGCTTGGGCCCTATCAAAATAAGCAGTTGGTACCTAGGAAGGAAAACATAATGCATAATACAATTATCCTTTCATATTTACCAAATACAATCAGCATTCAAGGAAAATCTTCGTCCTTCAGGTATCGGTTCGATCAGCATGGGGCACTGTAATGGGTTCTTTATCTCCAGGTGGAAGAGATATTGGAATAATTCTATAGGCGCAGGTTTGAGGGGATAAGTGATTTATTTAGATTCAATTAAGGCTGTCTTTTATCCCTTGTTTTTCTACAGGGTAGTTTCCTGTTACATTCATCCAGATCTTTTTCTCCTTTCAGGGCTCTTATCGCGGTCCCGGTGTGGTCTGGTCCCGATTTGGAAGAGGTCTGGTGTTTTCCCTTGTGACAGCAGCCCAGGCTTCCCCAAAATAAAAAGAAGAACGGAAAAACAGGTAAGTGTAGAGGTAAGGTAGGGTCTATACAGGGTTAATAGGGTGGTGGGAGGGTAGGTACATGTGGGGTTTGTGGTGGGATAACTTTCTTTAAATGGTGAGCGTCGCCTTCCCGTGATTTCCCTCGTTTTTCTCTCTCTCTGGTTGTGGGTTTTTCTCTTTCTCTCTCTGGGAGTTCCCCGTGAAGTTAGGGGGGGGATAGTTAGTGAGGCTTCCCTTGTATTACAGGGTCTCCCCTTCCTGGCAGGACCTCCCCTCTGTTCTTCCCAAATTCTCTTTCCTTGTCTTCGTTCCCCTTAACCACTCTGGCAAAAAAAACCAGTTCCGGTATGAACGTACCTGTGGGGGCCACGCCCCTCCGGGGACGTGGCCAGCTGCTCCGTGGTCTCCCGACTTCTCTTCAGTAGGGGCGAGAGGTGCCCTGTGGCCTTCCTCCTTCTCCCGCGTCTCGGCTCTCGCGTCGGACTTCGTTCCGGCGGTCTTCAGCTCCCATCTCTCACTCTCGGCGGTTCGCGTCTCTCGGGTCTCCTCCGTCTCTCTCCTCTCTCGATTAGCTGGTCCGTAGTCCCTTTTCCTTGTTGACGAGACGCCTTCTGCGTCTGACGTCATACCTCCGAGGCTCTCTCGAGTGCACCGGGGGTATGTCAACACGGCCCCTGTAGCTGTACTTGAACCGGCGTCGACGGACGTCCGGTTACACATCCCCTCCCTCGAATGGGGCTGTTCGAGACCCAGAGGGCCCGGGAACCGGGACAAATAGTCAGCCTGACCCATAATATCACCAGGGAGATGGCAAACCTGGAAGGAGAAAGGTTGAAGCTCCATAAACCATCTCAGAATACGGACGTTGGTATCTTTATATCCCGAGAGCCAGGTAAGAGGAGCGTGGTCCGTGTATAACAGGAAAAACCTTCCTAGGAGGTAATATTGTAAGCTTTCAATCGCCCACTTGATGGTGAGACACTCCCGTTCAATTATTGGATATTTCTGTTCCCTGGGAAAAAGCTTGCGACTAATAAAAACTACCGGGTGGCTTACGTTGTCCCTATCCTTCTGAAAAAGCACGGCCCCCAGGCCCACGTCCGAGGCATCCGTTTGCAGGTGGAATGGAAGATCAAACTCAGCGCACTTTAAGACCGGTTGGGTAGTAAGACACCTTTGTAAGGTATTGTAACTATGGTCCTGTGCCGGGTTGAGACTCGTAATATTTTTGGGCTGACCCTTTTTTAGGAGATCTGTCAGAGGAGCGGCCAAGGTGGAATAGTGTGGTATAAATCTTCGATAGTACCCCACTAGGCCTAAAAACGAACTGATCTCTTTTTTCGTAGTGGGTGTATTTATGCGTAGAATGGCCTCTACTTTATTCATTTGTGGTTTAATGCTACCTCTCCCTATGTGATATCCCAGGTAGGAGATTTCATTAAACCCTAGTCGGCTTTTGGAGGGATTGGCTGTCAGCCCTGCCTTTTGTAGGGCTGTAAGTATCTTGTTTAAGTGTGACAAGTGGTCATCCCAAGTTTTGCTATAAATAACGATGTCATCCAGATAGGCGGCTGCGTATCTGGTATGAGGTCGTAAGATGGTATCTATGAGACGTTGGAAGGTGGCGGGTGCCCCATGTAACCCAAAAGGGAGAACATTAAAATGATACAGGCCTGCGGAGGTAGAGAAGGCCATTTTTTCTTTATCTTCTTGGGCTAAAGGAATCTGCCAGTACCCTTTAGTCAAGTCTAGGGTAGACATGTATTTAGCTTTTCCTAATTTTTCTAGTAGTTCGTCTACCCTTGGAAGGGGATACGTATCGAATTGAGATGCAGCATTGACTTGTCTGAAATCAATACAAAAGCGTATAGACCCATCCGGCTTTGGCACTAACACCACTGGAGAACACCAGGGGCTTTGGGAAGGCTCTATAATACCCAGGTCTAACATCTTCTCTATTTCGTTTTCCACCAGAACCTTCCTAGCTTCGGGGATACGATAGGGTTGTAACCTGACTATTTTACCAGGTTGGGTTATAATTTGGTGTTGTACTAACTTGGTTTTACCCGGTATCGGGGAAAACACATGGTTATGACCGTTGAGTAGTTGGGTTAACTGTCTATTCTGTTGAAACGTGATTTCTGTATTTCTATGGGGTACCTTGTCTTCGGAAGGGCTGTCTGTGGGACACCATCCTATTTCCAGTTCCTTAACCGTATTAACTAAACATCCAGTGGTCTGGTCTACCATAGGTTCTTCCCATTTTTTTAGCAGATTGACATGAAAGATCTGTGATCTTTTGGGATTAACCGTGAGTTGGACATTATAGGTAACAGGGGTTACTACTCCTATCACCTTATATGGCCCCTGCCATTTTGCCAACAGTTTGTTGTCGGAACTGGGTAGAAGCACTAACACCCTGTCTCCTTCTGTAAAGGTTCGCATTTGCGCGTTCCTATCGTAATATCGCTTTTGCTTACCCTGGGCTCTTTCCATATGTTCCCTTACATTTTCCCATACCGTTTGTAACTGGGATTTTAAGTCGCTGGTGTATTCCAAAAGGGATTTTTCTCCATCCTCTTCCTCCTCCCATAACTCTGCTGCCATGTCTAATAACGTCCTAGGCTGTCGGACGAACACCAATTCAAATGGACTATGTCCCGTAGAGGCTTGTTCATGTGTCCTGATGGCGTATAATACTAACGGTAGCTTCCTATCCCAGTCCTTACCTGACTCTGAAATCGATTTTCTTAAGAGAGTTTTCAGGGTGCGGTTGTATCTCTCCACCAACCCATCCGTTTGTGGATGATAAACCGCAGTCCTCAATTGTTTAATCCACACAAGTTGACAAATCTGAGCCATTAAATTGGACATGAACTGGGTACCTTGATCCGTTAAAATTTCTCGGGGAAAGCCTATTCGGGAAAAGAATCCTATCATGGCATTGGCAACACTTTTGGTGTTAATACTGGTGATAGGGATGGCCTCGGGGTATCTAGTGGCGTAATCTACCAATACTAGTATATAACGGTAGCCTTTAGAAGAAGGTAGAAGAGGACCTACAATGTCCATTCCCATCCTTGAAAAAGGTATGTCAATAATGGGAAGGGGCTGTGATGGGGCTCTTTTCTTTGGGCCGGGATCGATCAACTGACATTTAGGGCATTGCTGACAGAATTTTCTGATCTGAGAAAAGACCCCAGGCCAGTAGAATCTCCTTAACAGGTGCTCTTCCGTCTTCTCCCTACCATAGTGACCACCCCCCGGCTGACTGTGGGCCAGGTGTAGTACCTGCTGCCTATAAGGTTCGGGAACCAGTAGCTGTTTCTTTTCTTGTCTGTCACTGCCAGTGATTCGATATAACAGATTTTTAACTATCGTAAAAGAAGGGCCCTTATCGTCGAGGGTTCGGGGTCGGGCAGTTTTCCAGGCATTGATCAAACTAGGATCTTCTCTTTGACAATTGCGGAAGGGGGGAAGACCAGTGAGGGTATGGACCCATGTAATTACCCTATCGTGGCTCGAGTTCCCTTGCACATAGGATTTCCTGGCTTCTCGTTTTTCTCTCCTCATAGGTTTGTATCGAACAACCGGGGGTTGTATTTGTAGGTTAGAAAAGGGAGCGCTCCTCCACCAGGCACTCATGTCCTCTTTATTCCTTGTACTGTCCAAAAGTACCGAAAAGTCTTTAAAATCTGTTCCTATGATGGCTTCTTCAACTAGTCGTTCAACCACACCCATCCTTATGGGGGTCTCTTTTCCTTCCCATGAAAGGGTGGCCCAAATTAGGGGATACTCTCTTGTTTCCCCATGTATACAACAAATGGATACAGTAAGTCCCGGAGTGAAGGTATGGCTGTCTATTAAATCCGCCCTAATTACGGACTGACTGCACCCTGAGTCGATGAGTGCCACAGTTAGTCTCCCATTGATGAAAAGTTCCTTCTTGTATTGGGTTTCTTTTCCCCTTGTGAAGAAAACCCTCCCCCTAGTAACTCCTATTTCCGTAGGTTCAGGTTTTTCAGATTTCAGGGGACAAACCCAGGCGATCTGGCCCCACTCTCCACAACTAAAACATTGGGGTTGCTGTATATAAGGTCTCTCAGCCCCTCGTGGTTTTCCTGGGTCCTCTACCGGCCGTCGCCCCATGGATGAGGGTTGTCCGAGGTTCTGTCTGATGGGGTTAGGTGGTGTGCGCTGGAGGGGTGTCTTAAACTCGAGGGAGCGATGGAAGGCACAGGCTAACTCAATGGTAGTGTTCGTATCAGGGCTCGGGTGTTGTTTGATCCAGTTGCGTGTATTGGTAGGTAGGGCGTCTAGATATTGCTCCAAGAGGACAGCTTCAATAATATCATCCCTATTAGTCCCTATGGGTCTTAGCCATTTGAGACCCAAATCTTTAATCCGAAAGTATAACGCCCTGGGATTCTCGGAGGGTCCCCACTTGGCTTTCCTGAACCTGACCCTGTAGTGTTCTATGTCGAAGCCCACCCGCTCCAGGATACTTTTTTTAATGTCCTGATAGGGCATTGTGCCTCCCTGGTTTACCGCTTGATAAGCTGCTTGGAGGGTCCCCGTTAACAAAGGAGCGATATACTGGCCCCATCTATTCTGAGGCCAGGTGGCGGAAGTGGCAACGCGCTCAAAGTTGATAAAAAAAGCGTCCGGATCTTCGCCTTCCCGATACCTTTGTAAGACTGAGCTGGGTATGTTCGGATGTACCCGGGTGGCTGCAATGGTATCAGTTAGGGTTTTTATTGCACTCTCATGTACCAACTGGTTGTTGGCCATGATAGTGGCAAGACTTTTGAGAGCGCTTTGTAGTGCCTCCCTTTCCACTTTTGCTTCTTTCTGCTGTTCCTCCCACACGATCTGCAGGTGTCTCTGTCCCTCAGCTAATTGCTGCATCATGTCCGCTACTGTGGGAGTACCCTCCATGGTCTCAATCTATCCTGTCGCCTATTCCAATATCCCACTTCTGACACCACTGTAATGGGTTCTTTATCTCCAGGTGGAAGAGATATTGGAATAATTCTATAGGCGCAGGTTTGAGGGGATAAGTGATTTATTTAGATTCAATTAAGGCTGTCTTTTATCCCTTGTTTTTCTACAGGGTAGTTTCCTGTTACATTCATCCAGATCTTTTTCTCCTTTCAGGGCTCTTATCGCGGTCCCGGTGTGGTCTGGTCCCGATTTGGAAGAGGTCTGGTCTTTTCCCTTGTGACAGCAGCCCAGGCTTCCCCAAAATAAAAAGAACGGAAAAACAGGTAAGTGTAGAGGTAAGGTAGGGTCTATACAGGGTTAATAGGGTGGTGGGAGGGTAGGTACATGTGGGGTTTGTGGTGGGATAACTTTAATTAAATGGTGAGCGTCGCCTTCCCGTGATTTCCCTTGTTTCTCTCTCTCTCTGGTTGTGGGTTTTCTCTCTTTCTCTTTTTGGGAGTTCCCCGTGAAGTTGGGGGGGGATAGTTAGTGAGGCTTCCCTTGTATTACAGGGTCTCCCCTTCCTGGCAGGACCTCCCCTCTGTTCTTCCCGTATTCTCTTTCCTTGTCTTCGTTCCCCTTAACCACTCCGGCAAAAAACCCCAGTTCCGGTACGAACGTACCTGTGGGGGCCACGCCCCTCCGGGGACGTGGCCGGCTGCTCCGTGGTCTCCCGACTTCTCTTCGGTAGGGGCGGGAGGCGCCCTGTGGCCTTCCTCCTTCTCCCGCGTCTCGGCTCTCGCGTCGGACTTCGTTCCGGCGGTCTTCAGCTCCCGTCGCTCACTCTCGGCGGTTCACGTCTCTCAGGTCTCCTCCGTCTCTCTCCTCTCTCGATTAGCTGGTCCGTCGTCCCTTTTCATTGTTGACGAGACGCATCTGCGCCTGACGTCATACCTCCGAGGCTCTCTCGAGTGCCCCGGGGGTATGTCAACACGGCCCCTGTAGCTGTACTTGAACCGGCGTCGACAGACGTCCGGTTACAGGCATATTTCAAAGGGGTAAAGTAAAGGGCAAGTTTCCTTGCGGCAGCAAGGAGAATGGGGCAAGAGTTACTGCATGGGCAAGACGGGGCAACATTAAAGTTAAAGTCTCTAGGGTGAGAATTCTTTAATGTCTCTTTCTCTGCGACAGAGAAAAGGTCCAAAATGGCTTCTCGAATCTTGCTTCAAGATGGCATCAAGGAAAATGGCTGACTTCTCTTTGTCCGGTTGGTTTAAGTAAGAAACATTCCAAATCCTTCAGTGTCTTCCATTGGAGGGCTCATAGGGTGGCTTCAATTTGACCAATGAATAGTGTCTTTCTCCTAGTACTCATTTATGCATACATTGTCCTTGGAGCCTTGGAACACAAGTTGCAACAGTTTGCCAATTATTTCGGTATCAGTGCTTTTATTGTCCGCACCTGCAGGAGCTGACCTTGCATCAAAAGGGGTGAAACGATCCTAGCACGAAACCTTGAGATAAGTGTATCAGTCATCTCTACTGGAAAAATACAGCATTATACTAAAATAGTAAGTCTTTGTTAAAGCAAGTGAAAACCACTCAGATAAATTTTGGGACCAGGCAACTAGGCAAAAGCCTCTGCTAAATTTAAGCTAAGCATATAACAATTTTGACAAGAAAATCATAGAATACATTTTCAATTATGACGGATTACTACATTTGTCAATTCTTCATGATTAATTTAAGCTTGTTTATAATGATGGCGAACTACCCTGTGGGCACAATTTCCCACATACATTATTTTCTTTGCTAAAATCACACTACCTTATACGATTTTGATTATATGATATATGAATATTTGTTAGTCTTTCTTTTCTGCGTCATCAATCCCTCCTCTGATGACTAATTATGTCATCACATCAAATCTTCCCACAAATTTTATTCCATTAAAATTCTGTTTTAGTAATTTGGCACTTCAGTCAATTCCCTCTTTCTTTTGGTTCCTTTAGATTTTTCTCTGTATATTTCTACCATTTTGTTTTGTTCTTTCTCTTCTCTTTTCCTTTTGTTTCTTGTTTTCAATATTTTAATAGCTTTCCATATTCCCCAAATACCCAATAAGAAAATTAATATTATTAATATTCCTTTTACTATTTTCAGTAATAGTCCGTTCCAAATGTTGCTGAGCCAATTTCCCACAGAAGCAAATCCTTTTCCAACCTTCTCCCATATTCCTGGTTCTTTCAATTCTTTCAAATCTGTACTCTCGTTAGTTAAACTTGTAAGCATTATTCTAATTTGCCCACTGTTGTCCGGGATATAAGAACAACAGTGACGTGCACCAAGCATTTTGCAAACGCCGCCATCCTTTGCTAAAATAATGTCTAAAGCAAGCCGATTTTGAAGAGTCATAGATCTTTCTGCAGCAAGTTCAGCATCCATCAGGATTATAGCTCCTGAGAATTTTGTCAACATGTTATCTACGATAGTAGACAACTTCCGTATTTTGATTGAATTCCATATGACTCCTACTGAAGGAGTCATTGCTCCAAATATATCTCCTACCACACCAGAAGCTGTCTCCCTTTTCTGAACATGATGTGATTCAGACAGCTTTGGAAGCTTCTTCAAGTCGTCTAGTTGATAAATCTTTGGAAATACTATTCCCAAATAACACCTCCCATACCATCCCTTTGGAAGACGATAATAGGCATTGAGTCCACAGATATAATATACCCCTGGAATAACTGGATCTAGGCCATTTAACATGAACGTCCATTTAGCTTGAAACAAAAACGTATGTTTACATTCACTCGTTCCCACAAAGATTGTGTCATAATATGATTTAGGTCTATATACACAAAGCCTCCCTACGTGTATTGCATCTAAAGCTAGTTTCCCTTGTGTCTTTATCGCGGCAAAAGCATAATTATCTACAGATGTCCTCTTGTGTAATTCCCTTTCTAATTTGTCCCTCCCCTCCTTCCTCCTTCCTCCTATCGTCAGTGTGATCTAAAAAACTTTTCTCCATCGGTGAAAGCAAGCATGTAAGGTTTTCTCTGTGGGCGTGAGCTGTGTGGAAAGGTGACAATGGCTCAAAGAAACCCCTCATTAATTTTATATAATAATCTCTTGCTACTTTACTCAGGTACTCAATTATGGGGATATATGCAAATACAACATCATGATTGGAATAAAAGTAGTGAATATACTCCTGGCCATAAAATCTGGTCATCAATAAACTACATGAAATGCCATACGTAAGAGGCATGCTATGATATGTCACTCCTTCCTTTACTGAGGTAGGTATTTGTGTGCACACATAACAATCTTTCGCGTCCATTGTCTCAACATACTCATTAAGCAAGCGATAGAAAACGTTTGAGGAGAGCTCTTTCTTATCGTGTAAATATTTCTCGTCTTGTTCGAGGTTCCGCTGAGGAGTTAGTTCAGTAGTAGGTTTGTTAGTAGAAGCATCATTCGCGTCTCTCTCATTCTTCCCATGCATTCCAAGAACTATTGCTATAATTATTAGTACACATGCAGTTATTAGACCTATACACACGTATTTACAACATTTCATTTTGTGTCCTTTTGTAGTGTAGCCTGTCATGATCTATATAGAATCAGAAGGTTGAAGACACTTTATCAAATCAGGTTTGCAGATATATCTATATATAAAGCTGAACAAGTTCAATGTTCACACAGTTTTCTTTAGCAGCTTAGGCTCTTATCGGTTTAGCAGCTTTGTCTCAAGATCGGTTTCAAAGTCAATCAAGTTAACAATGTCTTATCCGGTTAAAAGTCAATCAGGTTGTCAATGTCTTATTCGGTAATGTTCATGGAATTTTCATTTCTCATGTGCCAAAGTGACGTTCTGCTTCCTCATTCTCAAGACTGAGAGATAGGAATTCGTCTGACCAATCGTTAGCGGCTATGTATGCCCACTCAGGACCAGAATATCTTCTGCTCAGTATTCTTTTCCTCCTCAATTTTGCATCACCTTTTGATTCTCTCTTGCTGACGCTTTGTTCTTTTGCTGTGTCCTTTTCTTCACTTGGTGATGTTACTGCGACAGACACTTCTTTTCTTTTCTCCTTCAACTTTGGCTCTTCACCTTCTTTTAATATTTCTTTAGTCTTTGATCCCACTGACAATATGCTTTGTCTTCTTTTCGCACTGTCTTCACTTGACAGACCTGCAACCGGTTCTGGAAGAGGTTGAACGATTTCACTCTGTCCCGCCTCCTTTTCTTCCCCTAGGAGGTCAATCAGGTTTTCCTTTTCTTTTCCTGTATCGTCTGCTTCTGGGAAAGCCCTCCTCTGATCAGGCTCTCCTGCTTCTTCACCTGTTGCAGGTTCTTTGTCACCTTCAGGATCTTTGTCACTTTCTGATGTTTCTCCTCCGACCTCCTCAAATGGGTCAGCTGTTTCTTCTTCAGAAAATATTTCTCCTTCTTCTACTTCTGCTTGTTCGCCTCCAGGTTCTCTTTGTCTTGTCTCGGTACCTGGTACTTCCCTGCCAGTTGCTGGTAATTTCAGCCCTTCGACTTCTTCTTCTGTGGGGCACGTCACCCTTTTCGTGTGACTGGCGTGAATGCAATTGGGAACTCCCGCACACTTCACAGCGGTGGTAGTTGTCAGAATCACTTGGAAAGGTCCTTTCCAACGGGGTTCCAGACACAACTTCCTCACGTGTTTCTCTATCACGACCCAGTCACCTGCTTTCAGGGCGTGTCCTGGTCCTTGGATCGGTGGCAAGGTGTTTGCCTCCACCTGGTGAGAAAAAGAGCGGACCACATCAGCTAGACCTTTGCAGTAGTCCAATACCATATCATCGGTAATAGTTACAAGTGCATTTGCAGGAACGGCTGGAAGTCTCATGGCTCTGCCCATGAGGATTTCATGCGGTGACAGTCCAGTCTTTCTATCAGGTGTGTTTCTCATTGACATTAACACCAAAGGCAACGCGTCAGGCCATTTCAGGTTTGTGGATGCGCATATTTTCGCCATCCTCGATTTCAATGTGCCATTCATTTGTTCCACTAGTCCTGATACTTCAGGGCGGTAGCTACAATGCAACTTTTGCTCGATGTTCAGCGCTGCACACAACAATTTGATTACTTCGTTATTGAAGTGACTTCCCCTATCTGATTCTAAAGAGATCGGGAATCCGAAACGTGGTATTAGTTCTCTCAAGAGTAATTTTGCAACTGTGAGACTGTCATTTCTGCGTGTAGGGTATGCTTCAATCCAATGACTAAAAATACACACAATCACCAACACATACTTCAAGCCTGCATGCATAGGCATCTCAATGAAATCCATTTGCATCCTGCTGAATGGCCCACCTGCTTTTCCAATATGGCTCAAATTTACTACTGTTCCCTTCCCTGCATTCATTTGTTGGCAAATGACGCAACGATGGCAAACTGCTTCTGCAACTTGGCGGAATTTGGGATTAAACCAATCAATTTTGAATAGCCTAATCATGGCATCCCTTCCAAGATGGGCTTGTCCATGATACAATCTGGCAAGCTGCGTTAGAAGACTGTCTGGCAGAACCAACCTCCCTTCACTTGAAACCCACAAATCATCTGGTTTCTTTATGCATTGTAGTTTGCTCCATGAGAGTTTCTCATCCTTACTGACATTATTTTGTAGGAATTTCAATTCTTCAATTGTATCTACAACTTTTAAAGCAGAGGCTTCATTTGGTTCAAGTTCTGGCTCATTTATCAGGTTCCATTCGTCTCTGAGCAATATACAGTTCAATGCGCAAAACCTTGCGACTTGATCTGCATATCCGTTTCCCAAAGAAACGAAGTCTTGTGATTTCGAGTGTGCACTGCATTTTACCACTGCCACTTCCCCTGGTAACTGGATGGCATGTAACAGTTCTCTTATTCTTTCACCATTTTTCACTGGTGATCCTGAAGAGGTCATAAAACCTCTCTGCGACCACAATTGTCCAAAATCATGCACTATTCCAAATCCATACTGACTGTCAGTGTAAATGGTGACTTTCATTAATGCGGATAGTTGACAAGCTCTGGTGAGGGCGACTAGTTCCGCTACCTGTGCAGAGTAAACTCCTTGAAGCCAAGATGCTTCCAGAACACCTGTAATCGTACAGACTGCATATCCTGCTTTCAATATTCCTACTGCATCTCTTAAACATGAACCATCAACAAAAATAATTTGATCATTTTCTTCCAATGGGGTGTCTTTGATATCAGGTCTTGGCTTTGTACAAAATTCAGTCACCTGAAGACAGTCGTGCTCGTTGTCTTCAGCGTTCTCAATTTCAAAATTTTCACTGGGAAACAAAGTTGCTGGATTCAACGTAGTGCACCTTTTCAGCTGCACATTGGGTGACCCCAAAATGATTGTCTCATACCTAGCACCGGTCATGTGCTGCGTTCGGGAACGTGTCAAAAGTATTTCGACTGAGTGGGGGACCATGACTGTCAAAGGATGTCCCATCACTATTCCTTCACTCTGATTTAGGCTTATACCAACTGCTGCTACAGCACGCAAGCATCCCGGTAAGGCTGCTGCGACTGGATCCAAAGTAGCTGAAAAATATGCCACTGGTCTGTTTATGCCACCATGGGCTTGAGTCAAGACAGACAAGGAACATGCATCAGGTTCATGACAAAACAATGTAAAAGGCTTTGTGTAATCAGGCATACCTAAAGCCGGAGCTCTGCACATCCATTCCTTTAATTCAATAAAAGCATCCATTTCATCTCTTTTCAACACTATTTCATCCAGCGCTTCTTTCTGGGTCAGTTTCAACAAAGGTTTGGCTAGAGCCGAGAAATTGGGAATCCATTGGCGACAGTAGCTCACCATTCCCAAAAACGTCCTCACCTCCCTTTTCGTCTTTGGTGGACTCATTTGAAGTACACTTGTTATTCTCTCTTTCATAATTCTTCTCGACCCTTTCTCTATTTGGTGACCCAAATATTTCACTTTCTTCTGACAGAACTGTAATTTTGAAGGAGACATTTTGGCCCATATTTATACTTTTTGACGCACAACTGCGCCAACGCAGTTGTGCGTCAAAAAGTTTACCGCCGGCTAACGCCATTCCAAAGCGCCATGCGGGCGCCTTATTTATTAAATAACGTTAGCCGGCGCTGCGGACTGGTGTGCGTCAAAAAAATTGACTCACACCAGGCAGCGCCGGCGTAGGGGAAAATGGAGGTTGGGCGTCAAAAAATGGGGCAAGTCAGGTCTGAGGCAAAATTCAGGCCTCAACCCGATTTGCACCATTTTTTTTGATGCCCAACCCCCTTTGAAATGACTCCTGTCTTAGCAAAGACAGGAGTCATGCCCCCTTGCCCAATGGCCATGCCCAGGGGACTTATGTCCCCTGGGCATGGTCATTGGGCATAGTGGCATGTAGGGGGGCCCAAATCAGGCCCCCCTATGCCACAAAAAAAATACTTACCCCAACTTACCTTTACTTCCCTGGGATGGGTCGCTGCATCCTTGGGTGTCCTCCTGGGGTGGGCAAGGGTGGCAGGGGGTGTCCCTGGGGGCATGGGAGGGCACCTCTGGGCTCCTTCCGAGCCCACAGGTCCCTTAACGCCTGCCCTGACCCAGGCGTAAAAAAACGGCGCCCATCAGGCTGGGCGCCGTTTTTTAAGGCCTGCCCCCTCCTGTGCGTCAAAATGACATCAGAGTATAAATATGGGGCACAGGCCTTAAAGTCATTTTTTGGAAGGGAACGCCTACCTTGCATATAATTAACGCAAGGCTGGTTCCCCCTTCCAAAAAATGACGCACATGGTGGAACTTTGACGCCCGCGGGGTCGGACGTCAAAGTATAAATATGGGGCAGGGTTTGCGCCGATTGTGCGTCAAAAATGTTGACGCACATTCGCGCAAACAGAGTATAAATATGCCCCTTTGTGTCCATTCCTTCCCAAGTGGTTCAATAGGGCAATAGTGTCAACCGTACAGTCATTCTCTGTCTTGGATGCGATTAGTAAATCGTCAATATACTGTACCAAGGTTGATTCAAATGGTAATTCCAATGATTCCAAATCTTTCTTTAGGATCTGATTGAATATTGATGGTGACTCCGAAAACCCTTGAGGAATTCAACACCAACTGTAGACTCTGTCTAGGAATTTGAAGCAAAAGAGAAATTGGCTGTCCTCATGAAGAGGCACAGAAAAGAATGCTTGCGACAAGTCGGTGACTGAAAACCACTCTGCATCACAGGGAATTTGAAACATTATCACAGCTGGATTTGGTACCACGGGACAACATTTGACTATTATGTCATTTATTTTTCTCAAATCCTGAACAATTCGGACCTTTCCACTCGGTTTTATTAATCCCATGATTGGTGAATTACATGGACTACTTAGTACTTCTTTCAGTACTCCCTGTTTCACAAACTCATCAATGAGTTGGGTGACTTTTATTAGAGTGTCTTGTGACATATGGTATTGTGGAGTCTGAGGAAAATTTGCATTGGGTTTTACAGTCACTTTCACTGGTTCTGCTCCTTTAACCAAGCCTACTTCTTCCCCTGTCATGTCCCACACTTCCTTTCCAACTGTTTCCTGTAATTCTGCAGGAATATCTGCTTCAGTGAGCATTGGATAAAGTGTAATCAGGGGATACTCTTCATCAACAGTTTCCACTTTGTCTCCTCCTAAACTGCCCTCTTCTTCCTCATCACTGTTTGTCTGTATTTTAATTCCATCGTTTGAGCACATAATCGAACATCCCAACTTGCACAGCAAATCTCTCCCTAACAGGGATATTGGACTCGAGTCACACACCACAAACTTATGCGACCCTTGATAGTTACCAATCCTGACTTGCACTGGATCTGTGATTGGGTTTGTCAGATCCCTATTTGCTACTCCCACTACTTAAACCGTTCTCCCTGAAAGTGGCAAGTTTGGTACTTCGATACTTCTGACTGTAGAGCGTGTAGCTCCTGTGTCAACCAAGAATGAAGCGCCATGACCCATAATTCTTCCTTCCACATACGGTCCCTTTTGGTCAACTTCCAAAGATGCTGCAAGCATACAATTTCCCTCCTCATCTGAACTTTCACTCTCCCATACATCGTTTATTCCATGCTCACTGTGTAGCGGGAATTGGTGTACTGTGTCATTTTGATTCATTCCTTGACCCGTGACCTGTTGAGGAAGCATTACTTGTTGCTGATTCATTGGTGCTAACGGTATTTGCATTTGCTGATTAGGTACCATGGGAAACTGCTGTTGCATTGGCTGCAACTGGGCCATTTGTACACGGGGCATTTGCACCTGCTGTGGTTGTATGGGTTGTAAACCCTGCATCTGATTCACATTATTTTGAAAATTTGGATTTGGACCCCTCATTTTCGGTCCTCTCATATTCTGAAATGAATTGACATCATTGTTTTGCTGACTTACACCTTCCTGCACCAACATTGGGCACTCCAGTTTCCAATGCCCGACGATACCGCACGTGTGACACGGCATCACCTTCTTCATTGCCTGTATACCATTTGGAATCATAACAGCATTTAAATCAGGACCATTATTCACAAAACCTCCTCGGCCTCTGCCTCTCATCTGTGGCTGAAACATAGCATTTCCCTGTTGTTCCTGCTGCAGCAACTGTTGTTGAAACCCTTGCAAACTTTGCAAACCTGTCTGAGCTGCTCTAAGCTGCATTACCATCACCTTTTCCTTCAACTTTTTCTGCTTCATCTCAATCTCATCTCTGTAGTATTTTGCATAATTCAACACCTCATTGATCGACTTTGACTGCCAACAAATCAGATGCATTTTAATCATCTGGCTGATTTCGGGTCTCAATCCTTCCACAAATCTGAACACAAAATGGAGCATGTCCTTTGGCTCAATCATTTCCGTGCCACTGTAATTTTTAAATGCTTTCAACAATCTCTCATAGTACGCATGTATCGACTCTTTAACTTCTTGTGCTGTTCTGTCAATTCTCTGCCAATCTACATTTTTCGACGCGACCTTTGTTTTCAAATGTTCAATCACCTTGTGGTACAAACTCATCACCGTAGGTGATGGTGCACCTGTGTCCCTATCTCTTTCTGGTTCACTCGTTGGCCACCCTACGGCCCTTTTACAATCTTCCCACAGATCTGCTGGAACCACGATTTCGAACAATGTATTTAGGTCTTCCCAAAGACATTTTGCGAGTTTCACAAATCTATCTGTTTGTTGATACCGTCCGATCGATTTCTCTCTTAATTTTGGGAAATCATCCGTAAAGGACTGAATATCGCACCTGTGCCATGGTACAAGGACAAGTTTTCCCCCTGCCGTTTCTCTCATTGGCAACATGGTTATCAGATCATCATTCTGTTGTACTTTCTCATTCCGGTCTGGGGTATTTTGTTTCTTCTTGTCCTTTTTCTTAACCCACCTGCTCTCCTACTTATCTAGACATCTCCAAACCTGCGCGCTTTGCAGTATCTCTTTAAGGTGTGTTTTCATTCCTGCAGATCTCATGTGTTCAAAGTCTTTTGTCTCAAAGTCTAACCTGTAACTTCTGCTCAAGTGTTTGGTTTTACCTATGTCGACTTGGTTTCTGTCTGCAATTTCTTGTAACCTTTTATGTATGTTGCTTACTTCTCTTGTAATTCTAGGACACATGTATCTCAGCTCTTCTTCTGTGTATGATTCTAACCTGTTCAGACCCATTGTTCCCTCTACTAGTTCGTCTGCTTCCATGCCCAATCTTATTTTATTCAAATATTCTTCTCCCTTTCCGCTGGGTGTACTCTGTTGGGAGTTCAGGCTGTTCAACCATTGTGTTAACTGTTCCGCGTTCAGTCCCATCAACGTAGCACTTACATCAACTGCTACTGATGGTTTCTGTAACGTTTCTGTTTTTGAGGTTAGCGGTACTACTAGTGGTAGACCTGACCTTACCACAGTTGACAGATCTGGGTCTTTATTGGAATTTAGTCCAATTCCAGCTTGTGTTCCATTTGGCAGTGTTCCTACCGGGGTTGTTTCTGGAGTATTTTCTATGCATCTCCTCCCTGTCTCATTTTGTGTCATTACCCCTTGGTCACATGCATTCGGCTTTGCCTGTATATACAATGGTACTGGCGGACCTACAGTGATAGGCAGAGATATTGCGTTTGGATTCTGTCCGTTCCCCGAATTCTGTGGCATGTTAATTCCCACATTATGGTTCATCATAGTTGGCATGTCTAACTGGTTCTCTGCTATTTGTGTGTACCTCGGCACTTCTTACATCTGCTTCTGAGGCATCAAAATTTGTGTTGATTTGGCTTGAATCAATGTCGGTCTTTGATAATTCTGTCCTCCCTGCGCCATTAAATCAGAAGTCATTCCCAGATTATGCACATCACAGCAGCGCCTTTGAACCTGCGGCTGATAATTATGGACAGGTTTCAATTTAGGCACGTCAGGATATATTCTCTGAATTTGTGGTATTTGTGGTGTAAAAGGCATGTCGGAACTACTCTGCCTCTGCGGTATTCTCAAATTCGGTGTTACAGTACCCTGTACTGGTTCTGAGGGGCAGTACTGGTGCTTGGGCCACTTTCGCTTTCCACATATGGTGGCGGGCGGTCATTTAGCAATTGCATAATGAACTCATCGTCTGACTCGTCTGACCTTTTCGAATTTCTGTTGTTTTCTCTATCTCTGGACTGACTCCTGTTTGTTTTATAGGTAGCTTTCCTTCCTCCGGTCTCTGCTTCATCAGTAATTGCTGGAAACAACTTAATTCCCTGCAATACGTCTTATCTCCAAACCTTTTGTGTGCTATCCCATCGAGCATCCGCTAGTGTCTTTTCTACTTTTCTTATTCTTGTCTCAAATTTCTTTTGTTGTTGGTTTCTAGCTATTAGCTCCCAAATAGCTAATGCCTCAAACTGTGCTGGTCTTGGAGGTACTTTCATGTCGTATAGCGCGAATCTTAGATTCTTCAAAACTGTTAGATTAAACGACCCAGGGATAGGGAACGCTACACTTCCATGTTTTTCTGTTAATTTGCACCATTGCTTTAGCCAAAGACATGGTGCGACACCCTTTTCTTCAATCACGATGTAAGCTGGTGTACCCTCAGGCGGTGTTTCTTCTCCCATATTTGCTTTAATATATACATCTCCCCTCAAGGCACTCTTGAATGCTTTGAAAAATTTCATCTTTCCGTCTTTTATTTTTCTAAGATATGTAATCAATAAGTGACTTTAATTCCCGGAATACTCTTCGCTTGCCTTTCCCCACCAATTGCGCTCCACGGACTGCGTCCAATCCGTGCGCAACCCTTCTCACCAACCAACCTATCCCAGCGCGGCTCCTAGTGACGTCACACTCACACACTGCGGCTGACAAAGTCCCGCGGCTTGTCCTCCTTCATTCAGCTTCACTCAAAATTTATTTCTGCAATATATCGCGAGCACTAACCAAAAAGAAGAAAACAAATCTGTTGGTTTACTACAGGAAGGGTAATACAATCGCTTCAGAAACCTTAGGGATTTTTCACTAGCCTCAGCAGTTATTCCATCTTTCTCGGTTTCCCGCTCTCGCAAGCAACATTTGACCCGCAAACTTTACTCTCAACTGATCAATGAACTATTCTAGTGCACCTTAGAATTCGTCAAATCTCAAAGTCGAAAATTTTCTTTCATTCCTCAATATTCATACTGACTCGTTGACCACGCCCGATCAACCTATTAAACCGAACAGATTACAACATCAATCAAGTGTATCATACACTTTTCAACATACTCCGGAGTCTCTTGACCTCGCAGGGCCCGTCTCACCATCAACAACCACGTGGACAATTTTCCTGCACAAAGCGCTACACACATGTGAAGTTCGACGACTTCCCTACTCTCACACTTTGGAGTAACACTCCTCTAAAATCTCTTAACTGGAGTTCGTAACCCCCTAAAATCCTCACAAACTTCTCAATTAATCTGCAGCAATAAGCTGTGCAAGCGCAAAACCCTAACTTCTCTCATACCGTCACTAGAAATGGCAGAAACATTCTCACACCTCCATTTCCTCCATTCGCAAGCTCCGAGATTCCGGGAAAGTCATTGGGGATTTAGGGCATCATCATCTCTCCAACTTGTTTCATCAAAGAAAATTCTAGCTTGACTCCGTCTATTGTTCGGATGGGGTCCCAAAGGGCGTAACCATCAATCTCTGCTACCATCTACTGATAGCGCGTCCAGTCCTTAAAAATTACCTGTACTTGGACACGCTGGAGGTCGGTGAACCTTTTAACCGAGTTGGGTTCTCCTCATCCAGGAATAGTCGGATCACTTGAATCAATAATCAATAACCATTCTAATCAATATCCAATACTCAATTAATAATCAAACAACACATTAGGAATCAATAACAATTTGTATTTTCACACGCCATGACCTTTCAGTCATGAATAACCACACCGGTTTATTGAAAGTTAATGAATTTATTTCCCTATATTAACAAAGCTAACACAATATAGGTGAGTCTCAAAATCAAATGATATTTGTATACGAACATTACTAGCTGTCCATAGCAGCGGAAGAAACGCAATCTACGCAAAATCTGTATTATAATGCACTCGGTTATAGCAATGCAAATCACTAATATAAGCAATTGAATTTGACTAATTTCATACATCGGTCAGCATAACAAGATTTCAATTTAGCATGGTGCATCAGATGAATACCTCGACTAGCCTCTGATTAGCATTGGCATGTGGGGCTTCATGCAAAACAAATTTAGTCAACACAAATTTAGAAAACTTCTAGCTTGGGCCCTATCAAAATAAGCAGTTGGTACATAGGAAGGAAAACATAATGCATAATACAATTATCCTTTCATATTTACCAAATACAATCAGCATTCAAGGAAAATCTTCGTCCTTCAGGGATCGGTTCGATCAGCATTGGGCAGATTTCAAAGGGGCAAAGTTAAGGGCAAGTTTCCTTGCGGCAGCAAGGAGAATGGGGCAAGAGTTACTGCATGGGCAAGACGGGGCAACATTAAAGTTAAAGTCTCTAGGGTAAGAATTCTTTAATGTCTCTTTCTCTGCGACAGAGAAAAGGTCCAAAATGGCTTCTCGAATCTTGCTTCAAGATGGCATCAAGGAAAATGGCTGACTTCTCTTTGTCTGGTGGGTTTAAGTAAGAAACATTCCAAATCCTTCAGGGTCTTCCATTGGAGGGTTCATAGGGTGGCTTCAATTTGACCAATGAATAGTGTCTTTCTCCTAGTACTAATTTATGCATACATTGTCCTTGGAGCCTTGGAACACAAGTTGCAACAAAGTTTGCCAATTATTTCGGTTATCAGTGCTTTTATTGTCCGCACCTGCAGGAGCTGACCTTGCATCAAAAGGGATGAAACGATCCTAGCACGAAACCTTGAGATAAGTGTATTAGTCATCTCTACTGGAAAAATACAGCATTATACTAAAATAGTAAGTCTTTGTTAAAGCAAGTGAAAACCACGCAGTTAAATTTTGGGACCAGGCAACTAGGCCAAAGCCTCTGCTAAATTTAAGCTAAGCATATAACAATTTTGACAAGAAAATCATAGAATACATTTGCAATTATGATGGATTACTACATTTGTCAATTCTTCATGATTAATTTAAGCTCGTTTTTAATGATGGCGAACAACCCTGTGGGCACAATTTCCCACGTACATTATTTTCTTTGCTAAAATCACACTACCTTATACGATTTTGATTATATGATATATGAATATTTGTTAGTCTTTTTTTTCTGCATCATCACCATGAATGTGACTGGTTCCAGGCCTTTCACAGCCTTTCCAAAGCTCATAGGGATCAGTCTGAGTGTGGCTGTTGCTCTAGCCAGCAGGAATGTGGAAACGAAAATCCACATCGTAAGTATAGTTTTGTTTTCTTTAAAGACAACAGCCTAGGTGTGTCTCGTTTATGCTTGTACTTGCTTTCACAGTCAATGTCTATTCATGGCTTGCCGTTCCTGCTTCCATGTCAGCAGCTTGTTGGTCTGCTTCTTCTTCTGTTCTTGGAGCAGTCAACATTTTCTCTAGACTGTGTTTCTCTTAGCATGCGCCTTCTGAACAAATCTGAAAGGCAGCCAGCAATGATTCTGAGGTGCATGACTTCTTCATCAGTAAAGTTGCAGAACTTGCAATGTTTAATGAGTGCATCAATTCTTTCAACAACCCCCCCAATTGTTTAACCAACCTGTTGTCGCTCTTGGTTGAAAATATACATTTCATAGTCAGCATTGTATTGAACTTGGCCTCTAATGCTTCTTTTAACTTATAGTTCAGCTTTGCATCAGTCTGTGAGATTTTCATTAGTACTTCTTTCACTCTGTCACCTGCAATGGTTTTTCAAATATTTGATGTTCTTCTTGTCATCTTCTTCCTCTAGTGCATGTATGAAGTCATCATTTGTCCTGATCCACCCAGCTGACCTGGCACCAATATTTTGCTTCACAGAAGCAGTAAAAGGCTTCAGGAACACAGCCGCATTTCGGGCTCCCTTTTGCCGCCATTGAGAACATGTGTTGTCAAGACTGCTTTTACCATGTAGGGTGGCATCAGGAACTCCTGCAAACAGAGGTTGCTGCTGAAGTATGCGCCGCTGTGTGCTTCAATTGTCCTCGACAGTAAGTTTTCTGTTTTCCGTTTCTTTCTGATCTGATCATTATTTCTTGCTTAGGCTGAATAATTGTTCTGCCCTTGATGCACTGCACAGCATCTCTGACGACCACCTAATCAGCAGTTTTGTTTGGTGTATGGAATGTGCTCCTCTGCAGGGCCTCCAATATCTCCTTTGGATATCTAATCAATCAATCAGGGAATTTGTAAAGTGCACTACTCACCCGTGAGGGTCTCAAGGTGCTGAGGGGGGGAAGTGAGGGGGCAGCTACTGCTCGAACAGCCAAGTCTTGAGAAGTTTCCTGAAGGTAAGGAGGTCCTTGGTCTGACACAGGTGGGTGTGAAGAATGTTCCACGTCTTGGCGGCGAGGTGCGATAATGATCTGCCGCTGGTGGTTGTTCTGCGGATGCGTTGGCGAGGGCAAGGTTGGCGGAGCGAAGCTGTCAGGTTGGGGTGTAGAAGGAGAGCTGTCTGTTGAGGTATTCTGGTCCGGTGTTGTGCAGTGCCTTGTGAGCGTGGGTGAGGAGTTTGAAGGTAATTCTCTTGTTGACGGGGAGCCAATGCAGGTCTCTCAGGGGCGCTGTGATGTGGCAGTGGCGGGGGATGTCCAGGATGAGGAGTGCGGAGGCGTTCTGGTTGTGTTGCAGTCTTTTCTAGAGTTTGGCCGTGGTTCCTGCTTAGAGGGCATTGCTGTAGTCCAGTTTGCTGCTTATGAGGGCTTGGGTGACTGTTCTTCTGGTTTCAGTGGGGATCCATTTGTAGATCTTCCGAAGCGTTTGGAGGGTGTTGAAGCAGGAGGAGGAGATGGTGTTGACTTGCTGGGTCATAGATAGTGAGGAGTCCAGGATGAATCCCAGGTTGCGTGTGTGGTCGGTGGGTGTTGGTGTGGGTGTTGGTGCAGGCCACCAGGAGTCGTCCCATGCGGAGGTGGTGGAGCCGAAGATGAGGACATCAGTCTTGTCGGAATTCAGTTTAAGGCAGCTGCTCTTCATCCATTCAGCGATGGCCTTCATTCCTTCGTGGAGGATGGTCTTGACGGTGTCCTTGGTGAGGGAGAGGATCAGCTGGGTGTAATCGGCATATGAGATGATGTTGAGGTTGTGAGATCAGGCGAGCGGAGCCATGTAGATGTTGAAGAGGGTCGGGCTGAGGGACGAACCCTGGGGTACGCCGCAGATGATTTTGGTGGCTTCAGAGCAGAATGGAGGGAGGCGGGCTCTCTGAGTTCTGCCGGTGAAAAAGGAGGTGATCCGGTCCAGGGCTCTGACGCTGATTCCTCCGTTGCTGAGGTGTGTGAGTAGGGTGTAGTGCCAGACGGTGTTGAACGCGGCTGAGAGGTCCAAGAGGATGAGGGCCGCGTTTTTGCCGTTGTCCAGGATGGTTCTGATGTCGGTGGCAGCTATGAGGGCAGTTTCGGTGCTGTGGTTGCTGCGGAATCCGGATTGGGATGGGTCCAGAGTGCTGTTCTCCTCGAGGAAACGGGTCAGTTGTTTGTTGACAATCTTCTCTATGACTTTTACCGGGAAGGGGACAGGGGCCGGAAGTTCTTGAGGTCCTTTGGGTCCGCCTTAGATTTCTTGAGGAGGGCATTGATCTTGGCGTGTTTCCAGCTCTCTGGGAAGCTGGCAGACTCGAAGGAGCTTTTGATGATCTTCCAGAGTTGGGGGTGCGATGATGAAGCTTGCTTTGTTGAAGATGTGGTGAGGGCAGGGGTCGGATGGTGAGCCGGAGTGAATGGTGTTCATGATTTTGATGGGGTCGTTGTCATTGACGTGAGTTCAGGAGAGCAGGAGGTTGGTGGGTGGAGAGTCTGTTGTGTCATTGGAGCCGGGGTTGGAGAGCTCCTTCATGATGTTGAAGAGCTCCTTGTGGCTGTGTGCACTGTTGTTGATGCGTTCTTTGAAGGCGGTTCTCTTGTCGGTTCGGATGAGTTGATGGTGTCTGCGGATGGCGTTTTTGAAGGCTGTGTGGTTGTCCAGTGTCTGTTCTTGGAGGCACTTCTTTTTGAGTCTTTGGCATGTTTGCTTAGATTCTACAGGCTGGAGCAGGGCTTACACTCCACATGTGCCAGTCACAAACTACTCTATATCTATTCTGGGCACACATGGCACGCACAAGCAGTTTGCTTTATCATTGCAAACTCTCTGGGAGAGCAGTCTTGTCTTCTTGGTCATAATTTGTAGCGTCTTCCCCAGCCCTGGAGCATGTAGATGAATTACACCACACAGGAGCTGCAATCAAACATTACATTATTCCTCAGTATACACTAACACACTGTGAATTACTTCATAATTTCCATTAACTACACTTTATTACCTTTATTACGTACTTCCTGTTCAGAGTCTGCCCAGAACCACGAGGATTCTAGTGCGCGTAACATCAAGATGCTACAGATGGGTTCTCACTGCCTTGTAAGCAAGGGGGGGTCTGCGACCATTGGTAAAACAGGTCGAAAACAGATGAAGCTTGCATATGAGGTATGGTGATCCACAAACATTTCCTCAATGGAAAAGACGAGAGAGATGACAGAATCTGAAGCCAGTAACAGTGACAGCAATGATATTAATGTAAAGAGCTTGTTACTTGAAATGAAACAGAGCTTGCACACTATTGATGGCAAAATGAACACCCTTATACCCAGTCGAATGGACCAAATGCATCTGAAGGTGCATATCTGATTTGAAAGACATGAACAACAAGCATTGGCACAAGTGCTATTGGCTTTGCCAACAGGTTTTAGCCATGCTGCATACCAGCTTGGCTGTTGTTCAGCATAGCTAAAAGTTAGTGAGGTAAAGGACAGTGGTGTGAAGAAGAGTGTCGTAAAGTGGAGTAGAATGGAGTGTTATGAAGTGGCATGCAGAGATTAAAATGGTGTAGAGTTCAGTGGCGACGAGTAGAGTGAAGTGGAGTGTCATGAAGTGGCATGGAGTGTCATAGAGGCAATAGAGTGTCATAGAGTGGAAGGATGTAGAGCGAAGTAGATTTGAGTGGCCTAGTGTCAGAGTGTTGTGGAGTGGCATGAAGTGTTGTGGTGTAGAGCATAGTGCAGTGGCATAGAGGGGGCGGAGTAGAGTGTTGTAGATTAGAGTGGCATAAAGCAGAGTAGATTGTCGTACAGTGGCATGGAATAGAGTGGAGTAGTGTGGGAGAGTAGACTGTAAAAAGGTCGAGTTGAGTATGGTAGAGTTGAGTGGCGTAGAGTGGAGTGGCGTACAGTGGAGAGGCGTGCCATAGAGTGGAGTGGTGTAAAGGGGCACTGGCAAAGCATAGAGTGGCATAGACTGGAGTCGGGTAGACTAGAGTGGCGTGGGGTGGCATACAGTAGAATGGTGTACAGTGGAGTGGCATAGAGTGGAGTGATATAGAGTGGAGTGGAGTAGAGTGTCAGAATAGAATAGAAGGAATTAAAGTAGCATAAAGAGAAATGCATAGAGCATCGTAAAGCGGAGTAGAGTTTTGGAGTGGCATATCAGAGTGTAGTTGTAGAGTGGCCTAGAGTGAAATGGCAGAAAGTACAGTGGTGCAGAGTAGATTGGCATAGAGTGCATTGATTTTGAGTAAAGTGTTGTAGAGTGCATTGACGTACAGTGCAGTGACGTAGAGTAGAGGGGCGTAGAATGCCGTAGTGTTGAGTATGAGTGTGCAGATATAGTGTAGGGGCATAGAGTGTAATATTGTACAGTAAATTGTTTCAGACTAGAGCAAAGTGCAGCAGCGGCTCGTGCTCCGCCCACAAAGTGTATTCTGCCATAAATAAAGTTAGTTACTTAGACATGGTAAATGTAGGTCATGCCTGACTGCTTCGCTCTGAGACAGAGATATCAGCAGTCAGACACTTTCAGCAGCTGCACTCACTGCACCTCTGAGTGCATTTTCATAGCAGAAACATGGCTTATGAACAGTCAGCCCTTGTGTTGCCTCGGATCCCAGGTGACGTTGTTTCCCAGTTTCCTCCTCTTTCTGGCGGCGCTATAGAAATTAGCATTGGGCGTTTCACTCTTCAGCTCAGGCTCCAGGAGGCTGAACATCAATCAAGAACACTTTCCCCACCCTTCTCCATTTTGTCAAAGGGTGGTGGTGTCTGTAGAATCAGGAAGTGGAATCGATAACCACAACCCACCCTGTGACGAAATGGAAGGGGCAAGATTAAAAATACTTTACACTTTTTATTCTCTATTTCAGGCCGTACCTGCTTTTATTTTTATTTTTTTACATGTGACAGGACGAAATGCTTATCGGGAGCTCAGCATGTCAGGCCTGCCATCAGTGCAAGTGAAGTGTCATAGCTGTGAAAGTGTCCCCCAGACATGCCCCACGACAGCAGCGCACTGGGTGACTAAAGAAAAAATAAGAAAGTCCAAATCTATTCTGAGTGCCTGCAAAGTGAAGATAAAAACCTCTTCAAGTTTTCCCTCTACTTCCCCATCTCACTAAGGAATGTATTCATTGAAAGGATCTGTGTTTGACTCTATGGTACACTTTCAAATGATTCCTGGCAAATTCAGTCAACAGTTCATCCTGCTGAGGTCGATAAAATGAATACCACTGACTTTGGCTTCACATGATGTAAATCCATGTATTGACTTAAGCCCCACCACTTTTTGCAATCACCAGCCACCACTGGCAAAGTGGCATAGAGTCAAGTGGTAACAGGTAGAGTGGTGCAGGGTAGAGTGCAGAGGTGTAGAGTAGCAAAAAGTGCAGAGGTAGCTGAGTTACACATTACGTGATGCTACTTCCTGTGATGTTCTGGGGTTTGCGGTCAAAGACTGTGTGATGTCATATCCGCTATCCACCATTTCAGTGAAAAGATGTCTATGCCAACTCCTCAATGTGGGTGGCTGATAATGACTGTAGATCTTATCACTGCATCCTGGAATCCTCTGCACCACTCCACCATCAGACTTTCTTGCCTAGAAGGTATATAACTTCCAGAACCCATAGATGAACCTTTGAAGAGAGGCAGACGTAGTTGGAAAAAGCACTAGTATATAACTCTGTATCCACCATTCCATGTTGACCACGATGGTCATTACCTAACTACCTGTTATATAGCTCTTTGGGGCCCTGCATTATGTCTAAAAATTATAGTGGAAGCTCTTGTGCTACAGGTACTTGTACTTTTAGGTGAGAGTCCACCAACTGCCATGCCAAGGTAAATACATGAGTTGTTTTGGCTAGAATAAGCTGCTTCAATTTGTTAGAATTTGAATACCATCCCAAGAGCTCAATGACTTCAGATGGCTTTATATCAGAATATCATCTGTTGAAATCTCGTTTGACGTAAATATTGTGTCCTAATCAGATACAAAAATACAGTCGCGTTGGTTGTAGATCTTTTATCAATAATTCCAATGAGGTGTTTTACATAACTAATATTTAACGCCAATATTTATGTCAGGTGACATTCCACCAATGGCATTCTTGTACCACATCCCTTTGGCTGATGAGACTATGGAACTTTTGACACAAAAGCATTTAGACCCTGTGAACCAAAGCAGAGGGTTCAGGTTGCTGAAAAGCATTGCTAAATTAACCTGCAACTTCACTCAACTGCCCTGTGGTAAATACACATGATATTGGTTTCTTCCACATCTAGCATGCCCCCTACTGGTGACAGTCCTTTAGGAACTTTCTTGAAGCAGATGCCAGCCAGGATGGAATGGCCACAAACTTAAGCTGTCGGCATGCAGTCTAAAGTAGAGACATTTCTAATAAGTGAGGCAAATGGGGATGTTAAGATAAGCATCCTGGAGACCAACCCAGATCCAAAAATGTTATCAAGTCTCCCAGTATTACAGGAAGAAAAATCCCCTGCAGCGATTTCTTAAACTGTTAAATAACAGTGGGTTCACCCTGTGTTCCTCAGAACCTGTGTATCATAAACTATACAGAAACAATTGGTTCTGTCGGGTATGTAGGAAAGTGCCTCTTTTGATATGTTCACACCTTACAGCCTCCACCCACCCCCTCCCCACACACACACACACACTGCCTGTTTCTGGTGTAATTTGGACTGAAAGTGCACTGGGTCCCTGCTAAACTGGTCCTCAGTGCTACATCTCTTTCCCCAAAGCTGCACAGTCGTATTTCCGAATTGGCAAACCTTTAGCTACCATTGTAGGTCCCTAGAAAATGGTACCATTGGTATCTAGAGCATGGGGTACTAAAGAAAAACCCCTGACGGTGGCAGAACGACCTGTGCCATCGTCAGGGACCCTCTCACTAAGTGCACCCAATGCTGCTTTCGCAGGCTGCATGTTTTGGTGCAAAACCAAAATGAAAAGACAACATGACACACAGCCTGTGTGCCCTGGCTCCTTTTACACTGCATGCAATATATGTAAGTCACCCCAATAGCAGGCCTTCTAGCCCTAAAGGCAGGGTGCACTTTATTACATGTGGGGGCATAACTGCATGAGTAGATATGTCCCAGGTATGTCTTTGTCGATTCTCAGGCATAGTAATTGAACAGGGAAGCCATTTTAAGTGCATGTGCTGGACACACTGGTCATTATGAGTTCCCCAGCTACCTGAGGACTTCACTGAAAATAAGGATGTTTGGTATCAAGCATCTTGTATTGATAAACCCTCACTGAATCCAGTGATGGATTTATTAATACATGCACATCACTGGTCAAAACCTGTGTGGCCGCCTTAGACAGAGTTCTGGCCCCCTGAGGTGAGAGCAAAGACCCCGGAGGGCTCAGAACAAAGGCCTGATCTGGGCAGAGGTGTGACCTCCTCTCCCAGGCAGGACGGACATTCCAGGGTGGGGAGCTTCAAAGACCTTGCTGCCTACGTAATTCAACCCAGGTCTCTCCAGATGGTGGATATAGGCATGCCCCTGTCCTGATCCCACTTTTGGTGGCAGCACACACAGGATAATTAGTTAAATTAGGAGGAGTGCTCACTTCATGCCAGTCCCACCTCTAAAGTAGATGAGCTGAAGAGGACACTACTTTTTAAATTCCTCCATCTTGTTTGGAAGGAATTAGGCCAATAGGGTTAGGATAATGCCCACTTCCCCGAAGGAAGTAGTCATAAGAAGTGTGTAATCACCCTAAAGGTGAGTAGCCCATTGGCTACCTCCTGGCAGTCCCTGTAACACCCATAAATTCAGTATTTAGGTAGCACCCCTGAACCCTAGAACTCAGATTCCTGTCGACCTGAGAAGAGCCGGACACCCCCAAAGTCGCACTTGCACAGAAGACTGAAGTCACCAACTGACTTGGCCCCAGCCCTACTGGCCTGTTTGCAGCCCTCGACGAACCTGAGCCAAAAGATGACTTGTCCTGCAGCCCAGCAACCTCCAAAGCCTTGGGAGGACTGCCTGCCTTCGATAAAGACCAAGATCTCCTGTGGACAGTGGACCTTTCCTAAAGAAACCAATTTCGAAGAAGAAGTCTACCTGAGGAACCGCAAAACTGCCCTTGGACCCACCTCCGCACTCAATGCCCACGGCCTGAGTCCAAGTGGCCCACCAGTCCTTTGAAGGTTCCCCAGTGATTCTGAGTCTGAGTCCACTGTGGTGTGACCCCTGCCGGACTCTGCCTCTAAGCCTGGAGCCTTAATCCAGAACCTTGCTATTAAGCTCTTTCCAATGTCAAAAGACATCCCTGCACCTAGAGCCCATGGGCCTTAGGGTAGCTGTGGGTTTTCTTCTTTCAGCCTCCTGGCCCGTACCTGCAGCCTTTTTCCAAGACTTATATCCCCAATTGACTTACATAGGGTACCCAGCGCTGTGTTGGCACTCTGCACCTGGCTGCTGCTGTGCCGCTGAAAGTGTAATTTGGGCGCTGCCTTGTGGCCCCCCTTGTACATACCTCACTGCAGTAGATGGACCCCTGCCCCGCTGAACTCACCTGTGAGCAGCGCTTGTTCGGTTAACCCCGTCTCCACTGGTTAACATTGGGTGCCTGACGCTGTGTTGGCACTCTGCACCCAGCCTCCGCTGTGCAGCTGAGGGTGTAAGTTTGGTGCTGCCTTGTACTCCCTTCCCCCCGGTGCTTACCTCAGCCCCAGGAGACCAACCTCTGACAGAGCTTTAATTCACCTGTGAGCAGCGCATCTCCCTACACTCCAATCTCCATGGGTTAACCCTCAGCACACAATTCCGAATTTGACCTCTGCACCCGGCAGCCCCTGTGCCTCTGTGGGTGCAATCTTGGTACTGATTTGAACCTTGCCTGGTGTTGACTTAAAACCCGGAAGGCTGGATTTGTAAGTCGTGTGCTTAACCTACTGCATTCTTGTTTTCCTCCAAATGTTAACACTGAAGACTAAGAAAATTGCACTGTGTCAATTTTTGAAACTGAAAAGTATGTTTCAGGTTTCAGGGAAGCCCCCTAACTACAAAATTTAGGGGCATTACAGGGAGTGCCAGGTGTTAGCCAATGGGCTACTCACATTTAGGGTGACTACACCTTTCTTATGACCACTTCCTTTGGGGAAGTGGGCATAGTCCTTACGCTATTGGCCTAATTCCTTCTAAACAAGATGGAGGAATTTAAAAAGTAGTGTCCACTTCAGCTTGTCCACCTCAGAGAACACTCCTCCTAATTTAACTAAATTTCCCGTCTGTCCTGCTGCCAAAGGTGAGGTCAGGACAGGGACACTGTGCACTTTCAGTTGAAACTGCACTTGAAACTAGGCAAAATGTGGGAGAGGCACTTTCCTATATGCCCCCCTCCCAAACAAAAGAGGATGAACTAACCCTTCCCAGGAGAGGCTTCATCTTCTGACTGGAAGAATCTGGAAACGCCATCTGCAATGGCATGATCAGTCACAGGTCTGTGTTCCACTTTAAAGTCCATTCCCTGTAGGGAGATGGACCACCTTAACAGTTTGGGGGTTTCACCTTTCTTCAGCAATCTGAGAGGCCTGTGGTCAGTCTGAACTAGGAAGTGAGAACCAAACAAGTATAGTCTCAGCTTCTCAGGGACCAAACTACCACAGTGAAGGCTTCCCTTTCAATGGCACTCCAGTGCTGCTCTCTGGGGAATAATCTCCTCCTAATGAAAGTAACAGGGTTGGTCATGGCCATCAACAGGACTACTCCTATCCCATGTTCAGAGGCATCTGTCTGCACAAAGAACTGCTTGGAGTAATCTGGTACTTTTAGAACAGGTCCTGAGCACATTGCTTCCTTTAGGGTGTCAAAGGCCTTCAGACAGCTGGCTGTCCAGTTTACCCCTTTTGGGCATCTTTTTGGATATGAGTTCTGTGAGGGGTACCACAACAGTGCCATAGCCCTTCACAAATCTTCAGTAATACCCAGGAATGTCCTGACTTGGGTCTGGGTTGTTTGGGCCTAACAGTCCATAATTGTCTAGATCTTGGGTTTGAGTGGTTGAACTTGGCCCCACCTACCAGGTGTCCCAAGTATACAACCTGATCCTGCCCTATCTGGCACTTGCTTTCCTTGATAGTGAGGCGTCCACTTTTCAGATCCTCAAGGACCTTTCTGAGGTGGATCAGATGATCCTGCCAGGTAGAGCTCAAGACAGCAATACCATCTAGATATGCTGCAATAAAGTCTTCTAGCCCGGCAAGGACTTTCTTTACCAACCTCTAGAAGGTGACAAAAGTATTCTTCAAACCAAAGGGCATAACAGTACACTGATAATATTCATCAGGAGTGGAGAACGCAGATCTTTCTTTTGCTTCTGGATTCAGGCCTATCTGTCAGTACCCTAATGTGAGATCAAAAGCACTTGGCTGCTCCCAATCTGTCAATGAGTTCATCTGCTCTTGGAATTGGGTAGGCATCTGTCTTGGTCACTGCACTGAGACCCCTATAGTCCACACAGAACCTCATCTCTTTTTTTCCACCCTGGGGAGGAGGTTTGGGGACTAGCACGATTGGGCTGTACCAGGGGTTCTCTGAGTGCTTGGTGACTCCCAATTACAGCATCTTGCCGACTTCAGCTTTGGTGGGCTCACTGACATAGTCAAATTGTTTGTATATTTTGTTTTTGACAGATAAACTGTCTCCAGTGTCCACATCACCAGGTATGTCTGCCAGGGGTTAAAGAGAAGAGTTTGACAAACTGGTGCAAGACCTGCTTGCAGTCAGTCTGCTGCTGGTCAGAGAGGATTCTGAAAAGACTACTCCCTCAACTGAGTCATCTTTAGGGTTGCTGGAGAGGAGATCAGGGAGAGGCCCACTCTCAATGTCCTGTCTGTGACCATGAGCATGGTCAGCTCCGCTCTGTCATGGTAGGGTTTCAGGCAGTTTACATGGATTACCCTCCTGGGATTCCTGAAACTGCCAAAGTCCACCATATGGGTGGCTTCCCCTTTATTTCTAGGATGGGGTAGGGAAGTGGAATTAAGGGGGCCTTTGGTTGTCCGCCTATCTTGCCACTGGCCTGACTGGTGGCACAGGAGTTACAAAACTCCTTTACTTTATGGGACATGCCTGGCCAGTAGAAGTGGTTGACCAGCCAACTCCATGTTCTTCTCTGGCCAAGATGCCCAGCTAAGGGGATGTCATGGGCCCAAGCTGCATTGCGGTGGCACCAGGTTTAAGGTCTCTGGCCTCACTATATAGGAGCCTCTCCTTCCAAGAGGTCCTGTGGGTACCACTAACATCACCTTTTTCCTGTGCAGCAGTCTGCTGCCTCAGGCCTTCAAGAGTGGGACAGGTTTGTTGTCCCTAGCTCAGATCTTCCCTAGAGGGTCCCCCCTGGTCCTAGGAGCTCTGTAAGGTTCAAGCTCTTGTGAAGCAGTTCCCTCTTGGGCTGTTAGGTCTTCTCCCTGAAGAGAGAGATCTTGCTCTGTGATCTATTTCGAAGCTGGACCCCAGTCTTCCTGCCTTTCTCTTGGTAGGTTGGGCCATTATCCCAGGCTAAAACTTTACCTTTCTTTTCACCCTGTGCTTTGCTCTGTGCTCTGGTTTTGCCGCAAACACACTCAGGGATACCCAGCATAGCTGCATGGGTCTTTCTTTTTACCTCAGCCCAGGCTGAGGACTCCAGATCATTTCATAGCAGACATTGGACAGGTTGTTTTGCTTTCACTAATGACCAAGCTGACAAAAATCTCTGGAATGCACTTCTCAGTTCAAAGAAGACATTTATTATTATTTCACCACGAGGTTCCTAAAAAGGAGTTTAGCATGTTGAAAACAAAACATTTTGGCGTAGGTCGGACAGTCTAAAAAAGAGAGGTTAGAGATTGAGAGTGCCCTCAATCAGGATTCTTGACGTCGAATGCCTGATATTTGTCCCGTGAGGGTGGTGTTCTCTTTCTCGGAGTCGAATGGGGTCATCGTCTTGCCGGCATGAGAATGATGAAGAGCTTGGCAGGCCCTAAGGTGCTTTGCTTTGCATAACATAATTATAAATACATATATTCGCTGTGTACAATGCAGTTGAGAATCATTTTGGTATGTTTTCCTTTAATTGCTGTGACTATTTTTAAATGTGTGCTTTCAACATGCTAATCCCTTTTTTAGAAACCTTGTGGTGAAATAGTAATAAATGTCTTCTTTGAACTGAGAGGTGCATTCCAGAGATTTTTGTCAGTTCGGTCATTAATGAAAGCAAAACACAGGTATAGCAGGAGATACCACCACCTACTTTTGGCCTGTAACCCCTCCCCATTCTAAGGACACCATTGCCATGGGATTGACCTTAGGCTGATTGTCAGCGTTCAGGACAGTATATGTCTCTTTAGGAAGATACTGGTCTGAGGACACCAGTTGCTCACTCACCATGGTAACACTGGCACCAGTGTCTCTCAGTGCTTCAGCTTGAATCCCATTTATATCAGGCTATTGTCTGTACATCTCCAGACTACTGGCCGGACAGCCAGGGCAGCTACATCTGCCTCACCCTCTGAGACTAAAGTTGCCTCAGTAGGCTCACTGAAATGGACAGGGCCTACTTGGAATCACATCTGTAGACTTACAGCTGCATTTACTGCCGGAGCACTAAAATCATTTTTAATTAAACAGTTAAGATTTCCAGTTTGGTGTCCATTGGTTTTGCAGTTATGGCACCAAGCCTTTCTGGGATCCCAATTCTTCCCCTTGGACCCACCCTTGGGCTGGGAGAGTCTCGGGCCCACCCTCCTTTGCAGGTGTTTGGGGGCCTTTAGAAGACTCTTTGTTTTTGTCCTTGTTTTTTTTACCCTCTTTCCTTTGTGGGGACCTTTTTTGCCTCTTTCTTGTGCCCCGCGCCCCACCAGTTAAGTCTTGGTCACCCTTGTTTTATTTTGACCCAGTGGCCTGCCTTCTTCCTCAACTCGTGAGGAGAAAGTGGACCTAGGTCTACCAGGTACTGGTGCAACTTTTCTTGAACACAATTACTCAATAGATGCTCTTTCATCATTAGATTGTAAAGCCCTTCATAATCATGCACAGTGTTACCTGAGATGGATCCACTCCTTCTTCTCTGGGAAGACGCAGAGGGCCAGACTCCCACACTTCACATCCAGACCCACAGGAGTCAACTGCAGAGTCCCCCAAGGATCCATCACTGAGTCCCACACTGTTCAACGTTTACATGGCCCCTCTCGCAGCCATAGTCAGAAGCGACGGTATGAACATCGTGTCATATGTCGATGACACACAGCTCATCATTTCCCTCATGAACACCCAGACACGGCCAAAAGGAACTTCCACTCAGGAATGGAAGCCGTCGCCACGTGGATGACAGAAAGCTGCCTCAAGCTCAACTCCGACAAGACTGAGCTGATCATCTTCTGAAACATCTCCTCAGCTTGGGATGACTCCTGGTGGCCCAAAAAGAAAAGTATTTTTAATTTAAAAACTGCTTACCTTATAACGAAGATCTTTGATTCAAATCATCCATAAAAGCAAATGTTATTTTTCTAATTTGGTCTCAGATTTATTCTTTGAGTGTTTGTCTAATTTATTACCTCTGTGAATACAACAAATGCTGAACACGACTCCTTGATAAGCCCAACTGCTCACCCACACTACCACAAATCGAGCATTAGACCTATCTATTTCTGCCTCTGCAAGCCTTTGGGGATCTAGTGGACTCTCTGCACAGTGTACTTCATTTTAGTGCACTATATAGAGAGCCAGCTTCCTACCCGGTAGATACAACATTGGTAGTTTATTTGCACAACTGAACGCATACAAAGTTGCTTACTTAATTAAATCACCTAAAAAAGTTAACAAAAGAAAGTCAAGGTCTAAACATTGCAATTGTTGAGAATAAAGTGAATTTAGTTGATAAAAAAGGACATCAGTTACAAAAATCGAACACTGAGGTGCTCCATTGGTGATAAGTGAAAAAGTGTTTGTGCAGTGCATCAAGAAAAAAAGTAATTAAACTCTTGTAAATAAACAATTCAAATCTTCAGATAAGCGTATCCAATGTATACAAATTTGTGGTCAATCATGGATTAAACCCAGATCTGTGACTGGGGGTGAGTGTTTGCATTGTTCAGCACTCCGTCCATCATCCTTTTGTGTTGCTAAAGTTGCCGTAAGTGGGAAGGGTATGCCCAGACGTGGGTACCCTGCTCACTGTGCCACTGGATTCAAGCTAGCCTGGCTGAGGAAGGGTGATACCCTGAAACCGGTCCCAGGATGCTTGTTTCCGGTCCAGGGAGGACCTGGCTTGGCAGTTCGGGCTGGACCGTTCCCATGAGGAACAGGGTCAAGACTGATTTGCATATGGCTGGGTCCAAACTGGGGTGGCATGTGAGCAAAAGAACGATGGATTAAACCCAGATCTGTGACTGGGGGTGAGTGTTTGCATTGTTCAGCACTCCATCCATCATCATTTTGTGTTGCTAAAGTTGCCCTAAGTGGGAAGGGTATGCCCAGACGTGGGTCCCATGCTCACTGTGCCACTTGATTCAAGCTAGCCTGGCTGATGAAGGGTGATACCTTGAAACCGGTCCCAGGATGCTTGTTTCCGGTCCAGGGAGGACCTGGTTTGGCAGTTCAGGCTGGACTGTTCCCATGAGGAACAGGGGCAAGACTGATTTACAAATGGCTGGGTCCAAACTGGGGTGGCATGGTGAGCAAAAGAATGATGGATTAAACCCTGATCTGTGACTGGGGGTGAGTGTTTGCATTGCTCAGCACTCCGTCCATCATCCTTTTGTGTTGCGTCAATCATTGTTAGGCTAAGTATATCAGTCCTTAATACTCCCACAATACTCCCACAACCTAGAATTCATTGGCAAATTTAAGATTGTTGATGTTTCAACCCTCTTAGGAAACGTGTCTTTTCTTTACATCATGATGGATCTTCATCAGGACTAAATATGGAACAACCTGGACCCATAGAAGAGCTGGGTATAACCTTATCTCCCTTGAAAAAAAAGTTTCTCATGTATATATTGGTGGGTAAATCAACAAACTCCAAAACGAAGTCATGAAATGCTCATCTAACCCCAGGTCCAAAAGGAGTGTCTGCCGATTTCTAACTTCACATTCCGATTCGTATTATTACTTTTTAAAAATATATATTTATTTCTATTTTCTGTTATAAGAAGTCAACATAGGGTACCTAACTGCACCTGAAACAGTTGTAGAACATTCAAGAGGACAGCAGTACACACACAGCCATTCACACAGGTAGCGTAAACAACAACAAGGACTAGCATCAAGAAGGATAAAATACAATAGTATGTTAGATGACATTATGGTAGGTGGCAGAATAGATATCACCTTGATTGATCTGTTGTCTCCTTTTAAATGTTAGGAATGTAATATTTTATACAGCACCACCATACTTAAATAAAATTGTCTACTTCTGTATACCACTTTTTTCAGTGGCCATGTATCAATCCAACCCTGTCCTCCATTCCCACAAGGTTGGAACTCCTGACAAACCCCAGCACCGTGCCATGCCTCTCATAGCAACCACTAGCCCCAGGTTGCAAAAAAGGAGTTAAATCTGAGGGACGTCTACCTTGACTTGGACTCCCAGTAGAAAATATTTGGGTTCAGGAGGGATGTCTGCTCCCAGGATATGACTGAACTCTCTCACCACCTGTGTCCAGTACCCCTGGATGGCTGAGCAGCCCTGCAATCTCTGCATTAATGTACTCCTTCTGTCACAACAGCTCACACAAGCCAGGGAATCCGCTCTCCACATTTCATGTACTCTGTCCCGGTTTTCATAAATTTGGTGCAATATCTTAAGCTGAATCAATCTGGACCTTGATTTTATGGCCACTTCACACAAATGCATTAGGGCCGCCTCCCAGTCTATATCCTCCATCTCCTCGACATCTTTGGCCCACTGGTCCCTCAACAGACCCAAATTGTCCAGCATGTTGTTAAGGTGCTTTTAAGTGGGTACGATTGCCTTTGACTCCAGTGCTTCTGTTAACAACCTACCGTCCAAGGGGGTGTACTCATGGATCTCTAAGTCTCCCAATCCCTCCGCTTGCCAAGCATACCTCAGCTTTGTGAATCTCAAATATTGGTTCAGGTTCATTTGATACTCTGTCGGGAGGTAAAGGGCATCAATTAGCTGTCCTCAAGGAGGTTTCCTACCTGGGTAATCCCCAGCAAGTCCCATGCTTTGAATCCCATAAGTTCCCCAAGTTCTTTCATCCATGTCCCAACCCACTGGGGTTTCACGCTTTTTATTGTACCTGCCCACCCTATGCATCTATTGATTTTCTTCCAGGCATCCAGTGTCACCTGTGTCGCTGGTAACAGCTGTTGAGATTTTCTCTCTGTATAAGTAGTGCAGGTGGGACCAGTTGCCGAACTGTGTTCGCTCCAACCTGTATGTGGGGTTTCCCTATGGTGCAAACACCTGTTCATTGTAAGCCACCATGTGTGCTGCCTAAAAATAGGCCTTGACATCCGGGAGGGCGATTACCCCATTGTATGGGTTTAGTTGAAACTTTTTTAGCGCTATTCTAAGGTGCCCCACCCACCATAACAAAGTTCTCAGGCCTCCCTCTTACTTGGTGAACGTGGCCTCCGGAATTGGATAGTATGGCCCATATTTATACTTTTTGACGCACAACTGCGCCAACACAGTTGTGCGTCAAAAATTTTACCGCCGGCTAACGCCATTCCAAAGCGCCATGCGGGCGCCTTATTTATGGAATGACGTTAGCCGGCGCTGCGGACTGGTGTGCGTCAAAAAAAATGACTCACACCAGGCAGCGGCGGCGTAGGGGAAAATGGAGCTTGGGCGTCAAAAAATGGGGCAAGTCAGGTCTGAGGCAAAATTTTGGCCTCAACCCGATTTGCGCCATTTTTTTGGGCGCCCAACCCCCATTGAAATGACTCCTGTCTTAGCAAAGACAGGAGTCATGCCCCCTTGCCCAATGGCCATGCCCAGGGGACTTATGTCCCCTGGGCATGGTCATTGGGCATAGTGGCATGTAGGGGGGCACAAATCAGGCCCCGCTATGCCACAAAAAAAAAACGAAAAAAAATACTTACCTGAACTTACCTTAACTTCCCTGGGATGGGTCCCTCCATCCTTTGGTGTCCTCCTGGGGTGGACAAGGGTGGCAGGGGTGTCCCTGGGGGCATGGGAGGGCACCTCTGGGCTCCTTCTGAGCCCACAGGTCCCTTAACGCTTTCCCTGACCCAGGCGTTAAAAAACGGCGCCCATCAGGCTGGGCGCCATTTTTTAAGGCCTGCCCCCTACTGTGCGTCAAAATGACGTCACAGTATAAATAAGGCGCACAGGCCTTAAAGTCATTTTTTGGAAGGGAACGCCTACCTTGAATATGATTAACGCAAGGCTGGTTCCCCCTTCCAAAAAATGACGCACATGGTGGAACTTTGACGCCCGCGGGGTCGGACGTCAAAGTATAAATATGGGGCAGTGTTTGCGCCGATTGTGCGTCAAAAATTTTGACGCACATTCGGCGCAAAGAGAGTATAAATATGCCCCTATGTGTTTTGCAGGGCATATATTAAGTTGTGGCGTCTGATCATTTTAAAAACGGCCGCCCTTCCCAACAGCATCAGAGGCAGGGCACTCCAGCGCTGTGCTTCCTCTTGGAAATTCTAGAGAACCTGCCCCAGATTTCTAGTAAGGCACACTTCTCTATGGGAGTTACATAAATACCAAAGTATTGAAAGTCATCAGAAGCAAACTGGAGCTTTCGGGGGAGAGTGGTCAAGTCGAACGGGCCATGTGGGTGATAGAGCACTGATATATCCCAGTTAAAGTGGTAGCCCGAGTGAGTTCTGTACATCTCCAATGTTGGAGAATTGCCGCGATCAATGACGCCGGCTCAGTTACATACAGCAGGATATCATCTGCACATAGAAGACCTTTTTCTCCTCCACATCAGTGTCCAAGATCTTAACAAAAAGATAGGGGCAGAGTTCATCCCTGACAGATGCCACATTTGATGGGAAATACAGACAAGAGGGTGGCATTCACTCTCACGACTGTAGTAGGGGCCTGGTATAGTAACTGAATGCATCACCTGTAGCTAGGGCCAAAGCCAAACTTTTTTAGTGTTTGATGGAGGAAGGGTCAATGGATTGCCTCAAATGCTTTTTCGGCATCCAATGCAAGGAAGACATGAGGTTCGTCTCTCTGTCATACCTTGGACATTTCATTATGCAGACATTGGAGGTTGAGTCTGGTGGACCTGCCAGGTACGAAGCCAGACTGATCCCTCTGTATGAGCTGGACTGTCACTGTAAGCAGTCTGGGGGCTAGAATTGTGTCAGTACTTTCATTTCGTTTCGATATTTAACAGGAAAATAGGGTAATAGGAGCCCCAGCTAGTTGTCGGCTTACCCTTCTGGTGTATCACAGCAATGGAGGTCCACTGTAGGACAGTGGGAAGTTCATCCTTATTTCTGGCCTCTCTGAAAAGCTACCGCAGGTGAGATCCAAGCAACACTGTGTATCACTTAAAGAATTCAGCCGGGATGCCACTCAGCCCCTGTGTCTTTTCCACCTTCAGTTTCGCAATGGCCGCCAGAACCTCAGCAAGTATCATGTCCTCCTCAAGTGCTGTTCAGTCCTCCACAGGCAACACCGGCATATCTAGGGTATCTAGATAGACTGTGATGCGCTCTGAGTTGGCCAACGGGCGTGCTCTGTAGAACGAGGCATAGTAGTGGGTGAAGGACTCCACAATAGGCCTGTCTGTCAACTGGGTAAACCTAGCCTCGCATATAATACACCATACTTAGCATGTCTCCACCTCTCTCCTACTAAGCCATGCACGTAACCTGCCTTCCTGTTCCACAACATTGTATAGGCAATGTCAAGTAGCAAACAATTGCTTTTTCACCTCTCCCTGAGCCAGGTCTTGATATTCCTTACGGAGCACCTCCCATCTGGTGAAGGACTTGCCGCCACTGCCCTCCACTTTTTGCAAGTTATGATATTCTGTGCCCTGTCTCTGAGGACTGCTTTATAGGCTTCCAGATGACTATAGCCGGCTCAACTGTCCCTTCATTTTCCTTAAAATAAAGCTCTGAGTCCACCAATAGCTCCCAGGCCACCTTGTCATCCCTCAAGTCCCAAATGTTTATCTTCCATCCTGGCCCCTAGGACCACAGCCCCTTCCTGCCATAATGCAGTGTGGCGAGTGATCAGAGAGTTCCAGATAGAACGCCTTTTCCACCCCAGCCACCTCTCCTGCTGGGGCAAATTTGAAGTTGATCCTATGGAAGACACTATGGAGGTCATTACGACCCCAGCGGTCTACAGTAATATGGAGGAAAGCACTGCCAACAGGCTGGCGGTACTTTTCTCCATATTATGACATTGGTGGTTTGGCTGAAGCCAAACAGCCAATGTACCACACCGACCGCCACGCCAGTAACGGCCGCCGGGCTGGAGACATCAATCTCCAGCCTCGCAGCTGTCACTTGATTGCATGTGGGATACACCTACCGCCATGGTTTTTGTGGCTTCCTTACCACCACGAAAACCATGGCGGTAGGCACTATCAGTGACAGGGTATCCCTTCCCTGTCACTTATAGGGGTCTTCCTCTCCCCTCCACAGATTCCCCCAACAACCTTTCCTCTCCAGACCCCGCCTTCATACACACCCCTCCCTTCACACACGCATACACATACCCATTCCCACATTCATCTACGCATGCATACATCCATACACACACACATCCGCACACACTTACATACAAACACGCAGACACGCATTCACGCAACTCAACATACATGCACTCACACCCCCAAACATGCACACACATACAACACACACACACCCCCACACACACACACAACATCCCTCACTCCCTTCCCTTGTTGGAGCACCCACTTACCTGTGTCCAGGGTGTCCTCCAGCAGGAGACGGGGCGCTGCTGCCAGCAGCAGCGTCCGCCAGCAGAACACCGCCAGGCTGTATTAAGTCTCATATTACGGCTGGCGGCGGTCAACTGGCGTGGCGGTGCTGCTGGCAGCAGTGCCACCTTAACGCCATCTGCCGGCATGACCACAGCCAGATTTCCGCCATCCATCTGGCAGAAATCTGGCTGTGGTCATATTATGGCGGACGGCTGGTAGCCGCGGCGACGGTCTTTTGGCAGCCGTCACCGCGGCGGTAGGCGGTTTTTACCGCCAATGTCATAATGAGGGCCTATGTGTCCCTAAAAAGTATAAATAGCCTCTGTCGCCTGGGTGGCAGCATCTCCCCAAGTCAGAGAGCCACATGGTGGTCACAAATAGCACCAAGGGAGTGTACCTCAGGGGCCATGTTCCTGTCCCAACAATCCCAGTCAGAAACCATAACACCGTTGAAGTCTTTTTTTTATCGTCTTTGAAGTCCCCACCCACTATGTGAAGAGCAGAATTAGCCTCCAGGAGTATGGTTGCTACCTTCCCCAACACCGGTGCTTGCTGTGCATAAGCAGTGATCAGAGTAACCGAGGTCCTTCCCCATATTCCCTGCACCCACATATCTTCTGTATTGATCTACCCATGTATGCAATACCTGGAACGAGAGGGTCTTCATAATCAATACAGCCACCCCCCTCAAGCCAGAGGTGAACCCTGCATGTTCTAGGTTTGCACCACTACCTACGAAATGGCAGTGTATCCCCAACAAGTGCGTCTCCTGAAGAAGAACAATGTCTGACTTAAGACGTCAGATGTAATGCATAATGAATCCTATTTCATCTTGCTACTCAGCCCATTAGCTTTCAAGGAGAGCATGGAGTACTGTGTGTCATCGTGAGATCTACCCTGTGTCATATTTTATCCCTGTGTCCCCATCTGGGGATCCACCCGTTTGTGTCCTGAAAGTGGTGTGTATATGTATGCCCACCTCACCTAAAAGTGGAGTGGAACGTGCTGACTCCCGATATAGAAACCTGTCTCCCTTCACTCCCTGCACCCCCCTTACTCACCTCTTGCTGTCCTCCCCGAGTGAAAAACCTCAAAACAACAGAACAAACACTCTGTAGTAGGGCAAGAGAGAGGTCTCTTGCCCTCCCTCAAAATCCCATAACCCTGTCTCTACATGTCTACGTGGGGGAACCTCTCGGGTAAAGTACATCTGTTTCCAGGTCCCCAGTCCAGATCCACCTTACATGTTAAGCCCATCTATCACAGGAGTGTTTGTTCCGAATGTTGTCCGGCCTCAATTCACCCATGATCCTGCGACCATCCGCATTTTATTGTGGTGCCTATAATTGAGGATTTTGGCTATAATGGCCCTTGGGGGACTCCAGGAGGAGGCCGTCATGTCGAGGCTCTGTGGGCTCATTGTAGCAAGAAACATTTGGAGGGGGTCTCTGGGCCCATTAGACTGGTGATCCATTTGTCCAGGAACACCCTGTGGCATCCCCCTCTGCTAGTTCAGGAAACCCCACAAACCTCAGGTTGCAAAGTTGAGATCTGCCCTCTCCATCTTCAAGTCATTCATCAAAGCGAGTGGCCTGCTCTGACACGATTTGCACCAAAGCTACCAATACCTGAGCTTCTTGTGCTAGCACTTGCATTTTCCCCTCAGTGTCATTTGAGTGCTCAGAGGCTCCCCAAAGGTCGGCGTGCAACAGATTCACCTCAGTGGTGAAAGCATCCATTTTGTTTTCCAGGACCTGTTTTGAAGACTCAATTGCTGCCAGAATTTGCACACCTGAGGGTCTGGGACAGGTGTTGAGGGGTGGATATCTCTCTTCTGTCTCCCCCACTGTCATCATCATGGCCCTGGTAAAACGATCCATCCGCAGTTGTTACGATTCTCACACTATTTTGCACCACAGCATACTGAATTTCTCAGCCGTCACAGCATCTCAGAATGCAGCTAGTTCCCAGATGTGCCGCTGACCCCTTCGTATTCTTGCACCACAGATTGTGTTCCTCCTGGTTTTCACCACTGCTTGAAACATGCAGTGTCTCTCTTAATAACAGGAGAAGCAGGAAGAAATTGCTGTCTTCAGTTCAGGACGCCCTGGAAAGCCCCCTCCACAGTAACCATGCCTTGTCTTCCTGTGCTTGCTGCACGGCCCCTCCACTCTAACCCCCACGGATATGACCTGTCCAAACAGCGCCCCTTAGAGGCCCACAGCTCACCTGTTTCCCTTGGGGGAAGGCGGTGCACCTACTATACTTGCTCTTGCTTCACAGCCCCCCACTATGAAAATCTCGGGACCAGTCACAGCACATTGTTTTTCTTTCCTTGTCTGGGGTCACTGCCAAGCGTCGATACCACTGAGGGTGCGGGGTAGAGGTGTTCTGGGAACAATGTCAAAGGACCCAGTTCGTCTGGTCCCTCTCTCACCTCTGAAGTCCTGTGAATCACAGGGAGTCCCTTTAGGGCCGGTCACCAAAGTAGTGCCAGTGCTTTTCTCGCGGCTGGCCTCTCCTAGTGCTTCACTCCTGTTGCTTCTCGGGGGCATGAAAATCACTGGCCCTTGTGGCTGCCGCAGCCCCTCTGGGTGCCCCGGCCCCTCCTTGCTTAGGGCCCAAGGGGGCAGCTGTCTTCCCGCAGTCTGCGTGCCGTAGTGCTCAGCAACCCTTGATCACAGGCCGTACCTTACTCCTCACTCACGGATTCAGGTCCAGACCAGGCAGTCCAAGGCCTCACCACGCTGTCGGTAGGTCCTGAGGCTGTTGCATCAAGGCCCCTCCTCGAACCCCCATCTGGTGTGCTTCATTGTTGCTGCGCGGGCTGCTCAGAAGCTGGCATGGTGACTTCAGATTTTTGCCTTACCTTCTCACAGCAGTTGACGGCCCTGCCAGGCAGGTCACTCCCAGCGCTTTCACGACTGCATAGGATGCCCAGGAGATGATGTGGTGGCCTGCAGCCGTCAGTCTCTTTCTGCTGCCCTCTCACCATGCAGGGGACCAGCCGGGCTGATCCAGCATGCCCTTGGTCAGGCAGGGCGGCTGCACCCTCACATCCATCTGCAGGGCCCCCTCAGCTAGAGCGGGCCCTGCAGCTTTGTACTGTTAATCAGGAGCCCCTATAGGGTCATGCCCAAGTCAGCCATCTCTAGAACGCCTCTTGGCAACCCAAGATTGTCTCAGGGGAGAGGAACCTTTTTTTATAAACAAATGCTATTGGTTTTAGTGAACCTAAAATGAAATACAACAAAGATAATAAAAATAAAATTGGAATTCCTGCTTCACTTTCTCACTACTGTCCCCTCACAATCCACACCCACACCCAAAACAGAGTAATCAAACAGCAAATCAAGACATCAGTCCCAATGTAGAATTAATTAATCTGTAAGAGTTCCACCATTTCCCCTAGATCTTAGTAAATGCCTGTGGGCATCCTCAAGCCACATAAACCAGCTTTTCCTGTTTAGCAAACACCTTTGGGGTCAGCGGGCATGACTGCTTCCAGGACCTCGCAGTGTCCCTCCTGGTCACCAGAGTCACCAATCCAACAAGGCCTCTGTCTCTCCTACTATCCCTAAAGTCCTCTGTTATCCCCAGCAGGACTAGCTTCAGGGTCAATTCAACCAAAGCAACTAGAACCACTGACGGGGCAATAGCTGTACGTGACCAGTAACAAGCAATCACAAGACATAGCCAGATCATGTGGAAGAAATCTGAGGCTGAGGATTGGCAGCGAGGATATCTAGGATCAGAGATGATACCACATGTCCCAACTGCTGGGGAGTCAGGTATGTCTGGGGGAGATAGTGTAATTGGACAAGACGGAGCCACGCAGAGATCGCCTGATTCCTAGGGGCCATTGAAGCTTCCCACCACTCAGCCACCCCAATCCAGCCCTCCCATTTCTGTTTTAGTACATCTATGCACTCATTATGAAATTGGCAGTAAATCCCGCTTACCGCCACGCTGACGGTCGTCAACTTACCGCGGCAGCGGCGGATATCCGTTCACCATATTATGACACACACACACCAATCCGACAGAACTCAGCCACAGACACAAATCCACCAGTCCAAAGGTCAGAGATAAAGTGGTGGCCCCAAAACACACACCGTTACGCCAACAGAACAACGCCCACCACATTATGACCCACGAATCACCACGGTGGACATTCAACGGCAGTAAACTATTGGCAGTACATACCGCCATGCTCACAATGGACACCCACATACAAAACAACACTACATTGGCCAATTCAAACAACACACACCACACCCACACACCACCATAAAACACACACCCACATTACCCACTACCCTTTACCATTATAAATCATTGCAACCAGAGAGACACCAAGACCACTGAGACAACTAGAGCTACACACTACTCACACCCATACACCACTCACGCACTCCCCATCACACACCCCAACACATTACCCAACACACCCTCACCAACACACCTCACATAACACCCATGGCACCACAAAGACACCCCCGTTTCACAGAGGAGGAGCTAAGGGCCATGGTGGAGGGAATTGTCAGGGTAGAGCCCCAGCTCTTTGGATCTCAAGTGCAGCAAATATCCGTTATAAGGTAGGTGGAGCTATGGCAGAGAATCGTGGACAGGGGCAATGCCATGGGACAGCACCCCTGAATGAAGGTTGACATCAGGAAGAGGTGGAAGGACCTAGGGGGAAAGGGACGTTCCATAGCAGCAAGACACCAGCTCGCTATCCAGAGCACCTCCTCCCCCACAACTCACAGCATGGGAGGAGCAAGTCTTGGCAATACTGCACCTGAGGGCCTGGCCGGAGTAAGAGGGGGACTGGACTCAGGTAAGTCAACTCTCAGCCATTAACACCCCCCTACCTGCATGCCATCACATACCCTCACTGTAGGAAGTTGGCTCTGTATGTACTATTTCAAAGTAAGAAATAGCATGCACAGAGTCCAAGGGTTCCCCTTAGAGGTAAGATAGTGGCAAAAAGAGATAATTCGAATGCTCTATTTTGTGGTAGTGTGGTCGAGCAGTAGGCTTATCAGAGGGTAGTGTTAAGCATTTGTTGTACACACACAAGCAATAAATGAGGAACACACACTCAAAGACAATTCCAGGTCAATAGGTTTTTATATAGAAAAATATATTTTCTTAGTTTATTTTAAGAACCACAGGTTCAAGATTTACATACAATACTTTAAATGAAAGGTATTTCACTCAGGTATCTTAGGAACTTTGAATCATCACAATATAGCATGTACAGTTTTGGCAAAAATGGCAATAAGCTATTTTAAAATTGGACACTGCAAAATTCAACCGTTCATGGGGGAGGTAAGTATTTGTTAGTTTCACAGGTAAGTAAAGCACTTACAGGGTTCAAAGTTGGGTCCAAGGTAGCCCACCATTGGGGGTTCAGGGCAACCCCAAAGTTACCACACCAGCAGCTCAGGGCCGGTCAGGTGCAGAGGTCAAAGTGGTGCCCAAAACGCATAGGCTTCAATGGAAATAGGGGTGCCCCGGTTCCAGTCTGCCAGCAGGTAAGTACCCGCGACTTCGGAGGGCAGACCATGGGGGGTTTGTAGGGCACCGGGGGGGACACAAGTCAGCACAGAAAGTACACCCTCAGCGGCACGGGGGCGGCCGGGTGCAGTGTGCAAACAGGCGTCGGGTTCGCAATAGGTTTCAAAGGGAGTCCCAGGGGTCTCTTCAGCGATGCAGGCAGGCAAGGGGGGGCTCCTCGGGGTAGCCACCACCTGAGCTAGGGAGAGGGCCTCCTGGGGGTCACTCCTTCACTGGAGTTCGGTTCCTTCAGGTCCTGGGGGCTGCAGGTGCAGTGTCTTTACCTGGCGTCGGGTTCCTTGAAGCAGGCAGTCGCGGTCAGGGGGAGCCTCTGGATTCCCTCTGCAGGCGTCGCTGTGGTGGCTCAGGGGGGTCAACTCTGGCTACTCACGGGCTTGCAGTCGCCGGGGAGTCCTCCCTGTAGTGTTGGTTTTCCGCAGGTCGAGCCGGGGGCGTCGGGTGCAGAGTGGAAAGTCTCACGCTTCCGGCGGGAAACGTGTGGTCTTTAAAAGTTGCTTCTTTGTTGCAAAGTTGCAGTTTCTTTGGAACAGGGCAGCTGTCCTCTGGAGTTCTTGGTCCTTTTAGATGCAGGGTAGTCCTCTGAGGCTTCAGAGGTCGCTGGACCCTGGGGGACGCGTCACTGTTGCAGTTTTTCTCGAAGTGGGGAGACAGGCCGGTAGGGCTGGGGCCAAAGCAGTTCGTGTCTCCGTCTTCTCTGCAGGGCTTCAGGTCAGCAGTCCTTCTTCGTCTTCAGGTTGCAGGAATCTATCTTGCTAGGTTCTGGGGGCCCCTAAATACTCAATTTAGGGGTGTGTGTAGGTCTGGGGGGTTAGTAGCCAATGGCTACTAGCCCTGAGGGTGGCTACACCCTCTTTGTGCCTCCTCCCTGAGGGGGGGGCACATCCCTAATCCTATTGGGGGAATCCTCCATCTGCAAGATGGAGGATTTCTAAAAGTCAGAGTTACCTCAGCTCAGGACACCTTAGGGGTTGTCCTGACTGGCCAGTGACTCCTCCTTGTTTTTCTCATTATCTCCTCCGGCCTTGCCGCCAAAAGTGGGGCCGTGGCCGGAGGGTGCGGGCATCTCCAATAGCTGGAATGCCCTGTGGCGCTGTAACAAAGGGGGTGAGCCGCCAGGTGTTACAGTTCCTGCAGGGGGAGGTGAAAAGCACCTCCACCCAGTACAGGCTTTGTTACTAGCCACAGAGTGACAAAGGCACTCTCCCCATGTGGCCAGCAACATGTCTGGTGTGTGGCAGGCTGGCAAAACTAGTCAGCCCACACTGGAAGTCAGATATGTTTTCAGGGGGCATCTCTAAGCTGCCCTCTGGGTGTATTTCACAATAAAATGTACACTGGCATCAGTGTGCATTTATTGTGCTGAGAAGTTTGATACCAAACTTCCCAGTTTTCAGTGTAGCCATTATGGTGCTGTGGAGTTCGTGTTCTTATGGTTACCCTGCACTTACAATGTCTAAGGTTTTGCTTAGACACTGCAGGGGCATAGTGCTCATGCACCTATGCCCTCACCTGTGGTATAGTGCACCCTGCCTTAGGGCTGTAAGGCCTGCTAGAGGGGTGACTTATCTATGCCATAGGCAGTGTGAGGTTGGGATGGCACTCTGAGAGGAGTGCCATGTCGACTTAGTCATTTTCTCCCCACCAGCAGACACAAGCTGGCAAGCAGTGTGTATGTGCTGAGTGAGGGGTCCCCAGGGTGGCATAAGACATGCTGCATCCCTTAGAGACCTTCCCTGGCATCTGGGCCCTTGGTACCAGGGGTACCAGTTACAAGGGACTTACCTGGATGCCAGGGTGTGCCAATTGTGGAGACAAAGGTACCGTTTTAGGGAAAGAACACTGGTGCTGGGGCCTGGTTAGCAGGCCATAGCACACTTTCAAATCATAACTTGGCATCAGCAAAGGCAAAAAGTCAGGGGGTTACCATGCCAAGGAGGCATTTCCAGCACTATACAGTCTCCCAACAGAAGAGACCCACAGTGATGACAGTAACTCTGGTCTTCAGGATCTGGACACTCTACCTGGCCCATCAGGGACCACTGGACAGCCAGTTACCCAAGCCCAGTCACAGACCACCACAGAGCCTCCCCAATCAGGAAACAACACCACAGCACCCACCCAGTGTACCCAAACCTCTGTCCCCAGGACATGTCAATCAGCAGTGTGTCCCCCTCTACAGGGACCCCAGGCCACACCTCATACCCAAGACAATCAGGGACCTGGGGTCAGTGGCAGTGTGCACACCGTTCAGGGGACAGATGCACAGGCTAACAGGGAAACTGGGAGGAGTGCTGTGCGCCAGGGGGAGGACAGGCCCACGGAACCGACTCTCCAGGAGGCACTCTCCGAGATCCTGGGAGCCTATCAACATTCCCAGGGCACGATGGGCCAGATCCTGGACAACGTTCAGAACAGGCAGATGCAGGAGGGACAGTACCAGGGGATCAGGGATGACTTGCAGGCCATCAAAAACACCCTGATCTCCATAGCAGGGGTGCTGGCAGACATGGCCAACATTATGAGGGAGGCAGTCTCACACCAGCGGGCCCCTGCCACTAGCCGGACATCTGAACAGCCTTCCACTTTCGCTGCTGCTAGTGCCCAGGAGGTCCCACCACAGGACTCACAGGCCACTAGCACCCCTCCCCCTGCAGAAGGTCAACCACCTCGCAAACGTTCCCTGGGATCCAGACAGAAGCCAGAGACCCCTGCCAGGAAATGAGACTTTCCTGATTGTCCACCTTCTGTCCCACACAGTCATCCTGTCCACCTTGAACTGCCATTGCTCCCCTTCCTATGTCCTCTTGGGCAATGCACCTGTGCTACAAACAGATTGGAACAATACCCTGGACTTTCCTCCATCATCACCCCATCCCATTGCACTTTCCCCTCTATATATATTAGCACTTCAATAAACACCCTTGGAAAAAAATCTATTTTGAGTATGTCATGTATATCAAATATGTATTTTACTAAACAGGTACAAACATTGCAAATGAACTGTACATAGAATGGGCATAGATTAATGACCTGTAGCTGGCTGTAGTGACCACATCAGGAGTATTTGTCAAATCACCAACATCTGCAAAATGAATTGCCAGAGGGAACAGTAAGTGGGCGTAGACGTGGGACATATCAGCATACCATTGCCACACAGATTACAACCAAAGTCATTGAAATGTAAAGTTACACTGTCTTACCTGTGTGTCATTAGAGGTATTGACAGATCACAGATGTTCTGTTGTCCTCATCCTCTGCCTCCTCATCCTCACTGTCCACAGTTTCTACTGCTGTCACAGGGGCATCTCCAGTCTCCTCCTCCTGCAGAAAAGGGACATGGCATCTGAGGGCCAGGTTGTGCAACATGCAGCATGCCACCACTATCTGGCACACCTTTTTGGGTGAGTAGCACAGGGATCCACCTGTTAGATGGAGGCACCAGAACTTGGCCTTCAAGAGGCCAAAGGTTCTCTCTATGATCCGTTTGGTTGTCCTGGCATTCCTCACAGGGGTCAGCGGCCATGATAGGTTTGGGTAACCAGAGTCACCTGCAAATATTGAGGGACAACGTTTAGCCACACACTATCCATTATGGCCACACACCAACATCTACTGGGTGGGAACCAAGGCTCACCTATTAGCCACACCTTGTGCCTCTGTAGTTGGCCCATCACATTGGGGATGCTGCTATTCCTTAGGACAAAGGCATCATGCACCAACCCAGGATACTTAGCAATGATGTGGGAGATGTACTGGTCCGCCAAGCACACCATCTGCACATTCATTGAGTGGAAACTTTTACGATTCCTGAACACTTGTTCTTTCTGGCGGGGGAAGACAAATGCAAAATGTGTACCATCAATCGCCCCAGTTATGTTGGGGATATGTCCCATTGCATAAAACTCGGCCTTCACTGTGGCCAAATCCTCAACCTGGGGGAAAGCAATGTAGCTGCACATGTGTTTTCTCAGGGCAGACAAAACTCTTGTCAGCACTATTGAGAACATTGGCTGACATTGAGGACATTCCTGCTGCCAAGCCCACTGTCACTTGGAAAGAACCAGTTGCCAGGAAATGGAGTACAGATAGCGCTTGCCCAAGAGGGGGGATCCCAGTGGGATGACGGATAGCAGATATCAGGTCAGGCTCCAATTGAGCACAAGGTCTGTGATTGTGGCCCTGTCAAGTCTATAGGTGAGGATAATGTGCCTGTCCTCCAGTGTAGCCATGTCCACCAGGGGTCTGTACAGGGGGTATGTCTCCATCTCCTATTCATCCGCAGCGGCAGGAATCTATGGGACAAAAGAGTGAGGAGCCTGTCACAAACTGAACAATGGAGCCACAACAGTAGTTTTCATTCTGTAAACATGTAATGGGTCATTATGATTTGTCCAGTATGTGCCTATTCCTCCTGTGACGCAGCATGAATCCATCGCCCCCCCGAAATGGCATCCCCCTGTCCTATGTGGAGGGACAGGTGGAAGTGAGGTAATTCCGCTGACGTTGTGCGCCGTGGCTGGAGGCAGTCGGGAACTGCCATTCAATTCCTCATTGGTTAAAATTGGGCCCTATGGGGTACAGTGGCCAATGGTAATCTACGCCGGCGGTGACGGTATACACCGCTGCGGACATGACCACCATCTTCTATCATATTGCTCACTTGCTACCTGACCTTCCATAGGAGCGGACCTACACTACATGTGCTGCTGTGACCTGTGTCTGGAACCTACCATGGCCCGTGTGACCGGCGAAAGGACCCCAGCCTTCACTTCGGAGGAGTTGGAGAGGCTGGTGGATGGGGTCCTACCCCAGTACAGACTGTGGTATGGGCCCCCAGACCAATAGGTGAGTACACTGTGGGCACAATGCATGTGGCATGCATGTATCGAGTTGTGTGTGATGGCTCTGTGTAAGGGGCAGGGATGTCCTCCTGGCTGGGTACACCTTGAGTGCCCAGCTATATGTGTTCCAATAGTGCTGTCAACGGGTATTGTGGCTCATATGTGTAACTGGCTGGACTGTTTGTCTAATGGTGTTTTTCTGTATGTATGCCTCTGCAGGTCAGCACCCATCAAAAGAAGGGTATATGGCGTGCCATCGCCAAGGAGGTGCAGGCCCTGGGGGTCTACAGCAGGCGGAGCACCCACTGTCGCAAACTGTGGGAAGACCCGAGACGCTGGGCACGGAAGACGGCGGAGGGCCCAGCTGGGGATGGCCTCCCAACGAGGAAGGGGTGCCTGTCGAACCCTGACCCCCCCCTGATGTTCTGCATACTGGCGGTGGCCTATCTGGAGCTGGATGGGCGCTTGAGGGCATCACAGCAGCCACAAGGGGGTGAGTACAGTTTCAAAATCTGTAAATTGCGCGTGGTGGGGTGGTCTCTGGGTCAGGGATGTGGGCCTGTGGGTTGCCCCTAGACCAGGCCGGACATTGCAGGGTAGGTTCCATGTTGGGCAGGGGCTGATGCAATCCACCCCCAAACATGCTAGTGGGTATCTACTACTGGGCAGGGATCTGTGGGTCTCAGGTATGCTGCTATTGGCATTAGGTATTATTGTCCATGGCTTGGTGACTAGCATGGTGAGTGGTAGTGCATCGCCTAGTGGTTAGGGCTGATCCCTGTGTGTTGTGTACACCAACAGTGTTGTTGTTGCTGGCACTGACCAAGTGTATCCTCTGTCTCTCCCCCCCTTTCTGTTTTGTCACCCTGTCCTTCTGTGCATTAGCATAATCTGGTAGAGGAGCAGAGGCACCGGCGACAGAGGGAGCTGCATCCCACATGGCCCTGGAGGCCGAATCCACCGACCTTGAGGGCACCAGTGGGAAGGAGGGCATGGGGAGCACCACGGCGGGGACAGGAGGGGGCATTTCTGACAGTGATACCTCCTCCGATGGAAGCTCCCAGCTGGGCAGTCAACCATAGTAAATGCCATCCAGGGCCTGGCAGGGCATTTGCAACATACAAATGCATTCCTGGAGGGCATTCACTCTGGCGTGGCGGCCCAACATAGATCATTCCAGGCTCTGGCCTCCTCTCTGATCCCTGTCCCTGTCTCTAGCCCCCCCCCCTCAAATTCCCTCTACCCAGTCCCATTCCCCTCAACCCCAACCTATCCCAATCAGACCAGCATGCACCCAAAACAACACATAGGAGTGACTCAGGCAAACACAAGCACCACATATCATCTCACAGGCACCCAAACACCATCCAGAAGCAGACACACCAACATCCACTGCCTCCACTGTGTCCCCCCTCCTCCTCACAGCCACCAGCACCACTGGCAGCGGCAGCAGCCCCAGTGGGCAGCCATCCGAGGATGCAGGGGAAGGGCTGGAGCCTCCCCCCACCACTGGCAGCACTGACACCAGCACCGGCACTGCCACCACTGACAGCCGTCCCCGCCGGCGGATGGACTGTAGTCCTGCCTCCATGGAGTGTCATGCATCCTGCCCACAGCAAATCTTGTGGATCTGACACCCAGGTGAGAGACTGTGACCTTGCACTCCCCATGTGCTGCATCACAGGGCACAAAGCCCCCTCCAGACCCAGTGGAAGAAGGCATCCACTCACCCCCTCCTTGCCAGGATGAAGCACACTGGTCACAAAGCCCCCTCTAGAACCAGTGGAAGAAAAGAAGGCATCCACTCACCCCCTCCTTGCCAGGATGAAGCACACTGGGCACAGAGCCCCCTCGAGAACCAGTGGAAGAAGGCATCCACTCACCCTCTCCTTGCCAGGATGAGGCACACTGGGCACAAGCCCCCCCCTAGAACCAGTTGAGAAGCCATCCACTAGAGAGACTGTGGCCTTGCACTCCCCAGGACCAAGCAGTGGACAAACCACCCACTTGAGAGACTGTGGCTTTGCACTCCCCAGGACCAAGGTGTGGGCAAACCACCCACTAGAGAGACTGTGGCTTTCCACACCCCAGGACCAAGCAGTGGGCAAACCACCCACTAGAGAGACTGTGGCTTTGCACTCCCCAGGACCTAGCTGTGAGAAAACCACCCACTTGAGAGACTGTGGCTTTGCACTACCCAGGACCAAGCAGTGGGCAAACCACCCACTAGAGAGACTGTGGCCTTGCTCTCCATAGGACCAAAGAGTGGGCAAACTACCCACTTGAGAGACTGTGGCCTTGCACTCCCCAGGACATCGCAGAGGGCATGTAGCTCCCTCCAGGAGCAGTGGCGTTGTACCATCTTCCGGCTAAGGTGCCCCTCCTTCCCCTTCCCCCTGAGGTGCCTGTGTATTTTCGACCTGATGCCCCAGCAGTGTTCTCTCCGTATTCAGGCAGGAGTCAAGTGGGGCCTTGGCCTATGTGATATGGCCCTGTGGCCCACGGACATTATGGACTGGGCAGTGTCCCTTCATTTGTATATCTGTAAATACTGTTTTGAGTTTTGAGGACATATTTCTATTATTTTATATTATTACACACACTTTCTTCCAATCATTCTGTCCTTGCATTATTCCTGAGGGATGGGGGGGTGAATATGTAATGTTATTGCATCTGTTTGTGTGTATGGTGTTGGGAGTGGGGGTGGGGATATTGCGTGTTGCGTGTGTGTGTGTCACTCTCTTTTTCCTCCCCCCTCCCTTGTGTGCTAGGCGGCAGTACTCACTGTGGTCGTCGTCACCGGCGTCGGTATTCCTGGTGTAGGAGGCGGTAGACCAGCATGGGGAACACCTGCAGTTCGAGCTTCACGGCGTTGTGGTTCCTCCTTGAGTCTCCAGAGGTGAGTCGTTTCCCTTCTGTGTACTGTTTCCGCCGTGCTTTTGATGGCGTTGGTACCGCCCCGGAAAAGGTGTCAGATTGGTGTGTCATAATACAGTGGGCGGAACCTTGTCTTCCGCCTTGCTGTTGGCGGTTACCGCTATGGTGCTTGTTGCTACCGCCGTAGCGGTCGGTGTGTTAAAGTGGCTGTCTGTGTTGGTGGTTTCTGCCATGGTCATAATTCAGTTTTGTTTACCGCCGGCCTGTTGGCGGTATTACCGCGACTTTATCACCAACCGCCAGGGTCGTAATGAGGGCCTTAATGTTTCTGAATCAAACTCAACACATGTAACCCAGTTGATTTTATTGCACACTCTACAAAAATGTCCTCTTTTTTTTTTTTTACATTTTAAACAGATTTTGTCTAAAGGTGGACACCTTTTAAAATTGCATCTGTAACATAACATGCTAATTAGCCTTCCTATCTATACCTCTAAAATCTAAGTCTTCTTTCTGTTTAATATTGACCTTGCTTTTTATTACATTAACTTCTGTACTGACATCGATAGTCTTTTGATGTTGGCCTCTGATCTCACTCACAAACTTTTCAGATTGTTCAATACCTTTTGCAATATATATTATAGCGCTCAATGAAGTCTCTGTACCAGCCCATAACCTTTCCTGGATTATTTTACTTTTTGTCTTCATCATTATTTGATCTTAAAGCACTTGATCATATGTGATCGTCTCGAATTCACAAAACCCAGCTGGCGCTCTTAATGCTGAAACATAGGCCCTCATTATGACATTGGTCGTAAGTGCTGCTTACCGCCATGCTGACTACCGCCAACATACCGCGCCCGTGCGGAATACCACTACGCGTATTATGACCCACACATAGAAATTCGCCACTATACAGACACACACACAAGTCCTCCAGCCCAAAGGTCAGTGATAAAATGGCGGTACCAAAACCCACACCATTACGCCAACAGAAATACGCCCACAGGATCATGACCCACGAATCACCGCAGCGGACATTTAACCGCGGTAAACCATTGGCGGTGCATACCGCCGCGCTCAAAATACACACACACTAACAAAATATCACCGCATTGGACAATTCAAACTACACACACCTGACACACATACACACACCACACCCACACACCCACACCAATATAAAACACACACACTACCCACAACCATTTACGACAAACAAAAATTGATAACTGAGAGAGAGACAAGCCAGGAGCACCCACTGAATCAGAGCCACAAAACACCATCACCCATACACCATCCAGGCACCTCACAGCACACACCCCAACACATCACCCCACACACCTTCACACATACCACTCACACTACACTCATGGCACCACAAAGACACCTCAGGTTCTCAGAGGAAGAGCTAAGGGTCATGGTGGAGGAAGTCATCCGGGTAGAGCAACAGCTATTCGGATCACAGGTGCAGCAGACGTCCATTGCTAGAAAGATGGAGCTATGGCGGAGAGTCGTGGACAGGGTCAATGCCGTGGGACAGCACCCCAGAACAAGTGATGACATCAGGAAGAGGTGGAACGACCTACGGGGGAAGGAGCGTTCCGTGGTAGCAAGACACCAGATAGCTGTACAGAGGACTGGCGGTGGACCCCCACCTCCTCCCCCACAACTAACAACATGGGAGGAGCAAGTCTTGGCAATCATGCATCCTGAGGGCCTGGCAGGAGTAGCAGGAGGACTGGACTCTGGTAAGTCAAGTTACTACTTTATCCCCCCTACCTGCATGCCATCACAAACTCCTACCCATACCCTTACCCCATCACTCCACCACTTCACATACATCCCACCATCACAACCCACCCATCCCAATATCAAGCCCTGCATGCTACACCAATGCATGGACCCCCATCACAGACCTGCATGGACACCCATCACCACAGCATGCGCACTAGTGACAATCACTTAGCCAACCAAATCACAACTCACACAAGCCAAAGCTGCCTTGGTAATAACAACCATAGAGGGGAACATACCCATGCACAAGATGTCACACTCTGAAACAATAACACTGCATTTACATCCCCACAGGACCCCCACACAGAGTCACTGGAGAGGAGGTGCCAGCAACATCAAGTCCCCCCACAGAAGAGGCCCACAGTGATGACAGCAGCTCTGCACGCCTGGATTTCGATGACCAACCTGGCCCATCAGGGACCTCTGGACAGTCGGTGAACCAGCCACATTCTCAAACACCACCACAGCACCCACCCAGCGGGCCCATGCCTCTGCCCCCAGGACATGTCAATCAGCAGTGTGTCCACCACTACAGGGACCCCAGGCAACCCGACAAACACAGGGTGTTCAGAGACCTGGGGTCACACGGTTCAGGGGACGGAGGCACAGGACAACCGGGTAGCAGGGAGGACTGCTGTTCGACGGGGGAGGACAGGCCCAGGGAACCGACTCTCCACGAGGCACTCACCAACATCCTGTGAGCATACAACCATTCCCAGGAGACTATGGGCCAGATACTGGCCAAGCTGCAGGAGACCCAGCGGCTGCAGGAGGGACAGTACCTGGGGGTCAGGGAGGAGCTGAGAGACATCCACACCACCCTGGTCAGCATTGCAGGGGTGCTGGTAGACATGTCCAACACCATGAGGGAGGCAGTGGCACACCAACGGGCCCCTGACACTAGCCACACCGATGAACAGCCCTCCACCTCCGCTGACACTAGTGGACAGGAGGCCCTGCCACTGGAACAACAGGCCACCAGCACCCTACGCCCTGCAGAAGGAGAACCACCACGCAAAAGGTCCCTGGGATCCAGGCTGAAGCCAGAGAACATTGCCAAGACCCCCTCCAGGAAATAGGACTCCCCTGAATGTCATGTCACCCTTGTGTCCCACTCGGTCACCCTGTCCACCTTCAACTGCCATTGCTCCACTTCCTATGCCCCCTTGGACAATGCACCTGTGATATAAATAGACTGGAACTTTACCCTGGACATTCCTCCACCATCAACCCAGCTCATTGCAATACCCCCTACACGTGTTATCACAGAAATAAACACCCTTGGAACTAATACAAGTATGGAGTCTGTCAATTGATTGAAAAATGTATTAGTTTAACAAGCTGTAAACATTGCAATTCAAATGTACAGTTACATATACATAGGTATGACCTGTAGTGGCCAGCAGTAAACACACCAGGAGCCAGAGTGGGGCACAGATATCTGAAAATAGAGATGCCAAAGGGTACAGTAAGTGGCCATAGAAATCGGAAATTCAGGCTACCATGTACAACGTCCAACACAAAACTGCAATGGAACGTGAAGTTACAGTGTCTTACCTGTGTGTCACTGGAAGTACTGTTGAATTATAGTAGTTCTGTTGTCTACGTCCTCTTCTTCTGCCTCCTCTTCGTCACTGTCCACAGGCTCCACCGCTGCCACACGACCATCTCCGGCCTCATCCTCCTGCAGAAAAGGCACCTGGCATCTCAAGGCCAAGTTGTGCAACATGCAACGATGATCTTGCACACCTTCTTGGGTGAGTAGTACAGGGATCCACCTGTCAGATGGAGGCACCGGAATCTGGCCTTCAGGAGGCCAAAGGTGCACTCAGTGATCATCCTTGTTCATCCATGTGCCTCATTGTAACATTCCTCTGCCCTTGTCCTGGCATTCCTCACTGGGGTCAATAGCCATGAAAGGTTGGGGTAATCAGAGTCACCTGAAAATATTGAGGGATACCTGTTAGCCAGACCCCCACCCTTAGGGCCAAACCCACACCCATATACCTACATCAACTGGGTGGGGACCATGGGCTCACCTGTTAGCCACACCCTGTGCCTCTGGAGTTGAGATATCACATATGGGATGCTGCTATTCCTCAAGATAAAGGCATCATGCACAGAGCCAGAATACTTTGCATTGACATGGGAGATATACTGGTCTGCCAAACACGCCATCTGCACATTCAGAGAGTGGAACCTCTTTCGATTTCTGAACACCTGTTCATTTCTCCGGGGGGGGGGGGGGGGACAAAGGCAATATGTGCACAATCAATAGCACCAATGATGTTGGGGATATGTCCCAGTGCATAGAATCAGCCTTCTCTGTGGCCAAATCCTCTACCTGGGGGAATACGATGTAGCTGCGCATGTGTTTCATTAGGCCAGACAACACTCTGGTCAGCACGTTTGAGAACATAGGCTGTGACATCCCTGATGCCATGGCCACTGTCACTTGGAAGGAACCACTTGCCAAGAAATGGAGCACTGACAGGACCCGCACTAGAGGGGGGATACCTGTGGGGTGGCGGATAGCTGAAATCAAATCTGGCTCCAATTGGGCACACAGCTCTTGGACTGTGGCCCTATCAAGTCTGTAGGTTAGGATAATGTGCCTGCCCTCCATTTTCGCCAGGTTCACCAGTGGTCTGTACACGGGGATGTAGCCAGGCGCCGAAACACCCGGTTATCGACAATGGCGGCCTCCAGACCGCCCACTACCACGGGGGCACCGCGGGGGCGGGACAAGAAAACACTCCCATCGGGAATCCGGATATCCGGATTCCCATAGTGAAAAACCACGCAGGACGTCCGCGACGGGGAGAGAAGGACGCGGAAGCAGAGGAGCCGACAGGAGAGGACGATGCGGGAAAAACGGTGCACAGAGACGCTGAAACAGGGGATAGACGGCCCGAAGGACCACCCAAGGAGCGGAGCCGCCTGGAACAGCTGACTCCCGGAGAAAGCCTCGACGAAGGGCAAGGAAGCCTAGCAACACCGACACGTCCCTGGAGTGGCGTGGCTCCAGCAGGTACGGTCCTGCCTCCAAAACAGGATAAACGCATTGGTGGGGAAGGAGGAGGGAGAGAGAGGGAGGAAAAGGCTGAAGGAGGGGGAGGGAGGAAGAGAAGGGACTAAGTAGGGAATAACTGGCAGGGATTGCCATAGAAGTATATTTTTTTCTGATTTCCTTGTTTTGCTATTATTTTGATTTGCTTGAAGGATAAGAAAACTATTTGTTAGCGTGTTTTTTTTTTCTTTTTCCACTAAAACCCACACTTATCTGTATAACACAGGTGATATAACTTTGACGTGTCCTTCAGAGGGATTTCGTTCCCTAAGGTGGTTACACTATCGGGTTAAACCCCCCCTTTCCCCAATCCACCCTTTTCCTTAGTAGTTCACCACTCTCTCTCGCTATCCTCGCACCATACTAAAACAGTCCAAGAGACAAAGTACAGAGTTACGACTTACCTTACCTTCTTTCCTTTCCTTGCTTCCCTGTAGACGCCATTCCACCGCAAGATCGTCGGCAAAACTCCAGAAGACCTGAAAGAGAGAACAGGAAGGAAGAGATTACTTCACTGAGAGAGAGAGAGAGAGAGAGAGAGAGAGACTCAAGGACTGATAGAAAGGACTTGTGAAGCATCAATAAAATACACATCTTTCCCAAACCTATAAACCAGAGTTGTCTCATATGTCTTTACTGCTACGCCCACCGGCACAGGGGGTATGTCTCCATCTCCTATTCATCCTCAGCAATTGAACTCTAGGGTGAAAATCGTGAGCAGAAGGTCATATTCAAACATATACTCAGATTAATATGTTATTTTTGTTTTACAGAAACAGTCTGTGAACTTGTAAGTCTGTTGATGTTTCTATGTCTGCTGTGACACAGTTAGGTGCCATGGCCTGTGCCCCCCTGAAATGGTGGCTGCCTGAGCTGGGAGGAGGGACAAGTGGAAATGAGGTAATTGCGCTGGCGTTGTGCGCCGTTGCGGGTGGCGGTCGACAACCGCCGTGCAACACCGCATTGGTTATCATTGGGGCCTACGGGTTCCACGAGCCAATGCTGATGTACGCCAGCGGTGACGGCACGCACCGCCGTGGACGTGACCACCATTTTCTATCTGTTCACTCACTTGCTACCTGACCTTCAACAGGAGAGGACCTACACTGCAAGTGCTGCTGTGACCTGTGGCTGGAATCGACCATGGCTCAAGTGTCTGGGGAAGGGGCCCCTGCTTTCATTTTGGTGGAGTTGGAGAGATTGGTGGATGGGGCCCTACTCAAGTACCGTTTACTTAATTGTCCTCCAGACCAACAGGTGAGTACACTGTGAGCATGATGCGTGGGGCATGAATGTATGGAGTGCTGTCTGTGTAAGCCTCGTGTAGGGGGGGCTGAGGGGTCCTGGGCAGAGTGCTGCATGTATGGTGGTCAATGTATGTGCATAAGGGGATGGGAGGGATTTGTTGGGCCATGAGTATGACAGTCCGGACGGTATGAATAATACCTTTTCTGCTGTATCTTTTTCTGCAGCTCAGTGCCCATCAGAAAAAGGGTATTTGGCGTGCCATCGCCAAGGAGGTGCGGACCCTGGGGGTCTTTGACAGGCGGAGCACCCACTGCCACAAACGGTGGGAGGACCTGCGCTGCTGGTCAAGGAAGACGGCAGAGGCCCAGCTGGGGCTGCCCGTCGTACCCTGACCCCCTGATGTTCCGCATCCTGGCGGTGGCCCATCCAGAGTTGGATGGGCACATGAAGGCATCACAGCAGCCACAAGGGGGTGAGTACAGATTCAGAATCATGACTTTGCGCACATTAAGGTGTTACCTGGGTGGGGATGTGGGCTGTTGGTGCCCCTTGGCCAGGGCGAACATGCCAGGGTAGGTTCCATTTTGGGCAAGCTCCAATGCACTCCAACCCCAATTATGTTAGTGGGCATCTACTACTGGGCAGGGTCCTGTGGGTTTCAGGTGTGCAGCTAATGGCGTTAGGCATTGTACCCCATGGCCTGGTGACTAGCATTGTAACTGGTAGTGCATGGCCTAGTGGATAGGGCTGTTTCCTGTGAGTTGTGTATGCCAACAGTAGTGTTGTTGCTGGCACTGACCAAGTGTATCCTCTGTCTCCCCCCTTTTTGTTTTGTCACCCTGTCCTTGTGTGCATCAGCATCATCTGGGAGAGGGGCAGAGGCACTGGCGACGGAGGGAGCTGCAACCCACATGGGCCTGGAGGCCGAATCCACAGACGGTGAGGGCATCAGTGGGACGGAGGGCAAGGAGAGCACCACGACGGAGACAGGAGGGGACAGTACCGACAGCGACTCCTCCTCCAATGGAAGCTCCCTGGCGGTGGTGGACACCTCTGTGCCCACCCCAACTACAGGTACAGCCGCCACCCCTCGTACCAGCACCGCCCTCCCAGCAGCCCCTCAGCGTGTTTCCCGTGCCTGCTCACCCAGGAGGGTGGGCATCTCCTTCGCCCCAGGCACCTCGGGCCATGCCCCAGTCAGCCCTGCTGCCCTCAGTGAGGAGGCTATTGACCTCCTGAGATCCCTCTCTGTTGGGCAGTCAACCATACTGAATACCATCCAGGGTCTAGCAGGGCATTTGCAGCAAACAAATGCATACCTGTAGGGCATTCACTCTGGCGTGGCGGCCCAACAGAGAGCATTTCAGGCTCTGGCCAACTCACTTATGGTAGTCATTGTCCCTGTCTCCAGCCTCCCCCCTCCAACTTCCTCTACCCAGGCCTAATCCCCTCAACCCCAGCCTATCCCAAGCCCACCTTCAGACCTGCATTCATCCAAATCAACACACAGAAGTGGCTCAGGCAAACACAAGCACCACACGTCATCCCACAGGCACTCACACAAGCACCATCCAGATGCAGACACACCAACATCCACTGCCTCCACTGTGTCCCCCTCCTCCTCCTCGTCCACCTCCCTCCCAGTAGCGTCTCCATTCACACCTGCATGCACTACATCCTCATTCACTACCTCCATCACCAGCACACCTATCACTACACGCCCCTCACTGGCAGTCACCACCCCCACATCCATGTACACATCCCCTGTGTCCTCTCCCACTGTGTCTGCGACCCCTCTTCCCAAAGTACACAAACGCAAGCACTCAGAGGCCCAACAGCCATCCACCTCACAACAGCATTCAGCCCATGCACCTGCACCCAAACACAGCAGACAGACACCTCCTACAACCACTCCCTCTTCCTCCACTCCCAAACCTTCACCCTCTTCCCGCCCCACTGTCCCTAAGAAGTTTTTACTCGCCACCCTTGACCTATTCCCTCCCCCCCCCATCCTTCACTTCGGGCCAGGGTGGCCAGAACCCAGCCCAGCACCTCAGCCACCCAGTCCACGGCCTCTGTAGTTTTTGCAACTGCTGCAGGTGTGAGAGGCTCAAAGGAGGCACCCGTCAGCACAGCCAGTGTGCCTGCACCACCTGCCAAGGGCAAGAAGGGGCCGCCACCCAGCAAGGGCAAGAAGGGGACACCAGCCAGCAAGGGGAAGGAGGCACCACCAGCCAGCAAGGGCAGGAAGGGAACACCAGCTGGCAGAAGCAAGGAGGCACCACCATCTGCCAAGGGGAGGAAGGGGCAAACAACACCAGCCATGGCACTTAAGCCGTCCAAGGCTGCAGGGGAAGGGCTGGAGCCTCCCCCCACCACTGACTGCACTGCGGCCAGCACTGCCACCTGCACCGCCACCAGCACCACTGCCAGCAGCAGCAGCCCCAGTGGGCAGCCGTCCGAGGATGCAGGGGAAGGGCTGGAGCCTCCACCCACCACTGACAGCACCGCCACCTGCACTGCAACTGCCATCCACTGAGCAGCCGCCACCGCCGGTGAGCAGTGTGTAGTCGTGACTACATGGGCTGCAGTGCATCCTCGCCCCTGCAACACCTGTAGGTGTGACACCCAGGTGAGAGATTGTGACCTTGCACCATCCAAGATGAAGCACACTGGGTACAAAGCCCCCCCCAAAACCAGTGGAAGAAGGCATCCACTCACCCCCTCCTTGCCAGGATGAAGCACACTGGGCACAAAGCCCCCTCTAGAACCAGTGGAAGAAGGCATCCACTCACACCCTCCTTGCCCAGCTGAACCACACTGGCCACAAAGCCCCCTCCAGAACCAGGGGAAGAAGGCATCCACTCACCTCCTCCTTGCCAGGATGAAGCACACTGGGAACAAAGCCCCCTCCAGGGCCAGTGGACGAAAGCATCCGCTCACCCCCTCCTTGCCAGGATGAAGCACACTGGGCACAAAGCCCTCTCCAGAACCAGTGGAAGAAGGCATCCACTAGAGAGACTGTGGCTTTGCACTCCCCAGGACCAAGCAGTGGGCAAAGCACCCACTTGAGAGACTGTAGCTTTGCACTCCCCAGGACCAAGCAGTGGGCAAAGCACCCACCTGAGAGACTAGAGAGACTGTGGCTTTTCACTCCCCAGGACCAAGCAGTGGGCAAAGCACCCACTTGAGAGACTGTGGCTTTGCACTCCCCAGGACCAAGCAGTAGGCAATGCACCCACTTGAGAGACTGTGGCTTTGCACTCCCCAGGACCAAGCAGTGGGCATGTAGCCCCATCCAGGAGCAGTGGCGTTGTACCATCTTCCAGCTGAGGTGCCCCCCATTCCCCCTGAGGTGCCTGTGTGTTTTCGACCTGATGCCCCTGCAGTGTTCTCTCCATATTGAGGCAGGAGTCAAGTGTGGCCATGCCTATGTGTTATGGTCCCGTGGGCCACGGATATTTTGGAGTGGGCATTGTCCCTCCATTTGTATATATTGTACATACTGTTTATTGCTTTAAGGACGTATTTATCTAATATTGTACTATTACACTCAATTTAGTCAATTCCTTTTGTCCTTGAGTTATTCCTGAGGGTTACGGGGTGTATATGTAATGTTGTTGCATCTGTTTGAGTGTATGGTGTTCGGGGTGGGGGTGTTGCGTGTGTGTCACTCTCTTTTTCCTCCCCCCCTCCCTTGTGTGCTAGGTGCAGTACTCACCGTGGTCGTCTTCGCAGCCGTTCGTGTTCCTGGTGTATAAGGAGGTAGACCAGCATTGGAAAAATGTGCAGCTCGGACTCCATGGCATCGTGGTTCCTCCCTGTGTGTCGAGAGGTGAGTCGTTTCCCTTCTGTGTACTGTTTCTGCCGTGCTTTTGATGGCGTTGGTACCGCCCCAGAAAAGCTGGCGGATTGGCCTCTCACATTACTGTGGGCGGTACATTGTCTTCCGCCTGGCTGTTGGTGGTTACCGCTGCGGTGTTTGTTGCTACCGCCGTGTCGGTCGGAGTGTTAAAGTGGCTGTCTGTGTTAGCGGTTTCCGCCGTGGTCATAATTCCACTTTTTTTTACCGCTGGCCTGTTGGCGGTATTACCGCCGCTTTATCACCGACCGCCAGGGTTGTAATGAGGGCCATAGTCTTCAATAGATTCATTTCCTTTTTGAGAACAAGAATATAATTTGAATCTTTCCATTACTTTATTTTTCAAATCTTTTTTTAACTTGTTCTACGGCTTGCTCGAATTCATCCATTTCACCAATGTTTTCTGAAGGAGGAAGTTTATTACATTTCTTCAGCCCCATTCCTTCCAAACAATGCTTGAGTAAAGCAAGTTTTCTTTGAGAAGAACAATCCTCGTCCTCTAAAACATCCACATATGCTTGAAAAACTGGAAACCATAATTCCCATTCCATAGGAGGTTTCCCTGCAACTTGCAAGAATGGATTAGGAGCCACAATGTTTGATATCTTGACCAAGAAAAACCTGCTTATATTATTAATTAATTTATATGAACCTAATCCAAAATGACAGGAAAGTAATTTAGATAGTCAAGTGAACAAATGGTTGCTAAAATAATAATCTCAAATCCAAGATATGTAAAATCAAAGAATTACATTAAAGTCTGTAAAATCTCCCTCACTTCAAAATGACCGCTGTAGATACATCCTGTGCATAATGAATCGGAGGAAATAAAAATATGGATTTTCAAATTAATATAGAATAATACCCAATCCAAGATGGCTGCCAAAGATTTCATACAATACTTTAACAAAACATGGCCCATACATGTCCCTAAACTATAATGTCAAACTTCTCTTAGATGGCCACCATGGATCTGCTGATCTATGATGGGGTTTGTTTCCGTAGGAGATGAGCTTATTTTTCTATAATTTAAAAACAGGCCATAATGTAGAAATGCTCAGTTTGTTTTTCTAAACCAAGTAGAGCTTGTTTAGAAACATTCTCCTTTGTTTCTAAAGGAGATGGAGCATGTCAGTTCCCAACTGTCACAGTGAAACGCAGATACGCTCCCCAAGCCAAAAGTGAAGAACGATCGACTGTTCCTCACCCGCAAGATTGTTCCTGTCAGTGCTCCATTCCAACTCCACTATTGCGCAACTTGCAGCGATTTCTGTCATCAGACGTTACCGCTCCCGCAACGAGACAACGTGCTCTGCTGTTAAATGGATGAACGAAGCCTCCAGTCTCCCACAGTTTGGTAATCCAACAGGAAGAGATTGGACCAAGCGTTGCAGATAAGATTTATTGTATGACAAGAGTCAGCTTAACAACCGTCTGTGTCCACTGCTCATCAATCAACCCTTAGACAACTGTCACCCCCAACATTTTACCCCCTAACATTCTATACCATTTATAATGGTAGCTGTACAAGCTTATTACAAGCTTACCACACCGGGCAACAGAGACATCGCCCATAGCCCAGAAATACCTAAATTTTGTGCTGAGACAGAATACACCTGCTCCAATCACAATGGAGAAACTGGTGCAGGAGACAGCGATGGATGCCATGTTACAAGCAGTCAAAATAATAATGCAACAACAGAGGTGGAGACATGTGACTACCAACAGTCCTGTGGGGGAAAGGTGCAGGAAAGAGGAAATACTAGCATTCAAAGAGGTGCAGAAGGAGCTGTCAGAAACGAAGCAAGGGATACTGCTCTGTGGCAAAAGAATAATTATACCAACAACACTTCAACAGCTGACAGTCAACCTTGCACATGAGTCCCACCGCGGCATGGTGGCAACAAAAAAAAATGCTGAGAAAGAAAGTATGGTTCCCGGGACTAGACTGTTTGGTGGAGGACATGATTATGAACTGCCATCTCTGTCAGATAACAAGAAGACCACCCAAGTCAGAGTGACTACACATGTTTCACCTCCCTGAGGCGGTATAGACAACGCTGACCCCAGACTACAATGGGGCCAATGGACACTGGCAACTACCTACTGGTCATCATTGACTAACACTCCCGCTTCCCCATAGTGCACCAGGTGTCGTCAACATCAGCCACCCCCACTCTAATGATTCTAGACAACATTTTTGCTGCTTGGGGCGCTCCTCTGACCCTAAAAACAGACAATGGACTCAGGTGAAGAATTTTGCTAAGTCATGACATATCTGGAAGTACTTCATAGGAAAATAACACCGCTGTGGCCATAAGCCAATGGCATGGAGGAGAGGTTCATGGGAAACATAAAGAAGGCTGTCCAACAAGAGAAGCTGGCACAAATTTCTGTAGGACAAGCACTGTACTTTGGGACTACCGTAACACCCTGCATGGTTACACAGGGAGGTGCCCATCGGAATTAGTACTAAGAAGAGTAAGTAGGACCCGTCTGCCTCAAATGGACCCCAAGGCACTGTCTGAACACAAGGACATGGTTGCACGTGACCAAGAGGCCAAAAGGAAAATGAAACGACACACTGACGCTGGGCATCATGCCACAGTGTCTGGGCTTCAACTTGGAGATATAGTACTTGTACGCCAATGGTAAACACGGAAATCAAACAGCTCCTTCTCAAGCCAACCTCTGAGGATAACAAACATCAAAGGGCCAATGATCTCAACAGAGGCAGGGCTCTACTCCGTCACCAGAAACAGCTCTCACTTCAAAGAGTTCAGGGTGTCAGATGATGAGGGAGGAGAGACACTGCCTAGTGCCAGACAGAAGTCTCCAAGCACAGCCACTGGAGGACCAATGGAAGTGACTTCACCAACCGGGGAGGGTCCCCTCCGGACCAAAGACGCAAGAGAAGACAAAGGCCGCAAAAAGGAGAGATCAAGCCCAATGAGAGCAAGCACGAAGCCCCAAAGACTGATTGAAGAACTATGATGACTGATTTCTCTCTCTCTCTCTCTCTCTCTCTCTCTCTCTCTCTCTTTACATCCACATGTATTGGTTGCATGCGGAAAACAGAGATCATACCGGGTATCACCAACAAAGACAAATGTGGGGAATGTGTATATTTTGTCAACAAGAGGGGGAGATGTCGGAATGATAGGCACGAGTAGGAGTAGGCACTAGGACCACACACCCACTGACTGGGAGGAGGGGACTGGCCACCGGACACCACTTCCAGTCAGGGGGAGGGCACCACTTGCGTACCGGGCATTCGTGGAGGAAGGAAGCCCCTGCATGCACAAGAGGGCTGAGGCACAAGTTTAAAGAAGAAGCAGACTCACACCCTTACCGGTCTCTGTGTGGTCTCCTTTGGGGGTTGGGATCGGGAAAACATGACAATGTCCAGCCTTTGCTTTAGACTATACCCTGAATGACCTACTTAGCTATAAAACATGGCCTGCCTGCCAACGGGGAGATGGAGTCACCAAAAGGCTGAACTCTATGGCCACTACCCTGAATATCTTTATCACCTATGCCCTGCTCTCCCTACCCTAATCTATCCCCTCGTTGCAGCCGGTGTCATTTACGTGAAGCTACCTGGGAGAGACAAGCTTCATCTTAGCGCTTTCCCCCTCCCCTCACATTGTCCCCTAGATACAACGCTTTTCCCTGATGCTCTGAACAACTAAATCATAATGCACTCAATATATGTGGAATAGAGTAGCTCCTACCATACATTGAAAGATACTGCAAGTCTCTGAGGCAGTTTGTTGCAAAACAGACTATTGTGGGTGTATCAAATAATCACTCTGAGATGAGATGCAAAGTGCATATTATAGCTGTTACCTTTTCCTTGTATGTGACTGTAGGAAGTTGGCTCTGTATGCACTATTTCAAAGTAAGGAATAGTATGCACAGAGTCCAAGGGTTCCCCTTAGAGGTAAGATAGTGGCAAAAAGAGATAATACTAATGCTCTATTTTGTGGTAGTGTGGTCGAGCAGTAGGCTTATCAAAGGAGTAGTGTTAAGCATTTGTTGTACATACACACAGGCAATAAATGAGGAACACACACTCAGAAACAATTCCAGGCCAATAGGTTTTTATTATAGAAAAATATCTTTTCTTAGTTTATTTTAAGAACCACAGGTTCAAATTCTACATGTAATATCTCATTTGAAAGGTATTGCAGGTAAGTACTTTAGGAACTTTGAATAATCACAATAGCATATATACTTTTTACATAAAACACATTTAGCTGTTTTAAAAGTGGACACTGCAATTTTCACAGTTCCTGGGGGAGGTAAAGTAATGTTAGTTCTTGCAGGTAAGTAAACCACCTACGGGGTTCAAATTGGGGTCCAAGGTAGCCCACCGTTGGGGGTTCAGAGCAATCCCAGAGTTACCACACCAGCAGCTCAGGGCCGGTCAGGTGCAGAGTTAAAAGTGGTGCCCAAAACGCATAGGCTTCAATGGAGAGAAGGGGGTGCCCCGGTTCCAGTCTGCCAGCAGGTAAGTACCCGCGTCTTCGGAGGGCAGAGCAGGGGGGTTTTGTAGGGCACCGGGGGGGACACAAGCTCACACAAACAGTACACCCTCAGCGGCTCTGGGGCGGCCGGGTGCAGTGTGCAAACATGCGTCGGGTTTCCAATGGATTTCAATGGGAGACCAAGGGGTCTCTTGAGCGATGCAGGCAGGCAAGGGGGGGGCTCCTCGGGGTAGCCACCACCTGGGCAAGGGAGAGGGCCTCCTGGGGGTCACTCCTGCACTGGAGTTCCGATCCTTCAGGTGCTGGGGGCTGCGGGTGCAGGGTCTTTTCCAGCCGTCGGGATTTTAGAGTCAGGCAGACGCGGTCAGGGGGAGTCTGGGGATTCCCTCTGCAGGCGTCGCTGTGGGGGCTCAGGGGGGACAACTTTGGTTACTCACAGTCTCGGAGTCGCCGGAGGGTCCTCCCTGAGGTGTTGGTTCTCAACCAGTCAAGTCGGGGTCGCCGGGTGCAGTGTTGCAAGTCTCACGCTTCTTGCGGGGATTGCAGGGGTCTTTAAATCTGCTCCTCTGGATATAAAGTTGCAGTCTTTGTTGAACAGGGCCGCTGTTCTCTGGAGTTTCTTGGTCTCTTGGAAGCAGGGCAGTCCTCTGAGGATTCAGAGGTCGCTGGTCCCAGGGAAAGCGTCGCTGGAGCAGTTTTCTTCGGAAGGCAGGAGACAGGCCGGTAGGACTGGGGCCAAAGCAGTTGGTGTCTTCTTTCTTCTTCTGCAGGGGTTTTTCAGCTCAGCAGTCCTCTTCTTCGGTAAGTTGCAGGAATCTAAATTCTTAGGTTCAGGGAAGCCCTTAAATACTAAATTTAAGGGCGTGTTTAGGTCTGGGGGTTAGTAGCCAATGGCTACTAGCCCTGAGGGTGGGTACACCCACTTTGTGCCTCCTCCCAAGGGGAGGGGGTCACATTCCTATCCCTATTGGGGGGATCCTCCATCTGCAAGATGGAGGATTCCTAAAAGTCAGAGTCACTTCAGCTCAGGTTGCCTTAGGGGCTGTCCTGACTGGCCAGTGACACCTCCTTGTTTTTCTCATTATCTCCTCCGGCCTTGCCGCCAAAAATGGGGCCGTGGCCGGAGGGGGCGGGCAACTCCACTAGCTGGAATGCCCTGTGGCGCTGGAACAAAGGGGGTGAGCCTTTGAGGCTCACCGCCAGGTGTTACAGCTCCTGCAAGGGGGAGGTGATAGCATCTCCACCCAGTGCAGGCTTTGTTACTAGCCACAGAGTGACAAAGGCACTCTCCCCCTGTGGCCAGCAACATGTCTCGAGTGTGGCAGGCTGCTAAAACCAGTCAGCCTACACAGGTAGTTGGTTAAGGTTTCAGGGGGCACCTCTAAGGTGCCCTCTGGGGTGTATTTCACAATAAAATGTACACTGGTATCAGTGTGCATTTATTGTGCTGAGAAGTTTGATACCAAACTTCCCAGTTTTCAGTGTAGCCATTATGGTGCTGTGGAGTTCGTGTTTGACAGACTCCCAGACCATATACTCTTATGGCTACCCTGCACTTACAATGTCTAAGGTTTTGCTTAGACACTGTAGGGGCACAGTGCTCATGCACTGGTGCCCTCACCTATGGTATTGTGCACCCTGCCTTAGTGCTGTAAGGCCTGCTAGAGGGGTGACTTATCTATACTGCATAGGCAGTGTGAGGTTGGCATGGCACCCTGAGGGGAGTGCCATGTCGACTTACTCGTTTTGTCCTCACCAGCACACACAAGCTGGCAAGCAGTGTGTCTGTGCTGAGTGAGGGGTCCCAGGGTGGCATAAGCTATGCTGCAGCCCTTAGAGACCTTCCCTAGCATCAGGGCCCTGGGTACCAGGGGTACCAGTTACAAGGGACTTACCTGGATGCCAGGGTGTGCCAATTGTGTAAAACAAAAGTACAGGTTAGAAAAGAACACTGGTGCTGGGGCCTGGTTAGCAGGCCTCAGCACACTTTCAAATCAAAACATAGCATCAGCAAAGGCAAAAAGTCAGGGGGTATCCATGCCAAGGAGGCATTTCCTTACACAACCCCCCCCCCCCAAACGAAAGAGGATGAGACTAACCTTTCCCAAGAGAGTCTTCATTTTCTAAGTGGAAGAACCTGGAAAGGCCATCTGCATTAGCATGGGCAGTCCCAGGTCTGTGTTCCACTATAAAGTCCATTCCCTGTAGGGAGATGGACCACCTCAACAGTTTTGGATTTTCACCTTTCATTTGCATCAGCTATCTGAGAGGTCTGTGGTCAGTTTGAACTACAAAGTGAGTACCAAAGAGGTATGGTCTCAGCTTCTTCAGGGACCAAACCACAACAAAGGCCTCCCTCTCAATGGCACTCCAACGCTGCTCCATGGGGAGTAACCTCCTGCTAATGAAAGCAACAGGCTGGTCAAGGCCATCATCATTTGTTTGGGACAAAACTGCCCCTATCCCATGTTCAGAGGCATCTGTCTGCACAATGAACTGCTTGGAGTAATCTGGAGCTTTTAGAACTGGTGCTGTGCACATTGCTTGTTTCAGGGTGTCAAAGGCCTGTTGGCATTCTACAGTCCAGTTTACTTTCTTGGGCATTTTCTTGGAGGTGAGTTCTGTGAGGGCTGTCACAATGGATCCATATCCCTTCACAAACCTCCTGTAATACCCAGTCAAGCCAAGGAATGCCCAGACTTGAGTCTGGGTTTTTGGAGCTGCCCAGTCCAGAATAGTCTGGATCTTAGGCTGGAGTGGCTGAACTTGGCCTCCACCTACAAGGTGTCCCAAGTAAACCACAGTTCCCTGCCCTATCTGGCATTTGGATGCCTTGATAGAGAGGCCTGCTGATTGCAGAGCCTTCAAAACCTTCTTCAGGTGGACCAGGTGATCCTGCCAGCTGGAGCTAAAGACAGCAATATCATCAAGATAAGCTGCACTAAAGGACTCCAAACCAGCAAGGACTTGATTCACCAACCTTTGGAAGGTGGCAGAGGCATTCTTTCAACCAAAGGGCATAACAGTAAATTGATAATGCCCATCAGGTGTGGAGAATGCTGTCTTTTCTTTTGCTCCAGGTGCCATTTTGATTTGCCAGTACCCTGCTGTTAAGTCAAAGGTACTTAAGAATTTGGCAGCACCTAATTTGTCTATCAGTTCATCAGCTCTAGGAATGGGTTGGGCATCTGTCTTGGTGACAGAATTAAGTCCTCTGTAGTCCACACAAAACCTCATCTCTCTCTTTCCATCTTTGGTGTGAGGTTTGGGGACTAAGACCACTGGGCTAGCCCAGGGGCTGTCAGAGTGCTCAATTACTCCCAACTCCAGCATCTTGTGGACTTCCACCTTGATGCTTTCCTTAACTTGGTCAGACTGTCTGAATATTTTGTTTTTGACAGGCATGCTGTCTCCTGTGTCCACATCATGGGTACACAGGTGTGTCTGACCAGGGGTTAGGGAAAAGAGCTCAGCAAACTGTTGCAGGACCGTCCTACAATCAGATTGCTGTTGGTCAGAGAGGGTGTCTGAATAGATCACTCCATCAACTGAGCCATCCTTAGGGTTTGATGAGAGAAGATCAGGGAGTGGTTCACTCTCAGCTTCCTGATCCTCATCTGTTACCATCAACAGATTCACATCAGCCCTGTCGTGGAAGAGCTTGAGGCGGTTCACTTGGATCACCCTCTTGGGGCTCCTGCTAGTGCCTAGGTCCACCAGGTAGGTGACCTGACTCTTCTTCTCTAGCACTGGGTAAGGGCCACTCCATCTGTCCTGGAGTGCCCTGGGAGCCACAGGCTCCAAAACCCAGACTTTCTGCCCTGGTTGAAATTCAACCAGTGCAGCCTTTTGGTCATACCAAAACTTCTGGAGCTGTTGGCTGGCCTCAAGGTTTATGCTTGCCTTTTCCATGTACTCTGCCATCCTTGAGCGAAGGCCAAGTACATAGTCCACTATGTCCTGTTTAGGCTCATGAAGAGGTCTCTCCCAGCCTTCTTTCTCAAGAGCTAGTGGTCCCCTTACAGGGTGGCCAAACAGAAGTTCAAAGGGTGAGAACCCTACTCCCTTCTGAGGCACCTCTCTGTAAGCGAAAAGCAGACATGGCAGGAGGACATCCCATCTCCTTTTGAGTTTTTCTGGGAGCCCCATGATCATGCCCTTTAATGTCTTGTTGAATCTCTCAACAAGGCCATTAGTTTGTGGATGATAGGGTGTAGTGAATTTATAAGTCACTCCACACTCATTCCACATGTGTTTCAGGTATGCTGACATGAAGTTGGTACCTCTGTCAGACACCACCTCCTTAGGGAAGCCCACTCTGGTAAAGATACCAATGAGGGCCTTGGCTACTGCAGGGGCAGTAGTCGACCTAAGGGGAATAGCTTCAGGATACCTAGTAGCATGATCCACTACTACTAGTATGTACATATTTCCTGAGGCTGTGGGAGGTTCAAGAGGACCCACTATGTCCACACCCACTCTTTCAAAGGGGACCCCCACCACTGGAAGTGGAATGAGGGGGGCCTTTGGATGTCCACCTGTCTTACCACTGGCTTGACAGGTGGTACAGGAGACACAAAACTCCTTAACTTTCTGGGACATGTTGGGCCAGTAGAAGTGGTTGACTAGTCTCTCCCACGTCTTGGTTTGTCCCAAATGCCCAGCAAGGGAAATATCATGGGCTAAGGTCAGTATGAACTCTCTGAACGCCTGAGGCACTACCACTCTCCTAGTGGCACCAGGTTTGGGATCTCTTGCCTCAGTGTACAGGAGCCCATCTTCCCAATAGACCCTATGTGTTCCAGTTTTCTTGCCATTGGACTCTTCAGCAGCTTGCTGCCTAAGGCCTTCAAGAGAGGGACAGGTTTCTTGCCCCTTACACAACTGCTCCCTTGAGGGTCCCCCTGGGCCTAAGAGCTCAACCTGATAAGGTTCTAACTCCATAGGCTCAGTTCCCTCAGAGGGCAGAACTTCTTCCTGAGAAGAGAGGTTCTCTTTTTGTTGTTGTGTTGCAGCTGGTTTCCCAGCTGACTTTCCTTTTCCCTTGGTAGGCTGGGCCCTTTTTCCAGACTCCAGCTCTACTTTTTCACCCTGAGCCTTGCACTGTGCCCTTGTCTTGACACACACCAGTTCAGGGATACCCAGCATGGCTGCATGGGTTTTCAGTTCTACCTCAGCCCATGTTGAGGACTCCAGGTCATTTCCAAGCAAACAGTCTACTGGGATATTTGAGGAGACCACCACCTGTTTCAGGCCATTGACCCCTCCCCACTCTAAAGTTACCATAGCCATGGGATGTACTTTAGTCTGATTGTCAGCGTTGGTGACTGGATAAGTTTGTCCAGCCAGGTATTGACCAGGGGAAACCAGTTTCTCTGTCACCATAGTGACACTGGCACCTGTATCCCTCAGGCCTTCTACACTTGTCCCATTAATTAAGAGCTGCTGCCTGTATTTTTGCATGTTAGGAGGCCAGGCAGTCAGTGTGGCTAAATCCACCCCACCCTCAGAGACTAATGTAGCTTCAGTGTGACACCTGATTTGCTCTGGGCACACTGTTGATCCCACTTGGAGACTAGCCATTCCAGTGTTAGCTGGAGTGGAGTTAGAAGTGGTAGTTTTCTTGGGACAGGCCTTGTCTCCAGTTTGGTGTCCAGGCTGATTACAGCTACGACACCAGGCCTTTTTGGGATCAAAGTTTTTACCCTTGTACCCAAAATTGTTTTGTGAAGAGGCTCTGGGCCCACCCTCCTGTGCAGGTTTTTGGGGGCCTGAAGAAGACTCTTTACTATTTTTGTTTTTGGATGTCTCAACACTCTTCCCCTGGGGAGGTTTTGTGACCCCTTTCTTTTGGTCACCCCCTGTGGTAGTCTTGGTCACCCTAGTCTTGACCCAATGGTCCGCCTTCTTTCCCAATTCTTGGGGAGAAATTGGTCCTAGGTCTACCAGATGCTGATGCAGTTTATCATTTGAACAATTACTTAACAGGTGTTCTTTCACAAATACATTGTACAGCCCATCATAATTATTAACACCACTGCCTTGAATCCAACCATCCAGTGTTTTCACTGAGTAGTCCACAAAATCAACCCAGGTCTGGCTCGAGGTTTTTTGAGCCCCCCTGAATCTAATTCTATACTCCTCAGTGGAGAATCCAAAGCCCTCAATCAGGGTTCCCTTCATGAGGTCATAAGATTCTGCATCTTTTCCAGAGAGTGTGAGGAGTCTATCCCTACACTTTCCAGTGAACATTTCCCAAAGGAGAGCACCCCAGTGAGATTTGTTCACTTTTCTGGTTACACAAGCCCTCTCAAACGCTGTGAACCATTTGGTGATGTCATCACCATCTTCATATTTAGTTACAATCCCTTTAGGGATTTTCAACATGTCAGGAGAATCTCTGACCCTAGTTATGTTGCTGCCACCATTGATGGGTCCTAGGCCCATCTCTTGTCTTTCCTTTTCTATGGCTAGGATCTGTCTTTCCAAAGCCAATCTTTTGGCCATCCTGGCTAGCTGGATGTCCTCTTCACTGGAGTTATCCTCAGTGATTTCAGAGATGTTGGTCCCTCCTGTGAGGGAAGCAGCATCTCTGACTACTATATTTGGAGACAGGGCTTGAGAGTCCCTGTTCTCCCTAGTTAGGACTGGTAGGGGGGAATTTCCCTCCAAGTCACTATCTTCATCCTCTGTGTTGCCATCCTCAGAGGGGTTGGCCTTTTCAAACTCTGCCAAAAGCTCCTGGAGCTGTAGTTTGGAAGGTCTGGGGCCCATTGTTATTTTCTTTATTTTACAGAGTGACCTTAGCTCCCTCATCTTAAGATGGAGGTAAGGGGTGATGTCGAGTTCCATCACATTCACATCTGTACTAGACATTATGCTAATCTAAAACTAGTTCTAGGTTCTAATTCAAACTTTCACAAAACTTTTAAACTCTAAAAGGAAATGCTAAACAGGGACTAACACAAGGCCCTAGCAGGACTTTTAAGAATTTAGAAAAATAGCTCAAATTGCAAAAATCAATTTCTAATGACAATTTTTGGAATTTGTCGTGTGATCAGGTATTGGCTGAGTAGTCCAGCAAATGCAAAGTCTTGTATCCCACCGCTGCCACCAATGTAGGAAGTTGGCTCTGTATGCACTATTTCAAAATAAGGAATAGTATGCACAGAGTCCAAGGGTTCCCCTTAGAGGTAAGATAGTGGCAAAAAGAGATAATACTAATGCTCTATTTTGTGGTAGTGTGGTCGAGCAGTAGGCTTATCAAAGGAGTAGTGTTAAGCATTTGTTGTGCATACACACAGGCAATAAATGAGGAACACACACTCAGAAACAATTCCAGGCCAATAGGTTTTTGTTATAGAAAAATATATTTTCTTAGTTTATTTTAAGAACCACGGGTTCAAATTCTACATGTAATATCTCATTTGAAAGGTATTGCAGGTAAGTACTTTAGGAACTTTGAATAATCACAATAGCATATATACTTTTTACATAAAACACATTTAGCTGTTTTAAAAGTGGACACAGTGCAATTTTCACAGTTCCTGGGGGAGGTAAAGTAATGTTAGTTCTTGCAGGTAAGTAAACCACCTACGGGGTTCAAATTGGGGTCCAAGGTAGCCCACCGTTGGGGGTTCAGAGCAACCCCAGAGTTACCACACCAGCAGCTCAGGGCCGGTCAGGTGCTGAGTTCAAAGTGGTGCCCAAAACGCATAGGCTTCAATGGAGAGAAGGGGGTGTCCCGGTTCCAGTCTGCCAGCAGGTAAGTACCCGCGTCTTCGGAGGGCAGAGCAGGGGGGTTTTGTAGGGCACCGGGGGGGACACAAGCTCACACAAACAGTACACCCTCAGCGGCTCTGGGGCGGCCGGGTGCAGAGTGCAAACACGCGTCGGGTTTCCAATGGATTTCAATGGGAGACCAAGGGGTCTCTTCAGCGATGCAGGCAGGCAAGGGGGGGGCTCCTCGGGGTAGCCACCACCTGGGCAAGGGAAAGGGCCTCCTGGGGGTCACTCCTGCACTGGAGTTCCGATCCTTCAGGTGCTGGGGGCTGCGGGTGCAGGGTCTTTTCCAGCCGTCTGGATTTTAGAGTCAGGCAGTCGCGGTCAGGGGGAGCCTGGGGATTCCCTCTGCAGGCGTCGCTGTGGGGGCTCAGGGGGGACAACTTTGGTTACTCACAGTCTCGGAGTCGCCGGAGGGTCCTCCCTGAGGTGTTGGTTCTCCACCAGTCGAGTCGGGGTCGCCGGGTGCAGTGTTGCAAGTCTCACGCTTCTTGCGGGGATTGCAGGGGTCTTTAAATCTGCTCCTCTGGATACAAAGTTGCAGTCTTTGTTGAACAGGGCCGCTGTTCTCGGTCTCTTGGAAGCAGCGCAGTCCTCTGAGGATTAAGAGGTCGCTGGTCCCAGGGAAAGCGTCGCTGGAGCAGTTTTCTTCTGAAGGCAGGAAACAGGCCGGTAGGACTGGGGCAAAAGCAGTTGGTGTCTTCTTTCTTCTTCTGCAGGGGTTTTTCAGCTCAGCAGTCCTCTTCTTCGGTAAGTTGCAGGAATCTAAATTCTTAGGTTCAGGGAAGCCCTTAAATACTAAATTTAAGGGCATGTTTAGGTCTGGGGGGTTAGTAGCCAATGGCTACTAGCCCTGAGGGTGGGTACACCCTCTTTGTGCCTCCTCCCAAGGGGAGGGGGTCACATTCCTATCCCTATTGGGGGGATCCTCCATCTGCAAGATGGAGGATTCCTAAAAGTCAGAGTCACTTCATCTCAGGTTGCCTTAGGGGCTGTCCTGACTGGCCAGTGACTCCTCCTTGTTTTTCTCATTATCTCCTCCGGCCTTGCCGCCAAAAGTGGGGCCGTGGCAGGAGGGGGCGGGCAACTCCACTAGCTGGAATGCCCTGTGGCGCTGGAACAAAGGGGGTGAGCCTTTGAGGCTCACCGCCAGGTGTTACAGCTCCTGCAAGGGGGAGGTGATAGCATCTCCACCCAGTGCAGGCTTTGTTACTAGCCACAGAGGGACAAAGGCACTCTCCCCATGTGGCCAGCAACATGTCTCGAGTGTGGCAGGCTGCTAAAATCAGGCAGCCTACACAGGTAGTTGGTTAAGTTTTCAGGGGGCACCTCTAAGGTGCCCTCTGGGGTGTATTTCACAATAAAATGTACACTGGCATCAGTGTGCATTTATTGTGCTGAGAAGTTTGATACCAAACTTCCCAGTTTTCAGTGTAGCCATTATGGTGCCGTGGAGTTCGTGTTTGACAGACTCCCAGACCATATACTCTTATGGCTACCCTGCACTTACAATGTCTAAGGTTTTGCTTAGACACTGTAGGGGCACAGTGCTCATGCACTGGTGCCCTCACCTATGGTATAGTGCACTCTGCCTTAGGGCTGTAAGGCCTGCTAGAGGGGTGACTTATCTATACTGCATAGGCAGTGTGAGGTTGGCATGGCACCCTGAGGGGAGTGCCATGTCGACTTACTTGTTTTGTCCTCACCAGCACACACAAGCTGGCAAGCAGTGTGTCTGTGCTAAGTGAGGGGTCCCCAGGGTGGCATAAGCTATGCTGCAGCCCTTAGAGACCTTCCCTGGCATCAGGGCCCTGGGCACCAGGGGTACCAGTTACAAGGGACTTACCTGGATGCCAGGGTGTGCCAATTGTGTAAAACAAAAGTACAGGTTAGGGAAAGAACACTGGTGCTGGGGCCTGGTTAGCAGGCCTCAGCACACTTTCAAATCAAAACATAGCATCAGCAAAGGCAAAAAGTCAGGGGGTATCCATGCCAAGGAGGCATTTCCTTACAGTGACCATCCATCACCCTCATTCATCTCTCTTTTAAATCATCAGCTTCTCGTATATTCCCTTAGAAGAGAAAGTATGGTTCACCATTTGCATAATTAATGTGGCAGCTATACTTTGGAAATGAACATGAGAACGTGACCTTGCATTATGTTACAAAACATATGTTACATGGCTTCATGCAAATTGCCTTCAAACCCAGCAGTATTTCAGAGCATGAGGTGATATGCAGATATTTCTACTTTCTGGTGATGAACTCCAGCAGAGAACTGAGTTAACAGATTGCCATAAATGGCTCCTTATCAGCTAATGACTAGAAGTTTATGGGAAAACAGATAAGAGGAGAGCAGTAAAACTGGTTATCTCTTCCATTGTTTAAACAGTAGTTAGGGCTGCTCAGTGACTCGCTTTCATGCTGCTGGTCGAGCCAGAAGGCACAGCAGAAAGAAGACAGAATTCTGCTGTCATACATTATTACAGTAGAGAATTGATACCAAGGCCTCTATAATTATGTGACATGCTAGGACCAAACTGTGCAGCAGTATTGACTAAATTATGCGAAACGAAAGGGCAAAATATGTGGTTTAATGGTGCACATTTTGTTGCAGTATTATGTCACTATTTTGTCATTATAGGTTAATTGTGTCTCAGGAAAGGTTAGATGCACATAAATTATTCTTGTTAGATGCATTTTTTAGGCCGCAGTCTACCAATGCCTTGCGAAAGAGATTTTGTAGAGTTTCAGAAAGTTGACTTGGGGATGTATGATGTCCCTCACTCGCCATTGGTTTTGAAGTTTGTAAATCACGTTTTCTTGCTTCCCATTAGCTGGGTTTATTTGCTTTAGGCTCTCTAGGTTTAGTTTGTCCTATCCAATGAGAAAGCTGTATTCAATGAACACTTCCACAAACTCCTTTTCTGTCAACCTGCCTTTAAATCTTGTTCTTATCTGTCACGTTTGCTGGGCATTGAAACACAGAGCTCAAATATTAAGATGTGTTTTGTAGGGAGCCTGGGTATTTTGTTTTGCTTTCTCCTGACTTCAAAGTGACAGCCTTTATATGGAAGAGGAATGCATCCTTTCTCCATGGAGCCTGCCTGTGCCCTTTTTTCAATTTTATTTTAGAGAAAGCCATCTGAAAGGTTATCTTGGTCCTCATCTGCACAAAACAGTTGCACATTGTTTTTGCAAATTCTTCGTCTTTGGGTCAACTTAATTTGTGAAGCTGCCTTTTTAGAAATAAAGAGCCAGTTGTACAACCCTCAGTGTTTGCGACTCGCAATTTGCATATTTTTGCGACTCGCAAATTGCAAGTCACAAACACTGTTGTACAACAGTATCTGAGACACTGTTGGTGATTCCCAAATGGGTCACAAGGGAACTGCCTCATAAATATTGATGAGACAGGGCGCAATTTACGACCCATTGGGAATGGCCGGCACTCAAAGGATGGTGGCCTGCTGGAGTCAGCAGACCACCATGTTTGTGACTGCTTTTTAAATAAAGCTGTTTTTTTGTTAATGCAGCCTGTTTTCCTTAAAAGAAAGCAGGATGTATTTAAAAAATAAAAATGAACAATTTTCTTTTCATTTTTTTAGAGTGGGCAGTGGTCCGTGAACAAATGTTGTCGCACCTGTTCACAAAAGGGAAGGGGTGCCTTGGGGACACCTTCATGTTAGCGAATGGGTTACCGCCTCCTTCAAGGAGTCAGTAAATTATGAATGTTTTGCAACCGTATTCCCAGTCGCAAAACATTCATACATACCAGTCGCTATTAGGAAGGGACGTCATTACACATCCCTTCCTAATAAGTGACACACAAGCCCTCTTTTGCTAGTCAGTAATAGCTGCGGACTCGCAAAATAGGGTTGGTACATAGTGAAATGCATTTTACCAGTCGCAAGCGGCCTGATGGACCATTTGCGATCGGTAAAATGCGTCATACATCTAGCCCAAAGTACAAAACCGCATTTCAGTCTCAGCGTGAGCTTAACATATGGTGATCTTAAGCAATTTACACTGTTTATTGCCCATTCACTGTCGAACACAGGATAAGATCTTTTTACAGAAAAGCGCCAGGAACATTGTAACACAATTTTATACAACACCTGCCATATGTGTATATTTCTAGTTATGAATAGTTTCTTTAGAAAATATGTATCGCTACTATGTCATAATAAAATACACACACACTCTTTAAATCTGTTGACTAAGTATATTTTACCAATGGTTCTAATTATGTATTGTATGTGCATATGTGTGTGTATTCTTGTATGTATATGTATATGTATGTATGTGTATATGTTGTTTCTGTGCTTGGCATGTTCGTGGGTCATTGCATGGCTCCTGGGTGGGTTGTTATGATGATGGGTAGATAAGTGTGATAAGATGAGAGCAGGAATTCATAGATATCTTGTATATGTCATGTCTCTATCAAACTATCCTCCATTCTCACTCTGACTCATCTCAAATCCTTTCTACTACTTTCATCTCCTAAATAACTCTGCCTAAGCTCTTCCCTCCGCTTCCACATCTAACTCACCAAACCTCACTCTGCTACCGTGACCTCCCACACAACCCTACTAAATTCTCCCGCATTTATCTCACCCTGCTACTATGCTCTCCCTTACCCTTCCACATACTCTTCCCTCCACCATCCCCTTTACTCATCCCAAGCCTTTGGGTTGAGTAAATTAAGGATATACTCCCAATTAACACTTCTGGATTTCTTTCCTCCTCCACCACTCCATTACTCCAGTCAATCTAACTAACAAACTCTCATATCCGCGGCTCAAATTAACTCATATTAATACTAAAACTGTACTCATTATTTCCCGATACTAATCCATCACTAATTCTTGTTGGGTTCCAGAGTAGCGTGCTACTCACCGAAAAGCACTTCGACGCCTCGTCAGGGGTAGTAAGCGCTATATAAATACGATTACAATACAATACAATACAATTCAAAAAGCTTGGTTTTCACTTTGATTTCAAAAGTATACCCTTCATTTGTGACATCTGTGGCAACTTATATTCGAGAATTAGATAAATTTAAAGGTACCTTTTATGAAAGCTTTTGTGTTTGTATACCTACAAAATGATTATGGGGGTCATTCTGACCCTGGCGGCCGGTGACCGCCAGGGTCACCGACCACGGGAGCACCGCCAACAGGCTGGTGGTGCTCCCGAGGGCATTCTGACCGCGGCGGTTCAGCCGCGGTCAGAAAGGGTAAACCGGCGGTCTCCCGCCGGTTTACCACTGCCCTACAGAATCCTCCATGGCTGCGGAGCGCGCTCCGCAGCCATGGGGATTCTGACACCACCTACCGCCATCCTGTTCCTGGCGGGTCTCCCGCCAGGAACAGGATGGCGGTAGGGGGTGCCGCGGGGCCCCTGGGGGCCCCTGCTTTGCCCATGCCCATGGCATGGGCACTGCAGGGGCCCCGTAAGAGGGCCCCGCAAAGTATTTCAGTGTCTGCAAAGCAGACACTGAAATACGCGACGGGTGCAACTGCACCCGTCGCACCCCTGCAACTACGCCGGCTCAATTCTGAGCCGGCGTCCTCGTTGCAGGGGCATTTCCTCTGGGCCGGCGGGCGCTCTTTTGGAGAGCGCCCGCCGGCCCAGAGGAAATGTCTGAATGGCCGCCGCGGTCTTCTGACCGCGGTGCGGTCATTTGGCGGCGGTACCTTGGCGGACGGTTCAGCCGCGGTCAGAAAGGGTAAACCGGCGGTCTCCCGCCGGTTTACCACTGCCCTACAGAATCCTCCATGGCTGCGGAGCGCGCTCCGCAGCCATGGGGATTCTGACACCCCCTACCGCCATCCTGTTCCTGGCGGGTCTCCCGCCAGGAACAGGATGGCCGTAGGGGGTGCCGCGGGGCCCCTGCAGTGCCCATGCCCATGGCATGGGCACTGCAGGGGCCCCGCAAAGTATTTCAGTGTCTGCAAAGCAGACACTGAAATACGCGACGGGTGCAACTGCACCCGTCGCACCCCTGCAACTACGCCGGCTCAATTCTGAGCCAGCGTCCTCGTTGCAGGGGCATTTCCTCCGGGCCGGCGGGCGCTCTTTTGGAGAGCGCCCGCCGGCCCAGAGGAAATGTCTGAATGGCCGCCGCGGTCTTCTGACCGCGGTGCGGTCATTTGGCGGCGGTACCTTGGCGGACGGCCTCCGCCGTCCGCCAAGGTCATAATCAGGGCCTATGTCTTCCGCCTGCAACTGTGCCTTTTTTTTTAAACACATACATTGCTGGATATAAACGATTTCCTTATGTTACCTTGCGGGCACTGGGGTCATGATTTGTATGGTGCAGCAGGTGCAGTGGCACAGGGGCCAAAAGCTCTAGGAAACCCACCACGCACCGATTATTGCTATATGTTACCAAAAGACGAGCAGTCACAAGCATAGTTACCTTACAGGCACTAGGGCCATGATTTGGATGGTTCAGCAGGTGCAGCGGCACCTGTGTGACTGCTGTGAGCACTAATTATTGCTAGATGTTACCACACGGGGAGGGGTCACAAGCACAGTTACCTTGCAAGCACTAGGGCCACGCTTTCAATAGTGCATCAGGTGCAGAGGCACTGGGGCCAAAAGCTCTAGGAAACCCACCAAGTACTGATTATTGCTGTATGTTGCCACTAAACAAGCAGTCACAAGCTTGGGTCTTGGAAACCCACTGAGCGCTGATTACTGCTATATGTTACCACAAGGCAAGCGGTCACAAGAGCAGTTACCTTGCAGGCACTGGGGCCATGATTTGGATAGTGCAGCAGGTGCAGCGGTACAGGGGCCAAAAGCTTTAGGAAACTGACATAGCACCAATTATTGCTATATGTCACCAGTAAACAAGCAGTCACAAGCACAGTTACATTGCAGACCCTAGGGCTGTGATTTGGATGGTGCAGCAGATGCAGCAGGTGCAGAGGCACAGCGGCCAAATGTTCTAGGAAACCTGTAAACAGTCACAAACGCAATTACCTTGCAGGCACTAGGGGTCCCCAATTTGAATGGTGCAGTCGCAAAGCTCTAGGAAACTCACAGAGCACCAATTATTGCTATATGTTGCCAGTAAACAAGCGGTCACAGGCGGAGTTACCTTGCAGGCACTAGGGCCATGATTTGCATGCTACAGCAGGTGTAGTGCCACAGGGGCCAAAAGCTCTAGGAAAACCACCTAGCATCCACTATTGCTATAAGTTGCTGTAGGAGGGTGGCCTGGTGTGTGGTGGACACCTATGGTGTTGGCACCTTATACCAGATCCAAGCAACCCTTATTAATGAATGAAGACAGTGTCTAGGAAGCCAGGGCTCTCTAGAGATAGATGTGGATGAGCAGTGTAAAGCACTTGCAATACCACATCAGTCACACAGTAGCTTATCATTCCTGAAAGAAACACACAGTGTTGCAAAAATAAAGGTACTTTATTATAGTAACACTGAACTAGATTATTTATAGGCAGTTCCCCAACTGGAGGTAAGTACACACACATATATATATATATATATATATATATATATATATATATATATATATATATATATATATATATATATATTTAAACAGAAATCATTACATAGCATCCGAGAGGCAATATTTACCAGCTTCTCAAAGCAGGAATGACGCAGGCACCATCCACCAACTCGAAAGGTAATTTATTTTCTTATTTCATGTGAAGTATAAAGTGCAAAGTGCTCTCCAGACAAAATGAGCCTTCGACACTACATATATAGTAATAATTAGGAATTATTACAAGAAACCACGAGCATTGGCAAGAATTAGTGAAAAATAGTTATGGTCCTAGGGGAGGACCAAACCATATACTAAAATAGTGAAATGTGAAGTAAAGCCCCCCACCCAGGGATATGGAGTAGTTAGAGGGAAGCTGGGAGAACTTGGGACCCCAAGAGGTGAGTACCTAAGTGATCCCCAGCAACCAGGAGAGCAGAGGTAAGTACTTGGTCTTCCCAAAGACTAACAAGAGGACTTAGAAAATAGATTGTGCAAGAACAGGACAAGACCAGAGGAAAACAAAGGTGGATTCTGAAGGAAGAGGACCTGCAAAAGAAGGGGACAGAGTCTAGTCCTTGGTGGAGTGTCCAGATGGGGCAGGAGCCACTACCCACCCTCCTGTGGATGAAGATCTGGGTCGACAGGGGAAGGAGAAGATCAGCTGTGGAATCCAGGAGCTGCAGAGAAGTCCTTGGAGCAGGTCATATGATGCCCCACTTCGGTTGCTGGGTCACAGATGGTCAGTGATTTAACAGAACCACCAACAAGCCTTGGCAAATGCAAGAGTGAGCAAAAGAAGAATTGCAAGGCTGAAGAGGACCAGCAAGATCCAAGGGACTCGATCCTTAGAGGAGAGTCCGGGCTGACCCTCAGCAGTCGGGTGAGCCAGCAGAAGCAGTCGTAGCCCCCACAGGCAACAGGCACAGTGAGTTGCAGTGAAGCCCAATCAGCACACCTGAAGAGGAGTCCCACGTCGCTGGAGCAGCAGAAAGGAGACTTTCCTTGCAGTGATGAAGTGCTGGAGGCCAGGGCTACTTAAAGCCTGAAGATCTCTTGGAGCAGGAGACAACACGCCTTGGTTGCTGCAAGAGACGCGATGCACAGGGGTACTGTTCTGCAAGGAGAAGCAAGTGCTCACCGTCTCCCAAAGTGGACCGAGGACAGAAAGAACCGAGGGGACCACTCCAGACCGCCACCTGTGATGCAGGATTCACGCAGTTCCAGAGTCGAGCAGATCCATGCAGCTGGACATCGTTGCTGGAGGTGTCGGCAGATGCAGGGGAGTGACTCCTTCTTGCTTATTGGTGCAGGCTGAAGTGTTGCCGACCCCAGAGGATGCTCAGCTGGGGAAATGTTGCAGTGTCTGGAAGAAGCCAGGGAAACAATGTTGCAAGCCGAGGTTGTTTTGGGAGTGCAGTTTTGTCGGTTCCAGAATGTCCAGTTGCGATTCCAGTTGTCAGCAGCAGACGTAGATGATGCAGAGGAGTCTTGGTGAAGTCTTGCACCCCACATCTGGGGACCCACCCACAAGGGAGTCCCTAAATAGCCCTAAAAGGGGGTTTGGTCACCTTGTCTGGTGACCACCTATCAGGAGGAGTCTCTGACGTCACTTGCCTCATATGGCCACTCAGATGCTCCCAGGGGCCTGTGCACATCTTGGTTTCAAGATGGCAGAATTGAGTGGCCACCTGGAGGAGCTCAGGACACCACCCCTGGGGTGTTGATGGACAAGGGAGTGGCCATTCCACTTTCCTTTGTCCAGTTTTACACCAGAGCAGGGACCAGGGTGCCTGGACTGGTGCAAAGCAGTTTATGTAAGGAGGGAACTAAATGTGCCCTTCAAAGCAAACCAGTGGCTTGAGAAGGCTACCCCTCTCAAGCCTTGTAACACCTATTTCCAAGGGAGAGGGTGTTGCCTCCCTCTCCCACAGGAAATCCTTTGTTCTGCCTTCCCCTGCCTGAGCTGGTCAAGCAGCAGGAGAGCGGAAACCTGTCTGATGGGCTACAGCAGCGTAGGCTGCCTGGAAAACAATGGAAGACTGGTAGGAGCAATACTGAGGGTCCTCTAAGGAATACCCAGATTTCATGGAATCATACCACCAATACTGACCATTATGTAGCTGGACACAGCTGGACAGTACACAGGTAAAATGGTTTCCCCACACATACGAAATCCAGTGCAATGGAACTGGAGTTCTTAGGGACACCTCTGCTCATGCAGGGGTGCCCTCACACACAGGGATCTGCACCCTGCTCTCTGAGCTAGGAGAGCCTACCCTAGGGGTGACTTACAGTGACCTTGTGTAGTGACCTGTGGTGACAGGGTGCCTGCACCTTTTCACGCAGGCTGCAATGGAGGACATGCAGAGACATTTTGCATGGGCTCCCATGGGTGGCATAATACATGCTGCAGCCCAAGGGGGATCTTGAGTGTTCCAATGCCCTGGGTACCTAAGTACCATATACTAGGGACTTATAAGAGGACACCAGTATGCCAATTGTGGAGTGCACAATAGTCCAAGGTAACCAAATTTGGAGGGAGAGAATATAATCACTGGGGCCCTGGTTAGCAGGATCCCAGTGAAAACAGTCTACGCACACTGACAGCAGGCAAAAAGTGGGGGTAACCATGCCAAAAAGAAGGCACTTTCCTACAGTTGCCACTAAACAAGTAGTCACAAGTGGTGTTACCTTGCAGGCACTAGGGCCACTATTTGCCTGCAGCAGCAGGTGCAGTGTCACAGGGGCCAAAAGCTCTAGGAAACCCACTGAGCACCAAATATTTCTTGATGTTGCCAGTAATAATCAGTCACAAGTGCAGTTACCTTTCAGGCACTCGGGTAATCATTTGGATGGTGCACCAGGTGCAGTGGCATAGGGGCCAAAATCTCTAGGAAAAACACAAGCATTGATTATTGCTATATGTTACCTGTGTACAAGTAGTCACAAGCGCAGCAGTTACCTTGCAGGCCCTAGGGGGCCACAATTTGAATAGTGCAGTAAGTGCAGTGGCACAGGGGCCAAAAGCTCTAGGAAGCCCACTGAATGCCAATTATTGCTGTATTTTACTACAAAACAGGCAGTCAGGAGTGCTTTTTTGATTCCTTTGTAACCGTTCTACCTTGAGTAACATATCCTAAAGCATCACTGTAAGAAAAGCTGTAACCTACTGCACTTTTCCGTCTACCTACAACTGATGTTATATTCAGCGCATTTATGTGCCAAATTTTCATAGTTTTTATATGGTCCTAAAATGCTTCCCAGTCTGCACAAAGTAACACCTTTGCAACTGTATATTCCATTCTATAACAGTAGCCCTTTGGCCATTGTAAACACTATATAAGTACTTATAACTTACCATATGGCATTCCATACCAAGCACTGGCCAACCAATAGGTCTCACCTATGCAAGATCTATTGGCTTTGTCAAATTTTTTTTGCCATATTATACAGCAGCATTAGCTTAAGTGCAGCGTAAGTGAAAATAATAAAAAGTAATATAACACGGACAACGTTGGCTGTGTCATTCAAATTTTTCACCATACTTGGAGCCATTTGAAATATAGCTAAAAAATTAGCAAAAACAATAAATCTCACATAGGCAAGACCTATTGGCTTTGCCAATGCTTGTATATGCAGCTACTGCCAGCTCCTGTGTATTAAAAGTGCTTTAGGAAAATATGTGAACTTAAAAAACATACGTGCAACAACACGTAGATAAACTAACGTAATGGTAACAATACATATAAAGGTGCACTAAAGAAAACATCCACTCGTACAGTGGCTACAATTGAACTATTTTGGCAACCTAAAGAAAACAGGCATTGCACAAAGTACCACTAGTTGCAAATATCGCTGCGCAGTTTAGAGCCGCACCCTGAGACTAACAAGTGCCACCAGGTGCACGTGACCCGCGCATAGCCATGTGCTCTAAGCTTACAAGGGGAAGCGAACAGAGGGGTGGGTAGGAGGCTGGCCAATCAGGGGGAAGAAGTCAGGGGAACCAATCAGGCAGCGTCTTACAGTACGCAGGAGGTGTCAGCGGAGACTCGTGCCCTGGTGTGAGGTGCCCCTGCCAGTCTGATCCCGACGGGTACGTGTGTATACCCATCCTACGCCATGTTACAGCTCAGGAGGGTCCTGCTGCGTTCCTGCAGAGGGTAAGGATGACACTGCGACTCTTTATGGGAAGATAAAAAATGCTATTGATCAATTAAATCTAATTCGAGTGAGGGTTAGTTTAAGACGGATAAAGTATTCTAATAAAACATATAGATTTTACCTTTTGATACATCTGGGTACTTGTGTCTTTAAAAAGAAAGGTTTGCATATATGAGTAGGAACACCGCAGGCTATTAGATGTGCCCCTCGAGTCATTATTGTGCATTCCCCTGCGTGGCAATGACCTGACCCTTTAGTGAGCTCTGCATACTTCACCTCACTAGGGCACCGGAGTCGTGTACGCGTGGATTTGCTCGCGCTCTCCTGTTGTCCGGCTGGGAATATAATATACATAGGCATGTTCAGCCTGAGCAAGCATCGCTTTGCATATAGGGATCTGTAGTTTTTCCCCCGCCATAGGTTTAGGTTCACACACGTCCAAGTGAGTAAAGAGCTGTTTAGATTACAAACCAGAGCTCGATGGCATCGGTTGTAAGAATTCTTTAAAAGGTGGTCATGGAAATCTGGCGACTAATTAGGAGCTCCGAAGTTTACTTGTGTCACAGTTGAAAATACTGCCTCGTTTCAGGGATAAGTTACACAGCCCAGGTTGCTTTTCTCTTTCATTTCTAGAGCTCGTGGTTGCATGTTTACTCATTTGAAATGCATATTTCCTAGAAATTGAAGTTGGCAGAGGAACTGTGGCCACTAAGATTTGTATGGCTAAGGATGGCTGTTGTGAACTAAAAGATATACAACATTATAAAACAAGCGGTAGTAAAGCCAATACGTTTTGCTTATGTGAGAGCTGTTGGCTTTGCCAATGTCTTTTAGCCATTTTGTACAGCAGAGTGGAGTGGAGTAGAGTAGAGTGGAGTGGCATGGCATAGACTGGAGTTACTTGTAGTGGCATAGTGAAGAGGCATAGAGTGGGTGTGGAGTGGCATAAAGTGGAGTGGAATGGCATAGAGTGCAGTGGTGTGGAGTGGATTGCCATAGAGTGTAGTTGAGTGGAGTGCGTTAGAGTAGAGTGAAGTAGAGTGGTCTAGAGTGGCATGGTGTAGAGCGATGTAGAATGGCATTGTGTGGAGTGGGGTAGATTGGCACTGTGTGAAGTGGAGTGGCATAGAGTAGAGTGGCGTAGAATGGTCTGGCGTAGAGTGCAGCAGTGCAGAGTAGAATGGTCCAAAGTAGAGTACAGTGGTGCAGAGTGCAGTGGTGTAGAGTAGATTGGTGCAGAATAGAGTGAAGTGGTGAAGAGTGCAGTGGTGTAGCTTAGAGTACATTGGCGTGCACAGAGTAGAGAGCAGTGGCTTAGTGTGGAGTGGAAGAGACTGCAGTGGTGTACAGTGCTGTGTCGCAGAGTAGTGCAGAGTAGAGTGGTGTACAATGCAGTGACCTTTAGCAGAGTGGCATAGAGTAGAGTGACGCAAAATAGAGGCGAGTGCATCAGTGCACAGTAGAGTGGTGCAGAGTAGAGTGGCGTAAATGAGAATGGTGCAGAGAAGAGCAGTGCGGCGTATAGTGCTGTGGTGTAGAGGCGTGTAGAGTGCAGTGGTGCAGAATAGAGTGCAGTGGCTTAGAGTACAGGATGGCGTGGGAGGGTAAAGAAGGAACATAGAATGTGTACGGAAATAGAAGTTACATGGACAGGAATATGGGAGACAGACTGAAAACACAAATACTCATATGAACTGCTTCAACACAAGGAAAAAAGTAGTTCCAAAAACTGAAGCACTGGATGGACACAAATACTTGGTCTATGCTCCAGGGAAGGGCTAAACACAAAAAGAGGGCATAATGCCAATGTGCTGTGACAAAGGAGGATGAAGGCAATGATGGTGAGGCTGAAGCTAAGAAATGGTCAGCTATGGCTGGGCTGTAAGCCCATTGTAAATAAGCAGCGTATCTAACAAAAACAGAGCATGCGCTGTCAGGCAAAACCTAAAGAAAGCTTTGTTGCCTCCCAGATGTCAATTGAGAAAAAATTCCCCAGATGTCAAACACAGTGGTAAAAAGAAAAAGAAACATACTTTAGCTGCAAAAGTACATGCATCAGAGCTGTGGAAATAGTTGTAAAAATAGTGGAACTATAACAAAAGCAATTAAAAGTTGTTGAGCTCAGGGTGAAGACAGAGCATCCTTAGATTTATGTCTCTCACACCTGGTGTGAGGTAACTTCAAGTCCCAGCTATGAATCTGGGAGTATGACTGTAGGAAAGTGTCCCTTTATGTCTAGTCTACCCCCTCCCTTTTGCCTCAGTGCTGATGTGTATGATTGTTAATGCACTGTAAGCCTGTTAACCAGGCCCCAGTACCTCTGCCCTCTTCTTAAATTGATACGTCGACTTGGTGATTCCCTGATTGGCAAAGACTTTGCCCCCTTGTAAGCCCCCAGTAAATGGTACCCAGGGCATAGGTGGTAAAGGGGTCCCTAGGGCTGCAGCATGTTTCTATCACCTTAGGTGACCCACACACATTGCTGATGGCAGGCCTGCCATTGCAAACTTCTAGAGCAGTGCAACCAGCTTGAGTTGGACTGTGCCCCCACCATGAGTGGCGCAGTCCCATGAACTGCCTTACGTATATGTCAACACCCGTAAGGAATTTCTGTGGAGCCCAAGAGACAGGGTGCATTATACTTAAGGTGCAGGCACGTAAGCACAACCAAATAGGACTTTATAGTGCCCTTACCATTAAGGTACACTATAAGTGCAGGCTGGTCCATAGGATAACATGTGACTTAAGCTCTGCCAGACATGGGCTACTAGCTCCATTATGGTACCGCCTAGATATGTTGAGTTTGGTGTCAAATATCTTGCTTTCTCTTCCCCAACACACATCTGGTGCAGAGGGACAACCAGCATACACCCAGAGGGCACACTAGAGGTTGCCCACCTGTTTGCCACCCTTTTTTGTGCTCTGGCAGATCGGCCCACACTTTTTATCAAGCTTGCTGCCACCAAGACAGGTTTCTGGCCTCCTGCCAGGCAGCGTGGGCACCCCCTTGGAGTCAGAGGCAAAGGCTGAGGCAGGAAGGAGGTCACATCTCTCAGCTCCCAGCTGGGCTAGTGAATAGAGCCATCAGGGCAGTGAGCTTCAAAGGCTTCACTGCCCGAGTAGCCATCTATGTATGCTATTCCTCAGTGGAGGAAATAGCCCTCCACCTACCCCCATGCACATTTGTTTGTGGTCAGACTGGAAATTAGGAATGCAGGACATGGCACACCCCAGCAGGCTGACCATACCTCTCGGGTGAGAAGCTGCTATGTGCACTAAATTTTGATTTCTGCCATCTTAGAAGTAGCAGAAAAGATGTTTCTGGGTAGCTAAAAATGACCTACCCCACCAGATGGGGTCATCTCAGGGCCGTAGTAGCTGAAGGAGCTAGCTGGCTATTGGCCACTAGTCTCCACACCCCTAATTCCCCTAAATCCAGGACATAAGGGACATCCCTGACACCAGACCCTTAGGTCTGATCAGCTAACTTAGATGAAGGACCAAGATGAGGCTCTGCATCAGTGGCAACCGGATTTTGTCCGTGCACCAAGGTAAAAGAGGAATATTCTATCCCTGAAGCAACTGACGGGAAACTTGCATGATCCACGCTCATCCTTGGCTGCAACTCAACACTCCCGACCAAAGGAACCCTTGTGAGGGCTCGAAAAATCTACTCGACCACTCGCTATCTATTTTTAGATTCCACTTGACCCTTCTGGTGTGTGGACAAAGAACAGGGTTTCTGTTCAGTGAGAAACTGAATTAGCAATTAAGATGCCTTTAATTCTTATTCTTGTCAAATTTGCTCTGTGTTCAGAGAGAGAGGTCAAAAGTCAGTTTGTCTTACTGCAATGCTAATACTTTTCCTTGTGACGGCAGAGTTCCAGGATTTTGTAAGGTGAACCTTCCGACCTATGTGAAAAGAAAGGCTTTTGGTATCAGGTTTTTCCTAACACACAACAGTTATATTACTAAGTCAACTTTACAAAGTTTCAAAATATATTTCAGTAACTGTAAAAGACAATTTTTCTACCTCTGTGTGAAGAAAAAAATATTTTAATAGAATGAAATAAAAGTCAGTACATTTTACTTGGTGGTGTGCAAAGGATAAATGTTTTGTGAAAACCAATTTTCACAGATTGTTAATACACTATACAGTTTTATCAGTAAAGCTCAAGCTTGTGGAAGATTTTTGGACATTTCTTGGAAATGTACTGTCTGTAAGACAGTGCGCTATCACACCATGCTTTAGTAATATATTTATTACAAGTGAGTGTTTAAACATAAACTAAGAAACACTCCTGCCCTGATGGCAAAGCTATTAGTATTCTAAGAGGCAAGTCATGCATGGATCATGTGTATCCTATATGTAAGCTAGACTTATTATACATGGAGCAAATGTTTAGTATATTTAATCAAACAAAAGAGGATTTTTTTTACAACAGAAATGCTGAACTCACATATTTGAAGGTGCACTCATGTGTGAATGAAGAAAAAGGCAACTGTAAAATACAATATTTGCTTAGGATCACACCATTTGAGACCCATTTATGGGTCAAGTACATCACAGTTAGGTCGAGTAGATTATTTAAGCTACTCGACCTGCAGGTCTAGTAACATTTTAATGATTTTTCAAGGCCTGCTTGTGGAAGCCAGAAACACCCTCAGACTCGCCTAAAAACTCAAGCAGAATTTGAAGTTTCACTGGCCTTTGGACCCACGTGGGATTGATGAAAGCCAGATGGTGGGTGCAGTGTCTTCTGGGAGTTGTATTCTTGCCTGCCTCCAAGTTTCAGACTGCTACATTGCTTCCCCGGAGCCTGCAAAGTTCTTAAAGGATTTCTGTACCTTTACCGCTGCCAAGGCTTGTTGGTTGCCAGTCCAGTAACTAAACCCTATACTTGGCGATGCAAGTGCAGGGCACTCGTGCAGCCTGCAACTGAAATCTGCTAACCAGCCCTAGTTGAGTTTTGCATCCCTCTGTCAGCACCGTCATGTAAGTGGTAAAATCGGCACCAATGCATGTCCCGTTCAACACCATGGACAGCCAGGACAACTCTTCACCCGGACGCCACAGACCAGGTAGTGACTGTCGTGGCCCAGTCCCAGAACCTGTAAGGGTTACCCACATTTCGACTTCCAAATGGTCTTTTGTCCACAGTGTTTCCCTTTCATTGACTTGAAAGTGAGTCCTGTTCAGCAACACGGACAACCAGGACAACTCTACACTCGGACGCCACAGGCCAGGTAAAACTACCCTGACTGTTTTGATCTGGTCCTAGGGACTGCACAAACTTAACCCCAACAAGGTTCCACACAAATTGCGTTCTAAGTACTATTTTGCAACCAATTATATTTTTCCATTTACTTCAATATAACGTTTAAATGCCAGTTCTGCTGTGATTTAATTGTGCTTTTACAATCTATACCTCCAGTTATACCAATTCAATTCTGTTCGTTTTTGGTGACTAAATTATGATAAAATTAAGCTATGTTTTTATAAATTGGTGTTGGATTTTGTTCGAGCCGTGGCAATTACTTATCGTCCATGTTGGTGCTCTGAAATGCTTAACACATGTTCCTCTAAGTAAGACCTGACTGCTCTTTGCTACACTACCAAGACTGAGCGAACAATATACTAGTGTGAATCCAAGGGCCATATTTGGGGAATTGTGAGAGTATTACATGGTGAGAACTAATCCCCACACCACATAATACTCCACTTTCCTACAATGACGTTGAGTAGAGTCCACAGACTGGTGGCACAATGGTCTTATGCGTAATATGCAACAATCAAGAATAAGTAAAAAAATAAAAATAAGAATAAGAAATCATAGAGCCTGGTAATAACTTTGAGTTCTCAGTTAACAAGCACATTTGAATGCTGCTAATATATAGGGCCTGATTCTAACTTTGGAGGACGGTGTTAAACCGTCCCAAAAGTGGCGGATATACCACCTACCGTATTACGAGTTCCATAGGATATAATGGACTCGTAATACGGTAGGTGGTATATCCGCCACTTTTGGGACGGTTTAACACCGTCCTCCAAAGTTAGAATCAGGCCCATAGTGCCTTAACGCAGCAACGCAGCCTTTAACTGCACCTGAAAATCCATGAATCAGTTATGAACATTTTGCATATTCCTTATGCTCCCTGGTGTTTGGGAGCATATGTGGCGAGTCTTGGGTTTGGGTGGTACTTGCAACCAAAACATTAGCTGTTCTCCTAAGAACAGCTGCAGTTTTTACTTGTGTGAGATTAATCACAGCTTCCTGATGGGTGCGCGGTCAGTCCTGTAGACGAGAATCAAATTAAGCATGCAAGGTATACCTGGGCTTTAAGTGGGACAAAAAAAGTGTATGTGTGGGACGATGGGCTCTAAAACAGAGCATGACCTATGTAATTAAGGGTTTGGCATAACACATAAACTAATTTTTGGTGATTCTTTTAGTGTGCCACCTACCCAGTACTTTGGTACCTCTCTGACCTTTCTGTTATTGTATGCAAATATATAGCACAACAACTGACATTCACCTAATGCCAGCCAGGGCTGTTGGCTTTGTCAGTGATCATTAGCTGTTTAACATAAATGGATTACAACAGTGATTTTTTTTGTAAATAATTAATATTTAAAATGTTTCATTTCTGATATTGAGACTGTGAATTAAACATTACTGAGACCTGTGGAACGGGTAGGCATCTTTAGAGTGTCTCAATTACTACTGTTATGTCAACTCTGTAGACATGTATGCCAGTTTTCTCTCTACATTTCCATATCTTACACCTCATTTCATTCCTCTTTAGGAGCCTCTTTTCTGTCTGTCCTCTATTCATTTCATATCAAATCTACTTCACCACACCCCAAACACACTAAACACCCACTCAATTGTAAGCACCCCATTTTCTTTCACTTCACCTTGTCCATATTTTGGCAACTGTATATCTCCTTCACACACATCTGCACAGAATCATAGGATCCGAAGCCCCCAGTCCTGACCGCGCCCCCCTCCCAAACCCAAACAAGTCAATGACACGACAACAGACTGCTTTAGGCGATGGGTCGTGCTTATTATAGAACAATCAAAACACAACAAATTAACACATTGCATAATATATCATCTGTGTGGTCACAGCAAACATAACTAGAAAAATAAGGAACACAGGAAGCAAAAATATTTCAAATTGACTGTTCTATTTTTTTGTTTGAATCTGTTTATGAAAATGTATAAATTTTACAATACATAGGCTTTCAAATGTTGGGTACCATAGCGTGCAGGGGGGCACCATGATGACATACAATCCTAACAAAATGACATGTTAATCATGCAGTGTTGACAATACAGATGAACCAAAACATTATGTGCATTCCAGTAGGATAAAATGCTATGGACAGCACCGTTACATAGATTCAGGATCAGATTATGTATGTACACTGCATATGGTCCCTTACTAACTAGACTGACTGCGTGACACCTCATGTTATAACACAAATAATGAAGGCAGGTCGTCAATAGTAATATAGTTGAAATTATGAGCAAATACATATAATTTGTGGAATATATATATATATATATATATATATATATATATATATATATATATATATATAATAATAACCAAAACATAACAACTTAACAGCCCTTAGTTTGTCTGTGTGATGTTGTGTTATGGGCAAACAAAACACAACTGGATCGCATATCTTGAAAAGGTACGTGTGTTTATTCAGAGTCGCCCCAGCCATCTGATTTCACCTCCCAACTGTCATCGCCCATCACCTTCATTCTACCTTCCATCCCCATGGTGATTGCGCGATCCTAAACAACAATACATCACACATCTCCCGCTTCATATTTAACAAGAGCTAACACAGAAATACTTGTTTTCCAAATAGGAATATCTATAGCAAAGTGAAAAAGATCAACACAACAGAAACCTTTACACACCCAAACATATGAAAATACTTAACACACAACCACTTAAATCCCCTCCACACAGTGTGTATTAATTGTCTACAACTCTTTCGCACTAGCATCAGTGACAATAGCAGTTGGAGGTGAAATCAGATGGCTGGGGCGACTTCGAATAAACGCACGTACCTTTTCAAGATAAGCGATCCAGTTGTGTTTTGTTTGCCCATAACACAACATCACATTGGCGACAAGGATGGCTGTCGCCTCAACATCAAGGCAGAATTGAATTATTGAAGGTGGCGGTATTCTTTCCGGCGTCCAAAGGTAGAGGGCTGGATTCCCCATCCCAGTGTCTTCGATTGACGCGCTGCATCCCGGCGGTTGCAGTTCCTCCGCTCCCGTGACAGAGGGGGTTATTCTAACTTTGGAGGAGGTGTTAATCCGTCCCAAAAGTGACGGAAAAGTGACGGATTTACCACCAGCCGTATTACGAGTCCATTATATCCTATGGAACTCGTAATACGGCTGGTGGTATATCCGTCACTTTACCGTCACTTTTGGGACGGATTAACACTCCTCCAAAGTTAGAATAACCCCCAGAGTGTGCTTCGTTGGCGGTATGCCTCATTTAAAGGTCTGCGGTTACCTGGACTGTGTGCCGCGCTTAAAGGCCTGCGACTACTCTGATCCCGGCGTGAGAGCAGGAGAGCTTCCCCGGTGTCGTCTCACATCGGAAGCCGTGTCCAAACTTCTGTTTTGGGAGGCATGGCTCGGGACGTTGTTGCCCTTAAAGGGATCGCCGCTTTGAGTTTTCTTGAAGGGGAAGTATCGAAGCAGGAGTTGGTGAGCTCATTCCAACATATGTATTTCAGTTAGACAGTGCTTACAGAATACGGTGACAGGCACACCTTCAATACTGTGACAATTCATTTTGTCTGTCGCGTAGATCATATGGTGACAAGCACACCTTCAACTCTGTGTGGAAATTGTAAATAGAGTGAGTCAGGAAAGGAAAACATTCTGACAAACACACAACTGGATTGCGTATCTTGAAAAGGTACGTGCGTTTATTCGAAGTCGCCCCAGCCATCTGATTTCACCTCCCAACTGTCATCGCGCATCACCTTCTTTCTACCTTCCATCTCCATGGTGATTGCGCGATCCCACTAAACAACAATACATCACAGTCTGCCTGTCACCCACCATGTTCACTTGTGTGTATGAAGTTGCTATGCCTCATATGCGCTGCTAATATGATCACAACGAGTGGGTGTGAGGCGCTTTACAAATGGGCACCATAGTTTTCGTCAGTCTATGAGTGTAGTCTATGCACCTGGAGGTTCAGCTATTGTTTCAGTGTTTCCGTTGATCGAAAGTGAGTGATTATATTGCATACTGTGGACGATATTGTCCCAGTGGGTAGCTATAGGGTATTTCCTCATTGTGAATGTGTCTTCTCTGTGTAGGGTACACTCTCTGCTTGTGCCCAGTTAAGCATCGATCGTTCCCAGGCTATAACCGAGGAGGAGCTTCAAGAAGTGTGACCAAGGGCTGCAGCCCTGTGCCCTAGACTGATGAACCGTGTGCCCTTGCCCCAAGCAGTGTGAACATTCTTTCTCATGATTCGAATGCTGTCTCCACCCTCCGTGCTCCCCTAGGAACAATGGGTTGGAGAACCCTCTTCCCCTACTGTTGTAAAGCAATTTCAGTGTTAACCTTTCCATCCCACAGAGCAAGAATATCCTTTCTCTGCATTTGAGGGACAGGTGGGTAGGTGTGATGCACCTGAACCACTCTTGCCACTGTGATGGCCTCTGATGAAAAGGGAGGGCCAGGGCAAGCTTGTGCTAATTATGCTCTTCATCTCGGCCGTGGGAGCAGAAGTGATACACCAATCCTGCATGCCACTTCCTGTTCTCATTGCTGACCCCGCAATCCAAAGGGCCGGCCCCCGGTAGTCTACAGATGATCCGGATAAACTCCCCCCTTCCATCCGACACGATCAAAAAGTTACCTAGTGCCGCATCCTGGTGAGGCATGTCTCGTTGTGCCAAGTTACAACTGGAATACGTAACCTTTGCCCTGCAGAGAGGCCAACAATTGGATGGCCGTGTATTCTGAGCACCTTTTTGACCTTTTGACAAGCACTGTGAGAGACCCACACTGCCTTCAACCTCAACTCATGAACCATTAAATCACGGCCTGTTATAAACACCTGGACTCCTTTCAACATATGAATATGCCACATGGAAAAAAATATAAAAAACAACATCCTGAATAAAGCTAACATTCTTAGGGAATGCAAGATTAAGTAAAATATGAAATATAAACAAGAACTAAATCATAAATTACCTTAACGTTTTTTACATTCGTTGTTCAAAAATCAACAAGTGTTTTTGCCTGTAAAATAAGGACATTGATACAGGGCCTGATGGGGACACGTTTCAATTTCTATTTATAATTACTACTGGGCCTGAGAACGGGAGTGACTGGCCCACGTAAAAACCCTGATGATACAAGAGGCAATATTACACCTCTCGTATCATCACCTGCTTGCAAGAAGAGGTAAACCAATCAGTATAAAAAAAAAAAAACATGATTTAGAGATGGCATTGCCTTTTGTCTGATGATTGGTGTTGGTGTGGATTCTCCGTTCACGACAAATTGCAGAGCACATGCACACCTTGTGGGGACATACAAAAAACAGTGCAAATTGTACAGTCCCACACAAATAGTTCACAACTGTAATCATCAATTTAGGCTCAAGTATCTCAGAAGTAAATTTCCTGGTTTTGGTCCCCTTAGTTTGGTGAACGTAAATGTAAACTTTGCACTTGTATAGCGCACTACTCACCCGTTAGGGTCTCAAGACGCTGTACGTATACCACTGTGGAACCCCTCCTGGCTTTTCCCTGTGAGGCGCCCACTCCTGGACAACCCCAGGGTGAAGCCAGGCATCCAAACGCTGTCAGGGCCGTTGTGGAGATTAAGCAAGCTATTGCCCAGAGTTACAGAATGGGACCCATTAATTAGATTAGGCACCGAGGCGAGAGAATTATCTGGTCCAAGGGAATTGATCCTAAGACCCGGTGAGGCGGGAATTGAACCCTGGTCCCGGGCTAGATCTCTGCATTAGGGTCTGCCGCTCTAACCATTGTGCCACACTTCTCCACTAGTGCACCCGATTTAAAGAACCCCACATGAGTACGCAACATTCTGGAAAAGGGTGAGACCTTTGTCCTCCAGAATTGTTGCTGCCCTGTATCTCTTCTCATTCTCTATGGATCATTGCTGGCAGGGTTCAGGAAGGCTGGCAGACTAAGGACCGGCATCAAATTCTGCATGCGTAGAGTATAGAGGTTCTAGCTCCATTCACAATCTAATAGTGCCAGATATGAATTGGGAGGTGAAATCCCCACCAATATGAAGGAGCTAGTGATTAGTACCCGTGGTCCAGAATCAGTGGATCCTAAGCGCAGGAGAGGACTAGGGGTAGAGGAACAAAGGAACAGGGAAAGGTTGCATGACATTGAACCAGACTATCCATGGCTTTGAGTAGATACGTCTTCCATATAAGAGTGCCTGAAAAGCCACAGCAGAGATGAGGATGGTGGAGGTAGGATGGGACAGTGAGGCCGACCATCAATCAACATCAATACAGATTTGGAGGAAAATAGGTCACACCTAATGTTCGAATTGCCCAGGAATCTATTCTGTAGTCTTCACAGGCTGCAGCATGAGTACGCCAAGAGAAGTTATTTAATGATTGAGAGTGAAATCCCAACATGTAAGAAGTTGACGAAGTATTTCTGGTATGTGATGGAGAAGTATTTTTGTACAAAGCACCAACCGCATCCCTTATGTGGGTTAACAGAAAGGCATTCCTTGAAATAAACTGCACAGTCAACAAGATTAACCCTAAGGCTACAACACTACCTGTGCAGCTGCACAGTGGAGGGCATTCCTTGAGGAAGAAAAGCCAGGACAGACTCTTCATGTCTGCTTCCTTTAGCAAGAGAAGGTGACCACACCAGTTGAGGATCAGGTTTGTTTGATAGGATCTGTTGATGCCATGCATAACTTGAAAGATGAGTGATGGGAAAATGTGTGTTTAGAGATAAAGTGTGGGTTGGAGAAGGAATCTACGTATTATTAGTGGCTCAGTGGATCTACAACCCTTTAAACATGTCCAAAAAGCATTTATTTCTCATTTTTCAGCAGTCTTGGGTATGATTTACGTTAGCTGAAATCTTTCATCAAAGGCATATTGGTAGGACCCTCATCAAAAGAAGGCTACATGAATAATTCTGGTGGCTGTATCTGGATGGTGATGCGGAGAGTTATTTGGATATACAGTGGATAATATGCATTTAAAGAAAAGGAGCCTTCTTATGTATTTTAGATCTTTCCAAGAGGGAACTCAATATAGGTACCTTTTGTAGGCCCTTTTATTATGTTGACTAGGAAGCAGTATATGATCATCTTGATTAATTACTATATAGGAGGTCGAGGTACGCTTTCCATTTGCATAGTAATCATCTTTTTTGTGAGGCGTTTATAAGGGAAGGTTTACTCGTTCTCATTGTGGGCAGTGCATCTGTTTCCAATGATTTGTGTATATCTCAGGGAATTGGTGCAACCACTCCACTCCGGCGTCCTCATTAAGTATTTCAGTTGTTTTCCTAGGTATATGTTTAATGGGGTTTGTCTAGTCCCACCTGATTGTTGTAGGCTGTTTAAGCTGCTTTGATAACCAACCACGCTACACCCTGCGGCACAACAACTCATGCACTATTTGAGTTGTTGAGAGGTGGGAAAACTATTGCCAGTTTGGTACTAGGTTGGTTAAAGGTGTTGAAAGCTTGGAATTGTGTTCTAATGCAGTGGGAGCTAGGATTAAGAGTGGACTAGATGAAAATTAAAATCAACCCATCAATCAAACATTTATAGAGTGCAGAAATCACCTGTGAGGGTCTCGAGGAATTTAAGATTTATTATGTGAGAGATGCAATGTTTGATACCTGTGGGGCAGTATTGTGGGTCAAGAAGCCAGGTCATGATTGTACATTCTTGTCTTGATTTGCGCTTCCTTAGTTTTATTTGTTGTTGGAGTATTTTTAAAGTTCACCTAGACCTTGAAGGCAGTGTAGCTCTGTGCATAGTAGCAGGACACATAATACACATGTTATACACATGAAGTTACGTTTACAATATCAGTGCAGGTCAATATGAATGAAAAACTCAGAAGAGTACTTGATATTTCAGAAGGAACATGGGGTGGGCAGGGCATTGTAATGGTGCAAAGATTGTGAAGAGGTGCAAATGGAGACCATTCCAACATCTTGGGCCATAAGACGAAAAATACTTTTGACGTGTACTTTCTTTGTAATTCTTTTGGAAGTCCAACCTGGCAAGGGATTAAATCCCAATTTAATCCCAATGGTGTGCATGCCCCAGACATGCTGAGTTTAGATGGCAGGTATTTAGATTTTCTCAGCTAAAGCGTTTTGTAGCTAATGCAACACACTATAAACTGGATTGTGGCAAGGTGAGAGAGCCACTGTAAATCTATTAATGTAGGGGAAATTTGCTCAATCCTTCCTTGGTTGATAAATTGGCATATGTTCATGTTCTCTGATGATGAGTGTGTCTCCAATTGGTGGGGTACGAGAAGAACTGATTTTTCTGATGGTGCTTTGGGTATAGTAGCAGAAAGTGATGCTGGCCTTAGTAACTGGCGTGAGAATCACTATTTTTTAGAATCATTATGCCACTTGTGTGGTTGAAATTGCTCTGCTGTCAGGGAAGTGTTAGTGTAGTGACTTCAAATATCAGGCCATGACGCAGCAGTTGAGTAGTGCCAGTGTGGAGCCTCTGACCGCTGATTCAGGTCTGATTTAAGGAGCAGGATGCTCTTATGGAGGGAGCCCAGACCTCTGTCAAGATCATGAGACTTTTTTGTCTCGGACTCTCAAACAAGCGCCAGGTAAGGCTTGGGGAGCAGACTGCTGTGTCTGTAGGAAGCTTGTACCCCAGGCCAGGCCTAAGGAGCAGGCTGCTTTCTAAATGGGACCCTCACACTCCAAGCCATGCCTGTGGAACAGACTTCTTTCTAAATGTAGACCCCACACCACAGGCAGGGCTGGGAAGCATGACTGCTGGCTGTGGGATCTTCAGACCTCAGGCTGGTCGATAGGCACTGTGATCTATAAATAGGACGCTCTGTCAGGACTCGGGCCCACTGCTTTCTCTGTAAGTGACCTCTAAAAATGCGATGTGTGGCCATATATACTTTGACTTTATCTTAAACAAACATTCACGCTCCTGGAGGTTGAGTTTTGTGCACAGGTGAAGAATTTCTCAGACTGTTAACCATTTCCCCATGCCCCCGCCGAGAAAACTAAGAGGCGTGCTAGAGGAGGTGCTGGAATATTTGGGAAGCAGTGACTGAAGTATGCTGTGTCAGAAACCGTGTCGGCGCTTAGAGAAACTTTAGGATGAAGAGCAGTTTGCTTGCTCTGAATTTACTGTCACAATGACATTCTTTGCTTAGGGTCACAGCATATATTCCTGAGGGCAGTCATGCATGCTTTGCATTCTGTAAAATGACAGTAACTGGGACATCAGCTGCGCCCTGGCAGAGATAAGAACACAGTGTCCGAGAGAATGACTAAAGAAGAGGGCTTGTGCCTAGTAGGCTGTCCAAGATAAGGTAGCGCCTGACTAAGGATGCGTCCTGCAAAGTGCCAGTTAGGAGGGGTTAGTCACTGGCAGAATGGGAAGAGTTGAAGATGGTGGGGACTGACCTTGGCATGGTTTTTGAAGTGACTTACAAGGGACATGGATCTAGAGAGTGGCCATGATGGCGGTGATGACTGTCATGTAGAGAAGACTGTGCTTGGCAAGTGGAGAGACTAGGTGGTGTATTAGAGTGCACCAATCTATCCTATAGTCAATATTAGTGCGGTGTCCAGTGTTAGTCAAAATAGGTGCCTTCCTGGCAAATTGACTTCAATCTAGGCACATTCAGGCGAGTGGATGAGGGTGTTGTGGCTTTTGACAAAGCCAGACAAACGTATAGTGTCTGACACAGTGACCGAGATGGATGTGGTGTGGAGCAGAAAGGACGAGATGGATCGGAGTGGATGAGGCAGAATGGTGTAGTGCAGAGCTGTTGAGAGAGTGGTCTCTGGATTTTTTCATTAAAGGTGGTGTTTTACTGTAAAGCGCATTATTACCCCTTCATTTGGGGTGGGGTATGCTAGCAAATAAATTGAACTCTTAGCCAGAGATTGTCTGAGAGCCCAAGGTGTTTCCCTAAATAAGGAAAAGAATAGACCTTATGTGCCTGGTGCTAATACTATTTAATTATTTTACTGGCTCCGATAACAATATATGGGCAGTTTCAGTATGGGATTAGCAAATAGTTGAACTAGGAAAGGACTTTTGGGGATTGTGACCCTCAAGACTTCCACACCTCAAGGAGTCTCAAAAACAGTTGTTCAAGTTCAATGTCAGCGTGCCTAAAATTTCATGTATCCATGTTTCTAGACAAGCTTGTGTCTGCGGAATATCCTCCAAGACTCTACATTTATGCTTTTACATACTGGAATCTGAGGTAGTTTATGCTATATCTTTTTATTACATTTTTATAGAACTTAGGCAAGAACACCCAAAATATCAGATTAACATATCTAGAGAAGAAAAAGAGAGCGAGTACCCATCTCAGTGAAAGACCATAAAGTGCACAGCCGCTTTACATTATGTCTCATAATAATCTAATGCACAGTTTTTAATCTCTACACTTCTATGGACCCTCACTGAATCACTATTGGAAGCTGGGGCTCCGCCTTAAACAATTTCTCCGAATTCAATCTCAGACGAAATACACAATTCTGCAGAACCAAGTAGACATCAAACAAATACATTAATTAGGAAATATTTTCTTCAATTTACAAGCACAAACGAGCATTGGCATAGCCAATATGTTTCACCTTTAGGACCTTTATAAGTATTTATCCATGCAGCACATTAAACTTTATCAGAAATAAACTGTGTGCCTGCCTTCATACACTTGGCATTAGACTATAATGATCAGAACATATCCTAAAAGGCACCACAATAAAAGTAGCATTTGGAAGAATCCTGGCCATGTAACCATATAGTCAGCCCCTAGAGGCTATAACCACATCAAAAGAGAAGAGCACAGATCATTGCAGTGTAACCATATGTTCAGCCGTTAGAGGGCATAGTGCATTACACATTTTCAGGCCTAGTGGGCCCTTAAAACACAAACTACTCCCATCTGTAAAAGCAAAAGCTCCAGCCTTGACAGGGCTTAAAATGACTTAGCATGCTGGAAGTTTTACTGTTAAAGGAAGTGCAACTCCTCTTCAAGCAAGATCAGCTTTGCTAATTAGAAGAGTGGCTGCGCAGAGGTTTTCTACTGCAGACGTAATTAACGTATTTATTTATGAGTTTTGTAAAATGATGGCTATGTAGTGCCGATGCTATTACAGGAAGATAAGGAATCTGAAATGGCGCGGGAAGGGGGAGTTACAATCCATCCTGCGAAGCATCCCTAATCCATACCCTTCTAGTGCTGCTTTTGTCAGAGATCAGATGAATGCCTACCTAAAGAGCTGAGTCTTAAAGTGTCTTCTGTACAGGGTGTGGTTGCGCTCCACTCTCAGGCTGGGGTGCAAGGCATTCCAGATTTTGGGACCCTGGATACCCAGGGATCTGTCTTTGTGTTGCCATCATCTGAATGTTTTTTTGTTGGATGAGGCATAGGTTTGTCGAACAAAGTTGATAGATAAAATGTAACTTGGCTAGAATGTATCTGGGTCCTTTGTTTCAGTAGCTCTTGGGATGGTGCACTGGGTTGTGAATTCTATTTTGGATTCCACTAGAAGCCAATAAGAGCTTTCAATGCATAATTCGCATAGGTGTGTATCAGGAGAATTAGACAGCGTTTGGCAACGTGGATTTGCAATCTTTATAGCTTGTCTGTAGACTTTTTTGTGAGCCCTTGTAGAATGCATTATAGTACTCCTCTTGGCCTTTCCTCGAGCTGTTGTCAGTTCCACACTATATCTGATTTGGATAAGTGGTAAGATGTGCTTAATCGATGACAGTTAATTAGTGTTAAAAGCCACAGAATTCCTGCGGGGCAAAGTAAAGATGGGCATTGAAGTCTCTCTTCAGATTTCCCCTCACTGAGAGATTGGATGCTGGAGGACCCTGGCTCTTGGTCCGTTCAAAAGGGGACATGGTGATGTCAAGACTACCACTGCCAGTTTCTCTGTTTTTTTCCCAATTAAACAAAGGAAATTTTCTTTCACCCATTTAAAAATATACTCTAAGCCAACGGCTTTGTGCTCTGGGGACCCCCAGTGAGTCATTACTGGGAGTTAAAGACCCCTGCCCAAGCAATTTCTATGATTTGAACCTCAAACAATACACACGTATGCATAAGCAAGTATACATCAAACAAATATACAAATTATGAAATATTTGATTTACTTGAGAAATAAATCTACAAAAATCGAAAATGCCACACTAATGGCAAAGTTTGTGATTTTCTAAATTTGGTTTTCTATTCTAAAAGGTGACTCAGTATGCCAGACACTAGTAATTCACTTTGGCTTTTTGCTTCAAATGCATGTTCGCTTTTTGTCAGCACTTCAGTTGTGGCCACTCATAGTCTATACTGTGTTCTGTTTTCAGTACTTGTGCCTCTCCCGTTGATGAAGCTTTTTTTTAAATTAGCCGCTAGTTTCAAATTCTTTCTTATTTAGAGAAAGTTAAATTAGCCGCTAGTTTCAAATTCTTTCTTATTTAGAGAAAGTTTTTAAATATTCAGATTTACAGTTTGCTTCTTTATTTCCGATTGACTTTATTAATCTGCTAATATTATTAAATTGTGTAAACAGTTGCGGACCTCCTAAGTAGGTTTTGCAGACCCTCAGGGTCACTGGACAGCAGATTAAAAACCGAGCACCGCTGTTCTAGGCATTCCATTATGCTAGTCTGTCACAGTTGTTCATTTGGAAGTTTAATTGGGTATTAGTGGCGTACATGAGGAAACATATCTGATGACGCTCTAGCATGTGTTACAGTGCAAGCAAGTAAATGTTGAAAAGTAGCAGTCAAAATGAGGTACTGTTTGGAACAACTCAATTCACCCTTTGCACTGAAAATTATTTTGGGGTCGCATTTACTTGCTTTTACTATGAAGGAAAGAACATACTCATTGAAAGTCTATGCCAGATAAGCATGACCATTAGTTGAGTCTTTTCAAAATAATCTTGTGGTTCAGTTTCATACTCCGCACTTCCGAGATCTTCTGGATCTGCAGTGGTTTATTTTCAAGATGGTTGTCATTATTAGATGTTTATATTGGATGATAAACCATCCATTGAAGAGGGACATGGTAACCACCTGAGGGATGCTAGATGTCAATGAGGATAAAAACGTTTTTGCCTGGGCTGCAGGAATTGGTTCACCCCGAATGTTGGAAGCTCTGGTTTTTCTGTGTAATATTTGCCACATGCGTAAAGGATGGACATGAGACTGATACTGAGGGAGGGTTGGAACCATTGACGCCAAGATGTTTGAAATGTTGTCCTTGAATAACCTCACCAGGTCCTTGCTGTTCTTTTAGGAAGCACAGTGAATTTATTATCTTTAATGCTACTGGGTTGTCAGTTATTGATAAGTACTTGAGAATGTCTTTTGTTTGGTGCGTGATACCTACATTAGAAGGTATAGGTTTTGGAATATTTGGTAGTGTTATGATACCCTCTCCTGTCTTTCGTTTAACATGCCTTATCCTCTTCTGACATGGAAAATGTTTCCTGGATGTGGCATTCCAGGTTTGGATGGCCAGTTTCCTCAGAACCACTTAAATAAGGCCTTTTTCTCAGAGTTTCGTTTATGGTATTTGAGGAAAAGTATTGTGTTGAACATATCGCTTAGGCAGCCTAGTTAACAGGATCTCTGAGCCAAAAGCGTCTTGTCATTTGCTTTCTCCCATAGAGAGTTTAAAAATCTTCTTAAAACTGACTGCCCAAGTGGTTTTCAGATTTGTCTTGCTGTTTGGAAAGGGGCTATTAAGCACGTTTGTGAGACAGCTTATATTTGATGACTGATCTGACTTTATCTGCGGTTGCACCCAAAGGCTTCTAGTTTAGTTATTCACCAGGATGTTTCCTGCAGTGTAAGATTGTGTTCGTAAAATTATAGTTCAAAACTGGTGTGCTTAGGTTTTCAAAAAAGTTGGAAGCTGATTTGGAATCAAGTTAGTCAAATCAGGGTTTTTAAATATTTTAGGAGGATTTTCTGTGCTGTGTAAATCTAGATCAGGGATCTCTTTAAAGAAGGTGGGAGCTTAGCCTGGGGCATATTATATTACAACTTTAAGGAGGAAGCTCTTAGGGTTAATCGTACACCTATGGCCAGGCACACACTTGATGTGAGTAATAGGTCAGCTATTTCTCTTCTAGTAGAGTGCTACTCCTCCTTCACTTCTTGTGACTTTCTGCATACGATTTGAAAGCCAAGTCCGATTAGGTCGTCCAGTTGGGTAACTGAATTGTGCCTGAGACATGAATTGACAAGACTGAACACATGGCAGCCAGTTCTTTTGTATCATAGTTATATTTCAGGTCCAATTGTCTATGATCCATCAATACAAATTGGTCTCAGGATCCTGAAAAGAGGAAGGCCTGCATGGGGACACCTGGTAGTTGCTACCCTGCTTCTGGTGAGATGGCATTGTAAGTCAGCTCAGATGGGATAGGGCTCAGCGGCATAGTTGTATCTATCCGGAAGGTTGGTGATTTTTCTTTCCTTCTCAAGGTGGTTGCTGTGAGGGGGATGGATTTCATAGAGGAGCTACCAGCACTGGCTGCATCAACTGTTCAAGTTTAATTTATTAGCATAGTTAATTAAAACGAATGCCAATTTTAAGATCAAATTACAAAATTCTGGCAATGTAAAACGCAAAACATTCTTCATAATTTTAGCATAAAAATACACATGATATTTAAAACGACCCCAACCTAATAATATTTAAGACAGACCTTTACATGAAATGTAAACAATAAAGAATAAGACTTATAAAACATACAATCACAATTAACCTCATTAAAGTGACTGTGCAACAACGTATGATAAACATAAATGAAACCATCCATATGGAGACACCAGGGAACGTTCCAACTAAAACCTATTTTTAAACCCATGTTGTCCTACAAACTTCACTACAAAGAGCAATAGATCCTTCAAGCTCAAAATTGGGCATAAACGTACCTCTGCCTACCTATTATATGTATGTGTGTATGTATGTGTGTGTGTGTGTGTGTGTGTGTGTGTATCTATATATATATATATATATATATATATATATATATATATATATATATTAATATCAGTTAAATACCCATGAACATAAGACATGCAGAACAACTCTTGAATTAACCTGGCGTACTCAATTATTTTGGACATATCTTTAAAAACCGGTAGTATAAATGTTGTACCCCTACAGGCCAGAGGAATTGAGGTGCCACTTAACCATCTAATGACAGCTTGCCTACATGAACAAATATTTTAAATCCTAAAAATATGTTTCAAGAACATTTTCCTTTGAATTTCCGGTACTGGGCACACACACAAGATGTGTACAAGTTACTTTTGTTTGAACCCACAAAGTTGGCATGATTGAGACTGCGGCTGATGTTTCCAAGAAGGGGCAATATCTTTAATTTCCATCATACCGAAACGAAATAGCATGAATTGATATTTCAGAACTTGAGAAAATGACATTGATAGATATTCCCAAGCCCATAGTGTTTTATATGATGATAATACAGACCAGGCATGCCATCTTGTAACAAACTTGTTTTTGTCTGTTAAAAAGGACAAAGACCCAGAGGCAATATATGGCCCAAGCTTCTTCCATACCTAATTCCTTGATATCCTCATTTAAATAAAGAACCCATGAACCTTTAAATTGCTACGCTGTTGTTCCTCGACTTCCAACCGGCATAAGTTGCTAATAGAGCCAGCCTCTGCTGCTCGAAGTTTCCACCAAAGTATAATGTAGGCAAACTTACTCTGAAATGCATGGTTTTTTAACCCAAATTCTAAATGTACCGAGCTGGAGAAATCGAGTTTGGAATCCTGAACACTCAGTTTCCTTCAACCAAATTCAAACAATGGTTTATAACAATTTCCTTGACCCTTATAATTTCAGCCCTGTAAGTAACTGTTGGCATTAGACGAGCTGACATTACCGAAAGCAAATAGTCAAGTGAAGGACAACTCAGTTTTTGTTTTAATAACTTGAACCCATAGGTAAGTGATTGTGCTTTTGTTTGGGTGGCAAAAAGCTGTGGTTTGAAAGTCAGATGATGATCCACTATGAGACCCAAATATTCATAACAAGGGACAGCCTTCACCCGATTTCCTTTGCTAAACTATGCGAATAATTAGAATTTCGAGTCAACCTGGCGGACTACCTTAGTTTTGTTCAAATTTAATTCAAGACCTTGCTCATCCATATAACCAATGAGTGCATCGATGTTAAGCTGCAGCCCGACTGGTGTTTAGCTAAGAAATACAATGTCATCTGCATACTGTAACCATGCTATTGCTTCTGAGGCCAAAATGGGTGGATGGCTATTTTCAAGTGAAAGAGCGTCAGCCAAGCTTGCAAGGTATAAGTTAAACAATGTTGGGGCACACACAACCTTGCTTAAGGCCATTGGCAGTTAGAACTCTATTAGTGACTTGACCCTCCTCTACAATTTTGACTTGCGCCCAGGTATCCGAATGTAATTCAATAATTGCATTCAACAGGCTGCAGGGAAGACCCCAACCTTCCAGTTTTTACCACAGTCAAGCTCTGAGAACGTGGTTCAAGGCCGACTTAAGATCAATAAAACACGTAAATAGCGGACTTTTCCTGAATCTAGTCTTTGTACCCAACAAGAATGATGCTGTTCAGTTTGTTAATGCTCCCATGTCAACTCTAAATCCTGTCTGACTTCATGGTATAAGGTGTTTATCATTTATCCGTGCTAATTGTTGTTGCAAAAGATAGGATGCATAAAGCTTTGCTTCAACATAAATCAGAGCTATTATCCTATAATTTATAGGCTATGAACCCTTTCTAACTTTGTAGTTACTGAAATATATTATAACTGCAGTAACCAGAATGCAATGGAATTTATTTGCATGAAAAGTATTTCATAAAAGCTTTTTTTAAAGATATTCCACCCCTAGATGTCTGGTTTTGTGAATTTTGCAAAACTTCACAAATCTAGGCATCATTGGCTCACCCCTTGTTCAATCTGTGTATTAGACAGAAGCAGGTATATGCTGTATTATTTATATTAAGACATGGTCACAGTTTTAAACCAATTGGTCTCAGGTTTTAATCATGTATGTTTGTATGCAAGTGTATTATTTTAAATTGTCTTTAAGTTCTTCAGAAATGTATCTCAGAATTCACATTCAAATGAATGCCTGAAAGTATTAGACTCCTGGTGAATGAGATGAGCTTTCTCACAGGATAATATATTATCCCACTGTATTCCATTTGATATACCTTGCACCATGAAACAATTTTATTTTCTACTCTAAGTGGGCTATTTTTAAAGCGTGGTGTTGAAGGCACCAGTGGGTTTCATAGTACTGTACTAAGTGGTAAGGATGTTTACCAATGGCTTATACTTAAAAATCTTTCTTCTCAAAAGAAAGGGTACCAAAATAGTAAATGAGGTGCCTCATTCATTCGGTTGTGACGCCCACCTCCTATGCATTTGTAGTCAGTGTAGGTATCTCAATATTCCAGATATCTAGTAAACTGTTTTCAGATGCAGTGCCTCTACTGTGGCCAGACCTAATTAGATGGAGTTACAGGAATCCGTATGGGACAGTAAAAAGGTGTTCATTACCATGATCGTGTGTGCAAAATGTAGGATTGGTACGATGCGTCTTAGTACCCAAAGAAGGTAGTAGCAGGTATGTGATTGCTGAAATTTGAACAGCCAGGGAAAAGTCTGTGGCGATCAAAACATCCAGGTTTCTGACTTCTCCATCTGGGATGCGACAACGACCCATTGATTTAGGCTGATAAAGATGGAGAGCCTTTTTGTCAAGGGATTTTCTCACTTGGTCTGATTTAACTGCTGTAATACAGTATCCGTGTTCAAGGGAATAACACAACATCACTTATGGTTCCTCTCACTGCCTGATGCTGAACAGGATCTGTGTGTTTTACCTGCATACATGTAAAAGGACATGACTAATCCATGCGGTAGATGAGTTACAGGTGTAAGCCTTAAATTGAATACCAGAAGAGACAGAAAAGAACCCTGTGATTTGCACCATGGGAATAGTTTGGGGATCAAAGTGAAGGCACAAAGCTGAACAACTAATATCTACCCTCCAGGATCAACTCAATTAATTTAAAGGTCAGTTTCTTTATATGCACATTGACCAATCGTTGCAGAAGAATCTGATGTTCAATGGTGTTGAAAACTAGTGACAGACTCAATAATATCAAGGTTCGCCCTTGCCATCATCGGCGATTCTACTGAGTTTGCCTGCATCTGAGGTCACTACGAGTGCAGTTCCAAATTCAGAAATGATTCTGAAGAGGCTCTCACAGGATGGTGTTCTTGCCATACAGTTGCATATTGGTTGCCTTCCTAACAGTTCTGCTGGAAATAGCATGAGGGAGATCAGCTGAAAGTTAGTCAGATTATCTGGTTTGAGGGTAGTTTTTTTTTTTTCAGTATAAGAATAATGATGACATATTTGAGATCTAACGGAAGCTGAATGGCACTAAAGGAAACAATAAGCAGCTGTAGAAGAATACGTCCGTTGCTTAACCTGGAAACCTGTTCTGACCTGGATATATAGGCGATCCAAAACATTTGCATGCTTCACAAGCCTTTCTCAAAATCTTAAAGAGTTTGGGTTGAAAACTCTTCACACAAGGGAACAGATTTCGCACATGGGTACCATTTGGAATTAGATGCAGGCTTAGAAATAACTTCTGCTGATATCAACACTTGAATCCTCTAGAGCTTACTATAAAAGAAATTGACTAATTATGGAACCTATTCTAGGGAGGGTACCACTTTATTAGAAACTGCTGCAGTGAGGCGAGAGATTCATGAGTTTTAAATAAAACTCAAGGCATTGTATCTGTGCTCAGTTTTTTTTTCTGTGTAGAATTTATTTTTTGTTTGCATATTTAGATGTGTATGTTTTTTGAGAATGGGTGGAATTGAGGTTGTATTAGCTAAATCGTTGTACCCATTCTTGCAAAGCTATTTTAATTTGTAAAGAATTATCTATTTCATTTTGGGATAAACCACTTATTAATGTATGAATTTAGCTTTAATGTGAATGGTCTAAAAAAACATCAGATCATCAAGGGCCAAAGTAATCAACAATTGCGGTAGTATTAAACATCAATGGATACAATCATTAGCCAACACTGGATTGGCTTGAGAACCTTGTTTTATAAGAGCATCTTTTACACCTGAAAAAGATACTATCGCCAAAGGACAGTAGTTTAGTAATCTAGAGCTCAAAGGCTTAAAACTTTTGCTAGAAATAAATACTGTGCAAGGAAAAGGAGTAAAAAATATCTGATGAAGAAAAGGGTGGGTTATGTCAACCCATGACTTGTGTAGAAAAGTTAAGCATATGATTTAAGATGTGTCCTTTGTAGTGAAAGAGCAACAACACCCTATACTAGGAGGAATAACCTTGTGTTTAAAAAACATGGAGGATGGTTGCTGAAACTAAACTAATGTGTTCTCTGTGCAAATGCTGAAACGCCATTGAATTCTAATTTCATTAAAAAGAGAACTTGGACAACTTGGACGAGGTTGTAGAACAATGCACATGCTATCTGATGTTAACTTGTTTTTATGATGTTGGGTCAGAAATATTATATGGACCTAATTTTGCACCATCGGGCACAAAATAGCAAATGTACGGAACCGATGTTACCTTTGTTTTCTTCATCACACTTTAGAATCTGGCAAGGTTGGCCCTCGTAAACTGACCTTATCACCCTGTCCCTCATCAACACTGAACTTTCTTAGTGAATGCTCGGTAATCTGTCATAAACGTATTTCATCAATTACCTCCTCCCCACAAAAAAATCTATTACTATGTATCACTGAAACTCGTGTTGGTCAGAGGATGGCGTTTCCCTTATTAACCAAATGATTCCCTCTAATTTCTTAGACAAGATTGCGAGGGAGGAAAGGGGTTGGGGTTGCAAGTATTTCGGTCAAAGGCTTTTCCATCAACTATATTTTTTTAGGCAGCTCACAGGGGACGAAGGTCCCACTCTTTGCACTAAAGGTAGCTAGTACTTTAGAGCCCAGGATTATCTTGATTTCGCATAGTCCAGATAATGTTTTCTTCACTTTGCTGGATGAATTAGCAATTCACAGTTCTTCCCCTTTTAAAAGAAAATAATCTTTTTATTGAGTTTGTTTTATGATACCAAACAAGACCACATTTATGATACAAAACAAGACCACATGTTCATTCCTCACCAGAATATACCCTCTGTCGGTCAGATCAGGTAGCAAAACTAGCCCCTAACCATGGGCCACCAGCGATACACCAGCTGACTGTATCTGCAGTGCCTCATTTCAACGGACACCATTTTGAGAGGAAGAAGTGCCTCCGACCACCGTCCGGGAGAGAAGAGAAAATAAATGGTGACCCCTCACAATTCGAGGCTAAGCCAAGCAGGGCTAAAACTGCTAAGTTTAAAAAAGAAACAACTTCCAAAGTAAATATAATAAAAAAAAAATGAAAACAAAAGACCATGCACTTAAGTTGTAAAGAAAAGAATTTAAAACACCTTCAGAATACTAGGACAGTAGAAACTGGGTAGAAAGCAGAATTAAATTGGTGGTCCACTTCATACAGTGAAGCAGAGGAGCACATGCTACATTTAGTACATAATCTTATTTGTGGTTACCAGTCATTTTTGGGCATAGTACTGGACTTTTTTTTTTAAACAAAAGAAATAGTACAACAGTTTTTTTTTTAAAGCAGCAAATATATTATTAAAGCACAAGCCCACATACAGTTGTTAAGTTAGTGTCCGAGTGTCTCAAGCCTATTTAGGGGCCTTTCTGTTGCTGAGCGGGGCCTTTCTTATACTTAGTGGTTCTTTTCTCTTGCTGTGCATTGCCTGTCTGGGGATGAGCGTGGCCTGTCTAGGGATGAGTTGGACTGTTTGGGTCTGGGTAGGGCCTGTCTCAGTCTGAGTAGAGCCTGTCTGGTGGAGTGGGGGGCGGTGCTGAGTGACTGCTTGTTTGAGGCTGAGCATGGGACCTGCATGGTGCAGAGCACGGGCTGGGTGGGTCTGAGCGGGCCTGTCTGGAGCTGTGTGGAACCTGTCTGGAGCTGTGTGGAACCTGCCTGGGGCTGTCCGGAACATGTTTGGGGCAGTTGCAAGCCTGGTTGACTTTGTCCAGAGCTTAGTCAAATATAACTGAAGGAATGTCAGGTGTGGTAAGGGGCACGCAGAGCCACATACAGCGGCAAAACATTGTTGAATAAGCTCTGTGTGCCTCTATTAGTGTGTAGAGCTTGTGCAAGTATAAATACAAATGTGCACACTGTGAGTAAAATTGTACAAAATGGCTTGAGTTCGAGGTGAGCTGAAAAAGTATGGCTAGTTCGAGGCATTCTTTTAGCTAGCTTGAAACTGGCTTTTAAAAAGTTGAGGCAGGCTTCACAAATTGAAGTGCGCTGAGTCTGTTGGTTTATGAGCAAAACTATCTTAATTTCTGACTCTGACACACTCTGTGTAAGTATTTACACAAGATAATACGCAGTGCAGGTTTACCAGACAGTGGTGGATGGGGAAGATCAGCTGTTCTGTTGTGGATGGCACCTGACTAGTGAAGTTACTATGCGGGGCTGATGGTTCAAATAGCGCCTGGGATATTGAAAGGCAAGTAGCAGAGTGCAATGAAGTCAGAACATTTCTAGGAGAACACATGGTGGTACCTGGCAGAACAGCCGGAGGTGAACATTGGACAGCGTAGAGAAGAGCTTCTGGGGCTGAGCTAACCGTTCTAGATACGAGCGTTCTGTAAGAGAGCAATGCATCTCCATATTGTTTCTCCTTAGAGAGTGCTGTCTCCTTCTTGCTGGTTGCATTGTGCTATATAAAATATACAACATAAATAAATAAATTAAAAAAAGAAGCAACAAGGAGCCTCCTAGTGACTTTATGGATAATGAAAGCAGAAGGCATCCCAGCTCAGAGTCAATCACAGTCTTCTGTTTACTGATGAGAAAGCTGCATGTCAGCTTTCATACCCGGTCCCTCACCAGAGATGAGGGAACAGAGTTTGAGTTCCTCTTCTGTGTCTTAAACATATGTCTCGAGGACGGATGAGTGCACAGGGGCCCAATTCCCAAAGGTAAACTTAGACGTGAAGTTGAAGTTTAGACCTGAAGTCTAAAGGCTCGATTCAGAAAGGTAAACTTGGACTTTTACAGCTTCGTTCCACTCTTCTTTCATAAGTGCACTGTTTAGCATAGATCGCACAGCACAGGCAGATTGTAAATCCTGATCTCATTAGACATCCACAGGACATCCAGACACAGACATACAAGACAAAATTCTCCAGCAAAATTCTCTTTAACATAGATATGGGTCAGATCACTTTAGTACTTAAATATTATTAGGTTGGGATGGTTTTTAATATTATGTGTATTTTTATGCTAAAATTATGAAGAATGTTTGTGTTTTACTTTACCAGGATTATGTGATTTGATCTTAAAATTGGCGTTGGTTTTAATTAACTATGCTAATAAATTAAACTTGAACAGTTTATGCAGTCAGTGCTGGTATTTCAATATTTCCTCCTCTATGAACTCCACCCCCCTCACAGCAACCACCTCGAGAAGGAAAGAAAAATCACCAACCTTCTGGATAGATACAACTATGCTGCTATGCCCAATCCCATCTGAGCTGACTTACAATTACATCTCACCAGAAGCAGGGTAGCAACTACCCGATGTCCCCATGCAGTCCTTCCTCTTTTGAGGACCCTTAGAGCAATTTTTGTTGATAGATCATAGACAATTGGCCCAGAAATATAACTATGATACAGAAGAACTGAAAGCCGAGAAGGGCTGCCATGTGTTCAGTCTTGCCAAGACAAGCCTCAGCCACAATTCAGTTACCCAACTGGACGACCTAGTCGGATCACCAATGGTTCACCGCCGTGCAGAAATGTGGCTGAAAATATGGCAGGCGGAGTCTTCACGTGGTGGTGGTGATGGGGGTGGGACCACCTGTCTCTCGCTATCGGTCGGCCTGGCGGTGGGTGTAATGTGTCCGTATTTCGGTGGTCTCCTGTGTGTGCCTCGTAATATGGCGGTCGGGAGACCGCCATTACTGGCGGTATTTCGGCGGCCGCCAGCACAGTGGTCTTGCCGAAATACCGCCAATGTCGTAATGAGGGCCTGGGTGTCTAATACAGGGAGTGCAGAATTATTAGGCAAGTTGTATTTTTGAGGATTAATTTTATTATTGAACAACAACCATGTTCTCAATGAACCCAAAAAACTCATTAATATCAAAACTGAATATTTTTGGAAGTAGTTTTTAGTTTGTTTTTAGTTTGAGCTATGTTAGGGGGATATCTGTGTGTGCAGGTGACTATCACTGTGCATAATTATTAGGCAACTTAACAAAAAAAATGTTATACCCATTTCAATTATTTTTCATTACCAGTGAAACCAATATAACATCTCAACATTCACAAATATACATTTCTGACATTCAAAAACAAAACAAAAACAAATCAGTGACCAATATAGCCACCTTTCTTTGCAAGGACACTCAAAAGCCTGCCATCCATGGATTCTGTCAGTGTTTTGATCTGTTTACCATCAACATTGCGTGCAGCAGCAACCACAGCCTCCCAGACACTGTTCAGAGAGGTGTACTGTTTTCCCTCCTTGTAAATCTCACATTTGATGATGGACCACAGGTTCTCAATGGGGTTCAGATCAGGTGAACAAGGAGGCCATGTCATTAGATTTCCTTCTTTTATACCCTTTTTTGCCAGCCACGCTGTGGAGTACTTGGACGCGTGTGATGGAGCATTGTCCTGCAAGAAAATCATGTTTTTCTTGAAGGATGCAGACTTCTTCCTGTACCACTGCTTGAAGAAGGTGTCTTCCAGGAACTGGCAGTAGGACTGGGAGTTGAGCTTGACTCCATCCTCAACCCGAAAAGGCCCAACAAGCTCATCTTTGATGATACCAGCCCAAACCAGTACTCCACCTCCACCTTGCTGGCGTCTGAGTCGGACTGGAGCTCTCTGCCCTTTACCAATCCAGCCACGGGCCCATCCATCTGGCCCATCAAGACTCACTCTCATTTCATCAGTCCATAAAACCTTAGAAAAATCAGTCTTGAGATATTTCTTGGCCCAGTCTTGACGTTTCAGCTTGTGTGTCTTGTTCAGTGGTGGTCGTCTTTCAGCCTTTCTTACCTTGGCCATGTCTCTGAGTATTGCACACCTTGTGCTTTTGGGCACTCCAGTGATGTTGCAGCTCTGAAATATGGCCAAACTGGTGGCAAGTGGCATCGTGGCAGCTGCACGCTTGACTTTTCTCAGTTCATGGGCAGTTATTTTGCGCCTTGGTTTTTCCACACGCTTCTTGCGACCCTGTTGACTATTTTGAATGAAACGCTTGATTGTTCGATGATCACGCTTCAGAAGCTTTGCAATTTTAAGAGTGCTGCATCCCTCTGCAAGATATCTCACTATTTTTGACTTTTCTGAGCCTGTCAAGTCCTTCTTTTGACCCATTTTGCCAAAGGAAAGGAAGTTGCCTAATAATTATGCACACCTGATATAGGGTGTTGATGTCATTAGACCACACCCCTTCTCATTACAGAGATGCACATCACCTAATATGCTTAATTGGTAGTAGGCTTTCGAGCCTATACAGCTTGGAGTAAGACAACATGCATAAAGAGGATGATGTGGTCAAAATACTCATTTGCCTAATAATTCTGCACTCCCTGTATATAAACCCCTCAAACAACCAGATAGTAGAACAGCCTTCCTGTTAAATCCCAATAAGGCTGGTTCAGATGGGTTGTGGCCTGGCATTTACGGGTGGGCTCTTCCTGTTAAAGCAGGACCAAGGCTGATTGCCTTATGATTGGTACCTGTCCATGAAGTCACAGTGAGCAAAACACTATGAACTGTAAAGCACCTCAGAATAATTACAAACAGCAGAGATAAATTTAAGCTTGCTTCCCATCACCTTTTCGCTATTTTGTTGTAGAGAGTAGCAATACTTAAATGCTTTTGTTTTTAGTGAGCTACATGTTTTATTTGTAATTAAACCTAGGGCAATGGAAATCATGCGATTGTGTGGAAGCTGCATTTTTTTGCATAGTTATAGATTTGCCGCACTTGCCACTTAATCGATCATCTGCAGCATAATCATCAGATTTTAACAAAAAAACTATCAATTGGTTTAAAAGTTACTAAAAAAGCATCAATACGTGTTGCCACATGGTGGAAGCACCATTTCATCTCAGTGCCAAGTGTGATGAAAGTTGCTGCAGTAAAGAATGTTGTGGCAGCATGCATCTAGAAAGATTAAACATTGTGGTTGAAGAGTAATCTATTACCATCACACTCAGCAGGTAGCATGTACTTTGACCAGACAAACAGTGACTGGCCTACAGTTCCCCTCTCCGCATCTGCTATCGTCCAATATGGTAACAATTCAACAAGGGATCTGCATGGCCACCTAGTGAAAAGTTTGCAGAGGGAAGTGCGGGAACAGGGTGCGTGTGTGTATGTGAGGGCTGCCTGGGTGCGGTATACTAAACTGGAAGAAAGTGAGGTATTGGGATGTAGAGTCTGTGGGTAGATGGCACAAGAATTAGATTTAGGGAGCTCTGAGATGCTTGGTGCACTATATGCAGCAGGTGTGATCTTCCAGAGGATACAAGATTGCCAAAGTAAAGAAGGTCTATGATGTATGGTACCATGTTTAAGGGAAATTGATGGCAGTTGTGTCTATAATGGTACGGGGCAAATGCATTCTGAAATGCCTGGCAGGGGTCTTGGTAAGAAGAGGTGAGGTCTTTATTAGCGACAATCTGAGGCAGAACGTGATTGAACAGATCATTTGTCTTGCTAGCCACATGTTGTTGGCCCTTAGAGACTGTAGGAAGTTGGCTCTGTATATACTATATCAAAGTGAGATATAGTGTGCCCAGAATCCAGGGGTTCCCCAGAGGCTTAACAGAGGCTAAAGTAGATTAAACTAATGCTCTCTTTTGTGGTAGTGTGGTCGAGCAGTTAATCTTATCATAGGGTAGTGCTACGCATTTGTTTCACACACACACACACACACACTCACACACAATCGAAGAAGCACACACTCAATGACTTAATTCCAGACCAATGGTTTTTATATAGCAAAAATATATTTTCTTAATTTATTTCATAACCACAAGATTCAAGTTGCAGGTAAGTACTTCAATAGATTCGTATTTCACACATGTATCAACAGTACTTTGTTTGAAATCGATAAGTTATACAGTTTTTTAAACATTTGGCTATAATCTGTTTAAAACTTGACACTGCTTTTTTCAGAAACAGTTCCTGAAGGGGAAGAAAAGTTAGATTGATTTGCAGGTAAGTACAACACTTAAAGTTCAAGTCTCTGGGGGTTAGGAACTCCACAGGTCAGGCCTCAAGTTAACCCCAAACACTGACCACCAGCAACACGGGGCCGGCCGGGTGCAGAGGTCAAAGTGTAGGTATAATTAACGTGGGCTCCTATGTAGACTGGAGGTACTCAGTTTCAAAACTGCAGACAGGTAAGTACCCGCACCAAACATACACCTCAGTGGCACTGGGTCATCCAGGTGTAGGGTGCAAACAAAGCACTGGGTCTCCAATGATTCTCCATGAGGGGACCCCCGGGGTCACTCAGAGGCTGCAGGTGAGGTCCAGGAGGTCGTCTTGGGCAAACCACAGGATGGACATGAAGGAGTGCTGCCTGCTGAACGTTGCTGCACCAGAGGTCGGGTTCTCAAGGCCTGGGGGCTGCGGGTGCAGTGTGTCTTTAGGTGTCAGATATCTTCGTCATCTGGGGGGTCCTCGAGATTCCCTCTGCAGATGTCATCGTGGAGGGGTGGAGAGGTCAACCCAGGGTGGGAACTTGCTCAGAACCACCTGGGGATCCTCTCTAGCTGGTTGGGCCACCTGGACACGGGCCGTGGGCGTTTGGTGCAGAGTGGTCAGGACTCATGCATTCGGAGTGGGGTTAGAGTCCTGAGTTGTTGTTTCTTCTTTGGACAGGGCCACTGTCCAAAGGAGTTCTTGGTCCTTTCGGGTGTAGGGCAGTCCTCTGTAGCTTGGCAGAGGTCCCTGGTCCCACTGGATGCGTCGCGGTGCTTGTGCAGGTTTTTTTAAGCAAGAGACAGGCCGGTAGGGCTGGGGCCAAATCAGTTGTCAGCTTCCTTCTTCTCTGCTGGGGGTTTCAGCTATGCAGTCCTTCTTCTTCTTGTCAGGTCGCCAGGAATCTGGTGAGCTGGGTTCAGGAAGGCCTTTATATCCTAGATTTAGGGGCGTTTCAGGGGTCAGAGGGCAATAGCCAGTGGCTACTGTCCTTGAGGGTGGCCACACCCTCCTTGTGCCCGCTTCCTTTGGGGAGGGGGGGTACAACCCTGATCCTATTCGTCTCTGTCCTTCAAACCAAGATGGAGGATTCTGCAGGGAGGGGGGTCACCTCAGCCCTGGACACCTTAGGGGTGGTACTGGCTAGGTTGATCACTCCTCCCTGTTTTTCCTAATTTTCCCGCCGGACTTACTGCCAAAAGTGGGGCTCCGTAACCCTGTCAGGGGGGTCCTTGGGATTCCCTCTGCCCTGGGGCACTGTAACCCCAGGCTTGAGCATTTGAGGCTCACCACCAGGTGTTACAGTTGCTGCAGGGGGGAGGTGTGAAGCAAACCCAAGATAGGCTTTGTTTCTGACCACAGAGTGCATGAAGGCTCTCACCCCATGTTGTCAGAAACTTGTCTGAAAGTGGCAGACTCGCACAGACCAGTCAGTCCTGCACTAGCAGTTTGGCTAACATACAGGGGGCATCTCAAAGATGCCCTCTGGGTGCATTTTTCAATAAATACCACACTAGGATCAGTGGGGGTTTATTGTGCTGAGAAGTTTGATATCAAACTTCCCAGTATTTAGTAAAGCCATTATGGGATTGTGGTGTTTGTAATGACTAACTACCAGACCATATACTCAATATGGCTACACTGCACATGCAATGTCTAAGAATAGACTTAGACACTGTAGGGGCATATTGCTCATGCAGCTATGCCCTCACCTGTGGTATAGTGCACCCTGCCTTAGGGCTGTAAGGCTTGCTAGAGGAGTGACTTACCTACGCCACAGGCAGTGGTTTGTGGGCATGGCACCCAGAGAGGGGTGCCATGTCGACTTTCCCTTTTTCTCCCCACCAGCAAACACAAGCTGCATAGGCAGTGTACATGGGCTTGGTGAAGGGTCTCCTTGGGTGGCATAATACATGCTGCAGTCCTTGGGGACCTTCCATGGCCACAGGCCCCTTGGTACCATGAGCACCTTTTACAAGGGACTTAACTGTGTGCCAGGGGTGTGCCAATTGTGGAAACAAAGGTGCAGATTTTGTGAAAGAACACTGGTGCCAGGGCCTGGTTAGTAGGATCTCAGCACATTGTCAATTAAAGTTGGCATCAACACTAGGCAAAAAGTGTGGGGGGTTAACCATGCCAACAGTGTCACTTTCCTATAGAGACGCAATACATTCCTGTACCTTCAGATGCTTTTTTCAATGGGCATCAACCGATTTTACCACATTGAGTGAAGAGTTGAAAGTGGAACTACTAATAGGTTGTTAGAAATACAGTTTGTCACACCTAGCCCTTGCTCTCAACTAAGCTGTTTTATGGCCTGTGGTGTAGCCAGGAGTCAATGGCCCTAATCCTAGCCATGTAAAAGATCCCCTCTCCTCTTGTTTGGGTAGTTAAATACAGCTTTAAATGGGGTGTAGTGCGCCCTTCCCTGCCTGGGTTTACAGATGCCAGTCAACTTGCTACATTATTGATAGATATGACCCTGCTCACATCAGATCAGAGAATGGTGAAGGGATTGAAAGGACTTTGGAGGTGACACCTCTGGCACATTCGGGTGCTATTTGTCTTATTGATGTAGGGACCAGTCAGTAATGCTATTTTGTCCTTTACTCTCCTTGTTGGTAATCTGACTTCACTCTGTAGAAGATTGGTGCCAGGCGATGTCTCCTTTCTTGGAAAATAAATGAAGAAACATCTAATATTCTATCAGGAAAAACACACTTTGTAATGCTTCACCCATAACCCATAAAGCCCAGATCTAAATCTAACATAAAGGGTCTTCCATTCTGGAATTACCCTCTTCTTCATGCTTTTTTGTGGTAGTGATTTTGTTGTGAATCATTGGCATGAGTGATGTGATATTGCTGTCGTTCTGTTCTCCTACTTCAGTGAATGAGAAGTCAGAGTCCCGTTGTTTGAGGGATCACTTCAGTCTTTTAGACCAATCTAGTTACCTGCACCTCTACCTTTGTTGCTGCCTGTCTCCCGCCACAGCGCCCCTAGACTCCCATGGTTCGCAGTCCCCTTTGCGCCCTGCACTGCCAGTCAGAGGCTATCTACAGGAAGTAGTAGCCACTTCCTGGGACGTCGCTCTCAGGAAGGCTCCGAGTCTTTGAGGCCCACTTGTTAACAAGGCAGCAATTGTATGTGAGGAGAAAGTAAGTGGGACTTGAAAAAAGCCCTGTCATTTCTTCAAGCTGAATCTGTAACTATACTTCGAGTGCGGTTCCAATACTAGAGGCTGCGGGTTCCTATCTCCACCTTCAAAGCAACCTGCTGTTCCCTGGAAGTCCTACAGCATCTCAGGAGGATAGAACACCTGGCCCACCCGTGCCATGAGAGCTCTTGTTTATTGTTCTTGGTCAAGCAGGGACTGGAGGGACACTACTCCAGAACGAAGGACCACCAAATAATCTCCTGCAATCTATACCACTGGGTAGGCCAGATGTTCCATCCTCCTGTCGCCAGTAGCTTAAAGGTACAGGGAGTTAGGGTGCCATACTGGACCTATGCAGGAAACAGTAACGGATAAGGTATTAAACCTTTGTCTCATTCCATTTAGGCAGCAGGATATAGGGAAGGCAGTGATTTTGGAGCAGTCTTCTGGTCCTGCTGATCACAGGGGTGTAATTGCACTATGAGAGCCTGAAACATGTCGACAAAGTGAAGGCAGTGTGGGAGATATCCTAATAAATATCACTTATCCCACTCCTTTATTTGTTTTTAATCTTGTGTGGAGCAGGCCCTTTTCAAAATAGAGTAGTAATACCTGTCCTGGTACAAGTTTAACAGATTTCTTTTGCAACCCTTCCGAACCAAAACAGATGTAGGGGAGCCTACCCTCAACTAGCTGGTGCTGGCGAAGGAGTGCCCCTTTGAGGAAGCACGCCACCTAGTGTGGGTGTAGGGATGCACTCTTTTTAATAATATTTTCTTTACATTTGTCACAGTCGAGAGTGACTATAGGCCAACGAGTCAGACCTGAAAATAACAATTCTGTTACTGGAAGAGTAAATGTGTATCTTATGTTAACGACAGAGTCTTCCAGATGAGTAGTTATGGTTGTCCCATGCCAGTTGTTGTTCCTGTGGGTGTACCAAGCCATTGGCTGTAACCATGGTTGTCCCATGCCAGTGGTTGATCCTTTGAGTGTACCATGCCACTTGATATCACTATGTTTTTTTCTCTCGCAATCCATGCAATCTCAGGACCAAAGTCTTAAACAAAATATCAAGAGTGGGCATCCCAGTACAGCAACCATCTAAGTAGACTGTAATCTTAATAAATGCCATAAAGAGACCAGCAGAGCTGCTCAAATTGCGTGTCCGTACCCCACAGCTTATCATCCACCACACTATTAAATACTGTGTCCCAAACCTGATGATTGCACCTCGGTGTTCATCACGCACAACACGGAAATACTTCCAACTTGGATCACAAAGCAAATACAAAAACCTTCCAACCACACACAGTATGTAGTGTAACTTGCTGCCCATGTATGCAAGCGCTTAGGTGCCTCACATGGGATAGTACGTGCTATACAAATGCTGTGAAGCAATACAATCATTGCCTCGTGCCAAGGGCTGTTCTATTGCGTAGCATGCCTTTGATTATTCCTCTGAGTGTTATATTACAATTGAGCATTCCTGTCTATGTGCCATACCACTGGTGTATCTCATACAACTATTGTTTCTATGTGTATTCCATTATTTTGTTCACGCTTATTCTTCCAATGGTTATTGCAATAGACATCCAATCTCAGTGTGAACGCCTACCATTCTCATCCATAGTCCTTTCTGTGAATGTTTCTGGCTTTAGTGGGAGAGATGCTTCAGAGCCAGGTTCTCAGTACAACGAAAATCTTGCTTTCTGTAGATGTTCTTTGATTACTTAAACACCTTTAGAATTTATTTAGTGGATTGGGTAGTTGTAATAGGGCTGTAACTAAGTTGTTTTCTTTTCTAATGACCTTTCAGTGTGTTTTTACAAAGGCAAATCGATTTGTCATGTTCACCAGCTTCAATTGCATTCATGGTGCTGTTTTGGCTTACATTTCCATTGTCTTCCTCATTCTTTGATCCAGGTTCAGGCAGCACCACTGTGCAGTGGGGGAAATTGCAAATGAGCCGATTTTGGAGTTTAAACATGGAAGCCCAGAACGTATAGCACTTCAAAAGGTACGTGGCCAGACAAGTGCTGCATGCCTTGCAGAACCGCTTATTCAGTGTCGCTCTTTAGCAAACTTTACTTTCAAGTTATTTATTAAAATACTTTCTATTTTGTAAATTCTTCTTACCATCTCCATCCCATTGAAGACATCAGACTGCAGCTCCTTCATCGTTTCTCTATCAAAAGATTAAATAAACTTTTTTTCAGGGATTGTAAATGTCTGAAAAAAGAAATAGCTCAACTTACAGTTACTCAGAGCTAATTCAGAGATGCATCCTTATTTTATTTCTATTTTGCTTCGAGGAACTGAAAGATCTAGAGGGAAAGACAGAAAATATACCTTGTGTCGTGGGTGGAGAAGAGGTTTGGACCGAAGACGTGAGGTACCAACTATCGGTGAGTTTTTAATACAGTCCCCAAAGTGTCAGCAAGATAAAGATGGCCTCGTGCATTCACCAGATGAGGAAAAATCCATGTGTCAACAACATCACGTTGGTCCAATGGTGGTAATAACTTTGTCCAATGCTATCGTCTTACCATTGACTTGTAGTATGTATCCTTGTCATTACCATGAAACCTAATAACGAAGTTTAAAAAATTATGCTGATCCACTGTTTCGACAAAGACAGTGATGATCTTGTCTCAACAAGCTAAATACAGGTTGTTCATTCCCCACCCCCAGTATTAGAAGGAAAGGACTTTCCATGTTGCAGATGATATGTTTGTCATGAACGTAACCTCTGCTGACTTACAGAGGAAGTTACTGATGTTAAAATGCTACCTGGCATCTAATACATTGTTGAATAACACAACTAAAAGCAATATGATTGTGTTTTCCAAAAATATTGAATTCTTGAGACGAATGTATATATATTAATGGTCACATAGTTAAGTCAATGAAAGAATATCTATATTAAGGTCTGTTTTACAAATGGAGAGCAAGTTGGGGGGAGCATAGCCGTTATCAAGCCGTTGCTTCAATTTTCACTGACAAAGAACTTCATAGTCTTTATTTAGCATATGTAATCAAATATTTAATTGTTCTTAGACAAGTATATAAATCCAAAATGCAAGCAATATTGCTTTATAATAAATCAAGAAAGGAAAGAAAAAATCTGAATAAAGTTATTTAAAAAGGAAATGTCAGCTTAAAGGAAACTGTTTAGGGCCACGAAAATTGAGTATTATGAAGATATCCCATGCGCAGGCTACTTTTCAGATTTTTTTTTTGCTTTCCTTTGTTTCTCTTTTTGGACTCTTATTTTTTGTTCAAGCGGTATCAGTATTTTAACTGTTTTAGTACTTCTCACTGCACGCACACATGTATTTACATACGCCGTTGCATGGGCACACGCATGTGCACACTTTCACTATGGCCTTTGTTGTGAGGGACACAGAGAACGTTTTGATGAAACTCATGAACCTGGAGTCCACCTAGTTGTGAATACAAGAGGCACTAAATAGTTACGTATCCGAAGGCAGTGGATGCTCTTCATCAGGTGACATTGTTTGCTTACTTTCACAGCACCATCAGTTTTCAAAATGATTTTTCCTGTCAGCACTAAGTGAGCATAAATCGGCCAACATGAGCAGAATTAAGGTACAGAATTTCTCATGTAACTTATTTCACCTTTCTTGTAACTGAAACCCCATTTGATTGCTGTCTTGGGAAAGTCCAAAGGATGAAACCTGTGTGTAGGATGTGCAGTTGTCATCCATCATTCAGGAAGAACATTTGCTGGCTCAATTAATCGTTCAATGAGGGAACATATACTTGTGGACTATTGTTTTTTTCACTACAGAACAAAATAATTTTGGTGCTCCAGTACTCAATTTTCCTATTGATAGAATAGATTTGACCATCCACTTAATGCTGAAGATAACCATGTTTTTCAACAAAATTACACTAATGGTGTGTTTTCTAAAAATGCAATAAATCAGTATATCGACAAGACAGTAACACATTTATTGATAAAACAAAGATCATCCATTATAATGACCTCATGTGCTAACAAGGACTGGATACTGCGAAAACCAGCAGAAAGGGCTGTGCACATTCCTGACAAGCAGTGCTGCGCTAGGTCTAGCAGAGACCACTTGGATGCATTTAGGGGCTTACTGCACCGCACCATGCTGATATCATGGTCTTTTCGCTTGGATCCTCTGCCCTGGTTACTGTCCCTCTTCTCCTTGTTTGGAGGACATTTCCTGATTCTTTCCCTGTGCAAAATGGTGTGAATAGTCAGTTCTTTGCAGACATTCTCCAAGAAGCATTTGGCAAGGTTCTTCGGAGGCTCAGTGTTCATTCTCCTGGTGAAGATTTGCACCCCTGTTGACGATGCTCGCCACACTGTTTGCTCAGTTCATCAGCATATGTTAAGCTACAATTGTGAGAATTTGTGAGCTGTCGGAGGAGGAAAAGTTTGAGTAAGAAGTTGGATGCCAAATTCCTGTGTTATACTTGTAGTCTTCTTCCTTCATTCCATAACACCATATGGACATTGGCGGGGGGGGGGGGGAGGGATCACACGAAGGGAAAAGAGTCCCTAAGATAGTATTTGAAACCCTAACGATTTAGGTCAGACTACAGCTCTTGCCACAGTTCTGCTTCTTTAACCTTGCTTTCCTACCACTTTATGCATTGGTGGCCTTCGCTGGGAAGGACGTGCTCCTCCTGTTCAAGACAGGATGCACCACAGTTGTGTTGCAGGCCCTCCACCTAAATCATGGCAATGCCTATGCTAAGAATAGGCTTTGGAAGAGGGGCCCCAGCACATTGTTTTTTTCTTTCTAGATGTCTTTTAGGACAGGTAAAGCTGTTGCTGGTGCTCACATTGTTCTGGTAAATAGCACCTTTTTAGACTTCTGTTTGGTTTTTCCAGGTGTGTTAATGTTTTCCCTTTAGCAGTGACACACTGCTTTTACATTTGAAAGGCTGTCTCTGGCACCTCACCCACTGGGCTCCTCATTCATTGTTTGCCTACAAGAAAAACAGGCAGAAAGGAACTATATTTTACTTTTCATTTCACAAATTTTCTAAATGACTTTATGACATATGAAACTAACAGCCATGCAGCCTTGCTCTTCAGCCTACAGCATGTTACATTGCGAGACATGCAGTTTTGCTTTTAAAGCTTTCATGTAAAACCCCAGAATGTAAAGTGATTTTGGCTAAAATGCCAGAACAGGCTGAAGGTGCTTACATGACATTGAGCCATTTGCCAGCTACATTTTAAAATGTTTCAGTCTTGTAGTCCATTAAACAATTGCCTTTTTCGCACGTAAAACCAAAAGCAGCCCCTGCTTATATATTTTGTGAAAGATTGCTCTTTCATTCACATCATGTACTGAAACAAGTTTGGGCATTGTGAATCACTTTGTGTTTTGATTAGTAGGAAGTGTTTTTCCTGGGCTCCACTAAGCAACAAAGCAACAACATGGAAAGCAACAGTGGAACGCTACCTGTCACAAAGAATACTCAAAGAACAGGTGGCATCAGCAGGAGGAGCATCACAAGGTTCTCTTTCACCTACAGGACAGGCACAGCATAGGTAGCTAAAACACTAAAGATGGAGAGAGAGGAGCTAAGGGACTGCTCTTTGCTATTTGTAAACCAACTTACACATGCACAAAGTACACACCTGGAAGAAACAACCAACATTCTTATCAAAGTACTATACAATCACGTGCACCTATAGGATGATGAATCTTCACCTACCATGCATGGTATGCTACATCACTAGGTTCCACAACCATCAGTGGGAGGCATCTGAGGGTACTACTGTTCCCAGGTTGTACAACCTCCCATTTATGGGTTTTTCTAGGTAGGTTGAAGTCATGTTCATATGTCAACATTTAGTTCATCCCTTTGTTAAACCTTTATTAAAAGTGTGTGGGCCAGCAAAACTGTTTTTGCTAGAGTCTTACTACCAAAAGATCACAAAAAGGAGTATCAAGTGCATTCAGATTTTTTTTGTTTTTTTTCATAAAATCGTAGCACAGCAGTGGAAACACATCTTCATAGAACAAGCACACTTTGTCAGAAACAGTAAATCATCCCCCCCATCAGAGGAGAGGTACAGCTAGGACATCAACAGCTTAAGCTTTTCCCATCTCAGGACACGCACTAAGGAGGCCAGTCTCAATAGTGCTAGGTTTGCTTCCTCATCGCTTCCCTCTGTCACAGAAGTCAACAAGTGCAGTTTTCCTTTCCTCACAGAGCAGATCCATCAGAACTGACTAGTACCAGCTTTCATTGTTAACAGACCATGTACACTTGAGTAACGAATGACATGAATTACAAACAGAACATTGCAGTGGGTGCTTAACTCACTGGAGGAATGTGTAGGTGGATGAGTGAGTGAATGGGTGCGTGAGTAGGTGCACTTGGAAGGAAGAAAATAGGATGGCTAGATAATTCTTCTGTATCCTCTGTCTGATTGCTTGAAAACTCTGTTTTGTTCTACCAGATGTCTGTGTCTGGGTTTATTGTGGGCACAGTGGCTTCCCCAAACTGAATTTTAGTGTTAGATGTGGGTAGACACTAGGATTACCAAGGAACACCGCACACACATCCCCAGGCCTCTGAACCCAGGTTTTGCATGGCTGAAGACTTTCACCATCTTGAAAATGCCCTGAGTGGGTACGGTTGGCCCGGGAACCTTTAACCCATTCTTTATGGTGTGACTTTGAGTCATTCCCACCCACTAGCTCGTGCCAGGCATAAATGTGGCACCTGTAGCCACACACTTCAGAAGACTACTGGACCTGTGGAAAAATCAGAAGATGATTGAACTTGCTGTCTGCGACCTGGGAAGGGCCCTGAAGGACAACACCTGTTCTCTCCAGGACAGAGAGGTAGATTCCAAGGGTCATACAGCTGACCTACTGTTCAAGCTACAGGGATACAACAAGCTACAAAAGGCCTTTTCTGCAATTACCCAACTGATCCTTGTCTACTAGGCCTGGACTGGACACTGCTGTTAACCTCTGCCTGAAAGTCTGTGAGTCTCTAAGAGCCAAATATACTAAAATTGGGAATAACAATTTCCTGATTGCAATTGTTTGTGAACCTTAACTAGGAAATCACTATTCCTAATGTAGGAAAGTTTAAAATTAAAATTAGCGATTCTTAGTGGGTTGTAAATCAACTTGCCTCGCATGAATATATTAAAGGGGTAGGTCACAATTTATGACCCATTAGGAAAGATAGCCATCACAGGGGTTGTGGCCTGCTAAGATCAGCTGATCATCATATCTGTGATTGCTTGTAAATAGAGTAATCTTTTTTCCTTTGAAATGCAGCCCATTTTCCTCAAAGGAAAATGGGATGCATGTCAAAAGAAAAATAATTCATGTTTTAAGAGCAGGCAGTGGTCTAAGGGTTTAATGCCTGTTATTAAAAATGTGTTTTTGCATTTTGAAAGGTTAATGGTACTCATTCCCATTTGCAAATGATCACCACTACCTTTCAGTAGTTGCTAAAAAAATCAATGTTTTACTACCATAATTCAGTCAAAAAACTTAACACATACTCCTGCGAATCAGTATTTAATATGGATGCCCTAAACATGGCCCTGCCAAATACAGATTTGCAAAGCCCAAACTGTGCTTCTGTAGAATCGTTGTTTGGTGTTTGTTATACCAAAAAGCATTTTTGCGATTACAGATGGCCCAATTCTGTGAATTGGGCTGTTTGCAAACTCAAAAATGCTTTGTACACCTGGCCCTATGTGTCCCAGGTCCTTTAGAAGTGTGCTTTTGTGGTGGGTTGGGACTTAAAGGACTAAAGGTAGAAAGTAAATTCTTTGATCATCATGAACCTTGTTGGTGTACCCAACCCGCGCTCCATCACAGTGAGCTTAAAGTCGCTCCAAAATCCTGGTCTACCACAGCCGCTGACTATCATTGGCACTTTATGTTTTTTGGCACGATTCCTACTTAAAAACTTAAAACATCACATGTCCAGGTCCAATTATTGTATATTTGTGATTGATTTTGGAGCCAATTTGTTTATTCACTTTTAATCTATTTTTCTAATTCATGTTGGGATTTTTATTGTTTTACATTTTGACTTTATTACTGTTATTACTCATTGCCCCAAGTTAAGCCTTTCTGCTATAGCTACCAGGGATTTAGATCAGGTTAATTTAGTGACTTTCAGGGCTCAACATGACAAGGGTTGCGATTTTTCCTTGATGGAGTGGTTGTCACCCACCTCAAATAATAATCTAATTTTTTACATTGTTCATATCATTCTTTCCGTCTCTGTTACATATCCATCTCTGCCCTAACCAAGATTGCAGGCCGACAGACCAGGTCCCAGTTCAGTCTGAACCAGACAGAACTAAGCCTTTAACTCAAAGCCACAAATAATCACTCCACCTTTTTTTTTTTCGGTTCGTAATCTCATCAGAGCCGACCAGCCTTTGAAGAGGAAAATGGGGATTAGGGAGATTATTTTCATTCAACACAATGATGAGACCATTTATTTACAAACTAGCAAGAGGCCAGTGGGTTGGACACTTCCCCGTCTCCTTTGCCTTGGTTATGAGATGGACAGTGGATGTTTTAGATCTACAGCCACCAACTATGAAAGTCATAACGAATGTGCTTACAGAAATTCTAAACTAGATAATTTGGTGGTTCAGGCTTCCACTAGAAGGGTGAAACCCAATTCCTTCCCCCACAAATTCTCCTAACAGACAGTCAAATTTAACTGGGGCATTCGGGAAATGGGTGGTTTTCTTGGCCAGTCTAGCTCTCTGGTCAGTCAATGAAAGCTGTTTGCTGGTGAAATATACCCATGCTCTATGGAATATAGTTGGCGAGATGTTGTCGGCAGTCCCAAAGGAGTTTTGAACCAACTTGGTTCAAACCATTCAGGATGTTAAATATATCATGTATTCTGGGCTGGACATTCCTGATTGGATGGGCAGAGTACTTAGCACTAGCGTCGTGCTTCAGTGGCATTCTTGGATGTGATCCACTGGCTTCTCCCAGGATGTGCAAACCTCTTTAATTGCCATTTGATTTGATAGGCCTTGCTTGTTTGGCAAGAAGGCTGATTCAGCATTAGAATGCTATAACGAAAGCAGACCCATTGCGATTTCCTGAGGTCTTTCTAGCTCTGGGAGATAGTACCCTTAAAAAAGTTTCTCCTTTCTTGTGGCTACTCCACTGTTTGGTGTATTGGCCACTCCAAAGCTCAATATGCCTGCAGTAGGCCTTCCAGTGCTTTTGGGATCTGGCAACTGGGAATAAGCAGACACCACCCATGCCATCAGCTTCAATGCACTTCCTAGTCCCCTCCTCCTGTGGCAACAGCCTGGGAACCGCTTTAGTTTGCCTTTAGTGGCACACAACCACTATGGGAGACAGGATCAGATATTTCCTCCATGGGTGACAGGATAACATTGAAGAGGTGGGTCATGCAGATAGTTCAGTGGTGCTTTGCCCTACCATTTCTTGTGTATCCACCACATCTCTGGCCCACAAATGGGCATCTTTCAGAGGAGCACCTATTCATATTGCTCCAAAGGGTCACTGCCCCAGAAATTGGGACTGGCTATTAACTCCCTTTATTCCCTTGTGCTGAAAGGGACAGAGACCTTTGTCCTATTTTAGTTCTCCACCCTCTTCTGCAAGAAGAACAAATTAAAGATGCTCACATTGGACACCGTTTAGTCTGCCCTAGATTCATTGACTTTATGGTGTGTTTGGACCTGCTGGACACCTGCTTCTGTGTACCCGTCCTGTAGTTCCACAGACGCTACTTGCGGTTCAAGTTGGCTAGGATCATTTTTATTTTGCTGTGCTCCCCTTCAGCCTTACTATTGCCCCTCAGGTCTTCACGAAAGTAATGGTTATAGTTGCAGTACACCTTTAGAAGTTGGGGTTTCCAGTATTCCCCTACCTCCTTGACTGGCTGTTGAAGGCAGGTTTTCCACAATTAGTCGTAAGAAACCTCCAGACTAAGGCAAACCTCCTGACATTACTGGGGTTCACTATCAGCTTGCCGAACTCACACTGACTCGCAGAGGATTCATGTATTTGCAGCCGTTCTGGATAGAGTGCAGTTTTGGGCCTTTGCTCCACCATAACCATTCCAGGACATTTGGGCTATGATCCTGATGTTTCAGCTTCGGGCCTGGGCCATGTGGGATATTCAGGCTCTGCAGTGGGACCTCAAGTCTCAGTGGACCCAGCACCTATTAGATCTCATCCAGGTTTCTGAGGAGACTACAAAAAAAACTGAACTGGTGGCTCCACAACAGTTGGACCAGTGGAAGGCTGCTTGACCTACCCCACCCAGGGCTGACAGTGGTGATGAATGCATTAGTGCTAGGATGGGGAGGCCATCTGGGAGGGGTGAGATCAGAGAACTCTAATCTCCATAGAAAGCTCGTCTCCACATCAGTCTGTTGGAGTGAAGAACTATCCACCTGCTGCTGAAAGCCTTCCTACAGTCCATCCAGGCAAGGCTGGTTCAGTTTATCACAAAGAACACCATTGCCATTTGGTACAGCAAAAGTCGGGGTAGGGAGAGTTCTTGGGTCATCTGCTAGGCCACACTTCACCTCTGGAGCTGTGTGGGGCAGGAGGGAATCTTCCTAGTTGTGAACCAGCTTGTGTGATCTTTGAATGTTAGGCGGATGAACTCAGCTGACGCTGCCTAGTGGGTCAAAAATGGCGGTTACATTTCGAGGTGGTACAGGGCATATTCTTCAATGAGGATACCCTTGGCTATATCTTTTTGCCACAGTTGAGAATGCACAATGTCAAAACATTTGCACGCTGGAGTTTTCAAGAAGGCTGTCTCTTGAAGATGCATTCCGGGTAGAGTGAAGCACAGGACTCCATATGTTTTTCCGTCAATGCCTCTCCTACCGCCAGGGTCAACGGGGCGGGAGCACCGCCGACAGGCCGGCGGTGCTCCCTTGGGCATTCCGACCGCGGCGGTAACGCCGCGGTCGGACCGGGACAACTGGCGGTCTCCCGCCAGTTTCCCGCTGCCCAAATGAATCCTCCAAGGCGGCGCAGCATGCTGCGCCGCCTTGGGGATTCTGACACCCCCTACCGCCATCCTGTTCCTGGCGGTTCGCCCGCCAGGAACAGGATGGCGGTAGGGGGTGTCGCGGGGCCCCTGCAGTGCCCATGCCAATGGCATGGGCACTGCAGGGGCCCCCGTAAGAGGGCCCCGCTAGTATTTCACTGTCTGCATAGCAGACAGTGAAATACGCGACGGGTGCAGTAGCACCCGTCGCACCTTCCCACTCCGCCGGCTCGATTACGAGCCGGCTTCATCGTGGGAAGGTTGTTTTCCCCTGGGCTGGCGGGCGGCCTTTTGGCGGCCGCCCGCCAGCCCAGGGGAAAACTTGGAATACCCTCCGCGGTCTCTGGACCGCGGAGCGGTATTTTGGAGGGGGGAAGTCTGGCGGGTGGCCTCCGCCGCCCGCCAGACTTAGAATGAGGGCCTGAGTCTTGAATAAGATCAGCAATGACCAGGCCTAAGCCATCCTAGTGGCTCTGGATTGGCAAGGAGAGCGTGGTACTTGGACCTTCTGGGCAAGATCTCCTGTCCTCCGATCAGGCTACTACTCCAGGACCCCCCTTGTTCCAACAGCAGGGTAGGGTGTTGCACCCAACCCTGCACATTCAGCACCCCCATATGTGTAGATTGGGTGGTGACAGTTAACTGCATTCAGTCCTCTTCCTGAGGTTGTGAATGTCAACCTGCCTGCCAGGCGACATTTTACAAAATCGTCTATGCCAGGTGCTGGAGGATGTTTGTAGCCTGGTGTGGCACCCGCAACACAGATCCATTGCAGGCCAAACTGTTGGGTGGCCTTCTGTTTGTTTCAATCTCTGGCCCAGCAAGGTCTTCCATTGGGCTTTGTTAAAGGTTATCTGTCAGCCCTTTCTGCATTTTTACGTTTACCAGACCAACTGTCATTGTTCAAAGCACCCATTGTGATGAGATTTCTAAACGGTTGGACTCATTTATTTCTCCTAAAATCCTTTGTAATGACACAGTGGGATCTTAAATTGGTCCTCAATTTCATCATGTGTGCTCCAGTTGAACCGTTACACAGCTTTCTAATATCTCTTTTGACTCTGAATACTATGGGGGTCATTACAACCCCGGCGGTCAGAGTTATGTGGTCCTAAGTACCGCCAACAGGCTGGCAGTACTTACTGGCATATTATGACATTGGTGGGTTGGCTGAAGCCAAACCCGCCAATGTACCACTCCGACCACCACGGCGGTAACAGCCGCTGTGCTGGAGATATCCATCTCCAGCCCGGGGACCACCATTGCTTTGCCTGCAGGATTATGACCCCGCCTACCACCATGGTTTCCGTGGCGTTCGTAACGCCATGAAAACCATGGCGGTAGGCCGTATCAGTGGCAGGGAATTCCTTCTCTGTCACTGATGGGGTCTCCCGCCCCCTCCTCTCGAGTTACCCCTCCCCACCCCCTACCTCTCCAAACCCCCTCACCCCCCCCTACATTCACGCCCCCTTCTCACACACACACACACACACTCATACACACACACCCATTCCCACATGCTTACACGCATGCATACATCCATTCACACACACATCCGCACACACTTTTAAACATACACGCAGACACGCATTCACATAACACAACATACATGCACTCCCACATCTATACATGCACACAGGCATTCAACACGCAACACACACCCGCATCCACGCACAGACAAACATTCACACACCCACACAACACCTCCCCCCACCCCCCTCCCCTGTTGGAGACCCCACTTACCTGGATCCAGGCGGTCCTCTGGTAGGAGACGGGACGGGATGCTGCTACCGCCAGCAGAACACCGCCAGGCCGTATTATTGGTCATAATACGACTGGCGGCGGTCTACTGGCGTGGTGCTGCTGGTGGCAGCAGTGCCACCTTACCGCCATCTGCCAGCATGGCCACAGCCAGATTTCCGCCATTCTTGTGGCGGAAATCTGACCGTGGCCATAATATGGAGGACGGCTGGTAGCAGCAGCAACGGTCTTTTGACGGCCATCACCGCGGCGGTAGGTGTTTTTTACTGCCAAAGGTAAAATGAGGGCCTATGTTTTTGGTTGCGGTGTCTTTGACTCACCATGTAAATGAAGTCCAAGCACTCTCAGTGCAGCCTCCATACTCAACTATTTTCCCAAATAAAATGAAGTTCAGTATCATGGCAGCTTTTTGCCAAAGGTCATGACTGCTTTTCACGTTGGGCAATCCATCACTTGCCCAACGCTCTTGTCTCCGCCTCACTTCTTGAAAAAGGTGGAAAAACTCCATTGACTGGACCCCAAAAGAGCTTTAAGCTTTTATATTGATCGCACCAAAGACCATTGGATGGTCAATCAGCTCTTTGAAGGGTTCTTTACGGCAACGAAGAGCAAGGAAAGTGCAGAAAATGACTCTGTCGAGGGGGATAGCCCTCTGCATTAAGATTTTCTGCACACCAGCCAAGAAGCAGCCTCCAGAGGGATTACTGCCCCACTCCACTAGGTCCATGGCTTCTTCCACCGCACTGGAATGTGGAGTGCCTATCTTTGAAACCAGTTAGGATGTGGAATGCGCGTTAGTACATACGTTCACAAGGCCATTCCAGTCAGACCTGTGGCAGCCAGGTCTGACTAGATGGGCATTTTCCTGCTTCGGTCATACATGAGTTTTTGATATGAGATATTCCACAGGCCCACCACCTTGGTAGGTCCTGCTATGATATCTATTCACAAGATGAGGACACAGTGGACTTCACAGTATTGTGAATTGACATTGAGATATTTTATTTACAGGTCTGATAAATAAATATTATCCATCCATCTTTGCTTTTATCTGTAAGAGGCATGTTACAAATGCCCCTCTCATTCTGGAAGCCTGTGATAGGACTAATAAGACAGAGAAAACACTGAGCTATGTTTCCTTATTATGCAGCTTTGTTGTATTTAGTTCACACACAGGATGTGGCTGTGCGCTGCTGTGATTTAACATTGGTTTAACTTTTTTTGCAGCCTTTCAAGCACTCGCATAAAGTAGCCAAGTACTGCTATGCCGATAAGGTAAGTCCGGCTCTGATGCCTTCATCACTTTCCATGAAGAAATACAGACGTATTTAAGAGGAAGTTGTCTTTACTAGGCTGTTCCAAGTGACACCACAGGTAGTGACAGTGAAGTATGAGATTTCAATATAACAATTCCTGGTCCCCCTTCCCTCCATCCCAAAAGTGTCTTCTGGCCACTCGCTGCCCCTAACTCCTATTAAAAGCTAATACCTGGCTTCTCTACACCCCACCTCTCAGCCATCCCCTAGACATTTCCTTTTCCTTGCAGACTAGGTTTGTGCTCTCACTCCAAGTGTGAGCGCTCTGAGCGAGCCAGCCCTTTCCTGGCCGAGGTACTGTCAGAGCTGCTGCCGGCAGGTGAGTAACCTCCCATCAGCATCCGCACTGCTCAGACCCTCGGTCGGCAGGAGAGATCATGGTTGGCGCAAGATGGGACTTCCCCTGCATTCCCAACTTTCCTTTACTCTTTGGAGATCCAAAGGAGGTGGGGAATCGGGAGGCAGCAGGACAGTGGTGTTGGGGAATGCCAGGCCAGAGAGTACTTCCTGAAGTGGCTTCATTAGCGGTGAAAAGGTTCACTGCTGTGACACATGAGCAGGAAAAGCAGGATTATGTACCCATCACTCATATTGAGGGCTTCTTATGGAAGCTACACAGACGCTTGTCAGTGAAGGGCAGGATGAGCATAGCAGGTGTGATCAGCTCTGTTCTGGTTACTACCAACCCAGGAGTGGCCATGTTGCCTATGCAGTACAACTACCTGAGACAGTTTACGGGTGATGTGTCTGAAGATCAGCGTTATCCCTCTACAGGAAAATGGGAAGGAATCTACGTCTTTCAAGAAGGAGGGAGGATGGAGTTTTTTTCAAGAACTACTAATTAAATGTGAGTAGGAAACCTAGACCACTGGTGGTTTCTTCTTATGTTGGTTTCTAGGTTCCCAATCTACTTTGTCACAGACTGTGTTCTGGATGCCCAGATATTAAGAGCAGCAGAAATCACCAAGTCTGACAGTTCCCTTGCTTGCTGAAACAGTGGGACTCACCCATTTTCATAGGGTTGTTCAGGAGGTAAACACAAGGAAAGCTTTTTAACAGAAAAATGTGACATGGCAGCACCAGGGTCACCCTTCCACCTCCAAAATAACAAAATAGTTTGGAAGCTGGTATTGTGGAGGGGGTATCCATTGAGGATACTATTCTGACTAGTAAACTTGTCCATGCGAAACCCAAATAAAATCCAATGGTGGAAGTTTAGGAATTGTGATAAACAGGCACAAATTAAAATGATGTTACATATTAATCTCTCACCACTTAGTGGTTTCAGGGAGCATTGCTCTTCTTACTGTGTTAAGATATAGTTTCAGAGTGCTGAGCTTCATGAATTGAAAGATATGTATGTTTATTTCAATTTTTTCCACCTTAAAGTTTACAGTTTGTAGCTGCGATATATATGGCATCGTCAATGCTGTTCTTATTGCTGTCCCGGTACCCACATTGTTGAAGGTGTCCCTTTTCGTGTGCCCTGGGGCTGCCTTAGGACTCCATGATAAACTCTTTTCAAGTGCTCATGCCATACATTGGAGCTCTATTTACTTGTTAACTGTGTGGGAACATCATGGGTGCTCCTTATTTGACTTAAGCTGACACTTGTCAAGAGTTTGTGCAAAATATAGGGAGTCCATCCCCATTTTTAAAGGCAGTAAAGCTATTCAGTACTAGGCAAGTGTTCATGCTGCCGATATGTTCCTGGAAAATGTTTAGCAGGATAAGTGGCATATCGCTATAAACAGCAGTATAAATGATTGTGCTGCAGCACACATATGATAGCAGTGAACGCTTTCAATAGTATTTCTCTTTCAGGACTTACTGAACAAGGCGATTGGAGCAGCTTTGGCTGCAAGGAAGGAGTGGGACCTGAAGCCGGTTGAGGATCGCGCACAGATCTTCCTGAAAGCAGCAGACATACTCAGTGGCCCGCGGAGAGCTGAAGTGTTGGCCAAGACCATGGTTGGGCAGGTAGGAAGTGGCCACTGTTTATCCAGTTTCTTTTTGAAGCCTTAATGTTGCACTCGATGAAGCATAATATGTGTTGATCACTTTTTTAGGGGGAGTTACTGTTTTGTTTTTTGGAGGAGCACTACGAGTTATTTTTTTAAAGTTTATTTTTATTGTTTTGAAACAGGGAAGACAATACAGTAATGTAATGACACAACAGCACAGCAATGTCCGGACCAGACCAGCCCCCACACCTCCACCCAGCACCACCTAACGCAATGACCAGGAACAACCCCTGTGTCCCCACGCTGGGGCACTGTCTGAGCTCCAGCGTCCTCAAGGCACTTTCTCTGGCAGCCTCTAACTGTATACCTCCCTCTCTATGAGCTTGCATCGTTCCATACCCATTTCCCAGTCTCGACACTGAGGGGGAGCCCTTCTGCCCCATTTATGTGCTGTATCTTTCTTTGCCGCCATGCATCCCATTGTTAATAGTGTTTTCTGATAGCGTGAGAGAACGGAGGGCCCCCATATCCCAGGTAGCGCCAGTCTGGGCGGCAGTTCAATACTTTCCCTAATGGCTTCCTCTAGCGATTCGGTGACCTGTTCCCAAAAGTGGCGCAACTTCATACAAAGCCACAATGTGTGAAATAGTGTACCCCCATCGGCGCAAGCATAGCGCACTCCCCCACCTTTACAATTTTATACAACAGGATCTTCATTTAGTATGTTCTGAGAAGGGTTTTTAATTGGATCAGTCAATAACTTGCCCTAATTGCCAACAAACCGAGTGCTATTTGCCTGGACTCCTCATCCAGGTCCCCCAAGTCTTTTTCCCAGCAACTCTGTAATTGCATCAGTAGCCCCTGCGTGTTCCTCATCAACGTCTCATATGTGTACGAGATAAACTTCTTGCGAACATGTCTGCCCAGCAGTGTCTTCTCTAACAAGAGTCCTCTTGGGTCTTCTCATCCCTGTCTATACACCCGTGGAGCACATGCTTCATCTGTCCACATTTCAGCCACTGCATTGAGGGCATCTGGTATCCACTCCTCTAGTGTTCAAATGGGATAAAGCCATTGGTGACCCAGGAGTCTGCCAGTGTAGAGAGGCCTATGTTGTCTCAGCAGCGAAAGCCTCTCAGTGCCAACACTGGCCCCAGTCTCTTCCCTTCCCACAGTGGCAATTTAGGAGTCAGCCTCTTATCCCACTGCATCTCTTTCCAAGCTGCGCTAGACTGCTAGTACTGTCGCCGGCTTCGCTGAGGGATTCAGTCTTCTTACATACAATGCGTGGATATAGCTACTAGTGTCCATGACCCATCTGGAAGGCCTGATCCTCCCAGTCTGCATTTGCCCACGCTAACCTAGGCTGCCTTGTAATACTTCCTGATGTTCAGGAGTGATGTGCCGCCTTCATATTTGGAGCGATGGCCACGTCCGACGCAGATAGCTTGGCCTCTGTCAGAGGCTGGGGTGGTTTGTATTGGGTACCTAAGGTACTTACACCTTATACCAGGTCCAGGTTATCCCTTATTAGTGAACTGAAGGCAGTGTTCTAGCAGCTTAGGCTGTCTAGAGGTAGCTGTTGCAGAGCAGCTTAGGCTGAACTAGGAGACCTACAAAGCTCCTGCAATACCACTATAGTTACACAGTACTTAAACACAATAAAATACAATACTCAGTGTACTTTATTTTAGTGTCACAAGGCCAAAAATATCTTAGAGGCAATACTCCCTCTGGAGGTAAGTATTATACACAATATATACACTAGTAACCAAAATTTGGTAAGTAAACAGTCATAGAATAGCGCAAACAGTAGAAAATACAATAGATTGCAAAGGCCCTAGGGGCAACACAAACACTATACTAAAATAGTGGAATGCGAATGTTGATTTCCTCCCTAGGCAAGTGTAGTGTGTAGAGGGGCATTGGCAGTGTAGGAAAACACCAAAGGTATGTAAAGTACCCCACCCCAGGGCACAGGAAAGCAGGAGTAAAGTACAGCAAGTTTCCTCAGGACATACTACAAGCCATGATAAAGGATTTTGCAAGAACCAAGCAAGACTGCAAGCAACAAACAAATGATTCCTGGACCTGAAGGCCTTTGGAGAGAGGAGACCAAGTCCAGAAGTCGCAGAAGAGTCAAGGAAGGACAGGAGCCCCTGCCAACCTAGAAGAAGGTGCAAAAGTGGATTCTCCAGTCAGAAGAAAAGTACAGAGTGCACCAAAGAAGATGGCTGCGGGTTCCTGCGTGGTGCAGGAGATGTCCCACATCACGTTGTTCGATGCAGGCTGTTTGCGTCACTGGATTCCACCAACAAGCCTTTGTTCAAGCATGTACGCGATTTGCATCAAAAAGGAGCTGCCTGGACCCAGGAGGCACCAGGGGGTCTCAACTCGGACTGAGGAGACTGAGGGGCTCTCAGCACGTCAGAGAGCCCTCAGAAGACCAGGCAGTACCTAATGGAGTCCCAGAACACGGGGACATAGAAGATGCAAAGTGCGGTCATCGCAGCACTACACTGGAAGGTCCCACGCTGCCAGAGAACAACTCAGGGAGCAGTGCGTCGCAGGATGGAGTGCTGGGGACCTGGGCTACGCTGTGCACGAAGAACGTTTGGAAGAAGTGCATAGAAGCCCCAGGAGCTGCAGAAGACGCGGTGCACAGGGGTACTGTCATAGCATGGGGGCAAGCTCTTACCTCCACCAAATTTGGACAGCTGAACCTTTGGACAATCTGGGTCACTTCAGTCCACCACCTGTGTTCTTCTGCCTGCAGAAGCAGGGAAGTGACTCTGTCACTCCATGGGAGATTCCTTCGGTTCTTCTGGTGCAGGGTGAAGACAGGCAGTCCTCAGAGCGTGCACACCTTGGAAACTTGCAAATGCTGGCTGGAGCTGAAGTTGCAGGTCACAGGAGTCGTCCTGGATACTTTGTTGCAGTTACATCGGTTCCTGGAGCAGTCTGCGGTTGATCTGACGGTCAGAAGCTGAAGCAGAGGATGCAGAGGAGTCCTGGAGGAATCCTGCAAACCGAATCTGAGGAAACACCTAGAGGAGAGACCCTAAATAGCCCAGAGAGGGGGATTGGTTACCTACCCAGGTATGCACCTATCAGGAGGGGTCTCTGATGTCACCTGCTGGCACTGGCCACTCAGAGGTCTCCAAAGGGTCCCCACACTTTGGAATCCAAGATGGCTAATGCCAGGGACAGTCTGGAGGAGCTCTGGGCACCACCCATGGGGTGGTGATGGACAGTGGAGTGGTCACTCCCCTTTCCTTTGTCCAGTTTCGTGCCAGAGCAGGGGCTGGGGGTCCCTGAACCGGTGTAGACTGGATTATGCAAGGAGGGCACCGTTTGTGCCCTTCAAAGCATTTCCAGAGGCTGTGGGAGGCTACCCCTCCCATGCCTGTAACGCCTATTTCCAATGGGAGAGGGTGTAATACCCCTCTCCTAAAGGAAATGCATTGTTCTGCCTTCCTGGGATTGAGCTGCCCAATCCCCAGGACGGCAGAAACCTGTCTGTGAGGTGACAGCAGCTGGAGCTGCAGTCCTCAGAGAGCTGGTTTGGCAGTACTGGGGGTCCATGGTGGAGCCCCCAGGGTCCATGGGATTGGCTCCCCAATACCAGATTTGGATTGAGGGGTCAATTCCATGATCTTAGACACCTCACCTGGCCATATTCGGAGTTATCATTGTGAAGCTACATATATGTATTGACGTATGTAGTGCACGCTTATAATGGTATCCCTGCACTCACGAAGTCCGTGGAATTGGCCCTGGACAACGCGGGGGTACCTTTGCTAGTGCAAGGGTGCCCTCACACACAGTAACTTTGCACCTAACCTTCAGTAAATGAATGTTAGACATATAGGTTACTTAGTGCAGTGAAAAATGGCTGTGAAATAGTGTGTGCACTATTTCACTCAGGCTGCAGTGTTTGTATGAGCTCCTTATGGGTGGCAAAAGAAATGCTGCAGCCCATAAGGATCTCTTGGAATCTCAATGCCCTAGGTACCATATACTAGGGACTTATAAGGGGGGTCCAGTTTGTCAATCAGAATTGGAATCTGGAGTCACTAAACTATAGTGACAAATGGTTTAAGTAGAGAGAGCATAAGCACTGGAGTTCTGGTTAGCAGAACTTCAGTGACACAGTCAAGCATACTGACAACACACATAGGCCACAAACTATGAGCACTGGGGTCCTGGCCAGCAGGATCCCAGTGAGACAGACAAAACACACTGACAAATAGGTTTTAAACTATGAGCACTGGGGTCCTGGCTATCAGGATCCCAGTGAGACAGTAAAAACACACTGACATACACTCACAAACTGGTCAAAAATGGGAGTAACCGTCCTAGAAAGTGGCTATTTTCTCACATATCCAACACCCATCTCTGACCTAGGTTCAGAAGCCTCACAGAACAGTCCCGTACGAAGTCCCTTACTTCCTCATCCAAAACCGTCACCTTCATTTTATAAAAATTTGTCATGTATTCCATGAATGCCTCAGCTATCTGTTTACTCCCTTGTACCCCTGTCTCCAGTCTGAGCTCTCGGCTGCACATCCCTTATCTTTCTCTACTGCTAATCCATGCCTGTAATTTCCCGACTTTATCCCTAGCTTCATACGTGCCTTTCTGCTTGGTGAGGTAGGTGGTTTTTACCTCATGCCTTGCCACCTCTTGATATTCCTCCCGTTCAAGATCAATTTCGCCCTTCAGTGTAGGTGCATAGGCTGCACTGTAATCTCTCTCAAGATGGCCCAGGTCCTGCTCTAGGGTTGTCAGCTGTCTTAGTCTTTCTCTCCTATCTCCCCTGATATATTTATACCCCTGATCACTGCTTTGTATACTTCCTACAGCGTAATTGCGCTCTTCACAGCCGCTTTTTTACCTGGAAGTAATGTTTTGTGGCTTTGTCAAGGATTTCTACCAGTGTTTTATTTGTAAGGCACCAGATTGCCATCCGTTATACTCGTGTCCTGCCTGTGGTCAGTGTCAAGTGTAGAAGGGAGTGGTCTGTGATTCCTTGCAACAGATATTTGGCCTCAGAAAAGCTCAATAAAGTATCCAGTGGCCTGAGAAAGTGAAAGGAACTGCGATTCACATGAGTCCAGGTAAACAGGATATTTTTATTTTGTTCCTATATTCAAGACAGCTCCTTGCTTCCGTCCTCCTTCCACGAGTCTCCGGCACCAACTACCCCGCATTGCACAAACCCCTACCAACATTCCAACATTCCAAGGTTCTTTGCTCGTCGGTTCCACAGCACGAGGAACCAGAAGAGCAAAGAAGAACCCAACACATCTCTTCCCTTACAACGATTTTAACAAACAATAAAACAATTTAAATTACAGGAATAATTCATAAATACACAAACATTGACAAAACAATTGTGCATGAAATGCATCAATATTGATATATTCTAGCCAGAACACTAGCATGTGTAATCATCGAATTTCATAGGAGGTTTAACAGTTCTGGATGAACGTCTGTAAGGATGTACAGGTGAATTGATTGTCTTAGATGAATGACCACCAAAACGCATAATGTAATCATCAAATTTCTTAGGTGGTTTTGACAGTCCTCTTAGGATGTTTGACAGTTTTTGTTGCATTAGGAGACTGAAATCCAGAACGTTCAACACACTCACCACCACCATCCCCACCCTTGACATACTCTGCCGTAACAGACTTAGTAAGGGATATCTTATCCTTATTCCACCACTTGCCATCATCAAGTCTAACGGCACTGTCGCCTACTTGGATTATTTTCTTACTGCTGGAGAATTTTGACAGACCAGTGGATCTCGGACACTTCACTTTCACTGCATCACCTACCTTCCAATCAAACTTGCGGCGGTGAGCTACTTGTGAACTCTGCACATACTTCTGTTGCGCTACTTGGTGTTTCTCCATCACACCATCAACTTTGTACCATGGCACACAAAAATGACCCATCCATTCTCTGGTTAATTTTGAGGATGGAACATGTCCCCGTAATAAAACGAAAGGTGATACTTGTGTATCTGAATTGTTAGTGGTGCGCACGGCCCACAACAATTTATCCAGTTTGTTTTTGCAGTGCAAACCACTCGCTTTAGACAATTGAATATTGTCCTTGAGGACCCTGTTGAACCTCTCTACTAATCCATTACTCCTGGGATGGTACAGAGAAGACTTAGAATGTTTGATTCCCAAGAAATTCACAAATTTTGTAAATTGTCCCGAGGGAAATTGAGAACCATTGTCAATCAAGATTTCATCAGGAATTCCTTCCCTAGCAAAGATCCCTTCTAACCATCGGATCACATTATTAGAGTCAGGAACTTTAACAAGTTTTACTTCTGGCCATCTACTGTAAAAATCTATTCGTACTAACCCGTAATCCTGGGATCCATATGATAAATTCACAGGTCCAATTATATCAATTGCTAACTTGCTCCAGGGTTTATCAGGAACACAAATCGCTTCTATGGGACTTGGGACTGTGATTTGAGATTTGTCACTGACTGCACAATAGACACAGTCCCTTACGAAGTGCTCAACACATTTATCCAATCCAGGCCACCAGAATCCTTCTCTGATTCTCCTTTTCATGGCATGCATACCAATGTGACCCTCATGCGCAAGGCTCAAAACCCTTTTCCTCATACCATTCGGCACAACTAACAATTTCGGCCTGAATAATAATCCATTGATTACCGACAACTCGTCAAAAACATGTTTATACTTACCCTTAAGATCGCCATCCGGAGACCACTGTGACCACTCCTTCACAACTCCTTGCACAATTGACTTGATATCTTGATCCTCTTCACAAGCTTCCCTCGATTCTCGTTCACCTAAATGCTCCATTCAATTGCTCACCTATGATACAGACAATAACCTCACCATCTTCATTCTTGGAATTGAGATACATAGATGTTTCTTCTAACGGATCAGTGGTCGCTAATCTGGATAAGCAATCAGCCAAAATGTTTTTCTTGCCAGGTACATACTCTAACTTGAAGTTTTGCTCACATAATTTGTACTGCCATTTTTGCTATTCGTGGAGTGGCCTTCTCCGCACCTTTGGCTGTAAATAGTTGAACTAAAGGCTTGTGATCAGTTCTAACCGTAAACCTTGTGCCCCACACAAATTGTTTGAAGTGGTTAATACCCCACCAGCATGCCAAGGCTTCACGCTCAATTACAGAATATGTTACTTCGGCTCCTTTCAAACTCCTTGAAGCAAACGCAACAACTTCCTCCCTACCGTCCCTTTTTTGCAACAACACAGCTCCTAAGCCTTTTTGGCTAGCATCAGTCATAATAATAGTGTAATCTCTGGTATCAAAAGGTTTCAAGGGAATCGCTTGGGAAATCTCTTGCTTAATGTTACCAAATTCACAGTCGCAGACAGCATCCCACACAAATTTAGTATTCTTTTTCAGTAACTTCCTCAGATTGTACGTGTTTTCTGAACAGTTAGGAACAAATCTGGCATAAAATTCTATTAAACCCATGAAGGACCTCAATTGGTCTTTGTTTTCAGGGCAAACAAAATTCTGAATAGCTTTCACCAAACTCACCTTAGGTTTGATGCCATCAGCTGACAACTCAAATCCTATGTAGTTTACCGTGGATACTCCAAAACGACACTTCCCTGAGCTGAGAGTTACACCCTTCAGCTTCAATACATCCAGCACCCTGCTTAATCTTTCATTGTGTTCACACGGATCTTTTCCATAAACCAGAATGTCATCCTTGAACGCCATCACACCACGCATGTCTCTGAACATGCTTTCTACTGTCCTCTGGAAGACAGCGAAAGCGGAAGCTAACCCGAACGGCATGCGTTTAAATTGGAATAACCCAAAAGGAGTGATGAAGGCGGTGTAATGTCTGGAACTTGGATGGAGACTAATTTGGTGGTAAGCAGAAGTCATGTCGAGCAAGGAAAACATTTTACCGCCCTTAACAGAAGATAACATTTCTGAAATATTGGGTAAGGGGTATTGATCGACCCAAATTTGATCATTAAGATCCCGTAAATCCACACACATGCTCAACATTCCTTTAGCCTTGCGAGCTAAAACCACAGGTGCCACCCAGTCCGAGGACTCAATAGGTTCAATTATGTCTTGTACACACAGTTTGTCTAATTCTTTCTTGAAATCCTCCCTTAAGGTGAAAGGAACTTTTCGCACTTTGTGCACCTTTGGTTGGGCATTTTCATTGATTTTGATTTTGATCCTTGTCTAACCCCACCTTATTATTGAAAATTTCAGGATAGCGTGATTCCCACTGCTCACACGTTACAGAAGATACAAGCATGAATTCACTTTTCGTTATAACTTGTTCTGGGTTATTCGGGTCCAAGACCAATTCCAATTTACCCTGATCAAACCACCGCAATAGGCAAGCATTATCCTTAGCAACGTATATGGTGGCAGAAGTTGTGTTGTTCCTGAACCTGAGATTAGCCTGGAACTCACCAATAACATCAATTGATTTCCCACCATACCCAATTGGTTGAATACGTGAATGGTTTAAAGTGATCCCATGACCTTTAAACAATTCATTCCACTTGGAATCACTCAGGAGAGTAAAGGGAGATCCAGAGTCAGCCATCATCTGAACCTGAATTCCGTTTACCTCTACCAAACAAAAGGGCCTTCTTGTACAGTTGTTCGTGAGATCATTATTCACCACGAATACCTCCTCCTCATTACTGCTAGAAGAAGGAGAATCATTCGTATCAACATTGTTTACTCTGTTAGAATCATATTTATCCAATTTGTAGGATCTGTTTGCTTTACATACTCTTGCAAAATGGCCTTTCTTATTACATTTGGCACAAATTTTATTGATAGCTGGACAAAACTTGGCATTTCCCAAAAGTGCAGTGCTACCACATCTATAACATTCTAATGACCTAGTAAATTTCGTATCAGATTTTCCGATTGTGGTGCAAATCCCTTATTCCCTTTTTTAAGTTTTGACTTAACTGCAAATACATCAGACCTCGGAGAATGGAGTTTCTTTTCGGAGATAGACATTTGTTCCATAAAAGAAGCTGTACTTTCAATTCTGGTAGCAATCTCCAGTGCTTTCTGTAGAGTTAAATTGGGTGTAGATAACAGAGCCTCCTGTACCTTCTTATTATTTGTTTTCTCCACGAGTTGGTCCTTGATCATTTCTTCATCCAATTCCTTGTAGTCACACGAAACCGCTAACCGTCTCAAAGCACCAACATAGCTAGACGCGGATTCGCCAACAGCTTGGACCCTTTTGTAGAATTGATGTCTCTCCAAGGTAACATTCCTGCACCTCTTGAATCTAGTGTCCAGAGACTTAATTTCTGTCTCGTACTCATCTTCAATGCCATCACCTTCGTTCACTGCAGTTACAACAGTCACCTAAGGAATATATTTTAAAATTTTCCGCCCTTCATTACCCAAACAATGCCTCAAAATCGCAAATTTCCTCTTGTGAGTGAAAGTTTCACCCTCAAGGGCGTCCAAATATGCTTCAAATGCCTCCTTCCATTGCTCCCAATCAGCGTCAGGAGAAGCTGGATTTGGAACAAAAGGAGGAGGTGGAGAAATGGACTGTTGCATTTCGTAATCAAAACAACGTGACAGGACAGGTAGAGAAGCTAAAAGGTACAAAGGTAATGTAATGCTTGCGGAAACTTAAATACAGTGGTAATGTTATTTGGGGCAACCAAGGTGAAATAGAAAGGGTGTGCGTATCACTGTGATACGCAAGACTCTTGCTGGTAGATTTGAAAATAAATGCAAATTTTTGCCACCAAAAACCAAGTTAATGTGAGATTGAAGGTGTGCGCATCACCGTAACACGCAGTTCCATGAACTCAAAATGGCTGTAGCAAGAAAGCGCTTGACGCATTAGGTGCAACACAGTACTCACGTGACTACATAAAAGGAGGCTTCAGCGATACAATGTAACACCCACGGATGCCAAAACGGAAGAAGAAGCAGTCTGGAAAGGGTCTCCGCGTATTCAAAGAGACGCCCGCAGCTAAGCGTAAAGAATTAGCATCTCCGTCTCCTAGGAGACGCCAGCAGGATCGGCGTAGCTTGCTTAGCGTGCCGTTGTCAAGACGCACGTCAGACCCGAGTACGCTCCGCTCTCGAGGGGATACGTACAGAACTAGCGTCTCTGTCTCCTAGGAGACGCCAGCAAGAGCGGCATAGGCTTCCTTGGTGTGCCGTTGCCAAGGAGACGCTCGTCAGGCGTGGGCACGCTCCGCTCCAATGGCAGCAGACAAGTCCGGCAAGGTAAAAAAAAAAAAAAAGATGTGGCCAGTGAAAGACTTAATGTCCCACGACAGCTGTAAAGAAATGACGCTCAGACGGTCGGAAGATGCGAGCAGGAAGGTTCCAGATTCTTGCTTTCAGTGAAGATCTTACTGAGGTGTCGATAGGAAAGTAACCTTTTTCGCTGTTAACCCTCGTCGCCACTGAAAGTCACTGTGGTCCACACGAGTCCAGGTAAACAGGATATTTTTATTATGTTCCTATATTCAAGACAGCTCCTTGCTTCTGTCCTCCTTCCACGAGTCTCCGGCACCAACTGCCCCGCATTTCACAAACCCCTACCAACATTCCAACATTCCAAGGTTCTTTGCTTGTCGGTTCCACAGCACGAGGAACCAGAAGAGCAAAGAAGAGCCCAACAGAAAGTAGTCCAGTCTAGAGAGCTTGTCATGTGCATTGCAATAGAATGAATACCCCCTCACCTGCCCGTTTCCCCACATTGCACTCATCTTATCTAAATGCTTATTTATATTAAGTTGAAATCACCACCAATGATTGTGAGGGCCTGGTGCACTTCCGTTAATAAACCCTTCGTCGTCCGGATTGTTGCGGTCTGAATCCCGGGCGGTTCATAAAGGTTATCCAGCCTGATACTCTCTCCCTCCCATTCACCCAGCAGGGTTGTGTAACATCCGGAATTGTCCGACCATATGCGGGACACATAGAGTGCCAACGCTTTCCTAACCAAGAGTACCAACCCTCAAATACCTCTCCCTAGGCAGTTGTGTTGATTCTCAATCAGGTGAGTTTTGGGGAGGAATATGATGTCCACACAGTACCTGGTAAGTGCATTGGAGATCAGGCCCTTCTTCACTTTATTTCCCAGTCCATTGATGCTCCATGTCAACAGTGTCTGGTTTTGCTTCTGTGCTGTGCGGTCTGCTGCTGTGTTCTCTTATGCACCATCCCCCTTTCAGTAAGGATGTACCTAGTCGCTGCAACCATGGTTTAGTGTCTATGTGTGTCTCGGACATCCCCCTGAACTACCCCCACCCTACCTTACCATGCTGTGATCCTAGAACTGATCACCCCCCAATTCACGGTATGTGTGTTCCCAAAACTGATACAACATTATAACTTTATGCACTTCTCATGCAAGGGCATGAGCTCTGTGCACTATAGCCGCTACGGCTAATATCTCTAAGTCTCTTGTGCCCCACTTTTAAGCCAAACCTCCAATCTGTCCATGCGAGGCCTCCGAGCTAACCATCAGCACCATCCTGCTGTGCTGAATCTCCATCATGCCTCCCGGGCACACCCTATCCCTAGCCCGAGAGGACAGCTGTACATTTCCAGCAATGAGGAGGGGTGGTGGTGTCCTAGGTAATGTGCTCCAGAGTCATTGAGGTGAGCATAGGTAAGTTGTTCCTCTTCTGTATCCAGCTCTGATCCGATGGATGCAAGCCTACACCCCTCGCCCCCCTGAAGCCAGCGCTCTCCATTTGTTGTTGTTGAGGATCTTGCGGCATTGTTTAACCTCCACTACTGTTTTGGCCTGTTCCGCTCTCATTTGCACTTTCATTGGTGAGATTCTTATTTCTAGTACCAATTCTGCCCTTGGGTGACTGTTCCTGCCAGTCGTCTCTCTGTGGGCAGGCTGCTGGATCTGGCTGCAGAACTTGGTGTTCCAACCAGTCCCACACCTCCTATACAGATAGCAGGAATTGAGCCTTTTCCTTGTAGATGATCCACAGTTTCACTGGAAATAAAAGCATGTATTTCAAACCCAGCTGGTGTAGCACCTTTTTCACTGGCACAAACACACCTCTCTGTCTTTGAATGAATGTGGTATAGTCTGGGTGGATATAAATCTCATGCCTTCCTATGCTTCACGATCTATGTTTATGGGGTGGCTGTAGGATACTGTTCCTGTCTCTATAGTTCATCATTTGAACTATGATCGGTTGGGGGCTCGTGCCCAGTGCCAGGGCCAGTTCTAGTATCCTGTGGGCCCTTTCTACCGAAAAAAAGCATGATGGACGACCAAGCAGCACAGTTGTTGCCAGCCAGTCTTCCACAATAAGTTTGATGTTTGGCCCCTCTGTTGTTTTTGGGACGGCTGCCAGGATCACATTGTGCCATCTGGATCTTCCTTCTGGCCGGTCAGCACCTTCAGATCCATGTCTATGTTAGCGCACTTCCATTTGAGGTCCTGCACTGTCGGATGGATTGTGTCTAGCTTGAGTTCTGTCTCCTTGACTTGCATCGCTTCTTGTGATCATCACGCAGCAGCGTAGCCTGGTTGACCCCGGTGACAATCTGGACCTCAAGGGTCACCTTGATGTCTTTAATAGTCATCAGGATTGCTGAAGTATGGATGGCCATGGAGACCCCAGCTTATTCCATCTCCAATAATCCCTCTGTGCCATTCCCTGCCATCATGCTGTGCGTCTTGCCTCTTGACGCACGGATCTTGCACATCACACCACTGGCGCAAACCGTGCAGCGAACCTCTGTGTTAGCTCCTGTGTTCGTCAGCCTAGGGATAAATGTGGGGTCTTGTCTCCAGTACACAGACCGGCCCCCATGTCCTCCAGGCAGGGATAATAAATGCCATCAGTCAACTTTCGCCTCTGGGCACACTGCTCCCCCCCCCGAGCACTTCTTGTGGTAGATGTTACACGTCCTGGGGGGAGGGCTAAATAGGCAAGTTCCAACTCCCCCACCGAGTCTCTCTCAAGAGCCGACTGCCTAGGCGCTCTGGGGGTCCCAGGCTGGGCAGTTCGAGTCCAGTAGTAAGATTCCCCAATGGGAGGGGTAGTTCATGTACCTCCAGGACAAGCCTCACCTCATGTATCCAGGTGGTGCTCGTTGCCTCCGGTTTCCCCAAGGTAGATAGGTCCCTGCAGCCCATGACGGTCTCGCTCCCACGTGGTTACTGTGTCCTCAGCCGCTGTTCCAGAGGTCTCGCTCCCTCCCCTCCGTATAATGCGGGCCAATGGCTCTCAGGCCTCCGTCGTCTTAGCACGGTAGGTTTCACCTCCAACAGTTTTCGCCGCACCAGCTGGTCTCGCCGGGCTGCTCTTTTGTTCACTTGCAGCCCTTCATGTTGGCAGGTGCTGCGTTCAGGTTGCCCTGGCGGCTCAGGCTCTCCGCATCCTCCGCAGCATATCCGTGGCCCGCTGGCCCCCATCCAAATTGAGACGCGCAGCTTCAGACCTGGCTGGGACCCTGCAGGCATCCTCTCTCGTCAGAGAGAGGATGCCCGCCTCTTCTTCCGAGAGTCTGCATCTCGCTCCCCCTGGCAAACTGGCCCACGGGGTCTCAGGATAAATGGCTCCGGGACCTTGTCACCGTCGGGAGCTCAGCAGCACACACCTGCCTCAATTGCCGGTCAGCCCACGCACCCACTGCTAGTTAAAATTAAATAGGAAACAAGATACCGAGACATTTCTACTCGCTTGGCTTCTTTAAACCCATAGCCACGGTGAAACCTGCTAAACTTCAGTTTTGATTACAACAAATCTTTGAGTCCCATGTAAGCCTGCTCATTTGCATGCCTGCCGGAACAGAGATGACACTAATCATTTTCCAGATCTGCGTTTGTTCTAATATAGTGGTTATTGTGAAAATACTCTTAAGAAAACCTATTTACTTAAAAAAGAGGCCTAAATATCCACCGACTTCTACTGTCTTACTTTAAACCGAAAAGTGGAAAAAATGTAGAATCCAAAACACAAAGGTTTTGCAATGGGTAATTGTGGCTTACTGTTGTAGAACTCCCGACTTACTCCTGCATTCCATCGTTCCAGGATCACACCTGTGCTAGTACAATAGTTATTCACAGCGAAATCTTAGTGAAGCTGGTCGATGATCTCTTAACAAATGAGTTTCAAGACTTCTGTGTATCATCAAAATCTTAGTGAAGCCGGTCCATGATATTCTAACAAGTTTCGAGACTCCTGTGTATCACCTACTCCTCTCCTTTTACGATTGACGGTCCATTTTAAAGGCTTGTTAACATTCTTATTCGTAATCTCTCCTAAAAATCTTTACTAAAGAATGCCTTTGGATGGAGTGTTGAAATCAGTTTGCTTCTGCCCCAAACCTTCTTTGATATATATATATTTTTTTATTGAGGGGAGTTCTTATGGGACAATTTTGTGCCTTTTCCTGCCTCCTATAAGCATAACATAGAACAGCATGCCCCTTCTTTGTTTTGCTGCTTATACATTTTATTTCCCTCCTGTCTCTTCTATGAATAGGGGCTGACATATGAACATTTTTTGCATTTACATTTTTTTTTCCTGCTCCTGTCCAGGGAAGCTTCCCTTTTAATTTACAGAGCATTTGTCTGAGCTTAGCTGTAAACAAGGCTATAAATCAGGCTATCTTGGTCACATTTGTCTTTGTGGGCTCTCTCAGCTACCTGGCCCCCACCCTTCCTTGGCTTGGATTTTCTTTACTAAGTGTGCCTGCCTGTGTGCTGAGAGCAAGGGAAGAGGATCACTTGTAATTGGTTATAGCCCAGGCACTCCGCTATACCAGGGCTCTGCAATCCTTAGAGACAGTTCCCACTTCTGCTGCATACTGGGATCCCACTCACAGCTTTATCAGTGCACCTCAGTTCACACACTCCAAACCCTCAGCCGTGCCAGTGCCAGGAACCCCACACACACCGTCTGCTGGCGCACCTCAGTTCTTGCAGTCAGTACACTCTGCTGCTCTAGTACTGGGACCTCAGGCGGAGCTCCATCAATGCACCTCAGTTCACACACTCCAAGCCCTCAGCCCTGCCCATGCCAGAACCCCACACATGCTGTCTGCCACAGCACCTCAGTTCTTGCACTCAGTACACTCTGCTGTTCCAGTACTAGGACCTCAGGCACACCTCCATCAGTGTGCCTCAGTTCTACCCCCGTGAGGTCACTTCCTTTCTTATGCTAGGACCTCGCTCACATACAGTTCCATTACAGCAGTTCAATTCTAATATTCAGTCCCACTGTCAAGCCAATCCTGTACCCAAAAGGGCAAAACACAGCTCAGCCAGTGCACCTCAAGTCTAACATCTAATGCCACTGTTGATGAGAACCACCACGGCTCTGCCAGAATCCATCAACTCTAACATTCAGTGCACATTTCTGCTCAGTACTAAGGCTCACATACACGTCATTCAGGACTCATCGCTTCTGTGGTTCAGGAACAATGCCACTTCAATATTGGGCCTCACTTGCAGCTTCACCAGGGCACCTCCAGGCTAACACTCAGCAACACTGGCACACCAATACTAGGTTCCACACATAGCTCCATTAACATACCTCACTTCTGACCTTGTGAAGTGTGCCCGTTACTATTCCAGTACTGCAGCCCACATACAACTCTGTCAGTGCACCTCAACCCTAACCTCCAGTGCCCCATTATTTCAATACCAGGAATTACACACCTCTCATTTTCTCATTCCTCACCGCTGCCTTTCTGTTATTCTAACACTGGGCTGGGACACAGCTGTCTACTGTATACCCCCAATCTTGATATGAGGCGCCCCAATACTGCTGTATTGGGATCCACATATAACACTGCTAATGCACCTCCTGCTCTTCTGCAAAGCTCCCTGCTGTTCCACACTCTGACTTCTGTTTGACGACGTGGGGGACCAATTAAATCTATTTTTAGCTGCCATCTTTATTTGGTAGGGTCTGTTTTGCCTGTGTCTCACTCTGTTCTTTCCTTTACTCTGTTTACTCTCAATGTTTTCTTTCTCCCCCACTTTTCTCTTTCCAGCTCCACACATTAACAGTTTCACTCTTTCTTTCAACTGTTTATTTCTACTCCTCTCCCTTTTTTTATTTCCCTCTTTCTCTTGGTATCTCCTCTTTCAGACTCGCAAAAACTTAGTTATTTCTTTCCTTTTTTAGTTCCCCTTTTTTTCTTCATCAGGCGTTCATTCCTTTACTATTTTTTTCTCTTCCCTTCGTTCTTTCTTTTTTTGTTTGCTCTTTCCTTTGACTCAGAATGCGCCCTTTTACTTGTTTTTTTTAGATCTTTCTTCCTTCCCATCTCTGTTTTTTTTTCCTTATCTTTATTTGTCAATTCGTGTTTTACTATAAATCCCTCTTTTTCCCATCTGTATGTGGAAGCTACAAGTTACTTTTCGGGACCAGAAGTGTCAAAGTGGTTTTCCCATTCTGTGTCTGTGGGAAATGTGTCAGTACATATATGCCCTGGTACTTTCACTGCTTGTTTATCTCACCGTCTCTCTCATTTTCTCTAATGTTCATTTTTCTCTTTCTTTTCACACTTCTTTCATTGTTTTTTCCTCTTTATCTTTTGTTTGCTAGCTTTCTTCCCTTTTTTTCTTTTGTCTCACACGTTTGCTCTGTTTCACCTCTTAATTGCATTTTCATTTTCTCGTTCTCTTTCCCTTCTTTCTTCGCGACCCTTTTTCTTTCTTCCTTTTGTCTGTTGTATTCCTACGCTTTTGAGCATTACACTCTAATGCCAAAACTTTATTTCTGATAAAGGTTTATATGATAATTGTACATGTTTTAAGATAGAGGAAGAAGGTAAATGGAAGGGCTTTAGTTAAATGCTGAGCCACTGGAATTATATGGCTGGAAAATACAAAATTGAGGCAGGATTGACCAATTTATGGAGCAAGAAAAGTCCAGTTATGAATTTACAATGCCAATAGCTCTAACGCAAGAAAATGCAAGACCTATTGCATTGCACATGCTTGTTTTTATTGGTGCATTTTGTGAAATGTCCCTCCTTTGTGTACTGAGTTCCCTCTCAGGTGATTTAACTAAGTGAACGTTTTTGTTGGCCATCGCACTCAGTCACACTTCCTCCTATTACATCGTGTGATGGCCTCCCCTCCGGTTATGGTTTGCCTTTCATCCTGGCCGTGATCCTTTCTAGACATTCACACAGGGAGCCAATAATTCCTGCGCTAACCCTCATGGCAGGTGTGGCGCTTTGAATTGACTTGCTTATGTCAACTGTTTTACTTCTCATTTTCAATTTATGTGGCAGGCAAGAAAAGTCCAGTTAGGAATATACAACTCTAATAGCTCTAACTCGAGCAAGCGTGATGCCCATTGCATCGCAAATGCGTGTTTAAACTGCAGCCCCTTTCTGTTTAGGTGACAGAGGGCTGTTTAGGCATCTTGTGAATGCCAATGCATGAATGAAAGTCTTCTGTCCTTCACAGGCCTCCATACCTGCATTTTGTATGATTTGGTAGGATGTTTTTGAAATAGTTCACCAAACTATTTAACATTGAATTTCCTATTGTAGGGAAAAACTGTGATCCAAGCTGAAATAGATGCTGCTGCGGAGCTAATTGACTTCTTCCGGTTCAATGCCAAGTATGCCCTGGAGCTGCAGCATGATCAGCCAATCAGCGTGCCCGTCAGCACAAACACAATGGTCTACAGAGGGCTTGAGGTAAGTGTAACATCTGCAAAAAGAAATATCCAGAGGTCAGAAACCAAACCGGACAATTGTAAGAACAATTCTCTTTTTACACAACAAGACATGCATGTGAACGGCTTACCAAATCCAGCCTTCTTTCCCTCAAATGATGCGGTCTCTTCAGTTGCCAGAGACTGTGACATTCCAGCTCAGGCTCTGTGCGTCATCATGTCTGCTCCACTCTCTGGAGACACTTAGGTTAATCTCAAGGCAGGCAAGGCGCTGTAAGGAGACTGTAGTGGGGCAGTGCTCATTGCCTTGGAGGCCATCTGGTGAAGCCCCGTTTAACTTATTAGTACAGCATATGAAGGTTTCTGTCAAATTAGACAGTCCCATGTCCACAGTGAGAATTGTATATTTGTATTTTTATTTTTAATGAATAGTTTTACAGGAAAACAATACCATACCATCTGCACTCGTCTGTATTTTGCCTCCCCTTGTATAACGTACTGACTAATGTAATAGCCAGAAAAGTTAATCTTTCAGTCCGTTTCCCAAATGAAAGAAACATTAATAATGGAAAAGGCCCTACTGCAACTCTTTCGAACATGAGTTATTCAGAATGACTAGGGTCACGCCTGTTTCAACCACTAATGAACAGCCTGCAACAAAAATTACATGATACATTTTGAGACTCGGAGTTGCTTTGGCTTACCTACCTAAACTAAAGATTTCAAGGTAGTTTGTTTGTTTGTTTTTCCCCGATAGAAAATAACCTAGAATAACAAGTTACTTCACCCAGTTTAATGCTGCTCTTTTTACCTACCATGCAGCGATGGAAGACTGAGGCTGGCTTGTAAGGATTTCAATTTGTGACCTGCTGATCATATTCCAGCAACGAGTGTTTAGCTCACTGAGCCATCCTGCCAATTATATATCTTCTTCAAATCCTTAGCCACAAAAATGAAGGCTAAAACAATAAAGACATAAAATGAGAAGTACCACCATTTTAATAACGTCAGATGTCCCTCTAAGATGCAAATTCATTTATTGTAATTTATGAAAACAATTAATAACTTAAAGACTTGTTTGTATATTATTTGTCATATTTTGGAGCACATGAGTTAATATTTGAATGTCAAGTTAATTCAAACTTTCCTCAGCCTACTTAAAAGGTTGCCCTCTAAAATGTTCCTTACAAACGACTGTGACAGAGCAAGAACTTCCAATTTGCCAGTTGACCATATTTCACACTAAATTCCCCATGCTCATTCAACAAAAAAGAATGGTCTATTTGTAAGTCCTGGATTAGATATCTAAATAATTATGTTACAGGGTAGATCGTTTTTCTATACTTCTCTCCACCTTAGTAGATCACCGAAATCTCAGGATTTATACAAGTAGTCACCATCTCCGGTTCAAGAGCCCGCTTAGATAAATACAGATACACAGGGCATCCTTTGTGAGTTTACAGCTCCGGACAAAAACTTCTGATTCAACTACACTAGTTGAGATAGCTGCTTTACAGTATTTTATATAATGCCTTAAACGCACCCCCTCCACCTTTTCTTGTAGAAATGCAAATATATCTAGCATATGTTCCCAACTATACTCCAGAGATTTTCCAAAGGCTGTTTCAGCATCAACAACTATATGCACTTCTACCCCTGGGTCCACTTGACATACTTTTAACAGAGTTTGAACCTCCAGTATAATATCTTTAAACATGCATCCTTTTGAATGTTCTGCTTAAAAAGGATGGATAAGATTGAAATTATTTTAGTAAAAACATTTTAGTAAAAAAAGTGAGTACAGATTAAGCATTGATACCGGCCCATAATTCGCACACTATGATGCCTCCCTTTTTCAGGCTTTAACACAATAAACACCAGTCCTAGGGTTTCTGCTGAATCCATAGTATTAGTATAAATACCACATAGTTAAAGATAAAATATGCCCACAAATGCTTTCCTAAAATTGCTCATAAATGCACATCTAAACAAAAGACTTACCAGTCTTTTGTGGATGTTAAAAAGCAACAGGTTTTAAAAGTAAAATCTTCCAGAGACCAGTTGTGCTTCTGGCAAAATCATTTGTGCCCAAATGTGGGCAGGGTATGGAGTGCTAAAATGTTGCCTGATTTGTGTTGCTTTTTCAGCATCGTACTACCAGAATAGATGAATACTTAAATTTGACAAATTTCAACATTGACTACATTCTCTCCCCCTGCTACTCCTACAGTTCAAATCAACAGCAAAACTTCCATTCGATTTGGAATCCCTGTGATGTCAAAATGGTTGTAATGTCTTTTTCCATCTGAGCTTTCTTTTATTTCCCATTGGGTTCATTATGTCAGCTTCTATCACATATATCTATTAACCCATTAAGTAGCAAGGTGACAACTAATATATCACAAATGGCAGAAGTGTCAGACTTACCATTTCACACAGCTGTAGAATGAAAGTGCTAAAGGATTATTTTAAATGTAAGTCTCTGTGTCTTGTTCCTCAGTAGAGCCGCCTGAGTGTTCCAGATTGTGTAGCTATTTCAGTAAGTCTTCACCTAACCAGGGAGTTCAGCCCCTGTGCATTGACAATGGGGATTTCAATGAACTCTTCCACCATCTGAAGTAAGCTTTGCAGTATGTATTTCTTCTTAACTCTTCATGCGCCTGATAAGCTAATTTGGCCCTCACCACTGTGTGGACCTATCCACACCCCGGTGGACTCAAAGGTTAGACTCATCATAAAGCTTTATTGGGTAAGCACAAAGTGAGCATTCGCCCTTCAGAGGCCACTTTAGTTACTCATTCTGGTATCACCTGCAACTGAAAGTCACCAACCCTGGGTCGTGTTCCATTTAGTTTACATCCTAGCCTCAAGGTCCCTATATCAGACTGCGCCAGTAATCCCTATTAAACAGTAAACCAACAACAGTGCAGTTTCACGTCAGAAGTTACCTGTTCTTAAATTTAGGTATTGCTATTGGAAGGCTTTACTGTAACTTGCAGACGTAAGGCTAAAAGTAGTTAACGGTCAAAGGAAAGAAAGTAGGAAGATAAAAAAATAAAAAGTGTGGGATCTGACCTCGAATCACACTTCACCTGTCAGCAGGACTCATACGCATCTCCCATTAGGAAACATGAGTACAAACCCCCAGGTAAATCTCATTGGGAAACTACAATCAGATCTGATCTTAATTTGAAAGAGATCTCTGGCGAGAGGGAGAACGTACAGATGAGCTGGGCAAAAAAGTACTAGGTACCCCTAGGTGTCCTGCAGGACAAAAAAGTGTATGACAAGGTGCACGTGAAGTAAGCACCAGGTTTTGAGTTGCAGTCATGTTTGAGTGGCGTCAAGTAGTTACCCTGAGAGGTCATGATAAGTTTCTCCCCCAATGTTTGTCACAGTCATCCAATTTCTCAGTTTCCTTTTCCAGCTTATGTTGCTTAGCTCTTAATTGGGAGGCTTGATCTTGTTCTATCAACGATAGTCTCCAAGCCCTTGACTTGTGGGTGTTTCCTCATGTAAAAAATATAATTGAATTATAAGATAAGAGGAGGACTGGCTGAATTGAACCTGTATGACCTCCTCCGTTGCTGTTGCTTGCTTTCCTCTTGTCACTCTCGAGTTACCTGGCTGTGCTTTACCTTTCAAGGTACCAGCGTTCCTTTCCATTGCCTTCTTTCTTCCCATACTCTTTAAGTACAGCCACTCCAAAAAGAACATCACTAGAACAGTTCTCTTTTCCAAAGCAATCCAAAATGTAGCATGTTGCTAGTGCAGTTAGGTCAGCACTTGACTGCTGTAATGAGGTGCTGCTCTGGGTAGAAAGTGTTCCCCAGTAAATAACACAGAAGTGTTAAATATGGAACTGTATTGTCTCAGTGCAGCCAGCTCACTGTATACTCTAAAGATCCTGCCCACAGGTACTTCCCTCCATGTTACAGTGGCGCAGAGTGTGTACATCTAGAATGACGGCCCTCTGAATTGAATCAGACGATCAGAGGATATGTTGTCAGACTTTTACGGAGATGTAGTAAGTGCCTAGCCGTATACTTCTTTAAATGGGAAATAGGAAGCAATGTTGCTCTACGTTATTTTGGGTCAGATATCTCGGTTTAATGCCCACACAGTATTGTTGTGCCACACCTGCATTCTCCTGCTGGGTTCCCGGAAACTGTCTTTGCACAATTTCCCAGGTGCCAGTGGCAGCTGGCATGGTTGGTCATTTTGCCTCCAGGCAATATTTCTCCAGATCCAGTGCAAATGTCACTGATTTTCCCCTCTTTCCCGTACCCCTGCAAGTCCTGTGGAGAAGGTTTTATTGTACTTCCAAAGTCAAGCAATAAAGCTTAGACAAAATGTATAGTTGTCTTACACTTGGTCTTGTTGATTAAATCTGACTCTCCTCTAAACCTACAGCATATTTGACTGCTGAAAGCTTTGCTCCATTTATGGGTCTTACGTACTTTCCAACATAAACAAAGCTATTATCAAAAAACACCTTTGGAACCACCCATCAGCACAGGAAGTGTTATCACTGGATCTCCCATCATCCACCTCCACAAGAAGTTGCATCACTGATTTCCCCATCATCCATCTAGACAGGAAGTAACATTACTAGTTTTCTCACTAGGCCGAGTAGCATTTATTGTATTATTAATTAAAAGCTTTAAAAAAGAAGATCTTCAAAAGGTAACAATTTACAGTAAGTCTATAAATATCAAAATAGTTAAAAATCAAAACTAATGTAGCAGCATCACAGTAAGCAGAATAGAATTTTAAAACTAAATCAATAAAATTAAGAATAAGCAACGGATGCTAGAGCATATTATCAGTATACCATTATCTCACCAAGAAGAGGCAAATCACAAAAAAAGGAATCGATTAAACAGATTTCCTGCATTAAGGTGACTGCTGATAAAAGGCCTCAGTGTCAATAAGTGTCCCAAAGTCGCCACATGTTCTCAGAGCCATCCAGAGAGACATATAAAATCCAATTAAACCACAGGAAGTGACTTCACTGGATCTCCCATCCTCCAACTGCACAGGAAGTCACATCACTGAATTGTCCATCATTCATCTGGGCAGGAAGTGACATTACTGGTTTTCCAGCCAAAACAGGCTTTTAAAGAAGAAGCCATAAACAAGGATTTATTTTCTCACCACCAGTCAGCAGAGGAAGTGAAATCACTGAATCTTCCATCGTCCACTTGCACAAGAATTGACATCACTGAATTTCCCATCATATTCAAATGCAGCAAGGACTGCACTTTGTTTACTATTTCACTAATAGGGAATTAAACATTGTGAGCCTAATTCACACAGATACATGAGTAAGTAAGAGTATTCCTCTAGTACAACTTCCTGTGCTAATAAATACTTTTGTGAATAGGTCCCCTTGTGTTTTGTTTGTTTCTTCCTCCTAAAATCTACCACTTAGCACAACACATGGTTTGCACAGAAGAAACACTGTTAATAACTTAGGTCCAGATGTAGCAAAGGGTTTTTCCCATTCTGTGTCAATGGGAAAATGTGTTCGTACATATGGCCCTTAGTCCTCTTAGTTGGTGTTAGAAATGGGGTCTCTACCTGGAAGTGGTTTTCACCCTGTCCAAGTATAGATCCTCACTATAGTCAAGGTAGAGGTGCCACACAGCTAAGATAACCCCTGCTCACCCCCTTGGTAGCTTGGCACAAGCAGTCAGGCTTATCTCAGAGGCAATGTGTAAAGTATTTGTACACAAAAACAGTGAAAACACCACAAACATACTCCACGCCAGTTTAGAAAAATAGCCAATATTTATCGGAATAAAACAAGACCAAAATAAAACAAATCCAACATACACAAGAAAAGATATTACTTTTAAAGGATTAAATGCAATTGTAGGTCCTTGAAATCAATGAAGCGATTGTCTGAGGCAAAGTACCTGAGGTGTGTCAAAAACAAAGGCGATGCGGACCACAGGGAAGGTGATGCGTCGAAAGAGCTAGAGATGTGTCGGTTCCTTTCTGTTGCAGGGGGGTGATGTGTCAGTTCCTTATTTCTAGGCAGGGGAGGTGATGCATTGGTTCCTTACTGCCACGGGGGGTGTAATGGGTTGTTTGTGGCACAAATCGTTGGTTCCTTACTGCGGTGCAGTGTAGATGAACAAAATGGTTCCCAGAGACAATGCGTCAGTGATGTGTTGGATTTCAGGCCTCGATGTGTCGATCTTACAGAGAAGAAGGAGGTTCTGTTTCGGAATCAGGGTGGTGTGTCACGGACTTCAGTGATGCCGTGCTCAAACCTCACGCAGCGGTGGGTCCTCTGATGCGCTGTAAGCTCAACTCAAGCCCTTGAAGAACCTTGGAAAGCAGGATGTAGAAAGCAAAGTCCAGTCCTCTCACTCCCAGGACAGAGCAGCAAGCAGCAGGCCAGCACAAGAAAGCAACAGGTAGAGTGGCAGTCCCTCCTACAGAATTCAGTTCTTTTTCCTGGCCAAATATCCTGAGTCCAGAAGTGTTATAACTTTGTGGGTTCAGAGGTCCAGTATTTATACCCATTTCAGCTTTTGAAGTAATCAAACTTCAAAGAAAAGTCTTTGTAGTGCATAAGACCCTGCCTTTCCTGCCTTGGCTCTAGACACACTCCAGGGGGTTCTAGACTTCTTTGTGTAAGGAAAGACAGAGTCCTATTCAAGTGCAAGTGTCAGCTCCTCCCGCCACCCTAGCTCAGGAAGACCTATCAGGATATGTAGGACTCACCTCAGCTCCCTTTGTGTGACTGTCTAGAATGAATTCACAAACAGCCCAGCTGTCATTCTGACCGAGACGTGTATTACACTGACAGGCAGAGGCACAGAATGATTAAGCAAGAAAATACTGACTTTCTAAACGTGGCATTTTCCAACTTACAATTTAAAAAACTACTTCACCAAGAGATGTATTTTTAAAATGTGAGTTCAGAGACCCCAAACTCCAAATCTCTATCTGCTCCTAATGAAAAATTACACTCAAACTGGTTTTCAAGGCAACCCCCATGTTATCCTATGGGAGAGATAGTCCTTGCAATAGTGAAAAACGAATTTAGCGGTATTTCACTATCAGGACATGTAAAACACATCAGTGCATGTCCTACCTTTTAATTACACTGCACCCTGCCCATGGGGCTGCCTTGGGCCTACCTTACGTGTGACCCTCCTTGTAGTAAAAAAGAAGGTTTGAGCCTGGTAAGTGGGTGCACTTGCCAGGTCGAAATAGCAGTTAAACTGCCCACACAGACACAGCAGTGGCAGGTCTGAGACATGTTTCCAGGGCTACTCGTGTGGGTGGCACAATCAGTGCTGTAGGCCCACTATTAACATTTGATTTACAGGCCCTGGGCACTCATGGGGCACTATACTATGGACTTACTGGTAAATCAAAAATATACCAATCACCAATACAATCTAGACAGTTAGCACTTGCACGTTAGCACTGGTCAGCAGTGGTAAAGTGCGCAGAGTCCTAAAGCCAACCACAACAGTCTTAAAAAATGGGAGAAAGAAGGGAAATAGTTGGGGATAACCCTGCAAAAGGGCCAGGTCCAGCAGTTGGTCAGAATTTTTATGTAAATGACATAACATAACACAGACAGCATAACAAGGAGAGAAGCAGAGTCATCCGGACACACAGCAAGTACTAATAGGAAGATGAGATTCCACGGGGGTATTTTTTAAAATCAAACAATTTTAGTGATTTTTGGTAACCGGAGCAACAGAATTGATGATACTGTGAAGTTTTTCAGGAGCCATTATTGCACACAGCCTGTGGGTACCAACTGTCATGCAGACGTTCAATTAATATAGAATACTCATTGGTAGAAGAGATTGACAGGAAGATCCCAAAAGAACATAACACTAATCAAAATACATACCTGTTGAGGTAGCGATACTGATCATTTGACACTAACGATGAGGTGAACCTATTCAATAACACTTAACAGGAAGTGAATCTGTGCTGATGAATAGAAAGTAAATGTATTGATTGACGATAAATTGAGCCTTTTCTTACTAAAAGCTCTCATTACACTACTGTGGCGGTAAAGGTAATCCTGATTTAGCTGGTATCTGGAGTTACTGGCAGAATTAGGTTAAACTCCTGTGGTAAAGCCTCACTCACAATGTTTCCCTCCTGGACATTTTCACACACTAAAGAAACTTAAACTTCTGGATGGGAAGCCATGTGAAAATGAGACTTAATGCAGGAACTGTAGCACTGATTCCCATGGTCATTTCCTGCTTATAAGGGCACCATAAAGGTCCAGTTCAGAGTACTGTGCTATCCCTGCATCCAGGAATTTCCGATACCTGAGAGTCTGTGATTCTGGGTACGAATATACCCCATGTGCAGTATCAGTCCAGCCAGAGTATGATTTTGTTCTTATGGTAAGCAGATTCATTGGAGGGCGTCTTGAAATTTTGAGGTAAGCTTGACTGTGCCACTGGTATAAATTTTAATGATCAAAGTCTCACCTGGACTGATGCAAGTTTCTTAATGCCTCAATGCTAGATGCAATGATGACAGTGAACTTAACCTTCAACAGGGGCCTTATGTCTTGCTTTTTGAGCTGACTGACAACAGTGGGTATAAGTATATAGTTGTCATGAGGAACCCAGGAATGGGAGCCCACATTTTGTCCTAAGTATGGCTTTGTGGATGGATTTTCTTGAACAGATCGAAACGTCAACATCTACAGACTGCTGTGTTCGATTAACTTATTCATAAAATACTGTAGTCTTATCTGGTTGTGTGTGGACTTCATTAACGACTCATTCTTTTGTGTGTTTGTCTACGTTAGTTTATCTTTTGGATAATGTATCCTCTGGTGTTGGATATGACTTGGTTTGAATAAAAGCATAAAGGAAAATATTTTCAACTTTCTTTTTTGTATTTAATTTAAATATATTTGTTTCAGGTTTATTTTAAAGTCGACTTACCCATCTAATTTTGTAAAGCTAACATGATCGTTAATCATTACTGCATGTAATTTAAATTTTTAAGTATTCATTACTGGGATTATTCCACTCTTTGGGCATGATCCAAGGTCAAAGGTCTCCTCTGGGGGTTACTGCTCTTTTGTCTAGTCAGAGCACGAGCCACAGTGACAGGAATACATGTCACACAGCACATATTTTACAAACAATTAGAACATTGAACCCATTTCGTTAACATCCGAAACTACCACCGACTTTTACCTTTTGCCATGAGAGTTGATGAATTGTGAGATGTAAATCATTAAAATTGTATTCTGTTTCACAGGGGTTTGTAGCTGCTGTTTCGCCTTTTAACTTCACAGCAATTGGGGGTAACCTTGCTGGAGCCCCAGCCATGATGGTAAGTTCAAGTTGTACATTTTGGGGTTTACATTTTTAACACACTGCCAGCTTGCGTTAAAGAAGGGGGTGCTTTAATATGATAAAGATGTTCCCATCTAAGGGATACTTACTGAGATCCTCGTATCTTGGAGGTTCCAACTGAACTCCTCAACTCGGATGTACCCTAAACAAGACCTTTAAGTGTTCGGGACTGTGATACCCTTACATCTGAGGGACCCTGAAGCCCTTATGTCTAGGGCCATTACCAAGACTGTCCCAACTGCGTATGCTGATCAGAACCCTCACAATTGAGGATTTCCGTTAGGGTCTCTCAGACTTTATGGTAAAATTATAAATTCATGAGCATTTGCAAACAGCCTGACAACAGTTGGTCGAACCCTCCTGAATAGGTTGCCACAACTGTTTCGCACACAAGTGGTCTAGTGTTTTCAAATACCACAAGCACAGTGAAATGGACAAAGATGTAAATATTGAAAGTGATTCTTGTCCTTTTATCATGAAGCAAATATATGAACAAATTGTCCTTCTAAATATTTCTTATGTTTATTCTATCAAGCATTGATGGGAAAGCACAAACATCTGTTTGTGTTTTTTACCTGGGGAGAATTGAGTACACAAGGTTGCATCTGTTTTACTGGTTTCAAAATGAGGAATTGTCCATAGAAGTTTTGCTCCATTTTCTAATTAAAAGACTGTGTTGGACTGAATTCAAATGGAAATAGTTTACGCTTTCCTCCTTTCTTGATTGGAGCACACTGTTCCTATTCACTGTCACCCATTTATACGTTTAGCAACGTGTAGCGAAACATGCACCGAACCTCTTAAATGGAAACACTATTCAAAGTTAAAAGTATACTTTTGTTTAGGTGCCACTCATTTGAGAGTTAGTGGGGGCTTTTTGATTTTTAATGATTTAAGAAGCCCTTGGGAAAGAGAGACTCTCTTATAAAATCTGTGAGTTTTCTATTTGAGTACCACCATAGTTTAAAGCTGTAGTTTCAGCTGGTGCATGGCCGAGCAGATTTGTAGAGAGTGGTGTACACAGTCAGCCAATCTACAGACAGCTGCTCTGTTTAGGAAAGTCTGACTAATCACTTAAGGCTCTGCCCTGTGATAATCAGAAGTCCCACCTTCCAACATATCTGACCTGTTGCAGCAGACCTCTCAGTGCTGGACTGGTTGGTGGAATTGGAATTGCCAACCAGCAAAATGAGTACTTACAAAGACAACTTTTGAGTTTGAAGGTGGCTGCGAGGAAGCAGTCTAACCTAACCTTGCACTCTTGCTGTATTAACCTTGTGTTCTGTTCATTTGGGTGTTCAAACTATTCTAAATACTTTGTTGGAGTTCTGTACTGGTTCATCCAGAAGGAAAGAGGAGACACTGTTACTTACTACACAGGACACGGCACTGCCCCAAATGGCATGCCTTTAAAATTAAAAAGAAAAGGTTGCTTGCTAATCACCACTGTGTCTTTATACTCCTTGTAGGAAGTTGGCTCTGTATGTACTATTTCAAATTAAGAAATAGCATGCACAGAGTCCCAGGTTTCCCCTTAGAGGTAAGATAGTGGCAAAAAGAGATCATTCTAATGCTCTATTTTGTGGTAGTGTGGTCGAGCAGTAGGCTTATCAGAGGGTAGTGTTAAGCATTTGTTGTACACACACAGGCAATAATTGAGGAACACACACACTCAAAGACATTCCAGGCCAATAGGTTTTATATAGAAAAATACATTTTCTTAGTTTATTTTTAGAACCACAGATTCAAGATTTACAAACAATACTTTAACTGAAAGGTATTTTACTCAGGTATCATAGGAACTTTGAATCAGCAAAATAGCATGTACAGTTTTGACAAAAATGGCAATAAGCTATTTTAAAACTAGACACTGCAAATTTCAACAGTTCCTGGGGGAGGTAAGTATTTGTTAGTTTTGCAGGTAAGTAAACAACCTACAGGGTTCAAAGTTGGGTCTAAGGTAGCCCACCGTTGGGGGTTCAGGGCAACCCCAAAGTTACCACACCAGCAGCTCAGGGCCGGTCAGGTGCAGAGGTCAAAATGGTGCCCAAAACGCATAGGCTTCAATGGAGAAGGGGGTGCCCCGGTTCCAGTCTGCCAGCAGGTAGGTACCCGCGTCTTCGGAGGGCAGACCAGGGGGGTTTTGTAGGGCACCGGGGGGGACACAGGTTAGCACCGAAAGTACACCCTCAGCGGCACGGGGACTGCCGGGTGCAGAGTGCAAACAGGCTTCGGGTTTGCAATGGAGTTCATAGGGAGACCCAGGGGTCACTTCAACGAAGCAGGCAGGCAAGGGGGGGGGGCTCCTCGGGGTAGCCACCACCTGGGCAAGGGAGAGGGCCACCGGGGGGTTGCTTCTGCACTGGAGGTCGGATCCTTCAGGTCCTGGGGGCTGCGGGTGCAGTGTCTTTACCAGGTGTCGGGTTCTTAGAAGCAGGCAGTCGCGGTTAGGGGGAGTCTCTGGATTCCCTCTGCAGGCGTCGCTGGGGGGGGGGGGGGGTCAGGGGGGGTCAACTCTGGCTACTCACAGGGTCGCAGTCGCCGGGGAGTCCTCCCTGTAGTGTTGTTTCTCCGCAGGTCGAGCCGGGGGCGTCGGGTGCAGAGTGGAAAGTCTCACGCTTCCGGCGGGAAACGTGCAGTCCTTTAAAAGTTGTTTCTTTGTTGCAAAGTTGTTTCTTCTATGAAGCAGAGCCGCTGTCCTCAGGAGTTCTTGGTCCTTTTAGATGCAGGGTAGTCCTCTGGGGCTTAAGAGGTCGCTGGACCGTAGGGGATGCATAGCTGTGGCAGTTTTTCTTGAAGTGGGGAGACAGGCCGGTAGGGCTGGGGCCGAAGCAGTAGGTGTCTCCGTCTTCTCTGCAGAGCTTCAGGTCAGCAGTCCTTCTTCGTCTTCAGGTTGCAGGAATCTCTCTTGCATGGTTCTGGGGGCCCCTAAATACTCAATTTAGGGGTGTGTTTAGGTCTGGGGGTTAGTAGCCAATGGCTACTAGCCCTGAGGGTGGCTACACCCTCTTTGGGCCTCCTCCCTGAGGGTAGGGGGGGCACATCCCTAATCCTATTGGGTGAATCATCCATCTGCAAGATGGAGGATTTCTAAAAGTCAGAGTCACCTCAGCTCAGGACACCTTAGGGGTTGTCCCGACTGGCCAGTGACTCCTCCTTGTTTTTCTCATTATCTCCTCCGGCCTTGCCGGCAAAAGTGGGGCCGTGGCCGGAGGGGGCGGGCATCTCCACTAGCTGGAGTGCCCTGGGGCGCTGTAACAAAGGGGGTGAGCCTTTGAGGCTCACGTCAGGTGTTACAGTTCCTGCAGGGGGAGGTGAGAAGCACCTCCACCCAGTACAGGCTTTGTTACTAGCCACAGAGTGACAAAGGCACTCTCCCCATGTGGCCAGCAACATGTCTGGTGTGTGGCAGGCTGGCAAAACTAGTCAGCCTACACTGGATGTCGGGTATGTTTTCAGGGGGCATCTCTAAGATGCCCTCTGGGGTGTATTTCACAATAAAATGTACACTGGCATCAGTGTGCATTTATTGTGCTGAGAAGTTTAATAGCAAACTTCCCAGTTTTCAGTGTAGCCATTATGGTGCTGTGGAGTTCGTGCATGACAGACTCCCAGACCATACACTCTTATGGCTACCCTGCACTTACAATGTCTAAGGTTTTGCTTAGACACTGTAGGGGCATAGTGCTCATGCACTTATGCCCTCACCTATGGTATAGTGCACCCTGCCTTAGGGCTGTAAGGCCTGCTAGAGGGGTGACTTATCTATGCCATGGGCAGTGTGAGGTTGGCATAGCACCCTGAGGGGAGTGCCATGTCGACTTAGTCATTTTCTCCCCACTAGCACACACAAGCTGGCAAGCAGTGTGTCTGTGCTGAGTGAGGGGTCCCTAGGGTGGCATAAGACATGCTGCAGCCCTTAGAGACCTTCCCTGGCATCAGGACCCTTGGTACCAGGGGTACCAGTTACAACGGCCTTACCTGGATGCCAGAGTGTGCCAATTGTGGAGATAAAGGTACAGTTTTAGGGAAAGAACACTGGTGCTGGGGCCTGGTTAGCAGGCCCAGGCACACTTTAAAATCATAACTTGGCATCAACAAAGGCAAAAAGTGAGGGGGTAACCATGCTAAGGAGGCATTTCCTTACACTCCTTAAACGTAGTGGCACTAATATAGCACTTTTTAAACAGGGGATTGCGGGGAGAGGAGTATAATTGAATGGACCCAATAAGTAACAAGAAATCCACCACAAGAGAAAAATGGTTAATACAATATTTTTATATTATTTCATTAGTATTCAACCCCTATGGTGAGCTGCCTTATGTGCACTCCACATTTAGAAATCTGCCATCTTGGTGTTGACAGATTAAGGAACTCTGGGACAGAGTTAAGCAAACTGCCCACAGGAAGTGGTCATATAGGGCAGTAGGGACCCTAGGGGTAAGTATCAATTGGCTACTATCCTATGCTCCTCGAAACACCCCTAAATTCAGTATTTAGGAAAGCACCTGGCACTAGGAAATCATATTCCTGCTGACCTACGAAGAAAAACGACACCCATAAGCCGCAAAAGCAAAGCCCGAGGACGAAGCACCTGACTTAGTCCTAGTCCTGCCAGCCTGTGTGCTGTCCCTGCTGATTGCACCACAGTCAACTCGTCCTGCAAGCTGCTGTGACTGCAAAAGCCTGGGAGGCCTGCCTGCCTTCAAATCCAGGAACTCCTGTGGCACAGCACAGCTGCTTCCCTGCATGTTGCAGGCACCCCAAGACAACTGCCAGGACTCTAGACCACAGAAAACCTGTCACCACAAAGCACCACTGCACCCGTGCCGCCTAGCCCGAGTTGAAGTTGGCCAACAGTGCCATCAAGGTCCCCCAGTCCTCCGGAGACAAAGCCCACCTTGGATGTGCCCACTGTGGAATCACCATTGCTGCCTGCTGCCTCTGCCCGCAGGCCTCTATAACTTCAAATGCACCCGGTGGAGAACACTTATGCCTCAGGACACCTCTGCAACTGTCGCCCCTGGCTCATGGAGAAGAGGACCGAAGGTGCCCCTTCATACCCGAGCATCAAGACTTCAACCACCTATTGGTTGTTCCGACTGGACTCCCTGTCCAGACCTGCAGCCTCTTTTCAACCGACCGATCCCTATTGACTAACATTGGGCACCTGGCGCTGTCCTACACCTCTGCACCCGGCTGCCCCGGTGCCATCGGGTGGTTCTGACCCTTGCCCAGTACTTATCTTAAGTCCAGGAAATTGGTACTGTAAGTCACTGCACTATACCTATGGAAATTGTCACTGCACATGGAGTTACATATAGACATTCACAAGTGAACTAATAAAACTATCAGTTAAAAGAAGATGTGGTTGATGAAATAATATACACACTTAGGGCCAGATGTAGCAAGAGTTTTGCATGGTGCAAACAGCGAATTTCACTGTTTGCGCCATGCAAAACGCACATCGCGATGCTCTTTCCCATTTTGTGAGTCGGTAACCTGGTTAACCTGGTTACCGACTCGCAAAATGGGAATGCGACTCGCAAATAGGAAGGGGCGTTCCCCTTCCTATTTGCGATTCGCATCGCGATGTAGAAATGCTTTGTGACCGCGAACGCGGTCGCAAAGCAATTCGCAGTTAGCACCTATTTCAAATGGGTGCTAACCCATTCGCAAAAGGGAAGGGGTCCCAAGAGGACCACTTCCCCTTTGTGAATGGCTCCGAAAAAATGAAACAAAAACATTTAATTTTTTCGGGTGTATTGCAACTTGTTTTCCTTTAAGGAAAACGGGCTGCAATACAAAAAAAAAGACTGCTTTATTAAAAAGCAGTCACAGACATGGTGGTCTGCTGTCTCCAGCAGGCCACCATCCCTGTGAGTGCTGCGAATCGGAAGGGACACCATCCTGCATCTGGGTTTGCGAATTGCAAATTGCGAGTCTGAGAGTCGCAAACTCGGACTTACCTACATCTGGCACTAAGTGTTGCAGAACGATGTGAAGCTATATAAGGAGATCTTCCCTCATTTATAATTGGACGTATTTTTGTGCTGAGTCTTGCTTCACAATTATAGCACCTTGAGTTTTGGTGATTGAGGATTAGGGGGCTGGTCTTCTGGACTCGTGCACAATTTGTCCATAGTAATTGACGTACGTCACTCACATGACTGAAGGGAAAGGTGCAGCAATATTTGCCTCGGCCCCAGAAGCTGTCTGAATAGAGCTGTAATAGTGACCACATCAGGCAAGTTTACATTAGTGCCCACCTTATGGAACATTATGAGTAGCGATCACCTCAGTACATTAGGCGGGGTTGCCAGTAATAATGTAAAAACAGTCTGAAATTTAGAATGCCTTTGCATGGGTACATACATAGCAGCCATAGCTGCAATGCCGGCAGCAGCAAGGTAATATTAGAAATAAGTCTCCCCAACAGCACAATTTATTACTTCAATGCAAGCTACAAATATATTTTGGAAATTCAACCATTTGTCTTCCAAACATTAGCTTATGAGTTATGAACATACACAATTTTGATTCTGACGTAGACACATTTCAATTTTGGTATACATATATAAATTTAGCCAAGGGAAAGTTTCTAATTTAGTTGGCTGGGATGCAGACAGGAGAGCTACCTACAGGTAGATGAATTGCCACTAGTATCTCACGAGGTACTTTTTGGAGAAGCCTGGTTTAGGTATTACGTACTCTGATTCCATAAGGGAAACAATCTCTATTCATTTAGATGCAGTCAAAGAAAAAGAATACCCATTTTATCTGAGAAATGATCACCTGTATTTTTAACCTGGTGGGTAGGTTAGATACCAATAAAATGATAATATTAGATTATGAATCCATGCTTCCTGTGAAAGTTCTGCATTTCTTAAGTGGCCTGTTGACAAAGATTTTGTAGTAGAAAAGAAAGTAAATTGTTACATAAACTCCAATAACCTAAATTCTCAGGGCGGGGAGGTTTAATCTTCCCAACTTTACAAAGTATTATTCTGCTTTTATCCTTAAACAGAACTGGACCTCTTTGTCAGCTGATTGTCATTGAACCCCTACTATATGGCAGAGATTAATAACACCCTTTTCAATTAGAGATATGTTTATATCTTACAACCTCCTAAATCTTTCTCATCAGCTATTATCACTTATACTGTGTCCTTAGCTAAGCCCATTCTCTCATGTTCTCTTTTAGATCTAAACGGGTTTAAACGTTCTCCTATCTGGTGTAATAAATCATATAATTAAAATAAATAATAAAGTACTTTTCTAGAAAGATCGGATACATAAGGGTATTGTTACAGTGGGTACGTTGTTTTCAGAACCAGTTTTTCTTACGTTCCATGAACTTCAAGATAAATTTAATTTACCCTCATCTTACACTTCTAGGTTTGAGCAGCTAAAAGCTATTTTTTTACAATCCTTTTCCTCATTCCTAATTTTGAATCACAACCATCAAGGTACATCTTATGCTTTTAATTTTCCCAATTAAGAGCTTCCTATTTATACAAGTGTCTTGATATAATTCCTGTAGAAGGAATAGAAAATAAAGTGGAATTACAGTGGGAAAGTTTCAACAGGTTTTCTCTACGCAAACATGAATAAAATGTGGTTTAAAATTCCCTCCACATCTCACTCGGCTAGCACTACACAAACATTGTTTTGTATTTTTTTTTAAATAATAGATTGTTTTTAGCCCCTGGTTCTATTTTTAAGTTTAAATTATATTGCAGGTAATAAATGATGGTCTTGTGATAATATTAACAGTGATATATTGCATATGCTCTTTGACTATCCGAAAGTTTGTTTATTTTGGTTACAAGTTTGGGATAAGATTATTTACATATGTTCAATTACCATACCGCTTGATTAAATGCACTTGTTTAAGGAGGTTCCTCTGATATTTGGCACACTAATGTTATGGTTGAGAAATGTGTTCATCTTCTTATTGCGATTGGATTCCAAATCATCATGTCTAGCTGAAAGGCACAACTATCATCACCTTTATCAGATGGTGGAATATGTCATGCCATAATCATAAATTGGGTCGAAAAATGTGAAATTCACTTAGCAACTGATTAAAAGAGATTTGTTATGGTTGCCACTTTCCTCCTTCCTATCTAGTCATCGTGCCAACTCTCATGATACAACTACAACATTTGCACTGTCATGAATTTACCATTTTAATAAACAGTTGTTATTTATATCTCTGGATCTGTTTTATGCTTCTTTCTATTTCAGTTTGTTCAGGCTTTCCTTCTCTGTTTTTCTTTTCCTTTTTTTCTTTTCCACCTATAGTGCACCAAAAATGTACAAATGTTTTTGTCATAATTAATCTTTTTCAGAGTAACATTCTTGTTTTATCTTGTTTAAAATACACCTAGTTGTACATTTGGACTACTTTGAGATTATATACATCTTTTTTTAACTCATTTGGGTTAATACTAGCTTGTCTATTCTGATGGATACAACTACCTGTGGATTCCTCACCTAATGAATACTCCCATGGCGCCAGCATTCAACGGAAATCTTCTTACTAGTCTCTGCACGTCGACGAGGACGTCACTCTAGCCCACGCGACGCCGTCTGACGTCATACAGGCAATAAGAGGTCCTCGACGACGTGCGGACGTCAGTTCCCTTTTTTCCGTGCATTCGAAACGGTTATCTTCGAGGGAGCAACTGTTACTTTTGTGGTTACAGTGTATTTTTGCTGCGTAGTCTTTCGCTGTGGTAATAATGTCGCAGAGAAAGTCTGGATTCAAGCCTTGTCGTGAGTGTGGAGGCAAGATGTCGGTGACGGATCCTCATTACGATTGCCTTTGGTGTTTGAGCTCCGACCACGACGTCTCGACTTGTGATTCATGCCAGCACATGAATCCAAAGGCCCTCAAGGAACGTGAGGCGAAGCTGTTTATGGCGAAATCGAAGGAGAAGCATCACAAGAAGTCTTCTTCTCCAAGACTTCGGCGTCATCGAGACTCCCGGCGCCGTAGAGAATCTCGGCGTCATTCGAAGGAGACTCGTTCCAGGTCTTCGGATCGGCGCCGAAGGACATGGGAGATCAGTTCCACGGTTACGCCGCATCCTTCGACGCCGTTGCCCTCTCCGGCGTCTCCAACTTCACCTGGACAGGCGTCGGTGATTGAGGTATTGGAGCCTCAGGTGTTTTCTCCGGCGTTGCAGACGTCGAGGCCGGCGTCGGGGTCGCCTCCGAGACAGGCACCCCAGTATCCGGCTTTTCCCACCCCTGGAGCCGATAGTTCCGCATTCTTGAATGCGATGTATGCCATCTTCCAACAGATGGCTCCAGGGGGTGCTCCGGCTGGGCCTTTGGCCTTTTCATTGGGTGATCCTGCGCCTCTTCGGCCGGAACCCTTTATGCCCTTTCTCCCTTTTGGGAACGTGGGCTCGGCGCCAGTGTCGGCGCCGGTGGCCGCTCCGGTGGCTTCAGAGGGATTGGCCCCGGGGATTTCCATCCCATCGACGTCGGGATTTCGGCCTGTGACTCCGGTGGGTCCATCTGCTTCGACTGCTCTTTCGTCGGCGCCGAAGTTACCTGTGGCGCCGGACGCGGCGTCGGTGGCTTCTGAAGATCGGCGCCGATCTTCGACTTCGGCGGAGGCATTGTCGACTCCGCGTATTGAACAACGGCTTCATTCGAGGAGACGTGCTCTCCGTGTATTAGAGGAGCAGGAGTACCAACGAGCCCTGGAGGAAGGAGAGCTAGAGGACTCGGGTGATGGGCTGCGTGGTCTGGAGTCGGCCAGTGGGCTGGACACTTCCCCTGAGTGGGATCTTTCGTCCCCGGGAGAATACACTGAGGAGGCTGCTTCCTTTCATGCAGTGGTACGGAAGGCAGCTAGTTTTTTGGACCTGCCTTTGCCGGTGGTGGAGGCTAAACAAAACCTTCTAACAGAGGTGCTACATCCGGCCTCAGCTGCGGCGGAGCCTCTTTTGCCATTTAATGACGCTCTGCTGGATCCGGTGTTAGAGGTGTGGAAGAGGCCGGCATCTTCCCCAGCAGTTCACAGAGCCGTGGCCAGGAGGTATCGGGCGGCTCCGACTGACCCTGGTTTTCTGTCTAGGCACCCTACGCCGGAGAGCTTGGTGGTGCAGGCCTCCTGTTCATCCAAGTCAGCGCCTGGTTCTTTCCCGACGGTGCCTGGGGACAGAGATTCAAAGAAACTAGAGGCGCAGTCCAAGAAGATTTTTTCGTCCTGCAGTCTGGCATGGCAAGCCACCAACGCAACCTGTATCCTGGGGAGGTATATTCATGCTCTGATGGATGACATTTCCTCATCATTTACAGAGCTTCCCCAGGGTCTTTTGGATGTTGTTTCAAATGCCCAGGCTGCTGCGACCCAGATTATCCAGACGGGACTGGATACGACCGACTCGGTAGCCAGAGCAATGGGCACAACTGTGGTGGCAAGGAGACAGGTCTGGCTCCGTAACTCGGGCTTTTCTGTGGATGTACAGTCCACATTGTTGGATCTCCTGTTTGATGGGGACAAACTATTTGGAGCCAAGGCTGATTCGGCCTTGGAACGTTTTAAGGAGAGCAGGGCCACGGCTAAGTCGCTAGGGCTCCAAGCTCCTTTTTCCACGGCCTCTTCCAGATTTTTCAGGAGGTTTCGTGGATTTGGGCGTGGCTCTTCCTCCTCTTCCTTTCGGGGAAGATATCAGCAACCTGCCTCTTCCCATCCCTATAGATCTTTTAGGGGGAGAGGTAGGGTCCGCACCAGAGGAGCCTCTCAGCAGCACTCTGCCTCTTCCTCATCCTCTGGCGGGGTGCAGCAGGGGAAGCAGCCTTAGGCTTCCACCATTTCCCACTCACTCCTCTCCTGTAGGGGGAAGATTACAGCATTTTCTCACCAAATGGAAGACTGTTACAACGGACACTTGGGTTCTCAGTATTGTGGGAAAAGGCTACACCCTTCCCTTTCGGGAGTTCCCGCCCCTCATCCCGCCCCGCCCTTCTTATTGTTCAGAAGAACACCTCCTGTTGCTAGAACAGGAGGTACAAGCCCTCCTTTCAAAGGGCGCGGTGGAGTTGGTCCCAGAGCAGGAAAGGGGTCGAGGATGTTACTCAAGGTATTTCCTGATTCCCAAGAAGGATGGTCGTTTGAGACCAATCCTGGACCTGAGGATCTTGAATTGGTTCCTCAAGCAGGAAAAGTTCAAGATGCTGACCCTAGCACAGGTGCTTTTGGCGTTGAACAAGGAAGACTGGATGGTGTCTGTCGACTTGCAGGATGCTTACTTTCATATCCCGATACTCAAGTCACACAGAAAGTATCTCCGGTTTGTGGTGGGATCGCAGCACTATCAGTTTGCGGTCCTTCCGTTTGGTCTTACTTCAGCACCTCGAGTCTTCACGAAGGTGATGTCGGTGGTTGCGGCAGAACTCAGAAGGAAGGGGATAGCAGTATTCCCTTACTTGGACGACTGGTTGATCAAAGCCAAGTCCCCGGAGCTTGTGTCGCATCATCTGCAGTCAACAACCCAGTTGTTGTTCGACCTGGGTTTTTCGGTGAACGAGCCCAAATCTCACCTAGAGCCCTCTCAGCGCCTCCTGTTCATAGGGGCAGTACTGGATACAACATTGGGTCGGGCCTTTCCTCCGCCTCAGCGGATTCAAGATATTCAGGATTTGGTTCCAATGTTTCGAAATGGAGCGGTAGTTCCAGTCCTCAAGGTCCTTTGTCTGCTCGGTCTGTTTGCCTCCTGCATTCTGTTGGTCACGCATGCTCGCTGGCACATGAGGGCTCTTCAGTGGTGTCTCCGAAGGCAGTGGTCTCAACACAAAGGGGATCTAGAGGGTACTGTCAAGATCTCCAGAGATGCTGCTGTGGATTTGAAGTGGTGGATTGCAAGCAACAATCTTTCACAAGGAAAGCCGTTCCAGCAGTCGCCACCAGTGGCCACAGTCATAACGGATGCTTCCACTCTAGGGTGGGGAGCTCATCTGGGGGATCTGGAGATCAAAGGTCTTTGGTCTCCAGAGGAACAGATGTTTCACATCAATCTGTTAGAGTTACAGGCTGTACGTCTGGCTCTCAAGGCCTTCCTCCCTTCCCTTCGTGGTCAGTCGGTACAGGTCCTAACGGACAATACTACCACGATGTGGTACATAAACAAGCAGGGAGGAGTGGGGTCGTACCTTCTCTGCAGAGAAGCTCTTCGACTATGGTCCTGGGCAAAGGACCATCAGATTTGCTTGATAGCAAACCATCTGGCCGGAGTCTTGAACGTGCGTGCGGACAGTCTCAGTCGCCAATTCTCAGCAGACCACGAGTGGCGTCTCCATCCAGATCAAGTCCGTTTAATCTTCCAGAGGTGGGGGTTTCCTCGGGTAGATCTGTTTGCCACTCGAGAGAACGCGCATTGTCCGTTATTCTGCAGCCTCCAGTATCCGATGCAGGGAGCGTTGGGGGACGCGTTTCAAATAACCTGGTGCGGCCAGTTGCTTTACGCGTTTCCTCCCATACCCTTGATTCCTCGAGTATTGAGGAAGATTCGCCAGGACCGGGCTCTAGTCATCCTAATAGCTCCAGATTGGCCAAGGAGGGTATGGTACTCCGACCTTCTCCAACTCTCAATGTGCCCTCCGCTCCGTCTCCCTTTCAGGGCAGACCTCCTCTCGCAGTCGCAGGGGCAGGTTCTACACCCCAACCTCCAGAGTCTGCACCTACATGCCTGGAGATTGAACGGGGCAACCTGAGTTCCTTCTCTCTCCCGCCTGAGGTAGTGGATGTTATATTAGCGGCCAGGCGACACTCCACTAAATCTATCTACGCTAATAGATGGTCTAAATTTGTTGCGTGGTGTGGAGAGAGGCAGATTGATCCTTTGCATGCTCATCTATCGGACGTTTTGTCTTTTGCTCTGTCTCTAGCGCAGAAAGGTTGTGCAGTGGCTACCATTAAGGGTTATTTATCGGCCTTGTCAGCCTTCATATGTCTTCCAGACCAACCATCTTTATTTAAATCCCCTATTGTTATCAGATTCTTGAAAGGTCTTCTAAATAAATATCCTCCAAAGCCATTCGTTATGCCGCAATGGGATTTGTCCTTGGTCCTGACTTTCCTTATGGGGTCCCCTTTTGAACCTATGCATTCTTGCCCCTTAAGGTATTTGGTTTTAAAAACAGTCTTCCTGATAGCTATAACATCAGCAAGGAGAGTGAGTGAGTTGCAGGCCTTATCAGTAAAGCCCCCTTATACAACTTTTTATGGGGATAAGGTGGTGTTGAGGACCAAGGCTGCTTTCCTCCCGAAGGTTGTTTCACCTTTCCATTTGGCTCAGGCAATTACTTTGTCCACGTTCTATCCTCCGCCTCATCCTTCCAAAGAGGAAGAAAGACTGCACCGTCTGGACCCAAAGAGGGCGTTGAGCTTCTTTATTGATAGAACAAAGGATTTCAGGCTGGAGGATCAGCTGTTTATTGGATACGTGGGCAAGAGGAGAGGAAAGGCAGTCCACAAGAGAACACTATCCAGGTGGGTTGTTCTTTGCATTAAAATCTGTTACTCTTTGGCAAAGAAGGATCCTCCTGAGGGCATTAGAGCTCATTCCACTAGAGCTAAGTCGGCCACTTCGGCCTTGGCCAGAGGTGTTCCTGTGGTCGACATCTGCAAGGCCGCAACTTGGTCGTCCCTTCACACTTTTGCAAAACATTATTGTTTGGATTCTGAGGTTAGAAGGGACGGCCATTTTGCACGGTCAGTGCTGCAGGATTTCTTGGTTTGACCATTTAGGCACCCACCGCCGGGCGTGGTACTGCTTTGGGACTCTATTCATTAGGTGAGGAATCCACAGGTAGTTGTATCCATCAGAAGAACGAGTTACTTACCTTCGGTAACGACTTTTCTGGTGGATACATTACCTACCTGTGGATTCCTCACGGTCCCACCCGCCTCCCCGTTGCCTTTCTGGTCTTACCAAGTAATCCTTGAGTACGCTCCTCTTGGTCTTTGAGGGTGCAATAGATGTTGTATATATTATATTTATATATATGTATATATGTATATATCTTTGTGTATATACTTGATGTGTATATCTATTTTAAAAAGAGAGAGTTATATATATATATAAAAGATTTACAGTTATTCATGCAATGTTGTGTATTTTTACAATGTAATGGGATGTTGCCTTGCTCTTTCATTGCATTGCCTGGTTGTTCTCATGCACGTAAAAAATGATTGGTACTGACGTCCGCACGTCGTCGAGGACCTCTAATTGCCTGTATGACGTCAGACGGCGTCGCGTGGGCTAGAGTGACGTCCTCGTCGACGTGCAGAGACTAGTAAGAAGATTTCCGTCGAATGCTGGCGCCATGGGAGTATTCATTAGGTGAGGAATCCACAGGTAGCTAATGTATCCACCAGAAAAGTCGTTACCGAAGGTAAGTAACTCGTTCTTTTGTGTCACTCGATTTTACTTCACTAAAGCATTTCTAAACAAAAAAGGAGAACTGAACAGAACTGTTATGTTTGAATTGGTAAATATGTCTACAGTTGTCAATTTTATGGAACAGCTGGAAAAATATAATTCCAGGGGACCCTTGGGATTTTTTTTGTACTAAAAGCGAGTGTGGCATTAAAAGTGCCCCTGTAGTACGGGGATTCCAGCAGCTCAACGCAGTTGATACAGTTGGTGATAGAATGAGAAGTAACCCGGAGAATCGGATGTGCTAAATCCAGTATTTGGATTATTTCCCATTTCTGAGTGGACACTCATGGCTGACCTGGAGTGGCCAGGTGTTTCAGGCCCACACAGTTCCAGCCAGTAAAAGCAGCTCCAAGGGGCAGAATTACCGTTCCCATTAACAGGCATCTTGCTATTAAGCCCTTACAGTGTTATTTAAACCTGTGCTATATTAATGGATGGAGTGCCGACCTGCTGAGCATTGCATTTCTGTTTTCATCCATTTAAAACGTCCTCAGATTAAGGGGGACTAAAATGCACAAATTAGCTTTCTGCCTATTAATCTCTATTTACGCACTGTTTTGCTCAGCTATACGTTAATGGTAATTACTCCTACCAATGCAGGGAAAGCGCAGTTTATGCACACCCCTTAATGTATGCTAGTGGTAAAATGGGCGTTAATGGCCATTGAATGCTAGATCATTGACCCAACTCTCCGGTAGGCATCTGTGCGGAAAACACTCCAAGTACAATAGTTTGCGTTCTTGTAGTGATTCTCAGAGCAGGAGCATGGGTTTGCAATTATTCAAATGTTTCTTCGCGGTGTTGCAGAATTTCAATCACAAAATGGTTATGGGGAGACCTTTCTTCTCAAGAACAATTTTTGCAAGCTTTGCATGACCTGCACCAGACACCATTTAAAAGCATTAATGTTGTGTCGGGGGGGGCATGGAGATCAGCCAGGAATAGCCTGGCACCTCCTCAGTGTGCTCTTCACTGACTCTTCACATGGTCATCTCTCTGGATTACTTTGGCAAAGATGTACTGCTTTAAAAAGAAGCTTTGGCAAAGTGAAAGGTCTTATTTTTTTAATGAACAATTAATGTTTGCATTCGCATGCTCTTGAAGGCCGCAGTCTTCACTTTCCTAATGCCTGCTGCAGTAGACCGCTACCTAGGTTTCCTTGAGTCAGACTGAATTCCTTGCTGCAGCAGGCTGCAGCACCTTCTACCATTAATACAGGTCCCTCTAGCCACTGCCCCTTTGTCATGCCAGTTTTGTCTGTGCACCAGTACAAAATAATCATAACCATGTTTTTACAGTGCCCAAATATGTAAAGCTATATATCGTCTACTTTACCTCAGTATATAAAGTAACTTTGTAATGGAGACAGTTTTCCACAGTGCCTCAGAATGTTCAGCACCATTGCCTGGCCGGTACTTATCAATATGTAAACCACCACGGTCTGGGCAGTATTTGCCCATCCTTTTAAACACCACATTTTGACTAATTTCCACAAAGGTCCAAGTCTGTAAGCCCCATAGCCAAGCTAGTACTATCCCATCATGTCAGGCACCACAGCCAGACAAGTATCTATATTGCCTGCGTATTCAAGGTATGTTCATCAGGCCGGTAGGTCTCCAGCATGTAAACCACTACTGCCACTCTTCCTAGTACTGGCTGAGTGTGCAAAGTATCATGACCAAGGAAGTATATATTTGTTTTGTTTATAAAGGACCATAGTTAGACCAATATGTCTCCCAACATACAAAGCACCAGATCTAGGCCAGTACTTACCTAGTATGTAAATAAAGCTATTCCGGCCGGCACCCACAGTGGCCCAGGATATAAAGCACCATACTGAGGCAGGGTGTCACAGTGCCAAAGTGGGAAAAGGATCAAAGGCAGGCCACTATCCACAATGTCCCTGAATATTTAAAGGCATCCCATCATTGACCCAGTGTTACTGTATGTAGGAGGCTGGACTGGCTTGTAGTGAGTACCAAGGGGTACTTGCACCTTGCACCAGGCCCAGTTATCCCTTATTGGTGTATAGGGTGTCTAGCAGCTTAGGCTGATAGATAATGGTAGCTTAGCAGAGCAGCTTAGGCTGAACTAGGAGACGTGTGAAGCTACCACAGTACCACAAGTGTCACTTGCACAATATCATAAGAAAACACAATACACAGTTATACTAAAAATAAAGGTACTTTATTTTTATGACAATATGCCAAAGTATCTTAGAGTGTACCCTCAGTGAGAGGATAGGAAATATACACAAGATATATGTACACAATACCAAAAATATGCAGTATAGTCTTAAAAAACAGTGCAAACAATGTATAATTACAATAGGATGCAATGGGGACACATAGGGATAGGGGCAACACAAACCATATACTCCAAAAGTGGAATGCGAACCACGAATGGACCTCAAACCTATGTGACCTTGTAGAGGGTCGCTGGGACTATTAGAAAATAGTGAGAGTTAGAAAAATAACCCTCCCCAAGACTCTGAAAAGTGAGTGCAAAGTGCACTAAAGTTCCCCCAAGGACAAAGAAGTCGTGATAGAGGAATAATGCAGGAAAGACACAAACCAACAATGCAACAACGATGGATTTCCAATCTAGGGTACCTGTGGAACAAGGGGACCAAGTCCAAAAGTCACAAGCGAGTCGGAGATGGGCATATGCCCAGGAAATGCCAGCTGTGGGTGCAAAGAAGCTTCTACTGGACAGAAGAAGCTGAGGTTTCTGCAGGAACGAAAAGGGCTAGAGACTTCCCCTTTGGTGGACGGATCCCTCTCGCCGTGGAGAGTCGTGCAGAAGTGTTTTCCACCGAAAGAACGCCAACAAGCCTTGCTAGCTGCAAATCGTGCGGTTAGCGTTTTTGGACACTGCTGTGGCCCAGGAAGGACCAGGATGTCGCAAATTGCGCCAGGAGGTAGAGGGGACGTCGAGCAAGACAAGGAGCCCTCTCAGCAGCAGGTAGCACCCGGAGAAGTGCCAAAAACAGGCACTACGAGGATGCGTGAAACGGTGCTCACCCAAAGTTACACAAAGGAGTCCCACGTCGTCGGAGACCAACTTAGAAAATCGTGCAATGCAGGTTAGAGTGCCGTGGACCCAGGCTTGGCTGTGCACGAAGGATTTCCGCCGGAAGTGCACAGGGGCCGGAGTAGCTGCAAAAGTCGCAGTTCCCAGCAATGCAGTCTAGCGAGGTGAGGCACGGACTTACCTCCACCAAACTTGGACTGTAGAGTCACTGGACTGTGGGAGTCACTTGGACAGAGTTGCTGGATTCGAGGGACCTCGCTCGTCGTGCTGAGAGGAGACCCAAGGGACCGGTAATGCAGCTTTTTGGTGCCTGCGGTTGCAGGGGGAAGATTCCGTCGACCCACGGGAGATTTCTTCGGAGCTTCTAGTGCAGAGAGGAGGCAGACTACCCCTACAGCATGCACCACCAGGAAAACAGTCGAGAAGGCGGCAGGATCAGCGTTACAGAGTTGCAGTAGTCGTCTTAGCTACTTTGTTGCAGTTTTGCAGGCTTCCAGCGCGGTCAGCAGTCGATTCCTTGGCAGAAGGTGAAGAAAGAGATGCAGAGGAACTCTGATGAGCTCTTGTATTCGTTATCTAACGTTTCCCCAGAGACAGAGACCCTAAATAGCCAGAAAAGAGGGTTTGGCTACTTAGGAGAGAGGATAGGCTAGCAACACCTGAAGGAGCCTATCAGAAGGAGTCTCTGACGTCACCTGGTGGCACTGGCCACTCAGAGCAGTCCAGTGTGCCAGCAGCACCTCTGTTTCCATGATGGCAGAGGTCTGGAGCACACTGGAGGAGCTCTGGACACCTCCCAGGGGAGGTGCAG